>NW_027223764.1:30421893-32821893 GCF_028538775.1 Myotis yumanensis | reverse complement strand
AAGGCCTTGGTCCTCTAACAAAACAGAACAGGTAAATGTATATTTATATTTCAAGGGTATAATAACTTATTTGTAGTTTTGGTTCCCCAATTTATCAAGTGTATTTGATTTCAAGTACGTTGGAAAGCACTTCTATTGTATGCAAACACTTCTCATACCACTCCTCTAGTATGTGTGGGGTGATTGGGGTGCTGTGAGGCCCTCTCTGAAGGTGGCAGAGAAGATGCAAACCCTATGGCCCTTCCTGACATGTTACTAATGAAATGAAATGAACTCTTACCACAATACACAGGAAGGACAAACCATCTTATCAATTACTACCAAAAGTATTGTCTTTTTTTATAAACATTTCAATTCATTTTTTTTAGCTTTATTGTACTCAAGTTCTTAAAAAAAAATTCCTACATCGGAAAATATCTACATGTGTACGTACTGACTGGAAATTTTGAAAATGAAAAAATATTTTCCTTTCCCTGAAGTTTCTGGGTAGTATAGGCTCATGGAACTTTGTAATAGGACAGCTGTAATGTACACTTGGCTGTACTGCCTGAGAAAATTCAATTGTGCTCAACAGGGCAGAGAAGTCTGCCCAATAACATAAGAAAATAAAAGAATAGATGACACTCCTAAGTTGTGCTAATAGGCAGTAAGACATGTTAGATAAAGTTGAACATATGCATGTGAACACAGAAAAGGGGTGGAAGACCAAAAGGCGCCTAAAATTCATGAGGCACTAAATATACAAGAGACACCTAATATTCATAAGGCACTAAATATGCATGAGGCACCTGAGGCACTAAATATTCATAGACGTGAATTATACATGAGACATGTGGCACTCAATATTCATGAGGTCCTAAAGCGGCCACAGAGGATAACATCCACTCTCTTCCTCTGCACAAGACAAAAAAAAAAAAAAAAACCCATAGCTATCAACAGGCTAACTGGCAGATCCCTGTGTCTCCCCCACAGAGTTGAACAAGTTGGTGAACTAGACCAGAGAACACCCTGGAAACTGGACCAGAAACGACCCTGGCTGCAAGTTAGTAACGTTGGCTGATGCCTGATTACTGAAGTCACCCTGAATTCAATGAGCTCATCTATGAACATATACATACACATACACACACACACCCCTTTCCAAATTATATACATATGTTTATATGTATGTAATTGTATGCTGTAATTAAGAAATAATTTTTTAGTTTTTCTACTTACAATAAATTTAATTCTCAGAGAAAATTGCATGTGACTACATTTTTAATACTGGCATGTATAAACTACCATTTTTCAGTTGTAGAAAATTTAAATAAGATGAGAGTATCTCTTAAATTATATAGTTTAACTGGAGGAAAGCAATCAAAATGACCAAAAAACAAATAAACAAACCGAACCCATACAGTTTCTACAGAGTTCTCGCAAGAGAGAAGAGTTATCTTAGTATTGGAGTGGAGGAGACAGATGTCCTTTTTTATTTGAAAGTTATCTTGGAAGCAAAATCCACAAAAGCTGAGGATAGATGATATCAGAGTGAGGAAAACAAAATGGGATCAAGGATAACTCTGAGGTATCTATTTGCTCAACTGATAAGTAGGGCCATTTACTAAGACATAGAACATTAGAAGAAGACCATGGGTAAAGTGTGAAAACCATGAATTCTGTTTTGGTTCTGCAGGGTTTACATGGTATAATGGCCCCCAAGTCCTACCTCTGAAACCTGTGACATATTAGATTCCACAGTGAGAGAAAATAGAGCTGGCAGATGGAATTAAGATTGCTCACAGCTGGCCTTAAAATAAAGTGATTACCCTGGATTCTCTGAGGGGACCCAATGCAATCACAAGGATCCTTAAAGATGAGAGAGTCGGTCAGAGTCAGAGATTCAAAGAGGCCTCACTGCTGGCTTTAAGAACAGAGGTGAGGCTACAATCCAAGGAATGCAGGCAGCCTCTAGCAGCTGAAAGAGGCAAGGAAAGGGATTCTCCCTGAGAACCTCCACAAGAAACAGAGCCCCACCCTGACCGGTTTGGCTCAGTGGATAGAGCGTCGGCCTGTGGACTGAAGGGTCCCGGGTCCTATTCCAGTCAAGGGCATGTACCTGGGTTGTGGACACATCCCCAGTAGGAGATGTGCAGGAGGCAGCTGATCGATGTTTCTCTCTCATCAATGTTTCTGACTCTCTGTCCCTCTCCCTTCCTCTCTGTAAAAAATCAATAAAATATATTTTTTTAAAAAAAGAAAAGAAAGAAAGAAACAGAGCCCTATGACACACTGACCTTAGCCCAGTGGCATCCGTTTTGGATTTCTGAATCCAGAACTGTAATATAATTAATTTGGGTTGTTTTAAACCACTGAGTTTGTGGTCATTTATTACAGCAGCAATAGGAAACATGTGCAAGTGACCTTTGAGAAATCTAAGTAGATAGTAACTGAATAGGAATATAGAACATCATCTAGGCCAGTGGTTCTCAACCTTCTGGCCCTTTAAAAACAGTTCCTCATGTTGTGACCCAACCATAAAATTATTTTCATTGCTACTTCATAACTGTCATGTTGCTACTGTTATGAATCGTACTGTAAATATCTGATATGCAGGATGGTCTTAGGCAACCCCTGTGAAAGGGTCGTTCGACCGCCAAAGGGGTTGCGACCCACAGGTTGAGAACCGCTGATCTAGGCAGAGAATATAAACTAGAAAGAAAAGGGCCCAAGAGGTTGGTGATCAAATCTAATATCTTGACAGTCAAAGGTACTCTTTGTTGTTGTTTTTTTTTAAACAGTATGTTTTTATTGATTTCAGAGAGAGGAAGGAGAAGGAGAGAAAGACAGAAACATCAATGATGAGAGAGAATCGTTGATAGGCTGCCTCCTGCACTTCCCCTACTGGGGATCAAGGCCGAAATCCAGGCATATGCCCTGACCAGGAATCAAACTGGTGACCTCTTGGTTCATGAGTCGATGCTCAACCACTGAACCACACCAGCTGGGCCAAACATATTCTTCTATGTTTACCCTCACTCAAAGAAATACCAATTCAAACTACACTGAAGTACCATTTTTCATTTACCAGATTAACGAAGTGCTCTATTGGTGGACATTTCTGTTGTGTTCAGTTGGTTTTAGGATACGTGCATAATGATTTCGAGTGATATTACAGAGTTGCTCTCCATGAACTCTCCACTTTATATTCATGGCAATAATGAGTGAGATTGCCTGGTTTTCTGCATTCTCACCAGTATCATGTAGATAACTTCTCGACCCTTCTATCTCCTCCTCTCCCTTCCTCTCTTAAAAAAAAAAAAATCAATATTTATTTCAGAGAGGAAGGGAGAGGGAGAGGGAGATAGAAACATCAATGATGAGAGAGAATCACTGATTGGCTGCTTCCTGCACACCTCCTACTGGGGATTGAGCCCGCAACTTGGGCATGTGCCCTTGACCGGAATCGAACCCAGGATTCTTCAGTTCACAGGCCGACACTCTATCCACTGAGCCAAACCAGCTAGTGGAAAAAATGTATTTTTAAAAAACAAAAAGTAGTAATACAGCATAGTGACTACAGTTAATACTGCATTGCATAGTTGTAAATTACTAAGAGAGTAGATCTTTTAAAGTCCTCAACTTCAAATTTTGAATACCATATCTCTCTTCCCTGATTAAACCTTTGTCACAGGAATTTTCCTGTTCTTACTCCCATCATTGACATCCCAAGCAGACATAAAAATTAAACATAAAATTCCTCTGACACTGTTTGACCTTGAAAAACCACTAGCTCTTTTATAAACTGAGCTTAACTTCTCTTGTTTGTACTCCATTAGTGACTAAGATTTTCAAATTTAATCCAAAATTTTCTGGATAATGGGAAGGGAAGGCTGGTGGCAGGGAGAGCTAAAAAAATCCAATGCTTACGATTCAGGGGAAAATGTAAGATAGTCAATCCTCACGTAGCCACGGAACAAAACTGGAGTGACTGAGAGTGAGCCACTGTGTGTACACCCAATTATCCAACATAACTGATAATTCAAAAAGCTGTTCTTTTATTTTATTTATTTTTTTTATATATATATTTTATTGATTTTTTACAGAGAGGAAGGGAGAGAGATAGAGAGTTAGAAACATCGATGAGAGAGAAACATCGATCAGCCGCCTCCTGCACATCTCCTACTGGGGATGTGCCCGCAACCCAGGTACATGCCCTTGACCGGAATCGAACCTGGGACCTTTCGGTCTGCAGGCTGACGCTCTATCCACTGAGCCAAACCGGTTTTGGCAAAGCTGTTCTTTTATACTTTGAAAACATCCAGGGCTTTCTTTGGCCTGTAGATTTACCTTTCTACTCATACTCCCTTTAAGCTAAATTAGCCTGAGTTCCCCTTGGAAACACACCAACTCCACTAACTGGGCAGAGTAACCCAGAAGCTGAAGGTGGCAAGCTGGAGAGGTGGTGCTCTCAACTGGCTCAGTGGCAGGGGAGGAAAAACTCCCATCAATTCAAACCTAGGAAAGATCAGCCCAGCTGTCATGGCTCAATGGTTAGCATCAACCTATGAACCAGGAGGTCAGGGTTCAATTCCTGGTCACGGCATATGCCCGGGTTGTGGGCTCAATCCCCAGTGGGGGGGGGGGGGGGGGGGGGCATGCAGGAGGCAGCGATCAATGATTCTCTCTCATTATTGATGTTTCTCTCTCTCCCTCTCCCTTCCTCTCTGAAATCAATAAAAATATATATAAAAAAAAAAAAAAAAAAACTAGGAAAGATCAGAATGAGCACTTTCCAACCAGCCTCCCTCCTAAAAGAGGGAAATAATCACCTGGCAGTATCGGATGATAATCCAGCAAGAGCCCCCTATTTCTCTGCCTGGGGCTGGATGTCAACTCAGAGCAATGCAGGCAGGGAAACGCTCTTCCCCACCAGGCCATCTGGGATATAACCTTTGTTACAGTTACAGCCTTTACCGTCAGTGAGTGCCTGCACCCTTACAACTACTCCCTTAGTAAGGAAAAGTCTCCTTTTACTGTGGGTAAGAGATCACCTTAGCCCCGGAAGGAATGCAAGGTCAACAGCATAACCCAAGAACAAGGTCACCCCATTAGAAGCAAGATGGCGGCGATATAGGCAGACGCGTCCCAGGTCTTGTCCCGGAGCAAACGGAGTAAGCAGCTGAAACTAATAACACCCACCCCGAATTGGCAAATTTACTCAGCTGGTGAGACGGTTTGCAGCCGGGAAGGGCAGACCTCCCCTGGAAAGGTTAAAAACCAGGGATCTGGGCAGGAAAGTTTGCCAGACCTGAGCCCAGAGGGTCGGAGGGAGACCGCATGGCAGACAGCCGCGTCTCTTGGGACAGACACAGACCCTGACCAGGGTAAGGAGTTCCACGGGTTTGCTGGCGCCAGGAGATTTGAGATTTGGATTTTGTGACTGCGGAGAACTGAGACTAAAGGGGGCATCCTGAGGAACTGATCAGACCATGCAGTGCCCATAAGAGAGGAGCATTTCCCAGACCATGTAGTGCTGGTAAGAGAGGAGCGTTTCCCAGACCGGTAAGAGAGGAGCGTTTCCGCGGCCGGCTGGCGTTTGTCTGTTTCTTTGTTTTCACTGAACCCTGCTCATAGGACAGTTCGGATACAGACACTCACCTGTGCTGAAGAGAGGGTGAAGGTGCAGACGAGGGGAATCTGGGGAGAGGCTGAGGAAAGAGGGGGAGCCGGAGGAGGTGGCAGCGAATTGAGTGCTGAGACCCCCCTGGGCCCAGGACTGGGGCAGCCATTCCTCCAGAGGGTGGAATTCCTCCCCCCAGCCCCCCAGGCAAGGAGCACAGCCACACCCAGATTCCACCCTGTATGAGATAAAGGATTAAAACAAGCTGATTAGTCCCTGGGAGTTACCAGGGTCTGGCCTATAGAGGGATTTTCAGTCCCACCAACAACACAGAGCAGGGTAAGGATTAAAAAAGGATAGAGAAGCTGTATAGCCTCAGAGGCCAACCCAAAAACACTGCCACCCAGAGGCTGAGCCACAAACTGACTCTTAGGGGAATACAAATTAAGGCAGACTGGATCACAAATACGGCCTGCTTTAAAATCAGGACTGTGATTTACAACACGGAGGAACAGTGTAATGCAGGCAAATTCAACACTCTCCTAAATACCTGGCAGGACTAAGGCGAACCAGGCTGAAGAGTAGAAGAACCGAAAGACCATCACTACTGCAAATTTTTTCTTTTTCTTTTTCTTTTTAATTTTTTCACCTTTTTACTAAGAAACCAATTTTTTTTCTCTTTTTCTTCTTTTTCCATCACCTGATTTTACCCTTTCAATTACCACATTTTTATTTTTAACCAGTATTATTACTGCTACCATTTTACCATTTTTTAAAGTGCCATTTTATTTTCTCTTTATTTTCTTTTGGGATTAGTGTTCTCCATTCTATTTTCATCGTTCCTTTAGCATTAATTTTCCCTATCTCAATTTCACCTCTTTGCTAAAACCCTCTCCCTTACTTTTCCCCTTTTGGTGTCCTGTTTCTCTTACCCTATTCCTGCTCCAGACTTTCCCAATTCCCTCTTTTTACCCCCTGTCTAATTCCACCCTACTTATATATCCTATTTCCGATCTACTGCTCTAAATCCTTATACACCTATTCTTTATCCTTCTTCACTTTCCAATCATTTTTTTCTCTCTTATCTTTCTATTGTTTTCTTGATTGTTGAATATATTGGGCTTTTTTTGTTTGTTTGTTTGTTTGTTTTGTTTTGTGTTTTTTCTTCTTTTTTAGGACTGGTTGTGAGGTTGTTTTTCTTTTTCTTTTTTTTTTTTTTTTCTGCTGGTTTTTCCCTTCCCTCCCCCACCCCACCCCGGTTATTTTTGTGCTTCTGTTTTCCCTTACCCCTCTGGATATTATTGGTGGTTTGTAGTTTGCATTCATCTCCAGGGATCTGTTGCTGGAATTTGTTGAGATTAGTGGCAGTTCTATTGGAGTTTGCTCCTCATACCAATAGTCTCTTCCCCGCTTCTACTTCATTCTCTTTTTTCGCTCTCTTTTTTTCCCCCCTCTTTTTTCCCAATTCTATTTTTGCACTCCTTTTTTGTTTGTTTTTTTCTTATTTTTCTTTTCTGTTCTCTCTTTTATCTTCTTCTCTTCTTTCTCCCTTATCCCCTAATTCTCTTAATTCGGGTGGTCACCTTTATTTGGGGTTATTAATATTGTGAATATACTTGTGTTCAGTGCCTGGTACGTTGTGCCTTGCTCTGTTGTATTTTGTGCCTTTAAATCAACGCAGCAGATCCAAGCAACAGCAGCCCCCTGATCACCGCAGCCTCCTGATCACCACAGCCTCCTGATCACCACACCCTCTGTCTGTGGAACAGCAGCTGTACGTGAAGCCTCCCCCCACCAGCCAGAAGAGCCAACACAGCTGTGAACAACACCCACCAGAGGAGCTGCTGCCAACTCGAAAGCAGCTGCTACCGCAACAGTCTGAGCAGCAACCACAACCCAAGGAGCCCCTGCCACCCAGGGAGCAGCCACTGAACATCTCAACATCTACATATGTCAGCGAGATCAAACATGGGTAGGCAAAGAAACCCCCAAAGGAAAGAAAAGGAGGACTCGCCAGAAAAGCAGCTAAGTGAGACAGAGATATGCAACATGACGGAAAAAGAATTCAGAATAAGGTTCCTAGAGTACATGCACCAGATGTTCAAGAAGCAAGAAGAAACAGATGAAAAACTCAACTACTTATGCAAGAAGCTAGAAGAAACAGATGAAAAAATCAACAACTTAAGTAAGTCCCAAGAAGAAATGAAGAGTGACATAGCTTCAATAAAAAACTCCATTGAAAGTATCAACAGTAGACTGGGAGAAGCGGAGGACCGAATTAGTGAATTAGAAGACAAGGAAGCAAAACACACTCAAACTGTACGGCAAATGGAGAAAAAAATTAAAAGACAGGAGGAGAGCCTAAGGGAACTTTGGGACAACATGAAACGAAACAACATACAAATAATAGGGGTGCCAGAACAACAGAAAGATGAACATGGATTAGAAAACCTATTCGAAGAAATAATATCAGAAAACTTCCCTGAGGTGGGGAAGAAAAAAGTCACACAAGCCCAGAGAGTCCCAAACAAGGTGAACCCGAAAAGACCCACACCAAGACACATCATAATTACCATGGCAAATGTTCAGGATAAAGAGAGAATCTTACAGGCTGCAAGAGAGAGACGGAAAGTAACATACAAGGGATCTCCCATTAGATTATCAAATGATTTCTCAACAGAAACACATCAGGCCAGAAAAGAATGGACGGAAATCTACAAAGTGATGCAAAGCAAAGGACTGAATCCAAGAATACTCTATCCAGCAAGGCTATCATTCAAAATTGAAGGGGAAATAAGAAGCTTCACAGACAAAAAAGGGCTAAGGGAGTTTATCACCACCAAGCCAGCCATGCAAGAAATGCTAAAGGGACTGGTGTAAAAAGAAGAAATATCAAGCTCAGAAAGAAAACAGCCACACACACACAAAAAAAAAAAAGAAATGGCTACAAACAAGTACCTTTCAATAATAACTTTAAATGTAAATGGACTAAATGCTCCAACCAAAAGACATCGAGTGGCTGAATGGATAAAAAAACATGACCCATACATCTGCTGTCTACAAGAGACCCACCTCATTAGAAGGGACTCACACAGACTGAAAGTGAAGGGATGGAAAAATATCTTTCACGCAAATGGAAAGGAAAAGAAAGCTGGGGTAGCAATACTTATATCTGACAAAATACATCTCAAAGTGAAGGCCATAACCAGAGATAAGGAAGGCCACTTCATAATACTAAAGGGATCAATACAACAAGAAGATATAACCCTGGTAAACATATATGCACCCAATGCAGGAGCACCCACATACATAAGAAAACTTCTGGAAGATATCAGGGGAGAGATCGACAATAATACAATCATAGTAGGGGACTTTAATACACCACTGACATCACTGGATAAATCCGCTAGACAAAAACTCAGCAAAGAAACAGCAATCCTAAATGACTCACTAGATCAGATGGACTTAATTGACATCTTCAGAACACTTCACCCCACAGCTGCGGAATATACATTCCTCTCAGGTGCTCATGGGACATATTCAAAAATAGACCACATATTGGGTCACAAGCAAAGTCTCCACAAATTCAAGAAGATTGAAATCATAAAAAGCTTCTTCGCAGACCACGATGGCATAATGTTAGAAATAAACTACAATAAAAACAACCCAAAATACTCAAACACTTGGAAGCTGAATAGCATGTTATTAAATATTGATTGGGTTACCGATGACATCAAAGAAGAAATTAAAAACATCCTGGACACTAATGACAATGAAAACACAACAATCCAAAACCTCTGGGACACAATGAAAGCAGTCCTGAGAGGAAAGTTTATAGCTCTACAGGCCTATCTCAAAAAACAAGAAAAAATGGTAGTCAATCATCTAACTCTACAACTCAAAGAATTAGAAAGAGAGCAACAAGAAAACCCCAGAGTGAGCAGAAGGAAGGAGATAATAAAGATTAGAGCAGAAATCAATGAAATAGAGACCAAAAAAACAATACAGAAAATCAATGAAACCAAGAGCTGGTTCTTTGAAAGGATAAACAAGATTGACAAACCCCTAGCCAGGCTCACCAAGAAGCAAAGAGAGAGGTCCCAAATAAACCAAATCAGAAATGATAGAGGCGAAATAACAACAGACCCCACAGAAATACAAATGATTGTTAAACAATACTACGGGCAACTCTACTCCAACAAACTAGACAACCTGGAGGAAATGGACAAATTCCTAGAAAAATACAACATTCCAAAACTCAATCAGGAAGAATCTAAAAACCTCAATAGGCCAATAACTATGGAAGAAATTGAAGCAGTCATCAGAAAGCTTCCAGCAAACAAAAGCCCAGGGCCAGACGGCTTCACAGGGGAGTTCTACCAAACATTCAAGGAAGAACTAAAACCTACCCTCCTCAGACTACTACAAAAAATTCAAGAGGAAGGAACGCTTCCAAGCTCATTCTATGAAGCCAGCATCACCCTAATACCAAAACCAGGTAAAGACATCACAATGAAAGAGAATTACAGGCCAATATCCCTCATGAACATAGATGCCAAAATCCTCAACAAAATCTTAGCAAATCGGATCCAGCAGTACATCAGAAGGATCATACACCATGACCAAGTAGGATTTATCCCAGAGATGCAAGGATGGTACAACATCCGTAAATCAATAAATGTGATACATCACATAAACAAATTGAAAGAAAAAAACCACATGGTCATATCAATTGATGCAGAAAAAGCATTCGACAAAATCCAACACCCATTTTTGATAAAAACTCTCAGAAAGGTAGGAATAGAAGGATCATACCTCAACATAATAAAAGCCATATATGACAGGCCCACAGCCAACATCATACTCAATGGACAAAAACTAACACCATTTCCCCTAAGAACAGGAACAAGACAGGGATGCCCACTCTCACCACTCCTGTTCAACATAGTACTGGAAGTATTAGCCATTGCAATTAGGCAAGAAGAAGAAATAAAAGGCATCCAAATTGGAAAAGAGGAAGTAAAACTGTCCTTATTTGCAGATGACATGATATTATACATACAAAACCCTAGAGACTCCATCAAAAAGCTACTAGACTTAATACATGAATTTGGCAATGTAGCAGGATACAAAATTAACCCCAAGAAATCTGAGGCATTTCTATACACCAATAGTGAACTTTCAGAAAGGGAGATCAGAAAAACAATCCCATTTACCATCGCACCAAAAAAATTAAGATACCTAGGAATAAACTTAACCAAAGAGGTTAAAGACCTCTACTCAGAAAACTACAGGACGTTGAAAAAAGAGATAGAGGAAGACATAAACAGATGGAAGAACATACCATGTTCTTGGATTGGTAGAATCAACATCATTAAAATGTCCATACTACCCAAAGCAATCTATACATTCAACGCACTTCCCATTAAAATACCAATGGCCTTCTTCAAAGATCTAGAACGAACTCTCCAAAAATTCATCTGGAATAAAAAAAGACCCCGAATAGCTGCAACGATCCTGAGAAAGAACAAAGTAGGTGGGATCTCAATGCCAGATATCAAGCTGTATTACAAAGCCACTGTTCTCAAAACTGCCTGGTACTGGCACAAGAACAGACATATAGATCAGTGGAATAGAATAGAGAGTCCAGAAATTAGCCCGAACCAATATGCTCAATTAATTTTTGACAAAGGAGGCATGAACATACAATGGAGCCAAGATAGTCTCTTCAATAAATGGTGTTGGGAAAATTGGACAGACATATGCAAGAAAATGAAACTAGAGCACCAACTTACACCATACATAAGAATAAACTCAAAATGGATAAAGGACTTAAATGTACGACAGGAAACCATAAAAATTCTAGAAGAATACAAAGGCAACAAAATCTCAGACATATGCCAAAACAATTTCTTCACTGATACAGCTCCTAGGGCAGTTGAAACTAAAGAGAAAATGAACAAATGGGACTACATCAAAATAAAAAGCTTCTGCACAGCAAAAGAAACCATCAACAAAACAACAAGAAAACCCACCTCGTGGGAAAACATATTTGCCAACGTCATATCTGATAAGGGCTTAATCTCCAAAATTTATAGGGAACTCATACAACTTAACAAAAAGAAGATAAACAATCCAATCAAAAAATGGGCAAAGGATCTAAATAGACACCTTTCAAAAGAGGACATTCAGAAAGCCAAGAGACATATGAAAACATGCTCAAAGTCACTAATCATCCGAGAGATGCAAATCAAAACAACAATGAGGTACCATCTCACACCTGTCAGAATGGCCATCATCAACAAATCAACAAACGACAAGTGCTGGAGAGGATGTGGAGAAAAAGGAACACTTGTGCACTGCTGGTGGGAATGCAGACTGGTGCAGCCACTATGGAAGGCAGTATGGAGGTTCCTCAAAAAATTGGAAATGGAACTCCCATTTGACCCTGTGATCCCACTTCTAGGAATATATCCCAAGAAACCAGAAACACCAATCAGAAAGGATATATGCACCCAGATGTTCATAGCAGCACAATTCACCATAGCTAAGATCTGGAAACAGCCTAAGTGCCCATCAGTAGATGAATGGATTAGAAAACTGTGGTACATCTACACGATGGAATACTATGCTGCTGTTAAAAAGAAGGAACTCCTACCATTTGCAACATCATGGATGGAACTGGAGAGCATTATGCTAAGTGAAACAAGCCAGTCAATGAAGGAAAAATACCACATGATCTCACTCATTCATGGATAATAAAGACCATTACAAACTTTTGAACAATAATAGATACAGAGGCAGAGCTGCCTCAAACTGATTGTCAAACTGCAGTGGGAAGGCCAGAGAGAGTTGGGGGGCAGGAGGGAGGGGAGTAAGAGATCAACCGAAGGACTTGTATGCATGCATATAAGCATAACTAATGGACATAAGACACTGGGGGGTAAGGGAGGGTAGGGGTTTGTCAAGGGCGGGGGGAAAAAAGGACACTTATGTAATACCCTTTGTAATACTTTAAGCAAAAAATAAAAAAAAATTAAAAAAAAGAGCAAGGTCAGAGTGTTGTTTTTTCCGCAGTATGGAGCAGACCGTTCCCCTTGGACACCCACTGGGCTTCACTTTAACCAGCTGTAAGGCTAGTCCCAAGGAAGCCAGAGGCACAACCAAGTCAAGGCAGCCTGCAGAAACGGCAAGCTCACCAGGAAGGACCCTTGGGTCCCAGGAGCAGCACAGTGGGGGTTCGGTGTGGTTGATCATCAACAGGACAGTGTGAGGGGAGCTTTGGGCTCTTCATCGGGTCCTCATCAGCCCCAACTTTCTTAAGGAATCAACTCAGAGGAAATCTCATTATCATGAAAATGTACTTCAAAATAAGCACTCCCTGGCCATTGGATGTCTTAAAAGGCACTGCCAAGGTATGCCTCCCCAAAAGGGAAGCGGAGAAATTCTGCATACTTGCAACTCCCACACACTCAGTGGGAGGGGGCTTCTCTGATGGGGCGGAGGGGACACAGCACCCAGGTCCCTTGCATCCCCAGCAATTATGTCAGAAGCTGTTCCTCTCCACTCCTTTCAAGTCCCCATTTACCACCCACAGAAGGAGAAGCGGTATCTGGAAATGCCGCTCTCAGACACTGAGGTTTTCAGCCTTCGGGGGGCAATCATTTCCACTGTGCTCACGAAGGCAAGGCTGTGGGCTATTATTTTAGGAACATTTTCAACACCAGAGTCAAAAGGGTTCTGTATCACTCTTTACTAAGAAGAAAATAGATTAGCCAGAAAAATACATTCCAAGTTTTCCATCAGTTGGGGAGGTGTATTGGAAATCAAATCAGGCCCGAGACCAGGGGCTGTATGGTTTGTTGGAGAACAGAAAGGCAGACTGAAGAATGCCCTGGTCGAAAAATAATAAGAGAACAATTAGATGAGGTTCTTTGACTAAAGTCTCAGGAGCAAAAAATAATAACAACTGGAAAATACTCTCTAAGTCAGTGGCTCTCAACCTTGGCTGCACATTAGAATCACCTGGGGATCTTTTTAAAATCCTGATTTCTGGGCCTCATCCTCCGGAAATTCCGTTTCTTTGTTATGGGGTGGGGCCACAACATTAGTAACAAAGAAACAGAATTTCCGGAGGATGAGGCCCAGAAATCAGGATTCTAAAAAGATTCCCAGGTGATTCTAATGTGCAGCCAAGGTTGAGAACCGCTGCTCTAAGTGAAGAGAAAAAAAATGGTCAAAAATAAAGATATTAGAGATGGTATGTTACTGAAATGTCATACAGGAAAAGAAAGATAATTAGGGAACTGAGATCACAAATCAAGAGTCCTTTTCATAAGAGAAAGTTTTAATTGCCTTACCCCATCCACCTCTCCACACCTTCACAGGGTAATTAAGTACTGTTTTTTGTCTTAAAGCTTTTGTTACCAATTAAGTAGAAAAGTCAAAGACAGCTACAGTGAAACCTTCTTCTAGCCTCCCATTAGGAATAATCAAAACTTTAAGTAGGAAACATTCCCTGTGTATGTAGTAAGAGAGTGCTAAATGTGATTATTTTAAAAAGCAAAAACACAGCTTACTCTAGCTGAAATAGTGGCCAGTTCTGAAATATGTTTTTCCACTTGGAATAAAATAATACTTCAAATAATCATTTGGAATGACTCCTTGTGCGCTTCCACCATTGTTATTACAAGAATTTAGGGTTTTAAGAGCATATTTTGGAGCAAATGACCACGGTTTCAAATTCAGGTACGTATATTTTTAAAACTCAAAGCAGCTTCAGAAAGATTGCAGGGAACGAGCCGCGATCCAGAAAGTACCGCATCGTAGCCAAAAATCTTTGGATAAATAACATCTGGCATTAGTGGTTTGCTATACTTGAGTTTCTCTACTTCCTCTCTGGAGAAACTTAAGTCCCTTTTGGCCTCTCTCTGATTTCCTTAAAAATGTTTCTGGAAACAGATACTTCATGATCTTCCATCTTCTTTATCTGGAGAAATAAGACAGGAATTGGTGGGAAACGACACTGTCATAATATCAGACATGCTACAGCTCTCATGAGGGCCCCCCTCAATCTTCACTCTGGTCCTTTTCACATTTGCAGATCTGGAAAGAGCAAGAGCCTTTGGCACCATGCTGTTGTGGGTTCCAATCTCAGCCTCCCTACTTACCAGCTGCGTGACCCTGAACAAGTATTTACCTCCTGAGCCTCGTTGTCCTCTTATCTTCCTTCGTGGGCCTATTGTGAGGACTAAGTAAGGTTACATGAAGAGGAACGAGCCTGCCTGGCACAGGGTGGGCACCCAATAACTGCCAGGTGCCCAGAGAAATCCCAGCACTGACAGTGGTGACCACAGACCCAGGTGACAGTCACTGGCTTGGCAACCAAAGTGGCTTTATCTACGACAGCCTCCTCTGCCCCTGGCTGACCTGTTTGTTTGTTTCTGTTTTTCCTCTTTTTCTCAGCTGCCACCCCTTCTGACTGCTGCAGTCTTCCCCTCCCCTCATCCACAAATCTCCCACAAAACCACTCTGTAAGAACCCCAGGACAATTGAGAGACCACTCATTCCATCCCTTGACTCAAGCCATCTGGGACAACCTTCTTTTTCTAACTTGCTCTTTTGTCCCTTCAAACCAATAAATCAGAAAGTAAGGGTCAGAACAATGTTAGTGGAACTTACGTTTTGCGTGTATTTTAATAATCCTTTTTAACATTATTCTTCAAATATGCCTACATTCCTTTTGTAGCAAAGTTCCCAATAGACAACACAATGTAAGTATTATTTGAGGAGGCAGAAAAGAATAAACAAGAATTCTCTCATTGGAACTGAGATTGAGGGTGGGAGGCAGGAAGTAAAACGGGTCAAGTTCCATGCTTGAATTACACGAGAAGGCACAGTGGCTGCGATGGTCATCGGTGCCACTCCCCGTGTGGCCCCTGCCAGCGTGTGAACTGGGTATTCCCAGACAGCGAGGGGATAATATAGAACAATACAGATAATATAGAAATTGAGGCTAAGCATTTAGAATCTTTTACGGCAACTTGAAAGAGTAGTCGCATGTAGATGGAATAAAAGAATAAAAATTAGGGCTTGTATTTGTTGTTTTTACAGTAATTTTCATTTTTCTCATCATTTGTCTTCACTAAAAAAGTATCAGTCCACTGCAACTTTAGATTTCAAAACACAGATCCTACACAATAGATTTGTTCCTGAAAGACTTGGGAAAAAGACTTTTTTGACCTCCATGGAGGGCACGAGTTTGTGGAGAGGGTAAATATAGTTAATTAGGGGCTAGGACTAGGTGATACTCTGCCAAAACCACTCTCTCCTAAGGTGTGAAATATAACCCACATAAGGTGAGGAAAATAAAACAAGTGTCCTCAGATAACCTATTTAAAGAGTGCGCACGCACACACACACACACACACAAACTGTAAACAGTACCACTTCTTCTTGTCATAAATGCTCATCAAGCATTAAAATACTACAGTGAAAACTTAATATGAAAGTGTTTGAAAAATCGCCCATAGCTAAAATGCTTTGCAAACAACTTCTCTTACAATGACAAATGTTTCCCTCTCCCTGGACTCTCAGAGTAGAAGGCAGACCTAAGTTATGGTAAACAAAGCACACTTTCTGAAACTTTGAGTCAGAGGTCCTCCAAGTGTTGCCCAGGGCGCCTGGGGATCCTTAATGTCCTTTCCGGGGGTCTGTGAGATCTGGACGATGTTCGTAATACTGCCAAGTCACTCTCTGCCTCTTTCATCCTCACTGCCTCACAAATGCACACTAGCATTTTTCAGAGCACACGGCAAGCGTAACAGTGCAACAGACTGGATGCAGAGGCAGGCAGAGGAGCCAGCTGTCCTCTAGTACACAACATACTTAAAGAGACTTGAGAGAATGTACTATGATGGTCATGCATCTCACTGAATTTCTTCATCGGAAAAATACAGACTTTTCACGATAAAAAAATATATATATATTTTGTTAAACACAGTAGGTTTGGAGGGTTTAACTGTATTGATACTATGTTAAAAATTTCTCCATCTTAATTTCTAACACGGTCAATACCAATAGCTGTAATAGTTTTTAAAATGTAAAGGGCTCATGATAACAAACATTTGAAAACTGCGGCTGAAGGCGAAAGGGCTATGTATGCTGTACTATGCTACCCACACACATCATCGAGTTTGTATGTGTTCATCTATATTACTTGAGTATGCATCTATATTTTATGCAAAGAAGAAGTGTATGAGACTGTATTCTGTGCTTTTATATCACTTCCAAGTTGCCTCTGCCCAGGAAAAAGCACCGAAAGGGCCGATTCTCTGGCAACCATGTGTCCCAGGTTTTCCAGGCCTGTCTCAACGTCAAATGTGTTTCCAATTTTTCCCGTCAACCACAAAAATGTTCCTTATATTTCAACATTTTTGTGTCCAAATGCATCTACCAATCTGGTTCTCACACACTAGCATGATCACAAAGCATCCTCCTGTTGTGTTGTCTGTAATTATATTTCAAATACTTCGGCACAGTTCATGGAACACATGCGTGTTGGTTGGGTCTGACCCCCACCCTGGGAATGGGTAGTTCCTCCAGCGGAGCGCACCCCCCGGGGGGCTCCACAGGCACCTGAAAGCCTCCACTCAGAAGGACACTCCAGAGTCCAAAGCGGGAGTCTGATTGTTTCTTTCTCTCACAAATACCGGAGGCTTTGTTATGTTAATTAGCGAAGTGGACGTGAACAATGATTTCGTGGGTGAAATGGGGTGATTCTAAACGTGGACTGGCTAGAAATACTGTGGGTGCTCCTGCCCTTGACTAAGCAGAGCACATGAAAGTCCAAAAGCCCCAGCCCCCTCTGAACCACCCCCTGGGCTTAGGACGTCCAGTTGTAAGGATGAGCAGTAGTCAATCACGTGGCTTGAACGTCTCCTTCTGCCTCTAGTGACAAAAGGACAGAGAACTCGGTCCTCCCTGAGCTTATGGAATGGTCCCACTGGGCCCTGCTCCGTAATAAGAATTGGCACGTGAGGCAGAATTCCCAGTGAAATTTGTTTTAGTAGCTACACATTACCTGGTAGTAAGGCTGTCTGAGGAGAAAACCTACAGCCCTCACCTATGCTGTCTACGAGGCTACGGATCCCTCCCAAAAAGAACCGAAAAAACTATAAACCATCAAATTCGCTTAGGAGCATTAGCAAAACCTCTTCAGACCCTCTGGGCCTCAGAAATGCCTCTTCCTTCTCGTCCATCACTGCCACCTAACTGCTCAGAGCGGCCTAGAAGGGCTCAAAAGCTGCAGGGATTCTGCCAGACAAAGCCAGTGTCTTCTGTAACAACAAAGCACAAATCTGATTTCACACCCAATTCAGAATCCAGTTAATTATTTATGAGGAATCTAGCTAACTCCCCCTGCAAGAAAATCCGTTGTGGAAACAAACATTTATCTACTTTAATGTATGCATTAACACTGAGCTACACCTTTATTAAAATGCTAAAACTGAGACCCAATGCCACAGAAGATGCAATTCAGCTCACAGCCAGCCCTACTAACTGAAGGAAGTAGGAGAGGGAGAAGGTAAAACAGAGAAAGAATAGGAGGGAGTCCTAAGCCGAATCAAGGTGTTGAGGCATCATTTTGCTTGAGGCAAAACTTCAGGTCATCCAAAGTCAAATATGAATTATCTGCTTTGCTTTTATTTCATTAATACTGATCAAAATAACCAAAATAAACCAAATACCTATATGATGGAATACAATGTAACAGAAAAGCATGCTATCAAAGGACACCACATAACAGAAAAGTATGCTATCAAAGATTACTGGATGACAATAAAAATGTTTACCATGTGACGTTCCCCTCCCCACACAAAGTGTGGGGACACTACCAGCTACATACAGCCTAGTGTGTTTTTTTCCTCTTAACCTTTTTTCCTCACACTCCCCAAAACCAGGGATAACCTTGTTGATATTCTGTCCCTCTACCTTTTTCTCTACATATTTAAATACAGGTACATGTTAAATATCTACATCTAAATGTAGATATAGATATGAGAGAGATAAATGCTTAAGGGAGACTTTTTGTGCTTTGCACACATTATGTTTAGAATTATAAAACTGTTTTTAATGAGATTTGTTCAGACCAACCATTTTTTTATATTAGATTACTAACAGAATTGCCATGGAAGTAATATAATCTTAGCCTCTAGGTAATCTCCATAAATCTGGCCTCCATCAAGTACATCTATAAAAAATAATGCACTTTTTGACCTTATCAGTTCAATCCAACAAGTATTTAATTAAGCATTTGCCATTAGCTAGGTACTCTGATAGGACCAATGGAAAGGTGAAGAGTGCTTCCAATAAAATCATGCATATCTCTGAATCCTCATTACTTCATTCAGAACTGGGCAGCTTTGACCAATTAGAGTGCCTTTCTAAAAACTTGCAGTCTATGAAGCAGGGATAATAAAACTGGGAAGTCAATTTTCACAATTTAAGTTGTTCGCTATACTGCCTACAAACAAGTAACATACTAGGGGTGGGCAAACTTTTTGACTCGAGGGCCACAATGGGTTCTTAAACTGGACCGGAGGGCGGGAACAAAAGCATGGATGGAGTGTTTGTGTGAACTAATATAAATTCAAAGTAAACATCATTACATAAAAGGGTACGGTCTTTTTTTTTTTTTTTTTTTAGTTTTATTCATTTCAAACGGGCCAGATCCCTTTGCCCATGGCTGTAACTAGACCATACTGGATACAAAGCATGAACGTAAAGGAAATGAGAAATCTGCTGGGTGCTAAAAATAATCAGAGTCAAGCAAACATTTCTATGCAAGAAAACAAAACAAGATCAACAGCAATATTTTTACAGACCCCCAAACAGAATGGTGTCATGAAACATTTCACAAAGGTGATTAAGTTCCTTTTTTATTTCACATAAAGCAGAAGCATCTCTAGAAGAGCTGTCCAAAGCAATGCTCGCTACCCACTTGTCTCCATTTAGGCTACATCAATACCAAATGAGCAGTTGGCTTAGTGAGTCCAGGTTAAATGGGTTCAGGTCTTGGACATACACATACAGTTCTGGTTTAAGTTGAATTTCCTATTGACACATAACTTTCCTAACCTTTAGGTTTCCAAACTGTATTCGCACAAATTAAGCACAAATTCTAAGTTCCTCTGGCTCAAAGAGGTTATGGCCAGAAAGTTAAGGGAAAGATAAACATACAAAGCCAAAGTAAGAAGCAGTTCTAAAGTTGAAAAGAAGCCTACAAAGATGGGATCAATTGAAATAAGTAACTCTGCATCTGTTCTGAATAGCTCCATTTCATCCTCTTTCAACACCAGAATCATAGCTGCAGTCATCTTGGCTGCTCCTGCCATCAATTCCAGCCTATCACGCTCAAAGAGTTCATCCTGAGGGTTGGCCAACTTGGAGAACCTTTAAGTCTACCAGGGCCAAACTCACAAGAGCAGCAAGCCAGGAAAAGCACATGCGGGCATCATGCTACAGCATGCATTTCAGTGCTTCAAGACAGAAGATAACCTTAGACAAAGACAATTTCTCAAACCCTGACATCAGAACCAGACACTGCACCTACTGTTTCTAGGTAAATTTTCCTACAAAGGTGTTTTGCACTACCCAGATCCAAGAAATACACAGATGTTCATCTTGTTGCTCTCTGCTAGGCAAGCATGTGACCGATGACTGATTCCTACAGATAATTAAGCATTCACAGTTCCCAAAGCTAAGGCTTGAAGAATAGTCCTAAAAATAAATATTTCCCCAAAAAAAGATTCCTGACATTCCATTTCAATTGCAGTAATAGAGCCCTCAAAGGATGTTTAAATGTTATGACATGGACACATGTTCCTTATGGTGAGGGGAACAGCAACAAGAAGGAAAATGCAACGGGGTATAATTAAAGAGGCCGAGACTGGAGAACCTCCAGGACACTGTGTAGACAAACACTGAGTTACACCATCTCCTAATGAAGTTATCGGCTGTATAAACTGTACTCTACACCTAACTTACTTGATGTGCTATTTTCCCTCTTTTAGGGTAACCTAAAAACACACACACACACAAATAGCACTGCACAACATTTTTACCAAACCGATCCAGGTTCATTTCCCTACCTGTGCTATTTTCAGATCGGAAAAATTTTTTCAAGTTCAAACTGAGAATTCCTAAGCATAACCTAACAAGTGGAAGGTCTTCCTTTGTCGTTTTTTTGTAAAACTCTTTCCTTAGGAACACAAAGGGTAATGTAGGGGAGGCCTGAGCAGTCTCTGCATTCCACGGCATGGCCAGCCAACAGCCCCTCACTTCGGGGCGAAATTCCCCTTTCCTTAGAAAGGCCTTGGTGTTTTCATTAGTTCTTACAAAGGGCGTTCAAACACGATCCTTCCCTTCTCTTTTCTGATCATCCACTGAGTTGAGAGAAGGCGGGGGAGGAGGGGAGGAGGGGAGGAGGGGACGGAGCACCAGGAATGGGAAAAAGTGTGAAGAAGTCCAAGACAAACAGTGAACACAAAGACCGATCCTTACCTAAAAAAACCCTGGCTGGATCTGGGGGATTGAGAAACCTCCTGCCTGCTTGGAGTGGATGTGGTGTGCTGATGTGGGTGATCCGTGCACAAGTTTCTCTTCTACTCTGTTTTTACTGGCCAGCAAGCCTCCTTCCTGTCCTTTCATCCTTGCCAGAAGGATTTCTCAGTTTAAACTTTGGGGTGACGCGATAACCTGCTGGAACATTTAAATCTGTGCTATATAATGAGGAACTCGCGTTGGAAAGACTTGCAACAAACCTGACCCGGGTTTAGGGTCTGATGCTCTCAAGGGGAACTCCTCTTTGAAGGGAGCCAAACGTTGCTTACGGACGGCCATTCCCAAGCCAGACCCTTTCCACCCCGGCCTCTGCTTTGGCACCTGCCTGTCTGGTCTGGCCTCCTGAGAGCAGCAGGGATGACCTCGAAGGGTCCTGAGGAGAATGAGGAAAAGGAGGGATAACCCATGGAGAGGACTTCGTTCCAGGTAGTGTGCTGGAGGCTGTGTACCTTCTCATCTAGTCCTTACCAAAGCTCTCCTAGGGACAGACACTCTTAGCACCATTAACTGTACAGATGAGGAAACCAAGGTAGAGACACAGGGTCAACTGGCTAAACTTTAATGGCCCAAAAGATGTTGGGAGCAGATGCTGGCTATGCAACTCTGGTCATAGCATTCAGTAGGAGAAAAAAATAAATAAAATTTTTAAATTAAAAAAAGAAAAAAAGCAACCACATTACTAAAGCATTAAAGTCAAATAAGCCAATAATGGGAGGAGGGAGAGAAAATACATATTTTTTAAGAGACGACAAATCTTTTTTTTTCTCTTTATAGCTCTCCCCAAGGAAGAAAAGGGTTCAAATCATTTTTGAGGGTTTATGGTAAAAGCTGAGTCATGAGAGCTTTGGGGAATTTCTAGGGAATGGATCATCATAGAAAACTAATGTTTATACCCTTAAGCAAAACAACAAAATTTAAATTAGCCATTGTCCTGGCCAGATGGCTCAGGTTATTGGAGTCGTCCCATGCACCAAAAGTTTGTGGGTTCAATTCCCTGTCAAAGCACATACCTAGGTTGCGGGTTCGATTCCTGGTCGGGGCACATACGAGAGGCAGGGATTGATGTTTTTCTCTCTCTCCCTTCCTCTCTCTCTAAAAATAAATAAAAGCATATCTTCGGGTGAGGATTTAAAAAATTTTAATTAGCTATTAAGTATAGAAAGTGTTCTATGAACGTGTTAAACACGTTTTCCCCATCTTTCATGAGGTGTAGAAAACATAGTCTAATCCAGGTCATCAGCATGAACACTAATGACACGGCTACGCGGCTTTCGGAGGTGTGAGTGGCAGCAGCCCCAGGCAACCATCAGTGTTTCCACCTTTTATAATTCTCCCATCAGGTTTTCAACTGGGTTTCGTGCTGATGATGTCAGAGTAGCTGGCCTGAGTATCCCTTCTCCAAGCTTCTAATGTGTCACTCCTAGTTGGCTGGGGACTTAAATACAAAGTAAACAAACTCTCCGAAACTGAATAACAGAAAGACACGCAGGTTCCAAGTAAGTGACTTTCTCACAAGTACATGGAGAGGAAAGAGTTACCTGCCAACAGGACAAGCAGAGGAGACACAGTGCATGCCTGCCCGGAGGAATGGCCCTGCCAAGGTGGCCCCATCACCCATTAATCACTTCTCACAGCAGCCAGAATCTCAACCGCACGGATGGTGACTACAGGCTCAGGACTTCTTGCTTAGGTCATTCAACTGACCTATGAAACAGGAGAATGTGTTGAGAGTCGTTTTCCGGCTGAAGCTATTGATAGTGATTATGCACCAGCTGGCAGAGACAGAGTGAGTTCCGTTCCTGACGTCCCCAGCCACTTCTTGGTAAGACTGAAGAAAAGTGAGTCCTAATAGGAATGCTCTCCCTTGAAAAAAGTGTTTCCCTTTTCGTGCTGCAGGGGCGTTGTGAAATAAAATAAGCATTGTTCAATTAAATAGAGAAATTATATCCCCAAGCGCAGCTGAGTTTTAATAAATGAACAGATATCTGTTACTGATTCCTCTAAATATTTAGGAAAGGCTTTTTGTTTTAAACCACAACTGCAGAATTTTATTCTTGTCAATGGTGACATCCCCAAGACTATAAGTTTAAAAAGTGAAGTCAATATTCATTTATTCTCTCATTTTTTCTTTTGTACCTTTAGTTAGTGTGCTGTACTGTGTATCGAATTTTAAAATGTATGAGATATTCTCCCTCCCAAAACCTCACTATTTGGAAGGTGTATTAGTTTCCTGTACCAAATCACCACCACCTTAGTTGGCTTAAAACAACACAATTTATTATCTATCCGTTTTAGAGGTCAGAAATCCTAAATGGATCACAGAGCTAAAACCACAGTGCTGGCAGACATCTATTCTTTCTGGAGGCTCGAAGGAGAATCATTTCTGTCTTTCCCAGTAACTAGAGGCCATCCATATGCCTTGGCTCATGGCCCCTTCCTCATCTTCAAAGCAAATCATTCCAACCTCTGCTTCTGTCACCCATCTCCTTCCCTGTTACTATTACCTTTCTTCTTATAAGGACCCTGATGGTTCCACGAGGCCCATTTCCCCAGCTCAAGATGCTTTGTTTAATCACTCCTGCAAAGTCCCTTTGCCACGTAAGGTACCATTCACAGGTTTGGAGATTAGGGCGTGGACATCTTTGGGGTGTCGTTATTCAGCCTCCCACAAGGATACTTTTGGAAGTAAAACCATAAATCTCAACAAGAACACTACTCCTTATTCTTTAAGTCCTCTCTCTGAATCTTACTGACTCAGCAACATTCTGAAGAAGTTTAGTTACCTGCTAAACAAAGTCACAGCACAAGTGAACCACAAAGTAGAACAGAGGATATGTTAGGGTCCTAACTTGAGTTGACAAATTAACATCAGAACAGGAAACATAAAAATAAGATGGGAGACACCACACAGTACAAAATAGTGATCTGAAAACACCAAGAAAGTTAGTGTATTCAAGAAGGCAGAGAAGTGTATAAATTTTAGGAGCACCTAAAATAAAAATTGTTAATGTTTTACAATATGCTCAACAGGACCCTAATGTTTGTACATAAGTATGTGTATATAGCCACAGGAAAAAAAAATTTAAGACTAGAAAGCTAAAATCAAAGGTTAATAGCGATATTACTAAAAAGCATTACTGCATAATTAAAATCAGGATACTTTTATTTTCTTCTGACCCTCTCTTAACTCTTTCTATAATCAACACCTATGATCTTTACAACGAGAAAAATATATATGCTGAAATGTAACATTTAATGATTTGGTAACCAGAAAAATGTATGCTGAAATATAACGTTTGATGATTTGGTAGTTAAAAGTATAGGGTTTCAGTTCTCTGGAAATATTCAATTAAATTAGAATACCCCTTTCTACACTAAGGCCATCTGTTCTAGATGTTACCAAGCAACATTCTGGTTATTAATTGATTCTCTGAGCTTCAGGGAAACAGATATTTTATTGGTATTGGTGTTTTATTGGAATTGGTATTTTAATCACTGACCATTTAGAAATGAAAATACTCAGTGACATATGTACACACAATATTTAACAGCTATATGTGTGTAAATTAGTCAATTGATAGAGTCCAAAGAAGGGTTAAGCTTAGCATTAGTATAGTCACGCCCCAAAACATAACCAATCCCCATCTTTTTACTCATTGAAATTTCATTCACATATACACACTTCTCCATTCAGAGGTGGGGATTACAGAACAGATAACACATTTACTCAGACATTTCTTAACCCTCTTGCTTTATGGGAAGAAAAAGGGGAGGGAGGGGCAGAAAAGAAAAGGAAGAAAAACAGGAAAAGGAGATGAAAAAAGGAAGAAGAAAGAGAAAATCAAGGTTTGTCCTCAATACTTACCTGAACCAGCCTACACAGCAACCCCTCGTTTTAAAAATGCCATCTCCCCCCTTCTTTTTATGGGCCACAGAAGCTAGCACAGGCCTATCAGGAACTCTCAGAATGGTCATCCATTTTACAGCCTGAAGCAAAGAGAGATCTACTTAATATGACAAAGGGCTCCCAGTTAAAGGATTTTGTCTTTGGTTATCATTTAATACTGTCTTCCCAGGGGGAGGCAGTGGGAGGACAGTAGTGTCCAGTAGCACCCCACATCACTCCCCAGCCAACTAGTAGTGTCCAGTGTGGGCATGCGGGGTAGTCTGCTTTCTTACTCAGAGGCAAGGGACAGGTTGCACAGAAGCAAAGCATTATGGTCCACATATGTGACCAGCTCCCCTGAGGACAGGATGGCAAGAGGCTCTGCTCAGCATCTCTTCAAAGTTCCAGGCCTCAGGCACTCCTTGTCTGCAAACCTTTGGAGATGACAGCTCACGACTACCTGTTCATACTGTGCTCCTGGATACATGGACTTCACGGACACAACACAAATATCTAATGATTGACTGACATGGGTCCTTCACATGTGCCTACCCTCTAAAATGCCAATAAAATCCTAAATGTAAAATGGACCTTTCTATGGATAGGCGATTATATCGCCTTCTAGTGCAAGGACATAGTATATTCATGTTGTGCCCCGAAGATGAATAAGTGACTCTGAAATGTATTGGAAGATTTGGTTTATGGCAAAAGTCTTTCCAACAGCTAGGTGAGTTGAAGCAAAATTGTACATAGGTTGCCCTGGCCGATGGGGCTCAGTGATTGGAGCGTTGGGCCCGTGCACTGAAGGGTCACGGGTTCAATTCCCAGTCAAGGGTATATACCTGGGTTACAGGATTGATTCCGGGCCCCCATAGAGGCGTGTATGGGAGGCAACTAACTGATGTAATGTGTCTCTCTCACATCCATGTGTCTTTCTCCTCTCCCTCCCTCCCTCCCTCCCCTCTCCCTTTCTATCTCTCTCCTCCATTCCCTTCATTCTTTCCCTCCCTCCCTTCCATTCTCTAAAAAAATCAATGGAAAAAATATCCTCCAGTAAGGATTAACAACAACAACAACAAATGTACATAGGTAAATTGAATAAGATGTAGCTGGCACCCACATTCTTTATTAAGTCCTTCTTTCCTATTCCCCCTCTTATACCAAATACTATTTAAAATGGAAAGGACAAAACTATACCTAAAAGCATGTCATTTTACACATGCTCTTTATTCTTAAAAGTACATTATTTGACAGATTTTTTAAGTCAATAGTCAGAACCATCCACATCCACATTTACTAAAATCACATGCAATAGTTGTTGTAGCCCCCTTTTTTTAATTAAATCTTTATTGTTCAGATTATTACAGTTCTTCCTCTTTTTTCCCCCCATAGCTCCCCTCCACCGGGTTCCCACCCCACGCTCCGCCCTCACCCGCCCCCCCACTGTCCTCATCCATAGGTGCACAATTTTTGTCCAGTCTCTTCTCACATCTCCCACACCCCTTCCCCGCCCCAAGAATAGTCAGTCCATTCCCATTCTATGCCCCTGATTCTATTATAATCACCAGTTCATTCTGTTCATCAGATTATTTATTCACTTGATTTTTAGATTCACTTGTTGATAGATGTGTATTTGTTGGTCATAATTTGTATCTTTACCTTTTTCTTCTTCCTCTTCTTCTTAAAGGATACCTTTCAGCAGTTCATATAATACTGGTTTGGTGGTGATGAATTCCTTTAGCTTTTCCTTATCTGTGAAGCTCTTTATCTGATCTTCAATTCTGAATGATAGCTTTGCTGGATAAAGTAATCTTGGTTGTAGGTTCTTGGCATTCATCACTTTGAATATTTCTTGCCACTCCCTTCTGGCCTGCAAAGTTTCTGTTGAGAAATCAGCTGACAGTCGTATGGGTACTCCCTTGTAGGTAACTGACTGTCTTTCTCTTGCTGCTTTTAAAATTCTCTCTTTGTCTTTTGCTCTTGGCATTTTAATTATGATGTGTCTTGGTGTGGTCCTCTTTGGATTCCTTTTGTTTGGGGTTCTCTGCGCTTCCTGGACTTGTAAGTCTATTTCTTTCACCAGGTAGGGGAAGTTTTCTGTCATTATTTCTTCAAATAGGTTTTCAATATCTTGCTCTCTCTCTTCTTCTGGCACCCCTATAATTTGGATGTTGGTACGCTTGAAGCTGTCCCAGAGGCTCCTTACACTATCTTCGTATTTTTGGATTCTTTTTTCATTTTGCTTTTCCGGTTGGGTGTTTTTTGCTTCTTCATATTTCAAATCTTTGACTTGATTCTTGGGATCCTCTAGTCTGCTGTTGGAACTCTGCATAATATCCTTTATTTCAGTGTATGCTTAATTTCTAGTTGGTCCTTTTTCATAACCTTGAGGGTCTCACTACATTTATCGGCAGTTTCACCAGACTTTTTGAGGGTCTTATTAAATTTATTGGCGGTTTCTAGAAAGTTCTTGAAAAACCTTAAAAGTGTGGTTTTGAACTCTATATCCAGTAGTTTGCTTTCCTCCATTTCAGTCATTTGTGTCTTGTTTCTTTGTCTCGGCATTTTTTATGCTTCCCTGTGTTGGTAGAGTGGCTTTGTGTGCTAGGTGTCCTATAGGGCCCAGTGGCTCAGCCTCCCCAATTACCTGAGGTGGACACTCTTGGTGCACCCCCTTGTGGGCTTTGTACACAGTCTTGTTGTAGTTAAGCCTTGATTGTTGTAGGTATCACTGGGAGGAATTGATCTCCAGGCCAATTGGCTGTGAGAGCCAGCTGTGTCTATGGTGGGAGAACTTCTGTGCTGAAGACAACCTTCTGGGGCAAGACTTGCTTCAGTGGGGCTTTGGTGCTCACTGAGTCTACCCCCTGAGTGTGTTCCTTATGGATCTGAGGAGTTGTAATCTGGCTCTTGGATCTAAGGAGGTGCTAATTTAGCCTCTGCCTGAGGCTACCCAGCAGGAGCTACGAAGAGATCTGTAGATTCCCCTTCCTTGTTTGGGGTTTGGAGGTGCCCACGAGTCCCAGCTGTGAAGCAATGCAAGCTGCTGTGGGGCCTTGGGCCTTCTCTTGGAAGTTCTGGGTCTGTCTGGCCCAGCTGCAGTTTGTTAGGTAATTTTCAGATTGCAAAGGGCCAGGGCATTCATATGCAAAAGCCTCTGCCGCAGCTTGGATGGGGCGGGGTCTCAGGGGATCAACAGGGCGGAGCAAACAGCTATGGCTGATCCTCAGTCCTGTCCTAAGGGGCACCGAGTCTCAGTGTCCCGGTAATCGATGCAAGCACCTCTGAGAGAAAGCTGCCCTCAAGTTCCGAGTTCTGCCCACTGCCAGACAGTCCAGTTTCTCCCCGTATGAGTCTGGGTCCCCAGAGACTTCCCGGAACTGGAGTTCAGAGCAGTCGGGAGCTTGAGACTCCCTCCCGATTCAAAAAGACAGCCGCATCCTCAGTTGCCAGGCCTTGCTGCACAAGCCTCAGTACCCCTGCACTTTACTTCCGCAGTTCCTCTGCACTTTACTTCCGCAGTTCCTCTGAGTCTCAGTGCTTTTTTCTTTCCTTCTAGTTGTAGATTTTCCACTCAGCCAGCCTTCCTGTGGTTCTGGATGATGTCCGTTTTGTCTTTTAGTTGTATTTTTGAAGTTGTGGGAGGCGGCCATTTCCAGTGTTTACCTATGCCACCATCTTGGTTTTTCCCCTGTAGCCCCTTTTTATAGAGCAGTGGCGCTTCCCTACGGACTGGTTCAAGACCATCACTGTGCCAACGCCCCCCTCGGTGAGGACACAATGACCTCTATGGCAACAGACAAGGGGCATTAGAACAGCCGATAGCTGCCACTACTCGGGTGCAAGGAAAACGGTAGAAATCACAGTGATGTCCTCAGTGTCCAAGTCCAAAGAATCAGCCCCTTTACTGGTGGAGTGACTCAAGGGGTGAGGATCAGGTGCCTCCTCTGTAACAGGGAGACTGCAGCATGTCCTGCGATACTTCTGAGGTGATCAATATAAAGTGCCTGCCTCCTGCAAAGCCAAGGAGAGAGCCCCCATGGTTCAGATGCTGCCGTCGGCACTTCGGGCCTCACTCAGGGAGCCAAAACCATTTTCTCATTTATGGACTTGATTTAGAGCCATGGCAAATAAACAATAACCGAGAGCAAAGCACTTTATGAAAGACTTTGCTTCAAAACTGTTTAATTTTTTAAAACAGCCCATAAAGAGAGAGGGAAAAGGAAGATTGAAAATGACCCAAAAATGACTGGGCTGTGCCTAGATATAATGAAAATATAAAGCTAACACAAAGGGATTTTTCACTGAAATCAGCTTAAAATATGTCCTCAGCTTTCACTCACCTCACACTTCGATCACATAGTTATCACAAAATAGCATGGAGCTTTTATTTTATTTTTTCTACAAAAGCCAAAAGGAAAAGTTGTATGCAATCAATGTGGCACGGGATTCTCTAAGTAATTCAATACATGTCTTTGGGTATTCAAATATAGAACCTATTTCTTACAGCAAACATTAGGGGGAAAACTGGCAACTTTTTTTCAAGGAATTTCAATAACCTAGTCACTTAACTGAAAATTTTATCACTTATAAAAATGCAATCCAAAGAAAATTATTTGTTTGCTGTTGCTAAGAGACACCAAAGAAAACTTTAAAACACGCCATTGTTTCTGTATTTAAAATTTCATGTATTCCAGAAAACAGATACATACAACCCACGTAATGGCTGCATTTCAGTATTAATTTTTTTAAAGTGAATAGATACGCTGTCTGTTTTTGTTTGTAAGTCGTTTAGAACTCAAAACTTGACAAAAAGGCAATCCTTCGGGTGTTGCTTGGACATCATTAAGATCTGCAGGCAGGGGACATCCTCTCCCAGCCAAGATGAAGAAACAGGGACCGGATCCACAAATTTTAAACAACTGAAAAAATGGACAAGATATTTTGAATGATCGTTTTAACATACCGGACACTGAGGGGGTCAGTAGGGGGGAAAGGAGGACATCTGTAATGCTTTCAACAATAAAGATATAATGAAATTAATTAAAATAAAATACCAGGCATTGAACAACAAAGGGCAGTGGTCCAGGAGAGACAGGAAACAGGCAAGGTAACTACTAGTATACTAAGCGTACTGCCTGGAGTGTCTCCAGACTGTGGCACAAAGAGCATGGAATCAGGCAGAGCCCTGAGCTGAGATGGAGCTGGGAGTTCAAGGAGGCCAAGATGCCTACAGTTCACAGGGCAAGTACCAGAGAAGAGAAAGCTGCAAAGACAGAGAACTCTGGAGATGTGCTGGAGTTCCTCAAGTCTGCAGCTAATCAAGCCATGTGTGTGAGAAAACTACCCAGAACCGCCTGGAATTGGAGAGAATCATCCCCAAAGGTCCTCTTGTTCCCACTAGTCCGAGTGGAAACCTCGTAATGAACAGCATATCAGGTAGAGTAAGTTAGAAGGGTTTTACCTCAGTAGATTAGCCCGAGATTAAATATTGCTCTGGTCCTACCTAAGAAAGCTTAAGCCCTAACCAGTTTGTCTCAGTGGATAGAGCGTCAGCCTGCGGACTGAAGGGTCCCAGGTTTGATTCCGGTCAAGGGCATGTACCTTGGTTTCAGGCATATTCCCAGTGGGGGTTGTGCAGGAAGCAGCTGATTGATGTTTCTCTCTCGTCGATGTTTCTAACTCTCTATCCCTCTCCCTTCCTCTCTGTAAAAAAATCAATAAAATATATTTTTTTTAAAAAAAGAAAGCTTAAAAGCAAGACAGGAAAGGCTCAATCCCTTTCAAAGAAACTTAACTATATCTCATAACATAGCTGAAAAGATACAAAAATATCCAACACCCAACGAGATAAAATTCACAATACCCAGCATCTAATCATGTAAAGAAGCAGGAAAGCACAATGCATAATAAGAAAAATCAATTAAGTAAAACCAAATCAGACCTATCACATGTTAGAATTAAATATAAGGACATAAAAAATGGTTACTAAATGTGTTCAAAAAGCTCAAGGAAAATTTTAAGATGCTCAAAAGATCCTGCCTACCTGCATCAAGTGTTTCATCAATCAAATTACTCTTAATTCTAAGGACAAATCTGGCACGAAAGGGGTTGAAATCATGCTAACTTAATTCTATGTCAATATTCTTTAAGTAATATTTTTTGAAATAAAGTTCTTTTTCCCTTCATACTCGTAACCAGGTTGCAATCTTTTATGCTAAGTGGTTTTATGGCCCATCAAGAATTTCGGTAACTCTAACACAGACATTTTTTCCTTACATGAAATGCTTCAATGCATGACCAAAGTGACCTATTACAATATTTATTTTAGAACTACTAATGCAATTTCAAATTTAAAAAGCTGCAAATGAGTAAAATTAATTTTTTCTTCTACTTGAATGCATACACCCATGCCAATAAAAATTAGACAGAATCAAGGTTTCCCATGCACAGCAGTAAAAGACACATTTTGACCACAACCTGGGAGGTATAACTTTCATCCCAAGTTAATAATTTGTCCAAATGTTAACCCTCCCCAAGCACATAAATACAAGTCCCACAATCTTACAAATAGGCTTGCTCATTCTATAACTTATAAATTGTAAAAATTAAATAGAATTAAGCAGCAATCGATGGAAGACATTTTTAAAAACATACAATTCAGTATTAGGTCTCCAGCCCAATGCTGCCTAACTGGAAATGGCAGTTCTAAATCTTAAGAGATGAACAGCATGTTTACAGAAACCAGGACCATTTACAGGACTGATTCTCTTCAGTGATAACACCTGTGGGGAAATAGTTCCCTTGATTCTCCTCCAACTAAAATTAGGAGCTATTTAAAAACCAAAATCACGGGTTTGAAGCCACTATATTCTTCTTTCACCAACTTCATCCACTTCTATTTAATGATTAAAACTCTTTAACAGAGGCTAAGCCCATTTGGCCATCCTCTGAGTTCCAGAGATGCCAGACCAACGTTTAGTTTCACATGAGAGACCCGACGGACCCATATTTTTCAAGCACTCACTGAAACTTCCCTGGCCAAGGGCTGCTAATCATTACAAGTGAGAAGAGATAAGAATGCTGATCAGCTCGCTTAAAATTAACTGACTCCTCATACAGAGAATGTCATTACCTAGACCTCAGCTTCCCTGTTTTGATCTTGCTCAGAAGAGAAATTTTGCCTACTGACACTGATGTAAATTTTAGGACTCCTGCCAGGATTACTGATTACTGTACTTTTTAAGCAACTTAGTGGTCAACTTGCTCCCTGGCACTATACAAATCAATGCTGTTATAAAGACTAATTAATTAAATCAAATAGGTGATGTATCTAGGACCACAAATTGCAACTTTCAGTATGCTACTGATGTCCTAGGACCAACCACAGAAAGAAAAAGGAAAAAAACCCAGCAGCCTCCATTCCCTTCAGCTGTAAAACAGACTTCTAATATCCATAAAGCTGTTACAGCAAGAAAGAGCATTATACCAAGTTTTAGAAGACTGCACCATCTAAAGATAATTCAAGCAAAATTATTGGGGGGGGGGGGTTTTAAATGCAATTCCCCCCCCATGAAATTATCCTAGATCTAAGCAATTTTAACTAAAATAATTATTTTACTCTCCGCACTGTGTGAGTTACTTATTATTAGTTATATTATGTTTGAAAGAAGGACTAAGAAGTATCTATCACAAAATCTGGAAAAACATGTAAGTTGAAAATAATGAGTTCAGAATGTAGACATTTGCTTATGTTCATGATCAAACTCAAAGACAAAAAAAACAACAAAATTAAACTTATAATAATAATATATTGCCCTAACCAGTTTGGCTCAGTGGATAGAGCGTCGGCCTGCGGACTCAAAGGTCCCGGGTTCGGTTCTGGTCAGGGGCATGTGCCTTGGTTGCGGGCACATCCCCGGTGGGGGGTGTGCAGGAGGCAGCTGATTGATGTTTCTCTCTCATTGATGTTTCTAGCTCTCTATCCCTCTCTCTTCCTCTCTGCAAAAAATCAGTAAAATATATATATTTAAAAAAATAAAATAAAATAAAATAAATAATATATTAACATGCATTATAAATTAAGAAGTATATGAAGCAGAATTTATACTAAATATAATTCTAACAAAGCTGGAGAAGCAAAAAAATTCACATGTAATTATGTAAGAACTTTAAAAATCAGATACTTAATCCAACATTAAGGTTTAAAATCAGGTCCTTCATTTTTGCCTTATCAACTGTTCATATTTTATGGGCCCAAAACACAAAGTAATTATTCTTTTGTATGCACTCTTCTAAGAAACAAATCAGCATTTTAACTGATTCTTGCCCTTTCTTTATACTTCCAAAACTATGCTATTTATAGTTCCATCATAGAAAAAAAATGCAGGAAGGAAGGTAGCCTAGACTTAGGCCTTACACCTTACAAAAAAAAACACACAAAATGGATTGTAAACCTAAAGATAAAATGCAAAACTATAAAATTTCCAGAAAATAGGAGAAAATCTACAGACCTTGGTTTTAGTAATGAGTTTTTAGATACACTATCAAACATACACACAATATCAAACATTCAGTCTATTAAAAAAATTGAACTTAATAAAATTTAAAATTTCTCTGTGAAAGACACTATTCAGAAAAGGAAGAGAAAAGCCAAAGATTAGAAGAAATATTCTAATATTTAAAAATATTGCCGAAACCGGTTTGGCTCAGTGGATAGAGCGTTGGCCTGCGGACTGAAAGGTCCCAGGTTCGATTCCGGTCAAGGGCATGTACCTGGGTTGCGGGCACATCCCCAGTGGGAGATGTGCAGGAGGCAGCTGGTTGATGTTTCTCTCTCATCGATGTTTCTAACTCTCTATCTCTCTCCCTTCCTCTCTGTAAAAAATCAATAAAATATATTAAAAAAAAAATATTCACAAAACTGGTATCTGATAAAAGTGTTACATATGACGTATACAAAGAATTTAAAACTCAACAATGAAAAAACAAACCAAAAAAAAACAACAATTAAAAAATGGGTAAAAGATCTGAACAAACACCTCACCAAAGACAATATATAAATGGCAAATAAGCATATGAAAAGATGTTCAACATCATACATCATTAGGGAAATATAAATTAAAACAATGAGAAACCACTACACATCTATTAGAATGGCTAAAAGCTAAAACACTGACTATCAGATGCTGGTGAAAATGCAGAGCTGGAGTCCCAGGCAATTCCTCTTAAAGGGCCTGCACACAAACTTACTCAAACTCACTCACTCTGAGTTTCAGCACTGGGGCAGCAGCTCAAAAGGCAGCAGGGACATATGGGAAGAAGTGGAATTGTCTGGCATCAGGGCAAGGGCTGAAGGGACAGCTTTCTCCCAAACAGAAGTGCTAGCAGAAGCCATTGTTCCTTTACTGAGTCCTTCCCCACTAAGCCTGCAGGTCCTTCAATATCTGATTCTCCATCAACTTGGCTAACACTGTTCTCCTCTTTCTGATGACTCCCTACGACCCCAACCCACCCAACTTTGAGGCTCATCCGAGCTGTTTCTAGTGGCTTTTCCACACAAATGGCCTGCCTTGGCTCGTGCTTCAAACTTTCCTAAAATATCTCAAAGGTTCACAAACCCACACAAGCAGTGTCTGGCCTTGGCATGCTCCTCTTGCTAAGAGGCCCTGAGCCCAGTCCTAGTGCCAGCTGGCCTTGGTTCACAGCTTAGCTTCTCCCAGGCACCTCCAAGCCCAGCACCAGGGGCAACCATCTGCAGATCACTTTATAACTCTAAACAGGTGGCTACAGGCTGGGCACAGGCAGAGGCTAACCTTGGCCTCAACCAGAACTCCTCCCAAGAGGACCCAGAACCAACACACCTCTGGCCAGCTTCCGACCGCACCAGAGCACCACAAATGACACACACAAAGGGCAGACTTGGTTTGCACTAAAGCAAATCCTGCTTCATAGAATCAGCCCCTGCACAATAGCTCCTCTACTATAGTCACGGCCACTCCTCCCACTGACGTGCCAACAACAATCAAGGCTCAACTACAACAGGAGAGCACACACAACCCACACAAGTGACACACCTGGAGCACGCAGCTCAGCTGACCAGGAAGACTGCACTACTGGCCTCAAAGGCACCTACTACATAAGGCCACTCTACCAAGACCAGGAGACATAGCTGGATAAAGAAGAGATGGTACATATATATACAGTGGAATATTACTCAGCCATAAAAAAGAATGAGATGTTGCCATCTTTGACAACAAGGATGGACCTAGAGAGTATTATGCTAGGTGAAATATGTTAGTCAGAGAAAGACAAATGCTGCATGATTTCACTTATATGTGGAATTTAAAAAATAAACAAATTCATAGAAACAAAGAACAGTTTGATGGTTGCCAGATGGGAGGGGGACTTGGGGTAAGAGTAAAAAAGGGGAAAGGATTAAGATGTTCAAATTTTTAGTTATAAAAACAGTCATGGGGATGTAAAATACAGCATACGAAATATAGTCAATAATATTGTAATAAGTATGTATGATGTCAGATGGGTACTAGACTTATTGGGGTGATCACTTCATAAGTTATAGAAATGTCTAATCACTATGCTGTACACCTGAAACTAATATAATATTATCTATCAACTGTAACTGGAAAAAAAAACATTTTAAAAAATATTCACACAAACACATGCATGGGAATGGTTACAGAATCTTTATTCCTAGTGGTCAAAAAAACAGAAACAATCTCAATAGGTGAATGTGTAAACAAATTGTAGTCTTCCAATCAATGGAATACTACTCAGAAAAAAAAAGAGTAAACTATATAAAGCCATGCCAAAACATGGATGGGTCATAAATGCATACAACTAAGTAAAAGAAGTCAATCTAAAAAGGCTATATACTACACCAGCAGTTCTCAACCTGTGGGTCGCGACCCCTTTGGCAGTCAAACGACCCTTTCACAGGGGTTGCCTAAGACCATCCTGCATATCAGATATTTACATTACGAGTCATAACAGTAGCAACATTACAGTTATGAAGTAGCAACGAAAATAATTTTATGGTTGGGTCACAACATGAGGAACTATATTTAGAGGGCCAGAAGGTTGAGAACCACTGTACTACATGATTACACTTATGACTAGGTAAATATGCACACTGAATTTTCAGGATGGTAACATTTTTCAGTATGCTATCATAATGGGGGATACAGGCCATTGTACATTTGTCAAACCCCATAGAACTTCACAGTATGCAGAACAAACCTTAATGTGTGCTAATTTTCAATTATTTAGAAGGTTGGAGAATCCTAGGATGAAATAAAGACTCTGACAAAGGAATCTTAGAAATGTATGAAATAAACTCACTGAAGGAGGAAAAGGGAAAGTGCTAACCAAGTATCCTTAGAAGTAAGTGCTGTATATGAGGCGGAAGGCAAAGCACAGACGCTCTGTTGATAAAATCATTCCTCACAGGGGGTATTAGTAAACAATTCTAAACCACTACATACTGTGTACTAGAAGTGAACAAGTAAGTAAGTGAAGGGTGGCTTGTGGGAGCCAGGTTTCTCACTGTTGGAGCAGGAGTTTATACACAAGCAAGGGGAGATAGCTCCAATGATCCATGTGGTAATAGACTACAGTTGGAGTGATCATTATAAACTCATGTGTAGCTTACCACAGGTACATGTGGAAACATAGGGAAACATTTATAAATATGTGTATATACATGGACTACTATACATAATATAGCCCTTTGCTGTGTCCGCTGAAAAAGCCTAGAAGTACCACCTCTCAGTAGCAGTGAGCACACCAGACTTTGGTTTCTAAAACTGCTCTCCAATAAGGAAAGCAGGGCTCCTTGGAGAAATGACTGCTTCTAGGGCTGGGAAGGAATATAAAAGGTGAGCATGGCCATCTTATAGTGCCAGAAAGTAAGAATGTGCTTAAGGCGGGGGTGGGGGTTGGGGGGGGGGGGTGGTACGTTAAAAGGACACAGGAGCCAACAGAAAAAGCTCCGAACAGCCAAAGTCGGAACAATCTGCGCAGTAAAATAAAGAAGTATTGAATTATAACCCGAAGTATAAAATAAATGTCCATGGTCCATGCTGACATAAATAAATGACTAAATAAAGAGATTGAAGGGGAAGAAGAGGCCAATCTCCCATACAGAAGAATTCCAAAGCAGCATGCAGGTACCCTCCTCTCAGGGAGGTGCAGCGTAACTCCCTACTCATGTGTGGACTGAACAGAATGACTTCCCTCTCCAGAGCCCAGTATGGAAAAGGGAAATTTTAATAAGAAAAACATTACGATGGAGAAATGGCGATCAGGGTCAACATCAATACTAACAGGTCGTAGTGGTAGTGTGTACCCTCGACATGAGGTCTGATGAAAAGGGTACTTCACCCCTCTGGTCTTCCTCCCCTAAACACATAACCCCAGAGGAATCATGAGAAACACATCAGAGAAATCCCAAGTGAAAAACTGTAAAAAATCCTCAAAAACAAGGAAAGTGTGAGGAACTGTCAGCCCAGAGGAGCCTAAGGAGACATGACAATTAATGTAGCGGGGTACCCCGGTTAAAACTAAGAAATTCTGAATAAAATGTGGACTGCATCATGATAATGCATCTTTACTGGTTCATTAATTGTGCAAATGTACCATACTAGTGTTAATGTTAATTATAAGAGGAAACTGGGTTGGGATGTAAGGGAACTCTCTGTACTATATTTGCAACTAGTCTGTAAATCTAAAACTGCTCTAAAATAAAGTTTATTTAAATTAAAAGTTCTACTAGAATACATTACAAATTCTTACCAGTAAAGAAATTAGGAATCCCCCATTATTTCTCTAGGTACCAACTCAGCACATCTAAACCTCTGATTCATTCCGTAAGTATTAAAAATCAAATAAAAGCCGATACATTTACTAGGCAAGATGCCAGTCTTATCATTTTTTAAAACCTTTCTATCATTTTTTTAAAAGTACAAATATTCTCTGGATTGCAAACTGACACTTTCTAATACTGATATTTTTTTTCTTAAGCATTTGAAACTACTAATAACAGCATAAGAAAATAATTCACAATAAGAGAACAGTTCATTTTAGGTAAAACTGGGGTCAAATGTGGGTGTAATTTGGACCTGGGTTTTTCCTGCAACTATACAAGCCCTTTTCAATACTGAGACCCCCATCCCCACCCCCCACCCCCCACCCCCGCCCCGAGCTGACTCCTACAGGACTAGTCACGGAGATGTTCTGTAAGCATCACCTGCCACCTGAAGGAGCAACATGCTGATTTCACATACTCTACAATGGAGGCTGAACGCAGATGGTATTTCTTTCTTTTTTTTAATATATATATTTTTTTATTTCAGAGAGAAAGGGAGAGGGAAGAGAGAAACATCAATGATGAGAGAGAATCATTGATTGGCTGCCTCCTTCACGCCCCCTACTTGGGATCAAGCCCACAACCCGGGCATGTGCCCTTGACTGGAATCGAACCTGGAACCCTTCCGCCCACAGGCGGATGCTCTATCCACTGAGCCAAACCAGCTAGGGCCAGATGGTATTTCAATTGGCCCATATAGTTTTTAATATGAACTTGTTGCCAATAATAAAAATTGGGATACCACATGTAAAAATACAATTTTCTACCTTTTCATTTAAACAACAGGATGATATGGCCATACCTGGCTGCACTCCCCTAGCAACAACCTGATGTAGCAGAGCAGAGGCAGCCTCTCCAGTTGCCGTTTATCCCCACCACTGCCTATGTTTACTATCTCAGCCCGCTTCCCTTATTACTTACTATGTCTCTACCATCTTCTACCCTATTTCTGCTGGGATTTGAAAAACAATAAATGAAGACAATATCTGCCAGTTAATACAAATAACATCATTTTTGTTTCGTAACCCAGAAGCGTTCTAAATTTATAGGTAATAACGGGTAACCCTTCTAAAAAAGGTGAAACAGTATTAATTACCTAATTCTAGGCCAGGAAAAAAATCATGGATGAAGATATATATGTAATGGATAAAACAAGGTACAAATACACCCACTCTGCTAACTCCCATACACCTTTAGAAATCTGGAACGAATCATGGGATGGTCAGGAGAAAAAGAGGAAGGGGACTCCGGGCACCTGTGTAGACTTCCTCTCTTAGAGCTGAAATAAGTAAGGGGCAGCCAAACTGGGTTGCTGCCTAGAGAGCTACCCCTTCAGCAAAGGCAATGAAACACAGAAAATGGTATTTACTAGAGCGAATGCTGTATGTTCTAGAGAGAATTACCTGATCACCTGCTTTGGAAAGACAGAGAACTCCACAAAGGACATCTTAAAGGGTCTTCTAGGGTGAGCAGGACTAGTTAAAGGGGTGTGTGGGTTTGTTTTGTGAGGGCAAGGGTGTGACTTTGGGCCTCAGCCACATTTCTTGAAAGTAGAAAAAAGGCCTGGAGCTGCCACCAGAGGGCTAACTTCTCCACCCTCCCCCCATGCAGTGCCTCGCAATGTTTGCCTAACAATTTATCTTAAGAATATGAGCCAAATTGTTAGCCTGAATGGAGCACCCACTTACCCTGACATTTTCTATTTTCATTATATAACTCCAATAAAATTAAAGAAAGCATTCGAAGTCAAGCTAGTTCAGGCTAGTTACAACTATTCAAATCTCAGGGAGAGGACCATGAGCAAAATCTCAGATGCGGAAAAACACTGCAAGTTAAGGTAGAAACTTACACTTTCACATCTAACAAAGGAGTCACAAAATATCGAAACAACTCATGGCCATGGTGATATATATTCTAAGGATAAATCAAAGCTGAAATTTTCTATGTTAAACTTTAAGAAAACAATTATTCTTAAAAATAATCCACATTTAAAAGGATCACTTAAATCAACCTGCAAGAGCCGATTTATGGAACAGTAAACAGAAGTATTTGATTTTTAAAAAAAAAACAACAATAACACACCTACACATCCTAAAGTAAAAGATGACTAAAATAATCTAAAAGGCAAAGCTAAAGTAAGCAGCATACTATTAGCCCTACATTAGCCATATATCACTTTTACAGTAAAGCAAGTGTCATTTATAAAAAGCCTGTAGTATCTAAGGACACTCTGAATAATTCTCAGTTATATTTTCAAAGTAAATTGTCTCTGAGCCTTTAATTTGGATTAACCAACAAGATTTTTCAATGAGTAATTCGCTGGCTTAGACTTCATAATGTTTCTCCAGAAAAAGCACTGAGGTGGCGCATTTGCAGATTAGGAAAACTGGCACTACATACCCCATACAATCTTCACTGAGGCCACATTGCTTTCAAGAATGCACATGTAGCCCTAACCGGTTTGGCTCAGTGGATAGAGCATCAGCCTGAAGACTGAAAGGTCCCAGGTTCTATTCCGGTCAAGGGCATGTACCTTGGTTGCGGGCACATTCCCAGTAGGGAGTGTGCAGGAGGCAGCTGATCGATGTTTCTCTCTCATCGATGTTTCTAACTCTCTATCCCTCTCCCTTCCTCTCTGTAAAAAAATCAATAAAATATGTATTTTTAAAAAATCAATAAAAATATATTTTTAAAAAGAATGCACATGTACAATATCCAATGGGCACCTTACAACCTAGAGAGCACTTTCAGCAAATAGGGAAGGACTAATTTTATTAGATTGAGAAGGCTTCATCACATAAAAGAGCTGTACGTCATATCAAGACAATGGATCCCACTAATAGAAACTGAAAATATAGAATTCTAAATGGATAAACACAAAAATTAGGCATGAGTTTCCATTCCAAAAGGTTTCACTCTAGAAAAATAATTCGATGTATGATGTCCTTAAATAGTGACATCATGTAATATATTCAAATTATGGCTTAATTCAGATATTTGAGGAACAAGAGTTAATAAAATATGTTCTAATGAACAGCATTACATTTTTTAAATTTATGTGTGTTTAATTGTGGTGCAGTACATATAACATACAATTTACCAATTTACCAATTTGAAGAGTGCAGCTCATTGGCAATAAGTACACACTGTTGTGAAACTATCACCACCATCATCTCTAGGATATTTTCATCTTCCCAATTTGAAATTCAACCCATTAAACACTAACCCAACTTCCCTTTCCCACCCAACTCCTGGCAACCACCATTCTACTTTGTCTCTATAACTTTGCCTACTCTGGGTACTTCATATAGGAGGAATTATACAGTAGTTGTACAACTGTGACTGGCTTAATTCACTTAGCATAGTATCTTCAAGGTTCATCCATGCTGTAGCATGAATCAGACTCCAAAGTTCCAAATAGTTACATCAGACAGATTCTGCTGGTGCAGTTGTCTAGGTGGAGACACAGATTCCTTGTGCTTTCTTCCCTACCATCCTCCTTCCAGCTCCCTCAGGCCATTCTGTTTCATTTTGTAAGTTGTATGAGAACACAGTCCATGTCTATCTAAACAGGCACACTAGTCCTAGCTGGTTTGGCTCAGTGGATAGAGAATCGGCCTGTGGACTGAAGGGTCCTGCGTTCAGTTCCAGTCAAGGGCACAGGCTTAATCCCCAGGCCTGGTTTGGGTGCATGTGGGAGGCAACAAATTGATGTGTCTCTCTCACATGTTTCTCTCTGTGTGTCTCTCCCTCTCCCTTCCACTCTCTCTAAAAATCAATGGAAAAATATCCTCAGGTGAGGGGGGGGGGGGGGGGGGGGGAATAGGCACACTATATCAAATCAATTGTAAAGGAAGCTATTTTGATATTTAAGAAGTTACTACAAAAAAGTATGCTTTTTTACTTGTTGCCATGATTATATATCTAGACTATTTATTTTAAAGTTCAATTCTAACCAAAGTATTTTTCTTTCTAAAAACACCAAGAAGTAATGTTGCAAAATGAAAACCAAAAATATAAGTACAGCTCATTTTATGAGAAATTCCTTCAAGGCCAAGTAATAATTTGTAACAAAACCACAAATGAAGTTCCAAATAAATTCCCTTAAAAGTTACTCCCTGTAAAAATTAATGTCTCGTGACATTCCTCCATATCTTTAAAATTAAGATTAGAAAAATGGAATCACTTGATTTAAAAAAAAAAACACTGAGAAATTCTACTTCCAGTAATGACAGACCAAGTAACATGGACCCCTCCCATTGTGGTTAACAAGATGAAAATCCTTTAAACAATGGAAAAGAAAAGAAAAATATGCTTAAAGGCATTAGAGAATTACAAGAGATTGAAGACTTGCCAAGCCAGGATATGGTGGGGAACAGAAGACTAGGGAGGTGAGGGTAGTATTTGGGCCTTTTCCATGGGAACATATGCTGATTCTGGGGGGAAGCATCTGAGAACCCAATTCATGCTCTTGACAACCCAGAAACTAGAGAGTCAGGCATTGGAGTGATGTGACATTACATTATATTGAATGTATGTGTCACAAAAGTGACCATCCAAATAGCCACAATCATGTGAAAAGATGCTCAACCTCATCAGTAATCGAGCACAGGCATATTAAAACCCCCAAATACTGCTACACATTTAAAACCACAATGAAATTCTCACCAGAATGGCTACAAAGAAAAATATTGACAATACCTATTACTGACAAGGTTATGGAGCAACTGAAAAACTCCTAGATCACAGACAGAATGCAACGTCATATGGCCACTTTTTAAAACTAATTGGCAATACCTTCTAAAACAAAACATACTCTTGCTATATATCATTTCATCCCTAGATGCACAGCCAAAAAAAATTTAGTCCACCAAAGGACACGCACAACATCATTTATAGCAGCTTTATTCATAATAGCCAAAAGATAAAAATAACATAAATAACTGTCAGTAGAGTAGATAATGTGTGGCATATGCATACAATGGAATACTCCAGAGCAAAAAAAGAACAAATGTGCAGTAATAGACATGCTCAGATAGAACTAAGAAAACTTGTCTCCAGTAGAAATTGTGCTGTAAGTAGTATTAAGGAAAAGTTTTCAGGATGATGAAGATAAATATTACAGAGAAACTTGAATGTTCTACAAGAAATGTAAATATGTAATTCATAAATACATTTTCCTTCTTAATTTATTTAAAATACATATGGCTGTTTAAAACAAAATATTGCAACACTGTCCTGTGGGGTTTATAATGTAGATGGATGTAACACATACGACAAGTACATCACCAAGGATGGAAAATGGTGGTAAATGGACATAAATGGTTGCAAAGTTTTTCTTTTGCATAAAGTGATACAATAACTCTAAATAAGTTGTGACAACTTGAAAATGTATAGTGTAATCCTAAAGCATCCATTTAAAATAAAAAAAGAAAAATAGCTACTGCTAAAAAGCTACTGGGCAAGTTAAATGAAAATTTTATAAGTAATCATTTAACCCAAAAGAAGGCTGGACAGGAAAAAAACCAAAGAACATGTCATTATATATTTGTCCAAACTTACAGAATGTCCAATACCAAGAGTGAATACTAATGTAAACTACAGACTTTTGGTGATTACGGTAAGTCAATGTAGGTTCAGCAATTGGAACCAATGTACCACTCTGGTGGGAGAGGTGAGTAATGATTATGCATGTGTGGAAACAGCAAATATATGGTCAAAGTCTGTACCTTCTGTTCAGTTTTGTTGTGAACCTAAAACTGCTCTAAAAAAATGTGCATTGACAATTATATTAAAATTAAACATAGGAGACAAACAAAGAATACATGGTAAAGTTATAGTTCTAAATCCAACTATATCAATAGTTACACTAAATATATGTAGAACTAAACACTCCATTTAAAGGGCAAGGATTGTCAGAGTGGAATGTTAATGGTATGTTAATAACATAGAAAACATTCAGTAATGGAAATCAATAAACTATAGCAACATACATACAGATGAATTTCAAATTTTGAGGGATAAAAAAAAGGTTATCTATTGTATAATTAAATGAAGTTTAAAAGAAGGTAAAACCCAACAAGGTATTTAGAGATGCATATACATATAGGTGGTAACACTATATGGCAAACTAAGACGGATATTACAACACAAGTGAGGAGAGCTGTGACCTTCAAAGGTGAGGGGTGGGCATGGAGGGAGTGCTACTGGGGCACTGACAATATTTTCTTTTTTGACCTGAGTGGTATAAATTTTTATTCATTTCTGCTACATTTGTTGTAGCTATGTTATACTTCACAATTTAAAATGTGAAAAACAAAAAATTACACTGAACTGACTGACTAGATTAGTTTACAACTAAAAACTGAGGGTTTAATAATGTTAGGATAGAAATAGTCATAATAAAAACACAAAAAACATATGTATTTAGAAAGGGTACTCACGGTGATAACATACAGAATAATTCTATGCCCAAAAATAGTATCAAAAAGTTCTCAAGTTCATAAGCATATATATATGGCTAATATGCAAAGTGTCCCCTCAAGAGTTCCACTGGGAGAACGGGAGTTCAATCACTCGCTATGATGTGTGCTGACCACCACGGGGCAGCACAGAACGAAGGAAGGCTCTGGCTGGCAGCCAACAGCCAGGGGTAGGAAGGCCCCAATCGGCCCTGATTGCCCGCTAGGCCTAGGGACCCTACCCATGCACAAATTTCATGCACTGAGCCTCTAGTAAGGTATATAATGTCCCTTAACTCGTTCCTAAATATGAAATTCACATTCTGGAATAGATAATAAAAATTTACCAATGACTAAGTCAATTTCTTCACAAGGTGTGGGTTATTACTCAAAAAAGTTTAGTCTTATATTAAACAACTTTTTAGAAGACATACCTTGGTATATTTTGAGTTTACTAGAATACTGAGCAACTTCAACAGCCAATTTGACGGAAAGAATGCTAGCTTTACATATATTGTTTCTTTGGTTTTCTTCATTAAAAACTACTGGGAAAATCACTGGACAGTCCAGTTTAAGAGCATTCACTACCTTACAAAATTCAAGCAGGTAGACAACTTTTTCGCCCAAAGGTTAACCTCTCCTAACCTCTATAGCAACAACAAAAATACCTAACATTTTTAAATAGCTTTCTTCTCTATCACTAACGCCAATTTTCCCGAGCTAGAGGTTTGGGTAGGCAAGATGTGTTCTCCCATCAGCTGGAAGTAGTAAACCCACATGTGGATTTACTCGGCTACAGGAAACCCTCATGGGCCATGAAATGCAGAGGGCACTGCTGAAGGACGGCTTCATCTTTCATTTCTCCAAGCACTGAACTCAGGTGCCCCTCTACTATCAACAGGATGAGCACAAGAAAAAGTCACTTACCCCTTGGGGCAGTGGAAAAACTGGCCTTTTGAAGACATCTGTTTCTAATCTCAAGGTAACTTAATTCCAATATGAGTAATTTTAATAATTTTTTTTAAATTTTGGTGTTGGCCGAAACCGGTTCGGCTCGGTGGATAGAGCGTCGGCCTGCAGACTGAAAGGTCCCAGGTTCGATTCCGGTCAAGGGCATGTACCTGGGTTGCGGGCACATCCCCAGTAGGAGATGTGCATGAGGCAGCAGATTGATGTTTCTCTCTCATCGATGTTTCTAACTCTCTATCTCTCTCCCTTCCTCTCTATAAAAAACCAATAAAAAATTTAAAAATAAATAAATAAATAAATAAATAAATAAATTTTGGTGTTGGATGAGAGTAGGTTTGTTTTTTTCTGAACCCACCTTTCCAATCGATCAGGTCTCCCGTGGGCTCTGGCTCTGCTACAACTTGCACAAACTCAAAAAACTCCTGAGTAAGAACAGGTCTTTGTACTTATGCAGAGCAGGGTCACTGGTCCTGGATTCACGTTGCAAATCTAACTGCTTCATCGCCATGGCCAACCTTCATTTCTCGACTTGCAAAATTGGCAAACTAATTTTTAAAAGTGCTTACAAGATAATAAGAAATGTTAAGCTGGACCTGGCTGGTTTGGCTCAGTGGATAGAGCTTCGGCCTGCAGACTGAAAGGTCCCAGGTTCCATTCCGGTCAAGGGCATGTATCTTGGTTGCGGGCACATCCCCAGTGGGGTGTGTGCAGGAGGCAGCTAATCGATGTTTCTCTCTCATCCATGTTCCTAACTCTCTATCCCTCTCCCTTCCTCTCTGTAAAAAATCAATAAAATATATTTTTTTAAAAGAAATGTTAAGCTGTTCAAGGATTAAATGAACTATTACAGCTAAATGAAGAGTATACCCTGACTTATAGCATAATAGAGGAATATACTGTATTAGTTTGTCAGTGCTGCCATACTGAGTACCATATACTGGACGGTTTAACAGAAATTTATTGTCTCACAGTTCTGGAAGTTGGAAGTCCAAAATCAAGGCACTGTAAGGGATGGCTAGGTTCTCTCCATGTCTCTTCACATTGTCTTCCCCTCTATGGGTCACTGTGTCCAAATTTCCCCTATTATGTAAGGACACCAGTCATATTGGACCAGGGCCCATGCTAATGACTTCACTTCAATTTGATTACCTACATAAGGACCCTATCTACAAAAATCACACTGTGAGATATTGGGGGTTTAGAACTTCAGCATATGAATTCTGGGTAAACACAATTCAATCTATAAAATAAAACATGTATGTGTGTATACTATATATACGTGTGCATATATTATGTACACATACGTATATAACTAGAACATCCTTATCAATTTTTGAGAATTTCATTCACTCAGTTTTTTCATACCACTTTTTAAGTGCCTCATACCTCTCTTAATGTGTATTTGTAACACAGTGTGACATATTTCTATTTCTTTATAGATACATAACACAGATCACACATAAACATCCATGCTTCATTGCAAACAGAGGTGTTTCAAGCCAAGAAGCCCGAAATAAACATTCAAAATAAAGCATATTTTCCAATGGAGGTAAAGATTACAGTGTAACCAACAGGAATGTGCAAGCCAGCAATAATTTAATTTAGTAGCTGAGCCAAACCATGATAGTCCACTTTAAAAATACAGAAACTTGAGAAAGTGATACTGTTACAATTGTTAACTATGGAATGCAAGAATATTTCTTTTAAACTTCAAGTCACACAAATCCATTTTGTATATTTATTTTTAAAAGAAACGTCAATTCAGCACATTTGGGATTTGAGAACTTGAAAATAACTGAATCCTTTTCCCTGTTATGTGCATGGTAACACCAAATGTAAATGCTATTATGAGGTTCCAGTTACCACAGGATTCCGCCTTCACACAGACTTATTTTTATGCATCTCTCAGAAGGAAATACCGATCGAAATATGGAAAGTGCTCCCCTTTTAAACTATTAGCAAAAGATAAAGGACCAGTCTGACTCTTAAGTGCCTTTGCTCTTTCATTTTTAAAACGTCGAAACAGTTTTTAAAGGATCATGCCTATTCATAAAGACAAATCTGTCCCATCAGGTAAAAAAATCACATAACAGCACATAGATATATAGATAGATAGATAGATAGATAGATCTATAGATCTCTATATATAGACATATATATAGATATAGATATATAAGATTTTTTTTCTTTTTTGTTCTTTGTGTTTCTGTGGTCAGAAACACATTAATATAAAATTTACCATCTCTACCACTTTTGACTGTGCAGTACAGTCGTGTTAACTATACACACATTGTTGTGCAACAGATCTCTAGAAGTTTTTCATCTTGCAAAACTGAAACTCTATTCACTGAATAACAACTTCCCTCCTCCTCGAACTTCCAACCCCTGGCAAGTTCTACTTTCTGTTTCCAAGAGTTGCACTATTTAGATACCTCATGCATGTGGAATCATGCAGTACCTGTCTTTTTGTGATGGTCTATTTCACTTTTCGCTTAGTATAATGTCCTGAAAGTTCATCTGTGTTGAGGCACATGAAAACACTTCCTTCTTTTTAGGGTTAAATAACATCCCGTTGTATGTATACACCGCATTTTCTTTCTCATTTATCTACTCATGGACATTTAGGCGGCTTCCACCTCTTGCCTATTACGAATAATGCTGCAATAAACATGGGAGTGCAGATATTTCTTCGAGATACTGTTTTCAATACTTTTGGATATATATCCCAAAGTAGGATTGCTTGGTCATGTAATTCCATTGTTATTTTTTAAAGGAACCTTCATACTGTTTTCCATAGCAACTGCATCATTTTATATTCCCACCAACAGTGCACAAGCATTCCAATTTCTCCACATTCTCGCCAACTCTTATTTTCTGGTGTTTTGATAATGACTATCCTAACAGATGTGAGGTAATATCTCATAGTGTTTTTGAATTGCATTTCTCTAATGATCATTTTATGTTGAGCATCTATTCATATATTTGTTGGCCATTTTTATATATTTTCTTTGAAGAAATGTTTTGTCAAGTCCTTTGCCCATTTTTAATTATATTGTTTTTTTGTTCTTGAGTTGCAGTTCATTATACGTTAAGTAATTATATAATTACTTATCAGATATATAACTTGCAAACATTTTCTCCTATTTTGTAGGTTGTCCTTTCAGTCTGTTCACGCAGTTTTTAAGTTTGATGCGTCCCATTTGTCTACTTCTGCTTGTGGTGCTATGCTTTTGGTGCTATATCCAAGATATTATAATGGCCAAACCCAGTGTTATAAAGTTTTTCCCCTATGTTTCTTATAGAAATTTTCTAGTTTCAGGTCTTACATTTAGGTCTTTAACCTATTTTGAGTTCATTTTTTTATATGGTGTAGGGTAGGTCAGAGCACAACTTAATTCTTTTGCATGTGAGTATCCAGTTTTCCCAACACCATTTTGTTGAAGAGACTATTCTTTCCCCATTGGGAAGCCTTGACTTCTGTCAGAGATCATTTGACTATATAGGGGAAAGTTTACTTCTGGTTCTCTACTGTGTTCCATTGTGGGGGGTTTTGTTGTTGTTATTTATTGATTGATTGATTGGTTGGTCATCTTTATTGTTGAAAGTATTACCTATGTACCCTTTTCCCCGCTTTCCATTGTCCTAAGCATCTGTCTTCATGCCTGTACCAAACTGTTTTGATTATTGTAGCTTTGTTATGTTTTAAAGTCAGACCTCAAACTCTGTTCTTTCTCACTGTCCGGGGTCCTTTGAAATTCAATATTAATTTTAGAATAGTTTATTTCTATTTCTGCCCAAAAAAAATGACATTGGTATTTTGATAGGCTTTGCATTGACTGTGTAGATCATTTTGGGTAGTCTAATAAAATTAAAACTTCCAATTCATGAATACATGGTATCTTTCCATTTATTTGTGTCTTAATTTCTTTCAGCAATATTTTGTAGTTCTCATTATGCTGTTTTTTTTGACTCCTTAGTTTATTTCTAAGTATTTTATTCTTTTTTGATGCTACTATAAACAGAATTGTTTTCTTAATTTCCTTTTCAAGTTGGTCACTACTAATGTATAGAAACACAACTGATTTTTGCATGTTGATTTTGTATCCTGCAACTTTTCTGGATTCATTTATTAGCTCTGACAGTTTTTTGTGGAATCTTCCTATATGCAAGACCATGTCATCTGCAAACAGAGATAGTTTTACCTCATCCTTTTTTTTAATATTTGGATTGATTTATAAAGAGAAAGAAGGGAGTGGGAGAAAGAAAAACATCAATGTGAGAGTGGAACATTGATGGGCTGCCTTCTTGCATGCCTCCCCTCCACCCCCACCCCCACCACCAGGGATCAAGCCCGTAAGCTGGGCGTGTGCCCTGATCAGGAATCAAACCAACAACTTTTTGGTACATGGGCTGACACTCAACCAACTGAGCCACACCTGCCAGGGCTATTTCATTCTTTCTTATTTGTTTTGTGTGTGTGTATGTTTTTTTTCTTTTTTTTCCTGATTATTCTGGCTAGGACTTTCAGAACTACGTTGAACAGAAGTGGTGAGAGTGAACATCCTTGTCTAGTTCCTGATCTTAGGGGGAAAGATTTTAGTTTTTCACCACTGAGTGATGTTGGCTGTGGGCTTTGTATGTATGGCCTTTGTTACACTGAGATAAGCTCCTTCTCGTCCCTGTTTGTTGAATGTTTTTATTACGAAAGAATCTTGAATATTGTCAAATGCACTTTCTTCGTCAATTGAAAAATGATCATGTGAATTTTTTCTTTCTGTTAATGTGGTGTATTACAATGATTGATTTTATGTTGAACCATTTTTGCATTTCAAGAATAAGTCCCACTTAGGCATGATGTATTAGTATAATTGTCTTAATGTGTCGTTAATTTTGGTTTCCTAGTTTTTGTTGATAATTTCTGTAGTTTTCTTTTCTTGTAGTATCTTTGGCTTTGGCATCAAAATAATGAAATCATCCAAAATAAATGTGAAAGCATTCCCTCCTCAATATTTTGAAGGAGTCTGAGAAGAACTGGTGTCAATTCTTCTTCACATGTTTAGTACCATTCTCCAGGGAAGTCGTCTAGTTCTGGGCTTTTCTTTGTTGGGAAGTTTTTGAATAGTGATTCAATCTTCTTATTAGTTACAGCTCTGTTCAGATTTCTTATTTACTTTTGAGTCACTCTAGAACAGCGGTTCTCAACCTGTGGGTCGCGACCCCTTTGGGGGTCGAACGACCCTTTCATAGGGGTCGCCTAAGACCATCGGAAAATACATATATAATTACATATTGTTTTTGTGAATAATCACTATGCTTCAATTATGTTCAATTTGTAACAATGAAATTGGAGGTCACCAACAACATGAGGAACTGTATTAAAGGGTCACGGCATTAGGAATGTTGAGAACCACTGCTCTAGAAATTTCTCCATTTCTTCTTGGCAGTCTTTTATAATCTTTTTTTATTTCTGTGGCATCACTAGTAATGTCTCCTCTTTCATCTCTGATATTTGAGTCTTCTCATAAGTTTGAAAGCTAATAAATCATGCAGAACTTCTATCAAATTCAAATCCATTTTTACAATATTTTGTTGCTCAAACCCACTCGTTCTGACTTGATCAAAATATTTTTTATAGATAATGCATTCCAAATGTCCATTCACTAATAGTAAATATATTTATTTTTGAAGACAATATTTCTGTTTAGGTATGGCTACCAGCAATATTTTAGTAAATTATAGATCCCTGCAAAAAATTAAAATTCTAGCCCAGCTGGCATGGCTCAGTGGTTGAGTATCGACCTGGGTTGTGGGCTAGATCCCCAGTGTGGGACGTGCAAGAGGCAGCCAATCAATGATCTCTCTCATCATTGATGTTTATCTCTCTCCCTCTCCCTTCCTCCCTGAAATCAATAAAAATATCTTTTAAAAAATTAAAATTCTATATAATCTTGAGTTTCCTATTCCCATATAAAAATATTTAAGAAAAGCACTCACCCTGGGCTAAAATAACCATGTCTTTATATGAATCCTCCTGCAACACTTACTAAGCATATATTTTTCCTTGCTTTTTAATTAAATCATCCTAATGAAGCAATGTAAAAGATAATAAAGTCTTACCAAAATACTGACTTCACTTTGAGTGGCATTTCAAAAGCCCAGAATATGATAAAGGGATCAACTCAAAATATAGGTAATATAAGCTTTAATAGTCTTCTGTACAAGGTATGGAAAATACTGTTGGTTTTAAATAACCAGCAAGCAATTAAAACAATTCTGAAAATAATTACAATTTGGACACAGAAATGTCTTTTTATTTATTACCTACAAGCCTGGTGCACGGATTCATGCACCAGTGGGGTCCCTCAGCCTGGCCTGCGGGGATCAGGCCAAAACCAACTCTCTGGCATTCCCCGAAGGGTCCCGGATTCCGAGGGCAGTTCTCAGGTGACGTACCCCAGAATCGGGCTCCCTCCTCTCTGGTTCCTGAGAACAGCAGCTGTCAAGTCACTGCAGCTTGGTAGCTCCTGAGTTGAGCATCTGCCCCCTGGTGGTCAATGCACATCATAGCTACCGGTCGGAGCACCTGCCCCCTGGTGGTCATTGTGTGTCATAGTTACCAGTCAGACGGTCTGTCAGACAGTCGCTTAGGCTTTTATATATATAAATTTTAGTCCTCACTCAAGGATGTTTTTATTGATTTTTAGAGACCAAGAAAGAGGGAAACATTGATCGGTTGCCTCCTGTACACAACGTGACTGGGAATCGAACCCACAACCTAGGTATGTGCCCTGACCAGAAAGCAAACTCACAACCTTTTGGTGTACCGGACGATGCTCCAACCAACTGAGCCACCTAGTCAGGTCCATAGGAATGTCTTCTAAATTGAGATATTAATCTAATGAACATGACTACGTTTCCCTACTATGTTTCTCTAGTGCAGTGGTTCTCAACCTTCTGGCCCTTTAAATACAGTTCCTCATGTTGTGACCCAACCATAAAATTATTTTCGTTGCTACTTCATAACTGTCATGTTGCTACTGTTATGAATCATAATGTAAATATCTGATATGCAGGATGGTCTTAGGCGACCCCTGTGAAAGGGTCGTTCGACCGCCAAAGGGGTCGCGACCCACAGGTTGAGAACCGCTGCTCTAGTGGTTTAGATGACCAATATAAATCCTGGCACATGAAGCTTGATAACTGGACATGCTGGCAAAGGGAAAGGAAACTGTGACAAGAAGATGCTACTCTAGGAAGCATACAATCTCCTTTGTTCATCTAACACAGTCTGTCAACACCAACAGGTCTCAATTATGATTTACACTGTCATCCCTGCTCAATTACTGAAGAAAACCTTAAATTAGCTAACATCTAGGCCACAGAATACAGTGCACTGCAAATCTTACTGCCAAGATGCCAGAAAACAGAGCTTGTAGTTAGCTCTCTTGTGAGTACTTGCTCCGCCAAAGCCAAGACACTCCAACTGTCCTCATTCTACCACCTTCCCTATCTGCCATGAATGTTCATGTGTATGGCACAAAATAAGACAAATTCCTTCCAAAACTACTCATGTATGTAGAGCTGAGTCAGCTTCCAACACTGCATGCCAAATACTATTGGGCTGCTGTTGTAACTGTGCCAAAGACTCAGAATACCGGAGCTGGCAGGGATTTTAGGGACAACTAATCCAAAATCCTGAGAGGTTAAATGACTTGTCCAAGGTGACGGTGTCAATAGCCAAACAGTCATGAATTCAAGTCACCTGACTCCCAGTTACCCATCTCACTGAGGATTGGACTATTTCAATTAAACCTGTAATACCGTAATGAGTATCCTGGTGAATTATCTCTTATCTGAAATGTTTTAAAAATCATATTTAAACAAGTATCCAGAGATGTGTTATTATAAGAATAAGACAATCCAGTGTCTGCAAGTAAATAACATTTAAAATTAGATTAACCTTGATAAATTTCAATTTATAAAACTAACCCAGATTGGACACCAATAAAAATTATTCAACATTAATCTCACTTAAATTAAGTGTTACATATCCTTATTCAGAGTACAACATTCTACATAGCCCCTAGCCCAGTGATGGCGAACCTTTTGAGCTCGGCGTGTCAGCATTTTAAAAAACCCTAACTTAACTCTGGTGCCGTGTCACATATAGAAATTTTTTGATATTTGCAACCATAGTAAAACAAAGATTTATATTTTTGATATTTATTTTATATATTTAAATGCCATTTAACAAAGAAAAATCAACCAAAAATATGAGTTCGCGTGTCACCTCTGACACGCGTGTCATGGTTCGCCATCACTGCCCTAGCCTGAGGGGAAAGACTACCTCACATGTGGACAATTACTCTGCCTTACTTACGTAAGGGAGAACTATTTGGTGTTTCTTAAGGCCAAGCACATGCCCTAGGCTTTAAAGTTCCCATGGAGTCCACCAGCTCAAAATAGGACAGTTTTTAATCCCGATCCATCATGGAACTTTTATTCTGTACACAGTGTGGCTATTCTCACAGCACTGGGCTAGATGCTGGAGAGGAATAGGAGATGAATTTGAAACACAGGCCATGTAACAGGACACCAATTATGAGTCAACTTTATAGGCATTATCACATAATCTTCATGATAACCCTAGGATAGTAGTATTATTATCCCCACTTCACAAAGGGAAAAAAAAATGGAGAAAATTTAGCCAAAGTTAGGAGGAGGTGGAACTTTGAAATGTCAGCATTCTCACAGAGAAGGCTAAACCACCTCCGTGCCTACCACCACATTTCTAACTGGAGAAGCACAGTAATCTACTCTGCAGCACAGTTTATCATCCCAGATTCAGATTTGACATCTCCATACTACATAAGAGTTTCAACTCTGCAATACCCTAAGAGGAAAACTAGCGTCTACATTCACTCAGAATTCTAAAAAGATATCCAAACCCCGTTTAAAGGGTTTACAGCTTTTTTGTTTGTTTGTTTTGTTTTGTTTTTTGTCTGTAAAACACAAACCCAACAGCATCTGTGTCTCATGGGCTGGTGCACGAGAGGCCGAGATGACAGAACAGGCACAAAGAAGTGGAACCGTGTCTCACACACAATAAGTGCTCAATTCAAGTCAGCCACTGCTTTCAAAAACACCACCGTTCTCCAGTAACCATATTCCTCAAAACAGAGTTCCAAAGGAGAGAAAAGCTACACAATTCATTTCCACTATAAGGTGGTCTACAACTGAAAAAAAGTTTTGGCTAACTATACTATGACTCAATCATAAAATTTTAATTCTGAAAACTGCCTAGAAATACAAAAACATGTAACATATTAGGTTAAAATATGTATTTCTAAGTAGTTGTTGAATACAAAACAGTAGTTAAGGCTACAAGAGTAGCTCCATAAACTCTATGTAAATAGTCAAGGACTAGATTTCAAGGCAGAAAAAAAAAAAATGAGAATAGCTGTTAGGATGGTCAAATTACTGATGATTGTTTTTCTTTTTAAAAGTTTCCCTCATCAAAGATATAAGATGGTGGCCGGGTAGGTAGAAGGTATAGCTGTTAGGATGGTCAAATTACTGATGATTGTTTTTCTTTTTAAAAGTTTCCCTCATCAAAGATATAAGATGGTGGCCGGGTAGGTAGAAGGTACACTCACCCCCTACCAAAACCAAGCTGGAATTACAAGTTAATTACAGAACAATCAACCAGAATAACAAACAGAAGACTAGCTGAAGAGAATCTTGTAACCAAGGATTTACAGAAGATGCAGTGACCTGAAAGGGCTGGCCCCGACCCACGGGCAGCAGCTGAGATTAAGGAGGGATAGCTAAGCAGCAAAGGTTCCCCTTGAGAAGGGTGGGGTCTCAAGCCCAAGCTGGGCTCCGTAGCCCAGCGCACCAGAGCCAGGAAGACGCACACACGTAACAGTGGGCTGTGAGATTCAGTGCGGATTCTATCAGCCAGGGAGAGGCAGTACATGAGTGAATAAAAAAGCTGCAGTACACTGACACAATGGAATACTACTCGGCCATAAAAATGAAGGAAATCTTATCCTTTCTGATTATACATAGCTGGACCTGGAGAGTATTATGCTAAGTGAAATAAGCCAGTCAAAGAAAGGCAAGTACCATAAGATTTCACTTATATACGGAATCTAATGAACGAATTAAACTAACAAACAAAAAAGAAGCAGACTCATAGAGAACAGGTTGACAGCTGTCAGAGAGGAGGGGGTTGGGGGACTGGGTAAAAAAGGTAAAGGGATTGAGCAAAAAAAAAAAAAAAAAAAAAAAAAAAAAAAAAAAAAAAAAACCTCATAGACACAGAGAAAAGTATGGTGATTACCAGAAGGAAAGGGGGGGTGGGAAGGTATTAGAAGAGAGGAGAGGGGGTGATAAAAGGAGACTTGACTTGGGGTGGTGAACACACAATACAATATACAGATGATGTATTATAGCCTGTACACCTGAAACCCATATATTTTTATTAACCAATGTCACCAATAAATTCGATAAATAAATTTTAAAAAAATAAAAGTTCCTTCCACATTACTCTTTAAAGTTCTATAACAAACATTCGTGATTTTAAGTTATGTCATCATATACTAAGTAGGTGTCCATTTTACCTACCGTAAGGGGAATCTGTAAGAAAATCAGATGTATTTTGAGCCTGCTGTGCAGTAATAAAGACAATATATCCCTTCCACAGGGATACATCTGTGCCCTTCCCCCAAGTCTCTTACAACCAGCCACTCACAACAACAACATGCCAGTTACCAATTATGCTCCTAGACTAAAATGCTTCAAGATGATTTAATAACATGGAGAAAGTACTAGCATCAAGAGTAAAAGGAATCAGAGAATCTGAATTTCAATCTTCATCTAACTATCTAGCAACATTTCGCAAAGTGTCCACCTACAATAGACTCACACAAGATTCTTCTCAAAATCCAGATTCCTACTACCACTAACAACCCTCAGACCTACAAAACTGGACTCTGAGAGAGGCCCAGAGTTTGCCATTTTGCACAATCTCCTCAGGTGATGTTCAGGCACACAAATATTACAAACTATTGATACACAGACATTATTCAAACTTTCAGCAAAAGAAACAAACAGAACTCTAACTCTGAACTGGTAATTCAATTACTTCCTACTTTCTTACCACCACCAGCTCAAATAAACCAGGTTGTGGGAATCACAGGTACAAGGAAAAAATACCCTGCAAATTTGTTGTCTCTTCTACCTAACCTATCAACCTTCCCCAAAAATAAGCTGGCAAGCTTTATCAATAGCCTTAAAATGCCCAGGCCATTTGCCCCAAAAATCTCCACTGGTAAGAATGTTTCCTATGAGAATACTCAAGGATGCAAAAAAAAAAAGTTGTTAGTCAAAAGTGTTTGGGGCAGCAGCATTAATTTTCATTACCTGCCATTTCTTAAGTATGCGCACTGCATCTGGCCCTGGTGTGTGCTTTACATACAGTATTTCTCACCCTCACAACCTAGAAACTACTTTTACCCCCAATTTTAGGGATCAGAGGGCTGAGGCTCAGAGAAGTTATTAAAGTGAACCTGGGCCACACAACCAAGAAATGGCAGAGCCAGGATCTAGATCTCAGGTAGGAGAAGTACAAACATTAGACTCTCCCCACCGCCTAGCCACCTAAGAATGTTTACAAAATGTTGTACTGTTTAAGCAAAGTATGACATGTCAAAAGGGAATATTATACAACCACTAAAACCATGTTCTTCAAGAATCTTTCATAAAGATTCTTGAAGTGCATGTCAAAACCAGCAAAATCTCTGACTCAAAATTCTTCTGCGTGTCAACCCTAATTTTTTGAGAACATGTTACGCCTACTTGATATCTCTTAAGGTGTACGTATGTGAAGAACCTTGAAGAAATAATAAAATTCATTCGAGCGACAAAAACACAGTATATGATGATGACAAATGCATTTATTTTTTAATGTATACATGTACACTGATAGTCCGACAGAAAACTTTATGGCTCCGTTTGATATTATCAGTGGGACTTTTGCTGCTGCATCACTGATGACAGAGATTTTACATCAGGTTTATATTTCGTGACCTTCAGAGATATGCACAAGCTACTGCTTTCAACCGTCAGGCTACGCCTATTACGAGACTTACCAAAATTCATCACTGAGAACAAAGATTCACAAGCGTATGTGGATGAAACCAAAACACTGGTCGGATCTAGGAAGGCAGGGAGAGTTAAGGCAGAGGCATAGAAATTGCTCTTCCCCTCTCTCGTCGATCCATGTCTATGGTCTTTAAGATAACTTGTTATGTAAAATTATTTATTTCTCTAAGATGCACCTACAATGAATTTATCTGAAAAATAAAAAAGTCAATATTAAGAAAAAAATTGTAAACGGAAGATTATAAGAGAGGGTTTCGCGTGCCAGCAAAAGTTACTGGCGTGCCATGTTTGGCATGTGTGCCAAGGGTTGCCCACCCCTGTCCTATGTTTACGCATCTCCCTATACATAAGCTATAGTTAAGTTCTAGATCAACTCAACATGCAGACTAATATGTGGTTTTTGTATTCACTATGACAAAGAAACTACTTTGTAGCTAGAAAGTGATCATATTATTTTTATATGCCAGTATCTTTTTTTTTTAATATATCTTATTGATTTTTTACAGAGAGGAAGGGAGAGGGATAGAGAGTTAGAAACATCGATTCAGCTGCCTCCTGCACACTCCCTACTGGGGATGTGCCCGCAACCAAGGTACATGCCCTTGACCGGAATCAAACCTGGGACCCTTCAGTCCGCAGGCCGACACTCTATCCACTGAGCCAAACTGGTTAGGGCTATATGCCAGTATCTTAAATGGGAGTGGGATTTAATACTTGTTGCAAACATAAGTACTTTTATCGCCTATAATCATCAGTCACTTAATAGGGAGGAAATGGATTCATAACATCTACATAATGTTTGTATCGATGGTTTGTGCATTTTAGATATCACCCTAAATGCTAGCACTACAAGGATTAAAAATCAAATGTGGTGGCTTTTGCAACTTAACAAGGGTTTCTTGCCAAGATGATTCCCACACATTGCAGAAGCCATTATTAACTAGTATTAAAAACGTGCCTCATCTCCATTAGTTTATTAATAGACATTTTACATAAAAGAATCTACATGGTCACTATTATCCCATGCGTTTTTTAAGAACTATAATTTAGAATAAACCCAGGATGAGCCAATTGTTATATTTAATTGTAATGGTCATTCTGGACCATTTCTAATAGCAAAACATGGCACACATTTGATGATAATTCTACTATCAAGCTGCCTCCAAATTGACTTCATCTTCTGATCAAATTCTGACTTTGTTAGCCAAATTATACTTCAGTGAAGAATCTACGAAAAAACCAAAGGACAGAACCTGAATTACACTGAATCTGCGAATTCTAAAAGCAAATTGTGATGGGTGGTGGGGTGAGAATGGAAGAGGGAGGGGTGGAAGAATACTGTAGAGTAATGGAAGGTAAAAATGGGCATTTGTATTGTGTAATTTTCAATGAAAAAAAGCATTTGCTGTGGAGAAAATGGTGGAGGGGAAAATAAAAAGACACTTACAGAACTCAGTGGCCCTAGGTCAGTGATGGCGAACCTATGACACGCGTGTCAGAGGTGACACGCAAAGTCATTTTTTGGTTGATTTTTCTTTGTTAAATGGCATTTAAATATATAAAATAAATATCAAAAATATAAGTCTTTGTTTTACTATGGTTGCCAATATCAAAAAATTTCTATATGTGACATGGCACCAGAGTTAATTTAGGGTTTTTCAAAATGCTGACATGCCGAGCTCAAAAGGTTTGCCATCACTGCCCTAGGTCCTATTTGTAAAAGGGGTAACACGATGAGAACAGCTTTATATGATCAAAGGTGTTTTTTCTCTGGGATTGAGATTTACTCCTCGATTATGAAAAAAGAAAAAAAGAAAGCAATCTGCCCATTTATATTACCAAATAATCTAAATTCCAAGGGATTAACAATACAGGCCTAAATCTCCAATACAGGTAAGCTTTTGCTTCTGTTACACCTTGGAATTTTTGTCACAATGCCCTCTGCTCTGCCCATGTAGGAAAAGAATGGTTTGGATCACCCAGCATCCATTTGGACACCCTTCTTTCTTGCCTACTTCTAGAGAACCTGGAAGAGAAGTTACATTCCCAGAATCTCTTGCAGCGAAGAGTGGCCAAGAAAATACAGACGGAAGTTCCAGGACAGAGAACACTTTATCACATAAATAGCCAAAATCTTGAACAGAAAACAACTTTTGTTCCCCTCTCCTTCCCTGCACAGACCACAGGGCAAATCAAGGCACAGCACAGCCAGACTACAAGAATGAGGCCAAAGGCCACAGGCTCGGGACAGCAGTGGCAAGAAGGGCATTTGCTGTGGGGCCTGGACCGCTTGGCCTCAGGCGCTTTGTTAGTTGAAGAAAATAACCCCAGCTTGTTTAAGCCACCGTGTGTTGGGTTTTCTGTTCATCGCAGCCAAATACATTCCTGCCTGTTAAACTCACTGATATGGCAAACCTTCCAGTGTTTTAACTCATCAATGATCAACTAAACCGAAACCCCCCAAGTCTTCACAGAGATACGATTTACTGAGAGTGCAAGCAGTCACTGAGCGTGCTTAATCCTCACTTTGTCCTCACAGGTCTCCAGAGAGGCGACCTAGGACCCCCAGCCAAGACAGTCTGATGGCAGTTTCTGAGCTCATTACTGCCAAGCTACAGTCTCGGGTGGTTTTTGTTGGTTTTTTTGTTTTGTTTTGTTTTTTCATTTAGATTGCCAAGTAATCTTAACCTTCAGTTCTGCTCTCTGACTCAACTATAACTGTCCTAACGAATTTTCAAATAGGAGGAAGTCTTTCACTAAAAAATAAATCAACTCTTCCCCTAGCAGCAGTCGCCAACCGGGGGTCCTCGGATCGCTGGTGGTCCGCGAGGTCCAAAAGGCTGGCGACCGCTGCAAAGAAAAGGATTACTATGCAGTTTAAAACACAAAACAAAACAAACCTGACAAGCATTTCTTTCTAATGTTTGGAAGCCTTTACCCATCATATGGCACAGTGTGGCTATTGCACTAACGTTTAATAATAAGCACCATGTGCCCGGCACTGGGCTAAGGGTTTCACATGCATCGTCTCTCATTCAATGCTCACAGTATCCCCAGAAGAGGACACTACTGTTGTCCCCACCTTACGAGTGAGCAAACAGAACACGTTAGCCTGGGCACAGCGTTTTCTTTGAAAACGTCTTTCTAGACACCACTGAATGACAAGGTCAGAGACACAAAATATTAGAAGGGAAATTCACTGATTTTGCTGATAAGTCTTTCATAAAAATATCAGAAGTGACTGGCTCAGGACAGTTCAAAGAAAGAAATATACTCAAGGCAGGAACAATCATAACTAAAGGGGGTATAAAGCCTTCCCATCCTGAGAAAAGTCTAAAATTCCACACTCGTATTTAATATACTTTTACTCAGTAAGTACTCAACCATCTTTACGAGGGACACTGTGAGCTAATGGGAAAAGGCCAATAATAATGTTTTGAGAGCTGTGAATGTCCATTTTATCATAAGACTACTTAATTCATGTTCCAATAGGTTTGATTTTCATTTTCAATATAAGAATGTGAATTTTATGAACTATGGTTGATAATGAATATGGTTATTATTAATGTATTCAGCACTTTCTATGTGGCCAGCACTGTGATGTTTTACATACATCTTTATTCTCTTATCACAACTACCTAAGGATGCAGGCACTATTATCAACACCTCCTTTTAGAAAGGAGTCTGCAGGTGATGAATTCTCCCTAGCTCCCTATTACAAGGTAATGCCCAGCCCTGGTTAATTTGGTTCAGTGGTTAGTGTCAGCCTTTGAACCAAAGGGTCATGGGTTCGATTGTGATCAAGGGTACACATCTGGGTCCCTAGTTGGGGCAGAGGGAACCAATTGATGGGTCTCTCTCACATTAATGTCACTCTCTCTCTCTTCCTCCTTCTACTCTCTAAAAAAAAAAAATCAATGAAAAAAAATCCTCAGGTGAGAAATAACAAAATAATAATAAAAAAATAAAAAAATGAAAGGTAACACCAAGATTCAAATCCTGGTCTGGCCCATAGCCCTGTGTTTTTAACCACTAAGCTTCATAAAGTAATTTGTTCTTGTTGTGTATTGGCATTAATCAAACATTAGCTAGAAAACTATATTAAGCTTACTTTTTATTTATATTCATTTCCAGTACTCCCCATTTTCATTTCTTTTTGCTTATTTCTCCCTACTCCCAGCAGAACACCTGAGAGCATTCACCAAATCATATGACAATCTTCACTGAAGTTTGTCAAATTAAAGAGATAACTGCTGCTCTACTTCCAATCAACGTGTGATAGGCTGTCTTAGTGGCTAGTTCAAGCAGCAGAAAATGACCCCAGTTGTGCCTGTTATTATAAAAATGCAACATGGTTTTTAAAGTCATTAACAGCAATATCCAAAAAGCCCAGCAGATGTCAACCTCAATTCATGAAAACAGAACATTTCCCCCCTTTTAACATTTCCTTCTTCCTATGATGAAACTCAAGGGATTCAGAACTTTGAAAATTCCTGGGCTTCTGAATTTGATGTAGGAATTTTTCATTGTACTGTACATATACAAGTTTTTTCAACATAAAAAGAAAAGCATAACTCTAAGATGTAAACAACCACCGAAAATGAAAAAGAAGAGTTAAAATATACAAAGTCCATTTTGCCTCTCAGGACTCTGGCAAGCTAAGACTATTTCTGACTCTTGACCCATTTATTTTCTACCTCTCCCACACTTCCCCCTAAACCTCTCCTCCCTCTTTACATATCAAAACTCTCATTTTAACTAACTTAAACGAATTAGCACTATGATCTCACATAGAGCATAAAATCTAAATTTTGAAGAGCAATATTAAATAAATTAAAAACAATTTTTCTTTATCCTTAAACAATGCTGTCCATGGTATCTATCCCAATACTGAACATACCCATCAAAAGCCTTAACTAAACTTGAAAATAAGTTCCCATTTACAAAACTGTTGAAGATGATAAATTTTATTACTCATTTAGGTTTGAACAAAAATGTTCAATACTCTGTATGGCTATTCCAAGGTAGTTATTAAGCAAAATAAAAAGAAGAAGAAAAGAAACACTAGTGATTTTTCTCTGGTAGTTTTATGTGTATCAAATCTGTGGGAATTCAATGATCATTCAAGAATACTATTTCATTTCTTTGACCACTACTCCACTGCCCATATTTTAACCTCACTGAATTTTTGGTCCATTGCGTAGAAGAATTTCTCTACTAATAAAAATACAGCCCATTAAAGATTAACTTGCCCCCAGGACACTCTGTCTGGAAACAAATTCCAAGCATTACAATCACCAATTTGCACTATGTAGACTTAAAAACAGATAATCTTATTTATCCTGATTTAAATTGGAAACCTGCACATAGTTTAAGGCAAGTGTGAAAAGAAAAATGGCAAATCCAAATTCACAATAATCAGAAACCAACCAAATGCAGACTTTACTTGACACTTTTCAAATGAAAAGTGCTACCTTGGTATCTATTCTAATTCCTACAATTACGAAATTGCAAAATTCTTTTGGGCCCATTATTTAGGTATATATGTCAGAAATTGTGATTGGCACTAGAAATCTTTTGAATCTATATTGTAATATGTATTATTAATAATAATAAAACAACTGATATATATTAAGTTCTTATCATTTATCAAACAGTGTGACCAGCTTTAGCTTATTGGGCATGATCTCTTTTAATTCTTAAAATCCTAAAGGTAAGTTACTAATTTCAGTCCCATTTTACAGATGAGCAAACTGAAATAGAGGCCTAGGAACTGTCCCAATGCCCCATAGGGATTTATTTGAACCTTGGTCTGTGTGATTCCAGCGCCTACACGTACTATAATCACCTGGTATAAAGCAGTAAGGCACATGATTATGTTTGGTTCCGAAAACTGGTCTTGTTCCTTCAAACTTGGTGGTTCTATGTAATGTGACACTAGAAACCATGCATCACAAAACGCTTTGGTACACTATGCACTGGTTCCACTGTCAAACATGTTCAAAATTTACTTTCTTCGATGGCTTAATTCACTTACTGGTAATTTTGGAAAGTTAAAGCACTATGTTCAATCATTCGAAAATTCTTTGGGGTTAAAATGTGAATATTTTATTACATACTGGGTGGTTAACTCTGTTAAGATTTTCTGTAAAAAAAAAACAAAAAAACAAAAAAAGTATCACTGCAAAGCAATACTAAACCATCTCATGACAGAATACCAGTATTAAAGGGGAGAGCCTTTGAATAAACAATTTCTAAAAGCCTCACCTATATTTCATTTTTCTCTAAATGAAAATTAATTGTTTCAAAAAAGCAATCCACTTCTAAAGCTTAGGTTATGCATGAGGGCTTCCTGGACGCTAGCATCGCTGTCGTTATTTGTATGTGCACAGGTAAAAACAGGTAAGGAAGACGTAGTATTATTAGAAGAGCCACCATCACTCCGAATTCATGCACAAAACAAATTGGAAACTTGTTGAACAGGAGGGTATGTGGTCTATCAGTTAAATCCAAACAATCATACAACAATATTTTTTCTGAATAAGTGTAACATTTTGTTTTATAACCAGAAACTAGGTCAAAAAAATTCATAAGACAAACGAAATAACTAAGATGGGTTATCGAAATGCAACTGGGGCTTTAATTTCCAGATCTACTTTGCGATATTCTCATTTGAATAGTTCATCGCAGTAGTAACTCTCCTAGAGTCACATAATTTAAGGGGGAGAAAGAGAGGAAGAGAGAGAGAAATGACAAGCACTAGGGATGTTTATCAATAAAAATAAGCAGCAAGGGAGATGAATTTGTAGCTCATCCAAAAACGTCTGCCAAACACTCCTGCTATTTGTTTCCACCAAGTTATTGTTTTGGAAAACATGTTGTTCTCTCTTAAAATAACCTGCTTAAATGTTCTAAAAAGCCACTGCACTTCCAGAGGCTAAATAGCTCCCATATTGCGATGCATTGACTGATAAAGTCAGAGTAAGTTATGCATAAAGCCACACACAAAAAAAGTTGGAAGGCTCCAATGCCCCCTTGTTATAAGGACACTAGCTACTGAATGAATCCACTACTCGCCCTGAGTGAAACTAAGGCCTGGTCCTTTACAGTATTGTATGACAGTCATTCAAAATGCCTATCACTCCACGTGAAGGAAATAAGCCACATCCATGGCTGCAGTTAAGCTAGTAATTACCATTTTAAGAAGGGCAAAATGACCTTGGACATTTTAGCAATCACTCTGAGAACTCCAATCCTCCCCTTAAAACACAGAATGTGTTTCCAGTCCAACATGGTTCAAGCTGTGATGCCTGGGGAAGTACCGAAGAAACTAGGGAGTTAAAAAAAAAAAAAAAAATCCCAAGTTGTGAAAGACATAGTCAGACACCCAAAGTACAGGAAAATTTTTATGAACTTAGTGTAGCCCAAGATGTGTTTTATAAGCTGTCAGGAGATGAACACACACTGTCCTCCAACCCCAGCAGCACTGCCCTGACACAAGCCCCAGCTTTGGATGCTCACCCCCCCGTCCCGGCCCCTCTTACTCCAGGGTGGAGGATGGGGGGCGGGAACTCCTGTCTTAAGCCTTGACATCTGCAGGGAGTTTTCCAATAGCCAGACAAGGCCCCTCAGCTGGAGGAAGTGGATACTGACAAGAGGAAAGAGAGAAACATACAGAGACAGAGCTAGGGTTCAAAGCTGCCAGCGAGTGGGGAGAGAATCACACACAGTCGGTGCGGTCTGAGTGGGTCCGGACGGCGCAGCCCAGGTGTCCGGGCTAACGCTGGCATCTTCCAAGTGCAGAATGTGCCACTTGGGCGCGCCGGCACAAACCCGGCCTCAGGCTTCTCTGAAGCCGGCAAGTTAGCACAGGGTTCCCGGTGCCTAGAGACCTGAGAGGCGTGGGAGGGTGGAGAGTCCCGCTAGATCTCCACTCCCTGGGTGTCCCCAGGCTCCGCGGGGAAGGGGACCCGGGAACTAAGTCGGCGCTGGGACTGAGAGGCAGGCGCTGGGGCGCGCGACGGGGATGTCCGGGAAGGAGTTGGGGGGCGTAAACGGGGAGTCCGAGAACGCGGGGGGATGCCCACCTTGTAACATGGCCTCAAGTTTCTTCCTGTCCACGCGGAAGCGCTCCTCGCTCCACTCCGGGCTGTGTAGGGGCGCCCCGGCGACAAGGTCGTCCTCGGAGCCAGGCAGGGGCGAGTCGGTGCTGCGCTCGCTGTTGGAGCCCGGGTCCGACTGCGCCGCCAGGTAGCCGGGCTCGCCCTGGGCGGCCATGGTGGGCGCGCGGCGCTCGGGCTCCGGCTGCGGCCGCCGCTGTGCCTGCGCCGCCGCCGCCGCCTCCGCTCGCCGGCCGGGCTTGTCTAGCTCCCCGCGCCGCGGCGCTACCTCGTCCGCCCGCAGCCGCCGACGCCGCCACCGACGCCGCCGCCACGGAGTCCCCGGCGCATCCCAGCCCCGGGCGCCGCCCACGCCGCCCGCCGCCCCGGGTCCCGGCCGCGGTCTCGGGCCAGTGGCTGCACCGCCCCCAGCCAGCAACGCCCGCGCCAAATGAGCGCGCCGCGCCGCCCGCGCATCCATCCGCGGAGCCCGGCGCTCCCTCCCCGCCCGCCGCCGCCGCCGCAGCCGCGCGCTCATTGGCCGGGCCGGCCCACGGGAGCCCGGCGGGCGGGCGGGCGCGCGCGCGGGCGGGCGGCCCCTGGCGCTTGTGCATACTCGCGCACACTCGCTCACCACGTACGAATGACCGCTTTTCTGCACTTAAACGTGTAGATCTTGTCCCACACACGTACTTTCCGAGTTCTTCAAACACAGACACTCTCCAGGTTCAAGCACAGCACCCTCCTGAACGCACACGAAGTGCACACGCAGTTTCCCTTCTACTTACACACAACAGGCTACACCCTAAAACCCAGAACCCCAGTCCATCCCACAAGTTGGGAACAGGAGGGAGAAAAGAGAAGGCTTGCGGGAGAAGTAATCCATGCCCATCTCTCAGACATCACTGTGGTCATTGCCTCCATGCAGTTCATTCCTCCACTAAGGGCTCAAAATCAGATCGCGCCTCTCATGCAGCAAAGTGGCCAGCTGCACACGAGGTGGACACGAGGCTTACTCTTTTTATGGCGAGGAAAGGGAATGTTTTCTTGAATAAGGACGGAGTCATTTTCGATGTGATTCCCAAGGAATGGATTCAGATGATTATAAAAAAAGCAGAGGGGAGGGAGGGGGCAGGAGGGGGAAAAAAGGCTCTGAGATCGCAATGGTGGTTAGCTGATCCAGGACTCTCCTGTCAGGGGCTGGGGGCTCTTCTCTGTTCTAGAGATGAGTGTCTCACAGATGATAACCAGAAATGAACCTCTGATCCTACCTGCCCTGGCCAGCCCACCCACTGCCACCCTCAAACTTGGAGTTGAAGCACCAGGAAAGAAGAAACTTGTTTGCACTAGGAATGCCCTTGGAACTCTATTTTCCCACTTCATACTGATTCATACCCTCTTGTTTTGTGACCAAAAGCACAAAGATTTTACTTTTCTTGAAGGGAGGGATGGGATAGTAGTTTGTCCCCACAGGGGGAAGCTTACTAACACATGAAAGGCAAGCCATTTCATTGGCGAGGGCCCATGGATAATCATGTACTATGCTTCAGGTTAATCAGAAGTCTTATGGGTTCAGTTGCCTAGTTAACAATTGACTCTGGCTGGGTACTATGCTGTAACTGACAGAGGAGAAAACTGAGGCTATGGGAAGTCAAAAGACATGACTAAGGTCACACAGCAACAGATAACAAAGACAAGAATCAAACCCAGCTGTGTGTTTTAACACCTAACCTTCACAAAAACCTGCCTTGTTGAGCAGAGAACCCTCCTGCTTGCGCACCTGCTGAAGACCAGGTGCAGGAAGTACAAGTTAACTGCTTGATTCACCACCATATGTTCTGAACTCATTAATTGCTGTGCAAAGCACGAATTCAAGCACCGAAAGAAGTTATCAAGGAGCCTAGCATCGGGATACTTACCGCCTTTTCTGGCAATAAAGATTTTATGGGAATGTACTACGTGCCGAGCACTGAATTAGGCCCCAAGAATGGTGACCAAAAGCAAACTTCATTCCTGAAGCTGGCATTCTAGTGAGAAAGATAGAATGTTGAGCAAAAATAAATAAATAACTTGCTCAGAAAATATGAAATTGCACCTATATTAAGCATTACAAATAAGAGACTCTGGATATGAGAAATCTTATGGAGTAATTGGATTGACCTCAGAGAAGTCAGTGGAGGCTTCCCAAAGACAGTGACTCTGGAGCTGAAAATGGAAGTTTGCAAAGAAATGAACCAGGCAAGAGCACGGCCAGCATGGCTCTGTGGTTGAGCGTTAACCTATGAACCAAGAGATGGTTTGATTCCTAGTCAGGGCACATGCCAGGGTTGCAGGGTGGATCCCCAGTGGGGGAGTGGGGGTGCAGGAGGCAGCCAATCCATGATTCTCTTTCATCATTGATGTTTCTATCTCTCCCTTCCTCTCTAAAAACAATAAAAATATATTTTTAAAAGAAATTAACTAGGCAAAAAAGGGGAAGAACCTTCCCTGCAAATAATCATTCAGTCATAACATTCCTACAATTATCCTTGTTTTTTTGTGGAGGAAACTGAGGCATGGAAGCTAAAACAACTGACCCAAGGTTGCACAACCAACTATATTGTAAAATTTGGATTAGAACCCAAGCAGTCTTCCTTGAAAATTAGACGTCAGGTGCTCTATACTTAGCCACTAATCTACGTTGGCTCTCAATAGGATCGGCATAAGCAAGGATCCTGTGGTTGAAGGAGGCAGTATGCATTCTTCTATGGAGAAACTGAAAGAAGAGCACCATAGCTGGTACAAGAAAACAAACCATTAGATGGTGCTAACTAAGGCAGGAAAAATAAGTAAGGAGTAGATCATGTAAGCCCTATAAGCCAAGTTAAGGAATTTTTATCTTTACCCTTAGATAGAAGGAAGCCACGTAGAGTCTCTAAGTCTTCGGTTCTCAACCTGTGGGTCGCGACCCCTTTGGCGGTCGAACGACCCTTTCACAGGGGTCGCCTAAGACCATCCTGTATATCAGATATTCACATTACGATTCATCACAGTAGCAACATTACAGTTATGAAGTAGCAACGAAAATAATTTTATGGTTGGGTCACAACATGAGGAACTGTATTTAAAGGGCCAGAAGGTTGAGAACCACTGCAGATGATGTACTCAGGTTAGTGTTTATTTTAAATGACTGTGGCTGTAGTATAGAAAACAGGTGAAGGACGAGGACAGAAGTAGTTGAACCAATTAAGAGACTATTTAGGTAGTTTAAATAATAGATGTTGCTAGTAGCTTACCTACAGTGGTGAAAAGGGAGAGACGTGAAAGGATCTGAGAAATATTTTTATGGTAAATATCACCAACTAGATTGGTGATGGATTCAGAATGGGGTGATAGAGAGGGAAATTCAAGAACAACTCTAAGTGCCTGGCTAACATAATTGTAGAGAGATGGGTTCCATTGAGTGCCATAGGAAACACTGGGACAGGGCTTACATTGGAGGAAAGATGAACTTGAATTGGACATACTGGGTATGAAGCGCTATTCATACCCCCAAGGAGGTATGTCAAGTAAGCAATTGGATATATGGGTCTGGAGTTGAGAAAAAGAGATCTTGGCTAGAGATTCAAATGTGTTGTTTGTAGGTGGTCATTCTAACCATATGCATGGGTAGGACTGTCTAGGAAAATAAACAAGAAGAAAAGTGAATCAAGGAAAGAATCTTTCACAAATTCTCACAGTAGATAGCAGTATAATGGGAAAGGAGACAGAGGGAGTTAGTAAGAGAAGAAAAACAAAACAAAGTTTTGTCATGCATACCCAGGAACAAAGACTATTTCAAAAAGGAAAGTATGATCATATTTTAACAATAAGGGAGGTCAAAACACTTTGATGGAGGTCACTGGGATCTTAGCAAGAAAGCCAGAATAGAGTGGTGAAAGACTGAATAAAGCTAACGAAATAAGGAACAAACACAACAATTTGGGAAAAGTTTGCCTGAGAATGGGAAGAGAGAGCAATAGCTGAAGGATAATATGGGTAGAGGAAGAGCTCTTTGTTGTTTATTGGGCTGGTTGGCTGGTAGCTTGGTTGATTGATCTAATACATATATAGAAGAAATCAATATCACAAGGCTTTAAAAGCATGAACGAGTAGACGAGATATAGCTCATCGGAAGATAAACAGATTGGTATAAATGTAGGTCAGTTTGCAGGTTTCATTCCTAGAATACAAGGGAATCTAATCTGATGGCTTTTATTTTTCACAAAAGAGCCAAAGTACAAAGCTATCTGTTGAAAGTGTAGAGGAAGGAGAGCTGCCAGAGGTTAGAGGAAAGTAGAAAGGTTTCATTTTTGTTTACTTGTTTGTTTACAGAGATTTTTAAATCATCTTTGCATCTGTAAAAGAATGAATTGCTACTATTGAGAGTCCAGTTGATGTTGGTAGTCATAAGTTTGTAATGGGACCAGCCTTCTTGCCCTGACTTTCTCCACCAGGGCTAAGCTTCTTGCGAGCAGGCACAGAGAAAACATAAGAGTCCTGCCAAGTAGATGAAACCCCAGAAGCTAGAAGGCAATGGAGTAGTGCCTGATGGAAAATAATTTCCAACATAGAAGTATATATCCAGCACAACTATCAAACATGAGGACAAATTCATTCCAAGGTATGAGAGGTCTCAAAAAAGATTATTTCCTTATATTCTACCTGAGCCAGCTACTGAAGACTGTGTGCCACCAAAACAAGAGAGTAAATCATGATGAAGAGAAAAACATGGAACACAGAAAAAAAGAGATAGAGGCAAAGGGGTTCCTTAGGATGATGATGAAAGGAGAACAAAAATTGGAATAGGTCAGATTTCTTCTAGATTAAATAGACTTCTTCAAAAGTAAAAAAATATATACTCAAAAGAGATTAAGACAGTTGGTGGAGACTTTAGGGTTAAATTCATGTTTTGTTCATAGAAAACTACGGTACAAAAAATAAAGACAATAACTCCAAGTACATATAACAAAATATTACACAGCAAAGTCAAAGTAGAGTATATTACATGGCTGAGCTATAATTAATCTTTATGTAGTTGTGAACATGTAAACCATGAATGCTGATCAAAACTAAATTATCAATATAAATAGATTAGGAATCTGGGGGATTATAAAGTGCAGATGGGGTGAGGCAGTGGTGAAAAAAGTGACACAGCATCTGCTTTAGGGTAACAGCCATAGATAATGACTAAAACTGTTTAAAAACCAAGAAGTGGCAACATAAGCATGTTATTTGGAAATATGGAAGTAAAAATAGAATCAAGCTAAAAGTGTTGGAAGTGGTTGCCTGTAGAAAATGGAAAACAGGGAAGGCGTATGGTGCTTCTGGTTGTTATACAAGTCTTCTGGAACAATTTGATTCTTTACACCATATTGCTACATAACTTTTAGAAAAGCTAATGAAGTCACAAATGCTGGTAATATCATTATTGAAATGATAAATAAATAAAAGAACCTTGAATTCACAACTTCTGAATCCTGTGCTCTTCCTACAAAAATTAAATCACGGTTGGCATAGTAATTGACAATCTTTTTGTTTTCATAAAGCATATTTTCCTTGTTTGTCTTTATCTTCTTATTTCAAAGTATAGGAACAGATCAGATGTCAGGTAATCAATTATAGATAGATAGATAGATAGATAGATAGATAGATGATAGATAGATTTTATGGAGAAAGGTTCTCAAAAAGAAAAATTACTTGGAAAATTTTAAATAACTAAGATCACATTAAATCTTCAGATTCACAAAATGTGAAAATCCATGAGATTTACAAAAACAAGAAATGAGTGTTATCTTACATTTACTTTAGAAATCCATGTCTAAATGTGATTTAGTGGTCATTGGATGAAAAATAACTTCTCTGGGAACTTTTGTGGTTGTTGTTAACCCTCACCTGTTGGTAATCTTCTTACTTTACACCTAAGGAAACAGAGGATATTTTTTCCATTGATTTTTTTTTTTTTTTTTTTTAGAGAGAGTGGAGGGGGGGAATAGAGGACATCTGTAATAGTGTCAATAAAACAAACAAACAAACAACCTCTAATGCTAGAATTAAAAGCAGTTGATAGATAGGAACATTATCTTCTCACTTTACACCTAAGGAAACATAGGCCTAGAGAAATGAGAAAAATTGATTAGAGTGCCATATTACATGAAAATAAACTTAGAATCATCACTGTTGAATCTGAAAGATTATCTGGTCCAGTCCTCTTAGTTCACAGTTCAAGAAAGTGAGACTCAAAAACTCAAAGAAAAATAAAGTTGGGCAAACATATGCTTAAAATTTATTTTTAAAAGCTGGTTTTCAGCAAAGCATTATCCACACACAAAAAAACACATTTTTTTCATTTTAACATTTTACTGAAAATTTTTAGTCAAAAATCTACATAGCCATGGTATGGCACAGTATATTTTGGAGATCTGTTTGCTCTTAAGCAAATATTCTAATATCATGTAAGTTTTTCCTACAATGTTAAGTTAAAAGCAGTAAAGTAGTAGATATTCTATCTTAATGCCTGTAGAGTTGGTTCTAGGAGGCTTATTTGAAATAAACATAAATGAAGTAGTAAAAGAAGATGCATACCATGTGCAATGCTAGTGTCTATTCAGACTAATAATGATGCCTAATATTTATTGAGTATTTATAATTTGTTAGACACTGTTAATTATATTTCATATGTGTTTGTATTGATTTGAGAGCGAGAAAGGGAAAGGGTGGGAGGGAGGGAGAGAGGTTGAGAGAGAGAGAGAAAAAGAGAGAGAGAGAGAAATATCTATCAGTTGCCTCCTGTACACACCCTGAGGATCAAACCCAAAACCTGGGTATGTGATCTGACCAGGAATCTAACCAGAGAACTTTCAGTGCACAGGCCAACATTCAATCAACTGAGCCACGTGGGCAAGGGCTATCATCTCCATTTTAAAGAAGAGACTAGCTGAAGCAGGATAACATGCCTGGAGACCCACAGTGTGGTGTGGTTGTGATCAAACACAGAGACCTCTGTCAGAAGTGGTATTCTTAACCATTTCCTGGGCTTGCTCTCCTATCTGGAGCTACTGGATTACACATAGGTATCTACTTATATAAAAACCCTGGGTGTAGCATCATGGCCAGAAGTGCGACCAACTGGAAGGAAGTCAGTCCTGCAGGGGTCATCTTGGAAATGGCTGCGCCCTCCCCCAGCTGTTTCCTGGAGGGCGAGGTTTCAGGCAGGAACCTGCCCTCAGAGCATGGAAGTGAAATGATTTGTAATGGATCTATTATTGAAGCTACCTTCGGAAATACTATATCAGTGGTTCTCAACCTTGGCTGCACATTAGAATCACCTGGGAATCTTTTTAAAATCCTGATTTCTGGGCCTCATCCTCCGGAAATTCTGTTTCTTTGTTACTAATGTTGTGGCCCCACCCCATAACAAAGAAACAATTTCTGGAGGATGAGGCCCAGGAATCAGGATTTAAAAAAGATTCCCAGGTGATTCTAATGTGCAGCCAAGGTTGAGAATCACTGCTATAGATAATATTAAAAATATATCTAAACATGCAATTCTTTGTCCAAAAAATGAGCATGTTCAAAAATTAAATGAAGAAAATTTGGATATACTCGATGGAGATTTTCACACATATTTGAGTGATGATTGCATTGATTCCACAGATGATGCTGAAAAGGAAAATTTTCCCATCGAATTTCTTAATAGTATTACTCCTTTGGGAATGCCGTGTCATAAACTCAAATTGAAAGTGGGTGCAATCATCATGCTATTGAGAAATCTCAATAGTAAATGGGGTCTTTGTAATGGTACCAGATTTATTATCAAAAGATTACAACCTAACATTATCAAAGCTGAAGTATTAACAGGATCTGCAGAGGGAGAGGTTGTTCTGATTCCATGAATTAATTTCTCCCCATCTGACACTGGCCTCCCATTTAAATTGATTCAACGACGGTTTCCTGTGATGCCAGTATTTGTGATGACTATTAATAAGTCACAAGGACAAACTCTAGACAAAGTAGGCATATTCCTACCTGAACCCGTTTTTGCACATGGTCAGTTATATGTTGCTTTCTCTCGAGTTTGAAGAGCATGTGATGTTACAGTTAAAGTTCTAAATACTTCAGCACAAGGGAAATTAGTCAAGCACTCTGAAAATGTTTTCACTCTTAATGTGGTGTACAGGGAGATATTAGAATAAGTTTAATCACTTTATCAGTCATTGTTTGCATCACTGTTGCTTTTATATCATGTTTTTGTTGTTTTCATATCATGTTTTTGTCGTTTTTATATGCCTCTGTTGTTGTTATATCCTTTTGTTACTGTTTATTTATTAATAAATTTATATATTATTTTCATATACATTTTACTAATTTCCTTTCATCTCTCACACTTCTATTACAGAGAAAGGGCAAATAGCAATATTAAAATATCTCCGCTAATTAATTCCCTTTTTTAAAAAAAATATATTTTATTGATTTTTTACAGAGAGGAGGGAGAGGGATAGAGAGTTAGAAAGATCGATGAGAGAGAAATATCGATCAGCTGCCTCCTGCACACTCCCTACTGGGGATGTGCCTGCAACCAAGGTACATGCCCTTGACTGGAATCGAACCTGGGACCCTTGAGTCCGCAGGCCGATGCTCTATCCACTGAGCCAAACCGGTTAGGGCAATTAATTCCCTTTTAACACTTGGAGTGGGGGAAACGAGTTAAGTCGGCTCGCGTGAATTGCGCGTACTCCGCGGGAGCCGTCTTAACTCGGTTCATATAGATTTGCGGTGGAGTGCGGGAAACGTGTAAACTCGGGCCGATTGTAACTGCGTATTACCAAATATTTGTTTGTTTGCCGTTCACAAAGATACCTACCTGCGTATGCGAACCGTTTCATACCCATTGGGGTAATAGGTATCATAAAAATCCCTGATTTTGCGCGGGAAACCTAAATAATTGCCCGCGCCATCTTATATTTTGGCGGGAAATTCACCCCACACCGGAGTGTTAATGTGCACGAATTTTGTGCACCAGGCTACTAATGTAAAATGTTAGAGGTGGAAGGAGCCTATGGCTCATTGGTGCTGGTACTGTTCAGATTTAAAAATTAGAGAGTGCCTTTCAAATAAGCTCTAATCGAGAAAGCCCTTACAGAAATCTAATAACAACAGAGATGCTCTGGTTGAAGAAGGACAGGGGATTCTCACTAGCTCAACCTTTTCCTTTCATAATTTCAGGTCCAAAGGCTTGGAAAACTACTAATCTCTCTCTCTCTCTCTCTCTCTCTCTCTCTCTTTCTCTCTCTCTCTCTCCACCCATCTCTCTTTCTCATATAATAGAGCCAAACTGACTTGCTCAAATTGCATAATTCAAAAAATCAAGTTATATTCAGGTTTTTATTGCTTTCCCATCAGAAGAGGAAGAGTTTCTTGTTTTCCATAAGTCAAAGGCAGAGGCTACCTAATTGCCATAGGATTCTCTCACTATTTCAGTAAAATAGACTTCTGATTAAAAAAAAAATTCTGGAAAACAGAATTTTCATTGGAATCTCAAAACCCCAATGCTAAATAGTAATGCAGAAACATGGGCCATTGAAAAGATATTACAACGGATCAAAACGGAAGACGAAAGATAAGCAGCAGGCAGAAGACTAGAAGGAAATAAACTTTCCCAGTCACTTACCTAAATTCTAACATCGCCCTACACTCGACTTTGCCAAAATGAAAAAAAAAAAAAAAGAGAGAAAGAAAAAACCTAGCAGTACTATGTTGAAAGCACCACCCATGGAGAGGTATTTAAGTCCCAGCCTCACAGCTCCAAGTTTCAAGGCTCATGTTAATTGTGCTTTTGATCTACAGTACCAATATTTCCCCCTGTCATCCAGGATACCTGGGCTAGCACTCACACGCAAAGTTGTGTTCTTGTGACCTCCTGGGACTGAGGAAGATAGAATGTTTTCAAAAGACAACAGAGTAAGCATGTGCAATATTATTCCTTCCTGCATTTTTTTTTTATTTTTGGATGGGCTGACAGTCTGCTGGCAATGTGACTTTTAGACCTTGCCAGAAAAAGAGGTCTACAAAGTCATAAAAGCATCCAACCATCAGGGCTGTGAGAACTGGCTCTGCTTCTAACACTACACTAAGTTACAAGGTAAATTCCACCAGTGCCACTTATGTGCTAAACTTCACATCAAATGAGAAGAAAAAGATTCCAGAAAGGAGGGCCAATTGCGCATTGAAAGTGAGCCTTCCTGGGCAGCTTGTGTGGCAAAAATGGTTCAAAGCAGGAAAAGAATGGGCCATCAAAGGAAGGACGAGGCCCCAACTCTGCAGAAATGCCAGAGGGCAAACACATAGCACACAATCCACCACACCCTCAACCTCCTCTCATGGCTGACATTACTAGTCGATCACAGTCTCCTTCCACTCCAGCTCAGGAAATGCTTCTCAATAGGCAGTCAAAAGAGCCAAGACAAATCATTTAGAGTTGGCTCTCAGTATGGAATTGCATTGCCGTATTGGATCCAGTGCTGTGGTTAAGGGATTGGAAGATGATTATCATTCATGTGGACACAGGCTATTGACCCCCCCTTTCATAGGCAGTGAGCCTAAGAGCAAAAGAAATAAATATATTAGGCATTGTCTGTCAGCTGTTCCCTTCAGAATCCCTGTGTTTCTGTCCAGTGAAAATGAATGGGAATCAAACTGAATCTACTCCAGGTTCAGGATGTGGTAAGGAGCTATGTTCATGTGGAACTGTCAGCATGTATCTGTCCACAGTCCCAAACTGGACATTAGAAGACCTGTGTCTTAATCCCCCTTCTTTCACTAATTCTATAACTTTAGGCAAGTCTCTTCATTTCACTGGGCCTAATTTCCTCATCTGTAAAAATTGGGAACAGATTGATTTGGACTACATGAATTTTCAGGCTCCTTCTAACTCTATTACCATGACTTAAAAAAAGTGCTCACTGATTATTTCATTCAGCAACAGGCAGTTTTACGTTAGAAAAAGTTATCTTTCAAAGAGGAATAAATGGAATCAAAGAACTGTAATTCAATGTGGTGGAAATGGTAGCTCATAAAGGTACAGGCTAATCAAAGTCAGTGTCACACAGAGGTCGGCCGTGGTTCCAGGCCAACTGCGACGCACTACTTTTATGACCTATGTATTAGCTATCTCTGGCTGTGTAACAAGTTACCCCAATGTTAACAGTTCAAACCAACAAACATCATCTGTGGATTTCTGTGGGTCAGAAATCCAAATATAACTTTGCTGGGCGACTCTGGCTCAAAAGCTCTTACAAAACTACAATCAATGTGTCAACTGGTCTCATTCAAAGACTCAAGTGAGAAACAATCCACTTCCAAGTCACTCGTGTTACTATTAGCAGATCCAGTTACCCTTGGGCTGTTGGGCTAAGGTCCTCAGTTCCTTGCTGGCTGCTGGCTGGAAGCCTCCCCCAATTTCTTCTACCTGGGCCTCTCCTTGGGCAACACAACATGGCAGCTGGTTTCCATCAGAATGAGCAAGAAAGAAAACAAAAGAGAGTGAGTGCCCAAGCCACAATCTTTTGTATGTGTGTGTGGGCTAATCTCAGAAGTGACATACCATCACATTTTAAATACTCTATTCATTGGAGGCAAGTCACTTGGTCCAGCCCACACTTGAAGGGAAGAGATTGCACTAGGGCATGAATACCAGGAGTCAGGAATCACTAGTGCCAACTTAGAAGATGCCTACCCCAACCTGGAACCAAATATGTTATCCCTTATTAAAAATGGCCATAAAGTAGCTACACCCAACAGTGGTTGTAAAGATCAATGAATATCTTATAAAGCATTTAATTTATTTGGTACCAGAAATATAGTAAGCACTCAGTACTAATGGGTATTTTAATAATTGCTTTGTGCATAACTAGAGAAATTGAGAATTCTATTTGAGGAAAGAAGACACAATCCTATACCTGAAAGAAGATAAATAAAGGTTGAGGTGAGATTAGCAGTGTATTTTCTGAAACTCTCTGAACCCTGCCCCTTCCCCCCCCCCAAAAAAAACAGACAGAACTAATTTGAAAAAACAAAATCTACCAAGAATATACACAAGAAAACTAGATGATTACGTAACCCCACAAACTTCAGAAAAGAGGCTGGCTGAGACAGCATCAAGAGAAACCCAAAACTGCCATCATCAACCAATTGGAAAGCACCGATTACTAATCTGAAATTCAACTGAACTGAGTGGAAGTCCTGCCGGAACCAATTTGTTGGTTCTAAAGCAGTCTAGAACCCAAAACACACAAACGAAGAAATCAAAGGTCCTTTAAGAGAAGGGTCTATCTCTTTATCTTTATATCCCACGCACTTAACAAACTTGAGGCACTGGAGACACTCAGTAAAGTGAATGAATTAATGTTCCACTGTCCAATAAAAATGAATAAAAAGTGAAAAAAACAAAACAATCAAGAGTTCAGTTCAAGCATAAAAGAACTAATATGATTTCTTTCTTGTTTTTTCCTCAAGTGACTGGCTGTTTTGACATGTAGACATGGTTCTTACATAATTGCTTTTATGGACTTTAAAAGGAGCCACTTCAAGGAAGAAATAAAAATAAAAAAAACAGAAGTAGAAAAAGAGAATAACCCTTGGTATAAGGTGCCTATTCACACTTTAGAGCCATTTACTACCAGCTTGATGCATCTGATAGGATGCAAAGTTGGGATAAATGTTAAATTCTCAAGTCAGATAATGCAACCTTTCCCTCGATTTACTTTTTTAAATTGACATTTGAATTTCTTCTATTTTAGATTTTTTCTATCAACAAGGTTTTTAAAATAACTTTGGAAACTACTTACTAAGCCTAGATTGATGGAAAATTAGATTAACATGAATTTATGCTTACTTACTGTCTTTTTCACAGGCTTCTTTGCTTATGGTTATGAATTAATAGCTCATTCACTAGAGAAATGGAAATGTCCAGATTTCCTTTAGCACCCTGTGACTACAAAATGGGAATCATGTGTATATCCAAGCCCTCCCTATGCTGGATTAAGCATTATCTCTGAGCTACAAACTCACTCTTTTATTTTTGTATTTTTCCTAAGGAGAAGCATAGAAAAGTTCTTTTTAAAAATTAATAAAAATTTTTAGAGACTATCTTAAAACTATTCTGAAGCTAATAAATGCCTACACTCCTTTCTTCCCCCTCCACTATGTGCTTTGCTTTCTGAGCTTCCTTGTCTGAACTTGAGCTTTCCTCTCCCTTCCTTCCCCTTCTGTCTCCTCTACTTGAGGGAAAATGAGAATGGGAATTCTAACAACTCCCTTTGGAAAAAAAGTTGGTCTCAGCTAGAGAGGAACCAGCAATTGTTCCCGACTTTATCCGGGACCCTGATGGGTTCACAAAGAAATTTAACATATAATCCTGACCTATTCCAATTAATATGCCCACTGGTTTTGGAGAGCAAGGCAACAGAATTACTCAATAAGGGCTGCTATGAAACTGTAGAGGAGTCTGTTTTTGCTGTAAAAAGCCAGGTCACCATAAGAAAGATTATAGAAAACTGAAATTGGATTTACAAAGAGGGAACGAACAGAAGCCAACATAGGGATGCTCCGAGGACTGTCCAAACCCGCCCTTTAATATTCCACTCCATGAAGCTAGGACTGGGGCTCTGCAAATGCCATTTCTCTCTTGAGAGAGCACTTTCTGTTAGGTTCTGCAGATGGAAGCAATAAAAGGAGATGAGAAAGATGGAGGAAGAAAGGGGATCTGCTCCTTCCCTGTGCCCCCTGTTCCTGTCATGGCTGCCCCAGCATGTCCCTTTGCCCCAGCAGCAAAGTTTAGTTCCAGTTTTGAGCTATTTCCATCGCTGCTGGTGCTGGCCTCATACTCAGAGGTACAGCAGCTAGTGACCACAACCTTGTCCCCAGTTTCTGGGGGAGGGGTGGGGGGCGGCTCCAGATTTTGCTAATCTAACCCTTCCCTTTGCTCCCCCAGCCATGGGGGTCACAGTTGCTCCCCACACGTATTTATCTGCATTGCCTTAATGTTCTCTTTTTGCCTAAATGCAATGCTGTTTAATCAACTTCCTTTACTAAATTCTCTGTTAAAAATGACTAGTGTGTTACTGTTGTTTTTGTTTTCTTAATTGGGCTCTGATGCCTTGTTTGATTGTGGTGGTGAATATATATAATTCAAACGTACAAAAACAAGGAGTCAGCTGACTGTGACTGCAAATGGGGTCACATTTATAGTTAACCGAGCACTTCCCCACCTGCTACCACAGGGGTTTAGCGCTACCTCAAAGCCTTCCTCACACAGCAACTATTAGCACAATCCATTGTGAGACACACGCAGTGTAACGTTCTAGCTCCCACTTGTCCACGTCTACTGCTCATAAACTGCTTTGAAGACACCTCAGAGCTAATGTGTATGCCAAGTGCATAGTAACTGCATGCCTCCAAAGCAGCCAATTCTCCTGGATTCGCTGGGTCTTATACATAAACTAGAGGCCCGGTGCACAAAAATTTGTGTACTGGCGGGGGGGGGGGGGGGTGGTCCCTCAGCCCGGCCTATGCCCTCTTGCAGTCTGGGACTCCTCGGAGGATGTCCACCTGCTGGCTTAGGCAAGCTCCCTGGGGGATAGGGCCCAAGCTGGCAGTCAGACATCCCTCTGGCAGCCCCGCAGCCCCCAGGGGATATCCACTTACCAGCAGGGAGCAGATCTAAGCAGTCGGACATCCTTAGTGCTGCTGAGGAGGCGGGAGAGGCTCCTGCCACCACCACTGTGCTGGCAGCCATCAGCCTGGCTTGTGGCTGAGCAGAGCTCCCCCTGTGGGAGCGCACTGACCACTAGGGGACAGCTCCTGCATTGAGCGTCTGCCCCCTGGTGGTCAGTGTGTGTCATAGTGACCAGTCATTCCCAGTCTTTCTGCTGTTAGGGTCAATTTGCATATTACCCTTTTATTATATAGGATAGGAAATGCCAACACTTCCAAAGGGTGATGTGGAAAAATGTCTACACTATATAGGAGGTTAGGTGACAAAAGTAGATTTCAGAACAGTATTTACGCATTCTATTATAAACATATGCTCTTTTTTAAAATCTTGATTATAAAATGCGGGGAAGAGAAGTTGGATGTACATATATTAAAGTTAACAGTTAACAGTGATTATCTCTGGGTCAATAAGATTATAAATTATTTTTTGTTTATTTATATTTTCTATTCTAAGAAAATACATATTATTTTAAATTTTAAAATTTAAACATATACATATTGAACCTCAGATGATCAGACAGACATTTTGAGAAATAATAATTATTAATCATCTTCCTACCAAAGAGAATTAAATTGAATTAGAATTTTCTTCTGAGAAGTAAAAAAACAAAAACAAAAAAACAAAACCTCAAGCTATCAATGTCATCATTCATGAAGCATAATCCAACCAGTTCCCTACCCTGCTTTATAACTTGTACAAAGATTAGCTTTAAGTTGCTTGGTATTTAAAGCTCTGAAAATAGTATCCCAAAGTGTAGCCCATTTAATCTATTAAACATGTGACTATACTGTTTCATGGTTTATAAATATGAGATACTGACCCTTGTACCTAAAATTTTTTTTAATAAAGAGTTTGGATCTATCCATAAAGATCATAAAACTGAAAGTAAAAGATACTGCTTTTTTAAAAATCAGCTAAATTCATTTGTCTGGGAAGCTGTTTACTCAATATGTGATTTCTGGTCTGGTTTCACCCATTTTTCTGTTTTTGGCATCAATGGAACCTTTTATTGTATACCACATAATTACAACCATTTCTAGCCAGCCAACACTTATTATTTCTGCCGAGGGAAAATAGGTACCTTGGTTTTTCTGTCATAAATGTGACGAGGTTTTTTGTTACATATAAGAGATTTTTTTACCCAAAACTTTCTTTCATTTTCTTAGGATTGATACTGTTGTTATCACTTATTTGAGGGTTACAAAATTTGAGACATTAGCTACCTTTAAAATTTATTTTCTATTTGCCTTTTGATAGTGAAATAAACATATTTGTAAATCTGCCCCTACTTTAAGACAAGGTGTCACTTGAAAATTAAAATCCTCAAGAAGTGAATTGGGGGGAGAAGGCTGATTATTCTAATTCAAAAGAGATACTCCCATATCACAAACTTCTTGACAGAAAAGAGAGAGAGGGTATTGGTAGCTTGCAAAACAAGAAGAGGGAAGAAATGCTTAAACCTTAAGTGTTAAATGTTTGTAGAAAAGTAAAAGTTATCTAAAATTATAAGTCTATGAAAAGGCAATATGATACACATTTCATTTATAAAAAAAAAATACTGTACAGTACAATTTTGGGGGGAACATATAATATGGAAATCAACATTCATCCATAGTGAAACTGTCCTTCACTTATTAACACATTGAACAAATTGAGTGTCTGCCTTGTCTCAAGTCACTTTGCAAGATAGTCACTGATGATAAGCGTCAGAGCTATGGTCTAGCCAGCCTTCAGATGAAAAATCAGGAATCTATTAGCATCATACAAAAGAAATTTATTAAGCCCTTTAAAGTTGTTGGTGGCATCCGTGAGACCCACGTTTTTTATGGTTCTTAGTCAAAGCTAGTAGTGGGGGTGGTGGGTGTGGATGGGCCCAGGATGGTCTGCTGGGAGCAGTCATGACCCATGAGTCATCTTTTGTTTTGCCAGAGTCCTATCAAATGTCAGAAGAGTATCTCCAAATGTGCAGTTGAGTGAGTAGCATGGAATTTTACTATGGATATTGAATGTTTATACTCAGAAACTGTCCCATGTCCAAATGGTCCCATCTATCTGCAATTTGGCAGGGAAAACTTGTACCAACTGCAAAGAAAAACTTGGAATCACTGAGATTTTTTTTTTTAAATTGCCATTGAGTTAGGAAATAATGAGTTGAAAAACCAAGGGATCACTAAAGGGACAATGTTTATTTCTTTATTTAATGGTATCTATCAGATAACCATTTTTGTATCAGAAGATGATTTTATTTATTATTTTTTTAATGTTTTTCTTTTTTAGAGAGAGGGAAAGGAAGGAAGAGGGAGACAGAAACATTGATGAGAGAGAGAGAAAGATTGGTCAGCTTTCTCCTACATACCTCCTCCTGGGGATGGGACCTAAAACCCGAGTATGTGCCCTGACTGTGAACCGAAAGGGTGACCTTTTGGTGTAGGGACAATGTTCAATCAACTGAGCCACACCAGCCAGGGCTCAGAAGGTGATTTTAATGTGATTAATAAGAAGCATTTATTGATAGCTTACAATGTGGCACTTACTGTTTATTAAGTGCTTTATGTTTATTACCTGACTTATTGCTCACAACAACCTTTTGAAATAGATTCTCTTACCATGACCCCCTTATACATGAGATGAGAAACCTGAAACACAGAAAGGGAAAGCAATTTAACCAACCACACACAGCTCATAAGCATCAAAGCTGACCCACTACACAATGCAGCTTAATATTTATTTTGAATGCTCTGTTTTTCTAATCCATGGATGCTTTAAAGGTTAACTTTTTTAAAAAACTTGATTCAAGTTTTGTTTTGTTTTTTCTGGAACATTAACATATTCCATTTGCCAGGTTTCCAATTGATGGGTTTCTATATATAGGCCTTACCTTATTGTACCTCTCACATAGTTTGAACAGTTTACTCTTCTAAGCAAGTACAAAAGAAGCTATTTTCAAGACTTATTTGAGAAGAGTTTTTTCCATAGGCTACTTTTTTAGCAGATCATGAGACTCTCAAAATAGAATAAAAACAGTGAAGTTCAAACCAATTTGGTTAATAGAAGCTAGAAGTATGCATAATTGAGGATGGTTTAACTTTTCCTCTTTGTACACCTCAAAAACATCTGAAAAGATTTAACCTTCTCAAAAAAAATGCTCACCTTTGGGCTGAAACCAAGTAGAAAAAACTTCAGTTCCAAAGGAAGCATTTTTTAAAATTCTGAGTGAATTAAACAAGGCAATTGCCTGGAATCTGGTTGCATACAAAGCTACATTTAGCGCCCACACATGCTCTAGCTTTGGCTTCCTGCGCAGTCAGCACTGATAGTTATTATTCTATAAAATAAATGTTTGCCTCTCAGGGCTGTAAATCCTGAGACCACCTCAGAATCTTTAATGGACTTCATCTCTTAAGCAGAGGTACACAGCCTTCTTTTTCTTTTGGTGCAAGATTTAAGGGCTGGTGGAAAAAGATATTGCAATATTTCTCCATCTCCCAACCCAGTCCCCTATCTGATGGCAACTTTATTATATCCTCCATGGAAAGCAATTGATACCCTGTCAATAATGTGTGCTGTGTTTCCATTTCCTTGATTTAAAATCTGACCAGCTTAAAAATAGTTTTGGGCTGTGGGGAAGGAAATAGAAGAATTACTACAACATAAATTATTAAATGAACACACTGATTGTGAGTTACATTCATTTGTGAAAAGGTATGTCTTAGAATGGAAGAGACTTGAGTAGTTGTTGAATTGAATTAAACTGAAATAAAAGCCCTCCAAAGAATTAGAACTAGAAGGTATGAAGTCCCCCACCCTTCTGTTTCTCTTAAGTTACATCAAAGATGGTAGCCATTATGCCACACCCTTTCCTAAGAGAATCTACTCCCACCATTAGGGATGCCTCTACTGCATCCCTAATCACAATTGATTGGATTATGAGTGAACATTTGACACTGGGCCAATCACTTTTTTTTTACCCTGGGTATTTGAAATCAAGACACTGAACACAACTAGCAATTAGCTGGGGAAGCCAAATTTCAAAGACATTAAAATCTGGATCAGGCTCTAGCCTGTTTGGCAGAATGTCGGCCTGTGAACTGAAGGGTCCTGGGTTCAATTCCTGTCAAGGGCACCTACCTTGGTTGGTTGCAGGCTCGACTGGGATTCGTGTGGGAGGCAGCCAATTGATGTGTCTCTCTCACATTGATGTTTCTTTCTGTCTCTTCCCCTCCCTCCTACTCTCTCAAAAAATCAATGAAAAAAATACCCTCCAGGCAGGATTAACAAACAAACAAAAATCTGGGTCAGAGTCAAGTTCCTGGCCAATGTCATCACCTGTACGTTAAAGTTAGGGGAGAGCCGGGATACCCAGTGTGCACAGAGGAGCCTCGCACAGACCACGCTTCCTTTGAAAGGTAGTGGGACAGCCTCGGTTCCCAGGTCTTTACATCCATGACCTGTTCCACTCGAAGGTTCTTCATTTGTTGCCCTTAGCCAATTTTAGCCTTAAAATTAACTCTTTTTTTTTCCTAAAATAACTTGACTTTTTTTTTTTAAAAAAAACAAAACAGTCCCATTTTCAATTCTCAAGCCATTATCAGTTGCCATTCTGGCCGCCTACTGCAATGTCATGTTCATGAATGCCAGTGATACCTGCTACAATATTACATCGCAAGATCCAAACAATCAAGCAAAGCTCAATGACTTGCCCAAGGTTTTATCATCTAAGCCAGAGCTGGGTCGGAATCCAGGTTTTCTTTACCACCTAACGCAGCGAAGTGTGGTCCTTGTCTGCCTACTTCTGACCAAAAGCTGCACTCACTTGGAGGTAAATATTGGTTGTTCCCAAATTATCTTCCCAAAGTTTGTCAGTACACATTTTCTTACAGAAATAATATTTTTCATGGTGGCTGAATTTCAAGATTAGGCCTGTTTTACCTATCATGAATCTGACACCCTCTTTGTTTGTTAAGAAAATAGTGCAATACAATACTGTAGTAATGATAGTTATTAAACAAAACAGTAAGTTGAATAAGAACTCTTTTTATGTATTTTGGAGGTTTGGTTTGAGGAAGAACAGATTTTATTGGAGGTTTTGTGCTGATTCCTTAGAGCAGGTCTGGGTATTTTCAAAGAGTTTTTAGGGTTCCAGGGCCCCAGCTCTGTTCATTATGCCTAACTATACCCCAAAAGTTAACACCATCAATAAAAAATCTGAACTGATAAGCCCCAAACTGTTATCAGCGGTTGCCTCTTGATGGTGAAGTTATTAGACTCTCCCTCCTTCGTACATTTTTACAGTGTTTAAACTTTTCAAGCCACCATGCATTACTCTTTATAATCTGAATGAAAATCCAAAAATCTTTTCAGTTTCCTCTTCCTGGATACTGTTGTCTTATCACAGTCTCCTGTACTTACGCACACAAGAAAGGAAGAAAGGAAGAAAGAAGGAGGAAGGGAGAGAAGGGAGAGGGAGGGAGAGGGGGAGGGGGAGGAGGAGGGAGAGTTTTGGTCAACAAAACTAAACCACTCTAATAATTACTGACTCCCCCAGGCCATGATCTGCGTGAGTCTCCATTCTCTCTCCGGTTGTGTGACTGGGCACTTTTTCACGGGACACAGCTCTTACCACTCTTGGTCCTTCCAGACTCAAACAGATCCTTTTGCTTGGGGCTCCCAACCCAGTGTAATTGTTAAGTCATTTTTGGGAAGTAATGAACACATAGATATGCTCTAATTATTCATTCGAACCCACTGCTCCCCAAACACATGTGATGGGGGCAAAGTCACCTAGCATGAAAGGCCCATTTCCTCATCAGTAGGATGGAAACACCGGGTTCAGGTGTCACTGGAGAATCAAACTCCTCCCTCGCTCTGGGGAGTGGGGTGGCACTTGGGGTACTGCTGAAATGAGCACTTTCTGAAGCCCCCAGGGGAGAATGAGATTGGTAAAAGGCTTTATTTGCATGGAGTTATATTCCTTGGGTTGCAAACCCCATGACCCTTAAACTAGCCCTGAAAGAGGTGCAGCTGGAGATTCAGCAAAGCCAAAAGCAAGGCCAGTGTCCAGAGCTTCCATTCCATGTTGCAGCCGGGTCTAGTTCAGCATCAGTTCATTAAAGTCCATAGTCCTTGGATCTCACAAGACCGTGAGCCCCATGGGCGCAGGGAAGAGCTCATCCCCTGCAGCAGAAGTCTCAAGAGGGCCAGAGGCCCAAGGGCCAAAGGCAAAGAGCAGGAGCTCCTTGGCTCAGAAGTTTAAATATTCAGGTTTTGCGCCCTTGCAATGGCCACACCTATTCTGGCCACTGACTCCCTTCCAGGTATGACTGACAGGCAGGTAGGCCTCTTCCCACATCACTCAGGCCTCACTGGGCATGCGTCCAAACTGCCTTTGTCCAGTCCCTTCCCCCAATCAATCAGCAGGGAACAGACTTGGAGAGGGTTAAATTAGCAAAGCTGTATAAATGGCATGCCTATATTATCCAGTCTTCCCTTTACTCCTTTCCTGTTAATAATAACCAGATTATTATAACGGTATCACAATGATCACTAAGATCCTCTCTCGATAAATAAATAAACAGGGCAGCAACTATTAAGGTAAGTGGAATAAGTAGTCAATATATTATCTTTTAGACATTTCCTGTAATGACACCGTATTCTCTCTCTCCTTCTCCCTCTCCCTCTCTCTCACACATGCATGCACACATGTGCACACGCACACAAGTTGAAGACATCATGATTTTAATATGCACCATTCCTTATGTGCCACTAATAAAGAAAAATGCTGCCAGCTGAACCATGACATGCCATTGATGTACGATGCATCCGATTCAGAGATGTTAAACTGCAAAACAGCATGGGTCCTAGAATCAATGAAATGTAGTGCTGGAGGTGCTGGGAGACCCCTACTTGTTACGTTAAACTCTACACATTATTGTCATTTGCTACAACATACCTGGGCTACACCATCACATAGAGCAAAGTTCCTTCTTATTTCTCCATTTACATCCCACTTTCTATCTGCCAAGGGCTATTCACACCCTCACTCCAGGCTCCCAGAGCCTCAAGCTCCCACCTGATTCCCAAATGCCTCCAAAGCTTCCTGGAAGTATCTCTTACTCCTAACCATGATAATATTTAACTTTTCTAGCTCTCCTATCCCTTTGAAAATAACTCAGGCTCTTAAGTCTTACTAAGTGATTGGAATCAAATTTATGATGTAATTATAGCTAGCGTTTTCATAGTGGGCAGTAAAATGTTCAGATATCAGGTTTTCATCTAAATGTAGGCTTTCGTACAAAAGAAACCAATGTGCATTTATTGAGGAATAAAGAGGGTGGTATATGCAGAGGAAGAGTTTTGTTCCCTTCAACTCCTGCTTTGATCACTACGTATTGCCTCAAATATGTAAGCCTGGGTGGCCCGGCTGCCTTCTTACCACAGGGGCTACCAAAAGTCTGGGGAGAAACCTCACTTTCCTATGTCTCCTGCAGGAATGCAGAGGCAAAGTCTCAGAAATAAAGTCAATCCAAGCAGCTACCACGACCACCACAGCTGCTGCGGCTCCCTCCTCCTCTCTCTCCCTCCTCCGCTCCATCACCGCCATCATCATCCAAGATCCCCGGAATAAAAGTAATTCCTTTCCTCTGTAATCTGTATAGGAACCCAATGTCTATACTTTGAATACGAATCTCATTTCAAGCGGTACCCTAATTTTGGAGCCTTATTTATTTTTACTTCTATATTAATTGGTGGGAGTAGATATACTTTGCCTTTTCTTTCCATAAGAATGGCATGCAGGAATGAGCTCTTTATACCTTCATAGCACTTTTCTCCACCCACTAAGAAAGTCCTTTCACTGGTACCTGAACCCACTGTGGACGGGAATAAAATCTGATTAGCTTCCTCTGGTGGGCAACCTGTCAAAGTGTATCGAAACCTTTAATATTATGTAGGAGCCTTAAGCCCAGAAGTTTCACATCTAAAACCTTATTTTAGGGGGGAAAATTACAATAGATATAAAAAGTAATGTGTAAGAATCTTCACTGCAGTGCCTTTTTTAACATCTCACAATATGTACTTGGCTAGATAAATGCTAGTCAATTTACATGATTGCTGTTAGGCAGCCATGATAGGTCATATTGTTCAAGAATACAATTGACATGGGGATGTTCATAGTAAGTTGCTCACCCCAAAACAACATACCAAGTGAAATGCCCACTGTTAGTCCAGGTTCACACGGCGGCAGCGGGGTTAAGATGTGTGGAGACAAAGACATCTTAGTTCCAACACCCAGTTTTGTCACTTGCTTCTTCCACGGATGTGGGTAAGTTATTCAGCCTCACAGAGCCTTCGTTTCCTCATCTGTCACTTAGAAATGATAACACCCACCTGTTAGGGTTTTTGTGAGGATTAATTTAAATAATGTACTAGTATGCAATAAATATAAATAATGTTGGGCCTACCTACATTGCCCCACACATAATAAGGGTTCCTTCATGGGTGCTCCACATAGAGCATGTGTACATTTGGAGGTGTTTGGTTTTTTTTACAGGTGACATAAATACATTTTGGTCAACTTAAACAAAGGGGAATTAATTGAAAACAAGGCAGAAAAGTTGGAGAACCAGTTTTGGAAATAGGCAGGAAGCAATTCTGCTTCAGGAACTACAATGTAGGGATTACACGGTTAGTCTGGTAGTGAAGCGTCTGGTAGGGCGGTTGCTGCCAGGGATAAAGAATGCCAACCCCTTCACTCACCCAATTGCACACGCTCAAAAGTCCAAATCCCAGCAGAGCTCTTCCGTGGGCTGAGCTGGAGCCACTGTCCGCCTTCCAGCTACAGGAGGCAGGAAAGGAACACCCTGGGTCTCTGGGGCACGAGCAGCTGGGTTTTCCATCCTGGCAAGTTTATACACAATGGCCTGGCCGGGTGGCTCTGTTGGTTGGCACATCGTCCCCGACACCAAAAAGGTGGCTGGTTCAATTGCGGGTCAGGGCACATTCCTGGGTTGCGGGTTCCATGCCCAGTCTGGGTGCATATGGGAGTCAACTGATTGATGTTTCTCTCTCACATCGATGTTTTTCTCTGTCTCCCCCTCCTCTTCCAATATCTCTGAAATCAATTAAGACAAAAACATATCATTGGGTGAGGATTTTTTAAAGTTTTTTTAAAGATTATACACAATGGTGGTAGGTTCACTCCCCCAAAGGAAATAAGAATTCAGGAGTAAAGGATGGTAGGCGCTGCCGGGTGGTCATACAAGGATAGATGTTCTTGCATGACATCAGCACGTGGTAATTTTGAAATAGGAGAAATAGAGCCCTAGCTGGTTTGGCTCAGTGAATAGAGCGTCAGCCTGCAGACTGAAGGGTCCCAGGTTCGATTCCAGTCAAGGGCACATGCTTGGGTTGCAGGCTTGATCCCCAGTAGGGGATGTGCAGGAGGCAGCCGATCAATGATTCTCTCTCATCATTGATGTTCCTATCTCTCCCTCTCCCTTCTTCTCTAAAATCAATAAAAATATTTTTTTAAAAAAAAAGAATTAGGAGAAATAGAAATCTAATATTTTAAAAAGAAAATAAAAGAAAGCTCTTTCACATACATGTAACTATCATAAAAGCCCTGTGAGTAAAGCAAGACAAGAACTATTTTTATTTTACAGAGAAAAATTGAGGCTCAGGAATAATAAAAGACTAGCCCAAGGGCTCTGTACTTGGTCTGGGGCGGAATTGAAACAGTCCTGACTCGGAGTCTCAGGCTAATCCCCAGGCACCAACTGGAAATTGTCAGGCATCTCCCAGGCTTCCCTGCTTCCCAGCCCTAAACCCCAAAGGACACCGGTGGTTGGTATTTCCCTTTCCTCTGACTCGCTAGTCTCCCTGCTGCTGTGAGTCCCAGCCCTGGGCTGAGGCTTTGCTGGGAGTCTGGGCAGCCTGCCGCCCTCACATTTGGGAGAATGAGAGGCTGAGGCACCACTGGAGAAAGAAGTCAGGCTGGAAGATAAAAATGCAGAGGCCAATCTGGAGAGGAAGTGGTGTGGAGAGTAGGCAGTAAGGAGACAGCAAGAATAATTTTAAAAAGAAAGCCAAAGAATTGGGAAAATTGTTAAATCAGCAGGAAGGGGCCCAATAACTACCAAGATCTCCTGCACCTGGCTGCAGAGGAAAACGCTAAAGCCTCACAAAACTGCCACCCTTCTCTCTGGAATAAATCGCCTCTCATAATTTGACATGATATTGAACATCTAAGTTACTGGGGGTTGTTTTCTGGTTCTTATCTCTCCTTTCAGCTTGTAGAAGAGCCCACCAGAAAGACCAAACCAATTGCAAATTCCCAGACTCTACAAGGGACAATATGTAGGAGTCATCTTACCTAATATATGCATCTTTCAGTTAGAGAAACCGAGACACAAAATTATAAATATGTCCATAATACTTATTGTTTTAAAACACTTAAAATAGAACTATCTTGATCAGAAATTAGCAAATCTTTTCTCAGAAGAGCCTTCTGGCAAGTATTCTTGGCATTGAGGGCCATATGGTCTCTGTCACAGCTATTCAACTGTGCCACAGTAGAGCCAAAGCAGCCAAAGATGATATACAAACAAATGGATATGGCTCTATTCCAATAAAACTTTATTTACAAAAACAAAAACAGGGTGAGGGCCAGCCCTGGCCGGTGTACCCAGTGGTTAGAGCATCAGCTGGCACAACAAAGAGTTACAGGTTTGATCTCTGGCCACAATCAGAGCTCATGCAGAAGGCAACCAACCAATGTATCTCTCTCACAATGATCTCTTTCTCTCCCTTCCTTCCCTCCTTTCCACTCTCTCTGAAAAGCAATGGAAAAAAAAACCCTCAGGTGAGGATTTTAAAAAATTAAAATAAATAAAGTGAGGGCTAGACTTGGCCAGTAGATTATTGTTTGTTGACACCTAACCTAGACCTATTTATTTCTTAAATACCATGTGATCATCCTAGAAAAACATAAGAGCAAATGGTAGGCATAGATTAAGTTTCCATAGGAATGATAATAATGGCTGTAATTTGTGAAGCACTTCCTATGTGGCTTTCCTCATTGAACTGCTCCACCAGTCATGTGAGATGAATATTATTATACTCTCTCTTTTTTTTTCTTCAGAGAAGAAAATGAAAACTCATGCAGGTCAAATAAGCTACCGATGGCCCAATGGTCATATAGCTGGAAGAAGGTAGTGTCAATATTTGAACCCAGATTTGTCTCATTTCAGAACTCACATGCTTAACAACTACACCAGGTTTTGTTTTTGTTTTTGTTTTTGTTTTAAAGGAATACCTAGAAGGCAAAATAGAAAACGATAACACGTACTAAGATTTAAGGAAGGCTAGTAGCTGGAGCCCACCCACCTCAGACGCTGGGAAGTGAAAGGTCTCTATCAGTGAGAGGAATCCAGGCCTGAAGGGGAGAAAAGGACAGCTCTTGATGATTATCCTAAATATCTGAAGCCAAACCAGGGAAGACTTGAGGAAATGACTCACTGAACCCAGGAGAAAGAAAAACAGGCGAATGATGGCAGGAGAAAATGAGGATAATATAGCCTTACTGTTAAAGTGAGGGTTAGAAATCCACAGAGACCCAGAAAGGAAACACTGAAATGGCTGAGTTACATTCCTGAAACTAACATGCAATATTGTTTTATCAGACTCACGGCTTTTGGGGCCAAGAATGAGGCAGGAACAGATTTCTTCTTAGCAGAGACACCATCTCATGTTCTTTACTGTCCCCAGATTGTCTCCTCTGCTCCCGCCCTAAGGGGAAACCCTTCTATTGTTGAATCACAAAATTGGCTGTTCCTGACTCGGGTGCTGAGATTGGTGTGGCAAACAGATGTACTATGCTGCAGCCATTAAACATCTTCTAACATCTGTGGTGAGCCCATGGAAGGACTTTGAGCCATCAACTTTCCAGCTAAAAAGAAGCCTGATAGGAAAAGTTGGGGAATGCTTTCAAGCATGAATACAGTTGGCTTTCCTCTTAGTAGATTATTAGAAACAAAAACAAAACTATGAGGTAAGTAAATGTGGTCCTTGGCCTTTTTCTATCCATCGATCAAATTGTCACTGAATCAACTTCTTAATGCAAAGCTCTGATCATGCCACTCCCATGCACAGAACTCGCAAAGTGAGCACACAGCATTCGTAATGATATTGTGAAACAGGCGCTTTCAGATATTGCTGGTGGGAGTGCAAAGTGGTACAGTCTCTAAGGACAGCATTTTGGCACTCTCTACCACAATTAAAAATGCACATATCTTTGATCTAAGCCTTGACCCTATAGCTGTACTTGTATTTGCATGTATAAGATTATTTGCTGCAACATTATTAGATAACAGATTAAATACACTTCTGCTCCTGGACACAATGTGGGTGGTCACAGCAGGTCAAAGCTCTTGCTGCAACAACTAAAAACAAATGGATAAATTGGGGGTGGGGGGGAAGGGACATGTTAAAGACATCAAAGAGCTGTGGAGAATTAAATGAACTAAAGGTCCAAAGGGAAACACCCTTTTTAGGGCTGGGAAGACATAGGCATACCAGGCTCTCAATCAAAAGCCTGGTAGCCCTAGTCAGTTTGGCTCAGTGGATACAACGTCGGCCTGTGGACCAAAGGGTCCCAGATTCGATTCTGGTCAAGGACAGGTACCTAGGTTGCAGGCTCCTCCCTGGCCCAGGCCCTGGTCAGGGCTCCTGCAGGAGGCAACTGATCAATGTGTTTCTCTCACATTGATTGTGGGGAGCTGATATAGGGTTAAGCCGGAAAGGTGAGATGTGGGGAGCTGATATAGGGTTAAGCCTCGGACTGACCTGTGGGCAAAGTCATAAACAATTCCCAGCTTAGAGGGCACAGTCCTCTTAGCATAATTAGGCTTGGCCTTATAACTCCCTAGATCTTATTTGGAAGTTAATGGGCTGAGGGAAGTGCAACAAGAACAAAAACAAGTGAAACTCACAAGAACAGTGTAAACAAGTGAAACTCACAAGAACTGTGTAACTATGGAAACCACTACCTTGTTTACCTCTCACTAGAAAATAAAGGCTCAGCTTGCCTTGGGATCTTTCTCTGTGGCCTCAGCCAGGCACAGGGAAGATCCACGGAGACTCAGGAAAGCTAGAGAGTTCTGAACGCTGTCTCTGTGTAAAACATTCTTCGCCGACTCCGTCCACACCTTTGGGAACCCCTGGACCGCTGGGGCAAGCCCCCAGCAATTGATGTTTCTCTCTGTCTTTCCCTCTCTCTTCCACTCTCCCTAAAAATCAATGGAAAAATATTCTCGGATGAGGATTAGCAAAACAGAACAAACAAAAAAACTCAAAAAGACACACACACACACACACTAAACAAAAATGCCTGGTAAAACCATGTGTAGCCCTGGCTGGTTTGGCTCAGTGGATGGAGCGTCATCTGGGGACTGAAAGGTCCCAGGTTCGATTCTGGTCAAGGGCAAATTCCCCGGGTTATTGGCTCGGTCCCCAGTGGGGGGTGTGCAGTGGGCAGCCGATCAGTGATTCTCTCTCATCATTGATGTTTCTATTTCTCTCCCTCTCTCTTCCTCTCTGAAATCAATAAAAATATTTTTTTAAAAAAACATGTGTAAAGGACAAGGATAAAGCAGGGGTGGACAGAATCTTCCTACAATTGTAAATCCAGCCCACCTCAACTCAGCCTAGGATTGAATTGAGGTAGTTAGCCCTGGCCCTATCTGCCTGAAGAAGAAAAAGAGGATCCATCCCTCTCTGGTGCAAGGTATCATTGCAAGTCTCCACACTTCTTTTATACACAATCCTTTAGTCAAAATGTATTATGTATACCAAGCAGCAGAGATGGTGACCAGTAATCAACAAAATAAAATCAACACAAGCCCACAGAGGACTGGGAGAATGAAGTTTTAATAGAAGCACAATGCAATCAATATGCCTAATATGTTTTTAAAAAGAAGAAGAAATGATAAAGGATTTAAACAGAGAATTAGAATCTGCAAAATAAATGGATATTTTAAAAATGAAAAAATATAATTTCTAGATTTAAGAATTCATTGGATGGGTTAAAGAGCAAACAGGACATAGAAGGCAACATTAGTGAGTTCAAAGGCAGACCAATAGTAACTACTTTAATTGAACCACAGAAACTAAACCGGAAAGAAAGAGTATGTCTAAATGTGAGACGTACTCATACAGTACAATATACATGTAATGAAGTCCCAAAAGGAGAGGCGGGAGAGAGAATGGAGCAGAAGCAGTATTAAAAGCATACGACTGAGACGTTTCCAATAATGATGGAAGACAGAAACTCACCAATTCAAGAAGCTCAACAACCCCCAAATATAAAAAATACAACCAGACCTAGACACACTTTAGAAATTGTTGAAAAACAAAAGACAATGATAAAATTTTAAAAACAGCTAAAGGGAAAAAAATGCCCATTGTCTTAAGAAGAGCTACAATAAAATTGACAGCTAACTTTTCAAAAGAAACTATATGTGGCAGCCATGTAAGTGCACCCCTCATGTCCTCCTTCAAGAGATTCTGCTGCAGGGTGCATATCTGATTGACAGCTGCTGCACTTTGGGATCCGCTGAACTCTTCATGCCAAGTCACACTTTCTCTGGGAGGCTTCCAACCAATGAATGAGCACAGTGGACGTACTAGAACCAGCCATCTAGGTAGATGCAGGATTTCTCTAACAGAAATGTCTGGCCAAGCATGTCTCACAACTGTTCTACAGTCTGAGGCTCTGCCAACCCAATCCTTTCTTTCTCTCTTTTTTCACAAGTACCATTCTTTCCTGGTTCTCTGAAGAGTCTTCCTACCTACTCCTGTCCTACTTTCATCTTTCACAAGCATTCTACACACACACACACACACACACAATGTAACTTCAGCAACAATGTAATGACATCTTTAAAGTGGTAAAAGAACAGAATTGCCAACCTACAATTATATACCAGTGAAAATATTTCCTTCAAAGTACTAAAGGGAATTTTTTAGGCAGAAGGGAAATTTTCCCAGCTTGAAACACATAAAAATTGACAGGGAATGAAAAGAGTATACACGTGAATAAGTATAAAAGAACACTAACTGTTTGAAGCAGCAAACATAACATCTTTTGGAGTTTAGAACATATAACATTGTATGAAATATAGATGACAATAGCACAAAATGTAGGACAGGGGCAAATGAAGTAAAGTAATAAGATTATTATAGTCTTCAGTAAGTGTTTTGGTCAGGTGAGTTAAGGATCCATATTGAAATCTCTACAACAATGGTTCTCAACTAGGAGAAATTTTGCCATCAAGAGATATTTGGTAAATAAATAAATAAATAAATGTCACAGAGAGAGGGAGGGAGATTTTACAATATTTGGAGACATTTTTGTTTGTCACTATGAAGGAGTTGCCAGAAATATCCTGTTGAAAAATACTAACGAGAAGACAGGGATTGTCAGAGTGGATGAAAAAATATGACCCAACTATATGCTGTTTCCAGGAAACTTACTTAAAAATGTAATAATATAGGTAGGTTAAAAGTAAAAGGATAGAAAAAGAATTCTATGCAAACCCTAATCAAAAGAAAGCTGGCCCTGGCTTGTATGTTCAGTGGTTACAGCATCAGTCCACACCGAAGCATTACAGATTCAATTCCCAGTCAAGGGCATGTACCTTGGTTGCAGGGTTGATCCTCAGCCCTGGTCAGGGCTGTTGAAGAGGCAACCATTCGATGTGTCTCTCTACCAATGTTTCTCTTTCTTTCTCTCTCTCTCTCCCTCTCCCCCCATCCCCTCCCTCTTTTCTACTCTCTCTAAAATCATGGAAAAATACCCTTGGGTGCATATTAACAAACAAAATAAAAAATCAAAATAAATAAAAGTAACTAAAAAAGAAGAAAGCTGGAGTAGTTGAATTAATACCATACAAAGCATACTGTAGAACAAAGTAATTTACTGGGAATAAAGAGTGGCATTACATAACGATGAAAGGATCATTTCACCAAGAGATGTAACAATCCTAATTATGTTTGTATCTTTAACAGAGCTCCAAAATGCATGAAGCAAAAACTGATGGAACTAAAGGTAGAAACAAACAAATCCACAATTATAGGTTAGAGACTTCAACTTGCCTCTCAGCAGTTGAGAGACTATATAGAAAATCAGCAAGGATGCAGATGAACTGAACAATACCATCAACCAACTAGATCTCAATGAAGTTTTTAGGACATTTCACAATTGACAATAAAATACACATTATTTTCAAGTACATGTGGCACACTCATAAGATGGATCATATCCTCAGTCACATTGAAAAGAATTGAAATCAGACACAGTATATTTTCTGACTATAGTGGAATTAAAGTAGAAATAATGATAGAAAGATAAAATCTCCAAACACTTGGAAATTAAACAACACCCTCATAAATAAATTCATGCATCAAAGAAGTCTCAGGGGAAGTTAGAGAATATTCTAAACTGAACAAAAATGAAAATATAACATAAAATTGTGTGATAATTTAAAGCAGTGCTTAGATGGAAATTCATAGCATTGAATGTTTATAGAAAGGCCTTTCATTTTTATTTTTTTTAATATATTTTTATTGATTTCAGAGAGGAAAAGAAAGGAAGAGAGAGATAGAAACATCAGTGATGAGAAAGAATCATTGATTGGCTGCCTCCTGCACACCCTCACCAGAGATCAAGCCTGGGATCGAGCCCACAACCTGGGCATGTGCCCTGACCAGGAATTGAACTGTGACCTCCTGGTTCATAGGTCCACACTCAACTACTGAGCCACACTGGCTGGGCAGAAAGGACTTTTTAAAAGTAGAAAAAGAAGAGGAAAACACCGAAACCGGTTTGGCTCAGTGGATAGAGCATCAGCCTGTGGACTGAAGGGTCCCAGGTTCGATTCCGGTCAAGGGCATATACCTGGGTTGCGGGCACATCCCCAGTGGGAGATGTGCAGGAGGCAGCTGATCGATGTTTCTCTCTCATCGATGTTTCTAACTCTCTATCTCTCTCCCTTCCTCTCTGTAAAAAATCAATAAAATATATTTTTTTAAAAAAGAAGAAGAGGAAAACACATCTAATGCAAGCAGAAGGAGAGAAATCATAAAGATAAAGGCAGAAGTCAATACAATTGAAAAGAGGAAAATAGAGAAAGTCAAGACAACTAAATCTTGTTTTGTAAAAAGATCAATAAAATACAAATTAACGTATAGCAAAACTGACATTAAAAGAAAGAAGACATAAATTACTGATATCAGAAATGAAAGAGAACATATCACTATAGACCCTGCATACAGTAAAGGGTAAAGTGATACTGTGAGAAACTCTACAACACACAAATTTCACAACTTAGATGAAATGGACCAATTCTCCAAAAACCACAAACAACAAAACTCATTCATAATGAAATAGATAACATAAATAGTTCAAAACTATTAAAGAAGTTGAATTCATAGTTTAAGGTCTTCTGGAAAAAATTTTTTCCAGCATTTCTTTAGGTTTGTAGTGGGAAGCTTTCGGGGTATCTTAGCCCACTGGATTGCCAGCCTTGAAACTCTTAGTTGATTCTTTTAAGCCAGTTTGAGTTAAGTTTTCTGTTACCTAAAGACAGACTTCCAACCTATCACAGTTTTCTGGAGTTCAAAATAACATTGTAGTTGTTGAGTGTCTAAATACAATATTGAGAGACCCAGAGTAGTAATTATAGAAAGACTGGCAGTAGTAGCAGTGGTAGTAGTAGTAATAATAGTGACAGAGTAACAGTAGTAACAGTAATAGCAGTAGTAATAGTAGTAAATGTGGTGAAGATATACTATGCACTTCCCTGTGGCACTCTGTAAAAATAGTTGCACATACAATATGAAAGCACAGGTTTGTAGATGAGGAAACCGAAGTACTGACGTTAAGTAAAAGAGTAAAAACAGCCCTGGCCTGTTTGGCTCAGTGGATAGAGCGTTGGCCTGCAGACTGAAGGGTCCTGGGTTCAATTGCGGTCAAGGGCATGTGCCTTGGTTGCGGGCACATCCCCGGTGTTCGATGTTCCTCTCTCATCGATGTTTCTAACTATCCTTCTCCCTTCCTCTCTGTAAAAAATCAATAAAATATATTTTTTTAAAAAGAGTAAAAATACAGTGGCATGAGTATTAAGTGCACTTTTTTTAAACATATATTTTTATTGATTTCAGAGAGGAAGGGAGAGGGAGAGAGAGATAGAAACCTCAGTGATGAGAGAGAACCATGGATTGGCTGCTTCCTGCACACCCTCTACTGGGGAACGAGCCCACAACCTGGGCATGTGCCCTTGATTGGAATCAAATCTGGGACCCTTCAGTCTGCAGGCGGACACTCTATCCACTGAACCAAACCAGAGAGGGCTCAAGTGCGCTTTTATGAAGAATGATTTTCTTCCCAGCCTACTGTTTGGTTGGGATCCTCCTGCTCTGGCATAAAATGGGACCAAAAAATTATCTATTTTTTCCCCACAAAAAGATCCCACCAAGACAGGGATGGTGGTTCTCCAGCTAGGCCCCACCTTTTTCAACAATTAGACCATAAATCCTTCATCTGTACTTGCTGGAGGCCCCCAGTGCCTTCTGAAACACACACACACACACACACACACACACACACTCATGAGCAGTGAATGGATTCAGAGTGCCTAAGAAAGCTCCCAGTTGAACAGGAGAAATGATGAGATGGTCCATTTTCAGGCTGATATAACAATGATCTTCAAAAAGAATATGCTTGTTTACCTTGTTTGCGTATTGAAGTAAGACTCTGAAAGGGCTGCTACACAGTGTTCAGCAGTATGCCCATAAACTCTTGCTAATTTCAAGTAACTACTTTCCAATAATTTCCTGAAAGTTGAAAGAAATAATTACATGCAAGTTAACTGAAAAAATTAACAGATGAGCACCATTTATTCCTACACTTTCTCAATTCTAATGAGGCAATGGTCCAAGAAACCACATTCCTGTGCTTGTAAATCAGCTGCCAACATGAATGTGATTCCTCAGCTATGAGAAAATGTCTTTTGAAGGGTACAGGTTGGTTAATATTGGAAATTCTTATGTACTGTGGGAGATAACAATATTTGCCCTGATAAGGACCAGTAGTTTTTTCTTCCTTTTTATCTGAACTTGTCAAAAACCAGTCATGTCATTTTGCATTTTTTCCCCTTTTCTCCCTCTTGCCCTTGCTCTCTTTGGGATGTATGCCAATAACATGTTTTCCTGAAATGGTGGTGAATATAATTCAGTATTGACATCTCCTGTGCTAAATAAAATCTTGAGATTTAGGAGAACTTCTCACTTGGGAGTAATAAATAAAAGTTACAATAGTTGTGGAGCAGCTGCAAAGCAAGAATATAATAACTGTGCCAATGCAAGTGTCCAGTTTTCTGACGTTGAAATCTCTGACTGTAAATCAATACACTGGTGTTAAGATTTATAATTCAAATGGAAAGAAGATGGATAAAAAGAAAGAAAGGAGAGAGAGAAGAAGGGATGAAGAAAGGAAAGAAGAAAGAGTGGGAGGGAGGGAAAGGAGGAGAGAAGAAGGGAAGAAGAAAATCAAATTGCAAGTCAGGTACTTGGGGGAGAGCCAACTTTACATAGCAAAAAGAAAATTTAGCCATCGTTGGCATTTCCAGCTACCTGTTGGTTACTGTTTGGAGAGAATCGTTGACAGGTGGAAATTTAACTCTCAGCAAAAAAGGTTTAGTTTATGAGTGCAGTTAGCTCTAGGCCCGGGATATGGATGGTTCTCAGTAACTATTTGGTAAATAAAAAACTAACAGTAAATGTGTGTTACTTTTTAGATGTTACTAAGATTGAAGCCTACAGATGTTTAACGAGTTGCCCCAAATCATACAGAAAATCTTAGGTGCCTAATGTATATTAGATGGAAAGTGTAACAACAGTCACCCATTAGGACCTACGAGATCTGGAATCTGGCTGGGAGTCTGTTTTGTAATTGTACCTCCTGGGTCTCTAGATTGCAGAAGGCAGGGAGTCATATACATTGTTTTCTGCTTGTACCTCCAATGCCATCTTAGTATGCAGTACAGACTAGATACTCACTATGTATTTAAATACTTGTCACTTTCTCATCTGTTTAATTTACTTTCCCCATATGAAAAATGATGAGGTTGGCACCAAGGCTTTCTGAGTGCCTCTTCCAGTTCTATGCCTTGGTAAGAGAGGACATCTGCTCCCAGTCCCCCTTGCACCCCCCACGTTCCAACTTCCGCTGCTCACGTTGTATGGGAAGGCAGATACAGGTGGGTGAAGTTACAAAATCCTTTCTCCAGTGTTAGACCATCAATCCCCCTGAGCTCTTATTGCCACAAGAAAAACCACAAAAATGCAGTCTTAATTGAAAACAGTGAACCAATCAATTACTTCATTGTCTATTTTGTAAAATAAATTCCAGCATCGCCACAGACCTCCCAATCACCCAACCTCAGCAGCCAAAGATTTGCAAACTTACATATTAGGCGGTTCCAGCCACTCTTCCCTTGAGAAGTCACGTGGCATTCTTTCTCCAGATCTTCTGGGGGTGCCCAACAGCAACAAACATCCTAGGAAAAAACAGCAGCAGCCATGCTCCATGTCTCATAGGACGGTGTCCTTGAGAGAGACTAATTCTCCCACACCCCCCTCCTTTAGTGACTCCCTCCCCAAGTAAGAAAATTAGTAGCAAACACAGAAGCACATGAGGAGAATTTCATGGAATTGGCAGCAGGGCTTCCTGTTTGTCCAGAGAGAGAGGAAATGTACTTACTCAGAAGACCATGTATTTCCTCCTTTGGAGATGCCTTTCCTGAGGGACAGCCCAGGCAGTGACTATAGGATTATGTAACGTATCCTCAGGAGGGTCCCCGGCAGGGAGCCAAGAACTCCAATTTGACCTCGGACAGACTGTGTGACTTCGGAAAAGTCACCCTCCTCTCTGAGTTTCACACTCATTCATGTTAAAACTTTTTTTCCCTTTTAAGTAGTTATGAGATTCCTTCTTCAAAAATATTTCGTTTATGCCCTTGCCGATTTGGCTGAGTGGATAGAGTGTTGGCCTGCAGACCGAAGGTGTCCCGGGTTTGATTCTGGTCAAGGGCATGTACCTTGGTTGCAGCCTCCTCCCCGGCCCAGGCCCTGGTCAGGGTGTGTGCAGGAGGCAATGAATCAATGTTTCTCTCACATCAATATTTCTTTATGTCTTTCCCTCTCTCTTCCATTCTCTCTAAAAATCAATGGAAAAATATCCTCAGGTGAGGATTAAAAATATTTTTTTATTCTAAAAATAATACCTAATATTGTCAAAATGTTTTAAAATACTGTAAATTAGAAGAAAAGGTAGCATTCATAATCCTACCACTCAAAGATAATCACATTAACATTTTTGTGTATTTCTTTTGCTGAGACTGCTGTGGATCTTTTAACATCACTGAATGTATATCTCCCAGTGAGGGGCGCTCCTTCAATGACACTCTGCGGCATGTACTTGTGCCAGCAGTGCTGTCCATATGCGAGGAAGTTGAGGTAACCCCTTTGGTAACTAATTCCCTATAGACTGTGGCAATCTTTTTTTTTTTTTCTGTTCATCAGATTATTTATTCACTTGATTTTTAGATTCACTTGTTGATAGATGTGTATTTGTTGTTCATAATTTGTATCTTTACCTTTTTCTTCTTCTTCCTCTTCTTAAAGGATACCTTTCAGCATTTCATATAATACTGGTTTGGTGGTGATGAACTCCTTTAGCTTTTTCTTATCTGTGAAGCTCTTTATCTGACCTTCAATTCTGAATGATAGCTTTGCTGGATAAAGTAATCTTGGTTGTAGGTTCTTGGTATTCATCACTTTGAATATTTCTTGCCACTCCCTTCTGGCCTGCAAAGTTTCTGTTGAGAAATCAGCTGACAGTCATATGGGTACGCCCTTGTAGGTAACTGACTTTCTTTCTCTTGCTGCTTTTAAGAGTCTCTCTTTGTCTTTTGTTCTTGGCATTTTAATTATGATGTGTCTTGGTGTGGTCCTCTTTGGATTCCTTTTGTTTGGGGTTCTCTGTGCTTCCTGGACTTGTAAGTCTATTTCTTTCACCAGGTAGGGGAAGTTTTCTGTCATTATTTCTTCAAATAGGTTTTCAATATCTTGCTCTCTCTCTTCTTCTGGCACCCCTATAATTCGGATGTTGGTATGCTTGAAGCTGTCCCAGAGGCTCCTTACACTATCTTCGTATTTTTGGATTCTTTTTTCATTTTGCTTTTCCGGTTGGGTGTTTTTTGCTTCTTCATATTTCAAATCTTTGACTTGATTCTTGTGATCCTCTGGTCTGCTGTTGGGAGTCTGTATAATATTCTTTATTTCAGTCAGTGTATGCTTAATTTCTAGTTGGTCTTTTATCACAACATCGAGGGTCTCACTAGATTTCTTGAGGATCTCACTACATTTATCGGCGGTTTCTAGAAAATTCTTGAAAAACCTTAAAAGTGTGGTTTTGAACTCTATATCCAGCAGTTTGCTTTCCTCCATTTCTGTTATTTGTGCCCTGTTTCTTTGTCTCCACATTTTTTATGCTTCCTTGTGTTGATAAAGTGGTTTTCTGTGCTAAGTGTCCTCTGGGGCCCAGTGGTTCAGCCTCCCCAATTACCTGAGGAGGACACTCTTAGTGCACCCCCTTGTGGTCTTTGTGCACAGTCTTGTTGTTAGTTAAGCCTTGATAGTTGTAAGTAACACTGGGAGGGATTGGCCTCCAGGCCAATTGGCTGTGAGAATCAGCTGTGTCTGCAGTGGGAGAACTTCTATCCTGGAGCTCTAGGGAGGTGCTAATCTAGCCTCTGCCTGAGGCTATCCAGCAAATGCCTCCTTGCAAGGCTTGGGCGGGGCGGGTCCCAGGGGATCAACTGGGCGGGCGGAGCGAGCAGTTATGGCTGCTCTCAGTCCTGCCTTCAGAGGCCCCGCTTCTCAGTGTCCCAGCAATTGCTGCAAGTACCTCCGAGAGAAAGCTGCCCTCGAGTTCCAACCGATGCCAGACAGTCCCACTTCTCCCGTATGAGTCTAGGTCCCCAGAGACTTGCCCAGAACTGGAGCTCAGAGCCTGAGACTCCCCCCCGCCCCCAATTGAAAAAGACAACCGCGCCCTCAGCCGCCAGCCCGCTCCATGTGCGCCTCTGTACCTTAGTATTTTACTTCTGCACTGCACCTCCTCTGAGTCTTGGTATGCTTTTCTCTTTCCTTCTAGTTGTAGAATTTCCACTCAGCCAGCCTTCCTGTGGTTCTGAATGATGTCTGTTCCGTCTTTTAGTTGTAATTTTGAAGTGGTTGTGCGAGGCAGCAATCTCCGGTGTTTACCTATGCCGCCATCTTGGTTTCTCTACCTTTTTTTTTTTTAAGTATATATTTTTATTGATTTCAGAGAGGAAGGGAGAGGGAGAGAGAGAGAGAGAGATAGAAACATCAATGATGAGACTCACTCCCTCTGAGCTCCAGTGCTGGGGTAGCAGCTTGAAAGGATCCAGGGACATACAGGGAGGAACTAAATTGGCATCAGGGCAAGAACTCAGGGTCAGCTTTCTCCCAGACAAAAGTACTCACAGAGGTCATTGTTCCTATGCTGAAACTGCCCCAGTTGTCATGGCAATCTTTTGAATGCCTTTGGCAATAAAGTTTATGAGGCTGATGTGAATATTGTAAAAGTCATTTGAAGACAAATCACATGACTAGAAGAATGATCAAGCTGGGTACCTATATTTGTTGTTTGTTTACCGCCATCATCATCACTATTACTATACAGGTTAAAGACCATTTTTTTATCTTTCTCTGGAGTTTCCCATTTTTTTGTTTTGTTTTGTTAATCCTCACCCAAGGATATTTTTTTTCCATTGATTTTTAGAGAGAGTGGAAAGGAGGCAGAGAGGGGAGGGAAGAGAGAGAGAAAGAGGGAAGCATGAATGTGAGAGAGACATATCAATTGGTTGCCTCCCACATGTGCCCCAACCGAGGCCAGAGATGAAACCTACAACCCAGGTACATGCCCTTGACCAAGAATCCAACCTGTCACCCTTCCCCTTAAGTGCATGAGCCAGTGCTCTAACCACGGAAAGCATTGGCCAGGGCAAGCTTCCCAAACTTTTGATGCCTAAATATACAGAAGGAGAGGGATAAATTTCATTATTTTAGAGCAACATTTCCAAAATTGTGTTCTATGGCACTGCAGGTGTTGGGAAAAAAGAGTTCTGTAGTCAAAAGAGTTTGGGAAAAGCTACACACTTGATCTGCTCCCTTCAAGACTCACAGTGCATATTAAGGGCTCTGAGATTTCTCTGCAAAGAAAACCACTTAATTTAAATTAACTGTGTTTTCTAAACTTGTTTGAATTCAAGACTTTTACTTGGGAATACCAAATCAGTTTGCCCATCCATCAGTCATGATAGACAGTATAATTTCATGGACAAGTATGCAGACTCCTATGGGCTTATAGCTTAACCTCGCTGAACCTCAGGCTCCTCCTCTGCAAGATAAAGATTCAAACTTTATCTACATCACAGGACTACTCTAAACACTAAATAACATAAAAAATGTAAAGAGCTTAGACCAGTGACTAGCACATAGCAAGTGTTCAAATAAATGGAAGCACTTATTATTTATTAGTTTGAATAGATGAGATGAAGAGGGGAGGATAAGGATGGATACAATTTGTGGAGGAGAGAAGGGTAAGTAATAAGGGCAATAATTCCTCTTATCCAAGATAGCAAGTTGTTACCTGGACACAGGACATCCATTTTTGGCACTTAGGAAATCCAGATTCTAGAGAAGCCCTACCACTACAGAACATTTAAAAAATGATTCTAAAATATACAATTCATATTTTAAATACATGACTAAATTAGTGGGGGAAAGAGAAAATAACAAGACAGCACACATCCAAAGAAGACGGCAAGCACGGGAACCCCCCTTCACTGGGTCATTTACAAGTCTCCAGGAGCTGACAATTTGGGTTGAATGGCCTATACTCAAGTGGCAAAAGACAGATCCTGAGACCACTGCAATTGGGAGGTTGTATTGTAGATCACTGTATAATTCAGGAGCTCCTGAAAAGATCATGAGGTCAGTAGATGAGTAGGAAAAATATGTATATAAAGAAATGGGTGGTTGGAACACTTGGATGTCTCAGCCCTACTCTAGATGGAGCTGAATAAGAGAAAAAGATCTCCCCTCATAATTCCTAACTGACTCTGAGTTCACCCTCAAACAGGTTTGGAGCTAGAACTTAACACCATCTAAGCAAGCCCAGGTTGATGGCACCATAAAACATCTGACAGAAGCAAAAACCAATCTTCGCTTGAAGAACTCACTTAAAGACAGGCTTCAAAGCTGCCCCATAGACATTTGAGTACACAATTTAAAAAGTCTCTAAGCATATTTGAAACAATTTATAATTAATAAATTGCAGAATCAGCCCCAGACAGACAGCAGAGGGTAGAATTACCAGACACCAATTATGAAATGAGTTTAAAGAACTATACAAAAGCATTTAATGTATCAACATTAATGAGTCAAAGTGGGAAAAGACCAAATAAAATGTCTTAAAATAAAAAATTAATAACTAAAATTTGAACCTCAAGGAAGTTTTAAGCATTGGATTAGACACAGGTGAACGGAAAATTAGTGACCTGGAAAATAGGCCTGAAAAAAATTATACAGAATGAAGCACTGTATTTAAAGGAGAGACCAACAAACCCACCACCATCCTATATAATAAAGAGTTAATATGCTAATTAGACTGGAAGGCAGAACGACCTTCCAGAACAACTAGTGGGCGGGGGGTGGGGCCAGCGAGCCTGCGTGGCCAGGCCAGCCATGGCAGTCCCAGCGCCCCCACTTCCACAGAGGCGGTGGGAGAGGTGGCAGCGCGGGCATGGTCCCAGCGCCACCTCTTCTGCAGAGGCAGCGGGAGATGTCCTGGTGTGGCCCGGTCCCGGTGCCGCCCCTTCCACAGAGGTGGCAGGAGAGGGGGCTGCACAGTCCCGGTCCCAGTGCCATACCTGCAGAGGTGGGGTGAGAGGGGGCAGTGTAGTCCCGGAGCCTCTGAGGAGGGGTATGGCTTGACTGCAGCGTCTCAACCTCCCACAGCCCCTCCCACAGCCGACCCAGCCCCAGATCTTCCCCTGCACAAGTGGGCGGGGGGAAGGGCCAGCACTAAGGAGCAGCAAGCCTGGCTTCTGGTTGAGCAGCACTCTCCTCCACTCAGCCAGAAACCGGGCTTACGACTGGTGAGCACAGCAGCGGTGGTGGGAGCCTCTCCCACCTCCATGGCAGGTGGGCGGTAAGGAGGGAGGGGTCCTGGACTGCAACAGCCCCAGACTACAAGAGGGCCTAAGCTGGCAGGCAGACATCCCCTGAGGGGTCCTGGACTGCGAGAGGGCACAGGCTGGCCTGAAGGAACGTTGTGCACTGGGCCTCTAGTAGTGTGAGATTTTAATATACCTTTCCCAGTAATTGATAAGTAAAGCAAATAAAAAATTGCCACCACATAATTGACCACTTTGAATTCTTGACACCTGGGAAAGAGGGGGTGACCAACTGCCATTTATTCAGCTCTTTGTGTGAATTCTTCTGCCTGGTTTTCCCTCTGTAACTGCTAGCTTAAAATAACTCTAAGGGAAAGATATTTTAAGCCTCTCAAACCTTACTTCCTATAAAAAGTCTTTCTACAGACTCTCCTGCAACTGGACTTCACTAAGAGTCATGCCTTCTGGTTCTTAAGTTTGCCACTTCGCAAAATTCCTGTTATTTCTTTTCTTTTTTATCCGACTTCCAATCTAATACATGCACATAATTAAAAATTTGCAAAGTCCCTAAGCCCCCCCCAAAAAAGAAGAAAATTAAAATGACCCATTAGCCCATTATTTATAAATAAGCATCATTAGTATTTTAATGTAATCTTTTTAGTTTTTTTAACATGTCATTTCATTCTTTCGTTTAACACCTACCATGTGCCTCACTTTCTAGCACTTGGGCAACAGTAGTGAACAGTACATTTCCTGTCCTCATGGCACTTACATTTTTTTCTATACTTTCATTTATGTAAATCTGGATACTTTGATTTAAAAAAAAATGAGGTGAAAAAACCAAATGAGGCATCAGCTAGCAATTATTCATGTTATTCATGTATCTGTTATTTCCCACTGATGAACCTGTTCCTTAGTGAGGGACCAGATGGCAGTAATCACAGTGTTCTTTAGCACCCGGCAGAGTATCTGCTTACAGAAGGCACTTAACAAAGTTATGTGGATCCAAAAGTTGAGAGAGTCAAAGGAATCAGGGAAAAGGCAAGAGGCAATTGGGATCATGGGACCCTCTCATCTTTGGGCAGGCCCTGGTATTGGCAAACCAGCTCTCTGCACAGGGGCCAGAGAAGCACTAATTTGTAGTGTTTTCTGATTTCCATGGTGTAAATACTACCACGTGGCCAATTTCAAAATTCCAATGTTACATCATAAAACATGGAGTTTAGAAAACGCACTCGTTGTTGACTCACATGAGCTGTTACAAACCAGCTTCAGCACACCACTGCCTGGACCTGCTAGAACCCTAATATCCTTCAGCCTCAGGTGGTACCCCGGAGAATGGGACCTTCTCTCAGGAGGACAAGAGGGGCACAGAGAGAGAAGGTGGGGATGCCAGAGACCAGCCGCACCAACTCCTCCTTCTGGTCTAATCTGCCTTCATTGTCAGAATCCTGACCTAATCTCCAGGTAAACAGGTAGTTGCCTAGAACAAATGCAAGACCTACTATGCACAAGGCTGTGGTGTTGGATGGGAGACAGAAAATACAAAAAGTTGTAATCCCCACTCTCCACCAGCTCACCATGTAGTGAAGGAGAGGATCAGAAAGGTTGCTAAGTGATTCTTTTTGAAAACATGATAGAGAAAATGAACTCTGTCTGAGATATGAGTTAGGATGCAGTATAGTGAGGGGTCTCACGTCAGACAAATGACTCTGCCTATTATTAGTTCTATGATTTTAAGCAACTCATTAGTAACTTTATGTCCTTACTAGTAACTTATAGGTTGTTATGAGAATTAAATAAGTTAATGCATAGAAAGTCATCATGCAGTGCTCCTACTAGATGTTAGGACTATAGGGTAATGCAATCCTTATATGGCCATTTGTAAGCTTCCTGCCACAGGAGAACAAAGACCAGGAAAAACTCGCTGGACACCAGGAGTCAGACCCTATACGGAATGGAAACTGTCCTAAAGACACCTGATCGCACACCTGCATTCCGTCCGCATTCCAAGCCCAGCAGCTCAGCCCCCAGACCTACTTACAAGAGCTTCCTGCCAGTGACTGCATATAAGGATGAAACTCCAGCTCCCTGGTGCTGCCATCATCAACCCAATGTCCTCTTGGCTCGGTGCCATGCAGCCCTTCCCTTTGGATATCCCATCCCCCACCCCGTTAACTAGATTCGATTTTTCTTTATACACCATCTGAGATGGCTATTCAGCCTCCCCGCCTACCACCATGTTAACCTTTCACTAGCGTTAAAGCAATACTGCTATCAACAGTATTGGTAATAGCATATGAACAAAGACAACCACACAGAGAAGGCGGGCTATTTCATGAGTAGCCAGCAATCTGGTTTTATCAGAATCTGGATGATTAATGGAAGAGAAGATTATACACTTATTTGGGGAGGGCATTGAGAGCCAAGCTGGGGAGTTTGCACTTGATTTCATAAATGATAAAGAACCAGTAAAGATTTAGTGACATAATCTGAGTTGCATTTTGGGAATATCAAGAGTGAATGATTGCCAATTTCACAGACAGTTTTGGTAGTTTCTGCTGAGATCTGAAAAGATAAAGGCGATGGTGTGTGTGGCCACAGCACCTGGCCAGTCAGGACTTTGCCTTCCTCCCTAGGGATGATTTACCTACAAAGCAGGCAGCATATATTTTTCTGAAGCAATGCGAAGTCTTCTTCCTTTCTCCCTTTGCTATATTTTGGCTCAGAGTCGCTTTATGTAAACAACCTTTGAAAACATCCCAAACCAACTCATTCCAATGAGTCTAAGAGTTATCTAGGAATGAGAGGGATATAATAAGGCTCGTTGAGATAAGCCTGCCTCCACATCAAGGTCTGTAATATCTTTGCCCAAGTTTTGTGGGGGGGAAACCAGGTCACTGACAATAGCTTTTCACATTTCTGATTATCTTATGTAAGAGGCAACGTGGGGTGTTTTGGTTTTTTTTTAAGTTTGTTGACACATGAAGCAAATAAGCTGTTGGAGAAGTCTGTTGCAAAACTAGAAACAAAACGTATCTCAAATAGTTTACAACTGCTGGGAATCGGGGTTGGGAGGTGGCCCAAAAATTCCTGCTTCCTAACGAAAGCACATTCAGCTCAGTGGGATACGTTTGTCTGGTTGTGATATGTAAATGATCTCCGTTGTGTATTTACCCTTTAAGTTTTCACCGATTCCTGTTATTTCAGACCACTTACGCCCACACAACTATGGTTACTTGGAATCCTTAACTGGAATCCATCAAGAGTAATTGGATTGGTATGCCATCTTTTGTTGATAATTGGAAACTTTTGGACACAACACAAGAAGTTAACAGATTTCCCTGAATTTAGCAATATGTTTGATGAGTTATAGCAACAATTTTCTGCACATTCCTCGCTGGAACTCAAGGACTTTGTGACTACTGCACAGGTCTAGCCCTAATGGTCTCCAGAATATTATTCACAAACAGAAACAAGTTTCTTGCTTAATGAATTATTCATAGACCTCGTTGAGACCCCCAGATTGCACAACATCTACTCAAAGGGCCTTTCTCTTATTGAACTACAGTCGGGCCGCAGGGCAAAGATAAAGGTTTCCACTGCAGAGCAAATTAAATGCCCCCTTGCAATTTATCACGTGTACTGATTTAAACTGGAGGGTCCACTGGGATGTTAAATATTTTCCACATCTGATTATAACAAATGAAAGGAGAAACACAGATGGAGATGATTGATTGTGCTTTGGATAAATTTGGAAAACCAAGGAGACTTTATTCTTCAATATACCACATTTTTCTCCCCTAAATACCTAATGAAAGAGATATTTCTCTAAATCTATCAAATCATAACTAGTCAGTCAAGCCTGTGGCTCGGTGGTTGAGTGTCGACCTATGAATCAGGAGGTCAGAGGTCACAGTTCGATTCCCGGTCAGGGCACAGGACCAGGTTGTGGGCTCTATCCCGTGTGGGGTGTGCAGGAGGCAGCCAATCATGATTCTCTCTCATCATTGATGTTTCTATCTCTCTCCCTCTCCCTTCCTCTCTGAAATCAATAAAAATATATATATTTTTTTAAAAAACTAGTCAGTCAAGATGAGGAGGCAAATTTGAGTTATACACATAAAAACAAAAATCTAATTAAACAGTAAGGATAAACACAATAAAAATCTTCTTAAAAATACCCCCAATATTGGGTATACATCAGAGAATGAAAACTTATGTAATAAAAACATGGTGGAGGAATTGTGCATATAATGTGAAGTAACAGCATTCTCAATATGAGATAAGGTCAATGAAAGCCAGAAAGGTGAAAACTGTACTTAGGTCTTGATTAGGGTCATAACTTAGTGGAAGGGAGGAACCATCATTAGTCTACTCTAGACTCTAGAGAGAGTTTGGGACTGACAGCCAAGAGACAAAGCTTCCACTTTTGCTTTGCCTCTAACAAGCTGTGTGATATTGGGTTACTCACTTACCCTTTCTGAACCTCAGTTTCCTTCTCAATAAAATGAGGAGGCCAGGGTACATGAACTTTAATCTCTCTACCCATGCTAAAATTTAACTTCTTTCCCCCTCACATTTCTTTTTTGTTTGTTTGTTTAAAGTATTACAGATAGTAGTACATATGTCTCCTTTTTTTCCCCCCACTGACCTTCCCCCGGCCTCCCTTACCCCCCTCACATTTCTTTTTCTTTTCTTTTTTTTTTTTTAGTTTCTTTCTTTTTTTTTTTAATTAAATCTTTATTGTTCAGATTACATTTGTTCCTCTCCCCCCCCCCCCATAACTCCCCTCCTCCCAGTTCCCGCCCCACCCTCCGCCCTCACTCCTCACCCACTGTCCTCATCCATAGGTGCACGATTTTTGTCCAGTCTCTTCCCGAATCTCCCATTCCCCTTTCCCCCCCAAGAATAGTCAGTCCATTCCCTTTCTATGTCCCTGATTCATTATAATCACCAGTTCATTCTGTACATCAGATTATTTATTCACTTGATTTTTAGATTCACTTGTTGATAGATGCATGTTTGTTGTTCACAATTTGTATCTTTACCTGTTTCTTCTTCCTCTTCTTAAAGGATACCTTTCAGCATTTCGTATAATACTGGTTTAGTGGTGATGAACTCCTTTAGCTTTTCCTTATCTGTGAAGCTCTTTATCTGACCTTCAATTCTGAATGATAGCTTTGCTGGATAAAGTACTCTTAGTTGTAGGTTCTTGGTATTCATCACTTTGAATATTTCTTGCCATTCCCTTCTGGCCTGCAAAGTTTCTGTTGAGAAATCAGCTGACAGTCGTATGGGTACTCCCTTGTAGGTAACTGACTTTCTTTCTCTTGCTGCTTTTAAGATTCTCTCTTTGTCTTTTGCTCTTGGCATTTTAATTATGATGTGTCTTGGTGTGGTCCTCTTTGGATTCCTTTTGTTTTGGGTTCTCTGCGCTTCTTGGACCTGTAAGTCCATTTCTTTCACCAGGTGGGGGAAGTTTTCTGCCATTATTTCTTCAAATAGGTTTTCAATATCTTGCTGTCTCTCATCTTCTGGCACCCCTATAATTCTGATGTTTGTACGCTTGAAGCTGTCCCAGAGGCTCCTTACACTATCTTCGTATTTTCGGATTCTTTTTTCATTTTGCTTTTTTGGTTGGGTGTTTTTTGCTTCTTCGAATTTCAAATCTTTGGCTTGATTCTTGCACTCCTCTGGTCTGCTATTGGGTATAATATTCTTTATTTCAGTCCGTGTATGCTTAATTTCTAGTTTCTTTATCGTAGCATCGAGGGTCTCATTAGTTTTTGTGAGGCTCTCCACAAGTTTATTGCAAGCCCTCAAAATTGCGTTTTTTAGCTCCATATCCTCCATTTCTGTCATGTTTTTTTGTCTCCGCATTTTTTCTGCTCTCTTGGTGTACCCCCTTGTGGTCTTTGTGCGCAGTCTTGTTCTAGTTAAGCCTTGATTTTTTTAGTTAATACTGAGGGATTTGACCACCAGGCTGACTGGCTGTGAGAATCAGCTGTGTGGAAAACTTCTGTCCTCTGGGGAGGTGCTAATCTAGCCTTTGCCTGAGGTGATCCGGCAAATGGCTCAGCGCAGGGCTTGGGCGGGGCAGGATCAACAGGGCGGGTGGAGGGAGCAGTTATGGCTGCTCTCAGTCCCATTCCCAGAGGCTCTGCTTCTCAGAACCCCGGCAGCCACTGCAAACCTCGGAGAGAAAGCTGCCCTCAGATTCCAACTGATGCCAGACAATCCCACTTCTCCCGTCTGAGTCTGAGTCCCTAGAGACTCGCCCGGATCTGGAGCCCAAAGTCTGAGACTCACTCCCGACCGAAAACGACAACCGCGCCCTCAGCCACCAGCCCGCTTTGCGCGCGCACCTCGGTACCTTTGTATTTTCCACACTGCGCCTCCTCTGAGCCTCGGTTTGCTGTTCTCTTTCCTTCTAGTTGAAGAGTCTCTCCTCAGCCAGCTTTCCTGTGGTTCTGGGTGATGTCTGTTCCGTCTTTTAGTTGTATTTTTGAAGTGGTTGTTTGCGGCAGCAGTCTCCGGTGTTTACCTATGCCGCCATCTTGGTTCTCCTCCTGAGTTTCTTTTCCCCCCTCACATTTCTTAAAAATAAATGTTTTTAAGAAAATCAAGAGTGTATCATTAATAGGATTTTATATTGCAAGCTGTGTGCAAACAAATGGCTTCATTCATTCCTGCATTTTATTCATTCTTTCAATCATTTAACAAAAATTGATTTCAAAACCAAATGCCTACTGTGAAAAACTAGTTACTGTACTATCCCACAAAAGCTTTCCATATAAGGTATAAGAGTGAACAAGATAAATTATCTGTCTTTAAAGAGTTTATACTCTGGTAATGGAGACAGACACATAAACAGATAATTTTAATAAAAGGTTGAAGTAAGCACAGAAAGCTTTGAGAGGATAAGAAAGGAATATCTTCTCATCTGGAATTGGGAAGGCTTCTTAGAGGAGGCAACACCTGAGCTAGAGAATGAGTAGGGGTTGGCTATTCTAAGTAGAGAAGACCAACTTATAGAAGAGTAGAAGTAGGAAGAATTACAAGCTGTTAGGAGTTGCCAGAATGTACAGCACAAGGTGATGCCAGCATAGGAGGGAAGTAAGGACTAGATAGTGGCAATCCTGGAGTGCCTTGTAAAGGAGCTTCATTCTATGCCACAGATCAATGCTTTTCAAAGAAGCCTAAGAGCAAATTCACCAGAATTACCTGAGACTCTTGTTTTTAAAAATATGATTTGTGGTCTTAACCTAGGTCTACAAATTCAGGATCTCTAGGGACGAGGTCTGGGTTTCTATATTTTAAAAGAAATATTCCAGGTAGAAGAAGGTAAAGGGAGGATAAATGGTGACGGAAGGAGACTTGACTTGGGGTAGTAAACACAATATACAGATGATGCACTGTAAAGCGTATACCTGAAACCTGTATAATTTTATTAACCAATGTCACCCCAATAAGTTCAATAAAAGAGAACTATCCCAATACTTTAGATTAAATGTAAAATTTGAGAATAGTTTGTAGATGTTTTTATAACCATTATTTTTATTTCATTTCCACTATAATCCTCTAGGTTATAAGAGTTGGAATTCAAAGCAAGATTTCATTCCCTAGAGAACTGATGAGCATTAGATGGGTATTAAATGCTGAATAAATATTAGGATAGATGTACGGATAACTATCTCATCAACAGACAATAAAACGTGGATGTGGGTGCCAGAAATGTTTCAAAACAGGGAATTAATCTCCACAGCAAGGCAGACTATCAAGGCTGTAAACTGAAGTATAAGATCAGCTATAATAAATACTAGCAGTTGAAAACATCTCCTCAAGTCCCTGTTTCTAGTCTATAAAGTGGGAATAATAAAATCTTTCCAAAGACTGTGTAGAGTCCCTGTTTGCAAATTAATAGGTGAGCCTGCCACAGCTTCATGCATGCTAGTAGAAGATACAAGATTCCTGGGTCAGAGACAAAGGACAGCTTATGACACATGGCAACAGTAGAAGCCAGAGGATCAGCATTTCTGTGCTGGCTTCCTGAGCCCTATTCCCAGAGAGATGCAAAGTGGGCTGTGTTACCAAAGGGAGCCCAAAATTTAAGGAACCTGAATCTTTTATAATGGCAAATAAACATGCCTGTCCTTTGCTCTCACAGAAAACTCTATCTCCATCTTTCAAAGCTGTCATACACGCATCCTTCAAAAAGTCATCTGGAGAAAAAAAATCATTAAATTTAATAAAAATAACTAAACCCTGAAAAAAACAACAAATCATCTGGAACAAAGGGGAGCCAGTGCCTCATTCAAAAGGTGTGCAGAAATGCAAGAGACACACAGAGAACTGTCTCTCCATAATATATGCCTCATAAATTGATATAATAATTAAATAGAACAACACATATACATATTTTTAAAGTTTTTAGAACACAGAAAGAGCTCACAAAAAGTAATTGCTATTATTACTGTTATAGTAATTGTCATTTTGGGTTTTGTTGCTGCTCTTAAACATTTCAAATTAAAGCTGGCTTGTGGTTTACCTACTTACCCTGCAACTTACCTAACCAGGAAGAGGATTGGTCCAAAAGCCTGGAGTAGGGTGGATCCTGCAGGTGGGGCCAAATGGCCACGGCAGGGGAAGAAGAGTAAGAGAGGCGAGGTCATTAGAGATGTGGCCCCTGGGAACCTCAGTGGAGGCAGCAGGTTAGTCCTCTGCAATCTGTGATAACAGGATAAATGATAAAGCTGGTGACTATTGTTCAAGACTTGGACTTCTGCTGTTCTGTTTCTTTCTTTGCCCAAAGAGAATCTGAAATTTCCTATCACAGCATCCCATCCCTGGAATGTCTTTTCCTGCCTGTCTACCATCTGTTTTCTGAAAGGTGGCATATTGTGAAAAGAACCCAAGAAGACCTAGATTTGAACCCAAGTTTTTCAACGTATAAAAACTTATATATATATATATATATATATATATATATATATATATATATATATATATATATCAGAATAACTGATATTTAAATCTTTTGTATTTCCACTAACCCAGAAGAAGCGTTTGGGGAAGTCATGAGTTTCGACATAGGGCTTCCGTCTCTTTGAAGTCCAGCCTTGGTGGCCACTGACCAGGTGATGGTTGGCCTAGAATGTAGGTTTTACTGCTCTTTCATCTGCCCAGGCCATTTGGAATTTGTAGTCCTTGCTTAGCTTCTCCACAGGACTTAATCCTTGCCATCAAAATACGCAATGGTGCTTTCAAATAGCTCAGGACCTACCCCAGAAGCACAGGCCAACTGCTTGGCGATGAGCTGGCCTATTTACAATTTAAGGACTGTCACAATGTGTTATTTTCAGAAGTGATTCCTGGACATGTAAGTCATTTCCCAGTGGAAATGGTTCTTTTCTTCTGGCTGCTCTTGATTCATCACCAGATATTTGCTTGTTCTCCCCTTTGCATACAGCAGAGTTTGAGCCTGGAGTAGTATGACATTTTAAAATGGCAACCACTGACCAGCCGGTGTAGCTCAGTGGCCGAGCATTGAACTATAAACCAGGAGGTCATGATTCAATTCCCAGTCAGGGGCACATGCCTAGGTTGTGGGTTCAATCCCCAGTAGGGGGCATGCAGAAGACAGCCGATCAATGATTCTCTCTCATCATTGAAGTTTCTTTCTCTATCTCCCTCTCCCTTCCTCCCTGAAGTCAATTATATATATATATAATGGCAACCACTAGGCTTGGGGTCAGACAACCTGGGTTCAAGAGCCAGCTTTATCACTTCCTAGTTCTCTGGGAGGCTGCTCCTAGGCCGATGCCCTCTGGCAGCCCTGGGTTTGAACAGTAGCTATTCACTAACTAGATGCCTTCTGGCTGACCACATACACTTTCTGAGCCTCACGTTCCCATTTGTAAAATAGGAATGATAATACCTACCTGGGAGAGTTTGCTGTGAGTAGTTAATGAGGTATCATGCCTAGCACAGTGCTTGTCACACTATAGAAGCCACTCATCAAGTGTGACACCCACTCCATCCCTCTGAACTTACAGCACTCGAGGACGCAGCAAGGATGGAATACTTAATGCCCATGGGGCCCAGCACACAATTGAAATCAATGAGTATAAGAAAAATAACACTGCGATGTTCAGCATACAAGACAATTGGGAGTTGGCCTTAGCAGCGGGAAGAAAATGGGGAGTGCTAAAGAGGGTGGAAAATTGGGCATGTGTGTTCCATATAATACACCCACCACTCCAGCCCGTAGTTGACCCATATTAACAGATCTTCAGGTGTTTTTTTTGTTTCTGTTTTTTCAAAAGAAGTCAGAAATGTGGAGGGTAAAGTTCTCAATTTTTAAATATTGGCTCACTAAAATAACAAACACATACATAGGCAAAGTTGGAGCCCAAACAAAATATTTCTGAGCTTAGTCCAGCCCACGGACGAGGAGACTGTTCAATTGCATGTACTTGCTATCACTTAAACACTGAGCTTCTACTGCCCCTTCGCTTTTTTTTATCTGATTGTGTAATTTTCAGGGCCCCAGTTCTGTCTCCAATTTTGAATGAGACCTTGAGAGCAGGCTTGGTGTCTTGCTCAGGAAACTACTGCAGTGAGTAAACTCTTTGTGGGTTATAGCCTTTGGGCTCTTGAGACTGCCTGCTTCCCTCCAGAAAAACTTGTTGATGTCTTTCTGCCATGACACAGGCATACAACAGCTGGCTGCCTCCGGGAGGTTGAAAATAAACAGGTTCAGGAGCTCTGAGGACAGCCAATGGGCGTTATAGGTGAAGAAACGGCCCAAAATAAATACAGCTGTTTAGGCGGAAAGCTCTATTTACTTTGGCTCTTTTGAGGTCTACACTGGGAGAGGGAGAGTTACTAATCCTGAGACTTTTCATACACCGACAACTAAGACCCCACTTAGGGGCTGGCCCCCAGTGCTCCGCACATGTGTACAAGTCAGTCAGTATATATTTGATGAGTAACAGATTCACTAGGTATATCAAATGATGGAGGACCTTTTAACAAAGTAATGAGTTAAAGTTCTCTGCACTGGAGGGCCCGTGTTAATCTTTTCTGGTTCGGAATATAACTCACGTGGAGCATTCTTCAGCAACCAGCTTTTGTTTGCCACGTAGACATAATAGAAACGACAACTAGCTTGGGAGGCAGAAGTTCTGGGCTGTAGCGGTCGTTTGCTAACTCGCTGTATGACCTTGGTAAATCATTGCAATGTTCTGAGGCCCAGGTTCCTCAACTCTAAAGTGAGGGATTCAGAGGGAAGATCTCCAGGGAGGAGGTGGGAGCAGAGGAAAGGGCATGAGATGAGGAACCAGAAGGTCCACATTCACACCCCAGTTCTAATAACTCTTCCCCGTGTGAACTTGGTTGGCAAAGAACCTAATTTCTGACTCTCTGTCTCCACCTCTGCCAGGCAGGACGAATCACAGTCTCCTTCCTAATGTTGCAACCATGAATTAGAGCGTAGATTTTACATGAACGTGCTTTGCAAATGGATATACAAACAATGACTGGAATCAGACCAACTCAGCTCTGAATCCTGACTTCACTACTTCCATGTGCTTATGGAAAGGTGACTTAACATCCTTAAGCATCATTTTCCTAATTTACAAAATGGTAATAACATCTACTTCATAGGGTTGTTGTGATGATTAAATTAAGTGGAAAAATGTAAGGGAAGTGCTAGAAGAGGGCCTGGCACAGAGTGCCAGAAACAGTAATTATTACTGTTAGTAAAAGACAAATGGCGTTGATAGAGCTCCATTCCCTAAGTCTATGACTCTGATTAGTTGAATCCCAAACCAAACTTCTTTTTTACACTTTGTTCTGAACCCAAACTGTTTCTCTTCCTTTACAAAAAAAAAGCGGGGGGGGTGGAGGGGGGCGGGGGGGAGCATCAAACAACAAAACAAAACAGAAACAATGATCGAGTTCAAGTTGAGCATGAACCTAGTTGTTTTCTGAAGCCCAGGAACCAAGACACACAAACATTCCGGCCCAAGGTTGAGCCTGCCCTGCATGGGCCTGTTGCGCTGAGATAAAGAGTGATTGGAAAGTTCCCTTCCGAAAGAAAAGGGAGCCCATGGAAATACTTGGGTCTGTAGTGGTCCAGGAAGCAAGAGCAAAAATCCCAGACAGATACTGTTTCAGATTGTGTTCTCAGGGCGACATTCCAGATTTCTGTAAAATCCAGTTCACAGGAATAACTCTTTATCTAAATGGCTTTAAAGACCTTGCCAATATCGCAGGGTACACTTGAAATCCAACTGCATCCTACACCAGATGGTGAGAAATGAGTGGAAACTCTCCTTTCAAGGCAACTGAATTAATCATATGTTTATTCATTGATTTATTAATTCCAAACAAGCTATTCTGAGTCTAATAATAGACACTGTGCTAGATGCTAGTTGCTATGACCATAAACAAGGCAAAGTCCCTTCTCTCAGTAATGATCTGAAATACAAATGATTCTCACATAGATCACTCTAAGGGCTTTGTAATGTCAGGACTCTAGAGAGTACATATTTTTTTTTTTAAATATATTTTATTGGTTTTTTACAGAGAGGAAGGGAGAGGGATAGAGAGTTAGAAACATCGATGAGAGAAACATCGATTCAGCTGCCTCCTGCACACTCCCTACTGGGGATGTGCCCACAACCAAGGTACATGCCCTTGACCGGAATCGAACCTGGGACCCTTCAGTCCGCAGGCCGACGCTCTATCCACTGAGCCAAACCGGTCAGGGCGAGAATACATATTTAGATAGATGGAACAATATTAAATGGATATACTCTATCATAGCATCTTACTGCTGACAATCTATCCCAGCCCCACAAAAGGGAAAGACTAATTTTATACATAAGCATGTTCATGAAACATTATTTAAAGTGTTAATCTACACTAATAAAAGAGAAACATGGTAATTGGCGTACGACTGCTACCCTTCCCATTGGCTAATCAGCGTATCCTTATGCAAATTAACTGTCAGCCAAGATGGCGGCCGGCAGCCAGGCACTGAAGTGAGCAGGGAGGCTTGCTTCCTCCAGGAACTGCAGACTCCAACGTTCCCCGCCTCACTTGCTGGACTCTCAACTGCAACTCTAAGCAACTATTACTATGTTGCAAATAAGAAGCTAAACAAAACCAGCTGTCAGTCAACCCCGGACCGCAACATTGTATCCATGTTTTCAGCAGCGAGGCCTCAGAGCTAAAGCTGGCCCAGAATTAAAAAAAAATAAAGAAAACAAGGAGCGGTTGGGAGCTTTTAGTCAACTGCCAGCGGGAAAACAGCCCTCAGCCCCTCAGCCAGCCTGGCCAGGCACCCCAGTGGGGACCCCCACCCTGATCAGGACACCCTTCAGGGCAAACCAGCCGGCCCCCACCTGTGCACCAGGCCTCTATCCTATATAGTAAAAGGGTAATATGCCTCCCGGCACCGGGATCAGCGTGACAGGGGGCAGCGCCCAAACCCCCTGATCAGCCCTGCTCTGTGCCTGATATGGGGGGGAGCTCCCCAATCCCCCGATTGCCCTGCGGCTCTGTGTGTGACAGGGTGCAACGCACCAACCCCCTGATCGACCCTGCTCTGTGTGTGACAGGGTAGAGCCATAACCTCTCCATCGGCCCTGCCCTGAGTGTGACAGTGGCGGTGCCCCAACCCCCTGATCGGCCCTGCTCTGTGGGTAATAGAGGGTGGCGCCCCAACCCCCCTCCACGGGCCTTGCTCTGTGTGTGACGGGGTAGAGCCATAACCTCCCCATTGGCCCTGCCCTGAGTGTGACAGGGTGCAGCGTCCCAACCCCCTGATCCGGCCTGCTCTGTGTGTGACAGGGGGCAGTGCCCCAGCTCCCCTATCGGCCCTACTCTGTGAGTGACAGGGGGGAGCTCCTCCACCCCCTGATGGGCCCTGCTCTGTGAGTGACAGGGGGCAGCGCCCCAACCCCCCTGATGGACCCTTCTCTGTTAGTGACTGGGGGCAGCGCCCCAACCCCCTGATCGGCCCTGCTCTTTGCGTGACAGGGGCTGGCGCCGCAACCTCCCCATTGACCCTGCCTTGAGTGTGACAGGGGGCGGTGCCCCAACCCCCCAATCAGTCTACCCTGAGCGTGACTGAGAGTGGCATTGCAACCTCCCGATCCACCCTGCTCTGTGCATGACGGGGTGGTGCCCCAACTCCCCAATCGGCCCTGCTCTGAGCCTGACCAGGGGCTGCACCTAGGGATTGGGCCTGCCCTCTGCCACCCGGGAGCAGGCCTAAGCCAGCAGGTCGTTATCTCCTGAGGGGTCCCAGACTGCGAGAGGGCACAGGCCGGGCTGGGGGACCCCCCCCCCCCGCCGAGTGCACAAATTTTTGTGCACCGGGCCTCTAGTATCAATATAAATGTCCAAAAAATTGAATAATAATTCAAAAAATTAGGGTGCATGAAATAATGAATACTATGCAGACATTAAAATGGATATAATTACGAAGACCAGTGAGAACTGCTTATTTGTGTGAGAACTGTTATCTTTACAAGATCATGTTTTAGTATGGAAACAGCCCAAGTGCCCATCAGTAGATGAGTGGATAAAATGGTGGTGGTACATATATACAATGGAATATTACTCAACCATTAAAAAGAAAAAAAATATTATCATTTGTGACAGCATGAATGAACTGTAAGTAGCCACAGACATGTTCAGGTCACATATTGCTAGGTGAAATAAGTCAGAGAAAGACAGATACCACATGATTTCACTTAAATGTGAAATCTAAAGAACAATATATATATAAAGAAACAAAACTAACAGACTCATAGATACAGAGAACAAACTGATGGTTGCCAAAGGGGAGGATTTTAGGGACTGGGTTAAAAAAAAAGTTGAAGGGTTGAGAAGTACAGTTTGGTACTTACAAAACAGTCATGGGGATGTAAAGTACAGCACAGGAAATATAGCTAATAATCCTATCTAATAATAGACAAACATGGTAATTGACTATACCTTCGCTATACCTCCCATTGGCTAATTGACACAATATGTAAATTAACCGCCAACAAAGATGGCGGCTAATTTGCATACTGTGGGCAGGGCGGGTCACCACCATCCCACCTGCCCCGCCGCCATCCAGGCCTGCTATTAGCCACCCGGGGTAGTGGGGCGGGACAGTGCCATCCTGCCTGCCCTGCCGCCATCCGGGCCTATCTGCGACCCAGGGTGGCTGGGCGGTGCAGCAGTGATTGGCTGGCCCAGCGGGGAAGCAGCGATAGGCCGGCCTGCCCGGGCATCCGTGTGCGACCTGACCCAGGGTGGCCGGGAGTGGCAGCAGTGATCCGCCGGCCTGCCCGGGGGGTCCCATGTGCGACCCAACCCAGGGCAGTGGGGCGGGACAGCGTGGCTCCTCTGTCACCCCAGCTTCTTCATCACAGCTTCCTTGGGGGCCTAAGCCTTTAGTCGGACATCCCCTGAGGGCTCCCTGGCTGCCAGAAAGATGTCTGACTGCAAGCTTAGGCCTGATCCCCTGGGGAGTGGGCCTAAGTCAACAGGTGGACATCCCCCAAGGGGTCCTGGACTGCAAATGGGCGCAGGCCGGGCTGAGAGACCTCCCCCCACCACCGAGTGCACAAATTTTTGTGCACTGGGCCTCTAGTATTGTAATAACTATGTATGGTGCCAGTTGGATACTGGAAATATCAGGGTGAACACTTTGTAAAATATAAGCACTACACTGTACACCTGAAACTAATACATAATAATGTTTTAAAAAATAAGACATTATTGGGGCAATTTGAAAAACTTGAATGGAATCTGAGGATTAGATAATACTGTACAATGCTAATTTCCTGCTTTTGATGGTCATACTGAGGTTATGCAAGAGAACATTTTTGTTTATAAGAAATACATACTAAAGAATTTCGGACTGATGAGGCATTATGTTACCAATTTACTCTCACATACTTCAGAGGGAAACTTTTCAACTTTTCTAGATATTTGAGTGTATTTCAAATTTTTAATGGAAAAAGAAAGTCAGCCACAACAAAATATGTAGTGTGTGATTTCATTTATAAAAAGTTCAAAAGCAGACAAAAATATATTGTTAGGGATGGATAATTAGATGGTAAATTTAAAATAAAAAACAATGAAATTAATGCATAAAAGTTAGGTTACTGGTCACCATGGGTGAAGACTGTGACTGGAAGGGAAATGTGAGGGGTTTCTTGGGTGTTGGCAATATTGCATTGTTTGACCTGGGTGATAACTCAATAGATATTCATTTTACAACCATTCATTAAATCATGCATCTGTTTTATGCACTTCCCTATAAGTTTTTTTGTATTTCACAGGGTAAACGTTTTGAAAAGGAAATTTAAGAAACAGACCAAAAAAAGGATACTATCACTTACTAATAAACCATTGGGGAGGGATGCGTTTCAAATTTTAGATTATTTTTTCAGATTTCAGAAATATAATATGGTGCATGTAATCTGTATTATTTTACTCCCAACGCAGGTTTGAAACCACTCCCTGTAATCAAACAAATCAAACTTTCTGCAGCAAAGCATCCAAATAATCGCACCAACTGGTATAAAAACTGGTATAAATAAAAACTGTAAGTAGCCACAGACATGTTCAGGTTACATAGTGCTGTCAAATAAGTTCGTTACCAACATATAATTTTGTTTTATTTTGTGAACCTGGCCCTGGCTGGTGTGCACAATGGTTAGAGCGTCAGACTACATACCGAAGGATCATGGGTTCATTTCCTGGTCAAGGGCACATGCCTGGGTTGAAGGTTCGATCACCAGCCCCAGTGGTGGTGCATGCAGAAGGCAACCAATCAATGTGTCTCTCTCACATGGATGTTTCTCTCTCTCTCTTCCCCTCTCTCTGTCCCTGTCCCTAGTTCCCTTTCTCCTCCTCTCTCCCTCCTTCCACTCTCTCTAAAAATCAATGGGGACAATATCCTCAGGTGAGGGTTAACAAACAAACAACAAAAAAGAAATTGTGAACCTATATTAACTTCGAAAATATGCAGAAGAGGAAAAGTAATCATCGTATTCCATGCAGTTCAGCTATGCAAAGCATTTATATAGTAACAATGACATAAACATTGAATATTATCCAACTCAAAACAATGGTATAATCATATTGGGAAGCTCGTGCTAAGAGTACACTTTAATAACTTTCATTTCCTGAAATTTGGAAGTTTGTATGTATGTAAAGAGAGCCAAGTTCCTCACTTCCCTGTATAGATATTGCCTAAAATTGAAAAATCAAGAGGTAATAATGCATTCATATTGTTTAACAACATGGGTTTAGCAACCAAATACTTTGGTTTTAGGAAGTGGGGAGAGTGGTAGGAGAGATGAATAAGGCCTGTTACTTTTTATAAACAAACCTCAGGGATTTATTTGACTTTCTATTGTGTAAAAGAAATGATGTAAAAGTTCCTTTAAGTAATTGTTAAGTACTGAGTATGTGCAGGGTACTATACATAATCAGATATAGAAACTATTTTCAAAACACTTATAACTTGGACATTCTACCTGGGGTGTCAGCCAAGTATCCATAAATAAAACGACCAATCATGCCAGAAGTGTGACAACTGTCAATGAGGTTTAGTCAACAGGAGTTCAGAAGAGAAGGAAGGAGCTCACGAAGGAGTAGTCACAGAGGTGTTCTGGGAGGGAATGGGCTTGAGTTGAGCCGTGCAGATGGGTAGAAGCAATACTTTTTCTCTCAGGTACACCCAGCCCTTGCTGATGAAAGGCCTTCTGCTCTGACCTCAGGTTTGGGTACCAGAAATGAAGACTTAGGTAAATGCTATTGTCAATGGGGTCTTTCACTGACAAAGGAATGCCACTAAATACAAGCCAAAGGGAAGTCAAAAAACCACAACAAAAGTATGTCCTTCAAACTTATCAATTCCAGAAATAGGTAGTTTCCACTTCATTCTTTTAGAGCGGTGGTTCTTACCCAGGGGCTACATCGCTGCCCAGGGTGTATTTGACAATGCCTGGAGATGTTTTTGACTGGAGAGTGTGCTACTGGCATCAATGGGTAGAGATCAGGGATGCTACTAGTGCAGGACAGCCTCACACAACACAGACTATGCCGTGCAACATGTCAGCAGTGCTGAGGTAGAGGAAACCTGCGCTAGATCACCCAGTCCTGTTCCCTGTGCAGTGGTGGCCTTAGGAAGAGGGGAAACTGGAAGCCACACATACATTATATCTTGAAAGATCCAGGAAAGCCTCCCAAGTACACTTGTCTCCACAGGCTGGTTACTGGTGCTCTAACGTTTAACATTCAAAGCATTCCTTGGGGTTAAAACATTACATCTCCAGAAGTTCTCAATTAAAAGGAAGAGGTGTTCCCTTAAAGCAGTGACATCAAATAAGTTTCATCTTAATGCCAAATCTGATCAGTTGGAAGTGGTTGCCAAGAATACCATGCTAAAAGGGATCCTGAAGGCTCATCTGGCTTCAGTATAGAAAAAAACACATGGTTGACTCATGATATGTAAACAAATATAGGAGAATAAGTAGGAACATGTCCAACATATTTGCCTTTTTAAAAACATGAGGTATAATTGACTATATAACATATGTTAATTTCAGTGGTAAAACATAATGATTTGACATTTATATATATTATGAATTAATCACCGTAATAAGTCAACATCTACCACTACACAGTTACATTTTTTTCTTGTGATGAGGACTTTTAAGATCTACTCTCTGAGCAACTTTCAAATATACAATACAGTATTATTAACTATAGTCTATTAACTATATTTCCCTTTAACATCTTCCATTGGGTTTGATGATCAGGTTTACTTTTCAGCTTAGTAGGGAAGCATTTAAGAACATAAATGTAGCCTTAACTGGTTTGGCTCAGTGGATAGAGCGTCACCCTGCAGACTGAAAGGCCCCAGGTTCGATTCCGGTCAAGGGCATGTACCTTGGTTGCAGGCACATCCCCAGTAGGAGGTGTGCAGGAAGCAGCTGATCGATGTTTCTCTCTCATCCAAGTTTCTAACTCTCTATCCCTCTCTCTTCTTCGCTGTAAAACAACAATAAAATATTTTTTTAAAAAAGAACATAAATGTAAATGTTGATAGTAGGATTGAAGGTGAGTGTGGTAGAGAGATGAATGACCCCATAAAGATGTCCATGTCCCAATCCCCAGAACCTGTAAATGTGCTATGTTACATGGCAAGGGCGAATTAAGGTTGCTACTAGCTGGCTTTAAAATTGGGAAATTGCCCTGGCTAGTGTGTCTCAGTTGGTTGAAGCATCGTCCCAGGCACCGAAAGGTCATGAATTTGATTCCCAGTCACAGCACATATCCAGGTTGTGAGTTCCATCTCCTACCGGGGCACGCATAGGAGGCAACCCATCGATGTTTCTCTTCTCTCTCTCTCTCTCTCTCTCTCTCTCTCTCTCTCTCTCTCTCTCCCTTCCTCTCTCTCCAAAATCAATAAAGAAAACATATCCTCAGGTAAGGATTAACAAATAAAATAGAGAAATTATCCTGAATTATTCAGGTGGGCTCAATGTAATCACAGGGTAATAAATGAAAGTGGAAGCAGGAAAGTAAGAGTCAGAGTAAAAAGTGATGACAAAAGCAAAGTCAGAGATACACAATCAGAGAAAGACTCAGTGGACTATTGCTGGCTTTGAAGATGGGAGGGAGCCACAAGCTAGGAGGGAAGCCTCTAGCCAGGTAGGTCTCCACAGTGGTGAAGTCAGGGCCTCTAGGGCAGTAGGAAAATTCTGAGAACTAAAAGATAGGAATAATAGATACATGAAGCGGAAAGGAAGGGGTCCCGACAAAAGAGCCTGTGACAGACCTGACTTATTTCACTGTGTTCCAAACCCTGGACTTGGGTCTCCAGAGAAAGACAGGAGAGAGCAGGTTTTCCTTCTGGAATCTGGCAGAAAGATGGGTAGGTAGAGATCTGCTGAGTAGCCCAAGGGAATCAGTCACTTCATTGTTCCCAGCTGGTACTCTCATTTTCCTAGCATGAGCCCAGACAGCATCTTACCTAAATTAACATGAGGGACAGCCTTCCCAACCAGCGCATGAGCTGCAAATCTGGGACATTTTTGAGGTTTGACTCCAAGCGATTCCTGCAATCCTTGAATAATAGCCATCCCCACTCAAACCAATGCAAGTGTGATTTGTGTAAAAACTCTTAGCCAGAGTCCTTTATTACTCTCAGTTATATGATTGATTACCTTAAACTGTACTAGGAATCGGATAAGGCATCAAAAACAGAAAAATCTGCTTACACAGTCTTTGGATCTGAAAACCAAATGGAAACATTAATATCTTAAAGCTGAAAGCAGTTACTGGATACACTCCTAAGGAACCTTGAACAACCTATTGAACCAAAACAACATCCTGCCCCGCAAATGCTTTCAATTCGTGTTGTGAAATAAAACAGACATCATGTTTTCACCCTTAGAACATAAAACATAGTATTGAGCTTCCAGCGCTATGAAATAGATATACAACTTCACAAAATAGGATGAGTACGTCGCCTTCTGTTGAAAAATAATTATGGCTTCATGTTTATTTTTTTCAGGTTGAACCTATTACCAGATAATTATTTCAAAATGAATCTCTTTCCCAATCCCCTGGCAAAGAATGCTTGGTATGTTTTGATTGGTCGGTGTGCCATCATGCATTTTACGAGCTCTTTGCTTAATCTGAAGTTAATGTATTCTTTGCAGGCGAAAGAGAAAGACCATGCCCAGTGGCATCTGAATTGCTCAATAGATCTTCATTTGGTTTACTATGCCAAAGAAAGGAAGACAATTCTGTCCTCTTTTAAAAAAAATCAAATTCTTCCATGAAGTCTTCCTTGATTGACTAGCTTCAATAGCACCAGGCTCTTCTCCATCATAACCCTCAACGCACACATTCAATGTCTAAATGAGTGATAACCTATTCAAGATCTGCAAGAGGGTAAGGACCATGTTGTTCATATTCTATGCCCCATTCCTAGTGCCTAATACTGTGCTTGGTACATAGTAAATCTATTTAAATATATTTTGAGTTAATGAAAGAATAAAGAAGCAACTGCTTCCTTCCCTGAGGGCTGGCCAGTTTAATCTCAAGACATCTAAGTGCTTTTGAAGTAACTCTTTCTAGGCAAGTACAAATGACATGGAAATTTCCTAAATATACTGTTTGTTGAGGAAACATTTCTTTGTTTCTTCTACCACACTACAAAACACTCTTACCCGGCAATTTCTTCAGCACGTCTACATTTCTTGAACATGTACTTAATATTTTTTCTTTCTAACATTTGTCAAGCTTATATCTTATTGAATCACACTATTTCTATGTTTTTACCTTGTATGCTCTTAGTCTTCCTCTCTGCCTCTTCTGGTTTTTGGATACTGCAGATAAAGTGCCTTATCTGTCCTAGCTTTAAGCTAGCATTAAATGCTGGCATTGGCCCATCCCTGGATTTTAACAGAAATGTTTTCCTCAGGCATTAGACATGAAATAGCAGAAAAATGCCAAACTTGAGCTTGAAATTCTGTTCTTCAAAAGTAAGTAAATTTCCAACGAGATGACTTATTGATATAATCCTGAGATCAAGAAACAGAGGTTCCAGGGAAAATTATCAGCATGTGTGATGTCATCAGAGGAGGGAATAAAGTAGGTCTAGGCAAAATTGTATAACTGCTCAAAAGTGCTGTTCATATATTTTCTAATATATTTTTATTTATTTCAGAGAGAGGAAGGGAGAGGGAGAGAGAGATAGAAATGTCAATAATAAGAGAGAATCGTTGATCGGCTGCCTCTTACATGCCCCACACTGGGGATCAAGCCCACAACTGGGGCATGTGCCCTGACTGGGAATCAAACTGTGACTGCCCCCCTCCGACACCCCCCGGTTCATAGGTTGATGCTCAACCACTGAGCCACACCTGCCCGGTGCTGCTGTTCACCATATACCACATTTCAACTCTTTCCCTCATCCTTTCCTCCAGTCTTCAAAAATGTGGATTTTGGTAAGTCTGTTGGCCTGGCCTCTTATTGAAGAAGAAGGAAAAAAAAAAGTCTTGCCATTTAGTTGCTGGAAAACAGTCTGTTGTATGGATTATATTTAAAAAAAATATTGTCCAGGTGGGGCTAAAAGCACTACTGTATAAGAGTTCACAACTTTGCCTCTCTGACTGTGTGCTTGCCTCCAGGCCTTCGGTGAAGCTAATCGGGACCATGGGTAAAAGGTCTGAAAATTGGAAGATAAGAGACAGACTAAAAAAAGAGAAAACCTTATCCTGGGAGAACAAAAAGAGAAAGACCAGAACCATGAGTGCATGCAGGGATGAGGAAGAAATTTGGTGAGCTGACAGTCTTTGGGAAGAACTTTAGAGTGGGTAGGGAAAGGAAAAGAGATGAAGAAATAATTTTAAAGACTTCTGCTAGGTATTCTTTTGACATTCTTTGAAAGTCTCTGGTAAATATTTGAATTACCTTGTGATTAGTTTTGATTGTCAAACTTGTGTTTATTTTAATGTAGGCATCATACAGACTGGGCCACATGGGGCCCCAAGTTTAAATGGGCTTTCTCTTTTGCTCTCATCCTTCATCCCTATATATAAGGAAACCAATATAAGCAGAATCCAACTGTTAAGAATTTCTTAGCTAATTTTTATGTTCCCAGAGAACTCTTAGGGAAAACAAATAAAGAGTTATACAAGATATTCTGTTAGAACACACATACACACAACTGTTACAGGATATATGCATTCCAACATTTAATATCTACAACTATATCTACAACTCTAATTTATAAACATGAACACCCAACTAAAATTCAGAATGATGATCCTGAGATACTTTGGGTAGTAAACACACAATGCAATATGTAGATAATCTATATATATAAAAGCCTAAGCGGCCGAACAACCAAACAACTGAACAACCGAACAACTGGTCGACTGGTCACTATGACGTGCACTGACCACCTGGGGCAGATGCGCAATGCAGGAGCTGCCCCCTGGTGGTCAGTGAGCTCCCACAGCCAACCTCCCGCAGCCCCTCCCCCAGCCAACCTCCCACCTCCCCGATCAGCCCCTATCGCTGGCCAGGCCAAGGGACCCCACCTGTGCATGAATTCGTGCACTGGGCCTCTAGTGTATATATAATTGTACACTTGACTTTATTAACTAATGTCACCCAATAAATATAATAAAAATATGTTTAATTAAAAATATCTTGCTCGCCGAAACCGGTTTGGCTCAGTGGATAGAGCGTCAGCCTGCAGACTGAAAGGTCCCAGGTTCGATTCTGGTCAAGGGCATGTACCTGGGTTGCGGGCACATCCCCAGTAGGAGATGTGCAGGAGGCGGCTGATCGATGTTTCTCTCTCATCGATGTTTCTAACTCTCTATCTCTCTCCCTTCCTCTCTGTAAAAAATCAATAAAATATATTTCAAAAAAAAAGTAAAAATAAAAATATCTTGCTCAGCCGGCATGGCTCAGTGGTTGAGCATCAGTCTATGAACCAGGAGGTTATGGTTTGATTCCAGGTCAAAGCACTGCCCAGGTTGTGGGCTCCATCCCCACTGTAGGGTGTGCAGGAGGCAGCCAATCAATGCTTCTCTCTCATCATTGATGTTTCTATCTCTCTCTCCCTCTCCCTTCCTCTCAGAAATGATAAAAATATTTTTTAAATAAAAAAACCTCATCTTTTGTACATACTAAAGAAAAAAAGACATCCCTTCTAGCTCTGGGCATTGTGGTTAAGGGCAGTTAGGCCACCTTAAAGACACAGCATGCAATCCAAATAGAGATGGGCAATGAGTCACTTGTGGCCCCATGTATACAAAAGGAAACCTCACCTTGCCACACCAATCATTTTTGCTGTTTCTTTTCTTTAAAGACAGGACTTAATGAGCACCTGAAAGTTCATAGGAAGCTCTCTGTACACTGAGGAAACTCTGAAAGGCAAAGCAACTAGACTTTTCTCTTTTCCACTGGAAACTTTTTCCCAAAATGACCCATTTCTACCAGCTTTGTTTATACTTCCTGAATTAGGACAAGAGGCAGACCCTCACACCCACACAGCATTTATAGGCATAACTGTGGCCAAGTTTCTTCTTCTTCTTTTCTTGTGTTGCCTCTTTTCATTTCTGTTGCGAAGAAAGCCCTAAATTTCAACCCAGTTGATGGTTTTCATCCCAGGCCACACAACTGGCAAAGCCCTGAGTCCCAAGACCTCCCAAAAACATAGAGATGCCTGGGAATCTGAAACAGGTACCACTGATTACTTTAGCAGTAGAGGCCTTGTTTTCACTTGATGGATTTACCCTGATTCTCTTCTCTTCTTGGGCTTTGGCTCTTGGCCTCTCTGCTAGAACTGATATCAACACCATGGTTGTGTTTATGTCTCCCCCAGTGCCAGACTCACTGATGTGGTGAGTGGAGCTCTGGGAAGTGGAGCCGAGGAGGCTGAGTCATCAGTCATGATCTTCTGTCTCCCTGGGTCTGACCAAAATGACAGAGGCTCCTCTCACTACCGTGTCACTGGGAGACCACAGCAGAAAGGAGGTGGAGGAGCCGAAACCGGTTTGGCTCAGGGGATAGAGCGTCGGCCTGCGGACTGAAGGGTCCCAGGTTCGATTCCGGTCAAGGGCATGTACCTGGGTTGCCGGCACATCCTTGGTGGGGGATGTGCAGGAGGCAGCTGATCGATGTTTCTCTCTCATCGATGTTTCTAGCTCTCTATCCCTCTCCCTTCCTCTCTGTAAAAAATCAATAAAATATATTTAAAAAAAAAAAAAAAAAAAGAAAGGAGGTGGAGGACTTGTCCCCTTCCACTCTCACCACTTTAAGAAAGGTCACATATTCGGCAGCGTAGTGGAGAGATGATGGTACAGAAATCTCCATGCAGCTTCCATTCCCTTTTGTCCTTCAGGCCACAGCTTAACTGGGACCCTTTCTACCAGTAGACAGATAAACCACTTTGGAGAGCTACCAAGTGGCAAGCTACTAAAGCTGAATGTATACATACTCTGTGACCCAGCATTTTCACTTATGAGTAAGTACATATGCATATGCATATATATATAATATGTTTATAGTATATATCCATATTCCATACCACATAGTTAATATATACATATAAATAATATATAATACAGGTACTATAAATTCATTCATATGTTCACCAAATACATGTGCAAGAATGATCATAGCAGTACTACTTCTAAAAGCTAAAAACATAAACTCCCAAAGTAACTGCCGGCAGCATGGGATAAATGAAGGGTGGTATTTTCACACGGGAGAACACCACACTGAAGGGTGGTATTTTCACACGGCAGAACACCACACAGCAATGAGAATGAAAGAGCTATAAGTATACACAAGATGAATACCACAAACATAATATTGAGCAAAAGAAAGCAGAGAAAAAGAGAGTAAATACTGTGTGGTCTCATTTATATAAAGTTAAAAACTAGGCAACATTCATGTATGCTGTTAGAAGTCAAGACAGAGATTGCCACTGGGGGTTGTGACTGTAAGGGAGGGAGAGGGGGGTCTTCTGCGGTACTGGTAACTGTAGCTTCCTGAACAGTACAATTTTAAATGGCTAACGTGGTGAATTTTATGTTATGTGTAGTTTACCACAACAAAAAGTCATCTTCTCATATACTTTCCTGAATACCTCACAAAAAGAATCATACTTCCAGTCATTCCTATCACAGTCATGTTTATTTCCACCAGTAGCATTTTTACTACTCGCTACTTTCTTGTTCTTTATCTGTCCTCATTATCTTTATTGTTAATGTCTACTAGAATGTAAACTCCATGAAGATAGGTATCTTGTCTGTGTTACTCAACTCGATTCATCTGCCAGCTCGTAGATCTCAAAAAAATGTTTGATGAATCAACGAAATTTCTGGGTGACCTGAAGCAACTTATGAAATACTTCTGTAAACCTTTTATTTTATTCATTCATCCTAGAAGTATTCAGCATTTATATGCATATTGTACGGGATTCAAAATCGAAAGGAGGTAGCATGTTCTTACAGAAATGAAGCAATGCATTCCCAGTCTTGAGAGCTTGGGTAGATGCTAGGTCAGAACAGCATATAGATTTAAACTCATCGTGACAGATCAGATTGTTTAATGTTATACCTGCTCCCAGAATTTGTTGAAAAGTATTCTAAAGCCCCATCTAGACTCAGCAGAAAAAAAGAAATTCACCAAAAATGAGTGATATCTAGTGATACTGTATATAGAGAACCACAAAAATTCCATCAAAAAAATTACTAGAACTGATAAGTGAATTCAGTAAATTCGCAGGATACAAAACAAGTATTCAGAAATTCACTACATTTTTGCACATCAATAATAAACTATCAGAACTAAGAAAATAATCCCATCTACAATTGCATCAAAATAATAAAATACCAAGGAATAAATTTAACCAAGGTAATAAAATACCTGTACACAAAATAATTATAAGACACTGAAGAAAGAAATTTCAGAAGATGCAAATAAGTGGAAGTATATACTGTGCTCAGGGAGAGGAAGAATTATTATTACAATGTCCATACTACCCAAAGCAATCTATAGATTCAATATAATTCCTATCAAAATAACAATAGAGTTTTTCATAGAACTTGAACAAATAAACCAACAATTATTATGAAACCATGAAAGATCGTGAATAGCCACAGCCATCTTGAGAAAAAAGAACAAAGTCAGAGGTGTCAGGCTACCTGATATCAGACTATACTGCAAGGCTATAATAATCAAAACTGTATGGTACTGGCATAAAAAACAGACATACAGCTCAATGGAACAGGGTGGAGAGCCCAGAAATAAACCCATGCCTATATAGTCAATTAATATATGATAAAGGAGTCAAAAACATACAATGGGGGTAAAGATGGTATATTTAATAAATAGTATTGAGAAAATGAACAGACACATGCAAAAAAAATGAAACGACCATTTTCTTACTCTATATACAAGATAAACTGAAAATTGATTAAGGACTTAAATGTAAGACTCAAAACCATAAAACTCCTAAAAGGAAATATAGGCAGTAAAATCCATGTCATTTCTCTTAGCAATATTTTTTCTGATACATCTCTTCAGGCAAGAGAAACAAAAGAAAAAATAAACAAATGGGACTATTTCGAACTAAAACATTTTTGCAAAGGAAACCATCAACAAAACAAAAAGACAACCTACTAAATTGAAGAACATATTTGCCAATGATACATCCAATAAGGGCTTAATATTCAAAATTTATTAAGAACTCAAACAACTCAACACCAAAGAACCCCAAACAATCCAATTAAAGAATGAGCAGAAAACCTGAACAGACACTTTTTCAAAGAAGACACACAAATGGCCAATAGACATATGAAAAAATGCTCAACATCATTAATCACCAGTGAAATGCAAATTAAAACCACAATGAGATATCACCTCACACCTGTCAGTATGGCTATCATTAATTCATCAACAAAGAACAAGTATTGGCGAGGATGTGGAGAAAAGGGAACCCTCATTTACTGTGGGTGGGAATGCAGACTAGTGCAGCTACTATGGAGAACAGTAGCATGGCAGTCAGTGCCATGGCCTCAACCTGCAGGATGTGGCCAAGGATTAAAATAATAAGCCCTAGAAGTTAGGCTTGTTCCTAGAGACACTAGTCAAAGGACATAGAGACTCTGGGGTGAGAGTTCAGAGTGAGGACACCTGTGTCAGCCTAAGAAGTATTTTGATGGACACCTGTTCAAATTCTTTTCATGCTTTCTTGCTGGTGGTGACCCTCAACCCTAAGAAATGCCACCATTCTTCCAAAAAAGGAGGGAAGCCATCCCTGTCCCTACCACTTCTTGAAAGAACCACTGCCTTCATCACCAGCCATTCATCAACTTCTGAGACCTGGGTTGGCACAAGTGGATCACTGCCCCCAAAAGGTTCATGGCAAATTACTGCCACGGAGATTGTCTTTTCACAATGACCACCTCCCTCAGCAGCTCCACTTATACTTACATGGAAGCACCAGTACATGCGGTCGACCCAGTGACGCTCCAGGCTTCTGTATCCCACCAAGCTGTCCCCCAAGTCCACGCTCTATCAGGGTGATGATGAGAATGTCATTCCACGACATTATGGAGACATGATAGTTGATGAATGTGGGTGTAGGTAGGTGGCCAGAAATAGAAATTGAAGGAGTGTTCTTAGGGTACACTTTTAATAAAATGACATATCTGGTTTAAAAATGGTGTATGTGTTTTGGTTTTTTTAGAAAGCCATTACTGGTACTTTTTTTTTAATCCTCACCTGTGGATATGTTTTTATTGATTTTAGAGCGAGGGGAGAGAGGAGAGAGAGAGAGAGAGAGAGAGAAACATTGATCCATCAGTTGCCTCCTGAACACGCCCTGACTGGGGATCAAACCCACAACCTTTTGCTGTATGAGACTAAGCTCCAACCAGCTGACCCATCCGGCCAGGGCCCATCTCTGTTATTAGAAACAAATAATGCTTCTGAAGATGTTGGCCACAGGTCATAGTATAGACGTACTTTTAATACAGTGTACTTCTCCCTTAATTATATTCTGGTAGTAAGTGAAATACCTTCTTGGCTATGAGAAACAGAAGTATTTGATGGACAATGTAAGCTGGTCTCTTCATACACAAACCACGTATTTCTCCCCAAAATATCATACCCAGAAAGCCAAAGATCACAGATACAGTTAAGGATCCCATACTAGTCACAGAGCCAAAATAACACATCATTCTTTGAAGATTATAGGGTGCAAGTCCCTGGACAATATTGTGACCAGTAGCTATTTTAATATCTGTCAGAGCTTTACCCCAGGCTGAAGGGATCACCAACCACAAGAAAGTGGCAACAAGAGTAACAACAAAGTCAGCCATGGGAAGTGTTCAACTATCCCAATACAGGTTTGGGTAACCAACATAGAGCAGATGAGCAGCAATGCGGCATAGGAAGTCAAAGACTGCAAACATAACATAGAATTCCACAGAAGAAGAAAATTAAACATGGAACTCTGCCTGATGACCCAGCAATTCCACTTCTGAGTATATATCTGAAGAAACCCAAAACACTAATTCAAAAGAATATGTGTACCCCTAGGTTCACTGCAGCATTATTTACAATAGCCAAGCTATGGAAGCAACCCAAGTGCCCATAAATAAACAAGCAGATAAAAAAAAGTGATGGTACATATTTACAATGGAATATTGCTCAGCCATAAATAGAATAAAAACTTACCATTTGTGATAGCATGGATGGAGAGAGATTTATGCTAAGTGAACTCAGTCAGTCAGAGAAAGACAAATATTACATGATTTCACTTATATGTGGGATCTAAAGAACAAAATAAATTAACAAACAAAATAGAAATGAACTCATAGAGACAGAGAACAGAAAGATGGTTGCCAAAGGGGAAGAAGTTGGGGGACTGGGTGAGAAAGAGATTAAGAACTATACGTTGGCAGTACAAAATAGTCACAGGAGTGTGAATTGCACCACAGGCAAAATAATTGATAATGTTGTAAATCACTATGTATGGTGCCAGGTGGGTACTCAAAATATCAGGGCGGACACTTTGTCAAGAATATGATTGTCTAAGCACTAAGCTGCCTTAACTTTCAAGCTAAAGCCATGCTCTTCCAAAGCCTGGCTATTTCTGCATATTCCTCAGACGTGCAATCTGCTATGGAGCTCCCTGTTGAGTTGGCCGAGGTTCTGTCAAATCTGAATCATGGTCTGAGGCTCTCCCTACCCAATCCTGCCTCCGCCTCCTCTCCCTTCACAGGTGTCAGAGCTACATCACAAATCCCGCTTCTTTCCCTTCTTATCTTTCACAGATACCACCTCCCAATAAACCTCTTGCACTCCAAACCTTGTCTCGGGGTCTGTTTACTCTAGGACCCAAATGACACAAATGGTTTCAAGTAGAAGCTCCAACTTTCATGCCACAAGGGCCAACACTGCAAATTACAAGTGTTCATTTAGAAACAACTTATTTATTTTCAGGGATTTACCTGTTCAATGATTACAAACAATTCTTTTGAGAAATGCAAGGAAGGCCAGGTAGAAATAAAAATCCCAGTTGAAATCTACTGAAGAGTTGCTCTGTGCCAAACTCTTCACATGAATTCCCCACCTATTCCTCACATGCCTTATGAAGTGTGTAGACTTTCTATTATTTCCTTTTACAGAGAGCAAATAGAGATTAGTTTGATTGTCCGACATAATTAGTAAGCGAGAGAGTCAGCATTTGTCCCCAGGAAAGCCTACCCTATTAACCAATACACCATTCCAGTTATCCACTGTTGATTTATGTTGTTTACAATGGAAGGATCCTAACACATATGAACATTGGTTCCAGGGAGCAAGGTGTAGGGCAGTGATGGCGAACCTATGACACGCGTGTCAGAGGTGACACCCGAACTCATTTTTTTTTTTTTGGTTGATTTTTCTTTGTTAAATGGCATTTAAATATATAAAATAAATATCAAAAATATAAGTCTTTGTTTTACTATGGTTGCAAATATCAAAAAATTTCTATATGTGACATGGCACCAGAGTTAAGTTAGGGTTTTTCAAAATGCTGACACGCCGAGCTCAAAAGGTTCGCTATCACTGGTGTAGGGCCATAGACAGATCTATACAAACAAATTTGGCCCTATCTAAAAGCATCATCTATGTTTCTGAGCCACACAAAAAACTGCACTTGCTGGTATAAATTAGCCAATTGCTACAATGCTTTCAGAACATAAACTTTCTTTTGAAGTGTCAAGTTTTGCCTATGATCCCAGGAAAAATGGGATCCAGTCCTAGTCCCCAACCTGCTGAAAATAGATGTAGCATGAAGGGGATCATTAGCTTCCTCCTGGAGGAGGGTCTCCGGTTGGCAGAAAGAACAGTTTCTGGAGACATGGAAGGTAGAACTGCTTATGCAATGGCATTTCAATGGTGTGGGGAGTGTTTTTAATATATTTTTATTGATTTCAGAGAGGAAGGGAGAGGGAGAGAGACAGAGAGAGAGAATATCATTGATCGGCTGCCTCCACGTCTCACACTGGGGATTGAGCCCACAACCAGGGTATGTGCTCTGACCTCGAATCAAACCGTGACCTCCTGGTTCATAGGCCAATGCTCAACCACACCAGTCTGGCTCAATGGTGTGTTTTTAAGAGGGATTTGAGTACTTGGAAATCCCTGAGTGCTTTTCCAATTCTTACAATAATCTTAGCCCCATAGTTACAAGACAGAGATTCTTAGTGAATACTGGTCACAGAAAAGTGACGAATTTCCTTTTGTGACTCCCTGAAAATCAAACTCTAGAGGTTGACTTTGTGGGCTGTAGGTTGCATTAGCAGTCTTTCCACGTATCTTATGTAGAAAGTGTGCTTCTCGATATACCAGCTACAGTAACTGGGTGTCACTCTAAGTGTGGTGGTATCCTGGGGGTTCATGTGAAAGACCCTTGGACTTCAAATGCCCCAAGAAAAGCTGTTGAACCCAAACCGGTTTGGCTCAGTGGATAGAGCGTCGGCCTGCGGACTCAAGGGTCCCAGGTTCGATTCCAGTCAAGGGCATGTACCTTGGTTGCAGGCACATCCCCAGTAGGGAGTGTGCAGGAGGCAGCTGATCGATGTTTCTCTCTCATCGATGTTTCTAACTCTCTATCCCTCTCCCTTCCTCTCTGTAAAAAATCAATAAAATATATTTTAAAAAAAGAAAGAAAGAAAAGCTGTTGAAAAGCACAGATAAGCAGATGTATTTTGTTGAAAAGCTAGCCTGTGAGGTCAGATGGGTTTTCAGTGGTTCTCAACCTTAGCTGCACATTAGAATCACCTGGAAATCTTTTTAAAATCCTGATTTCTGGGCCTCATCCTCTGGAAATTCTGTTTCTTTGTTACTGATGTTGTGGCCCCACACCATAACAAAGAAACAATTTCCGGAGGATGAGGCCCAGAAATCAGGATTTTAAAAAGATTTCCAGGTGATTCTAATGTGCAGCCAAAGTTGAGAACCATTGGTTTAGAATCTTCAACTTCACCTGTTGGCATCCAGGACCCCCCCCCCCCCCCACACACACACACACACACACCTTCCACGTACCTGGACCAGGCCTGGCAAGGATCCCTGGGAGCCTATTCTGATGGAGGCACTAGAGGGGTGGGCAAACTTTTTGACTCAAGGGCCACAATGGGTTCTTAAACTGGACCGGAGGGCCGGAACAAAAGCATGGATGGAGTGTTTGTGTGAACTAATATAAATTCAAAGTAAACATCATACATAAAAGGGTACGGTCTTTTTATTTTTTAGTTTTATTCATTTCAAACGGGCCGGATCCGGCCCGCGGGCCGTAGTTTGCCCACGGCTGGTTTAGATAGTTGTCCTGCTAGTGTGTGAGTAATGCCAGTGAACACATCCCAGCTGTGCCTCATCCACAGACCATATACGTAGAACAGCTGAGGAAGCCGGCAGGCAGCCCTGGATCTGTAGGTGCCTCAAGCCACGGGTTTCACAACCCGTCAGGCCATTGGTACCTGTGGTACCAGGGAAGCTACCCTTCTTAGAAGGGTTCCTATTAAGGCTTTTGAACTGTCCCATGTCATCTGCTGGGGAAATGATGATTGAATGAACTACAGCTGTGAGCTTGATCACCCCCTCACACCCATTACACTAGTGGCAGTGGTGGGGTCACAGTCACTTACCTTAGAAGTGGGACAAGCCACACGGGAAGAAGGAACCTGTCACTCCAGAGGTTCCATGGTGGCATTGCATTTCCGTTCACCTGGTGGCTACGAAGATCAGAGAGGGGCGGGATCACGGTGCTGAATTTAGGCTGCAGCTGTTGCTTACCTTCAGCCAGGGCATCATTCAGGGGCCAGTTAGAAAACAGAAACCACTTCAGCTATTTTAAGCAGGGAGGCATTTAAGAAATGCAGAGAATTGCGTGCATATAAAATATTGGAAGGGCTAGAGAAAGCAAATTTGAAGTGGCTCCCAGATGGCAGAGCTGGCCTGCCAAGGAGCCAGCTACCCTGCCATAATCAAGAAGCCAGAGAATCAGGACGCTGCCCTGGAATTGATAGCTCCAGAGACTCACCGCCTAAACAGCAACTGGAAATCACCAGGCTCCAGGGCTGCAGCTGTTGCCTTCAAAGGCGCACCGCTCCTGCTAGACCGGCGTCAGCCAGACCTGCATGCCCAGCGCCCGATGCCCTGGCGCCCATGGCGCTGGTGACTGGATGTTGTGAAGCCACGGCCTAGAGCCCAATCCTTCCACACCTCGCCAGCCCGCAGCAAACGGAAGCAGCAACAGTGCTTCTCCGTGCACACGTTTGTCTTCCAAACTCCCACAAGTGCATCTGATTGTCCACGCTTCAATCACCCCTGCAACCTTAACTACCAGGGAATCGAGTTTTTGGCTTTCCAGCCTATTTGGTACAGACAGGCATCCTGAAAGGAGGGAGGAGGGAGGAGGGAGGAGGGAGGCTGAGCACTGCTCCACTATGAACCCAGCCAGCTCGCTGTGTCCTGGAGGAAGGGGACAGGGGTAGCAAAAAGCCACAGGGGAAGTCATTTCCTGGCTTGAAAATGGAAGTGGAAGCAGGAAAAAGGAAGGGAACGCCTACCTAGCCCAATGGAGCATGCAGGCAGGTTTGACTTGGAGAAGAGGTTCGGACTTGTGGAATCCTTGTCAAATGCTGCCCTCTGATGTTTGTGGGATAAACTGCTACTGAGAAATGCTGACGCACCGCCTGAGAGGGGACGCATGGAGATGTCGTTTGCTGGGGTAAACAGCGATGGGTGTCTGAACTTCACCGAAATGGAAAAACCCACTGAATTGGACACCAAAACTACTGCCAAATGATGCAGCCAATGGCCATCCAGGTCAAGTTTGCCAAGGTGTTCTTGACCCAGACCTCTGGACACAGGGTATTTTTTTTTTCCTTCGTAATCAGAGTGGGGACGTTTTAAGTATTCCTGGGGGTTCGCGCAATGATCAGAAAAGCAGATTATCAATTAAATTATGACTCATTTACACAAATGATAGATCAAAGTGTAGACCTCCAACCAAAGAGTTTAACTGTCAGTATCGTTAATTTGACTTTTCTTAATCTATCTTTACACGATGCTTGGAACATGCCTTCCCCCAATACTGCACCCATGGAAGCGTGCTTCTCTTGTCTTCCTTCCAAGCTGTTAAAATGCTAAGGTCTGGGATCTATGCTCACAAGAAGTAAGTCATAGTCAACTCCCTCTCTTCCCTCTTCCTTCCTCATGGCCACGCTGCAGTAAGCCAGAACCGTGGTTTGGGATCTTTGGATGAGAGAAGCTGGGTTAGCATAGGCCTACTCTTTAGAAAACTTCTTTTGAGTTGTCTTTATTGGGGTTGGGGGGGTCAAAGCATATTTACCCATCAAGCATTACTATTTTCCTTTGCTTACTTTCCTTGACTATATGACCTTATTGGTTATTCGTCAGTAGGATTTAAATATGCATGGGTCTCAGGCCAAAATACTTTCTAGTAGCATCTCAATCTCACTCTGATTTCTAATTGAGAAGCCCAGGAGAATCATGAGGAACGGCCATCATGGCTGGTGTTGTAGCACTCTTTCCTGAAAACTCTCTCTATCTAAGGCCGCCATCTTTGAGAACCTCTAAATATTTGGGAACTCTTTAACAAACAGCATGAAACCATCCAAGTTTGAGGCTAGAGAGGCACTAAATATGACAAGCTGGAGATGCTCAGCAGGAACCACTTCTTGTATTGTTCATACCAATAAGCCTTCCGCTCCCTGGAGCCAGCGCTGCCCCCTTCCCACGTCTCTGTTGGGTCCTCTGGCATGAAGGGAAAGGGATTTACAAACAAGTCACTGCGGAGATCAGAGAGCTCCCCCTGGCCCAGCCTCGGGACTGGACCTGCATCACGCTCTTCCCACCCCACTGTTAGCTTTCCCACTGGGGAGGAGAGGGGCTCATCTTCAGGATGCAGGGATGAAAGGCTGCGGAAAACAACAAGCTTGAAGCTGTGTGGGGTCAGGGCTGTGTGTAATCAGTCATTAGGGGGCCCTGATCTGCTGATCTGCTTCAAAGCTTTGGGACTTGACTTGAGAGATGTCATCCTGCTGGGTTCACAGAAGAGAGTCCCAGGGGCGAGAGGAGAGGTGTTGCCACAAAAGTGAGATCATAGATGGAGAGACATTTAGAAAAGAGTTTGCAGCGCTGTTGTTATGATAATGACAACAATAACAAGTCAACAACAAGAATCCTCCCAAGACTGTCCAATCCCCCATGTTGAATAGTTTGGTCATAATAGAATAAAATAGTGTAGCTTTGAGAGCTCAATACATGTGGGTTGGAGAATCAGTTTTAATATTCACAAACAGGAGACAGAAAATAAATTATGGTAATCCCTACAATAGAATAATATACAGCCACTTAAAAATTCTGTGGTAAACACATATTGCTAGCAGGTATGTAACTGGTACTACCTCAGTTGAGGGCAACCTGGCACCACAAATCAAAATTACAAATGCCTATACCTCTAATCCAGCATTTCCACTTTAAGGAATTTATCTTACAGATATATTCACAGAGGAACAAAATAACATGTACATACAGGTACATGTCTGTTTATGGCAGCATTTTTTGGTAACAGCAATCATTTAGAAACCATCTTTAGGGAACCCGTTTAAAAAGTTATGGTATAACCCAGCTGGTGTGGCTCAGTGGTTGAGCATCAATCTATGAACCAGGAGGTCATGGTTCAACTCCCAGTCAGGGCACATGCCTGGGTTGTGGGATCAATCCCCAGTGTGGGGTATGCAGGAGGCAGCCGATCAATGATTCTCTCTCATCATTGGTGTTTCTATTTCTTTCTCCCTCTCCCTTCCTCACTGGAATCAATAAAAATATATATATTTTAAATAAAAAATTATGGTCTATCCATACAATGGAATAGAGTGCAGTCTTAAAAAAAAAAAATAGCAGCTCTCTATGCCCTGATATGTGGCTAAAAGTAAAACAATACCAAAAAAATCAAAGTGCAGAACAGCATGTATATTACACCACCATCTGAGGTTGATAAAGAGAGAGAGGACCTGGGGAGAACATTCGCTGGATGAAAGACACCCAGAGTCCAATCCAGCTCGCCATCTGCCTCGGATGCCTTCAGCCTCTGCCAGTGGGTACTGCGCGGTCCCTGAACTGCGCAGCCTTAGCGGAGGAAGACGCATATGTACGCTCCCTGTTGCGGTAGATTTAAATATTAGTGGGCATAGCATCATCTGGATTAGTTGCTGAAAATGAAGATTGAAAAGATCTATCCTTAAGAGATTGTGACTCAGTAGGTCTGGGGTTGGAGCCTAGAACCGGTGGGGGATTTGTTTTTAAAAATAGACTTTATTTTGCAGAGCAATTTTAGGTTTGCAGCAAAATTGAGAGGAAGGTACAGAGATTTCCCATATACCCCACCCCCTCACAGGCAAGGCTTCCCCTATGATCAGTATCTCCCACCAGAGTGGTGCATTTGTTACAACTGATGAACCTAAAGGACGCGTCATTAGGGTTCACTCTCGGTGCTGCACATCCTGTGGGTTTGGACAAATGTACAATGACATGTATCTATCATTATAGTATCACACAGAGTGGTTTCCCCGCCCTAAACATCCTGTGTGCTCCACCCGTTTATCTCTTCCTCCCCTTTAGCCCCTGGGAACCACTGATATTTTCACTGTCTCCATCGTTGTGCCTTTTCCAGAATGTCATCTGGTTGGAATCAGACAGTCTGCAGCCATTTCAGATTGGCTTCATTCACACAGGAATATGCATTTAAGGTTCCTCCATCATGGCTTGATAGCTAATCTCATTTCAGCGCTGAATAACATTCCATTGTCCCAATGTCCCACAGCGTATTTATCCATTCACCCACCTCAGGACACGTAGTTGTTTCCAGGTTTTGGGCAATGATAAATAGCTGTCAATCAACATCCATGGCCAGGTTTCTGTGTGGACATCCATTTTCAACTCCTCTGAGCAAATACCAAAAAGCACGATTGCTGGATTGTATGGTAAGAGTAGTTTTGTAAAAAACAAACAACTGCCAAACTGTCTTCCAAAGTGGCTGAACCATTTTGCATTCCCACCGCACCATATGAGAGTCCCTGTTGCTCCACATCTTTGCCATCATTTGGTGTCATCAGTGCTCTGTGTCTTGGCCATTCTAATAGGCATGTAATGAATGGTATCTCGTTGTTTTTCTATCTTGCATTTCCCTGATGACATACGAGGAGGAGCATCTTTTCAGGAGTTTATTTGCCATCTGTATACCTTCACCCCACCCTTAATTGGGCCATTGGGTGGGACCTCCTAGAGACTGTTGTCTACTTGATTTATTCCAGAGTTCAGTAGTCCCTTTAAATGCAGACAATCACCCTGCAACTGGGCCAGTTTCTCTTGACCCGCTTCTGGCTTTCTGCTCCATTTCTCGGGTTTGGGTGCTTAATGTAAGCAACACAGAAATCTACCTAAGCTATGACACTTTTCCTCTGATTTGGAAATGAGAAGCGTTCTGAGAAACGGTTCAGTGATGTGACTGAAAGCACAAAGCTCTCATGTTACACAAAGAAAGAGTTGAAATGTAACGGAAGCCGTACTGGAAGGTTAACCTCCTTCCCCCACTCCCCCTGCTTCCGAGTTGTCTCCTGCTTCACATCTGCTCTACTCTTTTTTTAAAAAATATATATATATTTTATTGATTTTTTACAGAGAGGAAGAGAGAGGGATAGAGAGTTAGAAACATCGATGAGAGAGAGACATCGATCAGCTGCTTCCTGCACACCCCCTATTGGGGATGTGCCCACAACCAAGGTACATGCCTTGACGGGAATCGAACCTGGGACCTTTCAGTCTGCAGGCTGACTCACTATCCACTGAGCCAAACCGGTCAGGGCCTGCTCTACTCTTTTGTTTTATGTGAACAACCAACTATTTAGAGGCTGTAAGAATTTGGATCCTCCCTAATGATGCTGCATGTACTTCAAGTTGGAAAACTCAGCACATCTTTACAGCCCATCCTAAATTTGCCTTCTCTTAAATGTACTTTTCCTCCCGATTTTGGCATTCTCATTGCAAGGAAGAAGAGTGCTTAGCTTCACAGAACTCTGCCTCATATTTAAGACCCTGTGTTTTCACTGAAGTTAGTTCATCCCATGGCTATGCTGAGTTCTCCTGAACTCCATTGAATCAACCTCTTTGAGCTGAAGGTTTTCTCTTTTTCTTTTTGTTTCAGACAGGGTACCCTCAGAGAAATCCCTCGAGAAGTTTAAAATGTTTAATGAGGGATCTTATAGACACAAATATATACTAACTTTAAAAGTTTTCCGTTTTAGCCCTGGCCGGTATGACTCAGTAGTTAAGTGTTGGCCCACACACCAAAGGGTCACGGGTTCAATTCCTGGTCAAGGGCACGTACCTGGGTTGGGGGTTCCCTCCCCACACCTTAGTTGGGGTGTGTGTGGGAGGCAATCAAGTAATGTGTCTCTCTCACATTGATATTTCTCTCTGCCTCTCTTTCTCTCTCTCTAGCTCTCGCACTCGCTTTCTCTCTCTCTCTCTCTCTCTCTCCGTCCCTCCCTTCCACTCTCTCTGAAAAGCAATGGAAAAAAATATTCTCTGGTGAAGGTTAACAAAATAAAATAAAAATTAAATTTAAAAAAATTCGTCAAGTCTACTTGCATTCATTCCTTTTCAACATTTACTGAGTGCTGAGTGTGTGCCAGGTACAACAGGAAACCAAACAAAGCAGACCTGGTGGAGTTTATACCTAATGGCAATAAATACTAAACATAATGAGCAAATGACACAGTATTTAAAAGGTGTTAAGATCTACGGAATAAAGAAAAAGAAGAGTGAGCAGACGAGATGGGAGCATGAGGATGGAGGTTCATGTTACCATTTTAAAGGGTGTCAGGGAGGGCTTCACTGGAAAGATGACATTTGGGAAAAGACTTAAAGAAGAGAGAAGCATGCTGCAGGAGTGGGCACATGGCCTGGCAAGTGAGAAGTGGGTAAAATGAGCCGAGTAGAATAGGAAATGAAGTCAGACATGGGGGTGGAGGGGCGAGCCTACAGCAGCCCTATTATCTTTGGTTCGAAATTGAGAGATTTTTACTATTTTGAGTAGGGATTTATTCTTGTTCATATTTCCAATAAAATTTTGCTTTTTAGTACTTATAAAAACTTGGAACGTATTTTACTGACTTTATTGACATCAAAGGGTGGAGCAAAAGTGGGTTTACAATTGTGAATACATGAAACAGAGTTTATTCTTGTATTATTATCAATTATTGTATTATTTTCCATGCAAACAACTGCAAACCTGCTTTTGCCCCACTCTATATGTAATAATTCTATGAATTTTGATAAATGACTAAACCTATAAACTCACCATCTCATTGAAGTTATAGGACATTTTCATCGTCCGTAAGAGTTTTCTTATAACCTTTTGCAGTCTGTCCCTCCCTCCACTGCCAGTCCGTCAACGACCAGTCTGCTTTTTGTCACTATAGATTGGTTTGCATTTTCTAGGGTTTTTATATAAATGGGATCATATAGTATATACTCTTTTATGCCTGGCTTATTTCACTCAAATGATGCTTTTCAAATCCATCCGTGCTAATGTATATATATTTCATTCCGTTTTTTGTTGCTGTACATTCTATCATATAAATATACCATATTTAGTTTATTTTTCACTCATTGATGAAAATTTAGACTTTGGTCCCTCAAAATTATAATATATTAATGTTGTTTTTAATAATTGTGTTCTAATAGTTATTATACTGATCACACAATCTAGAAATTTTCAGTTCCTAAAGCCTCGAGGCCACAGGAAATTTTAAAATTTAAATATATTTTTGCTGCAGAGAATTATGAATGGTAATTATGAATGGTAACAAATAAAAGACAGTTAAGCATGAGAACATCTGACATTGGTAGGATAAAATTTTACAGGGGAAGTGGAATGGAGAAGAACGATGGGAAATGTCGCAGTGCTAAGAAGTTACATGGTAACACCGTGGTATTTACAGCCCATTACATACATTTAAAGAAGTCATGTGACTTTTATCTTTTTAAGTCAATGTGTACAATATGCTAGGAATTTAATGCTTTACAACTCATTAAAATTAAATTATTTTACACGTCAATTTTAAAGTGTGAATGTGAAAAATAAAAAATGAAAGGAGAAATGCTGGCGTATCCCTTTTCTCAGGCCCCACTCCCAGAGGCTGTTCTTTAATTGTTCTGGGGGAGGGGGAGCAGGAACATTATGGTGTTAAAAGTTCCCCAGATAATTCCAATGTGCAGCCAAAGTTCAGAACAGCTGGTCTAGCAACAGTAGTCACTCTCAACAGAATGACACTTGAAAAAACAACAAGCATGACACTTACCAAGGAGTAGAAAAAAAATGAAAGCGGAGTTGTTTACCACTTGCCTGGGAGTGTCAGGGATCTAGCAAGCAACTATTCGAAAGGTTTATAAAAACATCAACAGTCCTTATAGAAGTTAAGCACAAAAAACATGAACTGGAAACCATGGCTGGTCACTATGATGCCTTCCAATGATGAAATGCTATTATTTGCAAGGCACTGTGACAGTTGTTGTAAGCACATGGAATTATCTTCCTTGTAGATTGTTTCAGGCCTGGAACACTAAACCACAGAGTATGGTAACAAAGAAAGACCTCAGAAGGGTGTAATTATTAACTGGTAATTGCCCCTGGACTGTTCTATCGGCCTCCTTTCACAGCGGTATTTCTTTTTGCTTACTGTCAGAAGGTCGTCTGCAATTTAATTTTGTTTTCTACTTCCCTATTTCTCCTCTATTCTGTTTTTGTGCCTTAGCTATTTTTTCCTCTCACTCTTGTTTTCTGTTATGATTTATAGTATAGTGATAAAAGATGGGACGAGGATTTGGGCTCAAGGACAAATTTCACAATTAATTACACAGTGACCTGGTAAAATGCGGGTCATTGTGATACCATTGTAATTAGCTAGTTATTAATAATAAGAAGGAGCAAAGGGAAGGCCAGACATTATAGAAGAGAGACCAGACATGTCATTTGGAAGCTGCAACTTTGCACTCCCCGGGGAAACCACTGGCCCATTCCCTGCAGAATTACTGGGGGAAGGGGTCCAACAAAAAGGAGAGAGATGCATGTGCAGTGAAGCTGGGGTGACTAGGGAAGTTACTTGCCTGTCAGTCAAGCCTGGGGAACCATGCATTGGCCAGAATGGGCAAAGCCATTGCAAACCCGAGAAAATTTGTGACTACATAATAGTTCACTCTCTTGTTACTCTGGGCTCCCTCTTGGCTCCTCTCCTGTTGTCCTCTTGTGTGGCTCTTGGCTTGTGGGTCTCTCTTGTACCTGTTTCCTTATATTTGCCCCTATGGCCATCTGGACCGCACATGCAATGGACTAACGGACTGCAGCTAAGCTAGCCTGATGCTGGACTGGAGTGTGCAAATATGGAATGAAAATTCTGGACATTGGCTCCGATTTTAGCCCTGCTAACGGCAAAAAAGGACTATTTCCTTGGCGGGACTGGGGGAAATGAAACCTTTGAAACTCAGGGATTTGACACCACAGAAATAAAACTCTCCACTATATCTCATCCTCCTGTGCAGGTCTCAGGAATTTCTTTTTCTCAGGCTATCGCAAGAAATCCACCCCCACTAGCAACCGGTGTGTTGAAGGGCTCTTTTATCCTGTGTAGTGGGCCGACTGGTACCTCTAGAAGGAAATGTTCATCCTAATCCCTGTGAATAGTACCTTTTCCAGCAAAAGATGTGATTACATTAAGGATCTTGAGAGGAGAGCCTTATCCTGGGTTATCAGCGTGGACCCTAAATACAATCACATGAGAAAGGTGGAGGGAGTTTTGAGGCACAGACACAGAAGAGAAGGTGATGGGAAGACAGCACAAAGAGATGCAGCCACCACATGCAAGGAATGCCGACAGCCAACAGAAGCTGGAAGAAGCAAAGAACAGATTCTCCACTGAATCCTTGTCGTCAGACTTCTGGCCACCAGTACTATTATAGAGCAGATTTCTATGTGTAAAGTCACCAAGTTTGTAGTAGTTGTTACAGCAACGACAAGAAATGAATACTCTGGTAATCTCTCCAGGCAAAGAATAAGCTAAGGAATGTGCAAGCGCTTTGTAAACAGAAGTGCTACACAGATACAATCTCTCTTTACTGCTCTCTTTCTACATGGACCTCTAAGACCATGCAAATAGCCATCATGAATCAGTCTTCATGGAACAGATGGAAGGGGAGTTCCCAATGTTGGTGCTCCTTCTCCAACATTTCCCATCTTGTTGTCCAAAGAAATCTGGGAATAATTTTTTATATTTTTCTCCGTCTTCTCTCTCACACTCCATCAATTATCAAGTCCTGTGGATTCAACTTCATATGCATCTCTTGAATTAAGTTTATTCTTGCCACCCTAAACATAAGGCCTTTGAATGTGCTGTTTCCTTGGCCTTCCTACCAAACAGATTAGCTGCATAGTGGACATTTCACTGTTAGGTTAATCCATAATCATGCTTCAATTATGTAGATAACAAGTTTATATATCTGCCAGGTGCAAGTTAATATAAAGATGGCACTGATGACACAGAATAATAGAAACTAATATCAAAAAGCACCTATTTTACTGCAGAATCAATGAAATCCCTATCAGAATCCCAGCTGGCTTCTTTGCAGAAATTGACAAGCTGACCTTAACATATGGAAACACAAAAGATCCAGAATAGCCCAAACAATCTTGAAAACGCAGAACTAAGTTGGAGAACTCTCACTGCCAGTTACAAAACTTACTACACAAAGCTACAGTGTGACGACAATGTGGTACTGGCATAAAGACAGACATATAGGTCAGCCTAATAGAATTAGACTTCAAAAAATATACCTATGGTTAACTGATTTTTTTACAGAGGTAGCAACAAATGGTGCTCGGACAACAAATATCCGTATTTGAGAGAAAGGAGATGTACCCCTACCTTACACCATATATAAAAATTAACTCAAATGGATTATCAAACACTTAGAAGAAAACGGGGTAAATCTTCATGAACTTAAATTTGGCAACTGTTTCTTAGATATGACATCAAAAACATAAGCAACAACAAAAATATAACATCAAAATTAAAACTTTTGTGCTGCAAAATGATACCATTGAGTGGAAATGGGCTTAGTCTCACTATTTTCAAACTTTTTTTTCTCATCACTTGGTCTTTATAGAGAACAATGGCTAGTTCTAATTTATTTTTGTTCTTACATTTTCTTGTTTTTACTATTCAGCAACAAATTGAATCAACAATCAATTCCCATTTTTCATAAAAAAGGGGAATACTTCCCTTCTGAATCCAATATAACGCTTCAATAATAGTATTGGCTAAGGGTTGTGACATGTCTCATTCAAAGACATTCAGGTTCTTATTACAAATGCAAAGTAGAAGCCCTACAAAAGCAAAAACTGAGGGCTAGGAGATAGCTTTGGGGAAATATCCTGATGTTTTTTTTTCTGTTTCTTTTTTTTTCTCTTGATTCTAAAGAGAGAGGGAGAGGGATAGAGGAACATTGATCGGTTGCTTCCCACACATAATATCCTGAGTTTTTTAGGTCAAAGTAATATTTGATACTGTTTATATAAATTCAGATGTTATTCAAAATTAAGATAAAATTTCTACACTTTTAACAAATCTCCACTATCCTCACCTAAGTAGTCTTATAGTCAGGGTATAAATTCCAGCTTGGAAAAAACTACTGGGCATCGGTATGTACCAGTAAAATTCCTATTCATTTTAGTTACACAAGTATTGAGGATCTGTTCTGACTGGTGACCAAGGAGAAAAAATCCAAAATTGAGTAGAATGGTCCTAAGGCTTCAACAATTTCTGAATAATTAATTTTAAAAATTTGGAGCCCTGGCCAGTGTTGCTCAGTGGTTAGAGTGCAGGGCCATGCACCAAAAAGGGCCAAGGGTTCAATTCCCGGTCAAGGGCATGTACCTAGGTGCAGGTTGGATCCCCAGCCCAGTAGGGGCACATTTGGGAGGCAACCAATTGATGTCTCTCTCACATTGATGTTTCTCTCTCCTCCCCTTAAAAATCAATGGAAAAGAATCCTCAGGTGAGGATTAATAAAAAATAACTTGGAGCCCTCTTTTCATCACATAATCCTACTCATGATTCAATGCACAAAATTTCTAATAAATATACAACCTTAAAGATGGGTATAACCAAATCAAGTTTAATGTGAAGGCCAGTAGCTGACTAGATGGTAAGGTCAAAATTATGTATTCCCTTCTTCCCCTATCTTTTATACATGATGAGTGTGGGAGGAGGAATGAAATGGGCCAAACTTTAAATTAATACAGGCAAAAAAATAATAAATTCAAATATTTTCTTACACACCACTTATATAAATCAGAAACCATTATATAAGGATGATTTAAATATTAGGGCGATTTTTAAATGTTTATTTAAAATCCTTATTTAGGGCTAATTGTATTTAGCTCCTTAGCCAGTAAAATATATATATTCATATGTTTTAATGTAGTAGGCCCTCCATTATCTGTGGATTCTACATGCATGGACTAACTGCATTAAAAATATTTGAAAAGTTCTTGTTGCTGATGTTGTACTATGCAGTTATAGGCCTAGATGGGTGTGTATACTAAATATGTACAAATTTTTTGTCATTATTCCCTAAACAATACATTATAACAACTATTGAGTATAACTATTTTATATAAGGGACTTAAGCATCTACAGGTTTTGGTGTCATGGTGAGAGGTCCTGGAACCAATTCCCCACAGATATGGAGGGTCAACTCTCCTAGAAAATGTTTTGTTTCACGTATTTTCCATTAAATATAATTAATGATTTAATCAATTACCAAAAGTACTTTATTTGAGAACAATGTGAAAAGTAATGATACTAGCTTTGTACAGTTTTACTTTGTTTGCAAAGTCTTACAAATTCAAAGTGATAATAAATATGTTCATTTTCTTAGCCTTTCCTTCCCAAAGGTTCAATTTTAAAAAGAACATTACTGCTTTAAAACTTCAATAATCTGTGCTTATAATATTTTCAAATTTGTCTGTAAGAGCTTGGTGCTATAAAAAGAAGGGAGAGTGGCTGTGAGAGAGAAAGAACAGAAGAGAATATTCTCACAGTTAATATTGATAAAATTATGAAAATCAATGGGTACTGGGAGAGACCAAGATGGTGGCATAGGTAAACACCAGAGATTGCTGCCGCAAACAACCACTTCAAAAATACAACCAAAAGACGGAACGGACATCACCCAGAACCACAGGAAGGCTGGCTGAGGAAAGACTCTTCAACTAGAAGGAAAGACAACAGCATACCGAGGCTCAGAGGAGGCGCAGTGTGGAAAATATAAAGGTGCGGAGGTGCACGCGCAAAGCGGGCTGGTGGCTGAGGGCGCGGTTGTCGTTTTCAATCAGGAGGGAGTCTCAGACTCTGAGCTCCAGATCCGGGCGAGTCTCTAGGGACTCAGACTCAAACGGGAGAAGCGGGATTGTCTGGCATCAGTTGGAACGTGAGGGCAGTTTTCTCTCCGAGGTTTGCAGCAGTTGCTGGGGTTCTGAGAAGCAGAGCCTCTGGGAATGGGACTGAGAGCAGCCATAACTGCTCCCTCCGCCCGCCCTGTTGATCCCGTGCGACCCGCCCCGCCCAAGCCCTGCGCAGAGCCATTTGCCGGATAGCCTCAGGCAAAGGCTAGATTAGCACCTCTTCAGAGGAAGTTTTCCCGCGGCAGACAAAGCTGATTCTCACAGCCAGTCGGCCTGGTGGTCAAATCCCTCTAGTATCAACTACAACAATCAAGGCTTAACTAGAACAAGACTGCGCACAAAGACCACAAGGGGGTGCACCAAGAAAGCATAAAAAATGCGGAGACAAAAAAACATGACAGAAATGGAGGATATAGAGCTAAAAAACGCAATTTTGAGGGCTTGCAATAATGTGCTACAAGCTGCCAATAAACTTGATGAGAGCCTCACGAAATCTAATGAGACCCTTGATGGGTCTCAAAAAAACAACTAGAAATTAAGCATACACTGACTGAAATAAAGAATATTATACAGACTCCCAACAGCAGACCAGAGGAGCGCAAGAATCAAGTCAAAGATTTGAAATGCGAAGAAGCAAAAAACACCCAACCGGAAAAGCAAAATGAAAAAAGAATCCAAAAATACCAAGATAGTGTAAGGAGCCTCTGGGACAGCTTCAAGCGTACAAACATCAGAATAATAGGGGTGCCAGAAGATGAGAGACAGCAAGTTATTGAAAACCTATCTGAAGAAATAATGGCAGAAAACTTCCCCCACCTGGTGAAAGAAATGGACTTACAGGTCCAAGAAGCGCAGAGAACCCCAAACAAAAGGAATCCAAAGAGGACCACACCAAGACACATCATCATTAAAATGCCAAGAGCAAAAGACAAAGAGAGAATCTTAAAAGCAGCAAGAGAAAGAGACTCAATTACCTACAAGGGAATACCCATACGACTGTCAGCTGATTTCTCAACAGAAACTTTGCAGGCCAGAAGGGAATGGCAAGAAATATCAAAGTGATGAATACCAAGAACCTACAACCAAGATTACTTTATCCAGCAAAGCTATCATTCAGAATTGAAGGTCAGATAAAGAGCTTCACAGATAAGGAAAAGCTAAAGGAGTTCATCACCACTAAACCAGTATTATACGAAATGCTGAAAGGTATCCTTTAAGAAGAGGAAGAAGAAAAAGGTAAAGATACAAATTGTGAACAACAAACATGCATCTATCAACAAGTGAATCTAAGAATCAAGTGAATAAATAATCTGATGTACAGAATGAACTGGTGATTATAATGAATCAGGGACATAGAAAGGGAATGGCCTGACTATCCTTGAGGGGGGGAAGGGGGAATGGGAGATGCGGGAAGAGACTGGACAAAAATGGTGCACCTATGGATGAGGACAGTGGGTGGGGAGTGAGGGCGGAGGGTGGGGGCGGGGACTGGGAGGAGGGGAGTTATGGGGGGAAAAAAAAGAGGAACAAATGTAATCTGAACAATAAAGATTTAATTAAAAAAAAAAGAAAATCAATGGGTACTATCACTTAATATATAAAAACTTCCTGGTGGTGACTAATTTTATGTAAGGTAAATGTCAGAAAAAAATCAGTAAAATTTGCTAGTTACTTTAAATCAACTTATATTTTAATTCAGAATTTTAAATACACACATTTGTAACAACTATAAAAAATACACCTTGTTTTTTAAAAATGGCATTTTCAAGAAGGGAGTTTTAGCCAAAAGCAATAGCAAAATTTACATGATTACAGTAGGCTGAATCTTCACACAATATCCTTTAAACATCAGTAAGTAGAATTATCACACAACCCTCTCCTGCCATTAAATTATTTCAAACCTAATACTAGTCTAATGAACAAAAGTATAGAAATCTCTTTATGTCTCTGAACAGCATATGCTCAGAAAAGCATAAACACCACTTTCAATTCTTCAGCATCTTTCCCCGTAGCACACTCTTCTTTTAGCTCCTACAGCAATTACTCTGTTAAGTCAACTTAGGTCTAAAAAGTAAGGCTTTAGATGAGTGGCCACTGGTTATTGACCTAATTTCTTATTCTTCATAATAGAAAATTTGGACATACTGTTAAACTGGAAGTCATTTGGTATACACATACCCGTCTTCAACATGTACTTAAATTTACTAAGCAAGGCGTGGACTCGGATTATCTTAATATTTAAAGCATTAAAACTGACATTCTTTTAGAAAGAAAGGAAACCAAATAAAATTTGATGTTATCATAAAATGGTTTTGCTCTAGCTCTTTTCACACTTTTTTTAACTCATTTCTCAACCTCATCCATCCTACATCACAAACACTGACTCCCACATGCTCCTTGGGCTCATCTGAAGCACAGAACACAATATATGACTTGAATGATTTCTCCATTCTCTAAATATGGTACATAATCAGTACCATTCTATATGCCACAGGGAATTAGGGCTTAATCTCTCCCGGAAACCCCGTTGAGGAAGGCTATGATAGACACTAGCACAACTCTTCTTCTCCAACTCCTCTCCCCACGGTATCTATTTAACTCGTAGCCAACTTTGTCCTGTATTCATAACCACAGGAGAAAATTGTTTAAAAAACACCTAACTTCAAATATTTAAATCTTAAGCTTCCTCTTAAATTATATTTCTCTTCAGTACATACTTTTGTCAAGTTCAGTATAGAACAAGTCATGACTTTTTACTTATTTTCTATCCACAAAGAACAAAAATCCTCAAAATTTTTCTGTAGATCTAGAATCCAGAATTCCTAAATAGTTTGCATAATATAAGATACGTATAAATTTTGGGTTATCCTATTCTTACGAACTAATGATGAAAGATGAATTGTTTTGCTCAAAAAGGAAGTGTGAATTTTGAAAACTTTTGCTGACTCTCAAGAGGATAAACAAGTGGTAAAAGATGGAAAGGTTTTTGTGATATGTGCTAAATGGAAAACTCTTAAGATTCACTTACTAAGTCACTGGAAATAATTGAAGAGAATCTCATTCACACTAAATGGAACTCCATTATCATACAAAATAATTTGAAACAAGATTATTTTCCTTGCTAACACTGTGGAGCAACAGTTTGTTTAGCTTCTTCTGTGACTTGACCTTTTTCCTCTTAAGACAATGGTGACAAAGATTCTAAAACAAGAACCTCACAATCAGTTAAAAAACCTATCCCAACATATTATCATACTACACTATACTGTAGATCATGGGTTGGCAAACTTGTTCTGTAAAGAATCACACAGTAAAAATTTTAGGGTTTGCAAACTAGTTTTTGAAGTAACTCCTCAACTCGGTCACTGTTGCACAAAAGCAGCCATAAACAACAGATAAATTAATGAGTACGGCTGTATTTCATACTCATTCATTATTTATGAACATTGAACATATTAATTTTCATGTGTCTTGAAATATTCTTTTTTTAAAATGGCCAACACCATTCTTAGCTCATAGGCCATGAAAAGCAGGCAGTGGGCTGGATTTGGCCCATGGGCAGAGTTAGTTGTCCCTTAAATAGTCTTTTATCTTATATAAAATGTTTTAAAATTACAGGTTCTAAGTCTAAAGACTTTGGAAACTTGTTTCTGGATCTCTCATTTTAAAACTTACCAGACAAGTTCTCTCTGGATAAATATACTCACATGAGAGAGAAAATATAATTCAGAATATAAATCCCTACTTTAAAAAAAAAAAAAACAGAAAGAAGCTGTAAAACAAATGTTTTACCTTAAACATATAATTAGGAAACAAAAATTGTATTCTATGAAATATAAAACAATATGTATTGATTTAGTATATACTTCTTAGTTTTTTTTTACTTTAGAAAAAAAGACAATGAAGAAAAGGTTCACAAATCTCTCCATCTTTTGTACAAAAAATTACAACTGAAACCAGCAAGCCCTTGCCTGTAGAACCATCAGCTCTGAATATAAAGTACACCTAGGGATTGGAGCTTACCTAAATGAGCTCTGGGTGCTCTTTAAAAAATGCACAATTAGTCATAGAACACTCTGGCTCTAAAACTTGGGAAACTTCTGAATAGGAAACCCTGCCTCCAAAATATAAGGAAACAAGAATACTTTCCACAATCATCAAATACTATAAAAAAACTTCACAGTCTGACTCACCTTTATCAAAGGTAAAATGTTACTGATACATTTCATGATTATTTTGATCCTCAGTAGTTGCTAAACACAAAATAAATTTTGGATGAACTTTTCTATGTTTCAGTTTTCCAAAGCAAGATACCAATACAAAATGTACTGAACTGGCAGAAGTCCATGGGCTAAAGAAAAAAGAATTAATTATAAAATGTTGACCAGCTTTATCCTTTTAATTTTATAACCGTTTCAGATACTGAGACCTAATTGGTTTCTGGTGTCTATCCATTATGGACATAACTCAACCTTCTATTTAGTATTTCTCAGTGCTTTTTGATTGGGGTTTCACTTTGCGACGAAGAAGATCTTCACGTCCAACTTCAACCATTTGTTCTTCCCAAGATTTGATTTCACTGTAATAACGAGCTTTATCATCTTCAGCAAGTTGAATATATACCTGAGAAAAAGTGTAATTGTTAAAATAATTTCTTCAGAAGAATCTTCGCCATTGATTTCTGAAATGCTTCCATATATACTATAAAAATTACCTTCTTCTTCTACATGTGTAAAGGGGGACTGGAGAAGGAATGTTTTTGTGAGATAAGGTAAGAGATAAAGATTTGTATTAATTAAATTGTTACAATTTTAGGGCTTGAGATGTGGGGAACGAGCAGAGGCACAGTGTGACTGTCACTGCATACACTGGACACTGAATTTGGTGTGACATTGTTTTAAATATCAATTTTATTTGCAGTTAAAAACTACCAAAAGAAAAAAGGCAAATTGATTCTAGGAATATGAAATTATTTAAAAATACTTTAACTGTATTATAAGTAATATAAGGTCGTTTTCACATGAATCAAGCCTTGCCCTAATACAGCGGTTCTCAACCTGTGGGTCGCGACCATCAGAAAAACACATATAGCATATCAGATATTTACATTACGATTCATAACAGTAGCAAAATTACAGTAATGAAGTAGCAGCGAAAATAATTTTATGGTTGGGTGTCACCACAACATGAGGAACTGTATTAAAGGGTCGCAGCATTAGCAAGGTTGAGAACCACTGCTTTAATACATTCTCTCACAGATATTCTAACTAGATATCTGAGACTAAAACCATACTTACTTGCTTTTCAGCACTGGAGAGATTTTTCCAGCTTTCATGTATAGATTTCAGCCTTACCTGTAAAACAATATATGTTTAAATAACAGATCCAGGGACTTAAGTGATTAAAGAAAAATTTTTTTTTTATTACTCATTTCAAAAAAACTCAGATACTAAAAATCATCATTTTTACATCATTTCATACTCAGATATTAATGCCTTATCAATATCTTCTTTCTAAATTAAACTTAAAATATACAAAATGACTGGAATAAAGATACTTATCTTTTTTACTGAGATATAATTTTCATATAACATTGTATTAGTTTCAGGTGTACATGATTCAATATTTGTATATATTCTAAAATGATCAACACAGTAAGTCGTTAACATTTGTCACCATAATTTTTTTTTTCTTATGAGAACTTTTAAGATCTACTCTTTGAGCAACTATCAAATTTATTAACTCTAGTCACCATGCTGTACATTGCATCTCCAAGACATTTTTATAAGTGGAAGTTTGTACCTTCTAACCACCTTTACCCATCTCATCCACCCCCATGCCTGGCAATCACCAATCTGTTTCCTTATCTATGAGCTCAGTTATTTTTTTAGATTCCACATATAAGTAAGATCATACGGTATTTGTCTTTCTCTGGTCTGATTTATTTCATCCTATATAAGAAAAGCCTAATATGCTAAGTGTCTGGTTGACCAGTCGGCTGTTCAACCAATCAAAGCATAATATGCTAATGATATGCTAAGGTCACTCAACTGCTCGCTATGAGTGCACTGACCACCAGGAGGCAGACAGTCCATCGGTCGACCAGTCGCTATGATGTGCACTGACCACCAGGGGGCAGACGGTCAATTGGTCAACCAGTTGCTATGACGTGCACTGACCACCAGGAGGCACACACTCCAACTGCTAGATTAGCTTGCTGCTGGGGTCCGGCTGAGAGGAAGATGGTCCAGACATGCAAGCCCTGGAGCCTTCCCATGATCCCTCCCCAACTGGCCAACCTCCCGCATCCCTCCCCGACCCCGACTGTACACCGTGGGGTCCCTCAGCCTGGCCTGCACCCTCTCGCAATCCAGGATCCCTCGGGGGATGTCGGAGAGCCGGTTTCAGCCCGATCCTACAGGCCAGGACTAGGGACTCCACTGGTGCATGAATTCGTACATTGGGCCTCTAGCTTAGTATAATGTTTTCAGGATCAATCCATGTTGTTGCAAATGGCAAGATTTCTTTCTTTTTTTATGGCTAAATTACATGTCAGTATCTTTATCCATTCATCTAATGAACATTTAGATTGCTTCCACATCTTGGCTGTTGTAAATCACGCTGCAATGAACATGGGGGGTTCAGGTATTTTTTCAAGTTAGTGTTTTATTTTTTCATTGGATACATACCCAGAAGTAATATTGCTGGACATATGATATTTCTAATTTTAAGTTTTTCAGGAACTCTTTTGTCTTCCATAGAGGGCTGCAGCAACTCACATTCCCACCAACTATGCACAAGGGTTTCCTTTTCTCCATATCCACACCAACACATTACTTTTATCTTTGACAGCAGTCATTCCAACAGGTGTGAGGTGAACTGTGGTTTTGATTTGCAATTCCTTGATAATTAGTGATGTTGAACATCTTTTTCATATACCTGTTAGCCATCTTTATGTCTTCTTTGGAAAGATGTCTATTCAGATCCTTTGCCCGTCTTTAATCAGATTTTTTTTTTTGCTGAGTTGAATTCTTTATATATTTTGGGTGTTAACCACTTATCACATATATAATATGCAAATACAGTAGAACCCACCTACATAAGCACCTACACCACTCACGTGGAGCACATACACAGCAGTAATGAAATGAAACAGTAAAAAAATTTAAAAGATAACAATTCCTGACCTTTACTTGTGGTAAATAAATAATAAAAAACATAAAGCACATTATGTGCATACATCAAAATGATGGCATATTTCTTTTTATAAATAAATGGGAGATGGCAACGTAACCACAAAACGACATACATCAAGTCCGATGTAACCTGAGGACTGCCTGTATTTACTCCCATTCGATAGATTGCTTTGCATTTTGTTGATGATTTCCTTTACTGTGCAGATAAAATTTATCTTTTTTTAAATTCAGAAATACTAATATTCAAGTATATTATGTTGTAGTCTAACTTCTTATAGCTTAATGTTTTGTTCTAAAATGGGTGCCAAAGTGTTTAGGTGTGAATTCAAAAGAACAATGCAACACCAGTCTTCAATTCTACTTAGCTGAATTTAATTAAGTGACTCAGAAAAAAAAGACCTATTACCTCTCTTAGGCTTGGTTCTTCTATAAAATTAAAGGGATACAGGGACCCCATGGCTGGAAGAGAGGCAGAGACAGTCAGAGTCAGCGCACATCACGCTGCCTATGCTGTTGCTCCCAGAGCGCAGAGAATAAAGGGAAGGTGGGTGGGTGGCAAATGAGGGGCAGAAGAAGGGGAGTGTGAAGGAGAGAGGGCCATTATTTCTGAGCAGAACTTTGAATGAATTTTATTTTCCTATTGACAAAAACAGAGGTAACCTGCCCTGACCAGTTTGGCTCAGTGGATAGAGCGTCGGCCTGCAGACTGAAGGGTCCCAGGTTCGATTCCGGTCAGGGGCATGTGCCTTGGTTGTGGGCACATCCCCAGTGGGGGTTGTGTAGGAGGCAGCTGATCGATGTTTCTAGCTCTCTATCCCTCTCCCTTTCCCTATGTAAAAAATCAATAAAATATATCTAACAAAAATGAAAAATAAAACAAACAAAAAAAACCAGAGGTACCAGATAGTACCTCAGACTACATAACCATTATGTTTTGAACATTTTTAACTGATCTTCATAAACATTTATAATATTCAAGGACAGTTAATCATTAAATAACTGCTCTGACCCTTAGATTTGGAAGGAATTACTTTAATGCTTTCAATTTTTTCATAATCTTTTTCTTTTAAAAATTTTTTAAAGTTTTATATATATATATTTTATTAATTCTCACCCAAGGATATTTTTCCATTGAGTTTTAGAGAAAGTGGAAGGGAGGGGGAGATACAGAGAGAAACATCAATGTGAGAGAGACACATCAATCAGTTGCCTCCCCCATGAGTCTGGATCAAACCTGCAACAGAAGTATGAGTCCTTGACCAGAAGTGAACCCGGGACCCTTCTGTACACGGGCACTCTATCCACTGAGCCAAACTGGCTAGGGATATATATTAATTTTTTTTAATTGATTTCAGAGAGGACAGGAGAGGGAGAAAGAGATAGATACATCAATGATGAGAGAGAATCATCAATCAGCTCCTCCTGCACACTCCCTACTGGGGTTCAAGCCCGCAACCCAGGCATATGCCCTTGACCATATCGAACCTTCCTAAACCCCATTAAATGAGCCCTTCCACCACGTGAGGACACACTGAGAAGGCACCAGCCAGGAACCAGGAAGAGGGTTCTCATCAGTAGGCAACTGTGATGGCACCTTGACCTTGGATTTCCCAGCCTCCAAAACTGTGAGCAATAAATTTGTTATCTACACTAATAAAAGAGAAACATGCAAATTGGTGTCACTCCACTACACCCACCAGCCAATTAGAGCAACTATGCAAATTAACCCAACAAAGATGGCGGTTAATTTGCATATGCAAGCACGGAGCGAAGACTGAAGGCTCTGGCTGGAGTGAAGACTGAAGACTGAAGAGGCTTGGCTTCTCCGCTGCGGCCGGAGGGGAGAAGCCAAGCCTCACTGCAGCGGGAGGGGAGAAGCCAAGCCTTGCTGTGGGGCCGGACCAAAGGCCTGGGTCCCAGGTGCCGAAGGAAAACTGGTGCCAGCAGCCAGGGGAAAGGTCTATTGCACGAATCTTCGTGCAACAGGCCTCTAGTTTTAAAATAAAAAACATTAAATGAATAAACAAAAAAATTTAAGGCATAAACTCACACAGACAAAGAAAACAGGAGAGAGCACCATCAACACAAAAGTTTGGAAGCTGAAAAGCAGATGCAGCCATGGTTCCTGGCTTACCTAACTCATGAAAGCTATTCCCAAACCAGCAGTGGGGAAGCCAAAAATGCAAAGTGTTTTACAACATAGAATTCTGAGGTGGCTCAGGAATTGGCAGCACCAGATAGGTACAAAATAGAAGTACGGTTAGGAGGCCTGATAGAAAGTGTTTATAAAGAGGTTAAATTCCCACAGATTCTAGGACATTTATCCTCTCACAACAGTAAAATAAGAGTTACTCAGTGGATACCAGGTATAGTAGGGGTGGTGATACCATGCTGGAAACCGGGAGATTACATGAAAATGTATGCTGTATCCCAGAAAGAAGGGCAAAAAAGGCTAAGAAAAAACAATACAGAGAAGACAAGAAAATTAGAGTATCAATTCAGAAGATGCATAAACAAACAATAAAAGTTCTAGAGTCAGAACAGAGAAAAAAACAAAACAAAACAGATCACATTCAAAAGAACAATAATCAAAATGGCTTTATACTTCTCAAAAGCAATACAGAAGTTATAAAAGGAGTATTTTTTTTAAGTTTTCAAAGAACATGAAACAATTCTATGCCCAAACTATCAAGTGTGAAAATATAGACATTTTCAGACATGCAAGAACTCTAAAAACTAATCTCCCATGTATCCTCACTGGGGAAGACTCTATAACAGAATCAGTAAACCAAGAAAGACAATGATAGAAGAAGCAAAAGCACCCCTAACATTTCCTGTCTAATTATTTCTAAAACTAAAATAAACATTTAAAAAATAAATGCAGATCTATTTTACCTGTGATGAACCATTCTTAGCTCCCTGGAAGCATTCAGATATAAAAATGTTATAAGCTGAGCGAGGTCTTTTTGGTTTTCCAAGCAATGTTAACTCCTGAGGAGTGAAAATGGAAGAGTTAGATACAGTTTTAACATCTCTGAGACTTAATTTTACTTACAGAAACTGTATTCACTACTATGCATTATGCAGAATGTTCTTTAATGTGGATGTTCCGGTTCTTATATAAAGTATGCGATTATTCCCTCGTGAGGTCAGAATTTGATAGCATTATTTTGAAAAACATAATAGATTTTGAGTTATTTTCCCTACATTTCATATACATATTATTTTCATGGTCTCCATGAACTGAATAACTGAGCACATATGTACAAATCTTTTTTAAAAAATAAGACAATCCCAGTTTCATTCTTACAGGGCACTACCATTTCCTTGGCCAAACTACTACATGCTTCCACCACAGCTTGTGAAAACTAGACTATCTGTTTAATAATCTCTCATTTCATTTCCTTCCCTGAATGTCTCTCAATCTTTAACCCCCAAAGATGGGCTAAGAGAGAAACATGGATGTAAGAGAGACACATGGATCAGTTGCCTCCCAAACACACCCCGACCAGGCTGGGAACGAATCTGCAACCCAGGCCTATGATCACATTTAAGTATGATATTGGGAGATGTGGGAGAAACTGTTACTACTATAGAAATTGATGAAGAAATATATGAAGAGATATATAAATCAACAAAACGGAATATTCCAATGCTTTTTGCCCGGGGAGATGGTGTTGTGCTAGTTGCCCCTCCATTGAGAGTTGGTTGAAACAAAGAATATATCCTGTGTGGAAATTAGGACTTTATATGATTGTGTCTTTAAAGGTATAAGATATTCAAAGAGAAACCTGTATAAAATTTGATATTAAAAAATGACCAAGGATTCTTCTGCTCCTGAAATGAGTTTATTTGTACATAACTCATAAATTCTTAAGCTAAATGGCATTTTTAATTTTCTCTAACCCTTCCAATAAATGTGATCACCAAAACGCAAAAAAAAAAAAAAAAAAAAGAAAGAGAGACATGGGCTAAATTCTTTTTACTCAGTATCTAAAGTAGAGGAAGAAGCCCAGCAGACATGGTTGAGCATTGACCTATGAGCCAGGAGGTCATGGTTCAATTCAGCTAATGGGCTTGATCCCAGGTGTGGGGCATGCAGGAGGCAGCCAATCAATGATTCTCTCTCATCACTGATGTTTCTATCTTTCTCTCCCTCTCTCTTCCTCTCTAAAAATCAATAAAAATATATTCTAGAAAGCAAAAACACTGTAGCTGAAATAAAGGATGCCTTTGATGTGCTTATTAGACTGAACACAGCTGACCAAAGAACCTGAGCTACAAGACATATTAATAGAATCCTTGAAAACCCAAAAATAAAGAGAACAAAGATGACGTTAAAAAACCCAGAACACTCAGGACTATGGGACAACTAAAATAGGTGTAACAAAAACATAATGGGAATGCCAGAAGAGAGAAAGGAAGACAAGAAATATTTGAAAGGGAAACCCCTTCTGTCTAATCCTCATTCTGGTGTTCTCCACTCAGCATTGGCTGCATGCATTAAGAAGAAAGGGAGAGTAAACTTTAGTACTCACCCCTCCAAATACCATCCCTAAGGCAGAGGCTGTATTTCTCTCTATTGGTACTTTACTCAATCCTTTTACTAACTGGATCAGCAACCGTAGATTACTGACTTGAAATTGGCTGAGTCCTTAGGGGGACTTAAAACATTAGGATCAGGAATATATATCTTGGCATCTGACATTAAAGGTTCTAACCTACTTTTTCAGAGAAATAGTTTTAATTCTGATGACCATTTTCTATACTATATGAACTAGATAGCAAGCTGACCACTTCAAATCTAATACTGGTTTTATACAAAAATGTCTAATTTTCAAATGATGAAATTTATGTGGATTAATACTTAAGTTAGGAACCACAAAATTTGAACTATATGGGTTTTTTGGGGTTTTTTTTACTGATTTGAGAGAGAGAAAGAAACATCGATTTGTTGTTCCTCTTATTTTATGCATTCATTGGCTGCTTCTTATTTCAATTCCCAGTCAATGTGCCCTGACCAGGAATTGAATCCACAACCTTGGTGTATCAGGACAATGCTCTATCCAACTGAGCTATCCGGCCAGGGCCCTATGTAGGGTTTTTAATGAGAAAAAGTAGTATTTCATCTTAAAGGGACTTATTTGATTAGCTACAATAGGGACTTTTCCCTGACGTGCTAATAAATTTAGTCTATTCAGCAATATATAGAATCACATTCACTATTACCTTTAGAACAATTCAAATCAGTAGGCTATTCTAGACCAAACTCAGAAACAGAGATTTTTACTATCCAAGATTTGGCTGTTCCTACAGCTTTCATGCCAGTCCTAACTATGTATTTTAAAATCAGATACATCCCCAAGTGGCAACAAGAGTTCCCAAGACAGGCTCAATGACAAATGGTCCTAGTGGCGGAAGAGGATGATCCCATGGTTCCTAATTAGAGTACACCTGACATTCTACCATATAGGACCACACACATCATCAAAATAAAAGAAAGCTCCCTATATTCATATAGTTATGTAAATTTCAGTTCTTTGTTAAAGGAAAAGAATATTTCAATGATACTCACTCTCTTTTTTAATATCGATTTCTTTTTTAAACGTTTTTGCATCATTTCTTTTTCCAAAGACACTTTCTGACTTGGAGTTAGCTGTTCTTGAATTCTGTTTAGCTCTTCTTTGTATGCCTGCCAGTCTGCCTTGTAAGCATCTTCATATATCTATAAATAAAAACAGTAAGTCAATAAACTGTTGCTACCAAGGAAAGACAATTGCATGACTTCAGATAAAGACAGGCTGAACTATCATGTGGAAAATGTGCTCTGGAATCACATTATATGGACCAAAAACATGTTTTTTTCATCATCTACATGCTAACCAACTTGAGAGTCTAGCAAGTAGCCTTCAATTTCACATTGCTGCCAACCCTTCATCACCACCCCACACATCCATATTATCATCATTTATGTAGATCAGAAGGTATGAAGTTCCTTTGTTTATAATAGATATTTAAAAAACAAACAACAACAAAAAATCATCTCTGGGTCATCTGGTCCTTTAAAGGGCATTAACAACTGCAGAGTAACTGGCCAGCAATGTTGAAAACCTATATGCTTACCTTTTTCTCTGATTCAGGAAGTTCCCTCCATACCTCCGCGATTTTTTTAATTAGTTCTGAATTTTTCGCTTCTACAGATTGGAATGAGAAACGATGTCACAACTTTATGTCTCATGAATAACTCCTAAAGATTTCCAGGAAATCATAACACATCAGCTCTAAAAGTAAGTTTTATTAGACAACTCTATACCCCACACAACTTAATACAATGATTTAGCTTTTCTTTAACCAATTTAAATAACTTTAACCCTAGCCAGTTTGGCTCAGTGGATAAGCATCAATGCAAGGACTGAAGGGTCTCGGGTTCGATTCTGATCAAGGGCAATACCTCAGTTGCAGGCTAGATCCCCATCCCTGACTCTAGGTCGGGGCACCTGCAGGAGGCAAACAACTGATGTTCTCTCTCACATTGATGCTTCTCTCTCTGTGTCTCTCCCCCTTCCTTCCACTCTAAAAATCAATGGAAAAATATCCTCAGGTTAAGAATAACAAAAAATAAATATATAACTTTAGTACTTTATCCAAATTGTTAAAGTCTTTTATCTAATAACCAAGGAGTGTATCACATATCACCAAAACAGTCCTCAGAACTTGATTGCTAGTTTAAGCAGTTCAGTAATCAATTTCTTCACTTAATATTTCAATCAAACATTTTTTTCGAGCCTTTTAGGAATTAAGTTCATAACATCTGAATAAAGAACAAAATACAGTCTTGATTCATATACCACCACCTTGGATTTGAATTACAGAAATACCAGTTGCAAACAAACTAAACTTTTCTAAAATCAAGTCATTATTCCCCATGTCCTTCCTCATCTTAACTAAAAAGGGTACAAATGCTTTAACAAACCACTTATTAACTTCAACTCCTACATTTTAAAAAGGTGTGAGCACTGAATTATGTCTCATAAACCAATTCTTTATGAGAATTTTTATATCTCACTTGATTTTCAGAAGTGCCCTGTGATGTATTGTTTGTGAATGGGCTTTAGAAATCATAAGCAAAAGTTACCTATTATTAATTTAGTTATTATCCTTACACTACAACCTCAAATGAAGGCCCTATAGCCTTTCTAGGGAGTCGTCAAACATCCTACCTGGAAATCTTTCAGTACAAAAGCTCTTGCGTTAGCAGTGATTTGTATAGATCTTTACAGTTTACAGAACACTTCCACAGAAGTTATTTCACTGTCACTCCCATTAAAAATTCCCTGTGGCAGAAGGGGCTAGGCAAGAGATAAAATGATTCATGGTGGTCCTCTAAGCCAATGGCAACTAGGCCCAAAATTAAGCTTTCTCATAACTTCTTCCCTGGTTGCTTTGTATTCTACATGCTGCTATTTTTAAAATATCTTTCATTAGTGCCTTTTTTAAAAAATATTTTTTTATTGATTTCAGAGAGGAAGAGAGATACAAACATCAATGATGAGAATCACCTATAGGCTGCCGAAATTCTGGAATGTGCCCTTAACCAGAATCGAACCCGGGACCCTTCAGTCCGCAGACCAATGCTCTATCCACTAAGCCAAACCAGCTATGGCATTAGTTCTTAATTATATTTAAAATATTTCTGCCCTGCTGGGTTGGCTCAGTGGATAGAGCGTAGGCCCTGGGACTGAAAGGTCGTGGGTTCAATTCCGGTCAAGGGCACAGACCTAGGTTGCAGCCTCCATCCTGGCCCTGGTTGGGGGCGTGTGGGAGGCAACCAACCAATGTGTCTCTGATCTTCCTCTCTCTCTGTCTCTCCCCCTCCCTTCCACTCTCCCTAAAATAACAACAACAACAACAAAATCAATGGAAAAATATCTTCAGGTGAGGATTAATAACAACAACATTTCTACTTGGTGAAAAATATGTTAGACCTGCTATTTCACAGACCCTGAAATAGAAGGTTATGTTCCTGCAGTCAAGGGATGGTTGGCAGTGTACATCAAATTTACGGCTTAACTGCTCAGTGAGCTCTTCATTGCATCAGAGAAGGGCACAAGCCCCCCAACTCCTTACCTGGGTTCCGAGCTTTATATATGGCTAGCTGTTCTTTAGAAAATCGAACGTAAGAAGTCATTGGCTTCTTTGGATAACTACTCAAAGTGGATGAAAACCATCTGGGTATATACACAAATCTGCATGTAAGTAAAAAAAGAAAAGAACCAATGTCAAGAATTTAAGCGCCAATCGTATTAACATGTCTATCAATCAATAGGCCCCAAATAAGAGGTGATCAAGATGCTATATATCTGACACTTTCGACAAGACCCAGAGAGCTAGTGACATTGACAATCGTGCCCTAATCAGAGGGAAGAGCCTGCAAAACTGAAGTCCCTCCCCTCACCCCCCACCCCACCACGAAGGGCAGAGAGCGCAGAAAACATGTACTTCAGCTCCGGGGCCCCGCCTCCTCAATGCCTAGAAGAAGGCGGGAGACTGTCGGCGCGACTTTACAAAGAGCGGCCTGGGAACCAGGTGCTCGGCCGGGGAACCAGGTGCGCCGAGGCCGCATGGAGGGGGGAGGGCGACCAGGGGGGAGGGCGACCAGGGGGGAGGGCGCCGGAAGCAAGGCGCGGGGTGCTCCTCCTGGAGTCGGGCCTGCAAAGGCACCCTTCCCTTGGCAAGGTCGAGGTCTGACCACAGGGTCTGAGCGTCCCTGACCTCCTGGGAGGGACAGAAGGGGGGAGACACCGTCTGCATCCCGGCCCCAGGGCGCCCGGCCGCCGGGTCCAGGCGAGGGTCCTACCTGAAGGGTGCGCACAGCCGAGTCCCGCAGTCCGCGCAGAGCTCTGCTCCGGACTTCCCCAGGGCGCTCAGCACTCCCCACACGCCCCGAAGAAGCGGCATGGCACCCCGCGAGGCCGTGGCCGGACCCCAAGCTCGCAGAGCAACCTGGCACAACAGAGCCACCCCGACAAAGGCAACCCGTGTCCAACCTTCCCAGCTTGTTATCAAACCCCGACTCGCGAGGCACTATGGGAAGTTTACTCCGGTTGGTAGGTAGGGGACCGGGTGAGGCAGCATCGGCGCAGGCGCCGTAGTGACTTCCGCCGGGGGGCGGGGCTCCAGGAAAGGGGGAGGTGCCCGGAAGCGGAGCGGGGAAGCCGCAGCCCGGCGCGCCTGCCGGGGGCCTCGCCTCTAAGGGGCGCCGCTGAGCCGCCTCGGCCCCGGCCCCCGCCTCCGCAGTCGGCTCCGCAGCGGGGCCAGGAGGTGGTGGAGCGACGGCGGCGGCCTCACGCGGACTGGGCACCGCCGTGCGGCCGCCAGCGCCTGCCTCGGCTCGTGCGTAACAGACGGCTGTGCCCAGACTGCACGGCCTGCGCCCACGCTGCTCTGAGGTCAGATGGGCGGGCGTCGAGCGCCCTGCGGAGCCGCTCGGGGCCAGCAGGAGCCAAAAGTGCCGCGGAGGAGTGGAGGGGAGCGTGTTTTCCAACCTAAAAATGCGTGCTTCCGGACCGACCGACCGCAGCGCCTGACTCAGGGTGCCTGTGTGGTGCCCGTGAATCTGCGTTTTGTTTTGAAGATTTATGATTTATTGACCTTAGGAAGTCGGGGGAGAGGGGCATCGATGGGAGAGAGAAACACCGAATGGTTGCCTCCCGTGCACCCCGGGGATGGAGCCCGCAACGTAGGCGTGTGCCCTGAGCCGAACAGGCAGCCTCTGGTGCAGGGGAACCGCTCCAGCCCACGGAGCCACACCACACCGGCCAGGGCCGAATCTGCGTTTTTAGCCCGCACCCCAAGGTTTGACAAGTTCTGGTGCAGTGGTCACGGGACCACATTTGAAAGCCACGCTGGTCTAGACCGGCGTCCCATGTATGCGGTTAATGCAGACCTAGTCCTCCAGCCTGGCAGGCCACCTGCTGACTCTGTGGGGAGGCGGCTGGCCAGTTGACGGAAGATGCGAGTTCTAGCCCCAGCATTAACTCTTGGTCCAGGAGTGCCGCACCCCTGCTCTGAGATTCAGTCCCCCCCCCCCCCCCCCCCCCCACTGCAGATGAGGATCTGTACTAGGTCAGTTTTCCCAACCAAAGCCCCGAGAACTTGGGACAAGGACACTTGGAGATATTGATGGATGTGCTGTACTGTCTTGGCCTGTGTTGTTCAATGGTTAGAGTGTTGGCCCATGCACCAAAGGGTCTCAGGTTCGAATCCTAGTTAAGGGCATGTACTTGGGTTGCAGGCTTGATCCCCGGCCCAGGTTGGAGCACATGCAGAAAGCAACCAATCAATGTTCCTCTCTCTCTCTCTGTGTGTTCTCTCTCTCTCACTCCCCCTCCCTCCCTTCCTCCCTTCCACTCTAAAAAAAAAATATCAATGGAAAAAATATCCTCGGTTGAGGATTAACAAAATAAAAATAAATACTATGGTTTGGCTCAGTGGATAGAGCGTCAGCCTGTGGACTCAAGGGTCCCAGATTCGATTCCCGTCAAGGGCATGTACCTTAGTTGCGGGCACATCCCCAATAGGGGGTGTGCAGGAGGCAGCTAATTGAAGTTTCTCTCTCATCGATGTTTCTAACTCTATCCCTCTCCCTTCATCTCTGTAAAAAATCAATAAAATGTATTTTTAAAAAAAATAAATACTATGGTATGTAATGAAAAATTAAAACAACACATCCTTAGGTTGTAATCATATTTTAATGTTTTCAGAAGATTTTATATCATTTTATTTTATGATTTACATATTGAAGTAAAGCAGAAAAGATATCATCATCATGGTTCCCAATTTACATCTGAGAAAAATTAACTTCAGAAAGCCCAAGTCATAAGGTTACAATAGTTAGCATGGGGTGGTACTGAAAACCTGGTCTTCCAATTCATTGTCTTGCACTTTTCCCATTATATCAAACTATCCCTCAGACTCAGTCAAGAAACCACATGATTCCAGTCCATAATATCTTCCTTGGATCTTCTATAGTGTGTAAGCTTGTATTATTTACTTGTGATATATCATATACCACTTTGGGTTATAATGCTTTTTTAAAAATATAGTTTTATTGATTTCAGAGAGGAAGGGAGAGGGAGAGATAGAAACATCAATGTGAAAGAGAATCATTGATCAGCTGCCTCCTGCATGCACCTTACTGGGAATCGATCCCACAACCGGGCATGTGCCCTTGACTGGAATCGAACCTGGGACTCTTCAGTCCGCAGGCTGATGCTTTATGCACTGAGCCAGACCGGCTAGGGCTGTAATGCTTTTTTATGTGTACATATTTTTTCTCAATAGATGGTAAACTACTTGAGGACAAGACCAAGTGTTTTATTTCTTTCTTTCCCCTATAATACCTACCATGCGACATTGAGCATGACAGATGGAGAGAGGGAGGGAGGGAAAGAAAATATGAAAAAACTAGTGGCCCAGTGCACAAAATTCATGCATATTAAAAGGGAATTAATTAGAGGAAGTATTTTAATATTGCTATTTGCCCTTTCTCTATAATAGAAGTGTCAGAGATGAAAGAAAATTAGTAAAATGTATATGAAAATCTCCCTCCTGTCAGAGTCTGGGGTGTGCCGTGGGACCCAGAGACAAGTCCCCGCCCACCCGCACGCACCTAGAAATTACGTGAGACCCAGACCCCGCCGGTCCCACCCCCTTCAAGCCCTGCAGGGTGGGGAGCGCAGCCTCAGGTTCCCCGTCAAGCCCTGTTGGGTAGGGGGCGCAGCCTCAGGCCCTCCAGCCCAGTGCTGGGTGGGGGGTGCAGCTTCAGGTCCCTCAGTGCAGTCTCAGGTCCCCCGGCCCTGGCTGGGGCGGGGGTTGCAGCCTCAGGCCCCCTGGCCCCGGTGCAAGGGCGTGAGGACCATTTGCATATTAGGTCTTTATTATATAGAATTGGTTTCTGCACAAATTAGTTATGTACAAATTTGACCCCACAGAAAATAGCAACTATCTATTAAAAGTGTTATTTGCCCATAGAAAGCACAGTTATGTATGAAGATGGGAACCATGTGAATTTTTGGAATATACATATGAAAGTAATGAGCATGGTTTATTGATACTTGCACATTAGTAAAGCCGAAGGTAGCACCAATAAATAGCAGCAGCAGTCAGAGACCAAGGTAATTCCCTGCTGAACAAAGGAGTTTGGTACATAGATGCATAGCTATCACTGGGAGAAAAAACATTCCTAAAAGAAACCAGTAATGCTTTTGTAATTACAATGGATAAATAATTCAGCTATAATTGAAGCAATCACCTAATAGGTTTAACATGAGGAATATATGTAATTCTGAACTCCTAAGTAAAATATATTTCTAGAAATAAGATTATACTGAAAACACCATATTTAAAGACAATTTACACATCAGCAATTAAGTAGTACTGTGATAGGCACTGAATAAGCACAAAAAAGTAAGACATTGTTCCTGTGGGAACAAAGAATAAACATGCAAAAAATTACAAAAGTATAATAATTTATTGCAATAATAGAGGAAAAAATTTATAATCTGAATATTTCCTACCTTATCTTTCCTGTAAATTTTACTAAAATGTATGATTTTTTTCCCCTTCACTTAAGGTCTGTTATCACGGCCCCCGTGAGGTAGGGACGACCCCGGTCAGGTTGAAACGGCCCCGGTGTGGTAGGGACAACCCCGGTCAGGTTGAAACGGCCCCCGTGAGGTAGGGACGACCCCCGTGAGGTTGAAACGGCCCCCGTGAGGTAGGGACGACCCCGGTGAGGTTGAAACGGCCCCCGTGAGGTAGGGACGACCCCGGTCAGGTTGAAACGGCCCCCGTGAGGTAGGGACGGCCCCGGTGAGGTTGAAACGGCCCTGGTGAGGCTCAGACGGCCCTGGTGAGGTTGAGACTACTCCAGTGAGGTTGGGACAAATAAAGGGGACCAGTATGGACTGATGAACAGGGGTAGATACAGAAGCAGAGCAACATTGAACAGAATGTTAAACTACAGTGGGAAGCCTGGGGAGGGTTGGGGGGAGGGGATTAAGAGACCAACTGAAGGACTTATATGCATGCATATAAGATTAACCAATGGACACAAGACACGGGGCGGGGGAGGCGGGGGGTAGGGGCCGGGGGAATGTCAAGGGGGAGAAAAAAGGAGACATATGTAATACTCTTTGTAATACTTTAAGAAATAAAAATTATTAAAATATTAAAAAAATAATAATAATAAAATAAAAAAAAATAAAAACAAACAAACAAAAAAAAGTCTGTTATCACTTCATTGGAGTTTGCCTTTTAAATCAGTATACAAAATAGAGGGGGGAGGGGAAGAAAAGAAATAAAATCCATATACAAAAGGATGGAAGGGAGAGAAAAATTAGAGCTATCAGATGTTAATAGTTCCCAGATATTCAAATTAGTTTGAGTGATTTCTCAATTAGAACAAGTCTGCATGCAGCCTTAATTATTAAGAGCATGTCAGTTATTTTTAGACATTGCTGTAGCAGCATTATGCAAAATAAATATAGCTCTCTATTTTAAAGCTGATTCTATGAGTCAGCAGGAGGTAGGACAAGCAAAAAGGATAGCTATAATTTTATGCAAATTTATAAAACCCAAATTCATGTTGCTGGATATTCCTGAAAGCTGACTTAAAGAATGGAGAAATCCAGAATTATATTGATGGAATAATGCTATTAATAAACAGTATAACCTACAGTGTTTGCCCTCATGTTACTGTAAAACACCTGATCAATACAAATAATAAACTATATTTTATTGCTCAATTGCATGCCAAACATTTTAGTACATTACCTTTAATCCTTTTACACATCCTATGAGGATAAATTATTTCTATTGTAGAGATATGAAAACTGATATTCAGAGAGATGTAGAGGAAGAAGTAACTTTGTTGCATCTTGTTAAAAATATTTACCTATGAATCCAGTTTGCAGCCTTGAAATTATATTTAACTCTATGTAAGCATAGCATAGAGAAATCAGCCATGAAGTTGCAGTTTTGTTTTTCTAACACTTGCTCACATTATATTATTACTTTTCTATTCCTATAAAGACTCTTTCTTGACTTTAATGAGTGGATTGTTTAAATAACATCTTAAGTTCCTTTGTTCATTCATTCATTCAAACACTTAGGCTTAAGTTTTTAAAAATTACACTCACATATGCATGGGTGTGCTTGCATAAAAAGTGGGCAAGGTAATACACACAAAATTAGGTTTAATGGTAATTATACCTGAGTATTTCAGGAGTGACAGATGGTACTCATCTTTTACTTTATATAGATCTGTATTGTTTTATTTTTTTTTCTAAAATAAAACAATAATATTCATCTTTTGTCATAAATTTTAAAAACTCAGCTCCTAGTAGAAGCCAGCACAATAGTGTAATACTGTTCTAAAAATACAAGAATGACTAAGGTCTGATCCATCTGCTTGAACCTGCCTAGGAGAGTAGAGGGTGTCTTCATAGAGTAGGTAACATTTGAACTGGTTTGTGGTTTTTCTCAAATGGGGAAGGGTGGAGGTGTTTTCCAGAAAAAGGGAACAATATGTGCACGTCATAGATAGATATAAGAACAAGGTGTACATATACATATATGTACATATATTCATGTGAAAAGGAGTGATATAAGACAAATCCAAACAGGTTGGGTGGCATTAGGTCGTGAAAGGCCTTGTATAACATGCCAAGGAGTTAGCCAAGACCAGCAACTTTTTAGGCAGGCTAAACTTGTTTTTAGAAAAATCTGGTAGGAGCACAAAGAGTGGGGGCGGAGGAGACTATTAAGCTGAGTTAGGCTACGGCTATAATACAGGGAAGAGAGGCTGAAAATATGAACTAAGATACTGGTTCACACTCCAAAAGCCTTTCTAATTTTAATCAGCAGAATTTCATTGACCAGTTCAGCACATGGAAGCCAAGAATGACTCTGAGGATTTCTAGCATGACAGATTATTTCCATTCAAATTCTCTGCTGAACAAATATCCCTAAACAAATGCTTTCCTCACATCACTTTGCTGGTTAAAAACTTACTCTGAGAAAGTAGAGGCTATCAAATCAAGATTTCACACCCAGTAGATCTGCCTTTTCCACCTAATCTTTTCTTTCATTAATTGCACACAGACCTACCAAGGCTATTTTTACTTTTCTTCTACTTTATTATCTTTGTGTGGTTTCTCTCATTTTAATTAATGTCTTCCCACTTCAGATCCTTTTTTTCCAAGGCCTAGATCATTCACTTATTTATTCAATAAATACTTGAGTTCTTATGTGCCAAATACTGTGCTAAGTCCTAGGGAGTCAAAAACAGGAAATGCAAAGGATCTCACAATTAACGATACTGACAATACAGCATGGAAAGGGCAATTACACACACTGGGGGTAGAGTGACATCAGTGTTATGAGAGAATAAGCTACCCCTCGTTCATGCTCCGCTCCCAACAACCTGGCATCCATCCTCAGACACAAATGCCCTGTGAGAGCCATGGAATCTAGCACCAGATGCCAAGGACCCCAGAGTCTTGCCCACCCACGCATTTGGTAATAGGCATACAGGTTTTGGTCCTGCAGTGGCCCGTAAACCAGCTCCAGTTCCCTCTTGTCCAAAGTCCAGGAACCCCTGCAAAACACTCACTGTCTTAGACAATCATTTACAGATGAAAGAGCCATTGTGGAAGTCCATGTTTCCAGCAGAGAACTCCAGGGCAATGCTGAAGCAAACTTAAGTGTAGACACACTGGAGAAGGTAAGACGAACAGTTTGACGTTACCCATATCACCCATCTGCCAAGATGGCACAGCTTAAGGCCGAGAGACGATCTGAGCCTGTGATTTCTCCAATGAGGAAAAGTGAGAGCGTGGGAGTGAGCACCCAGCTTCCCCAGCTGTGGGGAACACTGCAAAAGGGGCTCATTTCTCTCTTAGCCCATCCAGAATGTCAGGAAACGGTTCTAAGAGGGAATTTTATAGTGATAAATGCATATATTAAGACAACAGAAAGACTTCAAATAAACAACCGATCTCAGGGAACTACAAAAAGAGGAACAAACTAAGTCCAATCAAGATACACTGTCAACACTCAACCTAATGAGGATAGAGAGAAGGCATACGAGCTTAAGAATTCTGCCACAAGAGGGAGCAAGAAGCATGGAGCAGGTGTGCCCAGAAGGTCTGAGAAAGCCTCAGAATCCCTAGCAGAGCTGATGGAAGTTTCCTCTCTCCTGAAGGCAACTAGTCAAGACTAGAGGTGCTACTTTAAATCAAGGAAACATGATGCCATCAAGGATCACATTCTTCCAGGAACCCATCTCCAAACATAGAGATCTGAAATTTATCTGATAAAAAATTCAAAATAGCTGTTTTAAGAGAACTCAGTGTGCTACAAGACAATTCAATAAAACCAGAAAAACAATACATTTTCAAAACAAACAGCTTAACATAGAAATACAAATATTAAAAAAGACTAAAATTCAGAGCTAAAGAACTCAACGAATAAAATACAAAATGCAATAGAGAGCATCAAGACAATGGAACAAGCTGAAAAAAGAATCTGTGAGTTAGAAGACAAGAACTTTGATATTATCCAATCAGAAGAGAATAAAAAAAGAGAATGAAAAAAGGAGTAAAGAAAGCCTATGTGATCTACAGGATAACACAAAAATAAACCATATTAAATTATTAAGTTCTCTCCCCCCCCCTCCCACTCTCTCTGAAAAATAAATGGAAAAAAAATATCCTCAGGTGAGGATTAAAAATAAATAAACACTCTAAATATAAATGGATTACATCCAATTACGAGTAAAAGACATAGAGTGGCTCAGCCAGTGTGGCTCAAAGGTTGAGCATTGACCCATGCACCAGGAGATTGTTGGTTTGATTCTGGGTTAGGGCACATGCCCAGGTTGCAGACTCGATCACCAGTAGGGGTTGTGCAGAAGGCAGCCAATTGATGATTCTCTCATCATTGATGTTTCCATCTCTCTCTTTCCCTCTCCCTTCCTTTCTGAAATCAATAAACATTTTAAAAATAAAATACATAGAATGGTTAGATGAATTTTTTTTTAAAAAAAGACCCTATTATATGCTGCCTAAAGAGACTCACTTCAGCCATAAGGATGTACATAGGCTCAAAGTGAAGGGATCAAAAAAGATATTCTGTGCAAGTAAAAACCAAAAGAAAGCAGGGTAGCTAGTTATATCAGAGAGAAACTTTAAGCTAAAAACTGTAACAAGAGACAAGGTCATTGTATAATGATAAAGGGGTAAATTCATCAAGAATATATAACAATCTGAAATATATATGCTCCAAACACTGGAGTATATAAATATATTAAGCAAACACTAACAGATCTGAAGGGAGAAATGGACAATACAAAGATGGTAGAGGAATTCAAAACACCACTTTCAACATAATAAATAGATCTTCCAGACAGAACATCGTCCAGAATAGATCACATGATAGGTCACACGATAAATCTTAGCAGATTTCAGAAGACTGAAATTTTACCCAGGATCTTAGACCACAATAGTATGAAACTAGAAATCAATAACAGGAAGAAAGCTAGAAAATTCACAAAGATTTATAAATAAACAACACACTCCTGAAAAACCAAGGGTCAAAAAAAAACCAAACGTGAAATTTTAAAATATCTGAAGTTAACAAAAATGGAAACAGTTCTAAGAGGGGATTTTATAGTGATAAATGTGTATATTTACACAATAGAAAGACTTCAAATAAACAACTCATCTTTACACCTCAAGAAACTACAAAAAGAGGAACTAAGTCCAAAGTTAGCAGAAGGAAGGAAGTAACAAAGACTAGAAGTAAATGAAATACAGACCAGAAAATAATTTTTTTTAAATCAATGAAACTAAAAGCTGCTTTTTAAGAAGATATTAAAAAATGACAAACTGGCTTGGCCAATGTGGCTCAGTGGTTGAGTGTCGAGCTATGAACCAGGAGGTCACGGTTTGATGCCTGGTTGGGGCACATGCCCAGATGTGGGCTCGATCCCGTGTGGGACGTGCAGGAGGAGCTGATCAATGATTCTCGCTCATCACTGATGTTTCCATCTCCCTCTCTGAAATCAATAAAAAATATACATCTATTTTTTAAAGAAGCATTCATGACCATGTGTGGCTAAGGGAAATAATCAAGACACAAAGTATCCCGAGAATGTTAAACTGCCCAGAAGCAGCCTCTTTGAGCCTCTAAGTATGTCTGGATGATCAGGTTCAATGGAAGGAAATGCCCATAATTATTACTGTACATGATATTGAGTTAATTCAGCTTTCATTTGGTGGGCACCACAATCCAAATATTTGCACTGTGGGTCATACCACTTCTCTCATGAACATAGATGCAAAAATCCTCAACGAAGTATTAGCAAATGCAATCCTAAAATACATTTGGAATCGTCGACACAATATCGTAAAAGGAACAAAGTTGGAACACCCACCCCTTCCGATTTCAAAAGTCACTACAAAGCTACAATAATCAGTGCCAGCTTGGTACTGGCATAAGGTGTAGAAATCAAGAGAACTGAGAGTCCAGAGATAAACCTCTATGGTTAGTTGATTTTGAAGGGGGGTACCAAGACCTTTCAGGGGGGGAAATTTGTCTTTTCAACAAATGTTGCAGACCTGACCTTTAGAAGACTTTGCTTCCCAGGTGGGCCCTCAGCTGGAATCTAGAAACTTGGCTTTTGTCACTTTCCCTATGTGACATTGTGTCTGCTGTGCTGACTATAGACGTTTTAAATAATGTGACTTATGAGGAACACTTACTTTTCTTCTGAAAGATTAGAATTTTGAAGGGCACAGTATCTACATGATTTAGTCCCTCCTTGCCCCAAACCACCCCCTCTCCCCCCCAAAAAAAACACCAAAAAACAAAACCTGGACTTAGCATCTCAAACAGACTTTCCTGGACAGAAACAGTGTGCTGTGTTATTGCATTTCAGAGTCACTCTCTGTGCCTCTTCAGAGAGAACATAGGAAGCCTGCACATGGATTCCTCCAGACTCTGCCTTATCTCTGTCCCCGTTACTGATCCATCCAGCTGTGTGTCTTTGCTGTGTCACTACAATAAATAAAACTGTGAGTGCGACCATATGCTTAGTCTTTCGAATTCTTCTACGGACATAACGAATGCATAGGTGGTTGTGGGACGGCCAAAACAAGTGTATCTGAAGTGATAACACAAGTGGTGGTATCTGTTCCTCACTTTACATATAAAATATTTCATACAAACTTACAATGATCTTTTGCACTAGAGGGCTTAAACAATCATGTACATGATATGGGGAAAGCATAGCTCGGACCTTGTGCCAATAAAAACAACTTCCTCCCGAGGTAAGAAAGGCACGTCCCTCCCTCTAGAACAGTAGAACCTAAGGGAGTGTTAAAATAAATTTTGAAAGAAATGTATCTTATTATACAAAAAAAACCCCAAATGCTAGTAATTTGGGATGAATATTCCCTCTTCTTATTAGTTCAGTTCATTTTATACCTTAAAACCACATTCCTAACATAACAGGACAATGGGAGCAGAAATTTCCGTGCGACATAAAACCACCACGACTAATACATTACAATTTCTTTCTACAACCAAAAATATCAGCTGCCCACTCATGTCCAGTTACCAACACTCCCAAAAAAACTCCTGGTGAAAGTGCATCAATTACAGTTTAAGGGAAGTTTATAGCTATCATTCCATGTCAAAAAGAGTAGAAATGACAATGCATAGGATTTTTCACAAGTGAAATGAGATGAATCTCTACCTGCTGCCTTACATTTGTATCATACAACTGTCATAACAGTAAAAGGGAAGCCCTATAAAAAACAAGAACTTTCACAAATAACCTGCATTACACTTTAGGGCTTTTAAATTGCAATTAAACTTCTGCTTTAAAGAAAATATTTTTGAAAGTTCTAGTTTACAGTTAATAGTTATAGAACTGAACTCTAAAAATTCAGATGTTATTGTTTTAATAATCACTTGAAAGTTGTAAATAAACTTTTTTTTAAAAAAAGCAGTGCTCTGTTATATCTTAACAGACCAAGGTCAACAGTTTGAGTCCACTGAAGCCCTGTTTATATGGTCATGGCTAAAGCATTAACCACATTTTCCGTGGTTGGTCCTAATAAGAATAAGAATAGGACTGATGATTCTACTGCAGAACTCAAATTTTAAATCATTCACTGGACTGGATTTTGAGTCTATTTCAAGTTGACTACTAATAAATAAACATGATATAAATAGCCTGAAGACCAGGAATTTCTTTTAATCTTAGAGAAAGGAATTTGCCTGTTTCCTTTTTCTTTTCTAATCCTCGCCCGAGGATATTTTTCCATTGATTTTTGAGAGCATGGAAGGGATGGGGAGAGACAGAGAGAAACATCGATGTGAGAGAGATGCATTGATTGGTTGCCTCCTGCATGCACCCCGACTGGGGATTTAGCCTGGGAGCGGGGATTGAGCCTGGGAGCGAGGTATGTGCCCTAATGTTTCCATTTTAAAATGGTGTCAGATAGGTACTAGATTTACTGGAGTGATCACTTCATAAGTTATTTAAATGTCTAATAACCGGGCTAAACATCTGAAAATAATATAGTAGTGTATGTCAACGGTAATTGAAAAATAAAAACGTTATTTAAAAAAATACAGAACTGTGAGAGGGCAGGATCCTGTGAAATATCAATGACTGAATAATGTACAAAGATAAATGGATCATCCTATCTAATAATAGACAAACATGGTAATTGACCATACCTTCACTATGCTTCCCATTGGCTAATCAGCGTGATATGCAAATTAACCGCCGACAAAGATGGCGGCTAATTTGCATACTGCAGACAGGGCAGGCCAGTGTGAGCCGCCATCTGGGCCCCCGTGTGCCGCCTAAGCCCCGCCCCCAGCCGGGACCCCCGTGTAAGGCCCTGGGCGGACGGGACCCCCGTCTGCGGCCCTGGGTGGCGGGGCTTGGCGGAGTGATCGGCGAGAGGAAGCCCTATTCTTGCAGGAGTCCTCCTGCAACAGGCTTCTAGTTGTAATAATAAGAGCAATGAAAACAATATGTAGTACTGTTTCTATCAAGTTTTTTTAAAAGTCACTCATAAATATTCTTAGGGTTGCCTTGTGTACTATTTATGTGTGTCTACTTAATACCTGTTGAACCTTTGAAATTGATCAGTAGTTGATTTAAAAAGAAAAATATTAGTTTTCCCTAACAAAATTTATAGTAGGATGGGCAGTTGGGGTGGGGATGGGTGGGTAACTTAAAGCAAAAATTAGTAATATATGGTTTACATAGGCATGTGTAAAACCCATATTTCAGAAATCATATGCTTTGAAGATAGTTGGGGGACAAGGGTGAGGTTGCCCTTACAACCTGTATTGCTGATTGAGTGTATGGGTCAATTACAATTTAACTATAGTTTCCTTTTTTTTCTTTTCAATATATTTTTATTGATTTCAGAGAGGAAGGGAGAGGGAGAGATAGAAACATCAATGATGAGAGAGAATCATTGATCAGCTGCCTTCTGCACATCCCCTACTGGGGATTGAGCCTGCAACCCAGGCATGTGCCCTTGTCCAGAATCGAACCCAGGACCCTTCAGTATGCAGGCCAACGCTCTCTCCACTGAGCCAAACCAGCTAGGGCTTAACTATAGCTTTCGACTAGATCTCGAAGCATCCAGGACTTCGAGTAGGATCCTAAATCTCCAAAAGACTACTCATTTCCTTCACTCCAAGGAGGTCCTTAAGTTAATGGTTATTCTGTGGAGGAAGGCCCCTGGCTTGCGATTTACAGTTATAAATGTTAATTGGTGTACTCTTTGTTAGAATTAAGCAAAAACAATGTACCAAATGGTGATTTGACTGATCATTATGCCACCGATGAACCCTGAAAATTCTAGTTAAGAACTTGTGCTCACTCCTCAGGAGTCTGGCTGTACCATTCAGATGTAAGCAAAGGCAAACAAGAGTTAGGCAAGTTTCAAAAACTTTAATAAAGAAAAAAAAGACACTTCCAAAAATAAATGCCACACAAATGAAAGTTTATAAAAAAGTGTAAGATATTCATGAAACAAAATCCCTATCAAAATATCCTAAATACTAAAATCTAATGATGTTGAGTGTTCAAATTTTGGGAGAATGCAGCTTATAATAATATAACTGGGAGTGTTCTTCATAATATGCCTGTTTCAAGACATCACTTAATATAATTACTTTTAAACCTATATTTTCTTAAACATCCATTTCACAATTCATTTAAATATTTTACATTCATTTATAAAAACACACTTTCTAACAACGGGTTATTCTGTGTTTTAATAATAATGAACCATGGTAAAATACTTCAGTGATTTAAATGTCTTGCTAATGACTACATCCGTCACAGATTCTTGCACACTTATATAGCTACCGCATAATCAGAAGAGCTATCACTCTTCTTAAAAATGACACTCATCCAAGTTTAGTAAACATGCTAATAATTAGAGATGTATTTTTCCCAAGTTAAAATACTTTCAAGCTTTCTTTAAAATCTGCAAAGATAACCTGCTTATTTAACTACTTTTTATTGGCAATTTATAAAGCCAGGAGAAGCATCATTTTAGAATTTTCTCCCTAATTTCTATAGTAAAAAAGAAAAAGAAAAAAAAAGGATGTTCTTTTTCAAAGTGGATGGCACTAAAATTCTATTTTGGAAATTATAATTTTAAAATGTGAAGAAATGCAATGTCAGTTACATCTAGAGTGGTATTTTAATGAATTAACCTAATTATTCTTGAGGTCTCTACAGATTTTTCTTCAGTGTGGGTGACACTATCTTATACGCACACATCTTAGTACTTCAGTAATTAATCCATTTTAGTTGTGATCCAAGACAAACACTAACTTATTCTAAATTCTCTTCTATAACAAGGGACCAATCTATATCACCTTTAGACTGACAATTTAGTGAACAGATAAAAAGCTAAAGCAACAAAATTTATATAATTAATGATGGTTAATTAGCCAAATCAACAGACCTTAGTCTCACAATTTGGAATTAATTTTCATGCAAAATTTAACATAGAGTTTTGATCCTTTACTTATAAAGTATTATTTTATCTTTTTAAGTAATCAAGACAAGTAGTAGAAAAAGCATTTTATTTATATGGAAAAGCTACATTAAGATCTGTAAAAGGTGTCATTATAATATTGCCTATACAGAAAAAAATTCAAATGTGAATAACAACAAATAAAAGTTACACATCTTCCTACTTAGCAGTGCAATTAATTCACATTGCAATAAAGTTAAGTCAAGTATAACAAAATCAAAACAAGTGTTTCTCCATAATCAGTATACTGAGAATTACAGTGTAAAGATCATTCAGGTTTAAGAAATCTGCAATTGATCTACACAGAAAACCCTAAGACAAGGGAGACAGACAGTTAATTCATTTAATTATCAGCTGTTCGGTTTTTTTCAATACTGTTCACAGGAAAAAAGTAATGAGTTGACATACATGTAAATAGAATATATTTAGTCTATACAATAAAAAAATACAAATTATAAAGTGAGCTAACAAAGAATGAAATCTGAATAGATTTATAAAACTGACGACACAGACAACACATACAGTATTTCTCATGTAAAAACATCTAATTTCAGCAAAAAATAATTTGGTTACTTTTCAGATGTTTTGTAGATCTTGTAAGCTGAAGATGCAGATGTCCAAGTATCTTAAAATCCATAATAAATGTCTTTCTCAATGCATACAAAAAGACTCTCATCACAGTCTTAAGGGTATTTTTGGAAGTTTGTTTAGTCTTGCTTCAGAAATACATTTAAAATGGATAAAAATCAAAGGATTTCATGATACAATGAAACAGTAAACAGTGCTCAATTTACTGTTAATATTGAAAAAAACCTAGATTTTACAGTACTCTGGTATATATGAAATTTATTTTTATTTTACATTGCATATTTCTGAGTCCATTCTCTTGCGTGTCTGTTGTATCTGTAGGCATACAAAAGGGATATAGTAAAAACATACAAATTGAATCTTGTAGAAGATCTCTCTACATAAAACAGTATACTCTACCCTCCTACGCTTACTTGCAGTAATCATACATATACCAATTATGGGTTCAATGTGACTTCGCCTTATGCACAAATAAAACAGAAAACTTAAGACAAATTTTTACCTGATGGATTTGTCTACAACCTATATGAAAACATACCTAAATTATAAATAACAAAATGAAAAAGAAAACAATTTATGGTAATAATCTATAAAAGGCAATGAGCATTACTTGTAAATTGCAAATGAATCAATGGTACCAGTAAAATGAAACAGCTTGAAAACTAGGTCAGTTTGGGTGGATTAGGGATAACTTCTTTTCCTGGGAGATTAGGAATATAATATCCAACACTTCCCAATCACCAAATTCTTTCATTTTTAAATTTACTCCCTAGAATTATACATAATTCTTCCCTACCAAAAACATAACCTACTGTGCAAATACAGAACGTGTACTATTAAAAAGTAAAGGATTGAACAGTATGTGAAAAAGAACGAGATTTTTTTTTGTAAAAAGACAGAGTTTAAAAAGAAAGGTTTACTACACTGGAAAGAAAAACAAAATCAATGTTAAGTATAATAAGCATAACTAAATGTACTTATTACATATATTGGTAATACTTACTTTTCTTTGTCTGATTTATAGATCTGTGCAATATCTGGTACTAAGGGGTCATCTGGATTAGGATCACAAAGTAGAGAACATATGGACAATAAAACTATATTGAAAAGAGAATACCATATTAGATAATGATCTTTCTTTATACAATTACATATGTGAAAATAATTTCACTGAATATAGACAATTAACTTACAAAGAAAACAAAACATTAAATTACATTTTAGACTATAGCTGGTAGCAAGTATTTTTAATTTTTAAAATTATGAAATTACCATATAATATACATAATATGCACAATTATAATTTTTAAAGGTTTACATTCTATTTGAATTTCTATTTATTTAAAAAATGTGGACCTCTAAAGTAGCTATTATAATCTTTAAACTCAAGTGTTTTCTACAAAAATATTTTGGTAACACACACATACCCCAAATGATACATAATAAAAAGCTTTTTAGAATAGCATCCTAACTTTAGATGTCTCTTAGAGATACTTCTGTAGAGGAAACTGTCCATTTTATTCTATTTTAATACAGAAAATCTGTGTTCTAATCAATTCAAGGTAAATCAATCAAATTACAGTTAATAGTCCAAACCATTCGGACATTGTGCTCATGTACTTTTATACTCTGGCTTAGTGATATACAGTGTCCACAAAGAAGGAAGATTTGTAAGATTTTTCTCAACGACTCTTTTATTCCATGTATATTATTTGTATCGCATGCATGGAAAAACAATGTGAATAGTTACTCTGTAACTTGTATATTTTTAAATATAGATGAAAATTTTAAAAGTAGTTGTTTCTTGCCACATTACGTCAAATATAAATACAAATAGCCACACACACACACAAATCTAAGTATATGAAAAAAGAGGGAACAAGACTGGTTCCTCTCTTGCCTCAACTGCATGCCACCACTTCTGAGGGGGTCTGTGGAATCTTTGGAACAACCTTGCATCTTCAGCCTCCTCTACTATGTTCCCTTATCTTTTCCTATTCTTCAAATTCCACAGGTGAATGTATAAAGCAAAGTTGATTCTTACATGACACGAAAAGTGGGTGCTAAGAGCACTAATATTAAAACTAATACTTATCTTCCTTAGCTTCCATTGTATATTAAACCTAGGCTAATGTCTCCAAAAAGTTTCCAGATAAAAATCAAAATAAGACATTTAAAATAAGACATTAAAATAGCTGTATTTTTAGGTAGCAGGTATAAGCTACCTTACAAAATAAGCAAGAGGCAAGTTCCTCATCTCCACAGGCCTGCTGCCCAGCTACAAGCCCTGATTTCACTATTATGCACAAAATCAAATGTTTTAAGATAAGTAAAACGGAATGTTGACACTCACTGTGTGCTTACTGTGTGTCAGGTGCATAGTGACCCTATATTATTATAATTCCCACTTTACATATGAGGAAACTGAGGCCATTTGAAACTGTTACTGAAGACAGTTACCAGAAAGCATCAATACTAATTATTTTTTTTTTTTAGTTTGTGCTAAATCATTTTTAAAATGTGTAGCTTCAGGACATTTATTATAAAAAGCTGTTTTCATATACATGACTAACAACTTAAAATTCACCATACATTTACTTCATTTTTTGGCTTGACCGTCTAGTAAATCTTTAGCTTCATTGATTTTGGCTGCTATATAAGGAGATCCTCCCTTGTCTGGGTGATTTAAAAGCATAATTCGTCGGTGAGCATCTCTTATTTTTCCTTTATTGGCAGTAGGGCTCTGTAATAGCCACCACTGAAGGCAGATTTTGGTAGACTTTGAAACACTTGTTTCACTTGAGGCTCCATATGCTTCATGGCTTGCAAAACATAACGGCCTGCAAATCCTACAGCAGCAATGGTCAATCCAACTGCTATCACTGTACTGGTCATGGCTCCGGCTCGGTTCTCCTGCTTCCGCCGAGAGTGCGGTTCATCCCAGCCCGAAAGGCCACGGACACCAGCTCCCCGCCGCTACCAGAAAGCGAGGGCGCCGCCAGCAGGGACCAAACGTCCACACTCGGGCGCCCAGAACACTCGGTAGCGGCCAATACTAATTATCCTAGCTAATAAAAGAGAAACATGCAAATTGACCGTACCTCCGCTACACCCACAAGCCACACCCACCACCCAATCAGGAGTGGGTATGCAAATTAACCCAACAAAGATGGCAGGTTATTTTGCATACGCAGGCACCCAGCTGCCTAGGTCCTGGGAACATCCTAAGGACCCAGGCAGCTCAGAGCCTGCAGGCCCCAGCATAGGCCCTGAGCGACCTTGGTCCCAGAACACCCCTGGCCACTCCTGGTCTACTGACCTTGGCGCCATGGGGGTGGGGCAGCAGAGGCTTGAGCAGGGCCTGAGCGGAGGGGAGGGGAGGTGGCCTTGCCCAAGCCTCGGGCAGAGGCTTGAGCAGAGCTGGGGGGCCCTGCCTAAGCCGCATTGGAGGCTTGAGCAGTTGCGGAGACAGGGGATGTGCCAGCCTAGGTTTGCCAGCAGTCCTGCCTCTGTGGGTGAGCTGCAGGGGAAACACCTTTTCTGACAGCTCATTGGCTAAGCTCCCTGTACGCCACTGGTAATGTTCTTGGTAACTTGGGTAACAAGAATCCAAAAAGGTGATCTAGGGTTTTTTCACCTTATTCCTACAGGAAAAAATGAAGGTCTGCTGCTGGAGGGCTAAGAATCGTCATGTCCTGCCCTAGCCAGTTTGGCTCAGTGGATAGAGCCTCAGCCTGCCCACCACAGGATCCGGGTTGATTCTGATCAAGGGCATGTACCTAGGTTGCAGGCTCCTCCCTGGCCGGGGCCCAGGTCAGGGCTCATGCAGGAGGCAACCAATCAAAGTGTCCCTCTCACATTGATGTTTCTCTCTGTCTTTTCCTCTCTCTTCCACATTCTCTAAAAATCAATGGAAACATATTCTCAGGTGAGGATAAAAAAAAAAGAAAGAAATGTCATATCCTATGAAAGACACATCTTGAAAATGCCTAAAGAAAGTTGTCATTTTTTTCATGGTGAAGGGACTGGAGCCCATGTTGATGAAAACACCTTGGTAGCTGCAGTGGCTGACAGTGGCTGCAGCAGCAGGGTGATGGGGCTGGCGCCTTCCCCTAATCAGCCGGGTCGCCTCCCATGGAGGGAGGTCAGACTGCGGCTTAGGCCTACTTTCAGCGGGCCTAAGCCATCAGTAGGACATCCCCTGAGGGCTCCCAGTCTGTGAGAGGGGGCAGGCTGGGCTGAGGGAGAACCCCCCCGCACCAGTGCATAAATTTCGTGCACCAGGCCCCTAGTTCTTTATAAAAAGCTATCAATATCAGAAGATAAATGTTCAACATCTGGCAGTCTGCCATTTTTTTTTACCAGTATATGTGTAAGTATTTAGCTGCTTATGCCAAATGAATTATATTTTCCAATACCATTCCAGGAAAGAACATATGAATTTGAATAACCCTTTGACACAGAATCTTTCCTACATGTAGTGCAGCTACACTACCATGTGTAAGATTTTTTAAAGGACAATGAAATCTACATGAACATTTTATACAAACATTTTAGGTCAGAAAAACTGCCATTCACAAATAACTAACTGACACAAAGGGCTATTATTTAGCTAATATTTGAAAAAATTATGGCTGTAGACTCTGTTTCCTATAAACCTCATCACTTTTAAAAACAAGTCATATATTCAGATAGCATTTATTTCTTTTGTTTTAATTTTTAAATGACCATGGATCTCTCCGTGAATCCTTTAAGAGAAACAATTTTCTTGAATTTTATAAAAGGAAAATCTACCAAGTTACTTCAGGGGCAGATGCTTCTAACTCAAAACAATATTTTCCAACTGTCAGGTGCTCTTCTGTTTAGAGAAACAAGACTTGATTTAAGAGGATTCACACAGCAAATAGTATTTGCTAAAAAAACAAAAAGGGCTTCAGATGTACACATCTGATAATTTAGCAAAGAACAATGTTACAGATTACGTTAAGAATCCACATGGCGTATGTATTAGTCATTATGATAATGCTATTGATTACTCAAAGTTTAGAGCAGTGATTTTCAACTGGTACGCTGAAGAATTTTAAAACACACAATACCAGAGTATTTAGTCAGGGGCACTGACATCTTTTTCCTTAGATTATCAAATAAAAAATGACAACAGCCAACACAACTATATGTTGTGTTGAATGAATCAAAATTATATGTATTTTTTCTCAGATCAGGAAAAATAATATTTTTTGGTGTGCCACAGGATTTTAATAATTAGTGTATGTGTGTTGTAAGATGAAAAACGTTGAAAACCACTAGTTTAGAATAATGTTAGATGTACTGCATCATTCTAAAATGTGAAATATGTTTTAAATCATTTATCAACCTAATCTGATATTTCTTCTTAGATGAAGTAAAACAAATGTAAACCTTTAATCATTATGTCAGTAATTCCATCTAATAAATGGGACAATGGGCCCTGGAATCATATATTTACTTCTCTCTTCTTAAAGATAAGCTAAAACTAAAGGGTAAAATGTCGAGAGGCTTATCCCCAAATTTCTAGCTCTAACATTTTAAATTTCTCTTACTTCATCATTTAGATTTGCTTACCAACACCACCACCACCAAATTAACTGTTAAAGGCTAAAGAGACCTGGCTGGTGTGGCTCAGTGGTTGAGCATCAACCTATGAACCAAGAGGTCATGGTTTGATTCCCAGTCAGGGCACGTGCCTGGGTTGTGAGCTTGATTCCCAGTAGGGGGCATGCAGGAGGCAGCCAATCAATGACTCTCTCTCATCGCTGATGTTTTCATCTCTTTCTCCCTCTCCCTTCCTCTCTGAAATAAATAAAAACATATAAAAAAAAAGCTAAAAAGAATACATATAAGAGCTATGAAAGCAAAGCAAAATCAAAGCAGGATAAAACACAGTAGATTGTTTTGTTTTTTTTTAAACTTTGGGCCTTAAATACTTCTGTATTTTTCCTGTTTCACTATTATCAGCTGTCATATATCTGATAAATGAAATTACCTTTTGATACAGTCAGAGCTGGTGACCATTGTGACCTCAGGATATCAAGACAAATACTTCCATTACTGTTTATGTTTGGATGATAAATTTTTGTTGTGAAAGCAATCTAAATATAACACAAAACAAAATAAAAATGTGACAATCCATGAACAATGAGCATAACAGAACCAACTTACTCTAGGGTAAAATGTCTTTAAATTTAAGCACCCTAGTAGAGAAATGTATTCAACACAAATTGAATGAACATCCACTTTGTGTGCACAAAGTTTTAGCTACTAGGCATGTGAAAGCAGATAAAGTAAGTTTTCCCACTCCCCCGCTTCCCCCACCGCTCTCCCCCGCCACCTCCAGCAAGAACCTGAGAAGTATTTTGGAGAGTGCAGTATGAGAGCTGATATGACTGCTGAGTAGCAGCTGAAGTTATTAACCATGGCTTTGATGATTCCCCAAAGTAATCCTTTTCTTCTTTTGCTTATCAAGGATACCTGGAAGTGACACTAGGGTCTAAAAATAGGGTGCTGACCCTGTTCTGGGGGAAAGTGGAGGGGCCGGAGTTTGTAACCTGTCCTAAGAAATCCACCAGGAATCCTAATCTCCCACAAGACTTTTTGTTATACCATTTCATGTGTATATAACGCTATTCAGGTATTTTTAAAAATCTAAAATAATTATTTGCTCTTCCTCTCCGAAGCACACCGGCGCCTTTCCCTGGCCCTTCCGCCTCCCCCAGATGTGTTACATCTGCCTTTCTCTCTCCTAAGATCCACGGGCCATCTTTTGCTCCTGTAAGTTGTTTCCCAAACCTATGCAGCCTGGCTGGCTCACTTCTACTACCTCTGTAATTTTCTAAATAAGCTTCTCTTATAATTTGAAAAAATAAAATAAAATGAAATAATTGTTTCCTGAATGATAGCAGTTGTTAATGATTTTCTCCCTCCTGATATCCCCATCATTTGTTCCCTCTTTAGATCTAATTTAAATTAAATTGAATAAGAACATGTTTTTATCCCTCCCACCACACTAAATAAAAGGCCTGTATCTTATTTACTTTTGTATTCTCCAATATCACAGAACATGGTAAATGTTCAATAAATTTGAATACTTAAAACTGAAAAAAAAGAGTCAACTTTGGAAAGATAATCCCCTAAGTGGAAAAGTCTGATTCCTGACCATAAAACCCAAACTACAGAGATCTAATGAAGAGGAAAAGAAAGGAACCTAATTTACAGCATAACAAATACTGCCTTTTGTTTTACAAATGTAATACAATTGTTTGAGTAAGAAACATACTTTAGACTCAGTAGTTTTACAGAACAGTTGAACACGCTAACCTGTCTTGGACATAATAAAAATATCTCTGGATATACCCCTTTTGTCACCAATCACAAAAATAAAAATACCTTTGGTGGTTTAAAAGGATAGTCTGTTGGAAAATGTACAGTGAGAAAGAAGACTCCACCTTGATATGCGCTATCAGGCTGAAATCACAAAACATTTGCATCAGTGTTTGATTACTACATTTATTTAATAACCTCAAATGAACCCCCTCCCCACCAAAATATGTCAGTTTGAAAAACATGCCATCATTTTGTCAAAAGTTCAAATCATTTACCTTGAAAACAGATTTTCTTTTGCACGTATGAAGGAGGATTTTCCAACTATCATGTCAACATCATAGAGTTTAAAGCAAATAAAAAATAGGACACACACACAGTTGTGTGACTTGCCCAATCAAATCTGTTTACGAGTATAGATTTTTAAATATCAGTATACACACAAGACTGCTGTAAGAAAAGAATAATTTTCTGTGGCAGTAATCAGTATGAAAAAAAGGGCTGGGGCTAGTATTTACCTTCTAATTTATGAAACTTAAGTCCTAATAGTCCTCTATGGGGCAAAAGAATGGAGATGAACCCAGCAGTGTGGCTCAGTAGTTGAGTGTCAACCTATGAACCAGGAGGTCATGGTTCCACTCCTGGTCAGGGCACATGCCTGGGGTTGAGGGCTCGATCCCCAGTGTGGGGCGTGCAGGAAGCAGCCGATCAATGATTCTCTCTCATCACCAATGTTTCTATCTCTCTCTCCTCTCCCTTCCTCTCTGAAATCAACAAAAATATATTAAGAAAAAAAAATAATGGAGATGAACTGAAGAGAACAAGTTATGAAAAGGATAGGCTAAGGGACAGCATTACACAATTTAAACCGCAAATCTTCACTCAATAATAATTTTTAAAATAATGTGAAAAGGTTCCAAACAAAACTAATAAATTCAATATTCATGGAATTATCAAATTAGGAATCAACAAGAAGAATCTACATTTGGCCAGGAATCTTTATGGCAATTAGAAAATATGCTACAAGCGAGGGAAAAAAGATACTTTTTTTTAAAAGGTAGCAAACAATAGCTAATATTTTATTTTAATTCCCTTATATTTAATTAAATTTATCATGTTATACTAACATTTTGGTTATAACAGCAAGCCTATCATTACTTCTTCCTTAACTTCTGCATATATATTAGAGGACTGCACTGTATAATTATTCTTACTACATGTATTGCTTAATTCTAGTTCATAAAAAATAATAAGGAATGTAGAAAACCTAAGTACATTACAATTGACAGTCATGGTCTGCTTAGATTTTCAAGTAATACGACAGAATAACATGTTTACATTACTAAAATAAAGGGACTATGAGTAACATAATTATAACCATTTGCTACATGTAATTCACCTAAGAAATATTTTTGAAGGGCTATAATTCAAGTGGTAAGAATGGGTCTTTTAAAGATAGTATTTTGAAGGTTCTTAGTAAGCAACGGAAAACAAACAAATAACCAGATTCTTAAACGCTGTTTAAATAAATATGCTGCATTTTACCCTTTAAAAGGCTAACCTAACAATTTAGCAACTGAGATACTTGACCAGTACTCCTTCTCTGAAAAATCAGTAATTGTTTTGTTCTTTTACGTTAAAGACAAGATAAAGCTCTTTGCGGGGAAGAGGAGAGAGAAAGATGTTCATGGAAACATGTTACTATGTTTCCCGGAAGGCATCTTTGAGCTATCAGTGCCCATTCTTATGCAATCAGATTTTTGCTCATAGAAAGGAAAGCCTCTTTCTAGTCATAACTGCCTCTTGGGTGTAGAAACAAATAATCTTAACAAAGGCAGTTAAGTGTTGAGAAAGCCACTCATAAAATAGCAGGTAATTTTGACTTCAGGATAATCTAAGAAAACTGAAAGCAGCAAACTCATGAGGTGGCAAAGATAGACCCACTACAGTATTTTATCAGTTCTCTCTCACAAATAGGAAGTGATAAAACTTAGCACAAACTGGTATTTGTTACTTATAGGAATTCATTATTGGGTTACTTACACTTATTTCTGACCTACTAAAACTGTTGATGTGAGAATAATTATGCTTAGTTCTGAACCAGTTTTTTTGTGTTAAAAAAAAAAAAAAAAAAAAGACAAAGGAAACACACAGCCTGGTTACAAATTGTGGGTGATCCAGAACTATACGTAATTGATCAAGGATTTGGCAAAGGAAAACACACGACAACGATCCTAGAAGTATTTGCCATCAGTGCTGTAGACAATTATCATAAACCCTGTAATTACATTTTGCTTCCTGGGTGATTCAGATACAAGAAAATTCAACCTGAGCCACAAATATCTGATCAAAGGTGAAACGGCAAGAATTAAGTATAGCTGAGGGGATTAATTTCATATATAGGAATCATACTTACAGGTCCCATAATAGTTGCTTGCCAGTGGAACACTGAAACAAATAAAGGAGTTTTGGAGTCATTAACAAATGTTTGAAACTGTATTATTAACTGTAGCAAAATGCTAGCAATAAAGCAAAGCTTACGGTCGTCTCCCACAGGTCCGGCGGAGCAGTGAGCAGGTGGGTCACGCTGTAGATCGCTTAATTCCTGAAGCGAAACAAAATACTTAAGGTTAATTCTTTTTCCAGTAAAACAGCATAATAATCCATGAAGACACAAATTATCAACCTCACTATACAACCAGTTTAGGCACCTAGTTCAATTCAAAATATAAAAACAAAATGTGGCCTAAGCCCGGGGTGGGGAGTGGCGGCGGGGTGTGTGTGTGTGTGTGTGTGTGTGTGTGTGTGTGTGTGTACCGTGGCCACTGAGCCTCCCGCTCAGTGTTTCTTCTCTCGCCCCTGGGCTCCAGGGTTGGGGGGTCCGTGCCTGCGCAGGGGTCTCCACACTGATTACCTAAAGTCACAGAGAAATGGTGGAAAATCCACCATCTCCATTGCCAGAAAGATCAATTTATGGCTTTGTTCCTTTAAGCTCTGAATTTGGCTTCATACTATATCTCGTACGGGCTTTTATTCCTGAATCTTGGCCAAATTCCTTAGGCTGAACCTATTGGCCTCAAAAGTATTGGGCAGTTGCACTGCCCATCTACCTCCTTATTACTGTAGTAATCAGTCATGTACTCTTATTTGGAGTAAATACGATGAGTACCTGGCCACAACTCCATTCAAACAATCACAGATAACTATGCCAAAAATCAAGAGCAGAAGAAATACCAAAAGAGACCATCCCAGCATTAAGAGATATTCCTATCAGTGAAGTAAACCAAATGTTCTATCTTATAGTCAAAGAACTTTACATAAAAGTATGTAGATTAACGTAAGATTTTATAATTTTTTATATACTTTTTGAAACACGTTGAAAATGTTAAGTTGAACTTCTCTTAGACTAAGTTCATTAATACTGTAAATGTTCTCAAATATTAGTTATTAATGGACAGAATAAACAAAACATTGCATTAGCATAAAAAAGACAACAAAATGTACTCTGTCACTCATGGGAAGAAGAGTAATTCATGACACAGCTCCAAACCTTGAAAAGATTAAATGGATTAAAATAGTTCTTTAATGAGTATCTACTATAGGCAAGGTAATTTATATAAGTACTAGGTATATAATGTATTTGAAACAGGTCTTACTTCAACAGGTTTGTAATCTAATGTGAAGAATGAAGGCTCACACAGAGATGGCTATTAAAGGAACAACCCACAGGTTAAATGAGAAGAAGGCCACATTTTGAAGCCTCGCACGTTGATTCATATTCTCTTTTTTGCCATCCAGGAAGCAAAGGAAGGACCATGGAGATGGCACAGCTTTAGGTCGGCCAGTTCTGGATTGGCATTCCAGTTTTACCACAACTAGCTCTACGACCTTGGAGAAATCACCTCATTCCCTTACCTTCACTTGGGGAGGAACTGGTCACCTCCAAGTACAAAAAGTATATATACATTATAAAGAACTATGCATTATGCCCAGCCGGCACGGCTCAGTGGTTGAGCATCCACCTATGAACCAGGAGGTCACGGTTTGATTCCCGGTCAGGGCACATGCCCAGGTTGTGAGCTTGATTCCCGGAGGGGGCATGCAGGAGGCAGCCAATCAATGATTCTCTCTCATCATTGATGTTTCTACTTCTCTCTCTCCCTCCCCCTTCCTCTCTGAAATAAAATAATTTTTTTTTTAAAAAAGAACTATACATTAGGACTGAAGAACCTAATTTAGTTTGGAAGATCAGGGAATGTCTCTGAGGAAGAGGGACCTAAGCTGAAATCTAACTGAGTGGAGGGATCTGAGATATTCTGAAGGATCTACCTACCAGAGGATGTGATGATGAATTAATTACATGTGCAGAGTAAGGAGAGAGGTCACAGATACACATTATGGTCAGTGGCAGCTAGCATTCACTCGATGTTTTGTTGTCCTCACCATCAATCCTCAGAGGTAGGTGTGATAACACTCCACACGTTACAGATGAGGAGCACGGTGACTCACTTCACCGTGTGTTCACAACACTGGTCTGTAAGGGGTGGAACTGGGAGGCCGAACTTGTGGCTTTTCAGTTCACAAATGTACTAATGTAGGTGCCGTTTTCTGAGATGAGGGAACACTAGAAGACAAGCTGACTTGGAAAGCAGACATAGAATCTGTGACCCCAGAGACAGCAAGGGAAATTTTATAGGACTGGAGCATAAAAGAATACTGGACTAGAAATTGGAAAATCATTGTCTATACCTGGTATTTAAAACCATGGGGAAGATGGAAACATTTTCTTGGGAACACATGTAAAACAAATACTGCATCTGGTCAAATCTAACATGCCACCATAAGTCACATCCTTATTTTAGGCACCAATAATTAAGGAGGAATGCTGCCAATTAATTTTACGATAAGATGCGTACTGATTCTACTTAAAATAAAAAGGATGTGCACCTTAGAATCATTCCAAGACGGTGATTACTGCAGTGAGTTCAGCATTCTAGTAGAGACAAACAAGAGGAGGACGTGGTAGGGACAGGCTTTCCGGAGAAAGTGATATGAGCTAAGTAACTGAGCCAAGTGCAAACTCAGGTCTCCCTCTTCCAAGTCCTCCAGCCCACTTGGGTACTTTCATTTTTGGTTTCGTTGCTGTGGTTTCCACAGCTGGTCAGTGCTTCTCTTCCCGACAAGAATTAACTAACAGAGTTAGCAGTTCCTTCCGTCCAGGTATAGTTAAGCAATAAAGAGGAAGATTTCAGTCTCTGATTACGCAATAGCGGTTAAGAAGCAAGGCTGTGAAGTTCAAGTCCAGGTCACACACCTGCCGCGTGACCTTAGGCAAAACACCTCCCCCCCCCCCAATCTCAGTTTTCTTTCCTGTAAGGGATACTGCTGCTTTCATCCATCATTTCTATGACCAACAAGTGAAATGACACATGTAAAGTGTATAGCAGTCTCTGGCACACAGGAAGCATTCAAATAAATGTTAAAATCATGTAAAATTGGTAAGAACCATCCAATTCTCTTGAAGCAGACTATAACTATTTAACTAGTTTAAATGACTGGGGGAGGAGCAGTTCCCAAGTCACAGCCCCATTTTAGAAGGACTGTGCTTTATTTAAGTTTTCTAATTTGGGCTCTCAGGAGATTGCTTCTAAAAATATTCATCACGTGGCGTTTTATAAACATTAGTATATATGGGTAAATGGGATTTCTTTGCCCTTATTTTTAACTAGAAAACTAGTTCATTAGAAATACAGTCTCTAATTGTGGTTTAAAAATTAATGATTAATATATACACACACACACACACACACACATACATATATATTACACAGATAATGCATGTAAATAAATCATACATCATACATAAGTACATACAAATTTATTTTGTTTACTAACAAAAAATAAAACCCAAACCATATTTTAGTCGAATCATGTTCAGATTTCAAATTCGAAACAGTTCTTGAAATCCCATTAAAATATTGCAGAAAAATACAGGTTATCTTGTTCTTATATATATATATATTTTTTTTTTTTAAATATATGTTATTGATTTTTTACAGAGAGAAAGGGACTGGGATAGAGAGTTAGAAACATCGATGAGAGAGAAACATCGATCAGCTGCCTCCTACACACTCCCTACTGGGGATGTGCCTGCAACCAAGGTACATGCCCTTGACCGGAATCGAACCTGGGGCCCTTGAGTCCGCAGGCCGACGCTCTATCCACTGAACCAAACCGGTTAGGGCTTGTTCTTATATTTTTGTGCCCTGATTCTACCTCCTCTGTAAAGAGAAGTTAGAGCTAAGGACCAGAGAGAAAAATCTAACAGTGGAACTCCTGCAAAGGCCCGGTTCTTAAGCTCACTTATAGGAAAGAGGCAGCTGATGGTCCATCAAACATCCTTAATAGTCACATTGACCATTACTAATAATGGCACTAATGCTTTGGTGAGGAACTTACACATCCTAGACTTTGTAGGAGGGTCTCAATTTCTAATATTCATTCCCTTTGTCAAACCATGCCTGGAAATATGCCGTTACACTGTTTGGAAATATGTAACTAAAACTACAGTGCGTAGGTACAGACAGAATGACCAAAAAAAAAAAAAAAAAAAATCAAAAGGCACAGTATATATATAATACTCACCCTTAAAAATACAGATATTGAATTTGAAATAATAAAAATAAAGAATTCTGAGATGTGCTAGGAAGGTAAAAATATAAAACAAACAAAAACTCCAACCAAACAAAACCCCACCTTTTTGGCCCTTAGTCTGCTGAGCAGCCAGTGTATTTTTAGATAAGACTTAAGAAATCAAGGACCACACCCAGCCAGCGTGGCTCAGTGGTTGAGCGTCCACCTATGAACCAGGAGGTCACAGTTTGATTCCTGGTCAGGGCACATGCCCAGGTTGCTGGCTGGATCCCCAGTAGAGGGTGTGCAGGAGGCAGCCAATCAAAGATTCTCTCTCATCATTATATCTCTCTCCCTCTCTCTCTGAAATCAATAAAAATATTTTATAGTTGAGAAAACATAAATCAGATAAAGTAGATTCTGAAAACCTGGAATAAATGTATTAAAAGGGAGAATTTAATGAGTATAAGTGGTCCTTGAAATCAAACTGTGATCTCCTGGTTCATAGGTCAATGCTGAACCACTGAGCCACACCGGCTGGGCATAACTAGCATTGTTATTTATTCAATTCTAGCATCACAGATAGAGTATCAAAAATAATTCAGTGATTCTTATGTTATTCCAGAAGGAAATGTTAGGATAGTAGTCCCTTCCTCTGTTCCTCTCTCCACTCTCTGTAAGAAATAACCCTGAATTATATAAACTGCTCAAGTCCATAGGATCCTTTATAAGAGCCAATGATGAACTCCATTCTATTCACAACTAATGGAAGCCCCTTCCAAAGAACAGTTCATGACACTGACACTCACTTCTCGAACACTTCTTACTATCCCACCACTACCCTGAAATCCAGGATGCACCCCATAGATAGCCTCCAATAACTGTTTCGCTAACCTCTCGGGCCTCTTGTCCAGGCCTTCATGGCCATGCTTTTATCCCATGACTGAAAGTAAAAGGTCTCAAAGACAAAATCTTTAAACTGGTTAATTTTTCATTAAGTATTGTATTAGTGTGTGTTTGTTATAAAAGCAAAACCGTGTTTTGTAGGGGGAAAAATTGGAAGAGCAATGTATAAATAGTCAAACCCCCACGAGACCACTACCCAGCCAAATCATTGCCAACCTATCGGAACACTTTCATCCACAGCTCTGGTAGGAAAGAAGCATGCCATGGACTGTTGGAGGGAGTGTAAGTTGAGATACAACCTTTTGGAGGGCAGTATGGCAATAACTGTGAAAGTCTCTGACCTGGTAATTCCACCTCTTAGTAATAATTGTCCAAATAGCCCAAGATACATACATAAGAATGTTTAGTGAGGCGTTTTGTATAATTATGAAAACCTGAGAATAACCTAAAGGTCCATCAATAAGGAAAGGTTTCATGAGATAGCCATATTAGGAAACACGGTGCAGTCACTGAAGAGAATGAGCAAGATCTCTATATATTGACATTAAAGAATGTTGTGTGAATATCATATAGTTTTATATTGAAAAATACGAGTTGCAGTAAAGTATGCCCATTAAATTCCATAATATACAAACATATTATGAATACACAGGAAATAAATAATACACACCAAATTATTAACAGCAGTTATCTCTGGGAGTGGGTTGTCACTTTTTATTTACGTCTTCTATGTTGTTTCAGTTTTTTACAATCAATGTTTAACATTTAAAAAAATAATGATTTTATTCGGGCCCTTGTGTGTTTTAAAAGAGATGCAATGATACTGCTTTCTTTTTAAATCACATATACTATAAGCATCTTCTCTTTCATTAAAAAATTTTTATAAGGCAAGGAAAGACTAAGGAATTGTTACAGATTAGAGGATACATGTACTAAAGAGACACAACTAAATCTAACACGTGATCCCAAACTGGATTAGGGGTAGGGTAAAAAAAAACTAGTGAAACCTGAAATAGGTCTATAATGTATATCATTGTACAATGTTACTTTCCTCATTTTGATAACTGTACTATGGTTATATAAGTTGCAGGATGCACCCCATATGCAAATATCAAGGGAAATTAGGTGAAAAATACATGTAAACTTTTTGTTATTTTTTCAAAACTAAAATTATTTCAAAATAAAAAAATAATATAAAGCTTTATATATGGTTTAAAACAATTCATTATTTTCTTTCCCCAACTTGTTTCTTTCCCTATATCTATTAATGAAATACTAATCTCCCAATCACCAGGCTCAAAATCTCAGGATTTTTTATTTTATTTTATTTATTGACTAGAGGCCCTGTGCATGAATTCGTGCACTGGTGAGGTCCAGCCGGCCTGCGCCAATGCGGGGGAGGGGGCTGATCGGGAGCAGGATTGGCTGACCGGCCTTGCCCCCTGGTCAAACTCCCGGTCCAGGGGACAATTTGCATATTAGGCTTTTATTATATAGGATTTTAAGGAAAGGGGAGAGGGAGAGGGAAAGAAAGAGAAACACCAATTTGTTTTTCCACTTATTTAGGCATTCACTGGTTGATTCTTGTACGTGTCCTGACTGGGGATCAAACCCCCAACATTGGCGTACCGAACAACACTCCAACCAACTTAACTGCCCAGCTAGGGCAGCACTGATTTGATTCTTCTCTTTCTGACTCTTATATAGTCAGATGAAGAGTACTACAATATATTTACTTCAATATCCATTACATTGCTTACCATAGTAAATTAATTGTATTTCAACTATAACTGCTTCCCATTACTCTATGCATTACTTTCATAATAATCTTTTAAAAGCACAGCTCTATTCATTTCATTATTCTACTTAGAAATTTTCAGTGGCTCCTCATTGCATATTAAAGATCAAACTCAACCAACATAAGTCTTTTCATTATCTTGTCTCAACGTTACACTTTCAATTGGGTTCCCCTCACAAACGTGCCCAGTATTTTCCAAAGAACCCTCTTGGGTTTTCTAAAACACTTTTAGGAGGTCTGTAAGATCAAAACTAATTTCATAATAAAACTAAGAGGTTATCTGCCTCTTTTACTCCCAATATCTCATGAGTATACAGTGGCATTTTCCAGTTTAATGACATGATATAGTAACACGGAATGTAAAAGCAGATGTCAGAATCCAACTGTCACTATAAACCTAATGATGAGATCTGAACAGGTATAAAACAATGCAACTCTACTTCTTTGTTGTTGTTTTGGAAAATATAGTTATTTGTAATAAAAATGTTATTTAGGTTAATATGTGATGGGTTTATCATTATTTCTAAATTCTAAATATATTTAAATTTGTTTTTAGTTTTCATATGGCAAACCTTAATGCTATAACCCACACAAACTCTTTGGGGCCCTCAATACTTTTAATATAAGGGGGGTCCACAGACCAAAATGTTTGAGAACCCTTTTGTGAAGTCAATGTTTCAATCTCACATCTATGTTTTTCTCTCTCTCTTTCTAAAAATAATTTTTAAAAATCTTAAAAATAAAATTCATGCTACTGCCACAACTCTTTTCAATTTACAGAATGTATGAGATTCTGTTAGAAATGTTTGTTTGGTTTTTCCAGTTTAGAAGACCTCAAGACTCTAAATAGTCTGTCTTTATTGTTTACTTAGGATGCTGTGACCTGCTTTCAGGACACAGCTTTGGGTTGCTTTTCTTAGAGGAGTTAGGGGTTTGTGCTGAGCTGACCCAATCTTCCAACCACGGGCAATCCTTGGTGACAGAGCTGCAGTTTGTGACACAGAGGTGTTTTGTTGCTGTTGTTGTTCCATGCTCAGTTTAACCAGCTGCACTAATCATAGCAGAAGTTAATGAAGCACTTCCAGATCCTTTCTAACAGGGATCAGTATTCTGATTTACACTCTCATCCCAACTCTACACTCCCCTATATTGCAGAGGTTTAATTTAATTGTATCCGATTATGATGCTAATAAACATTCTCACAAATCACTGGTCAGGCACATTTTGTTGATGATTAAACTGGGCATGAAATTCAAGGAGAACTGATTGGGGGGGGAAGAGGGTTGGGGGGGGGGGGCATAACTTCCTAAGATGTGATTTAAAAGGTATAGGAAAGAGGCCCTCTGGATTCTTAGAAACTTAAAAGTAATTGTATCTCCAAGAAAATACATTTAAGAGAAGCTATAAACCCTAAGGGTCATCATTTGAATGTGTTCATTACAGTTCAGATACTCTAGGGAATCCAGGAAAGAAAGCTCCCCCTAGGATAGAAATGTGATGCAGTAAAAAACTGGTATAAATACCTTCACTGACACAAACTACCTTCTAAATAAAAAACACACACAAATACAAAACATTAAAAAGTAAAGTTATCAGATATGGTCAATTCCGAAAAGCCACACGGGATGGCTCAGAATTCACTTCCTACTCTACCCACACTACACAATACCACCCTTAAATAAAAACAACTCGTATTTGTTAGCAGGTAGATTGCTGGAGCACAGTAAACGTTAATAATTTTTTTTGGTATTTGCCAATTATTACAAAAGCATCCAGGGCTGCTGCATTCTGTCACACAGGATGTGTGCGCCAATTCCAAGGGGTGCCATTCAAACAAACCTCGATGTGAGTGGGGCCCTCTGGGGCTCGACAAAGCTCCATTACTGAAAACCACACGAAAAAAGAAGTAGACAACATAACCTTTAAACCCAACCTAGGATAGTATCACTGTTTTGAATGAACACATAGCACTTTTGATGTAGAAGCAAGTGACAGTGTTTGACATCTGAGTGGGGAATAAGCACTTATTTTAACTTGATTTCATCAATGTGCTGAGAATGGAAAGAAAACAATGGCAAACGTGGAATTCAAAAATCAAAAGTGAAGACAATGACATTCTAGTGACGGAAGAAGGAACACTTTTTCAGTACATGGTGTTAGGGTGACTGGGTATCCATATGGGGGAAAAAAGTGAACCTTGACCTTCCTCCCTACCTCAAATCATACAAAAAAATCAATTCTAACTAGATTGTAGGTTTAAATATAAAAGGTAAAAAAATAACGCTTTTGAAAGAAAACATAAAATATCTTCATAACTTTTGGGAAGGCAGAGATTTCTTAAAGAGGACACAAAGTACAATAATCATGAGAGAAAAGTGGAAAATTTGGACTTGATTAAGATTCAGAACATCTGTTCATTAAAAGACACATTTAAAGTGTGAAAAGGCAAGCCACCAAATAGGATGTATCTGACAAAAAAGAATTCCTGCAGATCAATTTTTAAAAGGCAGACTTGAATAGGCACTTTACAAAAGTGCCTATTCAAATGGCTAATACACAGGGTTTGGCCGAAGTATGCTTACAGTTGTTAACATTGAAAATAATACAAGAATAAATTGTTTTTGCATACTCTCAACTGTAAACCTACTTTTGCCCCACCCAGTACATATCGGAAGTGGCTCAGCTTCATAAGCCATCAAGGAAATGCAAATTAAAACCAAAATGTTATGCTACCACATATCCAACAGAATTGTTAAAATGAAGAAGACAGAAGATTTTTGCACAGCAAAGACCATCAACAAAATGGAAAGACAACTCACTAAATGGGAGAACATATTCAGCCAATGATACATCTGATAAGGGGTTAATATCCAAAATTTATAAAGAACTTATACAACTCAACACCAAAAAAACATCAATCCAATTAAAAAATGAGCAAAGGATCTGAACAGACACTTCTCCAAAGAGAACATACAGATGGCCAATAGACATATGAAAAGATGCTCAATGTCACTGATCGTCAGAGAAATGCAAATTAAAACCACAATATCACCTCATACCTGTCAGAATGGCTATTATGAATAAATCAAACAAGTGTTGGCGAGGGTGTGCAGAAAAGGGAACCCTTGTGCACTGTTGGTAGGAATGCAAATGGTACAGCCACTGTGGAAAACAGTATGGAGTTACCACAAAAAAAAATTAAAACTAGAACTGCCTTATGACCCAGTAATTCCACCTCTGGGACTATATCTGAAGAAACACAAAACACTAATTCAAAAAAATGTATGTGCCCCTATCTTCATTGCAGCGTTATTTACAATAGCCAAGGTTTGGAAGCAGCCCAGGTGCCTATCAGTAGATGAGCAGATAAAAAAGCTGCAGTACATTTACAGAATGGAATACTACTCAGCCATAAAAAATAAGAAAATCTTACCATCTGTGACAGCATGGATGGACCTGGAATGTATTATGCTAAATGAAATAAGCCAGTCAGAGAAAGACAAGAACCATATGATTTCACTTATATGTGGAATCTAATGAACTAACAAACAAAATAGAACAGACTCATAGATACAGAAAACAGACTGACAGCTGTCAAAGGACGGGAGGCTGGGGGGCTGGGTGAAAAAGTTGAATGGTTTAAGAAAAAAAAAAAAAGAAAAAAGAAAGAAAGAAAAAGAAGAAACTTATAGACACAGACTACCGTTTGGTGATTGCAAGAAGGGGGTGGGGGTAGGTAGAAGAGGGTAAAGGGGGGATAAATGGTGACTGAAGGAGACTTGACTTTGGGTGGTGAACGCCATACAATATACAGATGATATATTATAGAATTGAACACCTGAAACCTATATAATTCTATTAACCAATGTCACCCCAATAAATTAAATAAAAATTAAAAGAAAAAGACAAAAGAAAGTACATTTACAGAATGGAATACTACTTGGTAAAGATGTAAAGCAACTGGAGCTCTCACATGCTGCTGGTGGAAGAGGAAAAGTTTGACCGTTAACACTAAATGTGAACATAGGGATACTCCACGACCCAGAATTCTACAGCCAGGTACATACTTAAAAGAAATATGTAGAATTCATGTACTGTCAAAGATGGCTATCAAATAATGAGACTAGTCTAAATCCATATAGGAAAAGGACTTGTTATAGTAAACACACTGTGTATATGTACATATATTGTGTGTGTATGTGTGTATCTGTTTTATTTCTAGTGACTTTTAAAATCTAAAGTGGAAATACATAGCTGATCCAATTTCTTCTTCTTTGAGATAAAGTAAACTTAAAATCAACCAACTTTACGCCTAAACATAGATCAACCAATAATTATCATCAAAGTGGAGAAAGTATGCCCCAGACAAAAGCAGTCTGTGTCAGTGAAGCAATTTGCTATTCTAACGTGATTAACACTCAAATAAAATAAAATAGAAAACTAATAGGGCATTTAAATTTTAAAATATATATATGATGTAGTAATTAAAAATAGATTATAAGTTATTGTCCCTGAATTAGAACCGGGACCATAAAAGCACTGTCAGTCCTCAAAAATGTGTACTTCATGGACTGTTCTAGTTCAGATTTCTATAACCAGATAAACACAAAGAAAAGTACTGAAAGGTCTGAAACTGAATTTTAAAATGGCACAGATGGCATGTTTATAACACCCCCCACAATATGCTGAGTGTTCTCCATAAAACCAACCTAGACACAGTCCCTGCCTCCGGGGACTTAAAATCTAAAAGTAGATGAGGCAGTCTAATTCAAAGAAAGTAAACAAATAAAAGGAAACAAAGAAGGGAATGTCAGAGAAGAGAGGCCTGCATTAATCTCTCAGCTCCCAGAAGGGTAACAGTCCAATCTGAACAGTGGAGAATGAAAGCTAACAAGTCAGACTTCGTATGACACTATCCAGTAAATATTCTCTAAAAAACCATGCTGACCACACTGAAAATGCTTTGTTGTTCTGTAGCTTCAGCATTCAGAAGGTCTAAATCTCTGCAGTAGGTAGACTATATACCCCACTGGGTGTGTGGGAAGGATGTTTAACAGCCCATGCAGAGCGAATGATTTACAGTCCATAATCTAAATTACTGAATCCAAAGCACATGAAGGCATTATTTCAAAAATCCTGGCTCAACAGGCAATTAATTAATATGACACAACCATCAAAACTCCTAAAACAAGGCAGTGATTCTTACTGGACTGCATTTTTGATGTGTCTCTAAAGGGACATATGAGCTATATTTGGTTGTCTGTAAATAAACATTTCATGGGCCTACAGCTCAGACTCTGATCTCCTTATCCAGTTGACTAGAGCTATTTAAATAGAAAGATGTTCAACAATTGCCTAACACAGACCCTCTATAAGGCCTTGAAGTAAAGAACATCTTTGTTTTAAACCACGTAGATTCTTCCTGGAAGACTTCAAAATGCTGACGACATCCAATTAATTAAGTTATAGGAACCCAACTCCCTTCAACAAGCTGGTCCTGGCAGCTTCACTGCCTCTTTGGACCCAATATCTCTGGAAAAGACTGTCTATTAAAAATAATAATAATGATGATGATGCAGCCAAATTCCACACAAAAGAAAGAAGATGGAGGAAGCAATGACGCTATTGACTTTGCACATCAAATTAGTATCTATTGAATCTGAACTATAAAGAGCACAACTTAGAACAATGGTTTGAGGTTAGGATTAGGGACATTATCTCCCCAAAGCCTCAGACCTGTAGCCACTTTCCCCCTGGTGCTCTCTACGGCAGCCACAGTGACTTTTCAATTTCCCCAAATAATATCTTGCCTGTAATTTATTTATTTATATATATATTTGTTATTGATTTCAGAGAGGAAGGGAGAAATAGAAACATCAATGATGGGAGGCTGTCTCCTGCACGCCCCCAAGTGGGGATAAAGCCCACAACCCGGGCATGTGTCCTTGACCAAAATTGAACCCGGGAACTTTCAGTCCGCAGCTCTGATGCTCTATCCACTGAGCCAAACCAGCTAGGGTTTGCCTGTAATTTAAAACATGGCTTCCTTTTAAAGAGAAGATTCTCAAATTACCTCTTTTTATATATAATACTAGAGACCTGGCGCACAACATTCGTGCACTGGCTGGGGGTCCCTCAGCCCATCCTGCACCCTCCTTAGCATTGCTGTGGAGGTGGGAGAGGCTCCCGCCACTGCCACTGCGCTCGCCAGCTGTGAGCCCGGCTTCTGGCTGAGCAGTGCTCCCCCTGTGGGAGCGCACTGACCACCAGGGGGCAGCTCCTGTGTTGAGCGCCTGCCCCCTGGTGGTCAGTGAGTGTCATAGCGACCGGTTGTTCCACCGGTCGGTCAATTTGCATATTAGCCTTTTATTATATAGGATTTCCATCACAGAAATTACATAAAAATATACCTTACACAAATCCAGGATATTTCAATAAAAACTGTATTTGAGTCTACTTTATTAAGTATTATAGTAAAAATGCACTTGATCCAGTAACCCAAACTCTAAACCTTGGACTCACCATCTGATTCCTTCTTCCCTCCAGGTCCCACCCTGCCTTCCCTCTTCCTCACATTAATCAGTAACCAGATGTTCAGATTCTCCTTCCATCCAGATCCCTCACACTGAAAGGGTCTCAGGAATAAGCCCATCACATAGAAAAATCAAGGTCCACTATGAACCTGGAGGTCACAGTTCAATTCCCGGTCAGGGCACAGGCCTGGGTTGTGGGATGGATCCCTGTGTGGGACATGCAGGAGGCAGCCAATCGGATTCTCTGTCATCACTGATGTTTCTCTCTCCCCCTCTCCCTTCCTCTCTGAAATCAGTAAAAATATATTTTAAAAAATAAGTTTAAAAAAAAATCGAGCAGTCTAAGTGTCCATCAGTAGATGAGTGGATTAAAAAACTGAGGTACATCTACATAATGGAATACTATGCTGCTGTAAAAAATAAGGAGTTCTTACCATTTGCAACAGCATGGATGGAACTGGAAAGCATTATGCTAAGTGAAGTAAGCCAGTCAGAGAAAGATAAATATCACATGATCTCACCTATTTATGGAATATAATGAACAACATAAACTGATGAACAAAAACAGATCCAGAGACAGAGAAACATCGATCAGACCATCAAACCTCAGAGGTAAGGTAGGGGAGAGTGGGGGTAAGGGGGAGAGATCAACCAAAGGACTTGTATGCATGCATATAAGCCTAACCAATGGACACAGACACCAGGGGGGTGAGGGCATGAGTGGAGGGGGGGGATGGGTGGGTAATGTGGGGATAAGGACACATATGTAATAACTTAATCAATAAAGAAATTAAAAAAAAAAAAATCGAGGTCCAAAGGGCAGAAGAGTCTGAGAAAAGCCAGGGGAAACACATTTCAGGCTAAGACAAGACAAAGGTTCAAACCAGAGAGACACTATTACAGTGTCTGGGACAGACTGGAGAAAGAGTCTGAAGAGACTGCCCAGACCACTGAGCCTAGAGACTTGACCTAAAGTCAAGGATTGGGTGGGTCAGGACAATTCAAAAAGGCTATGTGGAACAAATACACTATTATTTTTCTCACATACCCACCCCTCTTTCCAAATATCCTCTGCCACCATCCTAGCTCACACCCTCTTTAAATCTCACTTGAACAAATACAATGACATCTTCACTGACCCTTTGTCCTCCCATATCTCTACCAACAACATACTGTGGTCAAAATCATCTTCTTAAAGTACCATGTCAAAAATTTTCAATGTTTTTCTTTAAAAATAAATACACACACACAGATATCCTCCTATACAATAAAAGGCTAATATGCAAATTGTCCCCATGGGCGGGAGTCTGACCGGGAGTTAGACGTGTGCTGACCACTAGGGGGCGGCGTGGAACATGGCGGGCGTCAGCGACACAGTGTGCAGCAGTGGAGGCGTTCATGTCCCATCTTAAACATCATTTCCTTAAGTAGTTTTTCCTTGACCCTCTTCAAAGGGTCCCTGCTATATTACCAGAGTACTATGCTACACTTCCCTTTTCATGGCATTTATCAAATTTATAATCACAAATAGCAAGAATGCATACCTACACTGTGATTACAGTAAGAATGTTACTTCCTTATTCAAAAACCTTCTGCTGGCTTCCCCAAACTTCTGCATTAAGTTCACATTTCTCAGCATGGATCTTTCAAGGCCTTCCACGGTATAAACTTTTATGGTCTACTATTCCCAAAAGCAGGATTATCTGTTTCTTCCCAAATAAACCACATACTCTCTAGTGCTGTCATTTCTGTAGCTTTCTCTATGAACCTGGTTGTCCTGTCTTTAAAATCGCTACCCTTTCTTCCAAACCCAATTCCATCTTCTCCATAGAATTTTTCCTTATTTTCCCAAATAACTTTGTCTCTCCCACCTTTGACTACCTTCCTGCTCAAATATGTTGTATTTTCCTTGTGGCACTTTCCTAAAGCTGCATAGTTGTTATGGTACTCTTCTTACCCTTGTTTTCTATTTCTTAGGTAATGCTGGTTATGTTATACCTTACTTTTCTATATATCTCATTTCATTTTGTATAGGCCTTATATACAAAAAGTGCTCCATAAATGCATTAACTTGTATGGCAGTTGTCTAAATATATGTATAAAACAATCTTTCAAGTACAAAAGACACCTGCGAAACAGATGGAAGCTAAATGGAATTAGAAAAGGATGTAACCAGTACAAAAACAGAAATATACCTTATTTGCATCACAAATCATTGCTCTTTAATCAGAGAGTAATACATCGTTACGGACTCATTAATCTTATACATTAAGACGTCAACATTTATTTCAATTCTGACATCTCAGAGTAAATAGAATTTTAACTCAAGTTTCCTACAGCAGCAGACACAGTGCCACTGTTCAATGTTTATTTTGTGATCATTTTTCTGCTGTTGGCTGAACAAAAACAAATAGCCAATAACATTATCTAGGTGTGCCTAAAATTATAACCCACACGAATTATCTAGTTCATTAAATTTCTAGATCAAGAAAATAAAGACAATGAGTTTCATGACCAAGGTCACAAAGCTAAATATAGGACAAAGGCCCAGGACCATCTGACTTGCACTGCAGCACTGCTCCCACCCAAAACAATAGTCACCTGAAGGCTATAATAACTAGAGCACATTATTCTCAATCAACATGAGAGCCAACAGTGCTCCAGTACTGAATTACGGTCATTTGCACATTTCCAGCCATGCTCAAGAGAAACAAAAGTGTGATGAGTGAAGGAATGAAAAGGAATTCTTTTTATCTTTCCCAGGAGCCTTATAACCTTTTAAAGGGTTAGAAATGAACACTACTTCCTAAGTTCCTGAGGAGTGTGTTTGTGTTCAAAGACCTCTGAGAGGCAAGAAAAACATGATAGGAAATTACATAAAACTTTTCAAAATACATAATAGAATTTTGACACATAACAGAACATGCAACATACAGCGTTTTGAATGAAACATTATCAAAAGTTACTATTTACTTCATAGTAACCAAGAAAGGTGGTGCTTCAGAGAAAAAAGAGAAAAGAAAACGAAAGAAAAAAAGCTAACAGGCTATTTCTTAAAACCTACTTAAAACACAAACAAACCTGCCAATATTTAGCAAATATTTGATAGTAAGTATCACTTCTTATAGCTCTAGTCCTAATAACTGGCATATAATGGTCATTTATAAGCATAATAAATTAATTAATCTCTCTTAGTATCACCCAGTACTATTCTTGAATACTATAGTTTTATATCAGTGACTGTAAACTACTGCTACATGTAGTAGAAAGGAACTGGCATTGACAGTTTGTATCGAACAAAAATGTTCCTAAGGCTAGAACATTTTACATTAAGCGTATGTATCTATGTAAGTATATAAGTGTAAGTGTGTTTGTGTGTACAAATATGTTCATTTCCTCTCTCTATATACATATATGTATAAATATATGGAATGTGTTTTGACAATATTGATTTTAACTAAGGAACTTATGTATGGAACAGTGATTTTCAAACTTTCCTTATAGCAATTCATAAATAACTAAAACAAAAGCTTCATGAGATAACACCACCCTTACTACACCCAAAGCACTACTATTTTCCATTCCATTTTTAAAAATGCTGTTTGTGATCCACTAAACTGACTCTGTCACCCTGTTCTGGAAGCTCATAAAAGTGCAAAAAAGACGCTGGGTAGGTGTAAACCTTAGTGTGGCCTTCATGCCTTAGAAATAACCTAGGCCCCATAGACAACAACCAGAAACTGGCAAGATGAAGTCTAGAAATTATTTAATATTATTCATTCAAAAGCTATGTTGAGCACCTGAAGGGCACTATTGTTAAGTAAAAAAAAAAATACAGACCATATTCTGGGCCATAAAACAAGTCTCAAACATTTAAAAGGAGTAAAATGATAACAGATCTTCTCTGATAACAGGAGAATTAAATTAGAAATCAATAACAGAAAGCTATCTGTAAAATCCCACATATCTGGAAAATAAATAATATACTTCTAAATAACTGAAGGGCTGAACAAGAAGTCAAAAGGGAAATAGAAAGTATTTTTAACTAAATAAAAATGAAAATACAACACATAGTGAGGGAAGCAACATCACAGCAGAGTGCTACTGGTTTCGAGGAGAATGGGCCCAGCCACCAGACCTGCTTGGTTCCTTCTAGAACAATCCAAACTGTTCACATAAGGAGGGTGGCCACTTGGAGTGAAAACCATCAGTTATTATTACTGAAGGTTAAGATGAAAGAACCAGCCCTAGCCAGTTTGGTTCCATGGATAGAGCATCGGCCTGCAGACCAAAAAGTCCCAGGTTCAATTCCGGTCAAGGGCACGTACTCTGGTTGCAGGCTCCTCCCTGGCTAGGGCTCTGGTCAAGGCTCGTGCAGGAGGCAACCAGTCCATGTGTTTCTCTCACATCGATGTTTCTCAAGGTCTTCCCCTCTCTCTTACACTCTCCCTAAAAATCAATGGAAAAATATCCTCGGGTGAGGACTAACCAAAAAACAAAAAAGAAAAAAGAAAAAACCAGTCCCCCCATCTCACCCCTGTTGGAAAGGGTTTCCTAAATCTGAAAGGAGACTAGGACTCTAATAAGCAACCTGGTGTCACTGCAGGAGGAGACACCCACACAAACAGGGTAATCTGACTAGAGAGCAGTGGGGGGCACATCCGGAAAGAGGCAAGAACAGAAGCTACGGCGCGGGCGCGGCGGTGAGCTGGTGGGCAGCACCACTCTGCAGGCTTCAGGATGGTGGCCTCCTCCCCACACTGAGGACAGCTCCTGGAACACAGTGCCTCTTACTACTGTCTACTTGAAGCTTGTAATTGAAGCTTCATAGAGTCACCCAGAACCAAATTAAATGCAGGAAAACCTCAGCTTCTCAGAGGCCAGCTAGACTAAGACAGGCCAGAAAGAGAGCCTCTTCTGGCCTCAGGCAGATGTTCTGAGGTGGCCAGAGGACCCGCCTCCCCAACCCCCAATCTTGCAAATCTGGGATCTATTATATATCCCAGTACTTTTATTCCAGCATCACAGGGATAAGAGAAAGGGCCGTATCTCAATACCTGTTTTAATTAAATAAAATATCAGTTCATCCACTGTTTAGAAAGGGGTTGGGGGATAAGAGGGTGTAGACAACCATTAACTCAGTTGATGGGGAGTATTAGGCTTACCATTTTGATCAGTGGCATTCATTAAATATGTTTTCTCTGTGTTTTTTTCAGGGAACTAAAGTGAGTAAGGATGCTACTTTGCTCTTCTGAAGGCAATCCCACATCCTGCTAGGCTTGGTTTTTCTAATATGTGCTTGGCTTCCTAAAACAAGCATAAAACAACCTTATTTAGATCTATGCTATTTATTTCCACAGAGAAGGAACCTCAGAACTTCTTAACTATTAATAGGCTATCTCGTCCTTTTACACCTTTTTTATGTTAAAGAAAAACACACGGTACAGGGGGAGGGGGATGAAAGACGGAGTTTAATTGCAAAGATTTAAATGCAGAAAAAGTCACATAGTGGCTTTTTAAAAAAAGAACACTTCCTCCCCCCTCCTTTTTTTTATCTACCAAGAAGCATAAATACTATGTTACTCCTTTAAAAAATATTTTTTGAAGTTATATCCTTCTTTATTGAAAGACCCTAGAGTCTTAGATTTAACCTTGTAATCTGAAAGTCTTTCTAACATACATGCGCAATTTAAACAGTTGACTACTACTCAAAGCCACCATAGGAACTAAATAGCTATGTAAATTCATAAACAGTTTCCTCAAATGAAAACCCCACAGAAAATGATGCTTTTGACAGAACATCTTTTCTAAATCCTTTTGGAGGAGAAAAATTTTAAGTGATGGAACAAAGTGAACAAAGTTATATTATTTATTCACCATGTGAAAAGATCCAGTGTACATTACTTCAGAACAGAGATTTACAATGTATAATCAACATACTGAGTGATGAGCCAGTGAGAATGATTAAATATGCCAAGGTCTTAATTATAATACCACTTTACATCTGAATAGAACAGTTTGCAAAGCACTTACATCCATAAACTCATTTGACTGTATGTCCTTCAATTTAAGTACAATAGATATAAGTCCATCTGAGTAAGAGAAGTTATGCACTGAAATGTTTAAGAACATGGAATATAGAGCCAATTGCCTGGTTTGGAATCCTAGCGTTGCTGTGATTCTGAGTACATGACTCAACATCTCAGTCTCATCATCTATAAAATGGGGGTAATAATCATTTCTACCTCTTGGACCCACTAAGGATTAAACCAATGAATATATGTCAAGCACTTAAAACAGTGTCTAGCACAGAGTAACCATTATGTATCATATAGTGTAATTGTACTTATCAGCAGCATCATTGTATGAACAAGGAAACAAGCCAGTAAAGTCACACACAGAGCCAGGAATAGAAACCAAGTCTTCTCCTATCTGAAGCGTCATCTAGAGAGCGATGGGTTTGTTGTTGTTTTCAGGTATCCTAAGGTTTTTCTACACTGATATTAACAGTTTAATGTGGAATTATACAAATCAAAACAATTCAGGAGCTCAAAATATTTATAAAGTTGTGTTATAGTCTATGTTTATGTATATTTTAAGTTAAACTTATTATTTAAAAAAACAAATGTTTCATTTTGGGGACAGCACTGTACATTAAGGAATAGTTATGTGTTGCTCTATTTGCGGAACAAAACTTTTGCTTCACTTTTCGAAACATGGACCAAAAAGGCAACAGTCTATCATATCATATCATGGACATTAATTCAACTTCTTTAGCAAATAAAAAATAATCTAGAAAGAAATACAATTAACCCTTGAACAATGCAAGGGTTAGGAGCACCAAACCCTGGGCACTTGAAAATCAAATGCACACATGAGTTCTGACTTTCCCAAAACTTATGTTGTCCCTCAGTGTCCACGGGGGATTGATTCCGGAACCCCCCACAATACCTAAATCCACTGATGCGCAAGTCCTCTATATAAAATGGCATAAAGTCGGCCCTGCACATCCACGAACCCCTAACTGTGGATCAAAAACATTACAGTATTTATTGAAAAAGAAAAAGGAAACCCCGCATATAAGTGGACCTGCACAGTTCAAACACACGTTATTCGAGGGTCAATTATATGCTAGGACGATGACAATGTCTATACTATGATTTCCTTTTTCTTTCTTTCTTTCTGGTTTTCAAAACATGAAGTATTGTGATGAAAAATGATTTTTAAAATGATTTCCAAAAGAGTTTATCAAGATTTTAAAATAGCATTTATAGAACAAACACTTAGAAGTTAATTCTAGAAAATAATAGATGGCCAGGTGAAACTGCCTCTTTTTTTTCAGACTTGTTTTAGGTGTCTTTCCTCAGACTTTGTTTAAACTTTTTCCCTTTAGGGATTTAGGTGACTGTGATAACATGTTCCACTGGATCTAAAAATAGGGCATGGGTGTGTAAATTCATAAGCTGACATGCAAAACTGGCACTAGATGTCCAAATTAGAGCATTAAATCATTTAGCATATACTCTAGTATAAAAATGTACTTTAAGCATTGATACGCACATGCTTTGTAGATACTGGATATACAATTTTAATTCAAGCATATTTAATATTTGCTTGTGAAGAGCTATGAAGTCACAAACATTTTAACATTCTCAAATACGTCAAATCACTCCTGAAGAGATTAAGTTGGACAAAGTACTCCTCCACTCCAGGCCTCTGACTAGCACATCTCGGGTTCTCAACGTTCTTTCACCCCAACCCATCTGAGGGATGCAGCTTCTCTCCATTTGCTGCAGTGGGGACAGCCTGAAAATGTCCCACAAGTGATCATATACACCACCCTAGAAGCTGTGCCCCTTGCCCCGCCCTCCACTCCACTCCTTTCCCTTCCACTCCACCCACCCCTGCAGAGTTCTCCGAGGTTATGGCACAGCTCCAATGTCTGCCACTTTATGTACAGAAAAATCATGCCATGACCTGGAATGTATCTGACAGTGTTACTTTAAAACGCTTATAAAGAAGCGCTAAATGTTAACATGCATCTTCTTTTGTGGGAACACGCAAGGTTCAAACAAGAATCTGTACGCTGATGATATCAAGGAGGGCTTCATCACTGTGCAAATGGCAAACGACACACCTGCCCTGGAATTGGCTTCGAATCAAGGAGGGGGGTAAAGGGAGAGGAAAAGTAGGGAATCAAACAGAATAATGCCCCCTCAAGTTTGGGGAAATGGTTGGAACATGTGATTAAAGGAAAGGCGGTTTGTGTAAGTCAAGTTTTCTGATAACAGAAAAGGAATGCCAAAATACAGCACAGAGATGTGATGCTATATGATCCCCAATTTCTTCTTCCAAATATCAATTTTTGCAGGACTGACATCAATTCTAAGTGATTTTTTAAATCAGTCACTAATACTAACCAATAGCTATAAAAATATGGTTTGGGCATATGATATATTATAAATACAAGTCAAATACACTGGCTCAGCATGATTAACAATGAGCCTGTATGGTATTTACAAATAGTGTCCTTTTTCTTTGAAGGTCTACTTACTGTGGACAAAATCTATACTATTTAAAAGCTATTGTATGTGCAAAGTCTTTATGAAAAAATCTCATATCTAGAAAAAAAGGAAATGGAATTTTACAAGTTTTGGGGGAAAATGTGTGTTGTTTAAGTGTCAGCCGATATGACATCATCATTAATAAGTATAGAAGGCATGGCAAAGATTCCGGCTGGGGCTTCGAAATTACAGTTAATTATATGGGGAAAAAAATGTGTAACGGCATCATCTCCAAACCAGACAACATATTCACCAATAAATGCTGATTATTAGCTATGTTTTATAATAAGAGAATCTTTAAATGGCACAAAAAATAACACTGATCCACAGGTTTGAACAACAACAAAAACTGACTAGGTCTGAAAGTTGCTGTCCTCTGTCCTGGAAGATGCCACGAGTGGTGACTGAAAATAGAACCTATACGTCTCTGTTCACTGCGCGATTGATTCGTGCCAGAAAAAGTTGATAAAATGTTTTGGTGGCCATCAATTTCTTCTGAAACCACTGACAAAGCATGCTGTCCATTGTTGGCTTAACTCGCTGAACGCAATTTAAAAAAAAAAAAAAATTCTCAACGTTCTCCACAGGAACAGGAACTATGAACTGTAAAACCTAAAACTTGTGTTAAGGGAACAGACCGGTAACTCAGCAAGAAATAAAACTGAAGAGAAAGAAAATGCCCCGACCCCAATTTTGTAAGCTGTTCACATTGGAAACAGTAGCAATAAATACTGTGCGAGAGGACAATCCCTCACACAGAGCTGGAACGGATAAATATTTCTTGAATGAATATATACATTTCTTCCTCATTCTGCGCCCATGTGTCAAAGCATCAAGCAATCTAATTTGTGCCCGTTTCTGTTGTGTCTTGAACTTTATATATAAGTTTTATCATGAGGGGGGTAGGAAACCTGTTTGGCTTGCCTCACCATGAATCACAGCCAGGAGGTCATCTTGTTGTGTACCAGCAACTATGTTTTCACTACAGCTATGTGACCTAAAGTGGCAGCAGGAGAGGCACCAAAATAGAAGGAGCAGCAGGCTTCTCCTGGCTTCTCGGCCCCAAACGGGCTTTTCCAGCCCATTCTGGTATCCGAGCAAGAGCCAACCGCAAAGGAGAGAGAGAACAAACCCAACAACAGCTCCGAGGGAACAGGCTGCAGGCCCACCACACACCTCCCCTGCCCTCCCCGGGAGCCCGGGGAAGCAAGAGCAGAAGGGGAACGGGCTGAAGAAACAGCGAGAAGACCCGGTGTGACGGGGGCCGAAACCAGCCCCGTGTCGGGCAGAAGCCCAGCGATGACCGCGAAGCACAGATTCCGGGCAGATCTGGAGGCGAAGCGGGATCTGCCTCCCCGCGGGGGCTGGGAGCGCAGGTCCGGCGCGAGCACAGCGGGTCCCCTGCCCCCTAGCACCTCCGGCACCGGGACCTGCCCCTGCCCCTGCCCCTGCTCCGCCTCACCTGTCCAGCGCCCGCTGGCCCGGCCCCCGTCTCCCGCCGCGGGTCCCGCCCCTGCCCACTCGCCCATCCCGCGCCCTCCCGGTGCGTCGCTGGAGACCACCGCCCGCGCCCGCGAGGGAAGGGGCCGCCGCCCGCCCCGCTGACCCGGGCCTGTCCCCGGCACTCACTTTCTGAATCCGCTTCAGCGCCATGGGTCAGGGAGGACGGCGGGGACACCGGCCGGCGGGGGGCGGCTGCGGGACTCGGGGGGCGGAGGTCGTCGCGGGCGCGGCTCGCTGGCTCCTCGGCAGGCTCCGCGCGGGGGGTCCCCGGCTCGCCGCTCGCTGGCTCGCTCCGGGCGCCCGTGCCAGTTCCGTGTGCGCCCGAGCGCGAGTGTGCGCGAGTGTGCGGGCGGGGACGCCGGCGAGACTCTTTTGTTTCCGCTTTTGCTTCTGGGAAGGAGCCGGGGCCCTCCCCGCCCGCGCCCCGCCCCGCCTGGCACACTGGGAAGTGTAGTTCCAGGCCTGTCCCCGCGGCCAGCCCCGGGCGGGGTCCGGTGACTCACCGCTGACCGCCACCCCGCAGCCCGGCTGCCCGCCGCCAGGGGCCGGAGTGGGTCTCTGCAGGCTGATCCGGGTCCAGATGCTGAACACGGCGTGCCCAATCTGTAAAATGGGGGTAGTAAATGAGCTCATAAAGCGCTCGCAGGAATTTGTAATGGGCTGCAGCTGATCTTGTTATTCTTACAGACTCCATTCTCTTCTCAAATATGCGAATTTCTCATCCTCCGCACGTGCACGGATTCACCCCTACTCAGTTCCTATTGCAAAAGGCGCTTTCCTCTATCCAATGCTGACCTCGCATGTCTGCTCCTCCTTGGAACTCCGAATTCCGAGCCTCGCCTTCACCATCGGATCCCTCCCTTGCGTTGACAATCCGTGTCCGAGGCAGTCTGCCCACACTGCTCAGTCCTTCATTCTCAGGAACGTGTGTGCAGATTAAAACTCGGCTTCTGCTTTCTGCACGAGCAGAATCGGTTTTCACCAATGTCACGCTTGAGCTTTTCTAATTACCAAACCCAATCCGCTCCTTATCCTCCGTGAGGTTTTAGAACCCTTTGATTGTGGGCCACCTTGTGCTTTTCACGAACACGCGCCGCCTCTGGCTTCCATGGCCCCCTGGTAGTTGGGTCTTCCCCATCACCACCTTCTCTTTTCAAGGGCTGGAGTGCCCCAGAATTCCAAGCCCGGGTCCCTCATCAGCAGTGTCTTCCTGCAGATAATAGAAATTGAATGGAGGGAAGCATTTCCATTAGAACAGGAATAGAAGAAGAATTTTCTAACTGAAGGAAATGGAAATTAGCATGAAATCTTCCACAGGGGGCTAAGTTTCCTATTGGGAACTAACAAGGAATACAGCTAGTATTGGGATCAAATAAAGACATTGACTGCTAGGTCTAGAAATATGAAGTTAAGCCTAAATGCAATTAGAGGAGGTTTCATCATGAAAGTAGTAGCGTGACAATGATATATTGATTAACAAATTAGTCTAGTAGAGGGACATAGGATGGTAGATGAAGAGAAAATAGAGAAAGGGAAACAAGTTTTTAGGGCCAAGATGACAAGGGTCTGTACAAAGATGACAGGGTTAGAAACACAAAGAAAAATCTTTTGAAAAAAGAAGCAAGGGAACTCAACTACAATTAGATAAAGAAATTGAAAAAAGAGGAGTAAGTTTGAACTGCAAATTTATGAGAGAGAGTGACTGGGATAAAGGCTAATATTGATGATCTTTTGGAGAGGAGATGGTAAATTGAGTTTAGGACATATACAGTTTGAGGTTATCAAACAAATAACATTTCAAAATTAACTCAAAATGGATTAAAGACCTACTGGTAGAGACATGGGCATGGAAATACAGATTTGAGAGCAAGTATATGAGAAGATGAACTTGAAACTATAAAATATAAATAACTCCCCAAAGGACTAGAGGGAAAACAGAGAAATGAAACACACTAGAAATTGAATTCTGGGAAATAGCTATAGTAAATGAGTAAGAGGAAAAAGAAGGGTTAGTGGTGGAAAAGTAGGTAGAAAACCAAGAAAGTATTGTGTGGTGGGAGCCAAGGGAAGCAAACAAGAAGTCAGCTGGCTGCTCCAGAAAGGCTCAGGAAATGAAGCTCTGGTTCCTCGGAAGAAGACAGTGGGAACTGAGAAGAAGGAGATGAAAGTGTGTATAAAAGTCTGTATAAAAAGGGTCTATATAGCCCTGGCCAGTGTAGCCCTGCCCAGTGTTGCTCAGTGATTAGAGCATCAGCTCACACCAAAGGGTCACAGGTTTGATTCCTGGTCAAGGGCATGTACCTGGGTTGCAGGTTCATTCCCCAGCCCTGGTTGGGGCAAGTGTAGGAGGCAACCAATTGATGTGTCTCTCACGTGCATATTTCTCTCTCCCCACCCTCCCTCCTTTCCACTTTCTCTAAAAATTAATGGGAAAATATCCTCAGGTGAGGATTAACAACAACGAAAAGGGGTCTATATAGACCCTTACTTGACACCATACACAAAAATTAACTCCAAATGGATTAAAGACCTAAACATAAGACCAGAAACTATACAACTACAACTCCTGGAAGAAACACAGGGGAAAAGCTTCATAACACTGGATTTGGCAATGATTTCTTGGATATGACACGAAGGGTACAGGCAACAAAAGAAAAAAAATAGACAAATGGTATTATATCAAACTTAAAAAACTTTTGTGCAGGAAAGAAAACCATCAACAGAGTGAAAACACAACCTATTAAATGAGAGAAAATATTCACAAACTTTGTATATGATAAGAGGTTAATATCCATAACATATAAAGAATTCCTCAACTCAACAACAAAAAGCAAATAACCAAATTTTTTAAATGGGCAAAGGACTTGAATAGAAATTCTGTATAAAAAGGGTCTATATAGCCCTGGCCAGTGTAGCCCTGCCCAGTGTTGCTCAGTGATTAGAGCATCAGCTTACACCAAAGGGTCACAGGTTCGATTCCTGGTCAAGGGCATGTACCTGGGTTGCAGGTTCATTCCCCAGCCCTGGTTGGGGCAAGTGTAAGAGGCAACCAATTGATGTGTCTCTCACATGCATACCTCTAAAGAAGCTATACTGATGGTCAACAAACATGAAGAGATTATTAACATCACTAATCATCAGGGAAATGCAAATCAAAACCAAATGAGATATTGCCTCATCTATGAGGATGGTCTCTATAAACAAATAAACAAACAAACAAACAGAAAATAACAAGTGTTGGTAAGCATGTGCAGAAAAGGGAACCCTTTGCACTGTTGGTGGGAATGTAAATTGGCACCACCACTATAGAAAACAGAATGGAAATTCCTCAAAAAACGGGGAAAAAAAGAACTACCATATTATCAAGCAAACTCACTTCTAGTTACATATCCAAAGGAAATGAAAACAGGATATTGAATACATATCTTACTCCCATGTCCATTGCAGCATTATTTACAATAGCCAATATATGGAAACAATCTAGGTAGTCATCAATGAATAAATGTATAAAGAATATGTGGTTATATATCATATATGGAATATTACAATGAAATGTATATATTACAATGGAATATTATTTGGCCATGAGAAAGAAGAAAATCCTGCCATTTGTGACAACATGGATGGAATTTGAGGCATTTTGCTAAGTGAAATAAGCCAGACAGAAAAAGGCAAATACTGTATAATCTCACTTATATGTGGAATCTAAAAAAAAAAAATAGAAACAGAGTAGAAAGGTGGTTGCCAGGGACTACGGGTGGGGGAAACAGGGAGAGGTTGGTAACAGGGTACAAACTTTCAAGTATAATTTGAATAACTTCAAAGGATCTAAATGAACAGCACAGTGACTATTGTTGATAATTTTGTGTTGTATAACTGAAATTTGCTAAGAGAGTAGACTTAAATATTCTCACATAAATCTATATATATAAAAGGCTAATACGCAAAGTGTGCCCACGGGAGTTCAAATGGGAGACTGGGAGTCCTATCAATCATTATGACATGTGCTGACCACCAGGGGGCGGCACGGAACAAAGGGAGGCCCTGGCGGCAGCCAGAAGGCCCCGATTGCCAGCCAGGCCAAGGGACCCTACCCATCCATGAATTTTGTGCACTGGGCCTCTAGTAAATAAATATAAATAAATAAAAGAGAGATAGTGGATTAACTAGATGGGGGAATCCTATCACAATGTATACATATATCAAATCACCACGATGTATACTTTAAATATTTTAGAATTTTATTTGTCAATTATACCTCAATAAAGCTGGGGGGAGGAAAGGCATAAATCAAATGGAGTTAACCATTTTGGAAAAGTTTGCTGGTGAGAGAGAAAGGGGCATGAAATAGGAACCAGAAGAAGCCTGGTGTTTTTTCCAAACAAGATCTCTTTATGTTTGAAGGTAGACATGAAAAAAGTTAGGTCTCTTGTTTATTGCAAAAAAATGATAATTTAACACAGCCGCTTAGGTCAGCAATCATTTATTATCTTGTAGTTTCTGTGGGTCAGGAATTTGGGAGCCACTTAGCTGAGTGGTTCTAACGTAAGGTCTCTCATAAGATTGTTGTCAAAATGTCAGCTGGGGTTTCAGTCATCTGAAGGCTCTAACTAGAGGTAGAGGATGGTTCATCCATAATGGCTCACTCACATGGAATGCAGCATCATCTTTGGTTTTTTTTGGCCTAAGAAAGGGTTTGGTGAAAAGATTCAGGCATTCCTGGCTGAGTGTGATATGGTGGAGCACAGCGTATGCCAGGAGTCCTGCGTTTGCAGTCCATGAACTTGGCCCTGGCCCAGTGAAGCCAGCTGAAGGTGGCTGCCCTGCCAGAACACCACCAGCTCTGCTCTCTCTGGAATGGATGTTACCTGATTTCTTAGGTACTGCTGGGGACAGGCTGCTGATTGCCATTTTGCTTCTCTTCCACCTGTTTTCCACATGAATACGTTTGTCTTTGCAAATGTAAGAAAAGCTGCTTTTGTTTTTTTTCTTTGTGCGTTTGTCTGTGCTCTCCACAGTCCTTGTCTGCCCCTCAATAATCCTTGTCTGCATAGGGCCTCCCTACCCAAGAACGCCCAGGTCTTTTGAACTGTGAGTGCTTTTTTGGGGGGCTAATGAGAACTCTTACTTGTCCTGGGAAAATTCTGGGCATGTAGGCCATACAATCTTCAGATACAACAGGCCGCTTCCCCCCTGTGACTATATTGTCCCATAACTATAAAACCAGAATGGCCAAGAGATGGAGCTCAGTCAAGAGCATTGGGATGGCACAGAACAGGTATTTGGCACACATATGTAGTTCAAGATTTCTTCATTGTGTAGTATTTCCAGAATAGCTGTCTAGGTTGTTGGCTTGTAGATTGTCCTTATCCCCACCCCTACTAACCCTGTCCAGCTACAGGCCATAAGACTTCAGGGGGGCCATTCCCCGGCTGGGGCCTGTGGTTAATGCAGGAACTTCCTTATCCCCAAGTAAATATCCATAGGGTTAGGACCCAGTGTTGAGTGTGCTTTTGCCTGAAACTGGGCTAGACCCATGGTTTGAGAAAGGCACACTGGAAAGAGCCTCAATGGTTGTGAAGGCAACCATAAACTTTTCAGAAGCAACAGACAGGTGCTTCCTTCAAGGGTGTTTCTATTATGTGTAACCTTCTATGACATACATTTCCTTCCAGGCTGTTTCTGTTCATATAATAGCCTATTTTTTGTCATTGTTAATAAAAACCAGTTATGAGCATTGAACAGCTAGCAGAAGAATGCTCAAACATTTTTTGTTTGTTTATTTGACAAGTTATGAGAAGAAAAAGCCTTCTGTGGTTCTACTCATAATCTATTTGAATAAAGTTCTGAGTAGCCCTGGTGTGTATTAGTGAGGGTTCACCAGAGAAACAGACCAATAGGATATACACAGATATGTAAAAGGAGATTTATTATGGGAATTGGCTCATGTGATTATGGTCAAGGGCACATACCTGGATTGTAGGATTGCTCCCTGCCCCTGCTCAGGGTGCATGTGGGAGGCAACCAATCAATGTCTGTCTGTCTGTCTGTCTCTCTCTCTCTCTCCTTCCTTCCCTCCCTCCCGTTCACTCTCCCTCTGAAAAGCAATGGAAAAATTATCCTTGGGTGAGGATTAACAACAACAAAAGAGATAAAAATGTTCTGGAGATTGGTTGCACAATGTGAATGTACTTAATGCTAGTGAACTGTACACTTAGAAATGAATAAGATGGTAAGTTTTCCATGGGGTTTTTTTACATCACAATTTTTAAAAATAAATGTCTTATTAAGGACAAACAAGTGCAGGAGAGGATGTGGACAAACCAGAAGTCTTATACACTGCTGGTGAGAATATAAAATAGTATAGCCAGTTTGGGAAAATATTTTGGTGGTTTCTTAACAAAAACATAAACTTTACCATATGACCCAGCAATTTCATACGTATAAATCTACCCAGGAAAAACAAAACATATGTTTGCAAAAAAGATATGTACATAAATGTTCATCGCAGCATTATTCATAATGGCCCCAAATTGGACACAACCTAAATGTCCATCAACTGGTGATAGATAAACTGAGTGTGGTATGTCCATACAATAAAATATTAAAGCAATAAAAAGGAACAAAGTATTGGCACATGCTACAACATGGTTGAACATCAAAAACATTAGGTTAATTGGAAAAAGCTAGATTCAAAAGACCTGCATATCATATGATTCCATTTATATAAAATGTCAAGCAAAGCTAAATTTATAAAGACCAAAATAAAGCAGATCAGCGGTTGCTTAGGCTTGGGAATGCAATTAAAGATTAACTGTAAGCAAGCACAAATGAACTTTTTGGGGGTGATGAAAATGTTCTAAAACTGGATGGTGGTGATGATTGTACTCTATAAATTCACTAAAAACCTTTGATATGTACATTTTAAGTTGGTGAATTTTATAGTATGTAATTTTTACCTCAGTAAAATAAATATTGCCCAACTGGTGTAGCTCAGTGGTTGAGCATGGACCTATGAACCAGGAGACCACAGTCTGATTCTCGGTCAGGACGCATGCCCAGGTTGCAGACTTGATCCCCAGTGGGCAACGTGCAGGAGGCAGCCGATCAATGATTCTCTCTCATCACTGATGTTTCTGTTTCTCTCTCCCTCTCTCCTCTCTGAAATCAATAAAAAATATTTTTTAAAAAAATAATAAATAAATAAATATTGAAAACAATGCCATGCCCCACCTATGGGAGCCATCTAGGAAGCAGATCCCCCAGCCCTATTCAAGCTGCTATCTTAGCTGAGCTCTGCCCAACAGGAAGATTTGTGAGTAAAATAAAACCACGCACATACACAAACCCACATCCCCAAAAAGTAGCAATAAAATCTCATGTTGCCACAGATTCTAACATGCCTCCTCTACCTTCTTGAAGAGACAGTGTCTATCATGAAAGAATTCCCGCCAGTGAAGTGCACTTTACACACACAATCACCTTTCATCCCCATAGCAACCCTAGGAGGTACGTACCAGTGTACATGTAATATAAAACAGCACAGATGGTCAACTATCCCAACTTCATAAACACTGAAATACAAAAACATCAGCCTTTCAATTAAGGAAACACAGTTGACCCTTGAACAACACGGGTTTGAACTGCGCAGGTCCACGTCTACGCAGATTTTATTTTTTCAATAAATGCACACAATATTGTAAATGTACTTCCCCTTCCTTGTGATTTTCTTAATAACATTTTCTTTTCTCTAGCTTACTGTATTGTAAGAACACAGTACATAATACTTATAATATACAAAATATGTGTTCATTGACTTATTGGCAAGGTCCATAGGTTATTAGTAATTAAGTTTCTGGAGAATCAAAGTTATATGGGATTGATTTTCAAGTGCCCAGCAGGTGGTACCCCTAACCCTCATGTTGTTTAAGGGTCAACTCTACTTATTATCCCCATTTTACATATATAGAGACTGAGATTTAAAGAGAAAAAAATAATTCCACGAGGTCACATGGCCTGTATATGACCGAGTTAATAGCCATGCTATTAGCTATGGTACTTTACTGCCTTCTACCACACTATCATATGCTTTTCCTAAATATATATATACATACATATACATATACATATACATATACATATACATATACATATACAGACAGATATAGATATATAGATATATAGATATAATGATATATAGATATATAGATACATAGATATATAGATATATAGATATATATACACACTCCCCCAACAAATAACCCCCTCTCTTGAAAATAGTCGATCTCTAAGAGGGTAGGATTTGACAATCGCTCTGCCCTGGACAGTCAGGCCAAGAACGCTTGCTCAGCGCTTCTATTACAGAGAGAGCAGATGGGTGACTCTCAACTCTGAGCCAGTCCCTTTGAAAGCCTGTCTCTCTGGCTTTTACTTGTCAAAGAACTCCATCCGTTGCTGTCCTGGGGGAAAGGGACACACTTTTAGATGATCAGGAAATAGAAGGAATGAGAAGAGATGGAAAATGAGGGGGACAATCCACTTGTAAAACTTGAAAGTGAAAAGAGTACAGCTGCCTGGGAATGGTGAAGAGAAAGTACATTTGACCAGGAGAAAAAGCAGGAGACTTCGGGCGTAAGACCTTTGCAAGGGGATAACTGTGCTGTTTTGATGCTTGCCTGTTGGGCAATGGAGAGAGGGCAAGTGAATAGAAAAGGTAAAGAAAGTCACAGTTTCTAAGTTTTGACAAAAACATCCCATCAACGGTGCACTTACATAGGTGACTGCCATGTTGTTAATTTCTTAAGTCTCTCCAGCCCACCACCACCCTGGTGGGGAAGGGAAACAACTGAGTCACCCCTTAACATTAACATCCCAGCCACCTTAAAACAAAGCCAATCTGGGTGTCTGGACTGAAGTTTCTCTTGCCTTTGCAGGAAAAGACGGTAGAATTAGTGTGAATGTAGATGTTGTAGCTACACAGCTGCTGTAGACTTCATACCTTAAAAAAGAAAAATCACCTTATTCTGTTGGTGTTAAAAAAGTCTCAGGCAACTGACAAGTTTAAGAACATTAAGCTTCTTGGAATAATTTGCAGATATTTCTAACACAGAATGCTGGGACGGGGAAAGGGAGAGAGGGAGACAGAGCGAGAGAAAACAGACAGAGGAAATGCAACAAAGACAATTCAGTATCAGAGGCAGGGGAACTGTGAAGTCATCTCTGAGTAGATCATTTAATGCTGGATTCCACCGTCCTCTGGATGACTGTGTGGTTTAGCATCTAGGCACCATAAAATAGCTGCCCCTGCGTGTAGAGCCTGAAAGAATAAAATGTAGTAACAATAACATTGCATAGAATTATAGACACACAGATGGATCCAGTGGTGAGCTAAGGGTGCTGTTTGCCCTGGGTACAAACTATATGGGGCTCATTGGAGAGAACTGAAGAATGATATAAAACTGCCAGTAATTCTAAACAATGTTTGTGATAAAACACTCCTACCCCCAAATCTTTCATTGATTTAAGTTCTAAACTATCCCTGCAGTTCCTCTTAAGTTTTTTTTTTTTACACCTTTATTGTGATATAATTCACCTACCATAAAATTCACCTATTTGAAGTATACGATTCTTTGGCTTTTAGTATATTCACAGAATTGCACAGCCATCACCACAACCTAAATTTAGAACATTTCTATCACCTGTCGGGTTTTAGTAATACACATATAAACTTCTAATTAGCACATTTTCATTACTAATCCTTTAATAGCTTTGCATGCTACATGGAAGTTAATTTGGAGAATTTCCACTTATACTGTTGGCCTCTGACCCAACAGAATTAAGCTACATGCCATTTGTTTTGAAAATAAGTTCATAATGATCTAGAATTATTTTAGGTCATTGAGCAGTTTTTGCCTCCAAGTGCTATAATTTACATATTTCTGTCTTTAACCAATAGATTCAAAATAAACAATGATAGATGTAAACACTTTTCTTTTTAGTTACCTTTTTTTCCTTGTATGAAATTTTTATATGAGGTTAATTAAATACAAAAATATTTACAAAGAGCTAGAATCAGACTTGAATAATATCTGGTGAAACACCAAACTTTAAAATTGTTCCCTGAAGATCTGTACATAGAAATTGAGGAGAAGGTTATACAACAACAAAAGGTAAGGAAATGGGACTTTTACATTACAAAGGAACAATAAAAGTTCAAAGAACAATGCCAAGAGGAAAAAATGAAAGGTGCAGACCTTACCTTGCTAGAGGGAATCAAAAGTCAATGTCTGAACTTCAAACAATGGACACCTATTTTATTTATTTAATTTTAATATTTACTTTTAGGGAGAGGGATAGAGAGATAGAAACATCGATGAGAGAGGAACATCATTGATTGGCTGCCTTCTGTAAGGCCCCTACTGGCGATTTAGCCTGCAACCGAGGTACATGCCCTTGACCAGAATCGAACCTGGGACCCTTCAGAATGAACACCTATTTTAAAGCAAGGATCAAAATATGCCAATATTTATTATTGTTCAGTCATTTTCTCAGATTTTTTTTTTAATAAAATGAAAAGCTAAGAAAGTTTTTATTAAATTACAGAAAAAGTAATTTCTGTTAAAATTAACATCTTGATGGAATTTTTTTATTGTGGAGACATTTGAAAGTCCAAAGTCAATCATGACGATAGACATGAAAAGTATTGCAATTTCTGGAATTCTTGTTAAATCCAATTTTTATGACTGCCAAATTTATCTTCATGTTTAAAACTTTCCCTAACTCTTTATTGTCTATTGGTTTTGTGTGAAAGGAACCTTTCCAAGTTAAAATTATTAAAACATGTTGCTTGCTCTGAGATATAGTGATAAATCTGGCTACACAATCTATTGAATGTGAAGATATGAACAAGGTCAAATTTGATTAAGTCATTGACAAATTTTTCAAAGTAACACTCAGAAACGGAAAACATAATGTTATTCATTTCTGTCACAGACTAATATGTAGGTATTTTCCCCTTCTTTCAAAAAATACATAAAAAAGCATTGGTGCTTTCCTTTATCCTTTATTTTATTGAAATATTTAACTTTTTATTTTTATCAGCATGCTTATATATATAAAGTTAAATAAAAGAAGATTTTCTCCATCTGCATTTTTATACTGGCCATAATTATTATTTATTCACTTTTCTGATATTACTGAAACGAATTTTGTCTTACAGAAGGGGGTTGGGGTGGCTTTTTAAAACAACAAAATAATCTGCTCTATGTGTCAGATATGCAAGATATCTGACCACTACATTGGTCATCTTTGAAAATTACTTTTATGTTTGATTTCCTTTTTTTTCATTTTTAAATCATTTTTTATTTTCAATTACAGTTGACATACATTATTAAATTAGTTTCAGGTGTATACCCCAGTGATTAGAGATTTCATAACTTACTAAGTGATCATCCTGATAAATCTTGCACCCATCCCTGACACCATACATAGCTCTTAGAATATTATTAACTATATTCCCTATGCCGTACTTTTATATCCCCATGGCTATTCTGTAACAACCAATTTGTGATTCTTAATCCCTTCACATTTTTAACTCATCCTGCCAACCCCCACCCCATCAAGCAACTGTCAAAACATTCTCTGTATGTATGAGTCTCTGTTCTACTTGTTTATTTATTTTGTTTTTCAGATTCAATTGTTGATAGATATGTATTTATTGCCATTTTGTTGTTCATATTTTAAATCTTTTTTTCTTCTTATTTCACGTAATACTGATTTGGTGGTGATGAACTACTTCTTGTCTGGCAAGCTCTTTATATGTCCTTCGATTCTAAATTATAGCTTTGCTGGGTAGAGTTATCTTGGTTGCCTTTTCATCATTTTGAGTATTTCTTGCCAATCCCTTCTGTACTGCAAAGTTTCTGTTGACAAATCAGCTGATGTTCTTATGGGAGCTTCCTTGTGGGTAATTAATTGCTTTTCTCTTGCTGCTTTTAAGATTCTTTCTTTGTCTTTAACCTTTTGAATTTTAATTATGATGTATCTTGGTGTGGACCTCTTTGGGTTCATCTTGTTTGGGACTATCTGCAAGTTCTGGATTTGTATGTCTATTTCCTTCACCATCCATGTTAAGAAAATTTTCCATCACTTAAAAAAATATTTTTTTAATGATTTCAGGGAGGAAGGGAGAGGTAAAGAGAGATAGAAACATCAATAATAAGACAGAATCATTGATCAGCTGTCTCCTGCACACCCACTATGGGGATTGAGCCCTGACTGGGAATCAAACCATGACCTCCTGGCTCATAGGTACATACTCAACCACTGTGCCACACTAGTGGGGCTGTCAGTTTTTTACACAGGTTTTCAATTCCTTGCTCTCCTCTTCTTCTTCTGGCACCCCCATGATACAAATGTTAGTATGCTTAAAAATGTCCCAGAAGCTCCTTACACTACCCTCATTTTGGGGGGTTCTTTTTCTTTCTGCTGCTTTGATTGGATGTTTTTTGCTTCCTTATATTCCAAACTAGAGGCCTGGTGCACATTTGTGCACTTGCAGGGGGCGGGGGGGGGGGGGTCCCTCAGCCCGGCCAGCACCCTCTCGTAGTCTGGAAGCCCTTGGGGGATGTCCAACTGACAGCTTAGGCCTGCTCCCTGGCCTAAGACTCCCTCAGTGCTGCTGCAAAGGTGGGAGAGCCTCCCGCCACTGCCGCTGCACTCGCCAGCCGTGAGCCCGGCTTCTGGCTGAGTAGCGCTCCCTCCTGCATTGAGCACCTGCCCCCGGTGGTCAGTGCACATCATAGCGACTGGTTGTTCCGCTGTTCGGTTGATTTGCATATTAGCCTTTTATTAGGATTGCTGATTTGAATTTTGGTTTCATCTAGTCTACTGTTGATTCCCTGTTAACTATTCTTCATTTCATTTAGTGTAGCCTTCATTTCTGCCTGATCCTTTTTGTATGGCTTCTATGTCCTTTTTTTTATGCTGTTGGAGTTCTCACTAAGTTCATTGAGTGTCCTTATAATCAGTGTTTTGAATTCTGCTTCTAGTAGATTGGTTGTTTCCATTTAGTTCTTTTTCTGGAATTTTGTTTTGTTCTTTCATGTGGTGCATGTTTGTTTGTCTCCTCATTTTGGCAGCCTTTCTGTGTTTGTTTCGATGTATAGAGTAGAGCTGCTACTTCTCCCAGGTTTGGTAGAGTGGCCTAATGTAGTAGATGTTCTGTAGGGTCCAGTGGCACAGCCTCCCTGATCACTCAAGCTGGGCACTTGAGGTGTGCCTCCCATGTGGGCATTTTACAGATGAGGTTTAGCAAAGTGTCAGGGCTAGGGAAACTTTCTCCTTACCCTTTTAGTTCTTCTGGTTTGTCTAACAAGTCAAATGACATACAGCGGATTAACAGCAAACCAAATTCTAATATGTGCACATGGGGAAATCACCTAAGCATGGAAATTCCAAAAACAGAGAGGCAAACCAAGGTATATATGTCATTTTGGACTAAGGAGAGGGAGATAAGCAATTCACAGATAGATGAGAAAGAGCAAACATTTGGTAAACAAAATCTTGCAGGCCCACTCAGAAACAATGGGATACAGAGAGAAATCTAGTGAACAGATTTTTTACTTGGATTCTTTCTGTCTGCCAGTTAATTCATGTATACTAGGAAGCAGGTTTTTCTATCTAAATCTCTTTAGTCAGGAAAAGGGGAGGAAAAAAACCACACACCTCTTCCTTTTTTTTCTTTTTTTTTTTTTTCTCTGTTTGATCCAAAGACAGAGAAACAGCGATCAGACTATTAATCCCCAGAGGGAAAGTAGGGGAGGGAGGGGGCAAGGGGAAGAGATCAACCAAAGGACTTGTATGCATGCATATAAGCCAAACCAATGGACATGGACAACAGGGGGATGAGAGCATGAGTGGGGCGGGGGGGGTGGGGGGGGGGAGGATGGGGATTTAATGGGGGGGGATGAGGACACATTTGTAATACCTCTTCCTTTGTTTTCAACTAGAAATAATCTGCATGGTAGGGTGGTACATTCTGGAGAGACTCTCCTGACCCGCACAGTTCCCTCCACTGAAAGTTGCCTGGAAGTTTCCCACATCAAAATCTGAGCTGGTGGCTGTGGAGAGAAGCAATGAGTTAGTAGCTGAGTGGTAAGAGATTGTAAAAAGAGAGAAGAACATAGGTTAGCATGAGGATAGACAAACCAAAAAAAAAAAAAAAAAATCAGAGCATATCCCCACATTCCATTTAAACCAGTTTCCCATTCTTGGGAATAAGTCAGCCTGATAAAATGCCTTTCCTTCATTTATCAGATGGAAAATAGTAGTCCTTTCTTTTAACAGAATTAAGTTAGATACTACTTATCCTGTTTGGTTTATATAGAGACAACACTTCACCAATGATTGCGCAAGTTCCTCCTTGTTGGGCAGTCTGTGTTTCTAGGACACAATGATTCTGGAGAACCACAGAGGCTAAGCTGTTAACTTCTGAATAGAGTATCTTCAAAGTTTACATAGTGGTATTGAACTCTTGTTCCTTTACCATAGAGACATTTAAGATTGCTTTTTCCAATTTGTAGTCTTCAACGCTTGGGACTAAGACCCCTAATGCTGAAAAAACACACACAAAACACAACCCTTGGATTTGTGATACACAAGCGGATTCTTTTTTAAAATATATATATTTTTATTGAAATTTAGAGAAGAAGGGAGAGGGAGAGAGAGATAGAAACATCAATAATGAGAGAGAATCATTGATCGGCTGCCTCCTGCACATCCCCTACTGGGGATCGAGCCTGCAACCCAGGCATGTGCCCTTGATTGGAATCGAACTTGGAACCCTTCAGTCCACAAGCCGAGGCTCTATACCCTAAGCCAAACCAGCTAGGGCCACAAGCGGATTCTTTACAGTTTCTCACCTAGAACGTTTATGTGGCACAACTTGATGAGCAAAGAAGTTTGTTATTGGCTGCCATTTAGGATGGAGTGTTTGGTGACAGAAGGAGTGAGGTATGCAAATCCACATCGTCCTGACTATTTAGGTGAGAACCTTTGTACACCGTGTCACCACATAAGATGAAAAGGCCAGTGTGGTTCACACACAGGGTGAAAGTAGAATCTGTAATTCCTAGGCTCTGAAGTATTCCCTGGCCTTTGCCACTGGTACTGTTAGCATTCACACACCTCTGTTTTCCATGTGCTCCTGTCAATCTGTGAGTGCAAAACAGATTGTGAAATAGCTGGTACAGGAGGGCTGTAGTCTGGTTTTGGCAGTTGTAAAGCTTGGTTCTGTCACTTAGCCAAGTAAGTCCAGGTTTTTGGTCCACCCATATATAGTTTGCGGTATTGGACAACTTAACCAGGGGACAGCTGCAATACCCTAAGTTGTACAAGGGTGGCTTGTGAGCCATCCAGGACATTTTTTTGGCAGGTATTTGTGCTCAAAAAAGCAGTGCTGGAGTCACTTATAATTTCCTTGAGAGGTTTAAAAATACCTTCTGTGGAGTCTCACTGCAGAGTTTGATTGCAATATTGCCCTGATATGTCACCCAGGAAGGTCCAATGTCGTGTCTGTTTTCAATGTAAAGGACTGTCCCTTGTCTTTATGAGCTTTTTTTTTTAAAAATATATTTTTATTGATTTCTGAGAGGAAGGGAGAAGGAGTGAGAGATAGGAATCATTGATGATGAGAGAGAATCATTAATCAGCTGCCTCCTGTATGCCCCCTTCTAGGAATTGAGGCCACAATCTTGGCAAGTGCCTGACCAGGAATTGAACTGTGACCCCTTGGTTCATAGGTTGATGCTCAACCACTGAGCCACGCCGCTGGAGCTTCTGTAGAGGTTTTCTGGGGCCCAGATGACTCACCAGAAGAAGTGGACTGATGTTTGTCTTCTCATGGATACATGGATACCATACTCCTTTGTTCATTCATCTTCCATACTCAGTTCACTAGGTGTTCACATTGACCCGAGTAAAGACTACTTCAGGCTCTTTTGCACTATCCAGATGTTGTCATAACCAATAGTCAGATTGATTAGTTAACATAACCAGGGTTTGGTAAACTGGCATAAGGGGGTGTTTGGTCTGTGCCATACCTATTGAAAAAGAGAGAATTAGTAAGAGCAAGATACAGGTTGAAATGGAATCCATAGTGGAAGCTGAGAGACAGCGAGAGAGAGAGAGAGAGAGAGAGAGAGAGAGAGAGAGAGGAGATAGAGACGACCACTGTCCAGTCAGCTTTCTAAAAAATTGTTCATTAATAAGAGGAGGTGTGTGGGTGTTTTTTTTGTTTTGTTTTGTTTTTTTAATGTCTGTATTTAGGGAGTTTTAAAAGCAGGGGCTGGGTTGGGGAGAGGTAGGTGATCATGATCTTGGAAAAAAGCTGTCTACTTTGCAGTGCTGTCTGCTTCTGGGGCCTGAGAATTAACTCTGGAAATCCTTAGTTTAAGGTCACCTATAGGGACTACCTTCCAGTTGTCTTGAGAGCTATCATGTGGGTCTACTCTGACATAGCTTGCATGGATCCAAGAGGACTTTAAAAAATTTTTTGGATGGCAAGGTAGGTGGTTAGCAGTGCCTCCCAAGGTCCTTCCCATCAAGGAGACAGCACATGTTCTCTTCTGAAGACCTTAATGTATACTTGGTCTCCTGGTCAAAAGGGACGACAAGACTTGCCAGTTGATGGAGGCCATGCCTTTTTTACCTGATGGTGATATGCTTCAAACATACTAGTTAGTTCCTGTATGTAGCCAGTCATAGTATCAAGTTGTTTATTTAAATTGTCATAATGTTTGCTTAATCCAGTAATGGAAGGTTTAGAGAAGCTAGAAGGCATTGGGTGTTCAAAAACTATTTCAAAAGGAGTTAACCCAATGCCTGCTATCTGGAGTATTCTGGATCTTTATAAGGGCCAAGGGCAAAGCTTCTGGTATTTAAAGTCCAGTTTCTTGACATCTTTTCTAAAGTCCTTCTTATGTCTAGATTTTTACATTCCACCTTTCCTAATGATTGAGGATGATATGGGGTATGAAATTTTAAGGAGTACCCCAGAATTTTTGAAAGCAGGTTATCTATCTCTGTTATAAAATGATTGCCTCAGTCTGATTCAATCCATAAAGGAATGGCAAAATGAGGAGTATCTCAGTTATTGGTTTCTTTATACCATGGCATCATCATGTCTAACTGGATGGCATTACCCCACCCATTAAACATGCAGACAATACCAGTGAGAATAGCCTAGTTGAAGGTAACTGTATAAAATCCATTTGGGGTGATAGGACAGTATTGGCTTAGGAGAATTTCCTGAGCTACATTTATTTCTTCCAGAAAGTGCCATTCTCCTTTCCCCATGTTCAGTTACCCCAATTCCTGACTATCTGTAGAAGTCTATTTTTTGTTTTAATATTTATATTGAGATTTTAAAACAATTTTTATTAATATAGAAAAGTTAACAAATAACATCATATATGACTGTAATACTTGCACATATACCCTCATCCCCAGGTTCTTGTTAGTCTTTTGATATTATTTATTGGTATTGGTCACGCAGAGTTTTTTGATTTTTTAAAAAGAAGTCAAAAGTGCCTTCTGTTTTTTGAGTTATAAAAGTCTTTCTTACTTCAAGAGTTAAACGATATTGTCCTGCCCAGCTGGTGTGACTCAGTGGATTGAGTGTCATCCCATGCACCAAGAGGTCATGGGTTTAATTCCCGGTCAGAGCATATGCCCGAGTTACAGGCTACATCCCCAATAGGGGGTGTACAGGAGGCAGCCAATCAATGTTTCTCTCTCATCGATGTTTCTATCTTTCCCTTCCTCTTTCTTTAAAAAATCAGTAAAATATATATATATATATATATATATATATATATATATATATATATATATATGGTTGTTGTTGTTAATGCTCACCCGAGGATATCTTCCCACTGATTTTTAGGGAGAGTGGAAGAGAGAAGGAAAGACAGTGAGCTCATGCCAGACCAGGGCCCGGGCCAAGGAGGAGCCTGCAACCAAGGTTTGTGTCCTTGACCAGAATCAAACCTGGGACTCTTTGGTCCGCTGGCCAATTCTCTATCCATTGAGCCAAACTGGCTAGTGCAAAAGATATTTTTTTAAAAAGATATTGTCCTGCCTTTTCTTCCAGAAATTTACAATCTCTCACTATCTTTATACTTTTGGGGAGGATTACTAATTATCAGGTAGTAATAGATATTTGACATTGTTCTTTCTTTCCAGTTGGCTATTTAGTTTCAGCACAATACTTTGAATGATTTATCCTTTTTTATGATTAAAAATGCCACTTTTATTTCTCATTCTTATTTGTTTTAAGGCCCTTTCTAAGCTTCAATTCTTTTTCAAGGTTTTTTTTTTCTGTGTGTGTGCAAATTCATGCTCCATTATCACATCATTTCAATTATTGTAGTTTAATAATAGGTTTAACTCTCTGAGGTTGCTAATTTGGGGTTTAATAACAGGTTTTGCTATCCTCCTACAGCAATCTGGAGAACATCTCAGTAAATGCTCAGGTCAAAAGCCTTGCAATAATTCTCTTTATCTCACATACTACATCCAATCCATCGCAAATCCTACCCCTTCTACCTTCAAAACATATTCTGGCCCTGGCCAGGTGGCTCAGTTGGTTGGAACATGGTCCCACACACCAAAACGTGGTGGGTTGGATTCCTATCAGGGCACATACCCAGGTTGCAAGTTCCATCCCCATTCAGGGCACGTACAGGTGGCAACCAACTGATGTTTCTCTCTCACACTCATCTCTCTCTCTTCCTCCTCCTCCTCGTCCTCCTCTTCTCCTTCCTCCTCCTCCTCCTCTCTAAAAATCAATAAACATATACTCAGGTGAGGATTTAAAAAATTTAAAACAAAACAAAAATACCCATATTCTGAATCTGAACAATCTTCTCTCACTCCATCCTAGATGAAGCTGCCATCATTATGCATTACTGCAATAGCCTCCCATGGTTTTCTTGCTTCTGTGCTTGGTGTCCCTACATTTAATCTTTGTACAGAAGCCTATGTTATGTGTAAGTCAGATACCAGCCTCCTGCTCAAAGACCCTCCAGTAGCATTAGATCTTAGATTAAAAAGCAACCTCTAGCCAGTTTGGCTCAGTGGATAGAGCATGGGCCTGTGGTTTGATTCCAGTCAAGAGCATATACCTGGGTTGCAGGCTCCTCGCCAGCCCAGGCCCTGGTCAGGGCTTGTGCAGGAGGCAACCAATTGATGTGTTTCTTTGACATTGATGTTTCTTTCTGTCTTTCTCTCTCTCTCTAAAAATCAATGGAAAAATATCCTCAAGTGAAGATTAAAAAAAAAAAAAAGCAAATACACAGCCCCAATGACTTCTCTGACCTTCACCTTCCACTTCCTCCTCCAGCCCCAGGGGCTTCCTTGCTAACATATTAATTGATTTCAGAGAGAAAGGAAGAGGGAGCTAGAAACATCAATGATGAGAGAGAATCATTGATCAACTGCCTCCTGCATGCCATCCCTGGGGATCGAGCCCATAGCCCAAGCATGTGCTCTGACTGGGAATCAAACTGTGACCTCCTGGTTCACAGGTTGATACTCAACCACTGAGCCACATCAGCCAGGCCTCTTTGCTTTTCTTGAAACAGACACATAAAAAACAACAACAACTTACCATAATTTACCCCAAGTCGCACACTTGCTGTTCTGCCACCTACCACTTGCTTCCCTCTGATATCTATTTAGGTTGGTGGTAGAAAGGGCAGAAAGGAAGAAAGAAGTACAAATACACTGTTATAATTTCTGAATAGATAGTAATTAGACACTATCTAAACAAATAGAAAATAGAGCATATTTCATAACAAAGATAAAACAAAAACAAAATGCAGCCCTAGCTGGTTTGGCTCAGCAGATAGAGCATTAGCCTGAGGACTGAAGGATCGTGGGTTCAATTCCGGTCAAGGGCACATGCCTGGGTTAAAAAAAAAAAGCAAGCTTCCCAAATTGTCAGCAGAAACATATACTGACACAAAACAAGCATAAAAGACATAGTGAAAATTTATTTTAAAAAATCTAAAAATAAGAAATCATTTAAAATTAATAGAATCAAAACATCTAACTATGATATCCACAAATGTAAATATACTAAAACCTATCTATTAAAAAAAGGATTCTGCACAGAGAAAAGACAGATGGTTGCCAGAGGGGAGGATGGTTGGGGGATGGAAGAAGAGATTAACAAGCACAAATTGGTAGTTACAGAATAGTCACAGTGATATAAAGTTCAGCATAAGGAATATGGTCAATAATCCTATTAATAAAGAGCTAATATGATAATTAGACCAAACAGCAGAATGACCATCTGGATGACCATCCAGACGATCTTCTGGATGAAGCCAGGGCTGTGAGGGGCTGCAAGGGGCTTCGAGAGCCGAGTCCCTTGCATGAATTTCATGCATCGGGCCTCTAGTATTGTAATAACTATGTACAGTGCCAGGTGGGTACTGGAAATATTGGGAGGCTATTGGAGTCAAACCACTATGCTGTACACCTGAAACTAATACAAAATAATATTTAATGTGAGCTATAATTAAAAAATAAAAATTTTAAAAGAAATAAACAAGAGCCCTAACCGGTTTGGCTCAGTGGATAGAGCGTCGGCCTGAGGACTGAAAGGTTCCAGGTTCGATTCCAGTCAAGGGCATGTACCTTGGTTGCAGGCACGTCCTCAGTAGGAGGTATGTAGGAGGCAGCTGATCAATGTTTCTCTCTCATAGATGTTTCTAACTCTCTATCCCTCTCCTTTCCTCTCTGTAAAAAAATCAATAAAATATATTTTTTTAAAAAGAAAGAAACAAGAAATGAATACATAAAGGATTCTGGTTGAATTATAAAACAAAGAACATTCTACACTGTATATTGCATACATTAAAAAGAGCACTAGCTGAACCGGTTTGGCTCAGTGGATAAAGCATCAGCCTGCGGACTCAAGGGTCCCAGGTTCGATTCCGGGCAAGGGCATGTACCTTGGTTGCAGGCATATCCCCACTGGGGGGGCGTGCAGGAGGCAGCTGTTTGATGTTTCTCTCTCATCGATGTTTCTAACTCTCTATCCCTCTCCCTTCTTCTCTGTAAAAAATCAATAAAATATATTAAAAAAATAAAAAGAGCACTAAATTTAAATTACTTAATTTTTGAAAATAGAAGGATAAATATATTCTGGGAAAATATAAATACAAGAAAGTAGAGGTTGTGATATTAATATCAGATGAGATTAAATTCTGGAAAATAATTACCAAGATAATATTTTATAAAGGATACAGTATCACATGAAAGTCTTACAGATATGTCTAACTTATATGTACAATTTGACCCGAACTGTTGGAAGTCACAGGTGAGGATGGAGCTGGGGAGTGGTAGAGAATCTGGAGGTCCTTGTGTTGTTTTCTGTGGCCTTGAACCATCATTAAGTACCACCTTCACTTTTTAGGCCATATCCAAGTACTGCCTGTGCAGTTATTTACCTCATGTTTTCCTTTAAAGTGATTTATTTTTTAACTGAAATATGTTTGTTTAATATAAAACTTGGTAAATGCAAAAAAAGTTAATGCCTTATCAGAAAAAGACAGCTGTTCCTCAGTTCTGAGAATGCAGTTCTTTTTTAAAAATATATTTGTATTGACTTTAGAGAGGAAGGGAGGGGGAGAGAGAGAAACACCAATGATGAGAGAGAACCTCTGATCAGCTGCCTCCTGCGTGCCTCCCCACTGGGGATCCAGCCGGGCATGTGTCCTCACTGGGAATTGAACCCTGACCTCCTGGTTCATAGATCGATGCTCAACTATTGAGTCATATCAGCCGGGCAGAATGCAATTCTATGTTACCAAATTACTCAAATGAAGCCAGAAATCCATCTTATTATATAAAATCTTCTGATTTTTCAATGTTAGCTGAAAAGGACAAACAAACCTGCCTGTGGCGTTTTTGGCCATGGTCTACCAATTTTCAGTCTTTGTGTCAGTAGGTGCTGGGGACACATAAAAGGAATCTGGTTCCTTGTCAGCTCCCTCCAGTCCAACCAATGGCTCCTACAACTCAATGTCCTCTTCTTCTCCTTCTGTTATCAGGATATACCACTTATGTCTGAGCTGGAATGTAAACTCCTTAAGAGCAAAGATTATGTTTTATTATGCCCCTCCTCCCCCACAGCCTATCAAAGGTTCTGGTACCTAATATTCATTAATTCACTCAACAAATGTTAGATAGCAGGGCAACAGGAAAGACTTCATAGCTTAGGTGAAAAGACTTAAAATAAGGGTAATAAAGACTCAGACAAAAATAAGCAGAGTTCTGTGGGCTGCAAAGAAGGGCCACCTAATTCTAACTAAGGGAGTAAGAACAGCTCCCTGTAGGAGGAATTATTGAATTGATTCAGTGATTCTTGAAGAATTTGAATTTATTCACATACACAGACACACAAAGTTTGGGGAAGCATTTTAACACGAGAGAGTGGCTTGGTATGGATCTAAGTTAGGTTGGAGTAGCTGATTTCTAGACTATAGGTCGGGAATGATGAATGATGGCGACTGTGGGAAGTCAGGCTTGGTCATGAAGAATTGCATTGAATAACTTCATGCAACACTAGCAGGCAACCTAATGCCTCTTCACTTTTTTTTTTTCTCAGTGGGGTTCTCCCTTCCCACCCACCTCCCCAGTCTATAGTTCTTTTTCTTCTTATTTTTTGATTAAGAAAATCTCATTCATCCTTATGTACCAGTTCAAAGCCACCTTCTCTGGAAAGATGGTCTCCCTAGAACCTCCAAGAACAGATTTTGAATTGATGGAACCACTGTACTTTGTACATACTTTTACTTTAGCGCTAATAGTTTGTTTTATAGTTATCACTAGAGGCCCGATGCATGAAATTCATGCAAGGGGCTCGGCCCTTGAAGCTGCGGTGGCTGATTGGCTCTCGCAGCCCCGGCTTCATCCAGAAGGTCGTTTGGAAGAACGTCCGGAAGGTTGTTCGGCTGTCTCGTCTAATTAGCATATTATGCTTTTATTATTATAGATTATTAGTTTTCCAGCTAAGCTGGATTGTTTTAAAGTCAAGGAGTGTTTTAAAGTTCATCTTTATATCAAGAGCATCTGTAAGATATTTCATACTTGTTCCTTGAATGAAGAAAAATATCTGCATATTAGTGCTTTGGGAATGCAAAAGGAACAAGAAATGTCACTGACTTCTCAGAGGAAATAGCATTTGAGATGGATGTTGAGAATTACAAAGTAGAGACAATGAGCGTGAGGGAGAGTATATCATGCAAACAAAATAGGAGGAGCAGAGATACGATTTCTTATGAAATCATTGGGTTAAAATGATTGCCCGTGTTAGTGGGGATAAAGAAAATTTGATGGCATTGGCATGGGAGGAAAGTTGTCAAGAAATTCCACTTTCCACTGGGCTCTTCTTCCATTGCTGTGACCTGTGTTCAAACTTTTTGAGGGGGTGGGGCTATTTGTTTCCCTGCCATAGTTAGTGCAGTTGAACAGGCAACTGTGACAAGTCTGTCTTTCCCTACTGTGTGTGTATTTTAAGACCCAGTCCATAAAGTCTTTCCCAACTATTAAAACCCAAAGGTCTCCTTTCTTTTTTCTGAATCCCTCTGGATTTTTTGCTAATACATCTTCCAATACAAATTATAATCTCCAAGGACGTGTTTACTCCTTTTGTAATTGAATACTTTATACTTTGATTTGTTTGTAAAGTGACTACTTGGCTTGCTGTTGATATGTATATATCTTTATTTTATCCTCCCAAAGAAATAGAAATAGAAGGGATTCTTATTACCAAGAAAATTAAAAACAACCTCATTATTCTTCAGAAAAGTAGATTAAGACTAGAGAAATGTGCTTCACTCAGGAGGTGTATTATTTTAAATATTTCCTATCATTTAAGATGTAATATTTGAAGGCAATGAGAGATCAAAAATTTTATTTAAATTGAGTTTCTTGGAGCTCTTACCCTGCAACTGTGCATTTTTCTGTGTGTACTGATAAAAGAACAGTCTGAGGTTCGCTTGCTTTGAACTTTTTCCTGAGTGGAGTTTGAATCTGCCCTTAGGGTTTACATTCTCTTCTCTCTACCTCCCACCCCCGCCCCCTCCAACACAAATAAAAACAGCTGGTTAAAACTGCTTCTTTGAAGTCAAATGGTACACTCCCATCAGTCAACAGTACTGCAGTTTTTCTAATCTGAAATGTTAATGAAAAACTACAAAAAAAGGGACTTTACCTATTACCTTGCCATAGAAAGGCGTGGCCAGGACTCCCCCTAGTGGGCGTGGTAACAAGTACTTGGGAATCTCCAGAACTTTGCTTTTCTCACTAGGCTTTCATCCTAAGGAGCAGATATTAATAGAAGAAGCCAAAGGAAAAAAGGGGAGAAGAAAAATGTAGGAAAGGCTGGGTTACTTCTCTCAGTTTAAACGTCCAATCTCACCACTTTGTGTGGTGTATTTATTGCTTCTGTTCTTTACCAGTTTCTTCTTCTGGGTCTTTAGACAATGTGGCTAAATAAAGCATATAACAATCAAAGCAACCTTGTACTCAAACCAACTACAATTGATTGATTATAGTTCTGATCCAACTATAGTTTCTGATTAAGGAAAGGGTTTCTTTGAATTGCGATGGTCAGGGCTATGCAGCAGTGAGGATCCCTGTAGCATTCCAGTATGCTGTCAGACAACAATGACTAACTGAGCATACTTACCAGGTGTCGGCACAGTGTAAAGTGCTTCATATGCATTTCTTCTTCCATGAAGTCCTGTGAGACAGCCAGTCCTATTATCCCTGTTTTATAGGGATCACATAGGTTAAGTGATCTGACCGAGGTCACACTGTTGAAAAGGCAGAGTCCTTAGCTCTTGTTTGTTGGGAATCCTCCAGGGTGCTCACTGATGATCAGCGAATACTGAGAATGGTTTTTGTATGTATACTCACTTAATCCCTTTCAAAATTACATTATAAATTAGCTTAAATGAAAACATGACTATGTGTTCTGACCAGTGTGGCTAAGTTGGTTGACCATCGTCCCATACACCAAGAGGTTGCTGGTTCAATTCCTGGTCAGAGCACATGCCCAGGTTTCCAGCTGGATCCCCAGTAGAGGGCATGCAGGAGGCAGCAGATCAATGTTTTTCTCTCCTCCCTTCCGCTCTCTCTAAAAATCAATTAAAACATATTAAAAAACAAAAAAAATCACTACTTGAACTGAGATCATAAGACATTTCCATCCAGATCTGGTATTTCTTCATCAGGCAATGACAATACATGACACCATCGATTTAACTTCTTAGTGTCTCTGGTGACATAATGAAGGTTGAATACAAGATCTTTTAAGTTTTGGCTGAAGCAGTAAGGTCCATCCTCTTCTTCCAGGGTTTAATCCTGACTTTGCTTTGCTTTCACCTGATAGGTAACGGATGATGACTGAATTTCATGTTGCACATTAAAAATCAGGGGAAAGCCCTGGCCGGGGTGGTTCAGTGGCTAGAGCATCGGCCCATGTACCAAAAGGTCTCAGGTTCGATTTTGGCTCCTGTCGAGGCACATGAGGGAAGCAACCAATCAATGTGCCTCTCTCACAATAATGTTTCTCTTTCTCCTCTCTCTTTCTTTCACTCCCTCTCCCCTCCTTTCCACTCTCCAAAAATCAATGGAAAAAATATCCTTAAGTGAGGATTAAAAAAAAAAAGTTGGGAAAAATGCTATTAATGAGATCATTCCACAGGAAGGAGCACTGCAGACCTAAGTGGAAAGACCAATCAGGGCCATTTCAGAGGAGGGGCAAAGTGGGCTGAATTGGTCTCTCAATTCAGAAACTTGGAACTTGCTTGTCCTCCTTCCCCTTCAAACATTTACTCACACTGCAGCTCTTACTGCTCTGACCTCTGGCTCTGGATTTGGGTCCCTTGTGTTCTTCTGCTTATGTACTTATCTCCCTCACCTGATATGTTTAAGCATATTAATAATAGCCTTACTTGTGTCTAACACTAACCTCCCCCACCCCCCTACTAAATTCCCTAAGGGCAGGGGTTGTTTCAGTCTTGCCTGGCAAACAGTAAGTGCTCAATAATTGTTTTTAGAAATTGCTGTAGAAAGACCCTGTGATTTTAAAAACTGGTTCTCCTGCCCCCTCCCCCACAACCCCCTATGCAGAAAAATAAGAGCTATTTCAAGAAAATTGTCTTGGGAATGTTAACAAAATTAATTTGCTAATGTCTGATAATTTGTCGATTATTATTTATGTACAAAACAACTCTGAATCTCTTTCTGTACTGCTTTTAGCAGGGGACATAATATTAGGGTCAGGAACCCAAGCTAGTTTGTATTATATATAAGATTCCATGATAAAAAAAGAAATAAAGTCTATGAATTCAAAATGAGGTCAAAAATAAATAAATAAAATGATTATTTAAACTGCAAAAAAAAAAAAAAGATTCCATGTTAGATGTTTAAATTTACTATCTCTAGCCCTCTCAGTGTACGCATAGTCTTCCTTTTACATGTTTATAAAAATAAAAGGGTCTGCTTTAGTCAGGAATCGCCAGAGCAGCAATAGCACAGTGTGTGTGTGTGTGTGTGTGTGTGTGTGTGCATGTGTTTGTGTGTGTGTGTGTGTGTGTGTGTGTGTGTTGAGAAAGAGAGAGAGAGGGTCCCCGGTTCGATTCCGGACGAGGGTACATGCCTGGGTTGTGGGCTTGGTCCGACGTGCAGGAGGCAGCCAATCAATGATTCCCTTTCATCATTGATGCATCTATCTCTCTCTTCCTCTCCCATCCTCTCTGAAATCAATAAAAATATATTAAAAAAAAAAAAAAAGAGAAAGCCTTCCAGATTGACAAATACCAGAAGTATTTTGGTCTTTTTCATAGCAGCTTCCTCTTCTCCTAAAGCCATGTCCACAGATTTTAAACATCCCAAATGCCACAGTTCCCCTCCCACCCCTGGTATAACACATCATGTGCATACTGCCCTAAAACAAGCTGATCCGGATAGTATTATTATTAGTTTGCTGGCTTTTAAACTATAAGTTTAGGCACAGAAGCATCAGACTAAATTACAGCCACTCTTATCAAGATAAGATAGCTATTGAGTAAATTTTCCTAATAGGCATGTTCAAAAGTCTATAATACTGAATGCAGAGGAACAAACTTGAAAAAAAAAAGATAATCAGGGTTTGGTATAGAACAAGACAGAAATACTTTTTGGGAATTACTTTTGTATTCTTTAAAACTTACATTCAAATCTCGTATGAATTAAAATGAGTACTTATTGAGCACCTGCTGTGTACTTGTAACTGTTCTGGATACTGAATATATTGTAATGATCAAAACTGGCAACATTTTCTTCCTTAGGGTTTAAAAAGAAGTGAGTCCTGTGGCATTACAATGACTTGGCAAACCAGACGCTAAAGGCATGAGGGAGTCACAGAAACTGTAAGCTGTGAGCTGCTGTAAGTGACCAGACTTCTGGGGTTACAAAGGTACTTCAGGATCAGGGCCTTAACTCGAGTGCATACTAATAACTGTAATTTAGAACTTAATACTTTCATTATCAGAGACTGTACACTAGGTGGCGTCCAGGGTCAGGATGGAAGTAGTAACCAGCCAATGTTATTTTAGTTTGTGCTAGAAGCCGCTTCCTGGGGGATCCTAAAAGAGAAAGGATGCAGCTGCTTTAAGTGATGACCAAAATGCTCTTTGTTGGAATGGATGTGGAGGTGAAGAGATAAGAAAAAGGTCCAACTTACAGGGCAGACTGCAAGTTGGAAAGATGAAGGCTAAGAAATTGTAAGTAAACAATCTTAATGGGCTCTAGCCGGTTTTGCTCAGTGGATAAAACATCAGCCTGCGGACTGAAGGGTCCCAGGTTCGATTCCGGCCAAGGGCACATGCCTGGGTTGCGGGCTCTATCCCCTGTGGGGGGTGTGCAGGAGGCAGCCGGTCAATGATTCTCTCTCATCATTGATGTTTCTATCTCTCTATCCTTCTCCCTTCCTCTCTAAAATCAATAAAAGTATATTTTAAAAAATCGTAATGGCATTGAGGTGAACACAACCTCATTGTGTGGAATGATGAGGTGTAGGGGGAGAGGGTAGTGGAAGAAGCCTGTGTCAAGAAAGTCTGTGGTAAAGAGGATTGGATGGAGGACATAAATTGAAGTCTACCTTTCATAGTTGGGAGATTTGAAATAAGTTTAACAGATTTACCTAAGTTTAATGGATGACAGAGCCATAAGAGACATCATCTCTCATATCTATCCTGTAAATGGAGTTAGATGAGCCACTGCTTAAGCCAACAATGAAAGTGTTGATTGGCAGTATTACTAGAAAAAACAAACAATTTACCTTGCCATAATGAGCATGTGGGCAATGTTCAAAATTATTTTAAACATAAAATAAAGCTGGGAATCTAGAAAACTCTGTATACTTACAAATGAAAACAACTTTTGAAATAACACTTGAAGATCCAGATCTTGACAGAAACTGACTTCTGCTTATCTGTGACAGGTTGGAAGAACTAGAAAGAAATTGACTATCCTGAGATATACAGGTCGTTACTGAAAGGGAAGAACATCTAGTTTGCACAATGCCCACTGGACAACATTCTCAGCTTGGCACTTCTGTTTCTCGTTTGTGGTTGAACTGCCCCCCCCCCCCCCACTTTATTTCATTCACAGACCTAAGGAGTGACACCCTATCAATACTTCTACATTATTTATTTATTTAAAATTTTTTGGGGGTTAATCCTCAACAGAGGATATTTTTTCCACTTATTTTTAGAGAGAGTGGAAAGGAAGGGGGAGGAGGTGAGAGAGAGAAACATTGAAGTGAGAGAGACATCAATTGGTTGCCTCCCACCTGAGCCCTTACTGGGGGAGGGGAATCAAACCTGCACCCCAGGTACATACCCTTGACTGGGAATCAAACCGGAGACCCCTTGGTGCGTGGGCCTATGCTCTAACCACTGAGCCACTAACCAGGGCTTAATACTCCTAATTTATAATCTTAATCATATTCTCTCATTTACTGATTACAATCTTATTGCCAGTCTTAACTCTTTGGCAGGATTTCTGGAAACTTCAGTTAACACATGCAATTTTTAAATGAAATACTTCTTTAAAATGCAGGAAAAATACAGACTTTTTTTTTTTTTTTTTTTTTTTTAGAGAGAGAGAGAGAGGAAGGGAGAGGGACAGAAAGCCAGAAACATGGATGAGAGAGAAACACCGATCAGCTGCCTCCTGCACAATCCCTACTGGGGACGTGCCTGCAACCAAGGTACATACCCTTGACCAGAATCGAACCTAGAACCCTTCAGTCTGCAGGCCGACGCTTCATCCAGTGAGCCAAACTGGTTAGGGCAAAATACAGACTTTTCATAGGAAAGGCAGATGTGCAGCTAACAATCATCCTTTGCAAATTTCTGTTAAAGTTATAGGTTGTGAAAGAATTAGGACAGATTGGCACTATCTTAGTGTGGATCCATGATTGAAAAGTGAATTAAAAACCATTTTTTAACATTAATAATTTTGTATGAAGTCTCAATCCATTGTGCTAATAATCTATATAAAAGCTTCTATATTTAAAAATGAAGTATCAAAATCAAACTATGTTGTTTTAATATCATAAAAAATAAGTCTGAAAACTTTATATAGGATCTTGGCTTACTTGTTCCCACACTTAATAATCTTATAAAAATTAAATTTTAGTTGATAACCTTCTATGAGGTGTGTGTGTGTGTGTGTGTGTGTGTGTGCGCTGAAATTTAGTTTTGGCCTAGAATTTGGAAACAATTGCTTAAAATGCCATTTAGTCCAACTACTTCAATTTCAAGGCTGAGAGGTGAGTGGCTTTGCCTGCAATCAGTGTTAAAATCAGGGACAGCATAGTGCCTGACAACTAGTAGGGCAATATGCCCTCACAGATAACCAAGCACTAAACATGTTGCTAATTAGGAACCTTGATTGATGTTTATTTTAAAACAAAAATCAAATGCATAATCAAATAAATCCATCTACTTTGTAGTAGGCTTTGTAGACATGACTGTAGCTGTTATTTGTCAAGGAAAATAACATCAAATTATAAATTATATAACCCAGGTCATAAATGATGTAATCTTAACTGTGAGCTTTTAATTCTCCAAATGTTGAATTCTCAATTACAGTCTACAGTTATATGCTTAATACATGTCTGTTGCATAAACAGACAAATGTCATTCTAAATCACTGCAGAATCAAGTTTCCTCATAACATTAGAAACTTCTCAACCTAGCCCAAAATCTTATTTTGGAAATCACTGGAACATCAATGATATAGAGGATGAAAAGATGGCGGTGGTGTGGTGAAGTTCTACTTCTCTGATTTTCCAATCAATGAAAATTTAGAAGCTTTAGGGTGCTTAAATGAGAACAGTAATTGCACACGACTTTTGTGTGAAAACATCTCACATTACCTTAGCCACACCTACTTGACCTTTTAGGTTAAGTAACACGAAAAGGTTTTAATATCCAAAAAAAATCCTAGTTTAAGAGTATGGACTAGTCCAGCCAGCTCAGTGGTTGAGCATCGACCTATGAACCAGGAGGTCAAGGTTCACTTCCAGGTTGGGGACTCGATCCTGTGCAGGAGGTGGTGTGTGCGGGAGGTAGTTGATGCTATCTGCATTCCACAGGGAGGTAATTATTTCCAACTTCACCATGAACACACACACCCACATTTTCCCTATGCCTTTGAAAAATAATTTTGAGAACTGGTGCTGCTTTTTCCCCTCCACTAACTATGAAAATGTGTAATATAATTTCAAATTCAAGATTAAGGAAAGTTTGGTCTATTAAGAGAATGTCCCTTTATCAGAAACTTTAGGAATTCATGGATTTTTTTTCTTTGAAAGAACCTTTTAAAAGCAAGATGTGCCCAACCGCTGTAGCTCAGTGGATGAGCGTCCACACATGAACCAGGAGCTCAGTTTGATTCCGGGTCAGGGAACACAGGCTGTGGGCTTGATTCCCCATTGGGGGGGGGGTGTAGGAGGCAGATCAATGATTCTCTCTCATCATTGATGTTTCTCTCCCTTCCTCTCTCTGAAATCAATAAAACTATATTAAAAAAAATAAAAGAATGATGCTTTTTGCTGACCCATTCATACTTATTTTAAAAGGGGGGAGGGGCAAAGAAAAAATTTATCCTAAGAAACTGATAGGTAGAATCTGGGTTTGTGATATTTTAGATTTTGTGAGGATGTGCTTTAAAAACATGTCCAAGTAAGTCAAATGGGTTACTTAAAACCAGCACTCACAATTTGGGGATCAACTTTGTCTACCATAATATGCAAAACTGTATATTTTAAAAATATCAGTGATCATACATGAGAACGCTGATGTCTGGTTTCATTGATTTTTGTGACTTCCAAGGTGATTCTGCATTTTAGCAAGTAGGAGCTTGTGACTGACCACTACTGAGAATCCAATGACACTAAGAATGTTTACCTGTTACTTTTGTCAATTTCACATTAGTCTACATTACATATACATCTTGTAATTTTTTTCCTTCTAACCCATAAAACCCAGAATTCTCTTTAAAAAATGTTAACTATGCCTTTCTTCTTTTATTGCTCCTACTTTTCACATTTTCTTTTTTTCTGAATAAGTAATGAATGTAATGCCCTGGACTGTCTTTGAAAAGTATGACATACAGAATGGCTACCATCAACAAATCAACACATGACAAGTGCTGGTGAGGATGTGGAGAAAAGGGAACCCTAGTACACTGCTGGTGGGAATGCAGACTGGTGCAGCCACTATAGAAAACAGTATGGGTTTTCCTCAAAAAAATTAAATATGGAACTGCCATTTGACCTCGTGATCCCACTTATAAGAATATATCCTAAGAAACCCAAAACACCAATCAGAAAAAAATGTATGCACCCACATGTTCATAGTAGCATCTCTATGTTTATAGCTAAGATCTGGAAATAGCCCAAGTGCCCATCAGTAGATGAGTGGACAAAAAAGCTGTGGTACATTTACACCATGGAATACTATGCAGCTGTAAAAAAGAAGGATCTCTTACCCTTTCAGACAGCATGGAGGGACCTGGAGAGTATTATTCTAAGTGAAATGAGCCAGACAGAGAAAGACAAGTATCCCATAATCTCACTCATATGTGGAATCTAAAGAACAAAATAAACTGATGAACAAAATACCAGAGACATGGAAGCATGGAACAGATGGAATCTCAGAGGGAAGGTGGAGGGTGGGTGGGAAGAGATTAACCAAGAAACTTAAATGCATATATGCATGGCCCATGGACACAGACAATAGTGTGGTGAGGGCCTGGGATGGGGAACGGGGGCAAGCTAGAAAGAGTCAATGGGGAAAAAGAGGGGACACCTGTAGTACTTTCAGCAATAAACATGCACTTTTAAAAAAGTGCGACAAAAATATTTGTCTTCAAATTTTGGCTTTTAAGAAAAAGATCATACAATTTAAAAGAGGATGTAATTCTTATTTTTCTCCCCAAAATAGTTTTACTTGAACCAGTCATATGCCTAATTATCAACATGGGAAATAAAAATGTTTTCACACCTTTGATCTGGCCCTGTGATTACTATTTGTCATGGATGTGTGGCTTTGTGTTCAAGAGATTTGATATTACATGCTCCAATTAAATGTCCCCATATCAAGTGCTTGCCACTGCTTGGGCTAGAATCCTGGAACATTTAAGACATTCTTCATGACAACTTGTGTCTATTTTCTCTGTGATCTAAATAGCCACTATTGGCCCTAACCGGTTTGGCTCAGTGGATAGAGCATCAGCCTGTGGACTGAAGGGTCCTGGGTTCGATTCCCGTCAAGGGCATGTACCTTGGTTGCAGGCATATCCCCAGTGGGGGGTGTGCAGGAGGCAGCTGATTGATGTTTCTCATCGATGTTTCTAACTCTCTATCCTTCTCCCTTCCTCTCTGTAAAAATATCAATAAAATATATATTTTTTAAAATAGCCACTATTGGTTACCTTAATGGATCAATATCCATGAAGATGAGTACAAAGAAGTTACCACCCCTTTATTATTTACCTGGCCCATTTCTAAATAAGCAGAATAACATTCAAAGTTCATTTTGATTAAAAACTGGGAAAACACAGCAGCCATATTGTCTCAGTGTCACTATCACTGCCAAGAAGAAAACCAAGGTCATAACAGGTTATTCCTAGATTGCATTAAGTCTTAAGAGACTAATGTAGCTTAACCACACCCAATTTACTTTCTAAGTTAATTAACAAAAGGTGATAATTTTTCTTGAAAATTTTAAGTAAATCTGCACATACACGATTTTGAGAATAATTTAATGTTAACCTGAACATACAACTACATTCTAATGTGATTATATTAAATGCAAAGAAACGGATCCTTACAAAACCAAAATAACCCACAGGCCATGAGGTCAGTTTCACTTTTTCCTTTGTTTAAACAAACGGGCACCACGATGGTTCAACAAGTAAGGCAAATGACATGAATATGAAAGCTGCGGTTTGTAATATACCACATCTAGAACCCAGAGAAGGTGAATTAGACTAAAGTGGCAGTCATTCTAATTAAGCAATCAGGATGACTTGGTTTGCAGCATGGAAACTGTCGATCTAGGTTTCTTTTCTCTTAATGATCAGAGGTCCCACATTATCTCCAGTCTCTTCGTTGTGTTTTGTGTGAGCTCCATCGCAGAACGGAAACTGGGAAGAGAAAAAGAGAATATAAAATGTCTAATCACAAAGTCAATATTATGTTTGGCAGAGTGGGGGTGACGTTCAAGTCACATATATATCATGACGACTGAATATAAAATAGCATTCCTATTTGTGATATTTGAGTATGGATTTTGAAAACCCTTCCATGTTTATATACTAATTATAATTCCTTTTTAGTGAACTGGCTATATCCATTGCCTATTTATTTAAGAGCCTAAGTTCACTTATTTAAGATCAATTTGTATATGATCCCTCTGTTGATCAACTTAATACAATTTTTTCCCCTAAACCTTTTTATTTTGCTTAGTTTTTCATGCCCTTAATTTTCCCATTTTCATACAAATAGGCCTATTTAACATCATACATTTCCTTTCATACATTTCTCTCTTTTTAACATCTTTAATGGAGACTTTTTTCTAGAAATATGGTAGATTCACATTCCGTTTCATGATTTCACATTTTTCATTTTTAAGTAGATTTTTATTGATTTCACAAAGGAAGGAAGAGTGAGAGAGCAATAGAAACATCAATGATGAGACAGAATCATCAATTGGCTGCCTCCTTCATGCTCCACTGGGGATTGAGCTTTCAACCTGGGCATATGCCTTGATCAGGAATTGAACCGTGACCTCCTGGTTCGTTGGTCAATGCTCAACCACTGAGCCAAGCTGGCCGGGCTCATGATTTCACATTTTAGATATAGCTAATCTTTTGGTGTCCAGTGGGAGGGAAAGGACAAAAAATTGTTTAAGTGTTTCCCAGAATATGCTCCAAAGAAGTTAGTGCTGCAATATATTCTAATATGGTTTTATTCTGTGTTTAAAAAACATACAAACGACCCACATACAAAGCTATTTTGATTCACAATATACATTATTATTTTACGAAGGTCCTGCTATAAAAAAACTCTATTTTACCCCAAACTCTTCCAAACTGACTAGATTATGGGCATTTTTAACTTATCCACGATCACAACGTTGTATAGAGTATAGTACACTTTGCAAAATGCTGTTCTAGATCTTGTTGCTTCAATATTTTTAGAGGTTGCATCCTAGATTGTTATACCTTTCTTCATAATTTTATCAAAATGAAATATACAATGCCTAGATACAGGTTTGACATTATTATATTCATCAACCTATTCCACTGGGAAAATAACTGATTAAAATAAGCTTAAAATTGGGCTAGTTTTCCTCTATATTATTACTTTAAAAAATACCTTTCTAATGATTTCAGAGAGGAAGGGGGAGCTAGAAACATGTATGATGAGAAAGAATCATTGATTGGCTGCCTCCTGCATGCCCCCTGGCCAGGAATTGAACCATGACCTTCTGGTTCATAGGTCAATGCTCAACCACTGAGTCATGCTGGCCGAGCCATATTATTCTTTATTAAACCTTTCCTATTTATCCTTTACCTAACTTTATTTAAATTCTATCTATTTATTCTTCCTCATAAACATGAGAATTTTGTTTTTGCCAAATCCTATTTTATTTTTCTTGCAGTTTTCATTCTCAAGTCTCATGTATTTCTGACAAGATTATTCCTCAGGATTTTACACTTAGAAGGCTCAATTATCACTAGATTATTTTGTTTCTCTCTTTCTATATTTATAGCTTCACTTCTATTTCATGTCACACAATGATAGCTAGCACCTGTTCCATTTAATCTAGAGTTTCATGTTTAGTGTAAGGTACACTATTGCATGGAAGGAGCCTGTTTAGAAGAGTATAGTAACAAAAGTCTTGGCCTTACGAGTAAAATCGCCTGATTACTCACTGGGAAGGGGAATATAATTTCAGATACCTGAAACTAGACAATGATGATATATAATCTTAAACTTTGATATTAGCAGTGTCTATTCAAAAAATTAAAATATTTGATGTTAATGAAATTCAATTTTAATTTTACTATCTGTATATAATTCTGAGAGGCAGTAAATTAATTAAAAATTACAGAAAAACTCAAGGTTTTCAGAATACCTTCTATAACCAGGTATAAGTTTCATCTTGGGGCAATATAAATGTAATACATATGAAGCTTGCATTATTTCTTTTTTTAGGTCAATATGATATGGTACACAGTTTATTCATATTAAAAACAAGTCCTTGCAGCAAAAACATGAACCCACGCTTTCAGGTTTTTTGGCATAGATGAGGAAAGAGGCCATAAAAAAAAAAAATCAAACTAAAATGTATTCTACAGCAAAGAACAGCATTTCAAAGTGGCATATGTTTGATAAACACATGATTTTACAGCGAGAATGGAAGTTTACATTGTAAAAGACTCCATTTTTATAAATAGCTCACATAAAACATGTCACTGTAAAGTTTCATCCACACAGATTATAAAACACTAGTGACCCGGTCCACAGATTCAGATTTGTGCACATTGAAAGGAAATCAATTAGAAGGTGGCCGGCAGGGCGGGACTGGGCCAGATGGGCCGGACACGCCCTAGAGCCAACCTCCCACAGGTCCTCCCCAGCCAGCTGCAACATGGGGTGGCCCCATGGCTCGAAAGCCATCTGCAGAGTGAGCGGGGTCCCTCCAGCAGGTGGGGTCCCTCGGCCTGGCCTGAGGGGATAGGGCCGAAACTGTCTCTCCACATCCCCTGAGGGGTCCCAGAGTGCAAGAGGGCACTCTGCAAAGTTGCTGTCATACAGGGTGTGGAACGCAAATGCAAGTGTGCAGTAAACCAGATTCGGGGCCGACAGTGCCCCAGCAACAACATAACCCACAGCCAAAGGTGGAATTGCGCAGTCCCACAAGGAATCGGGCTCCCTCCTCTGGTTTTGGAGTGCATCACCGGAGAACTGCTGCTGTCAAGTCACTGCAGCTCAGGAGCTCCTGCATTGAGTGTCTGCCCCCTGGTGGTCAGTGCATGTAATAGGGACCAGTAGGACGGAGGGAGGGACACTTAGCATATTAGCCTTTTATAAATATAGATATTTCTGGAAAACAAATATCAGTAAGTAAAAAAGCCTCAAATAACTTACTGATGTAGCATGCTTCACTTTTATTTCTTTTTTAATGTCACTGTTAAAAATACTAGAAAATTAATTCATTTTCTCAAATTATTTTTCTCCGTATATAGAATCAAGAACAGGAGAGAAATCTATAGAGAATAAAGAAAATCTTATAAAGATTAAGAAAGCCATACATCAGGATGAGACTATAGTCTGGCTGGAATGGTTCAGTTGGTTGAGTGTTGGCCTGTGCACTGAAAGGTTGTCGGTTTGATTTTGGTCAGGGCATGTATATGCCTGGGTTGCGCTTTGATCCCTGGTTGGGGTTCCTATGGAAGGTAACCAATCTATGTTTTTCTCTCTCTCTCTCCGTTTCTCACTCTAAGCATGTCCTTGGGTAAGGATTTTAAAAAAAGAGAGAGAATATACTTTTTACAATAATCTGTTTCTGCCTAAAAACTGAAATTTACATGTTTCACATGTTCTTAAAAGTAAACAAGTAAAAAATAAATATTTGTTTAAAAATTAGTGAGTAGTAGGACCTATTTGTTAATAAACTTTCATGCTTTTAAAGTGTATAAAAATGCTTTTATGCCTTTAAAATGTAAACTAGGTATTAAAAACCATTTTGTTCAGAGGCACTGATATCTTTTAATACTACTTTCTATTAACACTTAACCACAGGAATTATTGACTTAGGTCAGAATCATCTACCAAACTTCATGTGAAGGTTAAGTATTCCCATCATATTTACACATTAGGGATTTCTTATTTTAAGTTATGAACAACTAAACATTTTCTTTTCAACCAAAGTCATAATGAGCTATTTCAAAATAAGATTAGCAATTTCTTAGGGCTGCTTAGTACATTTCAATAGAATATATTTATTGAAATTACTTCATGATCCTTAATATAGTATAAATGAATGAATGGTAATTACTGGGCATTAAAATTCAAAAAGTAAATTACATAACAATGTTTTTCAGAAAGTGTCTTATTTTATTTTTAACTTTTTTATCCAAGAGAAAGAAAATAAGTGATAGGTAAGTGCTTTCAAACATAATCTAGGAATAGTTTTTTAAAAAATATATTTTTATTGGTTTCAGAGAGGAAAGGAGAGGGAGAGAGAGAGAGAGGTAGAAACATCAATGATGAGAATCATTGATCCGCTGCCTCCTGCATGCCCCCTACTGGGGATCGAGCCCACAACCTGGGCATGTGCCCTTGACTGGAATCGAACCTGGGACCCTTCAGTCCGAAGGCTGACGCTCTATCCACTGAGCCAACCAGTCAGAACAGGTATAGTTTTTGCATTAAATATTAATGTAATGAAAACATGAAAATTTTATTAAGCCTCTTTCTAAAATGTTGAAATTTGTTAAACTTGTCAAGCAAAGAGCTGAAGTTATAAAAACACAAATGGTATATTTAATTCAGTTCATATAGTATCAATACTTAAAGTTAAAACTAAAAAAGATACAATATTTGATGAAAAAAAGGTTAGGTCATAGTTGATTCTAAAGTTTGTTTTAAGATACTAGTCTTTGTTCATTAATATATCCTGGAGAAAAGCTTGTGAATTAAATTGGCTGATTTTCCTGTATGTCCAGAAAATATCCTAGTATGCTTGTTTTTTTTTGTTTTGTTTTTTTTTAATTTTTTTTATTTTTCGCTTAAAGTATTACAAAGGGTATTACATAAGTGTCCTTTCCCCCACCCCCCCCCCCCCGCCCTTGACAAACCCCTACCCTCCCTTACCCCCCAGTGTCTTATGTCCATTAGTTATGCTTATATGCATGCATACAAGTCCTTCGGTTGATCTCTTACTCCCCTCCCTCCTGCCCCCCAACTCTCTCTGGCCTTCCCACTGCAGTTTGACAATCAGTTTGACCTAGTATGCTTGTTAAACCAATCAAAAATCCATTCATCTCAGATATCTTTAGAACAGGGTTGGAGAAAGTATGGAAAAGAGATTGAAAGAAATATCTATAAGAAAAAGAAAAAACACTTGGAAAGCTAACATTACCACGGTCTTCATAAAAAACCTAAGATTTGTTTATTTTTAAGGGCCCCATATCTCAAGTTATGATGTTTCTGTTTTTAGGGTGATTCAAAATGGAAATAAATACATCTCCTCTTTGAATTATCTCTTCTATCTGCAACTGAAGAAAATTTTATCTTCCTTCGCCAAACTTTGTATTTTTAAGGACAGTTTGGATTATATTCCCAAGGAAGTTGCCTGGGGCCATTCTGGCTCATTACCATAAATCACTCAGAGAAACAGGTTTCCTTTGGTTGAGAAAGTAAACAAAAGCAGTGAGTTCTTTGAAACTTCCTGAAAGAATATGACATTTTACACCATTTTTATGTACATCCTTTGGTAAACATAAGATAGTAGATGTAATAGGAAAACATATAAACACAGATTAAGATTTTACAACACTGTCCTTATGTGGATTAACCAACATTCAGAAAATATCCTATTCTGTTTGTTAAATATTCTTTCTATGAAAAAATGGACTCAGTGCAACCCACTTCCAAACCATTAATAGATTGAGACTTTCTATAACACACACACCTCCAAAAACAAAAATAAGCCCACCACTCACCAAAAACCCCAACTCAAACCCTGAAGCTGTAAATAAAAAAATGGTCCTACATAGATCCAAAATGGTCTTCGCATTTCATTTCAATTTCAGTTGGCTTGAAGGACACTTTCTCTTCCTTCTTTTGTATCTGGAGTTAAATTCAGGCTGACTTTGAGCTTTTTGAAATCCTGGAGGTGGAGCTAGGGTTAAGGGTTGAGAGACCCTAGGCCAGTGGTTCTCAACCTTCCTAATGCCGTGACCCTTTAATACAGTTCCCCATGTTGTGGTGACCCCCAACCATAAAATTATTTTTGTTGCTACTTCATAACTGTAATTTTGCTACTGTTATGAATCGTAATGTAAATATCTGATATGCAGGATGTATTTTCATTGTTACAAATTGAACATAATTAAAGCACAGTGATTAATCACAAAAACAATAAGTAATTATATATGTGTTTTCCGATGGTGTTAGGCGACCCCTGTGAAAGGGTCGTTTGACCCCCATAGGGGTCGCGACCCACAGGTTGAGAACCGCTGCTCTAGGCTATAGATAAGGGTCAAGATAACTAAGGACAGGAAAAAAAAGGATGGCTCCTTTTTAACTTTGACTTTTCAATTGGAATTGCTTTCTGAGGTTCTGAACAGGACCATTTTCTGGATAAATGAGAGCCTAGCTCATATGCTTGGGACACCCGGCACTCTCTAATATTCCTAGAAAAGGCTGGCAGGGCCCGAGGTGCTGTCTCGTCTGGTTGGCCAAGACATAGGTCACCAGGAATCTTTGGTACCAACTTCTGTAAGAGCCTCAGGAATGACTTAACAGGGACTCTCCCTTCCCTTTGAGAGGGGTGGCTGCTCTCTCTCCCAGGCCTCTTAAAGGATCAAGGCTTCGGGAACATGAAAAGCAGGCTACAGGTCACTAGCCCAACAATTGGAACCTCAAGGAGATCATTGGGGACCTCAATTTGAGGAATTTACCCAAGTTTATAGGTATTGCAGGAAAACCTGATGGCAACTGGGTGGCTCAGCTTCTTTGCCCTGGGAGACTAATTAAAGCTCAATCATGAAATTCCATCAAAGCAGATTTTAAAGAGCATACATAGCCCTGCAGGTATGGCTCAGTGGTTGAGCTTTGACCCATGAATCAGGAGGTCAGGGTTCAATTCCCAGTCAGGGCACATGCCTGGATTGTGGGCTCAATCCCTAGTAGGGGGTGTATAGAATATAGAAGGCTGCCCATCAATGATTCTCGATCATCATTTAGGATTCTATCTCTCCCTCTTCCTTCCTCCCAGATATCAATAATAATAATAAAAAAATTAAAAATAAAAGAGCCTAGCCCTAGCTGGTTTGTCTCAGTGGATAGAGCGTCGGCCAGCAGACCGAAGGGTCCTGGGTTTGATTCCAGTCAAGGGCACATACCCGGGTTGCAGGCTCGATCCCTGGTAGGGGGCATGCAGGAGGCAGCCAATCAATGATTCTCTCTCATCATTGATGTTTCTATCTCTCCTTTCCTCTCTGAAATCAATAAAAATATATTTTAAAAATAAATAAAAAATTTAAAAAGAGCCTATATAATCAATTGCTATTCTTATTGTGTTTATGCAAATAACCAGGTCAAATTGAAACTAAACTTAATGTAGTAAATAAATTGGTCTTAATTTGGCTCATTAATAAAAATGAGGGTGATTTTAGGGGGAGAATTTGTTTCAGCAGACTCTGTAATACACAGTTGTTAATATTGGTCTCCAATTCAATTAATTGTCTTTAAAGTTTCATTTTTCACTTATGAATTGAACTAAATCCTAAATTTACCTATTTTCTTAAATATTTAGCTAAAACTCTCTAAATTAATGCTTCATTTTCTCCCATCCTTTGACTTGGAATCAGTGGGTACTAAAACACGTTTCTCTCTGCCTACAACATCACAACTCAGCAAATGATGTAACTAACCTACCTGAGGTGAGTGGGGGTGGGGTGGAGTGGGAATCTAGTAAGACTATGTTGCATACTCTTCTCTCTTACATCAAGGTTCCCTCATCTTGTTTCGAAAGTAAGACTATCTTCCTTCTTAAGGCTGAGTTTTACATCTGGGCTTAGTCTCATTTCCTTCCACTCTCTTTCAAGACACCACTGTCTGAAATAGCATTTTCCCCTGTAGTCACTTTAATCATTTCCTTTCTATTGGCTCCTTTCCTTCTCATTGTACATATGGAGAGCCCTTCGGTGAAATATTATGAAATATTATTCAGGCCAGTTTCTGAAACAGCAGAGGGCATACTAATTCTGGGGGGGAGGGGGGGAAGAGGGAGAATGAAATGTGTTAAAAAATGAATTTCTAGCACTAATCGGTTTGGCTCAGTGGATACAGCGTCGGTCTGCGGACTCAAGGGTCCCAGGTTCGATTCTGGTCAAGGGCATGTACCTTGACTGGGGGTATGCAAGAGGCAGCTGATTGATGTTTCTCTCTCATCAATGTTTCTAACTCTCTATCCTTCTCCCTTCCTCTCTGTAAAAAATCAATAAAATACATTTAAAAAAAATGAATTTCTACACGTTACTAACAGATCTGATTCATTAGCTCTGGGAAAACCACTCGTTACATACATACCACAAACCAGCGATTGTACCTTAAGAATGAATTAGGATTATATTCAAGTTTATATTACATATAACTTTTTTGGAAATAGGTAAAAAAGGCATTTAAGTTTTATGATAAAATAATTGGGTTGTATAAGTAAAAAAATTACTGAATGTAACACCTATCTAATCAAAGGTATTAATTACAAGTCTGTGCATTGACATATAAATGTGTGACTTGGCACCTGTGTGTTATGACAACCTTAGGAACCTCAGGAATGTGGGGAGCTTCCAAAGATGCCTGAAGAAGACCATCCATTAACTTGAGTAATATTCAAAGTAATATTTACTTTGGGAATAAAAAGTATCCAAGATTCAGAGAAAATTCCAAAGTGATAAATCCTAGATGCAAAGAGTATCATTAATGGCATAAAAGGTAAACACACAAAAAAGACTGAGAAAGCTGAAAATAAAATGATTGATCTGGCATTCCTTAAAGTCCAGCTATGGGAAATGGTAATCGCTTGTTTATCCATCTGAAAATTCTAAATTGTATGATGCAAGAATAATCCTGGACTGTTATGTTGAACTATAAAGTCTAATAAACATTCAAATCACCACCTTCTGTCTATTTGTGACTCTTCCTGAAATACTTGAGATCTTAGTCCATGAAAGAATATATTTGCTTTATTGACGCTTTACTTTCTGGGAAAACCCAACCAAGGTAAACACACTTTACTTGACCTCAAAGCTAAGCTTTAGAGTCCACTAAAGCTGTCATCTCATTTCTTTTTCTTTCGTTCATTCACATTTACTGAAGATTTGACTTCTAGCATTTTTTATTAAGAATTCATACTTTAAATCACTTGGACACAGCTTCTAATTATTCTGTTGAAATGACACCAAAAGGTCAATTGACTAAGTCTATTCACCGGGTTGACTTTTCACACATGCCGACAACCAAATCTTTGAAACTTTCCTCCTTTCCACTGTGAAGCCCTAATATTCTTAGTTTTCTTCTTAACTCTGGCCCATTTAATCTCCTTTGTTGGCTCTTATTCCTCTTCCCAAAATGCAGAAAATCCCCTAAGAGTTCATACTAAGCCCTTGATTGTTTTTTTAAAAGTATATTTTATTGATTTTTTACAGAGAGGAAGGGAGAGGGATAGAGAGTTAGAAACATCCATGAGAGAAACATCGATCAGCTGCCTCCTGCACACCCCCTACTGGGGATGTGCCCTCAACGAAGGTACATGCCCTTGACTGGAATCGAACCTGGGACCCTTCAGTCCGCAGGCCGACGCTCTATCCACTGAGCCAAACCGGTTAGGGCTAAGCCCTTGATTTTTATCTGTATCCAGGATTGGTTGGTTGCATTCCTATGCCTGGCTCATCAATTTTGCTGATCTCTATCTCTAACCCTGATGTCTCAACTTCAGTCCCACATTTTCAGATTGTCTGCTGTACATTTCCATTCAAACATCACCGTAAGTTCACTCTTTGAAATAAAACTCCTTATTACTGTCCTAGGAAACCAGCTGTTCACCCTGAATTCCTTATTTCTGTTAATGGCACCATCTCTACAAACTCAAAGGCTTAGATACTTCAGTGAGCGTCAGCTGATCTCCCCCAATCTTTGACAAAAATCATCGTTGCATTTGGCTGATCCTTCCCTCCAAATGTTTCATGTATCTATCTGTTCATTGTTTTCCAGTCCCATAGCTAGCATCCTGGTATAAGTCTTTTAACTTTATGTCTGAAATCCCTGACAAGGAGCTCCCCCAAGTCTGGAGGCACAAATTCCTCACATTGGTACACTCAAGACTCTCTTCAATCTGGACTTATTTCTGGCGGCAGACAGTGCAAGGACAAGACTAGATTCTTCATTGATCCCACCTTTGCTCATATGAGTTCTTTCCAGAAGATTTTGATAAAATTTCTAATACTTGCTAGTCTATTCAAATGCCACCAATATTTCTGGGCAATTTAACTTCCATATATATATCACTATACCTTCCCAGAAAATTCTAGCCCACAGTGTAACTCTTCTTTTTATTTAAAGCTCTTGTACTGTATCCACTATACACATCTATGATACCTGCTGTTTTATTACTTTTGCCATGCGTATAGACATTAAATGAACTATTTAAAATCACGGACTAAAGAACTATTACAACTCTGATTTAGAAATGCCCTCATTTCTACAGGTATTACTTTCTATATTTTGATGAGCAATAAAAGAATGAAACTTATTATAGGCATAATTTTTAAAAACAAACCAGATCGCCAAAACCGGTTTGGCTCAGTGGATAGAGCGTCGGCCTGCGGACTGAAAGGTCCCAGGTTCGATTCCGGTCAAGGGCATGTACCTGGGGTTGCGGGCACATCCCCAGTAGGAGATGTGCAGGAGGCAGCTGATCGATGTTTCTCTCTCATCGATGTTTCTAACTCTCTATCTCTCTCCCTTCCTCTCTGTAAAAAATCAATAAAATATATAAAAAACAAAACAAAAACAAACAAAAAAAACAAACCAGATCTAGTCTATAGAATATTATTGAGGATTATTTCCTAGCAACCCCACTGGTACTTCTGAACAATCCCACATTCCAAATGAATAGTGCTCTTAAGATACAACTTGCAATAGCACTATTAATTTTTGGTTCATATTCCATATGTTCATTAAGCATTTTTAGACACTATGACATAATCTAAGCACTGTATCACTGGATTATGCAACATCAATTGTCTTGGGAGAAGGGAGTTAGTGGGATATGCTTTCCAGTGCCTACTATATGATATGTTGATTTGTGATAATGGCTCTGCAGTACAGGAAGAGGTCCCTCACATAATGTGCCTTCAGAAAGTCAGTCAGTGTATGAAGCTTTTCAAGGTGACCTTAGAAGAGTAATTTGCCATCTTTAGATCAGTAGCTGTCATCACTGTCTAAAAGCTGCAGGTATCACAGATGACACTTCCAAATGGAACCTGATGAAATGCAAATCTCACAAAAGAAAGTAAGATTAAAAAAAATACAATGTTAGACATTTAACTATAAAAGCTGCAGCTTAAAGAAAGTTTAGGATACAGGGTTAATATGTTTACCCGATAAAAAATTTCAAGGCAAATTTTCCCAAACTTTCTCTTGAAATTTCTAAAACTTTTCCTAGAATCCAGGAGTTTGAAAACTCAAGAAAACATTTACCTCTTCTGTTTCTTTCTTTTCTTTTTTTTTTTTTTTTTTTACCTCTCCTGTTTCCGTGTTTAGGCTGCATACATCCTTTCGTGGGAGAGCAGAGGCTAAGATCCACTTGAGGAGGAAATCTTTACGACTAAATAAAGAGATTTCTTCCTCTTTTTGGCTAAGAATATGGTTATGTTCACCTGAACTGAAGGAGAATATGATGTAATTTTACTTTATAGTGGTTATACATTTTATTTTAAACCATTCTTGTGTGTGTGTGTGTGTGTGTGTGTGTGTGTGTTTACTGATTTCAGAGAGTAAGGGAGAGGGAGAAAGGAATAGAAACATCAATGATGAGAGAGAATCATTGATGGGCTGCCTCCTGCACGCCCCCTACTGGGGATCAAGCCCGCAACCCAGGCATATGCCCTGTCTGGGAATTGAACCGTGACCTCCTGGTTCTTGGGTTGATGCTCAACTATTGTGCCAAACCAGCAGGGCAGTGGTAATACATTTTAGTAACTATATTCCCGAAGAGTATAAGGAAAACAGAGAAGAACAGGATCCATCAAAAATTTTTTTAAAAGGGCTGGCTATCTTAACATTATCTGGTGATACCTGTTTGATAGAATAGTTTAAAAAAAGAAGTATTTCATTAAAAATGGTACTAATATAAAGGACTTATTTCCTCACCTTTTTGGACCTCCAACAACGGCAGTACACAGCTTTATCTCCCAAATCCTCCATGTCAAAAGCATGTACGACCTTGGGGTCATCTTTCTGAATGTGTAGGTTAACCATATTTTTGTTGCGATGATCTTTAACATAAAATTTTTTGTAAGCTAGATAACCAATTGCGGCTGTTCCAGCAGCAATGGTAACTGCTGCGATCCATTCAACTAGAGCAGAGAAGAAAAACAGGAATAATTATCAAAATTATTGATAAATATGTATAAAATATACACTAATAATCTAATATAATGTTCAGGAAATCCAATTTTTTAAGCATTTAGCATCTCAATAATCAAAGTTGGTTTTTAATATTAACTTTATGGTCAGAACACACTGATGTAAAACTGTTAAGACTTTCCCCAGTCCATAGCAATGATAGCTAAATTACAACAGAAGAGGGAAACTTAAAAATCACTTTATAGATAGAGGAAAAACAAGGCTTAATAATATTTTTAAAGAGTTCATAAAAATTTAAAATAACATGTGAGTCTATAGATACCAATTGCTCTAAAAAATACAGACAAAACCATCCTTAATAGAAAACATTCAAAGGGATAAATCCGACATGATTCTGGGCTCCAAAGTCATTAAAAAGTTGTTTCTTTAAATTTCAAAGTGCCGCCTCATTAAAATAAAAATCAGAATGGACTAGTTTCATATTAAACATGAGTAATATAATTACAGTTATATACTCATTTAATAAATTCCGATTTTTCATTACCCATCAGTGGATGATTATCTAAATTCCCTACAAACTTCATTTTAAATTTAATGACATTTTGGGGGTTGAGGAGCTGGGTGAAAAAGGCGAAGGGATTAAAAAGTACAAATTGGTAGTTATAAAATAGTCACAGGGATATAAGGCACAGGATAGGGGATATAGTCAATAATACTGTCATAACTATGTATGGTGCCAGGTGAGAACTAGAGTTATCATGGGATCACTTTTAAGTTATATAATGTCTAACCACTAAGCTATACACCGGAAACTAATATAAAATAATATGGAATGTCAACTGTAATTGAAAAATAAAAAAAATAAGTTTAATGATATTTTTCTACTCAATTATTTGCTTGACCAACAGGCCATCTATTTATTTTTTTCTACATAGCTTTCTTTTTCAAGGAGCCCTTAGAAACCCAAGCACTTAACAGCTACCCCATATCCAGAGACTGCTGGAGAGGAGAAAGTTCTGCATAGTCTGGTTAGCCTCAGCCTCAGAGGACAGCTGTCTATTCCCAGCACGGAGTGGACTGCAGGAAGAAGTTGAACAGGGGTCAGGATAAACACACTGGACTGCTTCCCAGCACTTCCTGAGTCAGATCTTCATAGTGTTTGAAATAAGTTCCCAGACTATCAAATAAAGCCCTAGAGAGATAAGTATAAAAAACACATTCCAAGGCCAAATAAAAACATATAATGAGTAACTAACTGTATGGCTTAATTTGCACTATTCAGTCAAATGTCTTATTAACCATCGTACCCACCAGTGCCTTACATAAAATTGGAATTAATTCTTACAGAACTCTATGGGAAAAGAATAACTATTCTCACACTTAGTTTCTTTTATCTTGGTCTTCTCTTAGCTTATTTAATAATCTAGTGTTTACCAATGCTTCTAATTTACATGTTCCTCGTATTCTATTTTCAACTACAGTATTTTTCTCTACAAAGTAATTTAGTTTGTTTTCCTTCCCCCAACATTTCCATTCCTCCTGCTATAATCCCATAAAATAAACATTAGTGCTATGTTCTTCCCAGGTGCTGCATGACTGAGAAAACAAGTTAATAAGTCATTTGACAGCTTCAAACCTTTGGCCTCCCTGAAGGATGTGTTTTAACTGAACATTTGGTGTAGGTTTGTCTTGAATTTTAGTGCTGCTTCACAGTATTTCCCCATGGCAATTCCAAGCAGGGCTGAAACTTTGCTCTAATTTCTAGCTTGATTCATGATTTTTTTTTTAATTTTAAAAAATATTTTTATTGACTTTAGAGAGGAAGGATGAGGGAGAGATAGAAACATCAATGATGAGAGAGAATCATTGATTGGCTGCCTCCTGCACGCCCCACACTGGGGATTGAGCCCATAACCGGGCATGTGCCCTGACTGGGAATCACATTGTAACCTCCTGGTTCACAAGTCGACACTTAACCACTCAGCCACACTGTCCAGGTAATGAGCTTTCTTTTTGATGCATTATTTACCTTGGAACCTCTTTAAGAAAATATTCTAAGTCAGGAGCTATGGCAATCCACTTCTTTGCTAATAGAAAGCCACTCTGAATATTAATGTACTTATCACAAAATGGGCTAAAATATTGCTTTATATAGTATATGTTCAGTTATGTTTGCTGAATATTATCTTTAGAAGAAATTTAAAAGGGGGAATATCCTGAAAGACTAACAAAATTCCTTAAATGCTGTTGATCTTAATTGCATTCTACTTTTTAGGTGAATCATGAAGCAATCTCTGATTTATTTTAATGGCGCCTACATATTACAAAAAAGCCTGAGACCCAAAGAACCCCAATTGACTAGTATTAATTTGTCTCACAATATAAAAAGAGAATCTGATAGGATTTTCTACCTGAAACTTATAATAGGCCAAAAGAATCTTTTTTACTCATTAAAACATTCTTCTATTCTCTTATCTTATACTAGAGGCTCAGCGCACAAATTCGTGCACAGGTGGGGGTGGGGTCCCTTGGCTGGCCAGTGATTGGGGACGACTGGGGGGGCTGGCCGGCTAGGGGGAGGGACTGTGGGAGGTTGGCCAGCCAGGGGGAGGGACCTTGGCTGGCTGGGGGAGAGACAGCGGGAGTTTGGCCAGCTGGCCACGCGAAGTTGGCTGTGGGAGCACACCGACCACCAGGGGGCATCTCCTGCGTTGAGCGTCTGCCCCTGGTGGTCAGTGTACGTCATAGCAACTGGTCGACCGATCATTCGGTCGTTCGGTCGCTTAGGCTTTTATATATATATAGATTACCAACTTAATCCATATGGTAACCTTTTTTTTAATAAACATTTTTTTTAAAAACATTTAGTTCCCCTGGATTTTTTGATGGGGAAGAAATGACAGAATAACTGACAAGGAACAGAGGCAATAGTAAATGAAAGAAATGGGAACTGATTCTAGGTATCACCCAAGAGTGACTGTTCCATGAGGAATCAAAACAGGCACTCTGTGACCCTATGTAAATGCCACACACACACAAACACATGCCTGCTAGGAAAATGGCTTTGTAGTTGCTCCAGTGAGTTTTTCTTAGAATTATAGAACTAGAGAAGGTATTAAGAAAAGAATTTCCATTTCTTCTTTTCTTCCTCCCCAAATTCTAATTCTCTAATCTCTTTAGAGACAAATGTAAAATTTCTCAGAATAAGAAAAATGCTGTTTATGATTTTATTACTGCAGCCTCAAACAGCCTTTTCTGGCAAAAAGCTGTGGATGTCACTGGCAACGAGGGAAAAGAAGGAAAAGGAAACTATATGAAGATATATAAGAATGATGATGGATTCAAAAGCTAACAATTAGAATAGAGAAAGAATTGAAAACCAAAGTAACATTTAGTCTTTGTTAGTATATATTAAGAATAAACACAACCTTAGAGGCAACAGGGACTTTACCAAGACCCAATTAAATTTTTTATTGATTGATTGATTTTAGAGAGAGAGGAAGGGAAAGAGAGAAACATCGATTTGCTGTTCCACTTATTTATGCATTCATTGGTTGATTCTTGTATGTGCCCACAACCTTGGTGTACAGGGAGGATGCTCTAACCAACTGAACTACCCAGCCAGGGCCAAGATCTAATTCTTAAAGACATTTCAGTTAACAACTTCCTGACATTATTTCTGTTTCTTCTGGTTTATTTTTATTTTTTTTAAATATATTTTTATTGATTTCAGAGAGCAAGCGAGAAACATTAATGATGAGAGAGAATCATTAACCAGCTGCCTCGTGCACATCCCAAGCCCACAATCCAGGCATGTACCTTGACCAGGAATCAAACATGACCTCCTGGTCCATAAGTCAATGCTTAACCACTGTGCCTCACCGGCCCGGCTGTCTTTTCTTGTTTATGTTCACTTCCATTTTTCTATGGGCATCTCTCAAGGTACAGTATTCCTTATAGTTAGATCAAATCCCAGCTTATCCAACCTTCCTTAACAATGCTTTCTATCTACACAAATACCGTAAGCCAATATAAAGAACAAAATACAGATACATTCCTAAATAATTCCTACCTGTCTTACTCTTCCCTTGGCCTGTTACTGTATAATCTCTGGTTTTATCCGTTAGAATTATTTAGAGATAGAGAAAATATGAACGTGTTCCAAAATCCTACACCGTTATTTATATATAGCCCATTCCTCTGATTTTCTCTAGTGTGAGAATTATTTTGCTTTAATTTACACAGAAATCTCACCCTGCTTCTTTTCCTTTAGTCCCTTTCTGCCCCAAACTGTTCACTCCAGCCGTGTCAACTGCCACAGAATCAAAATGTTCCTTTCCTCTCAGGAGAGGGGGAGGGGAGCTGTGTTTAAATCTTTCCATCCCTTGGTCTCCCACAGATTGGTAGGCTGTTCCTCTCAAGGCCTGGCATACAGGTGGTATTCAATATAAATTGTGTAAGAAGAAATAATAGATTGCTAATTTGATTTTTCGGCTCCATTTGCCTATCAGACCATCACATTGCTCTTACACCAAATAACTTATCTTTGGCCTCATCTTAATCTATTGTTTCAAAGTTTGAAATTTAAACATCTCCTGAGATTAAAAATAAAAACATTTATTATAAAATGTTTCAGACATACACAGAGAATATTCTAACGGACTCTCATTTACTCAGCTCCAAGAAATATCAGCTCACCACAATTTTGTTTCCTCTATCTCACAAACCTCCTAGTTCAGTGATGGCGAACCTTTTGAGCTTGGCGTGTCAGCATTTTGAAAAACCCTAACTTAACTCTGGTGCCGTGTCACATATAGAAATTTTTTGATATTTGCAACCATAATAAGACAAAGACTTATATTTTTGACATTTATTTTATATATTTAAATGCCATTTAACAAAGAAAAATCAACCAAAAAAATGAGTTCGCGTGTCACCTCTGACACAGGTGTCATAGGTTCGCCATCACTGTCCTAGTTACTTGTTTATAATGCATAGGAGCTTCTTTTTTATTGTCAGATCTGGACATTCTTCCTCAAAAAGCCAAACCATTAAACAGTCACTTTAAATGACTCAAGGAATTTATTAAATCCAAATGAATTAGTTTTAGTAAAATAAACAAGGATATAAAAGTTAGAGAGTAAGAATTTATGAAATTTAGTTTTGGTTACACACATTGTAGCATTCAAGGTTTGGGATGAATAATAAAACACAAGGTAGACAGATGAACACCTATTTTGTAATCTGAGGATAAAGCAAAGTATGAAAAAAAGTGATTTGAGGGGACAGGTTAAGGAAGGCCTTTTAAAACATAGGGTGTCCCAAAAAATGTATACACACACACTCTGAATAATTATAAAGGCAGTGTTTATTAAAATCCATATCATTTTCAAAATTGAGCTATCAGCTGTTAAAGTGTGTATACATGTAACACCTGTATTTGGTTAAGTTGGCTCTTTTTTCTTTTTAAAGATGAGGGTGAATTATGAGTTGCTTTGGGCTGACGAAAACCTCTGAGTGACAGGATTTAGATCACTAGATATCATTAGTGAGGCAAGAGTTTAAGAAAGCAGGAGAAAATGGCAACTGGAAGACGTGGAGAATGACCTCAGTTAAGGGGAAGGATTACAGATGAGAGCAGATTCAGTGAGTTTTGGAGGTATCGAGGAGCAAAATATTTAGCAAACTTCGTCTATCAAGTATGTGGAGGAGTCCTTAGTGACTCCTTAGTAGTAAAAGCCATTTAATGATAGAAACTATAATAAACTACAATAAAATATCTGATATGAAATTAAAAGTGAGTTTGGTATAAGCATGTCACTTACACCCCAATAAGGAAATACAAGTTTAGTATAATAGACCAAATGGTCAAGAGCCATTTCAATGAGTGGGATCTTTGGATATCAATTTCAGTCACTCATCCTCATTACTTCTCCCAGATTCATGTCCTGGCCTGAGGCCCATCACTTTTACTTATAACCCACTCATTATTTTCTTTTGAATATAAACAAGAATTTTGTATGCACACACACATACATATACTTATATTGTGGTTACCATTGTCAAATACTATTCTATGCCCTTTATAATTATTAACTAAATTAACTAAGAAGAGGCATGGTCATCTTCCCCAAAATCAAATGATCTAAAATGATTTTCAATCTAGTAAAAACTAATAGGTTTGGTTTAAAACTTGAGAGAACAATGTGAGCTCTTATCATTACAAGGTGGATTCCCAAGACATTCTCTGTCCATACTTTGCCACACAACTATATCTGAGAAAGAAGGTGCTGGTAGAAAAGATTTACAAAGGCGTTGGGCCTTTTCCCAGAATCCTCATAACAACCGTTCTGCTTTTATTTATTTATTTATTTATTTATTTATTTATTTATTTTTTATTTATTATTTCAGAGAGGAAGGGAGAGGGAGAGAGAGATAGAAACGTCAATGATGAGAGAGAATCATTGATCGGCTGCCTCCTACATGCCCCCCACTGGGGACTGAGCCTGCAACCCTGGCATGTGTCCTTGACCAGAACCGGGGACAGTCAGTCCACAGCTACTTCTCATAAAAACCGTACTTTAAGTTAATAACCCTCTTCACCAAGCAATTTCCTACCCCTTAGAAAATTGCAAACTAATGGGAAAGTCACTTTTAGATTCCCTTACGGTTAGATTAAAAAAAAAACAATACAAAAAACAAATCTGTCTTAATTGCAAGAAAGATTAGCCTGTGTAGGTAGTATTAAGAAGCACTATGGCTCACCTATTTCACATTTCAATAGTATGCTACCAAACCAGAGTTTAGAGCCTGTTTATACAAAATGTCCACATTTTAAGGGCACATTTTGGAATCTTTCCACCCATATCACACAGGTGCAAACTGTCTTCCTAAAAAATTACCAGTATCCTATTTTACACAATAGTCTTATTCCTGAGAAAATAACACGTTTGTTTAAAACACACATACAAAAATCAATCCCTACTTTAAATGCACCGAGGTGCCTCTATTTGAGACTCAAGATGAGTCTCCTTTGACATAATTTTTGCAAATAATCACCTCCTATATATACCTCATTAGTAACTTAAATATGTCATAGGTTGTCACCCTCACTCTAACAGTAACTTTGGCAACAGAAGAGGAATTCTCCAATGTATAGAATCTATTACAAAATTAGGTCTCAAACGAGTAGGAATCTTTTACAGACTCTGGCATTCTAGGTGGTCAATATTTACTGAATAAATCAATTGGGCTCGTTTTAATTAACTTCTGGACAATCTCTTTACCTTTACTTAACTACTGTTACAGGTAACCAAACCTTGAGGTGTGGCATTTTATACTGGGCAGAGAGAGAGAGATCACATGTATCGTGTAGCTGGTGCACAGTATTATATTAATAGTTATAAAACCACCAAGAATTGTTACGAAATGAAGTTCACATTAACTGACTTCCAGAAAGTCTCTTAATTTTAATTGGACCTTCTGTGAAGTGACACTTCCAAACGCTAGGTACTAGCACATGGGGAGCAAGGCTGGAAAAAAAAGAAAAAAAAAGAAAAGAAAGGCTCCATGAGCTCGGTTTTCAATCTTCTCTCCTGGACTACAGCCAGGAAGCGCCAGATGCCAGAGGCATAATGAAAAACTGGGAAAACTTAAGATCTCGGATTGGCTTTCTTCCCTTTAAAAAAAAAAAAATGTGCGAAACTAAAATGTGATTAGTCATGCATCCCTTCAGGGTTGCAGGCAATACACGCTCAGACTCCACGGTGATTTAAACGTGAGGAGGGGGAAACAGGTTTTTGTTTTGTTTGTTTTTCCTCTCCTTTTTTTTTTCTTTTTTCTTTTCCCCAAGCCCTATTCCTTCAGAACATAGAGGGGGCTCCAGAGAGAAAAGCTAGCGGCGGGATCATTAGGTTTTAGGGTTTGGCTAGTTAGCGGAAACCTGATCCGGACCTAGGTAGAGAGATGTCTGCCTGGTCCCCACGCCAAAATATGCCCGGGGATACCGCCAATCCACACCGCTTTTCCCCTTCGGCCCAGGGAGCCCGCAAGTCGGCCAAGAGCTTGCCCTTGGGCATCTCAAGGTGACCAGACCGGCGGACGCCCGGAGCAGCGGTAACAGCCAGGAGAGGTGCTGACGAGGCTGCACTCGTGCGCAGGCCGCCAGCCTCACCCGCTCCCAGGCCCCACTTCACCTCGTACGTTGGAAGACAGGCTCATGGCGCCGTCGCTTGCAGGGCGTGTGCAGCGGACACTGAACCCCAACCGGCTAGCGCGGACAGGCCGAGTCAAGGTGCGAAAGGCGTCCTAAGGGCACCGACTCCGGGCAGCGACCGCGGCTACCGCGCAGGCGCCGCGGCAGTCCGTAAGCACGTGCGTATTCTCCACCCCGGCTGCTGCTGAGCATGCGCAGAGCGGCGTCCGGGGCCTCCAGGAAGTCCGCGGTCGGGTTTTGACAGCTGCCGGAGGAGGGGGGAGGAAGGGAGCTAGAGAGGTCGCCACTGAGTTTGCGCAATCTTGCGGGGCGGGGCCCGGAGTCCGGTGGCAGGGCCTCGGGAATAGGGAGTCCAGGCCAGATTTTACGTCTCTCCCAGTGTGAGGGTTTCCCCAGGCACTGGACAGGTGTTAGAGAGACATTTGCCACGATCAGATATCTAAGATCTTACCTAAAAATTTCTTGTCCAGACCGGTACCTGCGAGGCCGGGTCCACCTTTCGTACAGAATGCCAGTGCCAGACACAGAAATCAAGAGCTGAGCCCCATTCCGGAATCTCTCCTCGCTCCCGGTGCACGTCCCTTTCTTCTGCCTTTGACCCAGCTGTTGAGGACCTTGGAACCTGTGCTAAGGGGTCTATTGGGAGAGAGAGAGGAAAGGCTAATTTCCAAAAAAAAATGTGCTTGAATTTTTTTTTCAGTACAACTTGGGAAAAAAAAATGAATTAAGATTATTCTCTCCCATCTACAGTGTGAAATCAGTGTCAGTTCCAAAATTTTTTATAAGAGCCGTTTAGGGGCACCAAATTGCGGGCGAGGGGCTAACAGAGGTTCTCAACCTGTGGGTCGCAACCCCTTTGGCGGTCGAACGACCCTTTCACAGGGGTCGCCTAAGACCATCCTGCATATCAGATATTTACATTACGGTTCATAACAGTAGCAACATTACAGTGATGAAGTAGCAACGAACATAATTTTATGGTTGGGTCACAAACATGAGGAACTGTATTTAAAGGGCCAGAAGGTTGAGAACCACTGGGCTAGGATGAACTTGCAGGGTGTTTTGAAGGCGCGTCTTCTAAGGCGCTGCCTGTCTAGACTATCGTTTCTGTGTGGGGTGGCAGCGGCAGGGAGTGGATGCAGGGAAGGGGTGGCCTCCCGAGCCACCCTGGGCGCGGCAGCGGCTGCTCCTCGCCGCTGGGAGCCCGCGGCGCCTGGGAGCCAACTCCCGGGAGCGCTGAAACGCGCCCCGAATGAATGAAAGCGCCACCGCAGCCACAGCCTCCAAACGCCCACCCGGGAGTGGCGAGTGGGGGACCGTGAGTGTGCGCGCCCCGGCCAGGGGCCCGGCGGCGGCCTCCGGGCATGCTCAGTGGCGGCGGCGGCCGCGGATCGCGCAGTCGGAGGCTCGCGGAGGCGAAGCGGGCGGCGCTGACGCGCGCGCCCCGGCCGCGGGGACTGGAGGACGGCGGAGGGGCGGGGACGCGGGAGGTGGGGCCGCCGTCGCCGTCAGGCCCCAGGGAGCGCGGGGCGCCGCCGCCGCCGCCGCCGCCGCTCCTGCGCTGGGTTCCGTCTCCGGGGCTGGCGTCCGCGGCGGCAGAGCAGCGGGAGCCGGGAGCCGCGCTCCGCCAGCAGTTGGGAGGGCAGCGCCCGCGCCTCCGCGGCGTCATGGGCCCCCTCCCCGGGCCTCAGCGGGCACCCGCCGCGGGAACCCCCGGGCCTCCTCGCGGCCGAGCCTGAGCGACCCCCGGTTCTCCGGCGCCCTCTCCCTCCGCCCTCTCTCTCCCCCTCTGCCCTCGCCGCCGCTGCCGCTTCGGCTTTCCGTGATGGCAACGGAGCCACCGTCCCCCCTTCGGCTCGAGGCGCCCGGCCCCCCAGACGTGCGGACCCCACCGGCCAGCGAGGCGGACTCCGAGAGCACCCCGAAATCGGCGGGCGGCACGCTCCGCTTCCTCAACGGCTGCGTGCCCCTCTCGCATCAGGTGGCCGGGCACATGTACGGGAAGGACAAAGTGGGTAAGTGGGGGCGGCGCGGGGCTGCGGGAGCCCGGGGCCGGGCTGGACGCCCCCCGGGTCCGCGCGCGGGCCTCTTCCGCCCTCCCCCGGAGCCTGGCGACCCGGGCCGCGGGGTCCCGAAAAGTGGGGCGATCCCAGGGCGTGGGGCGCCGGGCTGGCAGCTGGAGGTGGCGGGGGAGAGGGAGGAGTGCCTGGCCTCCTCCCCAGGGAGGGCGCGTGTTGATTGGAGGCGGCGTTGTTGGAGAAAATAAGGAACTTTAATTGGACTGGATGGGGAAGTAAATTCTCCCCCGAGCACGAGGTCTGTTTATTATGAGCGGGTAGCGATTGCTACAGGGAAGGAATGAGATGCAGATGATGCTAATCTAGTGCTTTTTGCAGTGCATAGCTGGAGGGTAGGGGAAAACAGGGGGCAGAGAGAGAGAGAGAGAGAGAGAGAGAGAGGGCGCTTGTCTTATCCGGGATCCCTCCCTGCCCTGGGGAGGTTTTTCTGATAATCTGGTAGATTTCTCCAGGAGGCTTGGTTCCTGGAGCAGAAACTCGGATTCTCGGTAGGAAACAACAGCCCGCTGCTGTGCTAGAATGGCCCACGGATCAGACATTCAGTTATTCTTGATCATCTTTTTATAAGGCTGTATCATGGCATGTGGAATATCTACCGGTTAAAGCACAATACAGGGCCTATCTCCGTTGTTGTTGTTTTCTTCTTCCTCTTGATGATCTCAAGTTCAGTTTAGGAACTCGAACGCACCTAGCTTACTCACACTGGTTTCCTGGGCCACAATGAACTGGGGCGTCTGATGGATGCGTGGGCGAGTAAGGCAGGTCTTAGACCTGGAGGCCACTGGAGACAATTTGGTTTATGCTGGTAAGATGATTTGGGTTTAGGCCGGGCAGGTAATGCTGACATTTTCAGTCAGAATAACTGAGGCTGGTTAGGTCTGGTTAAGTGACAAGCCTAAAGTCACACAGCTGCTGTGTGTTAGGAGGCAGAAACCTAGGGTCCTGCCTCAGGACGGCTTTCCCCACCGTGTATTATTGTGCTTGGAGGTAAAGATGGTGGAAAATGGACGGGCACTCGTTTGAATGTAGGTTATTTCTCGCTGAGCGACACTTCCCACTACGTCTATCTTTACCTCCTTTTCTTTTGTTGAAAGTTGGCATTAATGATAGTGTCGTGTAGTTTGTGTGCCTTTCTCCCCACTCAATTGCGAGTTCCGTGAGGTTGGAGACCAAATCTGCGTATCCCCACAGCCTTGTGCATGGGGCTCAGTTAAACTCCGGGAGGGGAGTGTAATGTGAAAATTGCCCGGTCCTTTAGTACCAGAGAAGGAAATAAGTATCATTCTCAAGGTGTGTATATAGATGTAAGGAAACAGCGTTCTCAAGATGCGTAGCCTATAGTCTCCTGTGCCACTTAAGGTAATGAGAATTTGAGAGTACTTAAGGAGTATTGCTAATAGATGTATACCTATTGATTTATATTGATAATTGTAATGATAATATTCCTAATACACTATTCTAGAGGCCCGAATAAATCATTGTTTCCTAAGGGTACCTAGAGATCTACTTCTGGGTAAAGGAGAAGAGATAAGCAAAAAAACCCCAACATAAGCACAGTCTTCGATGATTGTCACTTAAGACTGTAACCACTGCTTATCAAAGTATATAATAGTGAGCCTATTCAGAGAGTTGTCTCTGACTCATTACAAATGTACCTTGAATGTGACTTACAACTATATTGGGAACAGTGGCTGAAGAATTTGTCACTCAAATTACCTAAGTAAGAGTAATTTAGAATCTAGAGGAAGGAGTCCATTCAACTGAAAATAAACTTTTTTCAATTTTGTAAGACTTTTTTTGTAAGACTAAGGGACTGTCTTTGTATCACCAGTACACAATACCTCAAACATACTATGCTATTTAACAAATGTTTGATGAATTTAATTCTCATTTATTTACACAATCTTGCTTATATTGTTAGTGAAAGAACACTATGACAATCTTCCCTATTCCTAAAATGCATAACAAGATGGTCAGTAATTCAGAGCTCAAGAATTTATGTCTCTCTACTATAACAAACCACGTAAGAGTTGTCAAGTATATCATGTAGGTCATAGTTTGGTTTGGCTGTCAACTGAAATTCTCAGAATAAACTTTCTTAAAAACCTTGTGTGAATATTTGTCTAAAATGTTTGTTACTATCAGTACGTAACCAGAGTTTTCCGATTTAGGGTTGGTATCTTAGTGATTTTCAAAAAGGAGTTGTTGGTGTGAATGAAAAAACTGTTCAGGAAAGTAACCTAACAGTGTGATCTGATCATAAATTCCTAACTGGGCAGGTCATGGTAGGTGTATAACTTTAGCAAGCCCTGTCCATTGTTTTTTTGCTAAGATTAACACATTTTTAAAATAACCACCCTCTAGTCTAGAGAGCACGTAATCTTGTTAACTGTCCTGTAATTCTCTCCTTGCTTTCTTCCTCCTTTTTGTAATCTTCCTTAATTTCAAATACATAAAAGAAACTGAAAATTGCCATTCTTCAGAGTATTTGAAATCTTGCTTCCCAGCAATTGTCATCAGTTTTTGCTTGAATGAAAACATAAAAATTCTCTACCGGTTTGGATGTTTTTTACATCGACATTGCCTTTGTTAAATTAAAAATTAAGAACATGGAACCAATAGCATAACAGTACTTGAACAGAAAAATAGATCTTGGTATAGTTAAGTGACAGTATTTTATAGTTCTGATATCAGTTGTATTTTATGTTCTTCACTCACATCCTATTTCATCAAAGTACATTGAATTTTTCTAAGAACAATAGTTGTTGTTTTTTTTTTAATTGTAAAAGTAGTACATGATCTTTTAGGAAAAAAAAATTCAAGGAGTAAACCAGTATAGTAGTACCCTTCCCCCTATTCTCTCAACTGCAATAGCTGGTAACTATTTCTGGTGTATCCTTTCAAGCCTTTGTTTCTGGGCACATACATAAAACACATAACACATTTCAGACTTTTCTTATAAACATATATAAGCAACTTTTTGTTTTTAGTCTGTATTTTATCATGTAGTATATCCATATTTTTGTACCTAGGATATACTTCATTCTTTTAAAAAATTGTGTTGTATTCTATAGTGTAGATATATCACAATTTATTCCTCTTGTGTTGGATTTTTATCATTTTGTTATTATATTATGTATTAAACATTCTTGTATACATTGCATATTGTATAACTCTTTCTGTAGGAAAGTTTCACAAATGTGTAATTGTTAGCAATTTAAATTCCCAAACTTCACCAAAGTTAGCATAAAGTCCTTTTTGTTTTAATATATAACATGTACCATTAATTTCTTTCAAAAGTCCTTAAAGATTTAAACATATAGTTGATATCTCATATTTGTGCCCTGGTCCACTTTAGGATATAGAATAAGGTAGTCTATAGGGAAAAGGGATTCAAACTGATACTGTTTTTTGGGAAAAACCCACAACTTTTTTAGTTTACTGGTTTATTTTATTAAATATCCTCTGAAACTAATTGACTTAAAATAATTTCAAACTTACAGAAAAGTTGTAAGAATAATACAGAGAACTTAACGTTTTTCTGAATTTTTTACTATGCAATTATTTTTTTCCTGAACTATATACTTAAGTGTATATATCTGTAACTACAGCACATTTATAAAATACTAGAGGCCCAGTCAATGAAATTTGTGCACAGGTAGGGTCCCTAGCCGCTGCTGGCTGCCACTAGCAGGGCCAGAGAGGGGGAGGGGGGGAGTGAGGGGAGGGGCCAGTTGGCCCGGCCCCTGGTCGAACTTCTGGGTCAGGGGACAATTTGCATATTAGGCTTTTATTATATAGGATAGGAAATTTAACAGTGACACAATGCTCTTATCTATCTATAGTCCATATTCCAATTTTTCAGCTGTTCCAATAATGTCTTTCATTGTACTTGTTTTTGTCTTCACAGGATCTAGTTCAGGATCATTTATTGCATTTAGTTGTCATGTCTCTTAGATTCCTCTAATTTGTATCAGTTCCCCAGCCTTTCTTTGTCTTTTATAACATTGTCATTTTTTAAGAATATAGGCTAGTTATTTATGAGATATTCTTTAATTTGGATTTCTGATGGGTTCTCATGATGAAATTCAGGTAATGCATTTCTGGTTGGAATATTATACAAGTGTATCCTATTTATTTTTAAAACATTTTTTATTGATGTTTAGAGAGTGGAAGGGGGAGGGAGAAAGAGAAACATGATGTGAGAGCGAGACATCCATCTGCTGTCTCCTGCATGTCCCCTACGTGGGATTGTGCCCGTAACCAGGGCATGTGTCATTATGGAGAATCAAGCCAGCAACCTTTCTGTGCACAGATCGAGGTCCAACCAACTAAGCCACACCTGCCAGGGCCTAGTGTATCCTCTTTAAGGTATCACATCTGGAGGCTCACAATGTCCATCTGCCCATTATTAAATTTGATCATCTGGCCCAAGTTTGGTCTGGCTTCTCCAGTACATTGTTAATATTTTCCCCCTTTCAACTAATAAGCGTCTGTGGGGAAATGTTTTAATTTTAAGATCATACAGATATCTGGATCCTCATCATACTTTACCCCTAGATTTGGCATCTATTGTTGATTCTTGCCTAATAATTTTTCTAGTGGAAAAATTAGTATTTTCTTCTGGTTCTACCACTCCCTCTATGTTAATAATCAGCATTTCATATTGATACTTTCCCTTGTACCGAGGGTATGTGGTTGGAAACTCTTAAAAAGTTATTTGGATTAGGGCTTTTGGGGGGTTTATTTTTAGCTCCCCCTTCTCTATGGTCATATTCTTTTGAAGTACAGTTGGATTCGTTTGTTTCTGTTTAAACTTAGTTCTTCATGTTTCTGTTTAAACTTAGTTCTTAGTTTATTTAGCTAGATATTTTTGAAAGCCTATTAAAAAAGTCAAACTTTACATAAAGGTATATCAGAAGTGTCATGCCGTTCCTTATCACTGTACCCCATTCCTTAGCATCCCTTGTAGGTAACCAGTTTATTGTGTTTTGATTTTTCATTTCTGTTTTTTGTTACAGAAAGAAGCAGATCTATATAGGTCTTCTCATTTCTCTTTTCAAAACAAAAAACAGGGTGCTATATATATTGTTTTGTATTTTGCTTTTTAAACTTAACAGTATATCCTACAAGTCAGTAATATCAGTTCATGGACAGCTTCCTCATAACTCAGTTGTATTCCATTGTGCACATATACCCCATTCTTTTCAGTCAGTTATCTGGATTTGCTTTTGGACTTTCATGTATTTACTTTCGCTGATTTGTTAATCCTAGAAATAATACCTCACTGTCTTGATTCAAGTTGCTTTAGAATAAGTCTTGATGTACTGAAGAGTAAGCATTCCACTTCGTTTTCAAGGTTATCTTGACTTTTTCTGGACCTTTGCATTTCCTTATAGATTTTAAATCAACATGTCATTTTTCACAAGAAAAGTAGTAAGATTTTGTATCTGCTTTGAATCTACATATTGCTTTTGTATCTGTTTTGAATCTACATATCATTTTCTGTGGTGTATGATAATGATTTTGCAGAACCATTTAAGACTAACTTATAAGCATCATGATTCCTTCCCTCTAAATAACTAAGTGTATGTCTCTTTTAAGAAAATAATGTTTTCTTAATCATGAGAAAATTATCAAGTTCAGAATATTTAACATTTGGCTTTTACCATTATCCTATAATATCCATTTATAGCAATTTTCCCCCATCCAGGATCACACATTGCACTTAGTTGTTATGACTCCATAGGCATTTGGAACAGTTTTTTTATCTTTTCTTTATTTTTCATAACCATGAAATATTTGAACAGTATAGGCATATGGGTTTTTATTTTATTTTTTTAAAATATATTTTATTGATTTTTTTTTTTTTTTGCAGAGAGGAAGGGAGAGGGATAGAGAGTTAGAAACATTGATGAGAGAGAAACATCAATCAGCTGCCTCCTGCACAACCTCACTGGGGATGTACCTGCAACCAAGGTACATGCCCTTGACCAGAATTTAACCCAGGACCCTTGAGTCCGCAGGCTGATTGATGCTCTATCCACTGAGCCAAACTGGTTAGGGCGCATATGGGTTTTTAGAATATCCTTTAAATTAAGTTTGTCAGGCTGTTGTCTCATGATTGGATTCAGATAAATGCATTTTTGATAAAATATATATTAGTTATGTTGTATTCTTGGACCATCATATCATAAGACACAGAATGTCAGTTGCATTACTGGATGTAACTTTGATTTCCTGGGTAAGTGTTGTCTGCCATATTTTCCACTGTAAAGTTTTCATTTTTCCTATTGTAATGAAGTAATTATTTAGAGGAATATTTTGAGACTGTTAAATATCCTGTTCCTAATCAAAGTTTTCACCCAGTGTTAAAAGCATCCATTGACGATATCTGACCAACTTACTTATTGCTATGATAGTTGCAAAATGGTAATATTCAGTCATTCCTGTTACATTTGTTAGTTGGTATTTTCCTTTAGTTTCCCTTCTCTCCTCTTTCTTCTTCCTTCCTTCCTTCCTTCCTTTCCCCCCCCCTCCCTTTTTCATTCATTCATTCATTCATTCATTATTAGGTTTGACTAATAGTCTTTTCAAACTTCCACGGATAGATCTTAGCCATTATTGTTGCTGCTCATTTTGATGCTCATGTTGTCTTAGATTTGGGCAGTGGGAGCTTTTTCAAGCTGGCTCCTGTGTCTTTTAAACATTTCCCTTTTTTTTCTTTGAAAGCATTTTCTCACTTTCTGCCATAATAAGATGTTTGATGTTCATCTTATACTTTCCCTGTCCCAGCCCTGGAATGAGCCAATTTTTCTCCAAGAAATCTGGTTCCTTTAGGGGTAAATGGTATTTAAAACTAAGATCGAGCACTGGGTATACCATTGCTCCTTGTGTGTAGCTGCTGTTTGTCTTCTCAGCAGATTGGACTAAGAAGTACATAATTTTGTATTCTTAAAAATTTGAGTTTATATTTACCTATAATTTAAAGCTAATACTGCAGGGTTCTTCTTTGCTTCTTCTATATTTGTGTCTCTTTTTTTTCTCATTGAGAGCCCTGTCCCCTCAAAACATCAACATACTTACTAATTTTGAAATATTTAAATGAACCTTGCATTACTGGAATAAAGTCCACATGGTCATGATAAATTACCCTGTATATATTGCTGGATTAGGTTTACTAATGTTTTATTAAAGATTTCTGTGACTATGTTCATTTGAGAGAATGGTCTGTAATTTTTTTTAAGCCTTTGTTGGGGTTTTAAAAAATCAAGAATATGTTGGCTTCACAAAATATGTGGGGAATTGTTTACTATTTTTCTGTTTTTCTGAACAAATTTGGTAAGATTGGTATTTTTTTTCTAAATGTTTGATAGAATTTACTAGTGAAGTATTTCAGCTTATGATTGCCTCCGGATATTTAAAATTGTGAATTCAGTGTTTTTTGTAGACATAGGTCAACTCAGATTTTCCATTTCTAATGTGTAAATTTTAATAATTTGTGTCTAAAGGGAAGTATTCATTTTGCCTAAGTTGTTGGGTTTATTGGTGTGAAGTTCATAATTCTCTTATACTTTTAATGTTTGTCGGATTTGTACTGTTATCTTTTATTTATTCCTGGTAATGGTAATTTATGTTTGCTTTTTCTTGATCTGTCTAGCTAGAGGTTTATCAGAGAACTTTTTAGTTTCATTGGCATTTCTCCAGTGTCCATTCTTATTTATTTATTTATTTATTTATTTATTTTTGCTCCTGTCTTTCCAGTTATTTGGGGTCAATATGTTCTTTTTCTAGCATTTTAAGTTGGAACCATTAAAAAAAATTTTTTGTAAAAAATAAATTTTTATTGATTTCAGAGAGAGGAAGGGAGAGGGAGAGAGAGGTAGAAACATTAATGATGAGAGAGAATCATTGATTGGCTGTTTCCTGAATGCCGAGCCTGAAACCCAGGCATGTGCCCCAACCGGGAATCGGGAATCGAACCACAACCGCCTGGTTCATAGGTCAAGGCTCAACCACTGAGTCATGCCGTTCAGGCTGGAACCTTCTTTTTATTTTTCTAATACAAGCATTTAAAATGACACATTTTCCACTAAGCACTAAGCAGTATTTTTTAGCTGCATTCCACAAATTTTGATATGTTTAGTTTTTATTATCATTTAGCAAAAAATATTTTCTAATATTTATCCCTTCTGAACTTTGATTCATGGATTAAATAGAAGTGTATTTACCTTTATTCTATTTGGTATTTTTCCAAATATGTTACTGTTATTTCCATTATGGTCAGAGAATAATCTCTATGTGATTTCAATTCCTTTCGATTTTATCGTCCAGCATGTGGTGTAAGTCTTGGTAGATGTTCCATTTGTCCAGGAAAAAACATTTAATTTGTACTATGTAGCATTCTTTGTCAGTATGGCCAAGTTGCCTGATACTGTTGTTCATGTTTTAGGGAAGAGGGGGTGGTATTCTAATGATAGTTTTCTCAGACTGATATTCCACAGATTTTTTGGGTACTTTCTTCTGATTGTTTGCTATTTTCTTTTTTTTTCCTTCTTGTGTTTCAATTTGAGTAATTTCTGTTAACCTGTCATTAAATTCACTTTCCTCTGCTACTTTGTGTCTACTGATGAGCCCATAGAAAGCATTTTTGTCTCTGTTATGTTTTTTATTACTAATATTCTATTTACTCAAAATTCCTCTTTACTGAAATTCCTTATCTTTTCATGCATTTGTCTACTACCTTTTCTGTTATAACCTTTAACATATTAGTTATGGTTATTTTAAGCGTCTTTGATAATTACAACATCAGTGTCACCTCAAACTGTTCTATTCGTTGCATTATCTTTTGACAGTGATTTTTTACCCTTGCTTTTTCATATGTCTTATAATTTTTTTTATTAAATTCTAGACATTATGTGTAGGATTTAAACAACTTATGCAAACAGTATTTTTGCCTGAAATTAAAATATCTGCTCTGCTAGACTATTAATGTTGATGATTGAACCAGTTTAGTCAGTAGAAACAAGTTTGAATTTTGTAGTTGTTATGGTTACCTTCTGTTATGGACTGAATGTTGTGTTCCCTAAAATTCATATGTTAAAAAAACAACAACCCCCAATATGATTGTATTTGGAGATAGGGCTTTAACGGAGGTAATTAAGATTAATGAGGTCACAAGGGTGGGGGCATGATCCAGTGGGATTCTTGTTCTTATAAAAAGAGACATGAGAGAGTGTTTTCTCTCTCACACTCTCACCCTCTTCCCTGCCCCCCTCCCACTCCTCCTCTCCCTCATTTCCTTCTCCCCTACAATATAAGAACAAAGTGAGAAGGCTACAATCCAGGAATACAGCTCTTACTGGGAGCCAAATTGGTTGGCACCTTGAACTGGGACTTTTAGCCTCTAGAACTGTGAGCAAATAAATATTTGCTCTTTAAACCATATGTCCATGGTATTTTGTTACGGAAGCCCGAGCAGACTAATACACTTTCAGTGCTCCGTGGGCTTGAAATTCCTCTGTTATCCTATACTAGAGGCCCAGTGCACCAATTTGTGCACCAGTGGGGTCCCTTTGCATGGCCTGTAGGATTGGGCTGAAACCAGCTCTCTGACATCCCCCAAGAGGTCCCAGATTGTGAGGGGGCACAGGCCAGGTACACGATCGGGGTTGGGAAGGGACCACAGGAGGGCTCCAGGGCATGTCTGGCCTGCCTCGCTCCGTCCTTACCACAACAGCAAGCTAACCTATACCGGTTGGAGCATCTGCCCCCTGGTGGTCAGTGCACGTCATAACGACCGGTCTTCCCCCTGGTGGTCAGTGCACATGATGGCAAGCGATTGAGTGGCCTTAGCATATCATTAGCATATTACGCTTTGATTGGTTGAACGGACGACTGGACACTTAGCATATTAGGCTTTTATTATTTAGGATAGTAAAAGGCTAATATGCAAATTGACCAATTGGCATATTACGCTTTGATTGGTTAAATGGAACGTCCAGTCGTTATGACACGCACTGACCACCAGCGGGCAGACGCTCAATGTAGGAGGTGCTCCCTGGTGGTCAGTGCACTCCCACAGGGGGAGCGCCGCTCAGCCAGAAGCCCTGAGGCAGGCTCACAGCCTCTCCCACCTCCACGGCAGTGCTAAGGATGTCCGACTGACGGCTTAGGCAGAGAGCGGGCCTAAGCCGTCAGTCGGACATCCCCTGAGGGCTCCTGGACTGTGGACTGTGAGAGGGTGCAGGCTGGGCTGAGGGACACCCCCCCCCACCAAGTGCATGAATTTTGTGCACCGAGTCTCTAGTAATCTTATGTTTAGAGAGGCTGATTTGCCAAAGGATTCCCCCCCCCCCCCCCCCAGTATTCCTGTTTAACTCTCTGCTTTAGATCTTTTTTACAATTTCTGTTTCTCTCCTGAACACAATTAGTGTTTCCCAATAGATGAAATACCTCATCTATTCAGCATTTATAGTCATTTTTTTCTATAACTTTTTTACATGTTTATAATAATTTTAACATCTTTGTTTGCTGATTAAAATTACTTGGTCATCTGTCAACTTCTGTGTTTGTCAGTTGACTTTGTTTTCTCTTGATTATGCATCACGTTTTATTGATTTTTTTTATTGGATTTTTTCACATTTTATTTAAAGAACAGCAGGGAATTTTTTTCCCCACATAGAGTATAAGTCCTTTCCTCTGTTAAGGTAAGAGGCTGATAAGCCATATTCTTCCTAGAATTTAGTTAAGCTGATGCTGGGCTACAGTCTTAGATTTAGTATTTCTGTTATTGGCTCTGTCTCTCCTCTCCCCCCCCCCCCCCCCCTTTTTAAATCTTGATACTTTTTCAGGTGGGAGGGATTTGTCTGCAGTTTAAAATACTGTTGGTTTATTTTTGGATTCTGGAATTCATTCACAGGGCGAATGCCGGGGATTACCATATTCTCTTACATGGCTGCTTTTTCTGAAAAATTAGATGGGGTATGTTGCAGAGTGAGTAGTGTGGGAGAATTGCTGGACCAAGCAATCCGTTAGAACTGTTGTCTCTAATCCATCCTGCTACCACATTGTTGTGTATAGTCAAGCTGATTTTTGCTTGCCTGTCAAAATGTGTTTAATGGCAGGTGCACCTGTATGTAGACTAGGTGCCTGTCCCAAGGAAGAGAAGCTGCCATGGTTCTCTCCTCATTTCTGAATGCTCCATGTTCACCACCTTCTGGAATTGAGTTCATCAAGGTTTCTTTTTATCTTTCACTCTTCATTGGCTCATAGAAAATGTCTCTTAACTATGGGAGTGAAGGTCTTGTTCTACATATCCTAACCTTCAGAATTAGACTTTCTCTTCACTAATTTTTAGTTATTATTAGACTATTTCTTAAAGTCTCCAGGTCCTTTGACTGCTTACCAACCAATGTTATCCACATGGTTTATATTTACCTAGTCTATATCTAGGTATTAAAACAACTTAATTACTGCAATCTTAAATTGAGACTCTCTGCTTCTGTTGATTAATTTTTGCATTTTTATTATGATTAAAAATTCCTGACACTTGGCAACAGCAATAGAAACTAAGTGGCATATTTTATCAAAGTTTTAAATAGATTTATTTGGACTTGTTATTGTGTTCTAACTAACATGATTTCGTGAAAACTCAACATATGAAAATTTAAGATTTTAACATACTTTTGGGAATGAGTCTTCATGGTATGGGGACAGGGCCAGTGCTAGGACATGACTTTAGAAAAAGGCTCCTTCTTTGAGTGGGCTGATTACAAAAAGGTGCCCCTTCCTGCTTCTGACGTGGTGCCCCACTTTCCCGTTGGCTAGATGCCCTCATTCTATCTTTGCAACTGTACACAGTACATCTGAATCAAGAAAAAAAAAATGTGCTTTCTTATAACAGATGAGAGAAACTTATAAGAAATTACAAAGTAGAAGTTTCATATTGGTCCACCGTTAACATTTTTTTCTCTATAAAAGTGAGATCTATTTTTGCTACTGCTTTTAACTTGCTTCTTGTTTAACTATAAATTAACATCTCCTGGAAAGTCTGAAGGAGCTATAAGGGACTAGTTGTGGAGACAATAAAACCAAGCTATTTAGAATTTGTGTTCTGGTGCTTTGCTTAGAACAAGCACTGAAACATGTTGGTTGATTGTTAAAATTTCTGAAATAAGTAAAAGGAAACCCTTAACTTTATGAAAGTCGTTTATCTCTAACTTCAGGAACAAATCTAAATCTATTCTAGGATGCAAGATACACTATTACTAAAGCATTAAAAAATACAGTATCTGATTTTTGTTCTATAGGTATCTTGCAACATCCAGATGGCACAGTTTTGAAACAGCTACAGCCACCTCCAAGGGGCCCAAGAGAGTTAGAATTCTATAATATGGTAAGTGAGGTAAGATTTGTTTGTTGTATTCATAGTGGTTTTCAGTTTTCTGGTGGTGACTTAGTAAGAAATATATTTGATAGCATGTCTTAGTATAATGTGTGTGTGACTGAAACAAAAGCTTAATGAAATATAACGCTTACCTTTACTGATGCAGCTTAGTATTTTCTATTCCGATCCACTAAATTGATTTTTATTAATGGGTTGTGACCTACATTTTGAAAAACACCTGAGAGACTGTTTATATTTCTCAGAAATGCTGAGTTTAAATGTTTTCACGATAGGATTTCTTAGCCTAGTGCTGATGTGCACTGTAAATCTCCAAAGCAGGGTGGTAAGAGACAGACTTAACATCTAATGAACCATATGACTAGGAGCACCTCCTCTGTCTAGTTACAAAACATTCTCATCACCTAAAGAAAACCCTATAACTCTGAAGGCATGATGCTTTGTTCCTCCCTCCTCCCAATCCCTGGCAACCACCAGTCTGTTTATACAATAGGTGACCTTTTGTGTCCAGTTTCTTTTTGGTCTCATATTTTTAAGGTGCACCTATATTATAGTGTGCATTAGTACTTTGTTCCTTTTTATGGCTGAGTAATATTCCATTACACTTACCACATTTTGTGCTTTTGGTGTCATTTATCCATTGATGTACCTTTGGGCTTTTTCTACGTTTTGGTCTTTGTAAGTAGAGCTTCTATGAACATTCATGTACAAATACATGTTTGAGTACCTGTTTCCAATTTTTTTTGGTATATATCTAAGACTGGAATTGCTGGGTCATATGATAATTCTACATTTAGCTTTGTGAGGAACGGTCAAATGTTTAACAAAGTGGCTGCACCATTTGACATTTCCATAGCAATGTATGAGGGTTCTAATTTCTCTACATCCTCACCAGCACTTCTTAGTTTTCTTTCTTAAGGGCCATCCAAGTGAGTGTGAAGTGTTGTTACCTCATTGTGGTATATTTTAATTGCATTTCCTTAATGGCTAATGATGTTGGTCATCTTTTCATGTGCTTACTGACCATGTCTAAATCCTCTCTGGAGTAATGTCTGTTTAGATCCTTTGTTCATTTCTTCATTGGAATGTCTTTTATTTAGTCACTAGAGGCCCGATGTGCAAAATTCGTGCAAGGGGCTTGGCCCTTGCAGCCCCCGCTTCGACCGGAAGGTCTTTTGGCTGTCCAGTCTAATTAGCATATTATGCTTTTATTATTATAAATAGAAGTTCTTTACATATTCTAGATACAAGTCCCTTGTCAGATACATGATTTACAAATATATTCTCCCATTCTTTGGGTTGTCTTTTCACTTTTTTCATAGTATTCTTCGAAGCTTAAAATTTTCAAATATTGAAATTCAGTGTATCTTTTTTCTTTTTTTTGTCTCGTGCTTTTGGTGTCATATCTAAAGTTATATTTTCTTCTAAATGCTATGATGTTAGCTCTTAAGTTTAGGTACAAGTAAAAAGATACACGCTAAAGTTAAAAAACAAGTACTGTTATACATGCTTTACCATTATTAACTCATTTAACCCTCACAACTACCTATGAGATAGGTACTCTTAGCTTCATTTTATACATGTGTACATTAAGGCATGATTAGTTTAAATAATTTGATCATGATCATGCTAAAGTAAATGGTGGTCCCAGGATTTGAATGTAGGCAGTCTAAGCTCTAGAATATATGTTTTTAGCTGTTACATAATGTCTCTTTTTTGAAGAAAGTATTTTATATTTACTCTGTAAAAGTCTTGTACGTAATTTGTTGGATTTATTCTAGGTACCTTATTTTTTCTTTCAGTTGTAAACGGTAGTTCTTGAATTAAGTGTTCCAATGATTGCTAATATATAAGAATAAAATAGATATTTATCTAGTGTTCTTTGTCTAGTAATCTTGCTGAATTCTTTTTAACTCATATTTATCTGAGATTCCCTAACAATTTTAATTGTTTTCTATATAGATAATTATATATTTTGTGATTGGAAGTTTTGTTTGTCCTTTTTGAATCCATATACTTCTGTCAAGGACTTCCATTTCAGGGCTCAATAGAAGCAATGATAGGGGTATCTTCCTCTCATATAACAAAAGGGTTTTTAACATTTCCCTGTTAAAATACGTCTTCTTTCTAAAGTTTTGGTAGATACTTCTTCCTAGGTTAAGGAAATTGCCTTTTGTGGGAGTCAAGGTTCTGACAAGAGATAAATGATGTATTCTGTCAGTTTAATAAAGGGATTGTTTACCTAGGCATGGTCAGAGTTAAGATAATGCTATACCATCCCTGGGCCTCTAAGGGTAAGGAGAGGGAGTGGTTACTGGAACCCAGGGAAGGTAACTTTATGAGAAGGTATGAACTGATAAGGAGGGAACTAGAGAAGTAAATAATCCAACCTCAACTGTCTCCCACTAGTAAGAGAATGACCAGAGGGCAAGGGATCCCACTGATGCAGTTGGTTCAGGTCAGCTTCTTGGGAAGAAAATTGTGGAGGTGGAAAGGGAAAATATATAGCATCCTTTCCATTTTTATTTCAGGAAACAATTTAAAGTATGATATGAATAGGTATTGAATATTTTTTAACTACCTTTTCTGTATCTATTGAAATTAGCATGAGTTTCCTCCTTTAATCTACTAATGTCATAAATGCCGTTATAGCTATCTAATACTATATCACCTTTCATTTTTTGAAATGAAACCTACTAGAATGTCTTTTTTGTTTTTAATAATATGAATTACCGAATATTGTTTGCCAGTGTTTTATTTCAGATTTTTTCCAGCCATGCTCATAAATGAGATTGAATTATTATTTTCTTTAAATTTTGTCTTTGGTTGATATCAAATTCTTTTAGCTTGATAAAATGAGTTGAGGAGCATTTCTTATTGTATTTTGTGGAAGAATTTTTCACATAAAAGATTTTGTTCCTTAAAGGCTTGATAGAACTTATCTATAAATTTATCAGAGCCTTTTGCCTATCTCTGTTTCGTGTGTGTGTGTGTGTGTGTGTGTGTGTGTGTGTGTATCAGAGAAAAAGGGAGAGGGAGAGAGAAACATTAATAATGAGAGAGAGTCATCCGTTGGCTACTTCCTGTACAGCCCCTCCTGGGGATTGAGCCTGAAGCCCAGGCAAGTGCCCTGATTGGGAATCATGGGAATCGAACTGTGACCTCCTGGTTCATAGGTCAATGCTCAATCACTGAGCCACGCCTGCTGGGAATGCCTGTCTCTGTTTCTCTTTCTTCCTTTCTCCTTTCCATCCTTCTTCTTTTTTTAATACTCATCCGAGGATATCTTTTCCCGTTGATTTTTAGAGAGACAGGAAAGGGAGGTGGGGAGAGAGAGAGAGAGAGATGTGAGAGACACGTGCCTGTACGGGAGTGGGGGATTGAACCTGCAACCCCAGTATGTGCCCTTGACCAGGAATCGAACCAGCGTCCTCTTGGTGCATGGTTTGATGGTCATCCACTGAGCCAACACTGGCCAGGCATTTTCCATCCTTCTTTTTCCCTTTTATTCTTTTCTTTGTTCCTGGAAAGAGGCATTTAAAAAAAGTATTTTATTCATTTTTTTACAGAGAGGAAGGGAGAGGGATAGAGAGTTAGAAACATCGATGAGAGAGAAACATCAAACAGCTGCCTCCTGTACACCCCCTAGTGGGGATGTGCCTGCAACCCAGGTACATGCCCCTGACCTGAATCGAACCTGGGACCCTTCAGTCCGCAGGCTGACGCTCTATCCACTGAGCCAAACCAGTTAGGGCAAGGGGCATATTTTTAACCATAGTGGAGTTTTTCTCTGAGCTCTGTTTGGCTCTCAGTAAAGCAGACCCATATCTCTTTCCCTCCTCTATGGGGAGGACAATGTGGATTAAGCTGAAAAATTACCCACTAAAAGTGAGAAAGGGATTAGACTACTGCTTGAGAACTGTGGAATTATTTTGAATGTTTTACAAATAGTTGCCTCATCAACAACAAAAAAAGTACTTACAAAGTGTGTACACCACAACATACTTGTAAAAACACTTTGCATTGTGCTCACATTCCCTTAAATGTTCCCAAAGATGCTCAGCTACTAAGGAGAGGCAGCGACAGCTTGGCGGAAAAAGATAAGGGTGAGGGGCGTGGGAGGCTGTGGAAGGAGAAAGCAGCCTTCCAGTTAAACATCAGCCCTCAGTTTAAAGGTCAGCTGTGCACATGCAGACCCCCGGATGTTTATTGGAGTTATGCTTAATCCCTGGATGCCCTGGCCTAGAGTACCATGTAAACATGTGTCCTCCCAAGATTACTCGCCCTACTGATTGTATCTAAAGATAAAAATTCCAATAAAGGCCTAACGAGGCTGGCAATAGAGGCGGCCTGGCTTTTCAGCTGGGGGTCTGCATAAGCACAAGCTTGTTTGGACAGGTCAGGGAATAATTAGGGGCACTGCCTTCGACACTCCCTTGTCTCCCCTAAGTCAGAATTCCACACACTTCCCTTTTATCAGCATGTCCTCCTTACAGACTTTCCAACCAAGTCTCATGCTCCCCAACATCTAGACATGTCTAATATTTTCTAGAATTATTACTGCTTATAAATCAACAAATTAAGTGAGCAATGATTAGAATTACGTTGAGGTAAAGGATATTTTTTTTAAAAAGGTAAAACCACAACTTCCCTACAGATATCAAATATGTACGTGTTAAAGATTTTGTTAAACTTATTATTTAATGAGGGAACTAGGCAGATGTTAAAACTGGTTAAAAAAAAGTCAAAGAAGCACACATTTATATGAAATAAAGGGAAGTTGAGATGAATTTAGGAATGTTCTCTAAACTCCCACCTTCCATGAAAGTTCTGAGAACCTTCCCTGGCCAGAATTTATTTGTAAGAATTATTTTGCATCTGCTGAGAGTTATCTACAGCTTATTTTGTTGTAAAATAGTTCAAGGACAGTGAAAGGCTAGAATTAGATAACCTAAACAATACATAATTTTTCATTGGAAACACAGTGTACTCTTTTTTTTTGCTTATTCAAAATTTTAGATATATTATGATAAACAGTATTATTTTATTTGAGAAAAGTGTAGGGCACTTGTAAAACAGCATAAGAAACTAATATGCAAGTTCTATTTCTCTCTTTCAGGTTTATGCTGCTGATTGTACTGATGGTGTTCTTTTAGAGCTACGAAAATATTTGCCAAAATATTACGGCATCTGGTCACCTCCCACTGCACCAAATGGTAAGTTTTTAGGTAAAAACTTTTATCCTTTTTTTTATTTTATTGATTTTTTACAGAGAGGAAGGGAGAGGGATAGAGAGTTAGAAACATCGATGAGAGAGAAACACCAATCAGCTGCCTCCGGCACACCCCCCACTGGGGATGTGCTCTCAACCAAGGTACATGCCCTTGACCGGAATTGAACCTGGGACCCTTCAGTCCCCAGGCCGACGCTCTATCCACTAAGCCAAACCTATCAGGGCAAAACTTTTATTCTTAATTCAGGAGAGTGGTTTTATAAAAGGTTTATATAAAAGTGAGCCTAGTATTATAAAAACTGAATACATGTGTGATTTTTTTTCTAATCATTCTCTACTTCATTAAAGAAACTTATTAATACTTTTGCTCTTCATAACCAGTTTCTTAAATGGTATATACAAATTAATGATCAATCTGTTATAATTGAATGAAAATATATATACTAGTACTTAATACTAGTACTTAATTTACAGATGTTTGCTTTTTTGTAATTTCTGGGCAATTTTTTTTTTCTCATTTTGAATAGGAAAAAACATCAGGAAATAGATTTTCCTTGCATAACTTCCTCCCTGTCTCATATCCCACTTCTTCATCCCACACTTCAGGGCTTTAAATTGCAATATTTAAAAAAATACCAGTAAGTTTTATAGAGGACAAACTGATCTATGTAAGGGCACAACATTTCTCTCTCTTAATATTACTTAATACTTGAAGCAGTATTTGCCACTTCTGGGCCTTTGAGCAGACAGAATTTAATTAAACAAGCAGCTTGGCCAGAACCGGTTTGGCTCAGTGGATAGAGCATCGGCCTTCGGACTGAGGGGTCCCTGGTTCGATTCCGGTCAAGGGCATGTACCTGGGTTGTGGACACATCTCCAGTGGGGGATGTGCAGGAGGCAGCTGATCGATGTTTCTCTCTCATCGATGTTTCTTGACTCTCTGTCTCTCTCCCTTCCTCTCTGTGAAAAATCAATAAAATATATTTGGAAAAAAACAACAACAACAAGCAGCTTGACTGTGTAACTATTGAAGAAGGTTGGTGAATGGGGTAAGAGTTTGAAACTTGACTGAGTTTAAGAATAACCATGGGCTTATTAAAATGCATATTAATAGGCTAAACGCCCAGACATTTTGATTATGAAGGTTTATGTTGGAGTTCAGTGATATGCTTGTTAAAAGCGACAAGCTTGCCCTGGCTGGTTTGGCTCAGTGGATAGAGTGTTGGCCTGTGGACTGAAGGGTCCCAGGTTCGATTCCGGTCAAGGGCACATGCCCTGGTTGCGGGCTTGATCCCCAATGGGGGGGCGTGCAGGAGGCAGCCGATCAATGATTCTCTCTCATCATTGATGTTTCTATCTCTCTCTCTCTCTCCCTCTCCCTTCTTCTCTGAAACCAATAAAAAAAAATGTATATTTTTTAAAAGCGACAAGCTTTTTTAATGTAGATAGTACTTGGACTACATTTTGAGAACAGGAAAGAAGGGGGCTCCAGCTTGAGCTTATTCTTTTCCTTAGTTCTTTGTCTTCCTTTGACTTATGGACTGTGTATCAAGTTTCATCAATAGGGAATCATAATATTCTCCTGTGAGTATCCTTAGTTAGGTAATACTAAATCAGCGGTTCGCCTGGGTATTTAGGATTTGCCTATATTTCAGTTGTATGGGAGTGGGGAAAAGTGAGCCTAGGCTCTTTTCCCTCTCCTCTCTTTTTGTCCCCCCCTTCCTTCCTTCCTTGTCTATTAGTCCCAAATGTATATGTTTCTGATTCAGATCAGCATGTTGCTTAAATTATTATTTCACAAGTCATTGTGATTATAGAGATTTCCATTGTAATGTAAGATACCTAGATTTCAATGAATTTTGCTACTGATTAATGTTTACCTTAGAACATTATTTAATCACTAGTGGCCTGGTGCACAAAATACATGCACATTAAAAGGGAATTAATTAGAGGAAATATTTTAATATTGCTCTTTGCCCTTTCTCTATAATAGAAGTGTCAGAGATGAAAGAAAATTAGTAAAATGTATATGAACTATCTCCCTCCTGTCAGAGCCTGGGGCGTGCCGCGAGACCCAGAGTCAAGTCCCCATCCACCGGTGCGTGCCTCAAAATCACATGAGACCCAGACCCGGCCGGCCCCACCCCCTTCAAGCCCCACAGGGCGGGGGGCACGGCCTCAGGTCCCCTGGCTGGAGGGTGTGATGACCATTTGCATATTAGTTCTTTATTATATAGGATTATTCCTCAAGAATGTGACTTCTAAAGGTTGTTGAGGATGGTGTTAAATTGGATATCTAGATACTGTGATTGAGTACTCAGTTTAAAAGATTCTTTAGAAGGGGTTTTATTGTCTCCACAACTATTTCCTTTATAGTCCTCAGACTTTCTAATAAATACGTGTAAATATTTATAGAAATTCTTCGGTAATCCATGAGAGAGAAACATCTGTTGGCTGCCTCCTGCACACCCCCTACTGGGGATTGAGCACAAAATCTGGGCATGTGCCCTGAAGGGACGACACTCAACTAACCAATTGAGCCACACTGGCCAGGGCTCTCATTGTGCCTTTTTAATGTCCTTGGAAACCTTACATCTAGTACTTCATACCTTTTACTAATGGTTGAATATTATTTAATCACCCTCCTGCAAGTGTTTCTCTGTGATATTTATACTAATTGTTGACTCTGGAGTTGTTTTAACTTTTTTTCTCAGTTTTAAGTTTTCCTCATTTTGTTTCTCCTGGAAGTTATTTGAGTGGTAATATGTTTGCTTATCACTAATTAAAGTTTTTCTTTCATAACAGATTTATACCTAAAACTGGAAGATGTGACCCATAAATTTAATAAGCCCTGTATAATGGATGTAAAGATAGGGCGAAAAAGCTATGATCCTTTTGCCTCATCTGAGAAGATTCAGCAACAGGTCAGCAAGTACCCATTAATGGAAGAGATTGGGTTCTTGGTGCTTGGCATGAGGGTAAGAGTGATTATTAGTATAATACACATATTTTTCTTTACATGTTCTTTTCTTGAAAATTATAGATGTCATCATAATACTAATATATAAGATGATATATTTTGAAATTTGGTTGTCTGCAACTCCCCAATGTGAGCAGATATTTTTATTTTTTGTTCACTGATATATGGTCAGTGTCTGGAATGATTATGACACATAGTATGTGATTAATAAATAAATGGATGGACCTCAAGAGTCCAACTCTGGTAATTTTGTTTTAAAGAGGCTTTAAGTTTAGCTGTAATATAAATAACGTGGTAAGTTAATGTTATATTGTTTATGATTTTGCCATGAGGAAAGTACTATGTTTATATATTCAGTAATTTTTCTATATTTTTTAAATGGAAAAGGGAAACTAAAATTAGGTCACTGTGGTTTAAAAACAGTTGTTTTGATTTGCTCATGATTCTGTGGGTTGGCAATTTGAGCTGGCCTCAAGTAGACAGTTCTGCTGATCTCACCCAGGGTCCCTTGTGTGGCTGCACTCATCTGATGGTTCTGCTGGGGCTAGGTGGTCTACAATGACCTCACTTATGTGGTGGAGCTTATTCTAACTTTCGGATGGGCCTTTTTCCATGTGGTTTCTTGTGGTAAATGTTTCCCTCCACGTCCCGCGTGGTTCAGGGTTCAGGATCTGGAAGAGGAGCCGCACACAAATGAAAGAGAAGAGACAAGAGATACTTTGGAAATATTGGGGGGCCAGGCAGGTAAGTCCAACTCAAGAGGAAGATGCTCAGGCCGCACCAACCTTGTATTGGTTTGGGATCCACCCATAGTATAGCCCTTAGGCAGGCAAGTTCCAGTAACACACAGACTATCTTATCAATAAGGATTTACATGAGTAAAGGTGGGGAGGTTGCTTCAGCTACCATTATCTGGATTAACAGAGGTGGTGCACAGCTCTGACCTTTGCTAGGGCTTCAAAGGTCACCAGCCTTCCGGGTTCTCTGTCTACACCTCTCTGCTAGTGAAGACAATAAGGGGTTTCCCACAGTTTCTCATCCTCCAGGAGGCTAGTTGGAGCTTCTTCATGTGCCACAATCCTAAAAGGCAAGAGTGAGAGCTACAAGGGCTCTGGAAATAGAGGTTAGAAGTGTGAAGTTTAAGTTTGATAAATGATTGATTGCTACCTATATAAACATAATGGCATAGTTTTGAAATTCATCATAAAAGATGATATATGGATCTTTTGAGTTTTAAATAGGAGAGTTAATAAATAGGAAGCATTATAGATGGATTGTTAATGTGATAATTATAACAGCACAGTTGAATTTGGTATTCTGATCAAAGGAATTGTTGATGCAGTTTCATTTAGAAAACGATAATTAAATGTGGGTATGTTATGCCCAGATTTCAGGATCCCCAAAGGACCACCAGGAAGCCAGCCGAGTCCGATGCAAAAGCAAAAGAGTCTTTATTTGAGCTAGCTCGAGCTCCCCGTCCACCACACTCGCCGACGCAGCCGCAGGAGGCAGAGAGAGAGAGAGAGCTCTGTGGGGAGAGGGGTTTTATAGGGGGGCTGGAGTAAGGGGAAGAGAGAGGACTGTGGGCCCTGCCGATTGGCCAGGCGCAAGTCGGTGTCTTGTTACACAGGATGTGGTCGTGTCTATGGCGCTCACTTCCCTTGATTATCATTGGTTAGTTTAAAGAAATCCTAGGTGTAGCTAGCAGAGGCTTGGGTTTCTGGGAAGAAGCTCCTTGATGAGCACATGGCTAATGGCTGCTGCCCAAAAATGGAGGATCCAGGGCAAGATGGAGGGCATAGCCCTCGCCCTTTCAGGTATACATGAAAAGGAAAAAGGATTAATGGCATAATGTTAAAACAAACAAGAAATAAACATCCCACAGGAGCAACTATTTAAACATCCGCTGTTTTCAAATTTTACCCTCCCACTTTCCTTTTCACTTTTTTCAGAGGACCTTGCCTTCTGTTTCAGAAAAAAATTAAAGCCATTAGATAGGATTTCCTTTACTTTCCTGCCAACAGATGTGCATACCTAACCTACAAGTGCTTTCATTTCCCCTTTATTCCTTTCTCTCACATTGATGAATTTTCTGTCCTAAGGACAGCCCTTCCCTATGCCCTCTGGATCTCATTCCCTTCCACCTCTTTAGGAATCTAATACTATTGATTCTTTCTTGTCTTATATCTTCAACTTCTGTCTCTTTCCTGACACTCTTCCTTTTGTTTTATATATGTTCAGATCACTCTCAATTTTTAAAAAACAACATCATCAAAACCTACCTTTACCTTGCTCTGCTGTCCACCAGTGGGTTTAACTTGCCTCCCTTTCACAATCAAAATAGTTATTTCCATTGCCTTACTTCCCACTTAGTACTTTTCAACCTCTGATCTGGCATTTGCTCTACCATGCCACCAGATCAGCTTTCACTAAGGTCCCTAATGACATCTTCATGTCACTAAATCTAAATGCCATTTTCATTACTAACCTTACTGCACTTTGAAAAGCAGCCTTCAAGGCTGACTACGTTTTCCTGGAAACATTCCTTTTTGTGTCCTTGATATTACACCCTGTCCTGGGATTTTCAAAGGCTACTTTGCAGTTTTCTTTGCCAGCTAATTTTCCCCCCCTGTTTATTCTTTAGGTGTTGAGGCATTCCACTCTGTTCCATTTTACTGTCTTTACTTTCTGTTTCTTCCTAAGCAGTGTCCTTTGTTCTTATTGGATCAGTTTCACTTACACTGATACTCCCAAAGGCATATCTGTAGCCTCAGCTTTTTCTTTGATCTCCTAATCTGTATAGCTAGAACCCTACCAGACATTTTACTAGGATGACTTAAAAACATCTAGAACTAATATATAAAAAAGTACTACACTCATCTCGCAACCAACCACAAGAAATCTCAACAAATACTGAGATTATTCCTTACCTCATAAATGGCAGCACTAGTTTTACACATGCTAGTTTTACACACTGGAAACCTAGTAGTCACCATTACCTCTCAGAGCCATTTGTCAATCCTATTGATCTTAATTCCCCAGCATCTCAAATCCCATTATCACCATTATCCTTTTACAGAACCTAGTCTCTTAACTGATCTCTCAAGTTCAGTTTTTCTTTCTTTCAATTTGTTTTCCAGACATTGTAAAACAATCATGGCATTCTCCTATTAAAAACTCTTCAGTGGGATTCCATTGCTTTAGGGTACATATACACGATAAGTAAAAAAGGCATTGCATGATTTGGCCCTCCTGGGATATGTCATTTTCTATATGAACTTTAGATTGGCTTATATGGTTATAAAAATTGTTGGTGTTTTACTATTATTTCATTTTAGTTGTGGATTAATTTAAGTAGAATTGATATCTTTAAATTTTTTTATTTTTTTATTGAATTTATTGGGGTAACATCTATATATATAAAAGCCTAAGCGACCGATAAGACTGAGTGGCTGGAACAACCAGTTGCTATGACGTGCACTGACCACCAGAGGGCAGACGCTCAATGCAGGAGCTGTCCCCTGGTGGTCAGTGTGCTTCCACAGCAAACCTCCCTGGCTGGCCAACCTCCCACAGTCCCTCCCCCTGGGCCCCGGGCTTAAACGGGGAACCGGGGTGGGTGGTGGTGAGGCTGGTGGTCAACCTCCCACGGCCGGCAGGCCCCAGTGACGGTGCAGCAGTGAGAGAAGGAGGAGGGGGAGAGGCGGGGAACCACACAGCGGCGGGGCGCCAAAAGCAATGTTGGCGTCCGGCGTCCATTCCTCCCACACCTGGCCCGGCAACTGTCACCTCCTCTCCCAACCCCGCCAGGGCCTTCAGGCCCCAATCGGCCTGGCCCTGATCAGCCTGGCCCCAATCGGCCCTGATCGCTAGCCAGGCCTAGGGACCCCACCTGTGCATGAGTTTCATGCACTGGGCCTCTAGTTGGTTAACAAAATTATAGGTTTCGGATGTACAGTTCTATAATATATCATCTGTATATTGTGTTGTGTGTTCCCCAAGTCAAGTCTCCTTCCATTACTATTTATACCTCTCCCACCTTCCCTCACTGTCCTTTCTTCTGATAATTACCGTGCTGTTGTCTGTGTCTGAGGGTTTTGGGTTTTGTTTTGCTTTATCCTTTCACCTTTATCACTCAGCCCCACAACCCACCTCCCCTCTGATAGCTGTTCTGTTCTCTATGAGTCTGTTTTTATTTTGTTGTTTATTTTGTTCATTAGATTCCACATATGAGTGAAATCATATGGTATTTGTCTTTCTCTGACTGGCTTATTTCACTTAGCATAATACTCTCCAGGTCAATCCATGATGTCACAAGGATAAGATTTCCTTCCTTTTTTATGGCTGAGTAGTATTTTATTGCGTAAATGTACCACAGCTTTTTTATTCTCTCATCCATTGATGGCCACTTGGTCTGCTTCCAAATCTTAGCTATTATAACTAATGCTACAGTGAACATAGGGGTACAAGAATTGATATCTTTTATATTGAGTCTCCCTCTCTGAGACCATGGGTATGTGTTTGTGTGTATGTCTTAGGAATTTGTTAAAAATGTCTTTATATAGATTGTACCTTTATTTAGTTTATTTCTCTTATGTTGCATTTGTAAATGGAGTATTCCATTATGTTTCTAACCAGTTATTTGTGTATATCAAAGCTCATTTCCTGCTTACTAATTTGTACTCAGTCACCATTTCAAGTTTTTATTAGTTTTTCAGTTGATTTTTCAGTATATGTCCATTACCTATAAAGAGTAATATTTTATCTCTTCCTTCCCAAATTATTATTCCTCTAATTTCTTTCTCTTGTCTTATTTGCATTTGCTAGAGGCTATAGAACATTAGATAGTAGTGATGCTAAAAGACATTGTAGTAGAACACATTTTTTGGAAGCTTCTTATATTTTAGGACAGGTGCTTTTTTTTTTTTATTTCCACTTTCAACTTAAGTTGACACTGACCTTTGGTGGATTGAGGTAGATAATTTTTCGTATTGGAAATATTCATCTATCTGTTTAAAGAGTTTTCATCAATAATGGGTGTAAATTTATTAAATGCCTTTTTAGAATCTATTGATATGACGACGTGATTTTTTCCCCCTTCAATTCATTAGGATGACTCATATGAATAGATCTTTCCACCTTTAGCCACTGCTGTGATAAATTCCACTCAGTCAAGAAGTATTCATTTTTAATATTCACTGCTTTTTCTGACAGGTTTATCATGTTCATTCTGATAGCTATGAGACACAAAACCAGCACTATGGAAGAAGCTTAACAAAAGAAACTCTAAAGGAAGGTAAGGATTGGACAACCAGATTTCAATGCTTTTATTACTGCATAAATATCAAAATAATTCTAAAGTGATTTCAATTTTCTCTTGGAATAATGATTCAATTCACAATAAACTTTTTTAAAAATGAAATTTACATTCACACGTAATCTCTGGTTCATCATATACCAAAACCTTAGGTGTATCTTACCTATCTGTCTATCTGTCTATCTATCTATCTATTTATTTATTTATTTATTTGCTTACTTGCTATACTTAAATAAAAATGAACATCTGTGAACCAACCATCTAGTCCAAGTACTGGAACTAGAGGTTGTCTTTAAATTCATAGTATATAGTCCGGGCTGGTGTGACTCAGCATCAGTTGGTTAAGCATCATCCCATGTTGATGGTTCGATTCCCAGTCAGGACACATGTCCAGGTTTGGTCTCTGGTTGATTAGGGTGTGTGAGGGAGGCAACCAATCGATGTTTCTCTCTCACATCAATGTTTCTCTCCTTCTCCCCTTCTCCCTTCCTCTCTCTGAAATCAATAAAAACACATTTAAAAATCGTAGTATATAGATCTTAGTATGTTAAAACTGCTTGTTACATAAGAGACTTTAAAGTGTGTGTTGTAGCATGTCATTTTCTATTTAAATTTCTCTTTTATAGTTGAGCTGTGTATATTCTAGACCTACATTATGAATGAACAAGTGGCATGAAGAGTAGTTTAAAGTCTGTTAATATATATACTTGTAAAATATTTATGGACAAAATAAAAACAATGATATCCTAAATTTCTGGAAGTAATAGTCTATTGGAAGTTTATTCTTAGCTCTGCCTAAGGTGGGAAACAGGTTATGTGTAATATAAAGAGTTTGAAGAAGAATTTTTATTTTATGTGTAAAAAACAGGCATCCATCATGTGATCATAACAATTAGTATTTGCCTCAGCCAATAGCAAGATAATATGCAGATTGGCTCTTTTTTAAAAAAATTAAATATATTTTTATTGATTTCAGAAAGGAAGGGAGAGAGAGAGATAGAAATATCAATGATGAGAGAGAATCATTGATTGGCTGCTTCCTGCACACCCTCCACTGGGGATCGAGCCTGCAACCCAGGCTTGTGCCAGGAATCAAACCGTGACCTCCTGGTTCATAGGTCGACACTTAGCCACTTGTGCCCCTGCGGCTGGGCATGCAGATTGGTTCTTTATTAAAATATTTCCCAAGCTAATGTGAATATTTTTTTTTTTAGCAATTTCTGTCTCAGAGTAGGGGAACAACTATTTAAAGGCAAAAATAAAATTGTACATACCCATAAATTTCCAAATATGGTAAAATAGGCATAAATAATTTTAAGAGGCATAGATAATTTCATAGGTCAGAGCATTTAAAAGTCTTAATTTGGATAATATACTCAAACTGGAATAGTGCTAATCCCTAATGTTTATCTTGTGGAATGACTGATTTAATCAATATTATTGAGAACAAAAAATTTAGTGCTTATTATGACTTGGTATTTTGGTAATAGGCTGTTGACATCATTAAAAATGGTTATGATTTGACTCTAGGTTTTAGATGAGCTCTTACATGTGGTTCTGATAAACAAGTAATCTTTCTATAAAATCCCTCAAAAAAGCAAATGAAATAAATTTCGGAATACATTTCTTAAGAGAATATATGTAGAGAGAACTAAACTACCAGTCTATCTGTAATAAATAGTTTTGTTTAAATGATATTTCACTTTACATAAGTGTAACTTGAATTTTTACCAGCATCTTCACCAGAAATTAAGTTTGAAGTCCAGGTTTCTATGTCTGACTAGAATTCCTCCTAGTTCAGTTTATTGAAAGGGATGATGGGGAAAAAATGATATCTAAGATGAATTTACTTCCCCCAAGTGGTAGCTGTTTCATAATTACATTATAACTGTAATAATATATTACAATGATACTGTATTTTCCTTTCTTTAGGAGTTTCCAGGTTTTTTCATAATGGATTCTGCTTAAGAAAAGATGCTGTTGCTGCCAGTATTCAGAAGATTGAGAGAATTCTGCAGTGGTTTGAAAGCCAGAAGCAGCTTAACTTTTATGCGAGTTCATTACTGTTTGTTTATGAAGGTTCATCTCATCCAACTACTACAAAATCAAATGACAGAACTTTGGCAGAAAAGTTTTTGTCCAAAGGACAACTCTCGGACACAGACGTACTGGAGTATAATAATAACTTTCGAGTGTTAAGTTCCGCAACGAATGGAAAAATAGAGGCTTCAGTAGGCAAAAGCTTGTCCAAGATGTATGCTCGTCACAGAAAAATGTATTCAAGAAAGCATCACAGTCAGACTTCATTGAAAGTTGAAAATATAGAGCAAGACAATGGGTGGAAAAGCTTGTCACAGGAACATTTAAATGGAAATGTACTTTCCCAACTGGAAAAAGTTTTCTACCATCTTCCCACTGGTTGCCAAGAGATTGCGGAAGTAGAAGTGCGAATGATAGATTTTGCTCATGTTTTCCCTAGCAACACAATAGATGAGGGATATGTTTATGGACTGAAGAATTTAATTACTGTACTTCAGAGTATTTTGGACAATTGAATCCTTTGCTGCAGTCTTTTTAAGGGGTGGGGCAATCATTGTGAAGAGCAGCAGTCAGTATCTCTGCACTTGTAATGCTATGTAAACAATTTGTATTGTGAGTCGGCATTTTATTTGTCTTTACACTTTTGGTAGAAGGGTTAACTTTTTTATAATCTTACTCAGGAAAACTAATTATTTGTTCATTAGAAAACTATGAAGAATAAAGAAACTTTGGAATGTTAAGCAGGGAATGTGGTGGTACATGATTTAAACATCTATTTGGCTCAAGCAAAATGCAAAACATTCAGTCATTAAGAGTTTAGTTTCTGTAGCCAATTTATCATGAAATCTCTGTCCACCCAACTGTGACAATGAGCCATATCTAAACTCTTCACATTATGAGAATACTTTCAAAAATCTAGAAAGCACAGGTTGATGTCCTTAGTATTACTTTTTGAAGTTATTAAAACTGGAGAAAATTCTACTTCAGAAATAAGTACTGTTTAGGTTTTATATTAAAATTTAAACCAGCATATCTAAAGGTGCTTCTTAGTGAAATGATTTTGCATTATTTTATCCCAAAAGCAGATTTTCCCTTTAATTTTTATTTATTACTCATATTTCAACATGTTTATACTTCATGAAAAAGGTAATTGAAACAGACAACAACAACAAAAATCTTGAAATTAAGGGCATTAATAATTATTCTTGCCAGGGCAAGAAGAGACAAGTTACTTGGAAGAAACATGTTTTTCTTTTAAAATCTTTCATTTATGGGCAAATTGGAATATATATATTTACTATATTGTGAAAAGTGTTATAAACTCTATGCCTTCTCTAACTGCAGCTTCAAAAAGGTGGGTAATTGAAACTTGGTCTTATTTCTCCTTAAAATAACTTGAATTTTTAAAAATTGTATATATTTTTATGTGTCCATTTAGTTAAACAGTAGAGTAAATCTATGTTGCTAAAAATGATGTTTCTCAAAATTCTAATATGCAGTGAAGGACATCATCCAATATTGTGTTATTAAACATACTGTGTAAATTAATACATCATAGAGAGTGGTGCATATCTAAACCCATGCTTCTGTTTCATTGTTACTCAAAATAGTTTTATATTATGTTCAAGAGAGAAATTATGATTTAATTTTATAGATGGGGGATAATGCTATTTTTCCTGGATAAATTAGAGTCTGTATTATCTGTTTCATATTTACGTTTTTAAAAATAACCAGTTATTATTGAAAACTTTAAAGTTAATTTGCAAATATGTTAGATGTTTATGCTCCCATTGCTTGCATTTTGAATCACCAATAACACATCTAAGTAGTTAATAGTTTTGCCACATTCTTTGGAAAATGTTTTAGAGCTGGGAATTGTTAGGTGTCCCAACACCCCACCCCACCCCAATTTCTCCTAAGAATTATAAATTAAATTTTTAAATCCAATAATTTTTTTTTTTAGTATGGAGGAAAGTATCACAATTTTATGTTTATGTCACCTTCCCAAGCCCCTCTGAGGGCACTTTGCAAAATATCTGAGCACAAACCAAGTACCAAATGCTCTGTGAATTCTAAGTTTAATAAATCTATTAAACACGAATAACTTTGAAATTCATATGCATTTTGTTATAGCAAAATTTAATTGTTTTTAATTTTTTTTATTTCTAAGTTTTATATAGGCACTTCATATTTTTCTCTGCTACCTAAATGGGTATTAGCTTTTGGTTTTTTTTTGTAGGGATGAATTTCAAGTAATAACTAATAGAAATGTTTTAGTTTTACTTGATTTTTCCTACAATATAGACTTTTTGTTGTTGTTATTTGGATAGTGGCTCATTAAATCTTAAGTTCAGATAATTAGACACTATTTTGAATCTGAACAAAACAAGAAGTTTTTTTTTGTAGGGAATGGTATCAGCCTATGTAAAATGAATTTAATACATTTAAGTATTAATCAGATTTTTTTGCACATTTTATCTCAATAAAGTGTGTCAACTATTCCAGATTTTCTTTACCTATATTTGGAAATATCGTTTTGTAAAATCAGTGTCTTACCTTTTTTATAAAATAGATAATATTTTATTTATTTTAATAAAACAAGAAGCCCTTTTATCTTTTGTTTTTCAGGGAAGAGATTAACATTTGTTTACATTTTTTTTATCACTGTTATCTAATGCTTGTTTTATGTTACTTTATAAGTAAGCTTACATATAACAGAATAAGTATCTGTTTATGTAATCTACATGTGATTATTTTACTGTCTAGTCCAGTCATTTAGCATTATGCTGAAATTTACCACTGCTGGAATAGAATGATCACTATTCACCAAGCATATTTAAACATGTAAATGTTTAAGAAGTAATCATAATAAGGATATAGTTTGAATTAATAGATTTATCACTTTTTTTCCACTAGAAAACACAAACAGTGGTTTTAGTGTGTTTCTTACGGAATGCACTAATAAAAAGAACCTTAAGAAGTTATGGGGAGTAAATATTACATTTCTCTAATAAAAATTGAAATTGTATAATAGTTTTATAAGAAAGTATTTACACTAATTGATATTTTAATATGGATGGAAGTTGCATAGGTTCAAATAAAAAAATTGATAAATGCTAAATATTTTATCTAAATAGTTTTTCAAGAAACAGTTGTGAAAATGTGTATATTACATACCTCTAACATGGAGCTTGTGGTATTTTCAATTCAGTATTCATTATTCTTTATGTGTATGGAAAGATTGTACTTACTATGCCTCTTACACTACATTTTGCTATTGTGGGGCTTTAGACTATTCAACTGAGTAAGAACTTTTTAAATTTTATTTTAACAGTATAATTTACTGTTTTATGATTTTCAAGATGATGTTCTTCATATCTTTATAATGTCTATCAAATTTAAAACATAACTGAAGAAAAAAATTAATTTTCAAAGATAATTCAGTTGCATTTTTCTTGTTTCATGCAACTGAAAACATTTGTTTCTAGGATTTGGAATATAGAACACACGTAGGATGAAAGAAAATGGTAAAACAATAAAATAATTTTATGTGTGAAATTATAGAAATTTTGTCAACTATTTTAAAGCATTATTTTAGTACCATTTTCTCATAGCAGTTCAACATTTGATACTTTAAAACTTGATTTGCTTTAAAAATTATTTACCATGCTTTGTAATAATCTTTCTGATCCAGTGCCTTTAACCTTGATTTGATATATGTGTAGCTTCAGTTGTCTTTCCATTACATTCTATGTTATCACAGCGTAGATATCAGTTTCTTTTAAAAAATTGTTAGTTTGGTTGTGCAAAGAGGTAAATTGCCTATTAATGCTTTGGGAAAACAAGTAGAGTTGCCCATGGAGGTCAGGCTTCTTATTAGTTCACTAGAGACCCGGTGCATGGAATGCGTGCACTGGAGGGGGTGTGTCCCTCAGCCAGGCCTGCACCCTCTCTCAGTTCGGGACCCCTTGCTCCTTACCGCCTGCCTGCTCGCTGCTCCTTACTGCTAGGCTCAGTGCTCCTTAGCGCTGTCTTGGAGGCGGGAGAGGGTCCTGTCACCGTCGCTGTGCTCGCCAGCCTGAGCCCAGCCTCTGGCTGAGCAGTGCTCCCCCTGTGAGAGTGCACTGACCACCAGGGGGAAGCTCCTGCATTGCGCATCTGCCCCCTAGTGGTCAGTGCTCATCATAGCGACCGGTGGTTGTGGTCATTCCGCCATAACCGTCACTTTAGGCTTTATTACATAGATTAAAAAATACTGGATATTTACCGTATGCTAACCATTTTTAGCCCCTGAATATACAGTTGTGAACTAATCAGACAAAGCCCTATTTCCAGCATTCTGTCTAGATGGCGTGGGGTTGGGGACTGAATTAAAATAGAGATACAGAGAAATATTTATTTCAAGATGATAAAGTTAACTAGCATTTGAGTTTGTGTAAAGATAAGGTAATAATTATTGAGTTGAGATGAAGCAACTAACAATGTTAGAGAGGATGAAAATAGTACTTTGCAGTATTGTAACCTCTATTTGGCTTTGAGTTCAGATAGTAATATATAGCATATAAAGGCCTTAATTTTTCAGTTTTCTTGCTTGTTGGTAAAGGTACGTTTACGTAGACTGTCCATTTAGAGTAGTGCTTTAACATTACTGTGAGAAATATCCCATTATATTTTCACAAGCAATTTACTGCACATTTTTTACATTGTATTTTATAATTTAGTACTAATGTTTTAGGCCTCAATCTTCAAATCACTGGTATTTTAAATTTGGCAATGAATGTGAAATTTACTGTTTGACTTACAGGATAATTTTATTGTTACTTAAAATGCTTGTTAATATTTTAGGAAGGTTGGAGTTTCCATTTTTGAGGAGTTAATGTTTAAATTATTTTGATAGCATCTAGTAAGAGGAAATAGTATTCATGCGATTAAACAAATTAAAATATACTCTCAAGAATTTTTTTAATTGTTAAACTTTGCTATCATTGGGGCTAAATTTTAACCTGGTGTTCTCTTACAATATATATTAACAAGTTTAATTATGAAGTGAAATAGTCTTAAGGATGATGTATGATGCACCTAAATATAAATGAAAATGGCGTGCACAAAGACACTTTACTCTGGGAGCTGTACTGGAAGATTTGTGAAAGCATGTGAAATTGCACCTAAACTTGTGTTGTTAGTGACTATGCTAAGTTTATTGTACTTGATGAATGAATGTATTTAGTCTAGTCAGAGTTACTTTTTGGTTTAAATGTCTCTTAATGTATTTGTAATTTGTACTATTGATGGGGGTATTCTTGGACTGCAGGGGTTATTGTCAATGTGTGATTTTATTTTATAGAATCATCTAATGTGATACACCAATTTTTATAAGTGATATTTAGATAATTCTAATAACTGTATATTTGACAACCTATTAAAATGTTTTGCATTGGAGCTTTTTTTCTTTAGTTATATACTAACAAACGTAGTTAAAAATAACTTATTCATTCAAATATTTGCATATTAGGTATATATAAGACTCAGATTCAAAGATGATTAAGATGTTAATAGAACCATTTGCATTGGAAATGAAAGAGTATGTTAACTTTTACATAAATATTTGTTTATTTTTCTTTTTAAAAAGATTATTTTATGTTTTTATTTATTTTGGAAAGGAAGGGAGAGGGAGAGAGAGAAACAACAAATGATGAGAGAATCACTGAATAGCTGCCTCTTGCACACCTCCTGCGAGGGATCGAGCCCGCAACCTGGGCATGTGCTCTGACTGGGAATGGAATCATGACCTTCTGGTTCATAGGTCGATGCTCAACCACTGAACCTCGCCAGCTGGGCATTAGCCTCCATTTTACCTACCTACCTACCTATCTGTTTGTTTATTTAGAGAGAAGGCGAGGGAGAGAGAGCAAGAAATATTGAAGTGAGAAACATCAATCAGTTGTCTCCTGTATGAGCCCCAACTGAACCTGCAACTTCGGTATGTACCCTGACTGGAAAATGAGCACACCACCTTTTGGTGTACAGGGTGACCCAACCAACTGAGCTACACCGGTCAGGGTGCTTCCATTTTCCACTTCCTATTATAGTTGAACCTAACTCATCTAGGTTATGCCAGAGGCAGAGAGGACAATGTAAGTAAGGCTAGCCTGACCACTCAGTCAGCAATTAATGCTGCATAATACCTCAAAATGTTCCTGGCTTAAACAACCATTCTTTATAATGTGTGTGGATCTGCAAGTCAGTTGGGTTGTTCTGCTGATCTTGGCTGGACTTACTCATGTTTCTACAATTATCTGGTAGGTCTGCTGTGTGGGGAGGGGGTTGTGAGCTAGTCTAAGGTGGCTGGGGTGATGTAACATATCTTCTCAGCAGGCTAGACCAGACATTTTCCCTAGTGGTAGTAGAGGTCCAAGAGAAGACTCTTGAACATGCAAATAGGTTTCAACCTTGTTTGAGTCAACTTTGCTACTACTATTGCCCAATGCAGAGTCAGTGTGGGAGGACACTGAAGAAGGGCATGATGCAAGGAGGCCACAATGCAGTCAACAACATGTCTAATCTCAGACCAATTTGCATAAGGCACCAGGACATTGAGTCTTGGCTTGTCACGGTCATGATTTAATCAGGCAGCAATGTCAGACCAAGGGACACAATGTGGGTATTTAATTCGGCTGATCAAAACAGGCAGCAGGACAGCAGCATATGCAAATTTTAAAAATCTCTTATTCTTTATCTTAAAAAAAAAATTCATCCATGTTTCCACCCCTTCCCTTCTCTAGGTAGAACTCACTGGGTAGTTTCACAGTATTGCCATCTTCAATTATATTACTATGTTATAATCTGGGGAGTGGTTGTTAAATTTGAATGTTATTTGATGTTTTTTCCAAGTGTGTACAAACATGTTTCCATGACAAAAATTATGCAAAGCCATGTACTTTCTATTATGTGTTATAGCTAGATACCACTTCAATTGATGTTAAAACACCTTTTTTGAACTAGTAGTTTTGGCTCAATTTTAGGTACAAAGACTAATTTTAAAATGCTATTTGAACTTGAATGTACTGTTTTATTGTCAGTTTAGTTGGATTTAAGTTCCCCATATCAGAATTTCACATTAACTCATTAATTGTAATTTTCTCCCTACTATATGTCTCTATTATTGGTATATAATATACTAGTGAGGGTGAAAATTCTTAGGAAGATTGTCTGTTTACTTAATAATTTCCCTTTCCTATGCACTGCCCTTCCATTTTCTCCAGAGGGGGTACTATTGTTTTATATTTCTTGGGAAAAATAAAATTAGTAAGTCTTCTTTTAAGAATGAGAACATCTAGTCCTAGCTGGTTTGGCTCAGTAGATAGAGCCTCAGCCTGCGGACCAAAGGGTCCTGGGTTTGATTCCGGTCAAGGGCATGGACCTAGGTTGCAGGCTCCTCTCCAGCGGGGCCCTTGCAGGGGCTCGTGCAGGAGACAACCAGTCGATGTGTTTCTCTCACATCGATGTTTCTCTTTGTCTTTCCCTCTCTCTTCCACATTCCCTAAAAATCAAGGAAAAATATCCTCAGGTGAGGATTAACAACAACAAAAATTTTTTTTAAATATATATATAAAAAGAATGAGAGCATCTAGCATGCTGGACTTATCCAAAGCAGATAGCGGGTTTATCTCTAATTTCTAGTTTCCAGGTCTGGTAATTCTGTGTACCATCAAGTAGGATGATTAATCAGACATGTGCTCAGTAAATTCACAAATATATGTGATGTAGCTTTTCCTGGTTGTTTAATGTTTATTTTTTTTGTTACAGCTTTTGTAGAGACCTTGCTTTTACAAAAGGACTCATGTATTTGACTGTTTGAGTATGATATTTATATACTTTTGAATTAAGCCATACATAGCAGATAACATATTAGGAACCTCCACATAACAAAATCTATAAATAACTTCAAGTATCACAATTCCTTATATTTTCAGGAGAGGATATTGAAGGTAAGTGGTGATTGTTTTCCCCCCATACCTAAATCACTTTAGGCTAAGAGGTGATGGGTGTTCTGCAGCTACTTCCAGAAACATTGTTATTCCTGCCTCCCTCCCTAAACCAAACAAAGCAAAAGCAAACTCCTGTCAATTACCTGCTCTCCTTCCTTATTATAGTCATCTATTTACAGTGCCTTGTGATGTAAATAAGGCACCTGCTTACTAGTACAGTCAGGAGTTTTTGAAGTTATTGGTGATTACTCAGTCCCTGACCACTCCATTTCTTATGATTTTGTTTTCACCCCCACTTGGCCACCACTCATTGTTATGATCATACCCTAGGCATGACTAATTGCTCTCTCACTCTGACTGCCTCCTGTACTTTGTTTCCTCTCTCTACTACTTGTAGGTCAACTGTTGGTGTTTTTCCTTCCTCCACTAGGAACTCGGGTGCATTGATCCTAACTTTGCCTTGTCTATCATCTTCACGTTCTCATTTTCATCCTTACACAACTTGGATTCCAGACCCTTCATTATGGTCACTCCCAAACACACAGCTACACACTCCCAGTTTCCTCCCATCATATTCACCTGGCAAATTCCCAACACCGATGACCTTTAGTGTTTCCACCAGCTCAATATCTGTACATTAGAGTTAAAAATGGTTAGAGAAAAATACAATGCAGCCATCCAACTGGTCCCACTTGAAATTGTGACTTCATACTCCAAGCGATCTCTCAATACTATCAAGGCAATCCTACATCAATTGTCCATTCTTCAGACAGCCCATCACCACGCTGCCTCCCTCAGCTCTTAGTTCATGATTTTACTTTTTCCCTAAGACAGTGGTAGCAGTTAAAGTAAATTTTATATCAATCACTTCCCCCTCACATGTATCAACCAATCTACCTCCTAGACCTAGACCCATACATGCTTTTCTTCTCTACTGTTAGAATGGATGAACATTGCCAGATTCCCTTTGAGGTCAGCTTCTCTATTGCTGCCCTCAGATCTGACACACTCTCACATATTTAAAAAAATCACTGATGCAATTGTGTCTCCTCCTGAAACTTGAATTTGTTCCTCCTACTGTACTATTTTCATCAATATACAGGTGAGATATTCCATATTGTAACAGCCCTACTTAAACATCTTTTTAACTGACTTCCTCTGAAACAGGATCTTTTAGGGGTGAAAAAGACAGGTTTTAGTAAATTTTAAAAATTAAGGGGACCATGGAAGAAACACAGGGCTACAGAGCAGCGGAAGGTGTATTTTCATAGAATAGGGGAGCTGAAAAGCTGCAACAGGTACATTTCCATAGAATAAAGAAGCTGGGAACAGCAAAAGGTCTATATTTAAAAAAATAAAGGGAAGGAAGCCCTTCATCCAGAAGAAGAGAGAAAAGCCCCCCCAGAATAGGAAAACAATAAGGAAGGAGGGGGAGAGAGGAGGACCTCACATGTCCCATGTGAGGTTCAACCTTTAAGCCCAGGAGTTACTATAGTAACCAGTCCAAGGGAATAGTGACCAATCAGAGAGGATAGCAAGGTACAAGAATCTGCAGCCTTTATAAGCCGTAGGGCAAGAAACTCAATGGGACTCTTCCCCTCCCCACGTGGTAGTCTGTGCTGTGGGACTCTTCCCCTCCCCACGTGGGAGTCTATACTTGTTCTTTAATAAATTTCCACCTTTACTATACCACCTTTTGTCCGTGAGCAAAGAATCAGGGCAAAGAATCCTGTCCAGTCCAAAAATTCTACTTCATCTCCTTGCCCCTTCATCTACCACCCCATTCTCTTTGTCCCCTTTCAGCAAATTCCCCCATTTATCTCTAGTTCTCCTAGTCTCTGTTAACCCAATCCAATTAGGGTCTGTAAATCTCTCTCTCTGCCACCCCCCCCCCCCCCCCCCGTTCCCTCTCCCTCTCCCTCTCCCTCTCCCTCTCCCTCTCCCTCTCCCTCTCCCTCTCCCTCTCCCTCTCCCTCTTTCCCTTTCCCTCTCCCTCTTTCCCTTTCCCTCTTCCACACACTCTCATCCAGACCTTGCCCTATGTGTCTCTTCTTTATAATAGAACTGTAATCATACCGTAGCGCTCTCCAGAGTTCTGTGAGTCATTCTAATGAATTATTGAATCTGAGGGGGTCATTGGAACCCCTGAATTTGTAGCCAGTTGGTCAGAAGTGCGGATGGCCTGGAGCCCCCCAAAACTTGTGTCTGGCATCTGAAGAAATGGCAGTGTTGTTGGGGACTGTGCCCTTTAACCTATGGAGTCTGATACTAATCCTGGGTGGTCTGTGTCAGAACTGTATTGCAGTGTTTCTGTTTAAAGACACCCTAGTTAATCTATATTGTTGCTTCATTAACAGCACCATCACTAAATACCCGTACAAATCTTGTTTAACAGGTATTTTCTGTGTCATGCCTCTGTGCCTTCTTCACTTAGCTACTTTCAACAACAGTTCAGTATTGCACTTGGGGGGCCATTTTAAACAGCAGCATCACCAAAAAAGAAAGCACAAAAATGTGAAAAATGTAGCACTAAATAAACTGCAAAAGATGTTTATGTTACGAGAGCTAAAACAAGAAGGCAGAGCGTTGCCATGGTCAGCCTCAGCTGGAACGCATGTATTGGGTGAGTCAAATTTTTTGCTGCTCTGTGCATGTCTGCAAATGATTGCAAAATGTCATAAGTATTGTTTGGGGCTACAGATAAATTTTAATGATATGTGAATTCACAAGTATAGAACCATGAATAATTAGGCTCAACTGTATACATATTGTGTGTGTGTGTGTGTGTGTGTGTGTGTGTGTTAGCCACTGTACTAATAATTTACATATTATTCCATCTATAATCCAGTTCTTTTAGTTTGGGATCTAAACAGTGCAATGTGCTTCCCAAGACTTCTGTGAAATCATAAGAAGTTCAATGTGCTTCTCAAGACTTGTGTTCAGTAAGAGCTAGCCCCGAGATGGTCTTCCTCCTAAGACTCTGATCTTGTTTGTCTCTGCAGCTGCTCTTTCTGCTCCACACAAAGCCATGGGTGGGACTCAACTTATTTGCCTTGATTTTCTCTGAAACTACTCACACAGGCTTTTGTTTGTATAGCGGATTTTAGAGGAGGCTTGGGAATGAAAAACTTGGTTATGATACAATAACAAACAGATAAGAATAGAATATGAAACATCCTTGTCTTAAACTCGAGTGCTTTAGTCCCTCCACCCCAACCCCTGGAATTTGTAATAGTTGTTATATCTGTGTCTTTATTTAAAATAAGAGGCTATTTGCCTACTTCAGATTGTAAACTTAACATCACTGGCCAAGGCATTCGGACTTTGTTTGTTTCCTCTTTCCCAGTAGTATCTGTAAATAGAGCACAGAGATTTAGTTTTACTAAAGAGAATTATGATAACACTGAAAGGGCGAAGGCTACGCCCTCCACCTTCCCCCAGGGTAAGGGCTACGTCCTCCATCTTACCTTGGCCACGTGTTGGGCAAGGAGCTTCTTCACGGAAGTCTAAGACTCTGCTAGCCACACCCAGGAACAGGACATCGACTTGTGCCTGGCCAATCGGCAAAGCACAGTCCTTTCTCCTCCCTTACTCCAACCCCCCCCCTATATAACCGGTCTCTGGGAGGGGTTCGGTCTCTCTCTTGGCCACTTGGCTAGCCGATGTGTCGGTGAGTCTGGTGGATGGAGAGCTCAAGTTAACTTGAAATACAGATTCTTATGCTTTTGCATCGGATTGGATGGCTCCCTGATGTGGTTTCTTGGGAATATTGAAATCTGGGCATAACAAACACTCTTTGAGAAGCATAATTGCCATGTAGTTTCAGTAACATCCCCCCCTTCTCATGTTATTGATGTCAAACCCAGTAAATCCCCACAAAATCTCTATGAGAAAGTTTTATTCCAAATTTACAGATTAGGTAAAGAGCCAGAGAGGTTAAGTAACCTGTGCAAGTTCATAGAGCTTATTACAAGTTCATCCTAGAACTAAAAATCAGGTTGTTGCAATTTCTATAGTAGTATATAACCCAGAAAAAGCGATACTAAATATGTATTATACTGGTTAATTAGTTACATGTAGCATTATGGTGATTTCCTGATGTTGTAAGGCAACTTTGAAAAGGTGCAGATTAAAGGAATAAAAGTACAGTGGTCGAAGCATTTCAGATTATATAAATGAATTTAAAATTTTAACTTGTAGCTAAGTGGAGAGCTTTTTTTCTGAATATGTAAAATAGTATAAGAATGCTCTCAATATATACCATGAATAGAAAAGTTTATTTTAGCAATTTTTTCTTTTTATACTTTTATTTGCTGTGATTCAAGGCTTTTTAGTAAATTTGTGATTTAAATTTGCGAGTCGTCAGCACAATCCAATTTTAGAACTTTTCTATCACCCCCCCAAATTTCCCCCAAGCCTATTTCCAGTTTTTCACTGTTCTTAATAGCCTCGAGGGAGGAAAACACTTACAGTCACACACAATGATTTTACTACTTGAAGAGAAAAGAAAAATCACCTGCTACCACCTAGTGTTGTTTAAGTAGATAGCAAGTTGATATTAGAGTTGCTGAAATTCCCATATGTGAGATTCTTCCTAGGGACTCAATAGATCAGCTACAAATACTTATGGTTTACAATTGAAGTTCAACTTTAAAATATCCACAAGTTCAGCTAAAATCTTTACCGGATAAAAATTTAAAGCTTTAATTTAAAAAACTAATGATACATTTTCTTCAAATGACAGTTTACTTGAAGCCCCAATAGGTTTAGCTAATCAATGCTTAACTTTAAAAAAAAATGTTTTTATTGATTTTTAGAGAGAGGGGAAGGGAGACAGAAAGAAACATCAACCGGCTGCCTCTTGCATGCCCCCTACTGGGGATCAAGTCCACAACCTGGGCATGTGCTGTGACCAGGAACTGAACAGGCAACCTTTCTTCCTTCTTCTTTTTAAAAAATCTTTATTGTTGAAAGTATTACGTATGTCCCCATTTTCCCCCTATTGACCCCTTCAAGTCCCTTCCACCCCCGTATCCCAGACCTTTACCACCCTATTGTCTGTGTCCAGGGATTATGCATATATGCATACAAGTTCTTTGGTTGATCACTTCCCACCCACCCACGTTCCCTCTAAGATTCTGCATTCAGAACAGGCAACCTTTAGGTGCAGGGAAGACACTCAACCAATTGAGCCACACCAGCCAGGGAAATGCTTAACAACTTTGTTCGAAGCAGGGATGGGGGAAGGGGTCAGGACCTTGACCCACTTGTTCCCACACTTACTGCAATTAACTTTATAGAAAAAACTATGGTTGAATAAACACAAATAGAGTGGTTATCTTTGGGTATTGAAAAAATGAATTTTTCCGTTTGGCTTTTTTCCCTCTTGAATATGTATTTATAATGGAAAATACTTTATTTTTAAAAGTAAATATTAAATTTCAAAACATTTCAAAAATGCCTAGCAAAGTCTCCGAAAGATAGTAATTTTCCTTGACTTTCATTCCCCTCTTGGATTCCTCCCTATTGGTGGCAATAACTCACAGGGTAAGATTGAAGGCAGTGATTAAGTGGGGGATCCTGCCTCAGTCTTTTTAAAAAATATATAAATATATTTTTATTGATTTCAGAGAGGAAGGGAGAGGAAGAAAGAGCTAGAAACATCAATAATGAGAGGGAATCATTGATTGACTGCCTTGTGCATGTTGGACCCAGCCTGCAATCCAGGCATGTGCCCTTGATCAGAATTGAACCTGGGACTCTTCTGTCCTCAGGCCGAAGCTCTATCCACTGAGTCAAACTGGCTAGGGCCTGCCTCAGTCTTAAAGTATGACTCCTTGCTTGGGACTCCACCTATTACCTGGCTTCATGGGAGCTCAATAACTCAAGATTAATTATATTTTAACTAATGGTCTCAAATGGTAAAGTGCACATAATTCTGATAGTGTTACTAGAAAACAGTGCTTTATTACAGAAAAATTATTCAGAGAATAATTTTGGCAAGCAATTATGTAATTAGAGATGTCAAATTCAATAGAAATAATAGATGCCTAATTTAGATTCTAATTCTGGCCCTAATATGTACTACCCATGTGACCTTAGACAAGCCACTTGACCTCCTTCTGAATTTGTTTCTCAACTATAAGCTGGGAAACTTACAGGGTTGTTATGAGAATTTAAGAAAACAATACATGTATTGCTTCTATTATTTTATATTACTAGCATTATTTTCTTAGAGTGATTTGTGAGAGATCTGACTTAACCTGTGACTTGGGGGAAATTTGATCACACAACTCCTGTAGGTGTAGATAGAAACGAACGGGAGAGGTGGGGCACGGGCGCTGTCCTTGGTTCTGAAACTACCATTACTCAGCAGTGCAAGCCTGTTTTGAAACCCCAGGATACTGGTGATTGCTGTCCGACCTCTTCCAAGAATTTTGAAGCAGGTGAGGGCAGAAATGAATGCAAATGCAGGCATGTGTGCGTGTGTGTATGTGTGTGCGCGCACACACATACACACACACACAGGGAGGGGAGAGAGAGAAAAAGGGCAGAGCTCTTTGGTATTTCTTCTTTTAAGGACACTAATCCTGTCATGCAGATACCACCCTCATGACATCATCTAACCCTAATTGCCTCCCGAAGGCTCAGGGCTTCGACATACAAATTTTGGGGGAAGTGTGAGAATTAAAAATTTCACTTAAGCATGTCATATGTGACAGAGCATGTTGGCTATCCATTCACTACCTATTCTCTTTTCTTTTTACAGTAATAGGAACCTCAGTTTTTACCTGGTAAATGGGAGCCTTGCAACAAAGTATACATTTCCTAGACACTTGGAAAGCTGTGAGGTGTGGTCATGTGACCAACTTCTGGTCCACGGAATGTGAGCTGTGGTTAGGTATGTGTCTTTCAGGCCATGCCCCTTTAAAAGGAAGGATTTCCTTTTCTTCTCCACTTCCTTCCTTCTTTTTCTGATGGCAGGTTTGCAAACACTATAGTAACAACTAACTTGGGCTATTCAGATGCATGTAATAAACCAGCCTCTATCTCATTGTTTTCATTTACTTATCTCTGAATACTAGCAAAGTTGAGCATCTTTTTTCATATGCTTAATAGTCATTCAAGCACAGCATTGAACTAAATGAGTTGAAAAAGAAAAACAAAGCACATCCAAAGAGATAAGGAGGAAAGAAATAACAAAGATGTCTATTTTTAACCTTTATTAATTCCTAATGAGTACATGTAAAACAGTAATTTTTTTCCTAAGTCACTCTTAGCTATGTCAAACATATTTTTACATGAACTGTTTCATTTTATTCAGTTCTAAGTAGATCTTAATTTCCTTTAGGATTTATTTTTAACCCTATGGCTTGCTTGGTCATATGTTATTTGGTTCTCAAAAATATGAAACATCTTAATAGCTATATCTGTGGCATTAATTTCTAATTTTATTGCAATATGGTTGGAGTAAATAGTCTGAATTATATATAGATATTTTTTTAATTTATTGGGATTATTTCCAGGGCCTAAACTGATTTATTTGTATAAATGTTGCATGTGTATCCAAAAAGCACATACTCCTCATTGTAGTATGTTTAATAGATCCAATTTGATATTGATTTGTCATGTCTTTGATAAGAAGGTTTTTGAAGAATAATAGCCTTAATCTTGTCTGCTTGTTATATCAGTTTCTGAGGGGATTATGTTATAAATCTACAACATAATTTTAGAATTATAGGTGTTCTTTTCGCATTTATCTTGACAAGCATCTGACACTTAATTTTTTTTCAAACAATTATAGAAATTGATTGCATTTATAGGTTGTCTTGATTAGTTTTTTTTTCAGTTATTGTGGCAAAAAGACTAATAAAACAATTTTGGAGGGACACAAAATTTTTTCATATGACTACTATATCCCCTATTTATTTAGATTGTTACGAATGTTTCATATGTGTCGTTTTACTTTAATTCTCAAAACATATCTATCGAATAGGTAGGCAAACAAAGACTGAATCTTGCTCATTTTCATACTTCTCACCGGGCAGAGCAGTGTTTCTTCCAAAGAGCAGGTACTTACATGAACAATGGCATGATCAACAATTGTCACACATCTAATTTTATTTCAACTGGTTAGCACTCATAGAATGCCTATTTTATTTTCAGAGTATTTACCTTGGGGTCTTTAAATATCTTTCAATAAATATTACTGCTACTGAGTAGTATACCTGGAGAAATAGTCTTATGAATTACCTTCCACATATGAGGCATTTTTTTTCTTTGCAATTCAATAGTGATAAATCTTCATCCTATGAAAATGACTTGACTTCTATACATAGCCAAACTTCTGTTGAAATTAAGTCTGCTAAGTCTGGAAAGAAAGAGGCTGAAGGGTAGAAGTGAAATAAGAGGAAGTAGAAAGGAAATGAACTTTTATTAGGTTTTGTTAAAAAACCTACTAATAGGCATTATTATCTCTGGATTACCTATGGGACGTTGTATGAATGGTCTGAGGATACAGAGTCCATGTTGCCAGGACTCAATCCCAGATCTGTCTCACTCCAAAGACTGGGCTTTTCCTTTCTATTCTTCTGACTCCTTACAGTTGACTTTATTTGGAAGAGAAACTACTATAAAGGGAAGAGAATTAGTCCTCTTGAGTTTTGTCAGATAAGTGTCATGCCATCGGTCTGGAGCAAACACAACGGGTAAGGTTTGTGACAAAGTGAGGATTATTGAGGAAGATTTAGCAAAGGCCAGCTCGTGAGTGTCGGGTGCTTAGTTTAGGCACAGCCGGATGCACCTTGGGGATGTGCTCCACGAGAAAAATCCTGCCTTGGTAACACTTCACATATCTAGAGAGAAAGCTGTGGTCTGAATTTTTGTGGCCCTCCAAAATTCATCTGTTAGAAAGCTAATGCCCAAGGTGATAGTACGGTAAGTCTGTACTTAACATCACTGATAGGTTCTTGGAAATGGAGGCTTTAAGCGAAAGGACATATAACAAAGCCAGTTTTACCACAGGCTAATTGATATAAGCACGAGTTAAATTCCTAGGGCATATTTATAGTCACAAAAGCATCACCAAACTTCTAAATGAAGATCCAAAGCCCTCCTAATGGTCAACATTAAAATAAACGTGAGCTGTACATACACTTAAGAAAGATGAATGAATCATTATTCTCCAACCCACTTATTCCAGGTCAGGGTCACAGGTGGCCAGAGCCTACCCTGGCAGCTCAGGGAGCCGCAAGGTGGGGTTCACCCTGGACAGGACACCCTCCACCACAGGGCCACTCACACCACCCACACTCACTCAGATTGGACAAGGTAGACACTAGTTCACTTCACGTGCACAGTTTTGGGATGTGAGAGGAAACCAGAGTCCTCAGACAAAAACCATGCCCACATGGGGAGAATGTGCAAACGCCACACAGATGGTGACTCCGGAGGGAAGGTTTTTTTTTTCTTTTTTCTTTTTCTTTTCTCAATGTTATAAGGAAACAACACTGAATACAACAACGTTATTTGAGGAAGTGCTATATTTAGGAGGTGGGTCTTTGGGATTAGCCACAAATCTGGCTCAGTCCTCCTGAATGGGATTAGAGCCAGAGTAAAAGAGGCTCCACAGAGCTAGCCCACACAGCGAAAAGTAAAAATGTTGGCCATCTGTAGCCCCAAAGCAGGCCCTCACCAGAACCTGACTGTGCTGGCCTCGACCTTGGACCTCCAGCTTCCAGAGCTGTGAGAAACATTTCTGTTGTTTATAAGCAACCCAGCCTGTGCTATTTTGTTTTAGCAGCCTGAACGGACTGAGGTGGTTCTTCTGGTCTCAGAGGGGCCTTGCTGAAAGAAGGGAGTGGTCTGGAGCCCAGAGGTCAATATTTGGGGAGTTCACTGCCCGCACCTGAGCGAGCTGGTTACTTTAGTGTCGTCAGTATCAGCCAGGCCCGCTGAGCCAGCTCCTTGCTAGACTGTCCAGAGGGCAGGCATGTGAGGGGCACAGAGGGCTCCGGTGCAGGTGGAGCCACCACAGCCATCCAGCAGGCACATGGTCTGTCTCTTTTCAGGAAGTGTGTAGTTTCCTGACATGACTATTTTATTTGAATCAACATGTTTGTCTTTTTTGGGGGGGGGGGGGGGTGGTCTCATTCATTTTCATTTTATCTTTTTCTATTACTTGCTAGACATTGCATATTTCTAGGGTGTGCCTCTAGTAATAGATTCAGTTCTCTCTTGAAAATGAGCTTCTGGAAAGTGTCTCGGGCACATACTATCCTGGACTCACCATTTGCTGTCTATTTGAAAGTCTCCCAGGAGATCCAACAGAGAAAAGGAGTGAGTATCTCATTCCTACCTTGAGCATCAATGGAGATAATCAGTAGCCAGCACACCTCAGGGTAACAAAGACTCAGGGTTCTCTGATAGCATCGTAGTCTATTTACTTCTCTGACTAATCCAGAGACTGGAATAGAGGCAATGAGTCAGGTGTCCTGATGGGTGCACATGCTGTTCTCTGCAAATAGAGGTGGATGTTGTTGTTTAAAAGGACAGCTAGCACTTTGGGCAGGGGGCTTTCATTTCACCTGCTTCTTCGCTACCACTCGATGAAATAAATTTCCCAGTGGTGACTGTCCCGTGGAGCACTGTCACATTCTGTAACACTGTGTGTCTGCCTGCTTAAGAAGTGGCTTGGACTTGTCTGTGATCAAGGCATGTAAAAGACAGCTCCTCTGTGGTGCCATAAAGATAAGAATGGGCCAGGCTGCTGCTGGGTTTTAATGCAGACCACCCGAAACAAGACCAGGGCCACAGTGTGGACAGGAGTCTAGACGCAGGTAGTCAGGAGGAGAAGGGAAGGCAGATGTAATGTGCTAACAGGCATCTCTGTGTTTGCTTCCATCATTTCCTGGCTGTAGGATCCAGCACAAGTCACAGAACCTCTCTCCGTGAACCTACTGCAAACGGAGATGCAGGAAATGTTTGGAAGAGCTCAGGCTGCAGACCGTGGACAGGACCAGAGGTGTTTACCTCAGGGAAAGTTTTCAGGGCTGAGCAAGTCAAGAAGCATCACATGCCAGGCACACACGTCTGCAGGTAAGACCAACCCTTCACCAATGAGGAAGCAAGTCTTTTAAAGACCCCACAGCTTCTCTTCTGAGTCATCATAGAAGCATTCAGTAGCCTGTCCTGCTTGTCCCTCAGGCCCAAATGAAAGTTTGTTGGTTTGTTATTTCAAACCCCATGACATAGATCAGACGTGGAGATTTCACATTTTAATTAAAAAAAAAAGTTTTTTAAAAATTGATTTCAAAGAGGAAGTGAGAGGGAGAGAGAGATATCGAAACATCAATGATGAGAGAGAATCATTGATCAGCAGCCTCCTGCACGCCCCACACTGGGGACCGAGCCCACAACGGGTGCCCTAACCGGGAATTGAACCGTGACCTCCTGGTTCATAGATGGACGCTCAACCACTAAGCCACGCCAAGCAGGTGAGAACTCATGTTTTTATAAAGCTTTCACAGAACAACACTGCCCACAACTCACCTAATTTTCATTTGCTCGTGTCTTTCCTCCCTTCCTATAATACCATTAATTCTTTCTGAAAGGAACTTTAAATTTTATTTTTCAGTTGCAGTTTACAATTAATTTCATGTTGTATTCGTTTCAGGTGTATAACATCACTTTAAAAAATCCCACATCCTTCTGTTCTCCACCAATTCAATTTACCTCCTCATTTTGCTCTTATTTTGTCCTCTTTGAAACTATGCTCATCTCTGAAGTGCTGCTGTTTGGTAAGTTTCTAAAACTTCACTTTAGCTGGTAAGCTAGATGGCAGAGCTCTGTTTTATCACTCCTGTCTTGCTCCTCTTACGATCCCTCAAGATTTGAATATGGCTCCTTGCAACCAGAGGCTACTGCCTGAGGCTCTGGCTGCTTCAGGCTCCATCCAAAAACTGAGCGGAGCCCTGGCTGGTTGGCTCGGTTGGAGCATCACCCCATACACCAAAAGACTGAAGTTTGATTCCCTGTTAGGGCACATACCTAGGTTGTGGGTTTGATCCCTGGTCGGGGCATATATGTGAGACAACCAATCGATGCTTCTCTCTCGCACCAATGTTTCTCATTCTTTGTCTCTGCCTCCTTCCTTCCTCTCTCTCTAAAAATCAATAGAAACATATCCTCGGGTGGGAATTAGACAAAAACCAGGACTAAGAGGATCAATATGGCAGCCTACCCATGGCCCATGTGTAGCTCACCACTGCCTCTGCACAGGGATTGGGAATCTGGGTTTATGGAATTCTGGGGCAGCAGGGCTCCTGAGGGCAGACTCTCTTCTTCCTATGAGCCTACCTTGAGGCAGGATTCAGCTCGGGGCAATCCTCAGATATACTAGTATCCACATTTCTCCTGCGTTCATGAGAACTGAACAGTCTACTGAGGATACGTGGATGAGGATTTACATGGCACAGCAGAATGATCAAATTCTGTGTTTGTTGACTGGTTCTTTACCTTCACAGCTCCGTTATGCTCCATCCTTCTTTCATTTCTTTTAACCCATAGTCTCTCTGTGATCCTGAACAACTCATTTCTCTCCCAACTCATTACTCCGCTCAGCAACACAGAACCCCTGCACGTAACTGAACAGTGACCAGGCACCTTGGGTGACATGGTTCAGTCCACAGCATCCGCAAAGGGAGTTTTTTTGTTTATTCCTGTTCTTTTTTGTTGTTGTTATTAATCCTCACCCAAGGATTTTTTTCCCCATTGATATTTAGAGAGAGTGGAAGGGAGGGAGAAAAGGGAGGGGGAGAGAGAGAGAGAGAGAGAGAGAGAGAGAAACATCAGTGTGAAAGAGACACACTGATTGGATGCCTCCTGCACGCATACACCAACCAGGGCTGGGGATTGAACCTGCAACCAAAGTACATGCCCTTGAACGAGAATCGAACCCGTGACCCTTTGTTGTGCAGGCTGATGCTCTAACCACTGAGCAACTGGCCAGGGCTGTTTACTCCTGTCTTGCCACTAGGCTTCTTAGTTTGACTGGCTATGACTCCAGCTCTGGCAGGGTGTATTCTTCTGGGTCCAATCAAGAGACAGAAACCATAAAATGATTTAACCAGGGGAAGTATAATACAAAGAATTATTAAATTATGATGAAAGAGACACTATAAGACAGTGGTTCTCAACCTGTGGGTCGCAACCCCTTTGGGGGTCGAATGACCCTTTCACAGGGGTCGCCTAAGACCATCGGAAATCACATATATAATTACATATTGTTTTTGTGATTAATCACTATGCTTTAATTATGTTCAATTTGTAACAATGAAATTGGGGGTCACCACAACATGAGGAACTGTATTAAAGGGTCGCGGCATTAGGAAGGTTGAGAACCACTGCTATAAACATAAGAAAACCTTATAGGGTACCCTGGGTTGAGAGAAAGTGCCCAAGGAACGCAAACTTGGAAGGGGGGCTCACCCTGAAGGGTGGGTGTCAGATTTTGTGGAGAAGGTGTAGTGGCGGCCCACTGGGTGGAAGAGAATTGTGCTGGTTTGCATGGGCCAGAGCTAGTCTGCAGAGCTGGGCAAGCAGGAAGCTACTCTCCAGGAACTGCAGAGAGTGGCTGGGCCTGCGCTGTGCAGAGGGAGGTGGGACAGCAGTGCGGGGTGCTGTCCGTGTGGAGAGGGCTCTGGGGGGTGAGTACTAGGCCAGACCGGGGCTGCAAGGTCTTTGAGGGACTGTGCATCTGGGCACATGGCTGAGGCCAAGCGTTTCCTCCTGCCCTCCCACCAACACCACTGACTGACCCTGCAGTTACAGGAATCAGAAGGCCTCCTTCCTTCTACTGAAAAAGCTTAACATTGTGCTCTTTGTAAAAGAGAAATGCAGAAAAAAATCCATCCCTTATTGCAGAGCATGTATTGGGGGGCAGGGGGCAGATTTAAAACTGAGAAGCAAGTACATTGATAACCAGGGCTTCCTTGTCTCTGCACATAGTAAATGTTCAATAAATGTTAGCTTGATCCTTTGTCCCAAGTTTGCTGATGAGCTAGTAGGTATTTGACTTAGAAAGAGCCCTGGTTTGAGAGCCAGGAGACATGGAGTTCTAGTCCTTTTGTTGCATTAATTTTGTAAACTTGAATAAGTCACTTTACTTCCCTAGGCCTTAGTTTCCTCATCTGTAAAACAAAAATGGTGGACTAGCTAGGTGGTGCCAATGTCCATCTTTAAGATATAAACATAGTAAAATGCATTGTAATTTAAATAGCACAGTTTCTTTAGTGCTGCTGTGATATGATGTTATATCAGTTGTCTAGTTGAACATCATCTTGCAATGGATGAGATGCTGATTTATTTCCTCCCACATTGAACATGCCAAGGAGTCCTCTTCACACAGAACACTACTGGGGTGGTTGTAATTGTGTTTCTTGTGACCATGGAATAAGAATTTTACTCTTTCCTTTTTATCCTTTTTCAATGAGACATGCAGAAGAAGCATAAGGATACAATGCATTTTTTTCTTGGCACCATCACTCATCAATTGGTTACTCTCTAAGAAGAGAGATTTAATAAACAGCAAAAATTATTTAGAAGGGTTTCTTTCTCAACACTTTCATAAGAAGATAGCAAGTTAGGCCCTAGCTGGTTTGGCTGAGTGGATAGAGCATTGGCCTGCTGACTAAAGGGTCCCCGGTTTGATTCCAGCCAACGGCCCATGCTGGGGTTGTGGGCTCAAACCCCCCCTCCCCCCCAGGGGTGTACAGGAGGCAGCCAATCAATGATTCTCTCTCAACATTGATGTTTCTATTTCTCTGTCCCTCTCCCTTCCTCTCTGAAATCAATAGAAAATATTAAAAAAAGAAAATAGCAAGTTAGTTAAATTTCCCTCCCTCTAGTTGTGACTAAATATTCTTTATGGATTGCAGTCCACTTTTTTGATTAAAAGTATATGAAAGGGGTAATCAGATTTCCTGCTTGTCTTATAAAGGCATCTGGCAATATAGTATTTATGCTAAAGTGGGAAGTTTATATGGAAGAATACACTTTTGATGCAAGAGAGGAATAAATTTGAAATTTGGTGGGAGAATTTAACTTCCAAATTTTTGAAATTATAGTGCAAAATAGACTCTAAAGGTCCAAATGAGATATTTCTCTGTGAATCAGTGATCTTCATATGAGCAGGTCAATATTCCCGTAGGTGAAAATACATTTTCTTTTCCAGTTAATGTGTTTTCTTCACCTTGCTTTTATGAAAAATTGGGTGATTTCCAAATTTTCCATTAAATCATATCTTGCTTGGGATGTCATTTCTCCACATAGCTTAAGAATATCAATGCGTTTGCAGTGAGGCATATTTAAAAATGGCAGGATCAAATCTTTAGTGACCCTTGGTAAATATAATATATATAATGTATTGAGGCCACTTATTTCTATTAGCTACAAGGTAGACAATACATACATAATTGCTCTTAGTTAAGGAAAGTGCAAAAGAGCCCTGTCAGGAATTTAGATGAACTGGGTGAAAACATCTATGTAAATTGAATAAATTTGAAAAACAATTGTGACTGAATTGCTGTTGAATCTTTTCAAGTGCTAGCTTGCATTCAAAGCTTCCCAGAAGGCTTACTTTAAGAAATAGATAAGTTTGTGAAATCATAAGCCTAAATGCATTATGGTTACATTGTTTATATGTATATAAATAATTATAAAACTATGTATAGGGTGTTTCCCAAAATGTATATACACACTTTGAATAATTATAAAGGCAATGTTTACTAAAATACATTTCATTTTTAAAATTGAGGTATCAGCTGTTAAAGTGTGTATACATTTTTTGAACAGTGCAGTTTGTTAGAGCTATGTTTCAGTTTTGACTAGAACAGTATGCCAACCTATCAGGGCACAGTTCTCACCAGCCCAAGACCATCTCCATGTTGGTCAGTTAATTTCCTCTGGGTTGGGGTCCTTGTTCCTTACAGATGAGTCCTGCTGGTCAGTAGGAGACCCATGGGAGGAAATGAGAATGAATCATAGTTCATTCACTACAGTGGGAGAAACTCGTTTCATGGCATATCTGTACTTTTCTTCTCTCCTACTGCTAAAGATCAGCGTATAGATGTTTGTATGTAATGACACTATGGTGTTCGCCTCATTACTTTTTGCAAAAGAATTCTGTAAAGTTTTTGAACACTCTTTGTTTTTCCAGTTAAGAAGCACTCTCCCATATATGCTATCAACACCATTGATTTTCTTCATAAACCCTTTCTCCCCATAGACAAGCAAATTTAAAAACCAACCACCATGTAAATTACAATCAATATCAAGTTGGCCAAGTCAAGTTTGAGGCATGTTGATTGTGTGTCTGGTAGCTAAAGGTGGATGGAAGATGGTTTGTAATATCAGGAGGCTGTTGGTTCTATCTTTTGACGTCAGAGTTGCTTCCTGGTGTAATGATTCTAGCTTTTTTTCTTCTTGCTACTTCACCAGTACACTCTGAAGCTCTTCATAAAAACATCCCCGACACAATTTGGGTTGAAGAATTTTGAAAGATGTGTTGACTTCTCTACAAAAAGCCTTTCTAGTTCTATAAAGAGTATTTATCTTTAAGCTGAAAAAACTTGGACACATTTTTTAATGTGATATAAAAATTCTGTTTCTACCTGCAGTGTAATGGCGTTTGTATAAAGAAAGCTGATATAAAATAGGAGTTCAAAGTATTCTTATAGCAATCATTTTAGAAAAGCTGCTATTGATGTTGTGTGCAATAATTACATATAAAATTCACACTGAAACACATTCAGCAAAATTGTGTGCCCAATGCACCTGTTTTTGCTGGGTCAGGTGATCTAGTCATGGGCATAACCTTAAAAATTAGTGTGTGTGTCCAGATGCTGGTGAATCTGGCTCCACTTTAGAAAAATAGATGGGAGAGAGTCTTTTTTGTTTTGCTCCCCACAATTCCTTTATTTTTATATTTCTAACCACTGGATCCTCCCTTGCTGTATCCCCTAGTCAGGATCTCCTAATGCCATCAGTGAGGTTTGGCAGCGGCAGTCCGGAAGGGCACCCTCCACAAAATACTTGCCTGCTTCCATTCTGCATGTGCCCTGACCGGGAATCAAACCATGATCTCCTGGTTCATGGATCTGTGCTCAACCACTGAGCAACACTGGCCTGGCTGTATCCACTTCTTGATTAATGGTGAACTGTAGCATGGGCATGAAGCCTATATTTTTAAAAATTTAAGCAGGAAGTGCCAACGCTTAGTCAGGTCTTGAACAACTGACTTAAATTTGGGAGCTCTGCCTTCCTACAGCTTTGCAAGATCGCGTCACATGGCATTTTGTTTGTTTGCGAATTGAAACCATAGCACATGGTTAGTCATAGATTTAGGTTGTCTGTAAAATGTTTGTCTTAAACGGCTTGAAAAACTGTAAATATTTGCAAATGTGTAAATCAACATGTGGATGCATTATTGTCTGACCGAGTAGAAAAGAAATGAAATTATTGTACAATGGCCGTGGCCTGTAACCAGAAGGAGAGCTGGGAGAACAGAGAGGTGACAGCCGACCGGGGTGCTGATGTCAGGGGTGGTCTCCCGGAAGTGGTTTGGTGGTTTCGTTCTTCATCATGGCACTGAGCCATGCTTTCAGGAGCCAGCTGTCAGAAAAAGTTATGCCACTGTGAGAGATTTGGACATTTCTATGACTTCCCTCTTCCTTTATTTTTTTAATTTTTAGGAAACGGGAACTTGTTTAGTTTCTGATTTACGTTTAAGTAGTATCACATGGAGATATTTCCTTTTTGTTTCTATTGGGCTGAGAATAAGCTGTCAAGGGAGAATGTAAATGCTTTGTCACAGAGGACAGTGTGATGGAGTGTTTAAGGGCCCAGAATCTTAAGTGGACTGCAGACTGCCTGTGCTCAGTCCTGGCTCAGCCACCGATTGATGTTTTATTGACCTACTGCCCAAATAATGAAAGGTTCCACCACATTTCCAGATTTGCCTCATTGAAATTTCATGACATTGCTCAGCTCCTTCCCACACCCTCATATTTTCCATAAACTGGTAGTTAGATCTAGAAGTTTAGTTTTTAGGAAAGAATTCCTTATATGACTATGTTCTTAAAATTCAAAAGGAGGGATTCTCCTACAAGATGGCCTTTATTTGGAAGCTTCAGTTGTCCCTCAAAGAAAAAATTTTCTTTCATGAGATCTCTTGCCAAGAAATGTTTACCCATGATAAAGACAAGGCAGCATAGTAGGAAAAAAAATGGAGACAGGAACAGCTAGCTTTGTTCCAAACTTAACCACATTTTAGGTAACCTTTGGTAAATTTTGGAAGTCTTAGAATATTGGTTTTTCGTGTACAAAAATGGAAAAATACTTTCTTTCTGGGGTGATTTTTAGAAGAAATAAAATAAAAATTTAGGACAAATAAAATACTGTATGTAAAATATCATCACAGAGATATGCCTGCATATCTTAGCTTCCTTTCTTCTACAAATATTTCTTGAATACTTACTTTACACTCAGCTGTCTATCAGGTGTTATGTGGGGGGTTATAAGAGGTATAAGGCCCTAGCCAGTTTCACTCAGTGGATAGAGCATAAGCCTGTGGACTGAAGGGTACTGAGTTCGATTCCTAGTCAGGGCATGTGTGGGAGGGGAGGCAACCAATTGATATGTCTCTTTCACATATATATTTCTCTCTCTCTGTCTCTCTCCCTCCCTTCCACTCTCTCTAAAAAAATGGCAAAATATCCTTGGGTGAGGATTAACAACAACAAAAAAAGGTATAAGATAGTATGGAACATAGTGCCTGGCACAAAACAGATGATCAATAAATGTTTTTTAAATTTGAATTGGAAACATGATCTTTGCCCCAAAGGTGCTTCAGTACAATGGGAACACATGCGCTTGCGTGCACACACACACACACACACACACACACACTTTACTAGTGATGCCAACAATAAGGGCTGGAGGAGTTCTGTGGTCAGTCAGCACTGGGAGCTGACACAGGGGAAGTTCTCATGAGGGAGGTGAGACTAGAAAAATATGGGAGCATCAGCACAAGCAGGGGGGTCATCGCCAAGTTCATTTAGAGCCGAGGAACATAGCAGGTAGGGAGCAGCGGAAGGTAAGCAAGGACACTTTCTCACACGTAGATATAGGTGCTGATTCAAAGGAAAGTTCATAAAGCAGAGCAGCAGGAAGGACTGAGCTTCTAGACTGTGGCAAGAGCGAGGAAAACCTCAAGTGCCACATTGAGCCGTTTCCATGTTATTCTAGGCCACAGGAGAAACCTGAAAGCTCGAATGTGTTTGATGAAGTAGAGAGGTAGAAACATTAATTTAGAGCATAATGAACTGGGGGGAAACCCTAATGGGCTGAGAAATGTCAGTTAGGAGATTATTGTTCAAATCCTGGCATGTGATGAAAGGCTCTTGGGTGAGTTTTTGTTCATAAGGGTTTATATCATGAGAGTATTGGTACCAGACTATATAAACAAGATTAAGTAAGTCATATTGGAGGCATATTGGTTTGGAGTTCTCATAAACTCTTTCCCCTAGTGCCTACAGCCAGGGTGACTTATGGTCCCGAGGATGAACAGATGCTGGAATTCCCTGGATGGTGGGAGACCCTCTAGATCCCTCCAGTATGATGGGCGCAGGGTATTGGGAGGAGAAGGGGCCTTGGTGTCAGATTGTTAGTGCTACCTCACTGGTAAGATGGGAGTAGTAATGTGGGTAAACATGGCGCCTCGTACATTGTAAGTGCTTGGTTGATGCCTGTTAGTTCCCTTTGTAGTCAAATGCAGTAACGAGAGGAAGGGCCAGGTTTAGACTCCTTTCACAGTGGTGGCTGGATAAATTCCCTGGATGGCTCTTAGTGCCTTATTTGTTCCCAGTGGACAAATAGCTAGTTTATTTTTAACTTGGGTGAATGCAGAGAGAACAGACTGTATTGTAGAGGTGGAGCCATGAGGAGGAAAGGTCTGGTTTATTCTCACAGGCTTCTCTCTCTGAATCCATTACCTGGTCCATCCCTAGCTGCAGTAGCTATAGTAAGGTTCCTACTGTGGCTGGGGAAAGGGCAGGACACCAGTGACTTTATAGTCTTCAGTGACTGAATGCATGAGTATGGGGTGCAAGTGTTTATGTTTTTTTTTTAAAAAAATAGGTTTCACTCGGAAATAATACCTCTCCCTACTACCCCAAACATCCCAGAACTGACCTTAGTTAAAGAAGGTAACACTGATGTTGGCCTGAGAGACAGAAGCTGCTTTTCCGTGATGCTGACAAGGTATGTCAGGTACATCTTTGTTTCTACAAGAACTTTTACTCTTGCATATGGTAGCTGTTCCTGAACACCTCGTTGTGAGCAGGCTCAGGCTTATTTTCCAGCTGAGATTGGGAGAATGTGTCATGTATCATTATCACCTGGTGGACAGGACAGTTCAGCCCACTGATCCATGAGCCCAAGCATTTTGTAGGGACAGAACATTGTGAGGTGAATTGTATTGTGTGAAATGTGAATTTCAGCACCAAGTATGGCAGCCTTCATCAAGGTTAATTTCTTGTCATGTGAATTACTGTAATGGGACAGACCACCTTAAGTCAATGAGGAGCAACACTTCTCAAGGTTATAGATACGCACGGAAACCACAGATCACTCACTAGGCAAGAGTCTGGCTCTGCAAACAGCAAGATCTGGTTGCCAATGTTGTGGAGGCAATTTAATGATAATGAGGGTCAGGCACATGGATTGTGACTCTTTTTTTTTTGTTTTTTTTTTAGCTTTCTTTTTTTTTTTAAGCTTTCTTTTAAAAAAAATATATTTTATTGATTTTTTTACAGAGGGGAAGGGAGAGGGATAGAGAGTTAGAAACATCAATGAGAGAGAAACATCGATCAGCTGCCTCCTGCACACACCCTACTGGTGATCGAGCCCGCAACCAAGGCACATAGGTACATACCCTTGACCGGAATCGAACCTGGGACCCTTCAGTCCACAGGCCTACGCTCTATCCACTGAGCCAAACCGGTTAGGGTGGATTGTGACTCTTTTGATTAATTTTTATAGTCTTCGGTGACTGAATGATGAGTATGGATTGCAAGTGTTTTTTTTGTTTTTTTTTTTTGATAGGTTTCACTCAGGAATAATATCTCTCCCTCCTACCCCAAACATCCCAGAACTGGCCTTGGTCAAAGAAAGTAAAACACAAGTCAGCCTGAAAGAAAGGAGCTGCTTTGCTGCGATGCTGACAAGAATTTAATGCGGGCTTTGAACACTGGGTGGCAGACGTGCTCCTGTTAAGATTTGGTGATCACAGGAGGAGAGCCACTTTGTCCTAAAAGGGATGATGCGCCCTCCTAGTTAGTCACCCCCTCACACACAAAGGCCACACGGGATGTTCCCCTGGAAATAGGCATCTATTTTGCAATCCCCGGGGAACCTGTTTTTTACATTATTGATGGCTTGGTTGGGGATGCTTTCTTGAGGCCTTTCAATCATGTTAGCAATGGAGTGAAGTCAGTGGGGCCTCAACCAAAGGTGAGTATTAGGAGAAAATGAAATCTGATTGAAAACCTGGGTCACCTTGGTACTACTTTTTTTTTTTTTTTTGCCTAAGAAGCTTAGGTCCTAGAAGCGGTTAACAGAACAAACTATGGGATGTAATTTTCCCTTAGGAGGGGAAGAGAGAAATGTTTTCACAGAACTTCAGGTTCAGGTTGGTCCCCAGGACTTGTCTAATGACTGGAATCCCTTTGAGAGGGCGTCAGCCGGGCTGTAGCTGGAAGTCACCTGCGTGTTTTCAAAAAGTACAGATGCCTGGACACAGAGATGCTGAGGTGAGGAACAGGCACGGGCATCTTCCGTTGGAAAAGCTGCACAGTTGATTGTGGAGTGAAAACTCCTTCCTCGGAGTAACATTATTTTCTTAAGCACTAAGTACGCACTCTCAGGATCAGCCTCCCCAGAGGAACAGCCCACAGCGGTGGCTTCAGGGGCACAGAAAGGGCCCTGGGGCCCAGGTCCATTCTCCCCTTCAGCCTCCTGGGGGCCGGCGGGGGGGTTGGAGAGTGTTGTCAGTGGTTCCTCCTTTGTGTCTCCTGGGCTGAGGTGTAATCGCAATGAGGGAGGTGGGGTGACATTCATTAACAGCCTTTAGCTTTGTGGTTCTGAGTTGTTTACTATGCAATCAATAAAGCACCATGTGGAGGTGAGAAAGGTTTAGGGTTAATGTCCTCGGGAAGGGCAGGCCTGACTATGGGGAGGCACAGACATTCCCTGGTCGCCGGAGGGTGACAGGCAGGAAAAGGGTTCTGATGAGCAGGTTTAAGGTTCTCCGAAGCCGACTTTGTACGTTTTCCGATTTCGTGGTGCTGCCCAGACTCACTGCTTAGCGTGGAGGCGTCACTTGCAACGGTGTGATTCTTCCTTGGGCAGGAACAGAGGAACCGGGTCTGGTGGTGTCAAAGGCAAGCTCTGATCTCTGAGCCGGGGTGGAGATGAGGTCAGCGCGCCTGGTCGCGAGCACAGGGCTTCTCTTGGTGGCGGTCCTAGGGTTTGATAGAGTTGTGCTGAGGTTGTGTCTCAGATACTGCACTCGTAGATTAAAAAGTGAACATTTTGTCCATCAGCCAAATGCATGAGGACACAGTCTACTTGATCATTATTTTTCCTCTGGGGTGATTGATTATTTCAGTGTTATATAAACACTTCCTGAGTAACTAGTCAATTTGAGTTAGTTGTGTCTAAAACTAGTCAGTAATGTGAAAAAAACCCCACACAAAACCACCCACAAAACCAGTTGAACCTTTTATTTGGCATGCAGGTAGCATAGTATAGAGTACTAAAGAATTCTGGTTGATTCTAGTTTTTACTTTCAGCATTGGAATGGCATGGTAGGCAGTCTAGGCTGTAAAATACCTAGAAAATGACCCTGTATTATTCACTTTAAAATGATTTATTTTGTTATACTAGAGGCCCGATGCATGAAATTTGTGCACTGGGGGGGGGGGGGGGTGTCCCTCAACCCAGCCTGCACCCTCTCCAATCTCCAATCTGGGACCCCTCAGGGGATGTCTGGCAGTCGGACATCCTTCTCATTATCTGGGACTGCTGGCTCTCAACTGCTCGCCTGCCTGCCTGCCTGATTGCCCCCTAACCACTCCCCTGCCAGCCTGATCAATGCCTAACTGCTTTCCTGCCAGCCCAATCGCCCCCAACTGCCCTCCTCTGCCAGCCATCTTGTGGCTGTGGGTGCCACCATCTTTGAGGGCAGGGCAGTCAATTAGCATCTTCCCTCCTTATTGGCTGTGGGCGCCGCCATCTTTGTGACAGCATGAGGGTCAATTAACACATTCCTTTTTTAAAAAAAATATATTTTATTGATTTTTTACAGAGAGAAGGGAGAGGGATAGAGAGTTAGAAACATCGATGAGAGAGAAACATGGATCAGCTGCCTCCTGCACGCCCCCTACTGGGGATGTGCCCGCAACCAAGGTACATGCCCTTGACCGGAATCGATCCTGGCACCCTTGAGTCCGCAGGCCGACGCTCTATCCACTGAGCCAAACCGGTTCGGCAACACATTCCTTTTTTATTAGATAGGATAAGTTTCTTCTCAATTAAAAAACACACACACCACACAGAATAACGAGAATAAGCAAAATTTCCTACTCGGGGGAAAACCTCCTATCTATCAATTTTAAATTAGCCATCCATCCCATTAGAGTCTTTCTCTGTTGTGGCTTTATTACTCCAGGAACACAAACGTAGACCAGGAACGGTGTGCTTGTGACATTTGATATTCTCTGGTTGCCCATGTGGTTAATCAATCTCAGAAATAAATGCTTTGGAAACAGACTTGCTTAGCCTCCCAATGTTGACAGTGATCTTGTTCCAGTTTCTAATCCATGGACAGGTTTTAGCCACAATAACGAGAATCAGGATCTACCCAGGAAGCCTTCAGTCACGGCAGCCAAACAGGCTCTCATAGCAGCCCAAGCCTCTAAGTTTTGCATGTGGCACCCGGGCAGAGATCAAGTTTGAAAAACGAGCCCTAGGGCCTCTTGTACCACCCATTCCAAAGTTTTGTGAAACCTGAAAGAAACATGTATTTCCCACACTCTTATTTTTTACAACAACTATTTTTGGAGATTGCAATTTTTTTTTTCCCTTGGAAAAATAGCTCATAAATATTCCTTCAGAATTTAGTCAAATATTTATGATGTTAGCTCAGAGACAGAATTGTTGGCAACACTTCATAAATATTTCTGACATTGTGTCTTAACGCGTCTCCTCTTCAAAGTCACAGGAAGTGCAGTGCAGTGCTCATGTTCTCTTTGGAAAGAGCAGGACACAAAGCCCATTGATAGCACGGAGAGTGCAGGGGGATGTTGGATGTTTGCAAAGTCGGCTTCTGACTATCAGGCTGAACTCTAAACTAAAGCTAAAATCATCAGAAGGTCAATAGTCATAGGTAAGATGAACCAGATGCCTGAAAAATCCTCCTCTTAAAAAAATATGAAGGCCCGGCCAGGGTAGCTCAGTGGTTGAGCATTGACCTATGAACCAGGAGGTCATGGTTTGATTCCTGGTCGGAACACATGCCCAGGTTGCCGGCTCGACCCCCTAGTGGAAGGCATGTAGGAGGCAGCCGATTGATGATTCTCTCTCATCGTCGATGTTTCTCCCTCTCCCTTCCCTTCTCTGAAATAAAGAAAAACATATTTTAAAAAATATGAAGGTGATTTACTTTATTCGTGGAGAAAACAAATTTCTCTCCTGTTTTTGATTTTTCAGTGACTAATCAGTTATAAATAAATTAAATAATGTGGGCATTTTCTATTTCCTCATGATTGATTGAATGAAGAGTTTAGCTTGGCTTTAGGCCTTCACAGTCAGGCTCCTTTGCTTAATGAAAGGTACTTTCAATGATTAACTGACTGAAATACCACATTTGACAGAAAAGGTTGAAGTATTTGCATAGTTCCTCATGGCTTTGCCTGATAAATGTGAACCTCTTTATCTGGTTTTCCAATAAATAATTTGCCCACATTGTAATGAAAATGATAATGGAGGGTCCTGAATGTTATGCAAATGCCCTGCTCATCATGAATTATCTAGGTAATTGTAACAGTTCTTTGCATTGTGTGAGTGGTAGTGATCGAGCCAACAGGTGCGTAGCAAAATGGAAATTTGCTAATATAAGTTGACTGGAACGTAGGGAAAGCTGATGATAAATAGTGAAAATCTCTCTCCCTTAAATGCCCATAAATCATAAAGCACATTATGGCCTGAGAATTAATTTGAGCTGAGTTTTGAAATGAGTCAGAAAGAAAGTTTCCTATGTTTTGTGTTACTTTGTTAATTTCATCTAGTTTCTAGTTGTTTTATATGCCCCAATCCCCCTACAGATGGTTCTGCTTAGCCTTCCTGTTATTGTGCCACAAAGTTTCCATTTATTATCACCTTGCTTTTCTCTAGCAGAGTAAAAAGGAAAATGCAATTAGGTCTTATGAATATTTTTCCATCAAAAGTGGGACAGTAAAACACAAATCTAGAAGGTAATAGCTCTTCTAGAAAAGTCAAAGAATGTGTGTGTGTGTGTGTGTGTGTGTGTATCTGAAGAGTAGATTACATGCAAAGCGTATCTTTTCAAAAGCTAAAGCTAAACTACCATCATGTATCAAACCTTGTCTATTTCTTTTCTTAATAAAAGACCACATGTCATTTTGGTTTGAGAACACGACTAAACAGGAATGGGGTTTTCTCTTGATGTTTTGTACTTTCCTCCTGTTCTTGCTTTCTTCTACTTGTTTGTTTCTTTAGTAAATAGTAATTATTCAAAAACAGCATCTCAAATAATTGTTTTTTCTTCCTATGCCTAGGCTGCATATAGTTGTCCAAGGTCCTGAAGCACTGCATACAGCAGTGATTTTCAACCTTTTTCATCCCATGGCACACATAAGGGAATCACTAAAGTTCTGGGGCACACCAGTTGAAAATACGCTGGCTTAGAGTATTGAATCTTAATCTTGGCCTAATATTGAAGTCCTCTGGGGAGCTTGATGGACCCCCCTGCTTCACAAAACAAAATAAAAAAACAAAACAAACAGAACTTCATATGTGGGTCTCATCCATACAGATTTTGGTTTACTTAATCTTTAAGAAGCTCACCAGGAGATTGTAACGTTTGAACTAAGTTGAGAGCCACTGTCTGTGGTCATGGCTGTTTTGTTCTGATACTGCTGTTTAACTTCTCTCTCTGTGCATAATTTATTATTGTTATTTAAAAATTTCCTTCCTTGGTGAAGATAATTTGCGATTTTTAAATAGTTATAGGTCAAAAAAATAGTTATAGGACCATTGTTTTTTGTTTCATGGTACACATAAATAGAATTTTTGGCTGGCCTATTATGTTTCTGTCAGATACAAACATTTCCTCCTGTTGGAAGTGTTTTTCTGATATTTTAAAAAATTATTTCTGGTATTTCATGGAACCATATCATAATTAGATAGAACCTGTTTCCAGCTCAAGTGTTGCTGAAGACTTGAGGGAATCGGGAAAGAGCATTTATTCTAATTAGAGAGAAATGTGGCCTCTGCAATTTGAGACAAATATTATGGGGTAAGAGGGTGAGACTTGTATTTGACCCAAACCCTGGAATACGATTCCAGTTTAATCATTCAGAGTCCCCAAAGGGAATATATAGTAACAGAATAAAATGGTAGCACCAAGGAGCATTTTTTATTATGCCCTGGCTCTAAAAACTACTGTAGAACTTTAATGGTCTATGCTGAGCCACAAGGAAAACTTATTTTTTTCCATCTTAAGCTGTATGAAGACCATTCCCGCCCCCCCCCCCCCCCCCCCCGCCCCCTCAACTATTTTCCTAGTTGCCCTTTGGAATGATCTGGGGTTTAAAAAAAATACTGTTGCCCTGACTGGTTTGGCTCAGTGGATAGAGCTTCAGCCTGCGGACTGAAGGGTCCTGGGTTCGGTTCCGGTCAGGGGCATGTACCTTGGTTGTGGGCACATCCCTAGTAGGGGGTGTGCAGGAGGCAGCTGATCAATGTTTCTCTCTCATCGATGTTTCTAGCTCTCTATCCCTCTCCCTTCCTCTCTGTAAAAAATCAATAAAATATATTTTAAAAAATACAAAAAAATACTGTTGTTTGAGTTCTCTTCCTTGCCACCAGAGATATTGGCCAAGTTGGAATAATATGTAGCTTGACCAAGGGAATTTTAAAATTCTAACAAGGTGGATTCTAATGTGTAGTGAGGGATAATAACAACTAGTTTTTTTTCAATTAAATGTACCCCCTGAGTCTGAGATCCTTGTGCTTCCATGGCAAGGCCTGAGCACCAGCAATGATTTAAAAAAAACAAGAAGTTCTAGAAGCCCGCAGGAAGCAGTCATCTCCAGACTCACCTTCCCTCAGGTAGAGGTAGGTCTAAAAAGGGAGAAGAGGGTCAGGAAGAACAGAGACAACAGATCTTCCCCCAGGACATAGAAGGACCTGTCTTCCTTCTCCAGATCAAAGGAATCAAGAGGTTGTGGTGAATAATAAATAATAAATATAAATACATAAAGGTTGAATAATAAATAAATTAAAAATATCTGTATCCTAGCATTCAGTGTAGAGCAGGGGTCCTCAAACTTTTTAAACAGGGGGCCAGTTCACTGTCCCTCAGACCGTTGGAGGGCCGGACTATAGTTTAAAAAAAAACTATGAACAAATTCCTATGCACACTGCACATATCTTATTTTGAAGTAAAAAAACAAAATGGGAACAAATACAATATTTGTATTTGCATGTGGCCTGCGGGCCGTAGTTTGAGGACCCCTGGTGTAGAGCCTAGCACATAGTTAAGAACTGAGTCTGTGCTAGATGTTTCTCCTCCTCCTCTGCCCCTCCAACCCAGCTCACCACATAGTGTTTTACTATTTGCCCCAGAGCAAAGTTTAGAGAAAGGTAATAATAATAATGGCTTCTAACATTTATTAATTATATGCTAGGCACTTTGTAGACATAATTTAATGCAATTTTCACATTAACAATCTGGAATGGTTAGTATCATTGTATATCTCATTTTATAGGCGAGAAAGCTGTGGCTCAGAGATGTTAAGTAATCTGCCAAACAACCTGTTAATAAATATCACATGATCTCACTCATTTATGGAATATAATGAACAACATAAACTGATGAACAAAAACAGATCCAGAGACAGAGAAGCATTGATCAGACTGTCAAACCTCAGAGGGAAAGTAGGGGAGGGTGGGGGTAAGGGGGAGAGATCAACCAAAGGACTTGTATGCATGCATATAAGCATAACCAATGGATGCAGACAACAGGGGGTGAGGGCATGAGTGGGGGGGGGGGGGGTGTGGTGGTAATGGGAGGATAAGAACACATATGTAATACCTTAATCAATAAATAAATTATAAGTAAAAGAAAAACACACATACAAAAACAACTAAGAGGCAATTAAAAAACAACAAACTGTTAATAAATATGGACATAGGGTTTTAAACCCAGGCTTATCCACGTTATAATTCTTTGTTTTATCCAAGAAATTAGATTTCCTTTCTTCTTGTTGCCATAGAAATATTACAGCCCCTAAATATTATAAAAACAGCCGTTTCCCCCATGTTTTTCTTGGTTGACCTGTTCTCTGTCAGTGGTGTCTTATTTGGATTCTGGGTTTCTTGTACAGCAGCTGCTTTCCTCTGGTACTGCTCCTTCAGCACTTCCAGACATCTGAAAATTTGGGTTAATTTAATTCCACTTCTACGTGTCTTCTGGTTCTTAAATCCCAGCAGTACAGAATACATAAAACAACAGCAACAGATATCCCTGCTTTAGCAGTCAGAGCAGCAGTTTCCTCCGAGTAACGGGTCCTTTGATAAAGAATTGGAACTTAACATATATTGTATCCTAGATTTACATCGTTGATAAGGGCTGTGGCCTAAGGCCGAGTTTTCTCTGGGAGAAGTTGATTGATAGAGGAGAGCAACAGGAAGATTTCTTGGTTCCAGCTGTGCCAGGTGGTCATCAATCTCTGTCAGTTTTCCAGCATGGAGGACCTGTGAACCTACAACTCAGCTGGGAGGACTCTCCCATCAGGAAGTTAATTGTGACACGATAACTCTTGTGCTTGGGAGGGTTACAAATTGTCTTCTCTCCACAGGTGGCATCTAAAGCTCCTGTCTTTTAGCTCCTGTCTTTTTGCTCCTGTTTACGGCTCCTATAGTGGCGTTGCCCATCCTCAGATCTTTCCCGAAGTCTCTTTCTTCCTTTTGCTGTTTATTTTGTTTCTTTCAAGCTCCAACATTTTCTTTCCATCTCCCTTTTGGGTTTATGGGTTCTATTTTGTATTTCTGCCTGATTCTTTATTCTCCAAATTCCCTGGTTCTGAAAGTATGTTTTAAGGATTAGAGATATGGCTGAAGACTTCATTGTGTGGTTGGTCCTAGAAGCAACACTAGACTAGAGATCTAATACCCTGGGCTGTGCCCACCTACCAGTAAGTAGCTTTGGAGAAGTAGATTTGGAGAGATGATGTTGTAGTCCAAGCAGGTCAAACTCAAAAGCTAACATGGGCCTAATAAACAAGGTTTAAGTTTATGTGGGCCGCAATAACTGCACAAATTAATAAGCGTAATGCAAATAAGCCTATTTTTCTTGTTCTCTGAAAGCAAAATATTTCCTGTTGTGCACACCAAACAAGTCAGTCCAAGACTAATGACGTGGCAAGTGGCTGCTAAAATATTCGCTGCTAGTATTAGTGGAGAGAAATGGTGTGCCTGTGTGTAAGGTGTGTAAGGGAAGTGAATGCAACATGATTATAGTAATCAGTCATTAGTGAATGTTGCAGTTCATTATTAATAATCTATAATAATAAAAGCATAATATGCTAATAGACCAAATGTCCTTCCAGATGACCTTTTGGATGAAGCTGGCTGCGAGGGAAGCCCAGGTCCCAGGTGCCAGAGGGAAGCCAGTGCTGTCAGCTGGGAGAAGGAAGGCCTACTCTTGCACAAATTTCATGCATCAGGCCTCTAGTTATGTATAACAGGATATTGTAAAAATTAAGTTACAAAATTTTAAAAAATATATATTTTATTGATTTTTTACAGAGAGGAAGGGAGAGGGATAGAGAGTTAGAAACATTGATAAGAGAGAAACATTGATCAGCTGCTTCCTGCACACCTCCTACTAGGGATGTACCCGCAACCAAGGTACATGCCCTTGACCGTAATCGAAACTGGGACCTTTCAGTCAGCAGGCCAAAGCTCTATCACCTGAGCCAAACCGGTTAGGGCAAGTTACGAAATTTTTATTAAAATGTTTCTTAGACATTGTTATATTGGCTGGGTCGCAAAAATATTTGTTGTAGACTGCATGCAGCCTGTGGGCTGCGAGTTTGACTTACTTGTTGTAGTCAGTTTGTTCATGGTACGGGACATGAGGTACTCTGACTGGGCCTGCCTTACTTAATCAGTCAGCTATAGTGTCATGAGAACTGTTGTCCTTCTGGGATGGATTCCGTTGTCCTGGACTCCTTTACCAACCTTGGCCAAAAATGAAGTTAAGGGTGTGCATAGTAGTTTTCTAGGCCCTTTATGAGTGTATCTTTCAACCTCTCTGAGCAGAGGCAAATGACTGAGTTGTGTATAAAATAAGCACCACAAAAATGGATAAAATAGGTAGTTTTTCTTCCCCTGACAAATTCTGTTTTATTTTCTGCCTAGAATAATATTAAGGACTAATTGAATTTTATTCCCATCAGCTGGTGAAGTCCCTTTCTTTGAATAATTTATGCAGCAGAGCAGTGGAGACCACACCCATGTTTCACTCGTGGGTAAGCCCCGTAGGCATAACCTCAAGATTGTTCCTTGGTGCCCTAGCTGGTTTGGCTCAGTGGGTAGAGCGTCGGCCTGCAGACTGAAGGGTCCCAGGTTCAATTCCGGTCAAGGGCACGTGCCTGTGTTGTGGGCTCGATCTCCAGTAGGGGCCGTGCAGGAGGCAGCCGATCAATGATTCTCTCTCATCATTGATATTTCTATCTCTCTCTCCCTCTCCCTTCCTCTCTGAAAAAAAAAAAAGATAGTCCCTTGGTGTCCAAATGGTCTGTCCCCCCCTCCCGGCCCCCAATTATAAATCAAGATGATATAAAGTGATGACATTATAGGAAAACATTTACCTTCTCATTTGTGCAGAGAAGCAGGCTTCATTTTTTCCCCATGAATATTTACAGAGTATCAAACATGCAAAAATTCATGTGATGCTAGATAGAGTAAGGTCTAAGACTGAAGAACTGTTCATGTTTTTGTTTATGCTACTTTCCATAACTTGTGGGAATAGACCAGCCTAAACCCCATGGTATCATGCTCTCCTACTGAACGTTTTTCATATTTAGGTGCTCCCAGATGAAGGAAGCTTCATGATACAACAGCCATGGCCTAAGTAGGCTGAAACAGATTATCCAAAGGCTCCCAGAAATATCACTACTAGAATAAAATTTAATTTAGCTTAACCAGCATTTCTTGTTCATTATATGCGTCCAATATTTGCTAGTGTAGGATGAGCATTAGTAGCCATGGCATATTTTAATATTCAAGAGTAGTTTCATGGTGTTACATACAAAGTATTGTGTTTTTTGCACAATTCGGGAATTTGTTTTCTGTTGACTCCAGTTGGATTGTGACTGTCCGCTAAAGTATTGACATGCCAAAGTACACTGAGAAAGTGGTGTTGAGTTTAAAGAAGGACAGCTTCAGACAGACAAATCCATGGCATTCCTTTCCTGGCAAGTAAAGTTATATTTACAGGAAATAATAGGGGAATAATAGGGACTCTAAAGAGAACTTTATGTATTTGTAGGTTCAAAGTCTAAGAATTGTATACAAAGAATCACAGGAAATATGAAACAACAAAAAGGCCTCCTCACACCAAACATTACTAGGAGAGACATAGGGAATACAGAGGGTAATAATGAGGAGGACATCAACTTGAAATTTCCTTATCAACATTGTCATCATCATCATCATCACCACCACCACCACCACCACATTGACCTATTTAGTGTTTACTGTGACGCAGGCTCTGTGCTAATGTATGTGTTTTAGTTTACCTAATTTTCCAAAGAACTGAGATTGTTCCTCTTATGCTGGTTTTATAGATAGGAAACTGGAGAGGTTAACTACTTTGTTGAAGATCCCACAGCCATATGTAGTGGAGCCATTACTCAACTAGATTGTTCTGCCTTAAGATCTATCTATCATCTATCTATCTATGGATATAGATATATTTACATATATATAGAGATAGAAACATCAAGGATGAAAGGGAATCCTTGATTGACTGCCTCCTGCACTCCCCCACTGGGGATTGAACTGCGATCCGGGCATATGTCCAGATTCGGAATCGAACCATGACCTCCTGGTCATGCTCACTGAGCCACACCGCCTGAGCTGCCTTAAGATCTTAATTATCAGACTACATGAGCTTATCATTAAATGCTATATACTATATAGTTTCCATTTCACCATTTGGGCTCATCTTTCTCAACAAATCTGTTTGTCACCTTCTGTTTATGGTTAAATATGCCATTCAGGTACATTTATGTATAGCTACCCACAAATGAATGGACACTTTTTACCCATTGCACTCAGAATTCTGGTAACTGGAGTTGATACACACAACGTTTTCTATGGAATGGTCTGTTTACAAGACTTAATTATTTCTGGACATGCTGCTATTATAGTCTTTATTACAATAATTTGAAGCCCTTTTCCATTTATAAAGGAAACTACGAAGGCAAGCATGTAAGATCAGCCACAAAGGCATTTCTTCTGTTGAAGCAATTGAAATGTCTTTTAAAGTGAGAATACATTGAAAATCTTCAACGCTTCCTCTTTATTGTTCCCTTCTCAACTGGTTGGATTGTCATTACAGAGTTTGGGTTCTCTGGGAAGAACTGTCTTGTATTCAACTATCTTGATAGCAGGGCTCTTGTTGCATCAGCAACGACAGCCTGCCAGACTGTTTTCTTCTGTGTAGAATGCTGTTGCTAGCTTTTTAATCATCGTTTTCTTCTAGAGATTATTCCTCTTCTAAATAATAAGAAATAAAGAATCTGGTTTGTTTTTGTGGACATAATTGTATTTTGAGTATGGTTTTGGATATTTCATTTAAATATGATTCTATTGAAGTGATTATCTTTGGATCTTTGTGTCAGAAATAGTGATGCTTGACTGATAGTCTAGTTCTTCTGGTTGCTCTTCTCTCTTCCCATCATTTTTAAATCATGCATGTTGTGGTCTAAAAACATTAAAAAATGTTCCTTTTATAGCATATTTCCCCTTTGGAGTTTTGCCTTCCACTGAAGGTTCAGGGACAAAATGATCCACTTTTCTCTTTCTGTACTTTGTAAAAATTATGAAATAGCCCTGGCCAGTATGGCTTAGTTGGTTGGAGCATCATCCTATGCACCGAAAAGTTGCAGGTTTGATTCTCCATTGGGGTGAGTACAGAAGGCAGCTGATCTATGTTTCTCATATCGATGTCTCTCTCTCTCTCTCTCTCTCAATGATAAAGAATAATAAATATTATAAATAATAAAGATTATAAAATAGCTATTTATTTATTTATTTATTTATTTATTCATTTGTTTGCCTGTTCAGATTTTCATATCTAGGATTCATCTTATTGAATTCATCTTATTGACAGATAGGTATCACTGCTTTTCTCTTAGGTATTCAGAATATTTTTTGTTATTTTGAAGCATGAGAGAGAGAAATAAAAAGGGATGTTTATCAGTGGAATTTGAGGTCATTTTGAGCAATTGTCATTTGTGGTTGAGGCTAAGTTTAGCCTTCTGAAAGGCAAGAGTTAAGTTTGTCCCACTTAACACCAATGATTCTATAATATTTTATACTGGTTTACATGTGTATATGTATATGCATGTTCTTTTAGAGTATCCTTTTGGAAATTTGTTCTTAGCATTGTCTCTTTTCCCAGAGTTGTCTTACTGTCTCTAGAAGACAGTTCTACCCATCCAGGGGCCATCTGATTGTAGTAGGAATATATTAGGGGAATATTAACCCTTTGACTTTGAGAATTTGACAAACCTCATTGAAACACAGTACCTGTAGATATTTCATACAAATTGTGACTGAGGACTGCTATGCCATCAGTTACCAAGGCAGCTACTCTTTCCTCTCCCTCTTGAGCCACAGGCTCTCAAGTGTCTGCCTCTTTCTTTATGTTGCTCCATTCTCTTCTTCTACAGATTAGTATCATCTATTTACACATTTATCTCTACCCAAGTGCTGAACTCAGAGTCACATCAATTATATTATATTTTAGTTCAATTATATTCTACCCACTGAGTACAACTGAGATATCTTTTAATTTATATTCTTTTTTTTTTTTTTTTTAATATATTTTTATTGATCTTTTACAGAGAGGAAGGGAGAGAGATAGAGAGTCAGAAACATCGATGAGAGAGAAACATCGACCAGCTGCCTCCTGCACACCCCCCACCGGGGATGCGCCCGCAACCAAGGCACATGCCCTCGACCGGAATCGAACCCGGGACCCCTCAGTCCGCAGGCCGACGCTCTATCCACTGAGCCAAACCGGTCTTGGCTAATTTATATTCTTGAAAAGGTACTTGATTGGTTGTTGGCTAGACAATGGATGGCCAGGGCTTGGCCCTGGTGTCTAATATTGATCCAATCAATTACAGCAATGTTGCAATGGATAACTTTTGAACTTCAAACTGCTTTGGGGTTGAGGGCTGTGCAGGCGTATTGACAGACTAGAAGTAATAGGAACGGTGACTGGCTAAGGAGGGAAGTGCTCTTGAGAAAACCTATTTTGTTTACAGACCAAATCGCCCTTTTTGTTTAATTTATAAATAAACTCAGCCGTGTGTTTAAAGAAAAATACCTCATCATATCTGTAACCTACTTTCACTGACCTTTTAGACCCTTTCAATTACATTAAAAGCAATTGTATAGGACTCTCCTTGCTTTCTCCCTATTTTATTGTTTACTTTCTTTCTACCTGGCTGTTGGCCTTCCTGTTCATGTAGATACCAGTGCAACCCTTTTGGTTAGAAGGCAGATCTGTTGGCTTTTCTGGACCCTGACTCTTTCCTCTTCTAATCCCTCAGGGAGTTTATCCCACTTTAACTGAGGTTTTTCAACCCAACTCCAGTACTAGATTATTTGGACCCCCTTTGAGGAGACATCGTTTGAATGTTTAGCTTACTTATGCCATTTTCCAATTTCTAAGAAGAGTGTATGGAAACTTTTTTTTTTTTTTTTTTTTTTTTTTTATAATAATTTTTATTTCTTAAAGTATTACAAAGAGTGTTACATATGTCTCCTTTTTCCCCCCCATGACATTCCCTCGGCCCCTACCCCCCCGCCCCCCCCCGTCCCGTATCTTGTGTCCATTGGTTAATCTTATATGCATGCATATAGGTCCTTCAGTTGGTCTCTTAATCCCCCCCCCAACCCTCCCCAGGCTCCCCATTGTAGTTTAACATTCTGTTCAATGTTGCTCTGCTTCTGTATCTACACCTGTTCATCAGTCCATACTGGTCCCCTTTATTTGTCCCAGCCTCACTGGAGTAGTCTCAACCTCACCAGGGCCGTCTGAGCCTCACCAGGGCCGTTTCAACCTCACCGGGGTTGTCCCTACCTCACGGGGGCCGTTTCAACCTGACCGGGGTTGTCCCTACCACGCCGGGGCCGTTTCGACCTGACTGGGGTCGTCCCTACCTCACGGGGGCTGTTTCAACCTCACCGGGGTCGTCCCTACCTCACGGGGGCCGTTTCAACCTGACCGGGGTTGTCCCTACCACGCCGGGGCCGTTTCGACCTGACTGGGGTCGTCCCTACCTCACGGGGGCTGTTTCAACCTCACCGGGGTTGTCCCTACCACACCGGGGCCGTTTCGACCTGACTGGGGTCGTCCCTACCTCACGGGGGCTGTTTCAACCTCACCGGGGTCGTCCCTACCACACCGGGGCCGTTTCGACCTGACTGGGGTCGTCCCTACCTCACGGGGGCTGTTTCAACCTCACCGGGGTTGTCCCTACCACACCGGGGCTGTTTCAACCTGACCGGGGTTGTCCCTACCACGCCGGGGCCGTTTCGACCTGACTGGGGTCGTCCCTACCTCACGGGGGCTGTTTCAACCTCACCGGGGTCGTCCCTACCTCACGGGGGCCGTTTCAACCTGACTGGGGTTGTCCCTACCACGCCGGGGCCGTTTCGACCTGACTGGGGTCGTCCCTACCTCACGGGGGCTGTTTCAACCTCACCGGGGTTGTCCCTACCACACCGGGGCTGTTTCAACCTGACCAGGGTTGTCCCTACCACGCCGGGGCCGTTTCGACCTGACTGGGGTCGTCCCTACCTCACGGGGGCTGTTTCAACCTCACCGGGGTCGTCCCTACCTCACGGGGGCCGTTTCAACCTGACTGGGGTTGTCCCTACCACACCGGGGCCGTTTCGACCTGACTGGGGTCGTCCCTACCTCACGGGGGCTGTTTCAACCTCACCGGGGTCGTCCCTACCACACCGGGGCCGTTTCGACCTGACTGGGGTCGTCCCTACCTCACGGGGGCTGTTTCAACCTCACCGGGGTCGTCCCTACCACACCGGGGCCGTTTCGACCTGACTGGGGTCGTCCCTACCTCACGGGGGCTGTTTCAACCTCACCGGGGTTGTCCCTACCACACCGGGGCTGTTTCAACCTGACCGGGGTTGTCCCTACCACGCCGGGGCCGTTTCGACCTGACTGGGGTCGTCCCTACCTCACGGGGGCTGTTTCAACCTCACCGGGGTCGTCCCTACCTCACGGGGGCCGTTTCAACCTGACTGGGGTTGTCCCTACCACGCCGGGGCTGTTTCGACCTGACTGGGGGTCGTCCCTACCTCACGGGGGCTGTTTCAACCTCACCGGGGTCGTCCCTACCACACCGGGGCCGTTTCGACCTGACTGGGGTCGTCCCTACCTCACGGGGGCCGTTTCAACCTCACCGGGGTTGTCCCTACCACGCCGGGGCCGTTTCGACCTGACTGGGGTCGTCCCTACCTCACGGGGGCTGTTTCAACCTCACCGGGGTCGTCCCTACCACACCGGGGCCGTTTCAACCTGACCGGGGTTGTCCCTACCTCACGGGGGCTGTTTCAACCTCACCGGGGTCGTCCCTACCACACCGGGGCCGTTTCGACCTGACTGGGGTCGTCCCTACCTCACGGGGGCCGTTTCAACCTCACCGGGGTTGTCCCTACCACGCCGGGGCCGTTTCGACCTGACTGGGGTCGTCCCTACCTCACGGGGGCTGTTTCAACCTCACCGGGGTCGTCCCTACCTCACGGGGGCCGTTTCAACCTGACTGGGGTTGTCCCTACCACGCCGGGGCCGTTTCGACCTGACTGGGGTCGTCCCTACCTCACGGGGGCCGTTTCAACCTCACCGGGGTTGTCCCTACCACACCGGGGCTGTTTCGACCTGACTGGGGTCGTCCCTACCTCACGGGGGCTGTTTCAACCTCACCGGGGCCATCCCAGCCTTACCGGGGAAACAGGAAGTTTGGCCTTCTGTCCCCTGCCGGCGGCTCCCCACTAGACAAAATCTCCAGGCGTTCCTGGTGGTTGCACATCCAGCGCTCCTGCCCTCCACCAAGTGCACAGACTGCTTGTCTGCTGTCCCGCAGCGCCCCACCAGAGACTGGGACCAGTGGGCATGTTTGTGCGCTTGCTGGTACAGCAGTTCCACAGTGCCGGCCGAGTCAAGCCCAGCCCTGGCCGGCCCCGGACCCGACTCTGCCCCCCGATTGCGTCCCTCCCAGATGCAAGGAGCTGAAATCTGCAGCCTGCTGGGATGGGCTCTGTACTTGGTGCTTCAGCACATCCTACTCAGTCTCTATGCGCTTCTTTCTATGCGAGGAGTTGAAATCTGCAGTTTGTTGGGTTGGGCTCTGTACTTGGTGTCACATCCTACTCAGTCTCAATGTTCTTTCTCTCCTTCCAGTTGTAGAGCTTCCACTGGGCCAAGTTTCCCATGGTTCTGTATGATAGGTGTTTGTCTGATATTTGGTAGTTTCGATGTTGTTGTGTGAGGTAGCACGCACAGGTCTCTTGTATGGAAACTTTTAACTGGCAGAGCAGTTAGTTTCTTATAACTTTTTGGTTATGTCTCAAAAGTAGGAGATAAATTATTTTCTTGAACATAAATGAAAAGTAAATTAGCACTTAGGCAGGAAGCAGACAGGACTATTACAGGGAGAAATCTAGGTCAGCAAAGCCATCTTGTTGGAAGGGCATCCTAACCAGGACGACATCGCTTCCGGCTACAGATATTAGTTAATTGCACTTACAAATTCCTCGTGTTCAGATTTTTGACATTTTATCTTGGCTACCTTTGAGGCCTATATTAGAGTTTTATTTGAGGTGCAGAGAAATCACTCACTTCACAATTATCTCGCAGGCCTCTTGATAAATTCATCATTGGTCTTTCTATTCAAGGACTCAATAATAAATCTGCATCCCTTAATGGCAACATCAAAGCGCAGATGCTCTCCCTCTTCTGCCCAAGATCTATGCCCTGACACAGGATATTGTGTCACATCTAATCCCAGCACACCAAGCAGTTATTCAGTGTGTACAGCAGCCTGAATGAATCGCTTAATCAGCCTTCAAAGTCAGAGTTAGGAGCAGAATTGCTTATGGAAGTTTCAGCGCTCAGCCGTACTGCACAAAATGATTTAAACTGGAGTCAGAGGGCAAAATTTGGGGACTGATGTGAGCAATGATGAGGTGTCCTACATTCCTCAGGCTTTTTCTACCTGTGCTCAGGGAACGTGGCTAGAACAGAGGATGATAGGTATGAGGAGGAACAAACAGTGAAGTTTCTGTGTCACCTTTGGTGAGCCATTTGGCCTCTTTGGAGCTCCATTTCCTCAGTAAAATTAAAATGGTTGGATGAGATTAGCCGTTTCTAGCTCAGGCAGTGGGTTGCTTGGGTGTATTGTGATTGGTTGCAATGTGTGTCACAGGTAATTTGTTACAGATTACATTAAAAATAGAGGGCTCTGGCTGGTGTGGCTCTGTTGGTTGAGCATCATTCCAGGCACCCAGAGGTCGCTGGTTCAATTCTGGTCAGGGCACATGCCAGGAAGGGAAAGGGATAGAGAGTTAGAAACATCGATGAGAGAGAAACATCGATCAGCTGCCTCTTGCACACCCCCTCCTGGGGATGTGCCCGCAACCAAGGTACATGCCCTTGACCGGAATTGAACCTGGGACCCTTGAGTCCGCAGGCCGACACTCTATCCACTGAGCCAAACCGGTTAGGGCTAAAAATATATTTTAAAAAATGAGTGAAGTTTGGGAAATAATTTGGTTTTTAAAGAGTGAATTCAAGGCTGTTCCTATATTATGATTCCTCTCATTTGCTTTCATTAAGGTCTGTTTTCACAATTAAAAGAATAGAGAGGTGTATTAGTTTCCTAGGACTACCATAATAAAGTATCACAAACTGGGTGGCTGAACACAATAGATATTTATTCTCTCACAGTTCTGGAGGCCAGAAGTCCAAAATCAAGGTTTTGGCAGGGTCCTGCTCCCTCGGAGGCCTGTAGGCTGCAGTCTGGGGAAGCATGAATCCTAAATGACATCAGTCTCCTCAGCAGCCAGTGGGGAACTGTCCGGCCACTTGAAAACAATTAGCTAAGGCAAGTGTTTGCTTTCTTGGAGACACAGCTGTCTTTTGAGAAATCAGTCAAACATTCTCTCAGTTGAGGACATTACTTCCTCTGCCTTCTGGATTATTTTTTGGGGAGTCCTTAGTTTGGTTTTGGGTTCCAACTGGCAGAGCTGTTTAGATGGGCCTAACTGGGATGTATCCCATCTTCACGTTTTCCAGAGAGCGCATTTTCTTTAAGACCCATTCCAATGCGCATCACTCCCACTCCCAATAGTTCTCGTTCAGAATTTAACGTTGAACATGGTAGACTAAGAGCGTTTTCTGCGGTTTGTGCTCAGAGAGAATAGTGAATTGCATTTCAGATTCCTTAAGAAGTTTGGAGGAATTACCTGCTTTTCTTTAACATGCGGAATACAATTCAATGCAGACTTCTGGAGGAGGGCCCATCGCGATTACAGGCTGGTGACCCGGGGTGAGCCGGCTGGGAGAGGCGCCTGGCCAGGAGCAGAGGCGAAGTTTCTGGGAAGACCAGCAAGGGAACCAGCGCAGGGCTGGCGGAAGCTGTACCCCAAAGGGCGAGACCCGTCTTCTCTCCCCACAAAACCATTCCCAAGACTTTGTGGCGCGGCTGCTTCCCCAACAAGCCTGCTAGAGGATGGTTGAGATTTTTCTGCTGAAAGACGCCGCCCTTGCTCCTTGCTGGCGCTGAGGCCTGGCTCACCACAAGGACCTCCCGTTGGGTTTGGCAGCCCTGGTCCAATCGCCGCCTGCAGCCAGCAGGCTATGCCCCAGCAGCTAGCTCAGGCTGTTGTCCATCAGATCACCTCAGCTATCAAAGCCTCGGCGGAGGCGGAGAACACCTTCTACGAGGACATCCAGTACGTGCAAGTGCCTGTGGCCAACGCGCCCATCTCGGCCTCTGGGCTTCCTGGGCCCGGTTGCAGCTCACCCAGGGCGTAGAGACGAAGGTGGGCCGCCCCCTGCTGGGCTGCTCGTCTGTCTCTTCTCGGAGCCTCGGGAGGCACCGGCCAGCTCCCTGCTGGACAGCTCTCTGTTGGATGCCCCACCTGGACCCAACCCTCGCCGCGGTCACATCCGGGCACATCCAGGTCCAGCGACGGCTCGTCCACTTAGGAGTTCAAGCTGTTTGTCAAGAACACCGTGCACACGATCAGCTCGCCGCTGGGGAGGATTCCAGATGAATACGAGGAGGAGGTCTGTGAGAAGGACGCCTCTCTACGAGAAGGAGGTCTACGAGAAGGAGGTCCGTTTGATGTCAGCCAAACGGAAATCGACCCCGGCCACCCGCTGTCCCCGGGGTCAGAGGTTCGGATTTGCCGTTGATCCCACAGCAGGATCTGAACTTGAACATTCTACTCTAGCTGATACAGAAAAGCTGACGATGTCTTTTATAAGGACCAGAAAAAAGGGAGGGCAATTGCAGTTTTTAACCTTATAAATCCATATCTTTGGAGAATAAAACAGTAAATGGGAGGTGGTGAAGTGTTTCCTACCATGTGAGTGACAGGGCAGAAGGGCTGGGGCCGGGCCAGAGAGGAGGTGAGGCGGTGCCCACTCGCTGCTCCATGCATGGGGCAGGCCTGGAGCAAGTCAGCCAGAACCCCACCTCATTCTTTGGAACCCAAAGCCAGAGCCTCAGGCCTCATGGCACCTCCTGTACCGCTCACACGAAGTGCCAACCTCCTGGATAGGGAGCCTCAGACCACCTTCTTCAACCTTAGCGGCCCAACTTGGAGTTTTTGGATTGGGTTTAAGCATAAGATAATTTAGAAGAAAGTATTTCATTATGTAAAATTTTTTTGAGCTGCTCCAGATGGCGAAGTCTCAGGCTTTTGGTGAAAGGTGGTATTAGTCCCTGGAGGAGAGCCCATCGCGATTACAGGCTGGTGACCTGGCGTGAGCAGGCTGGGAAGGGCGCCCGGCCAGGAGCAGAGGACAAGTTTCTGGGAAGACCAGCAGGGGAACCAGCGCAGGGCTGGCGGAAGCTGTGCCCCAAAGGGCGAGACCCGTTCTCTGGGACATGTGCTGAGAGAGCAGACCTGACCTCAGGCTTCAGGGTTTCCTCTTCTAGGCCTTGGCTGGAAGGTCGGAGCTATGGGCCTGCCCAGCTCTGTCACCTCTGTCACTTCCCCTTCAGGTAACCTGGGGCGTCTTGGAGGTTCAGTTTCCCCACCAGTTAAAGCAAGGACAGCCTTTCTCTCACAGGGTTGTTGTGAGGATTAAATGTTCACTAGTGGCGTGCCTGGTCCATGGCCCATGCTGAGAGTAAAGGGTGGCTTTTGTTATTGCTGATGCTCTCAGGCCCTGCTGGTCCAGGGTCAGCACACTCATTCTCATCACAGCATTTGCTCCATCTGTGCACAGCTCTTTATTTACAAAGTGCTTTTCTGAAGAATCATTGTGTGGAGGAGAAAAAAGTTTAAGGTCTAGCAGTCTTTTCAGAGTTCCCCTTGTGTTTAATTCATGTGTGTCCATGGGTTGTGAGGTAAGGAGCTCGATTCCAGCTCCCCCTCAAATGCCTTGTTTGGAATCACTGACCATTAGGACCAGTGCATCAGTCTGGCTAACCCCTGAGACCCATGGGGGCACTTGGGATTCACGGCTAGGCCTTAGAATCTGGGGCGCCCTGCCTGGAGCAGAGGCGAAGTTCAAACTCCCCAGGTACCTGGGGATGTGGCTTGGGTCGAGCTATTCTGATTGAGAAGTCTGTAGAAAGACAACATACGAGACAAACAAAAGCACAACTGCTCCAGGTGATGCAGAGCTCAGGGTCCAGAGCCCAGTGGAGCTGAATGTTCTTTCTCTCCAAGTGCACCCCTGGCCACTGCCACAAATGGATTGCCCCATCCGCCCTTTATTCTTTTCTTTCCCAGTTAATAGAACAAGAATATTCTGTCAAATAGGAACACGCCCTCTAGAGATAAAAAGAGGCCAGAGCTGAGAAGCTAAAGAACACCGGTTTCTACCACCTGCTAAATAAGCTCTGGCAATTGGCACTTTTAAGGTTGTGTCTAAGTCACCAGGGAGTCTGGCCATGTCTGACCTATAAGGATTATCAAGATATGAGATGACATTTTAGGGCAGCAGTAAACTGCCCTTCCCTTTAAATTTTCTCCTGCCTCCTCACCACTATGATTGTATGTGGTTACAGTGTTATGTAATTTTCCAAGTTATTTTATAGCTTTTAAAATCTTAAAAGCCTCTTTTTTTGACCTATTGTCATGGGGTAGTGCCTTACTTTCCTAAGGCTGTCATAATAAATTACCACAAACTTGGTGGCTTCAAACAACAGACTTATTCTCTCACAGTTCTGGAGGCCACATGTCCAAAGTCAAGACGTCAGTAAGGTTATTTCCTTCTGAGGCTCCAAGAAAGAATCGTGCTGTGCCTCTCTCCTGCCTCCTGGTGGCTGCCGGCAATGCTTGCCATTCCTTGGCTTTTAGATGGATCATTCCAATTGCTACCTTCATCTTTACATGGCCTCTTCCCTGCGTTTCTGTGTCTTCACTGTGTCTCTGTGTCTCCTTTTGTCTGTGTCCTCCCTCATAAGGACACTGGTCATTAGATTTAGGGCACACCCAGATAATTCAGGATGTTTTATTTATTTTAAATATGTTTTTATTGATTGCAGAGACAGGAGGGGAGAGGGAGAGAGAGATAGAAACATTGATGAGAGAGAAACATCCTCCGGCTGCCTCTTGCACACCCCCCACTGGGGATCAAACTGGTAACCCAGGCATGTGCCCTCACTGGGAATTGAACTAGTCACCTGACTGGGAAGGAATCGAACCAGTGCATAGGATGATGCTCAACCAACTGAGCCCTGCTGGCTGGGCAGAATGTTTTTTGTTTTTTTTAAATCTCAAAATCTTTAATACTATCAGCAAAGACCCTTTTTCCAAATAAGACCACGTTCATTGGTTCCAGTTAGACATATCTTTTTCAGGAGCCACCATATCAACCCACCATAGGTAAGATATGCCTTTGGTTAGTAACACCCCTTATGCTTCTGTGAGCCAAATACTTTCTGTATTATTAAATAACTAGAGGCCATTGCACGAAGAGATTCGTGTAATAGGCCTTCCATCCCCTGGCTGCCGGCACCAGTTTTCCTCCAGCACCCGGGACTCAGGCCTTTGGTCCGGCCGCAGCCAAGAAGCCAAGCCTCTTCAGTCTTCAGTCTTCAGTCTTCACTCCGTGCCTGCATATGCAAATTAACCGCCATCTTTGTTGGGTTAATTTGCATAGTCACTCTAATTGGCTGGTGGGCATAGCAGAGTGACACCAATTTGCATGTTTCTCTTTTATTAGTGTAGATGTTGTCTAGTCCTCTAGGGGTTATGGCCATAGTGAGGGATGAATCTTGGACTCACTGGTGTCCATTGGTACCAGATATACAAAAGCTGACTTAAATTTTCAGGAATTTTGCAAGCCAGTTTTTTCACACTGTCATTATTAAAATTTAAATTATAGAAAGTTAGTTAAATAAGTTAAATTAAACTAAAATGACATTCACTCAAAACTCATCACTTCCTAATTATTTGACTACATTTGACTATTATGTTCTCTTGAGGTTATTTACATCTTTTGTATCTGTGTGGTGAGTTAGTGAGTGTCTCTTCCTGAACTCCAAGTGCAGTTACATTGATAACTTGAAATTAGTCATTGTGGGAGTGTTTACACCATGAAAATTGGCAAGTGCTACACATCAGGGCCTACTCTTTCCCGCAGAGCTGGTTGTTAAACAATTTTCAGCACTCTGCTGATCCTGGTAACCATGACAGTGTACCCCGGAAACTTCTGAACAAGAAATCTGCCTATGATTATGGATATAATGTGCCCTGGATGTTTAAAGTTAACTACGGTTTCAGTGATCAACTCATGAAATATGTGTAATTAAATGTGATTTACAATTTTTATTTTTTAAATATATATTTTTATTGATTTCAGAGAGGAAGGGAGAGTGAGAGAGAAACATCAATGAGGAGAGAGAATTATTGATTAGCTGCCTCCTGCACGCCCCCTACTGGGGATTGAGCCTGCAACATGGGTATGTGCCCTTGACAGAAATTGAACCCAGGACCCTCCAGTCTGCAGGTCAATGCTCTATCCACTGAGACAAACCAGCTAGGGCAACAATTTTTAAAACTACATTATGACTCCACCTATTACTAAATTCACAAGCCAAAAAAAAATCCTTTGCCAATCTACAAGTCCTCACTTTTGTTTTGGAAAATACCTCAGATGATAACAGATGTTTTCAAGAGTGCAAAGTTGATAGTTTGTAAATACTTGCAAACCTTTTATTTGGGCCAGCTCAGGGGTAAGATGCCAAAGATGCTCCGTGAAGCTTGGAGTTGGCCAGGCTTTTAACTTGCTGTGACCTAATGAAATATTTTAGTTTTATAGACTTTTTCTGTTTCCTTTGTTATGCACTGGCACCCCAGGCATTAGCTGGAAGTGAATTAGATGGCCCCAGAAGCCATGATTTTGCAGCCAGCAAGATATTAGAATCGAATTGATTACCTGGAGGTGTTTGCATATGGAAGCAGCCCTCCTACCTATTCATTTCCATTTTAACCTGAGATGTATGTGGATAGCTGGTTAATACCCTCAGAGGGTTTGATCCCTCTGCCCATGTGGCTTCTGAATCTGGGATGAATACTTAAAACCCATAAAGGGGAAATCATAAATAAAAGCAAATGTGACAGAGGAGAAATATACTTCTAAGTATATTAGAAACTATAACCTTAGGCAGTGTCAAATAAAAAAACCAAATCCAGACTCAGGTAAGGAGAGACTTTATTTGAAAAGACTATTATAATTAGAGGAGGGGATTATTACAATAGAAGGAAAGGAACTATTGCAATAGGAAAACACACTGACCATAATATGTATAAGCGTCTCAAAGACCAAGCAGAAAGGGTCTTTCTTTTATAGGGAAGAGTAAATAAGCCTAGAAGGAACTGGGTGTGGGGAGTGGGGCGAGCAGGTGGTGGATTGAACAGATGAGCAGGAAATGTCTTTTTGGTGGTTAGCTGATTCTCAGGAGAAGCTGTTAAGGCCTCCCCCCACTCCCCACTTCCCAGCGGTTCCTTAAGCTCCCAATGCTTGCTTAAACTCAAGGGCAGGCCAAAGTTCAGGGGCCTGGGGAGGAGGAGCCTGAGGAAAATTTGCCTGGCTAAGTTAGTGGGCTTTTCTCAGATCATTCAGTGGGGGCAAACAGATCAAGTAATTATTTATAAGACAAAGAATGAGAATTTGGGGGGTTGTGTCTGGACTTGTCATGGATAAATATGGGGTCATCTGTGGGTCTTTCATAAGTCCCATTGTTCCCAGTGGAAGTTGAGTTCTTGGGGTACTGTTACAATAAGAATTTTCAGAGGGCCCCCAGGGAAGGATGAGATAGTGTAGAGAGCTTTATTTCCATGGAATTACATGTCTGAGCTTCTAAGGTCCCCTCTCCTTCTGTCCCGCCATAGAAGTATAGCTGGGGCTTCTGTAGAGCTGAAATCAGAGCCAGTGTCCAGAGTTTCCTTTCCATATTGAAACGAGTCCAGCCCAGCCTCAGGCTAGCTTAGCTTATGTTTCCCACTGCAGTCCATTAGTCCATTGTGTGTGGGGTCCACATGGCCATGGGCCATATGGGTGAATACAAAGAGAGCCAAGAGTCACAAGAGTCATAAGTACAACAAGATCCTCAAGAGTGAAGAGAGCATTCCTTTGTTTAGGGGATTATGCATTCCCAAATTTTTTCGGGTTTGCTGTGGCCACACCCATTCTGACCAATGATCTCTGTTCCCAAGTGTGACAAACACCTTTCCTAGTCACCCCAACTTCACTGGGCATACATCTGTCTCCCCTTGTTGGCCCCCCCCCCCCCCCGCCAGTGATCTGCAGGGGATAGGCTGGTATTTCCATTTCCCTGGGGAAGGTGTAGTTGCAGCTTCCTGGTGAAGCTGCCCAAATGACATGTCTATGATGTCTGACCTTCCCTTTGATCCTTTCCTATTATTAATAACTAGCTAAGTATAATGGTATTAATATATGGAAGAATGCTTCTTTACAGTATTAAAAAATAAACTGAGGCATATTAAAAATGTTAAGCATTTATTTGAACAAAAGTTAATTTGAACTGGGAAGTGCCAAACCAGAAGAGTTTAGGAGCGCTCTACCAAAACAAGGTTGGGGAGACTTTTATAGAGAAAGGCACACAACAAAGTAAGGGAATTATTAATTGGCTATAGCTTAAAGCTTAGTTGGCTGTTTATCATTGATTGTCCTTAGGTTTCAATATTGTAATCCTTAAGCATTTATAGGTTTTGATTTTAGTTTGCTTATGTAGGCTACCAAGGCATTAGGGCCACCTCAGACTAATGGCCTCTTTAATTAATTTAATAGCATTAAGCTGTTTTCTGATATGCAAAAGGGTGTTGTTGGTAGTAGCTGTGGAATTTCTTGATCTCCCTGTTTTCCAAGAGTGTAGGGTTCCAGTAAAGTTCAATCTTTTCAGCAGCTGATTCAATTCACTCTGTATTCTACATTGGACTTTGGCTTTAATGCAGTGCTCTATTTGAGGAACTGTATCAGATATCTATGTATATATCTATATTCTCTCTCTCTCTCTCTCTCTCTCTCTCTAGAAAGGGGCATTGCTAGCAAGAAAAAAACCTGGTCTTGGGGCATGAAGTCTAAACCACCAACATTATAGAGCATAACTTAATAGTTCTTGGTTCAGAAACTTCTTGCCCATATATACAGGGTGTCCCAAAAATATATACACATTTTGAATGATTATAAAGTCAGTGTTTATTAACATACATAACATACAGTTCCTTTTCAAAATTAAGTGAGTTATCAGCTGTTAAAGTGTGTATACAATTTTTGGGGAGACACCATATATTTTATATTAACCTTTTATTTTAAAAAAATGCCTCTGGAATTGCTTGGTGGGTGGAAGTAAAAAATTTGCATGGGTCAAATAGAGCTTGTAACTTCTATTGCTGTTACAAAGAATCTGTCTTGTCTTCCAACACAGAGTTCCTACTGCTACCTCCAAGATGTGTGATCTCACCAAGATATTTTTGTAATTGGAAACTGCTATCATTCAGACTTTGCAATGACCTCACGGTATTCTGAAACCTGGGTAAGTTTCCTTTCTGAAGCCAGCATAAAATCAACCTTTCTTTCCTCCTTCCAGTTTCTCCCTCTCTCTCCTCCTCTCTCCCTTCTACTAATATTATCACTTTTTATGTTGGAAGCATGATAGACAAATTACCTTCTCCATAAAGAGTTGCAGCACCTGGACTACCCATTTTCAATTAACAGTACAGCAATATACTAGTAGAGCAGAACATAATACTGCTTGATTCAGAAAACATTCAATAAACTTTTTGTCACACACACCCCCCCACACCCACATCCACATTTTGCATACATTTGAAATGAAATGAATATTTAGGAGATTGGTTGGTCCTGTTGAAAGAACATGGTTGTAAAACAAAAAATTTTTTAACCTGCATGGCTGAAAGCCTTTTGAATAGAAAGGGCCATTGCTAGCAAGAAAAAAACATGGTCTTGGGGCATGAAGTCTAAACTCCCTGCAGGGCTAGTGGAAAAGACAAACATGCCTGGAGGCCTGCATCTGAAGGGCTTTTTCATTCTTCAAGGAGGAGGAGGATAGATGTAGGTGGTTTTGAAAGAATTTGCATTGGCTACAGATAAGGTGGGTGGGAGAGGGTGAAGTGGGGGAGGGCGGTTCTGGGGTAGGTGCACAGTCTGTGAGGAAGACGGTTTGCTCCTTTGGGTTGTGGATAGTTCATGTGTAAGTAAGAAGTGGAGGCTCCTGGGATGTGGTGGCACCTGGCTCTTCTCTTTTTGATGCCACCTGGAAGTCAACTCAAAGTCCCAACATACACTCAGGAATGTAAGTAGGTTTTGGTTGCTTTTGCCCTGCAGTTGTTAACCGATTGACTCCTCCCCTTGTCCTCCCTCTCTCTGGCCGGCTGTAATTTAATTTAGGACATCTCAGAATTTTCTCCTTGTCCTGGTCTTAGGGTGGGGCACATAGCCTGTATCTGAATGTCTCTTCCCTCACTACTTTTTACGTCTTTGAGCGTGTCACTAAAACTCTCTGAGCACCTTTCCACTTCTGCAAAATGCAGAAAATAGGAGGTGCTAATGTGTTTGTGGTGAGGATTAACCTGAATGAATTTCCATATGCCAAAGAACACGGACTAGATACTGAGCAAATGTTAGTTTCCTTCTCTAATTTATTGAATGTTAGTACATGCAGAAAACTAGACTAGACACTCTAGGGGCCCTACTGTTAAAGGAACGAACACTTTAATTGGGGAATCAGATAGATATATTAAGATATCTATTTGCATATCAATTCACACTTTCAGAAACCTCACCTACAATGACACAATTTCATCACCATTTGAAATTAGTTTTATAACTTCATCCGGGAGCTTACTCATAATTTAAATTTAGGTGACTCCTTTTATCACCATCCCTCTGCCTTGGGCACTTAGTCCCTTTGCATTGGAAGTTTTACTAATGGAAACACTATGCCCCTTCCCACTAGCACTGCATTAGTCGTCTTTACTGCAGTTGCGTTGTATGCAAGGAAGAGATCTGGACTGGACTCTTATTTTTTTTTATAATTTTTTTTTTATATTTTATTGATTTTTTGCAGAGAGGAAGGGAGAGAGATAGAGAGTTAGAAACATCGATGAGAGAGAAACATCGATCAGCTGCCTCCTGCACATCTCCCACTGGGGATGTGCCCGCAACCCAGGTACATGCCCTTGACCGGAATCGAACCCGGAACCTTTCAGTCCGCAGGCCGACGCTTTATCCACTGAGCCAAACCGGTTTCGGCTGGACTGGACTCTTTGTCTTCCAGGCTGCCCTTCTCTTTCTGCACCAGCTTGTCTCAGTTGTCTAGCACAGACCAGTTTTAACTCCTTAGTGGCTGCCAAACACCAAGGCAGTCAAATGAAATCCCCTGCGTCCCTCCCTGCCTGAGTGGGAAATCATGGTTAAAAGATAAAAAGCATCCCGTTGACCCTCACGGGGGCCACCTAAACCCACAAGGGGAGCTGCCTCAGCGACATCACCATAGAGGAGCAGGTCCATGTGGGCACGGGAGCCAGGGGACACTGGGCTCTCGGTAGGCAGTGCAGTGACAGCCAGGCTGTAGAGGTGACAAGCTCCCATGTCTCTTTTCTCTTGGGGGGCGGGGAGGTCGGGGTGGAGCTGTAGGGTGAATGAGGCATTAACACCACAGCAGACTCTACAAATGATTCTGGTTTGCACTTGGTAAAGGTCACCCTGTCGATCATGACCATGAGGGGCACCTGTGAGTTGAGTTTCTTTCTAGGCTCTGTGACTCTGAAAGAGTTTCACTTTGGAAACATGAAAACTGGGGTCAGCTCCTTCAAGAGGCAACACAAGGATTTTGTAGACTTATTTTAAGTAGTGAGAGAGGGACTCAATTGCCACCTTGTGACTGCAAAATACCCTGATGAGGGCCATTCTTAGTCCAGCAAGGTAGGACCGGTTCATTTTTAAGCTCTTCAGTATATTATGGTATTTGCTTGGTAAGTTTAGGCATGGATTAGACCTGCAGAACAGAGATTTATGGTGAGAAACTTCTTTTTTTGGTGTATTTTAAAAAAAATTCTTTATTGTTTAAGTATTACATATGTCTCCTTTTTTCCCCATTGATCTCTCCCCAGCCGTTCTACCCCTCTAGTGTCTGTGTCCATGGGTTAGTCTTATATGCATGCATACAAGTCCTTTGGTTGATCTCTTACCCTTCTCCCCTCTCCTGCCTTCCCTCTGAGGTTGGACAGTCTGTTCAATGCTTCTATGTCTCTGGATCTATTTTTGTCAGTTTATGTTGTTCATTATATTCCACAAATGAGTGAGATCATGTGGTATTTATCTTTAACTGACTGGCTTATTTCACTTAGCATAATGCTCTCCAGGTCCATCCATGCTATTGCAAATGGTAAGAGTTCCTTCTTTTTTATAGCAGTGTAGTATTCCATTGTGTAGATGTACCACAGTTTTTTAATCCACTCATCTGCTGATGGGCACTTAGGCTGTTTGCAAATCTTAGCTATGGTAAATTGTGCTGCTATGAACATAGGGATGCGTATATCCTTTCTGATGGGTGTTTTCTGATTCCTTGGGATATATTCCTAAAAGTGGGATTACTGGGTCAAATGGGAGTTCCATTTTTAACTTTTTGAGGGAACTCCATACTGTTCTCCACAGTGGCTGTACCAGTCTGCATTCCCACCAGCAGTGCATGAGGGTTCCTTTTTCTCTGCATCCTTGTCAGCACTTGATGTTTGTTGATTTGTTGATGATAGCCATTCTGACAGGTGTGAGATGGTACCTCATTGTTTTGATTTGCATCTCTGGGATGATTAGTGACTTTGAGCATGTTTTCATATGTCTCTTGGCTTTCTGTATGTCTTCTTTTGAAAAGTGTCTTTTAAGGTCCTTTGCCCATTTTTTGTTTGGATTGTTTATCTTCCTTTTGTTAAGTTGTATGAGTGCCCTATAAATTTTGGAGATTATACACTTATCGGATATGACATTGGCAAATATGTTCTCTCATGCAGTGGGCTCTCTTGTTGTTTTGTTGGTGGTTTCTTTTGCTGTGCAGAAGGTTGTTTTTTTTGTTGTTGTTTTTTTTTGATGTAGTCCATTTGTTTATTTTCTCCTTAGTTTCCATTGTCCTAGGAGCTGTATCGGTAAAGATATTGCTATGACGTATGTGTGATATTTTGCTGCCTATGGATTCTTCTAAGATTTTTGTGGTTTTTCCCATCTCTGTTTAAGTCCTTTATCCATTTGGAGTTTATTTTTGTGTATGGTGTAAGTTGGTGGTGGTCTAGTTTCATTTTTTTTGCATATATCTGTCCAATTTTCTCAGTACCATTTATTGAAGAGACTGTCTTGACTCCATTGTATGCTTTTGCCTCGTTTGTCAAATATTAATTGAGCATAATGACTTGGGTTGAATTCTGGTTTCTCTGTTGAGAAACTTTTTTTGGTGCCTGCAAATAGGGCTGATTATGATTAATAAGAGAGAGAGAGAGAGAGAGAGAGAGAGAGAGAGACACCTGATCATTTGCCTCGATCGGGGATCGAACCTGTAATCTGGGTATGTGCCCTGACTCCCTGACTGGAAATCAAACCTGCCACCTTTTGGTGCATGAAGTTCCAACCAATTGAGCCATACTGGCTAGGACTGTGATTAGTTTTTTAAAGGTTTTGGAGAAACATTCAGAGTCCCATGGATTCTTAAAATGGAGCACAAAATTGCCAATAGAAAGTTTATATAATGTAGTCGATGTACAGTGAGCAAGTCACAGATACTGGTGAATAATTTATTTGGTTAGGTACAAACTAAAACTAGGAACACAAAACAATTTCACACTCATGCACTTTTTAAAACTTTTAAATTTGAAATGATTGTAGATTCACAGGAATTCATAAAAATAACACAGATGGCTGAACCGGGTTGGCTCAGTGGCTAGAGCGTCGGCCTGCGGACTCAAGGGTCCCAGGTTCGATTCCGGTCAAGGGCATGTACCTTGGTTGTGGGCACATCCCCACTGGGGGGCGTGCAGGAGGCAGCTGATCCATCTCTCTCATGGATGTTTCTAACTCTCTATCCCTCTCCCTTCTTCTCTGTAAAAAATCAATAAAATATATTAAAAAAAAAAACCAACACAGATGGGGCCTTGTATCCTTCACCCAATTTCTCCCAATAGTAAAAGATCTTGCATAACCATAGTACAATATCATGACTATGAAAATGGCATTAGTACAATCCACAGAGATTATTCCAATTTTACCAATTTTGAGTGCATATGTGTCAATAGTTTTATGCAATTTTATCACATTTGTAAATATGTGTAGCTACCACCACAATCAAGACATAGAACTGCTCCATTACCAGGAGGGTTCTTCCTATTATCGCTTTATGGCCGCCCATCTCCTCTCCTCATTCCTAACTCCTGGTAACCACCAATTCTCCATCTGGATAATTTTGCTTCTGCGTTTTTATATTTGGGGAAATGTCTATTTATGCCCTTTGCTCATTTTATAATTGGATTGGCTTTTCTTTTTTATTGTTGTGTTTTGAGAGTTCTTTATTATAGATGTAAGCCCTTTGTCAGATATGTGGTTTACAAATATTTTCTCATAGTCTGTAAGTTGTCTTTTCATGCTTTTAACAGGATCTGTTCAGAGCAAAAGTTTTCAATTTTGATGAGGTCCAATTTATCATTTTTTCCCTTTTCTGCATTGTGCTTTTGGTGTCAACTCTAAGATCTCTTCACCAAACCCTAAGTGCTGCAGTTTTCTCCTAAAAGCTTCATAGACTTATGTTTTATATTTGGTTCTATGATCTATTTTAATTTTTTATAAGGTCTGATGTTTAGGTTGAGGGTTTTTTATTTTTATTTTTTTTATTTCTGAGGATAGCCAGTTACTCCAGTATCACTTGTTAAAAAGGCTAACCTTCCTTCATTGAATTACTTTTGCACCTTAGACATATTTGTGTGGGTCTGTTTCGGGGTTCTCTGTTCTGCTCCATTGATCTATATGTCTCACCCTTTGCTAATACCGTACTCTTTTAGTAGCTATGGCTATGTAGTAAGCCTCAACATTAAGTAGAGTGATTTTGCCAACTTTATTTTAGTTTTTCAGAATTATTTTACCAATTTTAAGTTCTTTGCCTTTTTATATAAATTTTAGAATACGCTTGTCTATGTCCATCAAAAAAAGCCACATATTATTTAAAAAGCTTTATTTAATTCTGTTGTGAAAGCCATATATGTTCATCATTGAAAATTTAGAAAATACAGATGCTCTATAGATACCCATAGTAAGGTCATTAAAGTGACCAAAAGCCTGTGGAACTGCCCTGTTCTTCAGATTAAGATAACATTTCCTAATAACATCTCATGTTCTAGGTGCCATATTAATAACTTAACCAAACATTATCTCATTAAATCATTAGACCACTGGGGAAATTATCTACATTTGACTCTTGAGGAAGCTGAGACTCACAAAGTTCAACTAGTTTGTCCAAAGTCACCCATTTAACAAGTGTTAGAGCCACAGTTTTAACCAAAATCATACAAGGCCCATTGTAATTGAGCAGCTGCCTCATCTCCCATCATCCTCTCACATTTGACTTGCTCCCCAAGCTGGATCACCTGTTTCTTGCTTCTGTGATTTTAGATGTGAGGTTTCCTCTGCCAGGAATGTCCATCTTTACCCTAGGATATGTTTTGAGAGAGTGAGAGAGCAATTCAATGTAATAAATATTAATCAGTTGCCTCCCAAACACACCCCTACCAGGTATTGAACCACAACCTGGGTATGTACCTGACCAGGAATCAAACCCACAACCCTTTGCTGCACAGTACGAAGCTCCAACCTACTGAGCCACATTGGGATATATTTCCCTTTTGATTGCCTAGGAATTTATTTTTCAAAACGTAGCAGGTATCACCTCCTCTAAGAAGCTTCCACCCCCCACCTCCACCTCCCACCCCTCTACTTTGGAATTGTACAATTAGAGCTACTACTTGTATGTAACCCTAATTGCACCCACTGGGGTTCTAATTTATTTATTTATATGTGCGTCTCTAAGAGGCTTTGAACTCCAACAAAGGCAGCGACTGTCTTTTATTTGTGCTGCTACAGCAAATAGCACAGTGCCTGGCCATTTAATGACTTTATAGATTTATCATTTAGAAAAAGAAAGGCTAATCCCTGCTCATAGACAGAAGGCATACTTTGAATGCCCATAGAGCTCAGGCAGGTAACAAATATGTGAGTTGAATGAAAAGCATACAATAGAGAATGGTGGGGCCTATTGTGAATGGAGGAGCTTCACAGATTCACTTAGAGACATTCAAATTAAATCTGAAAAAGCATCATGCCAGGTAAGCCAAAAATATCTGCAGGCAGAATAGGCATGTGCTTTGCAGATTTCAAATCTTGCCTAGAGAGTTTATAACCTCATTAGAAGAAAAAAAATTCCTAAAAGAAACAAGACATGACTTAATTAAAAAAAAAACACACCAAAAACAAAAGGCTGTTCCGGAGAGCTCCAGCATTGAGCAACTCTAAGGAGCAGAGGAAATTACTGGGAAAGCCACAAGTCACATCTTCTATGTGGTTTCCCTAATCACAAGCATGTGAATCAACTTTATTATTATATTTATTTTATTAGAATATTATAGTCCAATATTACTGTATTTACTTTGTTAGAATACATAATAAATATATAGCATATAGTTTATATACTTTATGATATTTATTATAATATAAATACTTATTTATATTTTTTTATTTAGGGTGTGATACATTATTGTTTTATGGATCTCTACATATACTGGATACTAAACTTTTTTAGTTGTATGGGTTGCAAATATCTTCTCTAAACTGTAGTTCGTTTGTTTTACTTTGTTTATAGTATCTTTTGTTGTAGAGAAGTTTTAAAATTTTAATGTACTCAATTTAGCAATCTTTTTCCTTATGGTTTGAGTTTTATTGTATTTTATTTAAGGTCAAAAGGGTATCCTTGTATATTTCCTAATTTTTTTTCAAGTTTTTCTTTTACATACTAAGTCTAAGTTAAATTAAATCCACTTGGGACCTGAGATAGGGATCTAGTTTTCTTTTCTTTCTATCTATAAGATAATTGCATTATCGGGATAAGCTAGTTAAATTGCAGTAACAAATTACGCTGTAAATCTCAATGGCTTAACAAAGATTTGTTTCTTGCGTATAGTGTCCAACATTGGTGACCAGTCAGGGGTGGGGTGAGGAGAATTGGTTCTCTCAAACACCAAGGTGGAAGTGGCTCTGCCAGTTTCTTCCAGAACACACAGCCTCCTCTGTTAGCTGCAGGAGAACAGACTGCAGAGGGGACCTCACTCCTGCAGTCCTAGGAGCTCATGTCACTCTGTGCACAGGCCATGGCCATACCTGTCACGTGGCCTGACTAGGAGGTATGGAAGGGTGCACTTCAGTCTGTCGGAAAGTAGAGAAAAAATCCAACAATCTTGAGCACTATTAATATCTACCAGATTAACAGTTCCAGCATCATTTATTGAATAACCCCACCCGCTCCCTTGATTTGTGATGTCATCTCTGTTATATTATGCAATCCTGTGTCCATTAAGCAAGAATTTGTTTCTGAGCTCTCTATTTTGATCCATTGCTCTAATGGTTTATTCCTGGCAAATATTATACTTTTAAAATTACTATCCTTGCATAATGTCTTTATATATAATTATGGTGAGTCACCTATATTGTCCTTTTTCCTTAAATTGTCTTTTTGCCCCTATATAAATTTTAGAAGCAGCTTGTAAATTTGCATGGAAAAAAAGCCCGTTTGTTAGATTTTGACTGGAATTACATATAATTTATACATTAATTTGATACTACATGACATTTTTAAGATTTTGGGTCATGCCATCCATAAATTCTTAAATTTTAAGTCCTTCCATAGAGTTTTGTGTTTTTCTCAATAAAATTCTGGCACATCTTTTGGTAGATTTATTTCTAAGTATCTTATAGATTACTTTAAATCACCCAAGTGGTTATCTTTTAAAAAATCACATTTCCTATTTGTGATTTATTTATAGGAAAGTAATTCTTTTAAAAAGTATTAATTTTATGCTCAGAAAACATCTGAACTTCCTTTTTGTTCCTAATTTTTGGTCTGCAGAGTTTGCTAAATTTCCTGTGTAGAAAATTATACTATTTGCAAAAAATGCTGCTGCTCTTTTTCCCCAAATCTTACACTCTTTTCTTCCTTCTCTTACCCACTCTTTCCCTCTCTTCCTTTATTTTCTCCTCCCACTTTTCTCTTCCCTTTTCTTCTTTCTGCACAACCTAGAACCTTCCATTCAAATTTGTTCAAACATGAGGAGCAGGCCTCCTGTCTACTTACTGACTTCAAAAAGGATGCCTCTACTATATTATTTCGTGAGTTGTAGTACATACCTTTGCCATGTAAAGGAGTTCCCCCTTGTTTTTATACTTTGACTAGAGTTTTTGTTATCAAAAATTTGTGCTGAATTGATTCCACCAGGATTTTGACCAAAAAACCCACAAAACTGTAACTTTTACTTTTCTTCCAAAGCTTTTGTATTTGGTCCTTCCATTATCCTGGAGCCGATTTCCAGAGAATGTTTCCAGCTACATATGATTCTTTTCATAACAAGCAGATGTCTTAATGGTTTGATGACCATGGACCACTTTTTCTATAACTTTGATTCTTTCTGTGTCCCTATATTTAAAAATCTACGTATATGTGTGAATAAAATCCATATATTCCCATGAAGTTTTTGGCTGATGAAGAGTTCGAGGGACCAACTCAGAAGACAGAACAATAAGTTTAGGCTGATCTATTTATTTCAAACTTATGACAACTCAATAATTGATTTTCATAATATTATCAGGAAGTTTTAACTTATCCCCATAAGATAAGCCTCTCAGGATTCAGAATACCATTTTTTTTTTTTTTTTTTTAGTAAAAATCCACAGAATGAGCCAGAAGGGGGTAATTATTTTCCGTTTCTTTTGCAATAGTTGCAAATAACCTCTCAGCTCCTCCACCCCTGAGGCTCGCAGATTAATTGTAACTTCTCAAGGACAAGAGCACCCTTTCTAGGATTCATTTGTCAGCAAAGATTATAGTGCTGCACTGTGTCAGTTCCTCCACGGCTACTCTCACACTGGTGGTTCTATAACTGTCAGTAAGATTTCTTAGTTAGCCAGATAGCTATTGAAGTTCGTCAGAAGAACAGATGGATTTTCTTTTATAAAAAGAATTAAGGTTAAACCAAACCAGAGCTCTAAATCTAAGGTACTGTCTCCTCAGGGTTTACGTCCAGACATTTCGGTTTGAAGGGCAGAAGCTTCTTAGACTGGGGTTCCTGGCTGGTTTACTGATCCGGTGGGATTATGTGGGTGATAAGCTGCCACTGTCCTTTTATGACTGAGAGCAGATTCTACCTATGAATATAAATTGGTGACTGTACGGCATTTAATCCTAAAGATTTCCTGGGTAATAGACGTTCTCCTCCTGAAAATATAGCCAAATGTCCATTTGTGCACTTCTGAGGTTTCATGTCAAATTGCTACAGCACAGAGTGCGTTGAAAGCTTCCAAACATGTCATAAAAATAGTAATCCTCAATGATTTTCTTGAGAGAAAGGGAAAAGACCATATATTAACCACTTTTCCTTTCATAGGAAGTTGAAAAATGAACTCCTAAGAGAAGTGGATCTAGCTGAGAGTTAAGATACTTCTCCACCCAATAGATTGAGGAACGGCCTGGGAGCCATATCTACAGTGGTTTTATTGTTAATAACTCAGTAAGACATCTGCAGGTTGTCTTCTCAGCTCTATTCTTTTGTAAGTGAACTGTTAATAGAAGATATTGGGGTGTTGATTATACATCCTAAAGTGATTATTGAAGTAGAATTCTCATGTCTCAGCAGACAAGCAAGGACAGTGGCTTTATTCCAGCAAGACTGTAAATCACCAGGCTTGAGAACTGCTGGTGACACTGTTCATGATAGAGTCTTGCAAATTTGAAAACCTCAGTTATTGCTACAGCAATAATTGTATACAACAGTCCTGATCCTTGAACAGATTTAATGTCCATGTATCCATAAATAATATTTTTTTCATCCAGTTTTCCATTCTTCTGTAAGTCCGTTTCTTCAAAAGTACTATCACATTAAGTAAATTATTTGTTTGGTTCTACATTTTCTAATAGGCTCTGAACTTCCAGAGGGTAAGCACTTTGTTATGTTCATCTCTGTATTTCCAGTTCTTGGGCATATAGATCACACTCAACAAATCTTGGGTGGAAAAATGTTATACATATTAATAGATGCCTCACCTCTTTCCCCCACCAGTTATTACCTATTGGTGTCACTCTTCCTTCCTTTGGGGCAGCTGAGCAGTCTGTTAAATTGTATATACATTTTTTGGGGGGGACACCGTATATATACTTAAAAAAACATTTTATTTCTGAGGTCAGAGAGTGAATCTTTTCTTGTTGAAATAAAGATGTACTTAGCCCTGATTTCTCAAGCTGTCAGCTGTGGCCAAGGTGAGTCTTTAGCAAAAGAGATGATGTGACCCAGGGATACTATAGTCAGGTGGGTCTTCAAGGAGCAGATTCAAGACTCTTTCAAGAAGCATTCTCTTGACTGCTCTTTGAGTCTGAGTTTGTGGTCTGCTTTGCTCACCCTCACATTTCTTTACAGTACAGTGCAATGACCTGTTTATGTGTACAATGAACTTGGGATAGTCACATTTTAGACTATAAAGCAACTCTTTTCTTTTTAAAATTGCTGCAGTTTAGAGAATAAAGTTTGGGGTCACCATATTTATGCAGCCATTTGTAGCATTAGCCCAGGTTCCTTCAGGGCGAAGCCCTGTCTGCATGTTGAACAGAGAAGCATATTGTGAGCACTAAAAGAAAGTTAACTAATTGGGCAAAAAACTTCATGAAATCTCAAATATAATTCTGTACATAAGCCAAAGTGAAGGAGAAATTCAAAGCAGCTGTATCAGTTAGGGTCCTTGCAAGAAACAGGTGGCCCATTCAAAACGTGTGATTTAAAAAAAAACACAACAGAAAAAAACAGAAAAAAACAAAATGGGTGATTTGAGGAGAGTTTAATAAAGAACTAATTACAAAGGTGTGGAGAGATTTTGCTAAAACTCTAAGGGGTAACACAATACCAGGGGTGGGACTGTATTACCATAATCTGGAGTGGGAGGAGAGAGGATTTGGGGGGTTTAGGAGAGAGCTGTATGGAGAGGGTTGCATGGTAGAAGCTGTGGTCTTCATTTGAGGGTTGCAGCTACCCCCACAATGATGCTGAGGGAGAGGGTTGGTGAAAATACCTCAACCTTACTCTCCCTTTTTTCTTTTTTAAAACCTCTGGTCTGTGCTCCCTTTAACTGCACTCAACAGGAAGCCAAGGTCATATACTCTGTACACATCCTGAGACACAACATCATATGGAAGGGTGGAGAGTGGGTCTGAGGGCAAATGGAAGATTTGCAGCAGTTCAAGGGGAAAAAAATATAGGGCATGGGGAGGGTAGAGGAGTTTAAAATACTCTCTGGAGTCAAGAAATGTGACAGTAACAATGATAGATTTTTTTGTGGCTCCTGGAATTACTGAAAGCAATGACCATAGTTTGTACTTATATTGTCTAAAATCTATATCTCCCAGTAGACTGTAAGCTCTTCAAGGGCAGAGACCACCAGCATCAGCACCAGCAGTAACTATTTACTGAATAAATAAATGGAAGACTCAATGGGAAGCCATGTGGCCACTTCAGAGAGGATGCAGTCCAATTGAGGAGACTTCCGACCTTAATCCATTCTAAGCCCAGTACAGTCCTTCAAAGAATGGAGATTTTCAAAGATGGAGAAAATGCTCAGGGAAGAGACTATATTCAGGCAATCTAATTTTCTTTTTACATGAAAGGGGTTAACTTTAAGAAGGAATGACTCTCCAGAGTTCATCATAATGTTCCCATTACAGACTGTCTGAATTATAATGAATTACTGTGCATTATATATAATTTTCTGTTAATTAAGTCTTGTACCAACACTATTTCAATAATTGTGTAACAAGTCAGAGGATTGGACAGGTATGTCTGACCCAGAGCTCATATACCCTCTGGAATGCTGGGCCGATTGGTGGGAGTCAAGGGTGGGGACGGGATGGTGTCACAGTGTATTTTAGCAAAGGCAAAATTCTGTGACACTAAGTACTAGGGGACTAAGGGAAGGATGCACTAACACAGGTGTTTCATTGTGTAGCCCTGCACAGCACTCAGTCTACTCAATGATCAGGGCCAGGTTTTTATTGCAAAATTAACCAGAAATAATGGTAAACAACCAGCACCTGGCCGAGTGAATGGGCTCAGTAAATAGTTCTTGCCTGTGGTGAGGAAGAGCCAATGGCACTGTACTACTGTTTAACTGTTATTTTTTTCAGAGTCATATAGGAACAGCTTAGATGAATCATTTTTATGTGTTTTTATTTTTCCTGTGATCTTTGAAAGGCAGTAGGGTGCACTAGAGGGCAAGGTTTAAATGCCTGCTGTGTGATCTTGGGTGAGTTGCTTAATCTTTAGTTCTGTCATCAGTAAAATGGTGATAAGAGTAGTACCTACTACCTAGCATTGCTGTGAGGATTTAATACACAAACATAAATATAAGTAAAGCCTAGCACATAGTAAGTACTCCATAAATGTCCATTATTAATATTATCATTGATCAATGAACAAATACAAATTCAACACACTCAGTTCATCTCAAATCTTGACAATGGTAAAATCTAGTGATTTTTAAGGGGTCACTTTGAGCCTGGAAAAAAACTTTGGGAAATACCTATCCTTAGTATTTAGTGTGAAATGAATACAAGGAGAGAGGATAGCCTTAGTAGACCACGGAGGTACATTAATAAAAACGTATGCTTAATTCCATGTTGAAGTTGTCAGTTAAGTAGACTTACTGGTGGATTTTGGACGGAGCTAATGGAAACTAACCGATGGGAGAGCCAGGCAGTGGGTTGGCATTTTTTCTTGGCTGTGATGCTGAGACCCTGCTCAGGAAAGCTGCAATAGCAGAGGTTCTGCCTCACAGACTTGTGAGGTGCTGTGCTCACCCTTTTAATGAAAATAACACAAGAGAGAAGAGCACAGTGAATGTTCCAAAACATGAGAGGAAATAGAGTTGTAACGGTGAATCAAGATCATGAAGTGATATTTATCAGTATAAAGAAAATACCATATTGATTACTCTATATAATCTCATTTAACCCTTACCCCAAGCCTGATTGGCAAGTATCTCCATTTTATAGTTGAAGACATGGCAGGTAAGAGAAGATAAGTAACAGGGCATTAAAGGAGTACTGATACCTAAATAACTTGGTTAAATAACAGCCCGGTATGGTAGACTGGCATAAAACACGTTGGTAACGCTGGACTAAGGTGAGTTCCTAAGCGGTAGAGTCAGGATGGGCACTCCAAAAGCCCTGGGTCCTTCTGCCAAAGTGGCATGGCGCTCCTCTGTCACTAAGAAAGATTTCTGAGCATGTGTTACAAGGGCAATTTGCTAAGTGCTGACGGTAGAAACGGGGTCATGGCGTGGTCCAGGTTGTTGTCACTGATTTATTTATAGCAGGATCTGCAGTCTTTGGCTTTGTTTCACTTGGTTCAAACAGAGTTCATTTGTGGAATTGAAAGGGATGCTATTCCAACCACAGAGCAGAGTCCTCTGTGTTCATCACTACCTGATAGAATGAATAAGTTGAAGCAAAGTGGTGGATGGAAGTGCTAGGAACTACCAGCTTTTCCACCTTGGTAGCTTCCAGTGAAAATGTATTTCGAAGGAGGCATCCCAAGAGCCCCTGACCACTCTGTGTTTCTCTAGCTCACCAACATTGAAATCACTGCTATTAACCACCATCTATTGAGTATCTGTCTATTATATAATTAACACGTATAAGGCAAAACTTCCAATCATTATTTCCAATCCTCACCATGATATCGTAAAGTAGCTAATTTTACTCCCATTTTATAGATGAAGAAACAGATAATGAGAGGAGTTACATGGAAAGTCATTAGCAAACGTGAGATTCAAACAAAGAAATGCCTGACTGAGACATCAGCTTTCATGTTGGCTCTGCTCATTTGACTTGGCATTTCTAAGACCGTATGTAATGCAAGGAGGTGGAACACATACCTAGGGTCTCCAGAGTATAGGCTTTACAATGAAAAGCAGCTCTTCAAAGGGTGTGGGTCATAGAGAATAAGATGAATTGAGAGGCTATGGCCCTGCATTAAGTCAAGTTGGGCTCCAGTGTTGACTTGGTGGTCAAGAGAGTCTGTGTAGGAAGCAGATGGTCAAAAGTTGCTTGAATTAAATGCCATGGCCTGGAAAACATAAGAAACTTATAAATCCTAACTCATTAAATTTCCTCAGGGAAAGATATTGAACCTCGCCCCCTAAACATTTGATTTTTAAATGTGAATTTCTGGGTTATTGTGCTGTACCTTTTAAAAAAAGTTTTCATTGATTTTAGAGAGAAAGGGAGGGAGAGGGGGAGAGATAGACCAGAGCAGCGGTTCTCAACCTGTGGGTCGCGACCCCTTTGGTGGTCGAACGACCCTTTCACAGGGGTCACCTAAGACCATCCTGCATATCAGATATTTACATTACAATTCATAACAGTAGCAACATTACAGTTATGAAGTAGCAACGAAAATAATTTTATGTTTGGGTCACAACATGAGGAACTGTATTTAAAGGACCAGAAAGTTGAGAACCATGGACTAGAGAGAGAATCATCTATTGGCCACCTCCTGCATACCCCCTAATGGAGGTTGAGCCCCAAACCCAGGCATGTGCCCTGACTGGGAATCGAACTAAGACCTGCTGGTTCATGGGTTGATGCTCAATCACTAAACCACACTGGCCAGGCGTGTTGTACTTTTTACTTCCTGGCCCATTAAAATAAATCGTGAGGAATAAGTGAAGGGGAGAAATCCTATTTAAAAGAAGTGCCAGCAGCAAATGGGACAGCAGGTGCAGTTGGTAATTTTAACCTAATGGTGGGAATGCAAGTGGAAAATTATGCTGAAAACTTCCTATTTGATAGCATTTATTTGAATTACAATGCTAATGACTTGTTGACAAAGTTCTTTAACCCCAGCTCTCATGTAATAGACTTATTTTGTGGAGATAACAACCAAGATATTCAAGTTTATGTGCTAAATGTTGTATGTTTCTCTTTGATTATTAATTGTGACTTTGGCAAGGCACAATTACTTGCATGATTTTGGTTGTAGTTAAGTAGGACTCATTGGCTTGGAAATAAATAGCACTATATTCGGGACAATGTCCAAAGCCTCTGTTTTCCCACTGATAAATGAAGCAGTGTCATAATAGATAATGCCTAAAATTCCTTCCATTTTCACATTATAAATTGTTGGTGTAGAAAATAATAATTTCAAATATTTTTGGTGGAGTGGGGCCATGTTTTCTATTGGCTTAGTAGTTTTTCAGAAGCATATTTTTCATTTAGTTTGAGCAGACAAAGTTTAGAGAGGAAACTGTAAATATCAATGATTTTTCTTTGGGTAATGGGTGTCCTGTGGTATTCTATCAAAATCACCCGGCCAGCGTGGCTCAGTGGTTCAGCATTGACCTATGAACCAGGAGGTCACGGTTCCATTCCCAGTCAGAGTATACGCCTGGGTTGCGGGCTCGATCTCCTTTGTGGGGCGTGCAAGAGGCAGCCGATCAATGATTATCTCTTATCATTGATGTTTCTATCTCTCTCTCCTTCCTCCTTCCTCTCTGAAATCAATAACAATATATTTAAAAATAAATCTATTTCTTTCCTTTAAAAAGCAAGGATTTCTTGACAGAATGAATGGTCTTTTCCCTCATACAGAGAGTGATGGTGTAATTGGTAGTTTGATGTCCAGGGGTTCAAGATCGTCCCTTTCAAAAATGGATGTCAAATAGTTGAGGAGCAATAGACCCTGGACTTCCCTTCCCCCACTCTCCCTATCACTCCCTTGCCCCAATTCCACTTTTTGAAGAAGATGATATTGATATGCCATGGAACAAGTACATTTTGGGAGATTATACATACACTAGAGGTCTGGTGCACGAAAATTCATGCACTGGCGGGGGGGGGGGGGGGGGTGGTGGTGGTGTCCCTCAGCCCACCCTGTGCCCTCTCACAGTCCGGGAGCCCTCAGGAGATGTCCTACTGAGGGAGTCTGGCCTCCCTCTGTGGGAGGCGACTGGGTGGGCTGATCAGGGGACACACCACCCCCATCACCCTGCCACTGCCAGTGCCCTCCTCCCTCCCGCCGACACTGGTCACTGCTGCCCCCCCCCCCCCCCCCCCATCACCATCCTCTCCCTCTGATTCACCAAAGGCTAGATGCTGGAAAATTATAGGCCCAAAGTATTATTTACTATGTACCACAGGGTTAACCAAATAACTCACTGCAAACTAAATTGGTTATAATGATATAAAAGTAATAGTAGTTTATGACTTATTTACTTATTAAAATTTTTTCCAGCTTTATTGAGATATAATTGACAAATAACATTGTGTAAACTATAATGGATACAATTTAATGATTTCATATATAATGACATGATTACCACAATAAGGTTAACTAACACATCCATCACCTCACATACATACCTTTTCCCCCCTTTTTTTTGGTGGTGAGAACTTTCAAGACCTATTCTCTTAGCAAATTTCAAGTATAGCATACCCATTGTTAACAGTAATTTATAATTACAAATGAAAACAATACAATGGTTATTTTGTTCTGGTAAGAAACTTAGGAATTCAAGCGACATTCAGGTGTCTAGTGAGAGGCTTGCTATACTGAATTCAGTTTTTCGGTAAACTTTTGTTAACATGTGGCATGGGAATGTCAGATTCTCTTAACAGCCGCAGACCTGGAGGTGCCCTGCCCGCTCCGCCCAGAACCTCTTGTATCTTCCTTTCCTTTGTGCACCCCTTCCCTGGCTTCTGTGAGCTCTTGCTTCTTTTGCTCACACCTGTGGTTCTCTTAGGAGGCCTGCCCTCCAGTCCTAGAGATGCTTTGCCTGTGCATAAGAAATACCAGAGAATTTACCTGCACACAGGGTGAGATTTAGCCCATGATGGACAGGTGCCTTGTCAGTCCCAACCTTGCCTGGAATCAGGACAAATTCTGGGGTGTAGCTTACACTTCTGGGTTCCCTACAGGATCAGGCTGAAGTGATCCTCTGGGGAGCTTTGCCTGAAATCCCATCCTCGCTTGGCTTCTGCTATGAGGTCCTGCTTCTGCCATTCCTGATTGGTTACCATTGGAAGCACTTCCCAGATGAATAGTTTGTATACAGAGTTCTTTTCATCTCAGGGTCTGCCTTGAGAGAACCCAAGTCAGAACCCTTTTATAACTGCTCTAGCAGGTTACAAAAAAGTGAAATGTGGTTTCACATAAAAATAAAAACTTGTTCTTGGCCACAGAAGCTCTCACAGATATCCTGAGATGTTGAATCATACATATGCCTTTAACTGTCTTGATTTAAAAGCAAAATGAGTAGTAAGTGGATCAGCATTTTTCCCCGGGGCGGTGGGTATAATCTCTAGAGTGCATCCCAGGCTGTAGACATTGAAGGCTAAATCCCATGCGTTCAATGCTTCATCAACCCCAGCTGCATGTTATGGAGTAATTTGCCATCTTCGGGTTACCCTCACAGTTTAATATTTGCTTTGATTTCAGTGTCTGCTTATGATGTTGGTTAAATACGATACTGTGAAAGTAGATAGTTCTCTAAAGGCAAATGAAAAATATTTCAAGGTTTTATTTCTTAGAAAGTGGGTTTCGACAGAGCAACATCTTGACAAACAGTGTCCAGTTCTATAGTTAGGCCCCTCTTCTTCCAAACTCTAGTTTTATTTCACTGGAGAGCAATGGACCCAGCATCATAAAGAAGTTTCCCGGGGCTCCTAAAAGAACCTTTCCCCCGAGCCTCATGCATCCAGGCATCCAAGTAATGCCATGTTTTCTCAGCAGGATCCTCCGCACTTTGAGTGATGTTGGCTTTTGCTGGAGCTCTCAGCAGTCTAGCTCTTCCACCTAGTTGCACCCAATTTCACTGATCAGTAGCTCTGGCTTAGCTTCACCCTCATATATTCAATAATTCAGTTGGCAGGTGCAGAGCAGACACATTTAAACCAGAATTGCAACATCTTGGAAGAACCGGGAAAACACTGTTTACTGTCTTTGGATTTTGACATTTAATTTGGACAGAGGAGGATCAACAGTTTCAGCATATTCTGGCATTAGAAATATTTAGTATTATTTTTAAATTAATTAGATTTTGCTTGGCTGGTGTGGCTCAGTCGGCTGAGCATCATCCCATGCACCAAGGGGGTTGCTAGTTTGATTCCTGGTCAGGGCACATGCCCGGGTTGTGGGCTAGATCTCCAGTAGGGGGCATGCAGGAGGCAGCCGATTGATGTTTCTCTCTCATTGATGTTTCTAGCTCCCTCTCCATTCCTTTCTGTTTCTGAAATCAATAAAAAAACATATTAAAGGTAAAAATAAATTAATTAGATTTTTATTCTTTTGCAAAATGGTTTCAATCTGTTGATTCCTTTAATATATCAGGATATTGGCAGGTTGTTCCAATCTGGGCAGTCACTGGCCACAGAGTTGGGCTCATCCATGCTGGGAAGAGACCAGAATTTGAAAACGAGTGAGCATTCCCCCTCAGAGAAGCATCTTTCTGAAGCTGCACTCAGGCTTGGCAGCTGTGATCAGAGGAAGACATTTAAAAAAAAAAAGAGTTTAAGATACTTTCAAATCTATAGAAAAGTTGCACAGATAGTAGAGAGAATGACCCTTCACTTAGCTTCTCCTAATGTGAACATCATATACAAACCATGCTCCAACCTTGTCAAAACCCAAGGAATCAACATACAATAGTAAATATAGGCTTTATTTGGATTTCTGCAGTTTTCTCTGACTGTTCTTTTTCTGTTCCAGGATCCAATCCTGCGTCCCACATGTATTTGGTCATCACATCTCCTTAGTCCATACAGATACTTAAAAAAAAATCTCTTCAGATGATATATATGTGGATCTGAGCATCTGTAGAGCCAGGCTTTCTGGGTTTCAGTCATGGTTGTGCTTCTCCTTAGCTCGGTAACTTCCAGCGAGTTATTAAACCTTGTTGTGCCTTATCTGTAACTTGGGGATGTTAATAATACATAATCTGTACTTGAGGGCTCTGATCATATTAACCTCATATGGCGTTGTGGGGACAGATCAAGTGAGGTTATGCAAAAGAGCTTAACACCAAATCCTTAAGAGTTTGGTACCCATTGTTACTTTTATGGTTATTATTTTCACCCTATGTAAGCCTCTAGCTAGCATATTAATTCATGTCTTGTGTGGTCACAGATTATTCCTTCCTAATAATTATTTTCTTGAGTAGAAAATAATGCACATGGTACAAAATATTCTACCAATACTAAAAAATGTAGAGTAAAAATTATTTTTCCTTCTCATTCCCCCTCCTCTCCTCCACCCACTGCACCAGATAACCACTTTTACAATTTCTTATACATCTTCTGGAAAGGTTTGATACAAAGGAATATCTTTCTTTAACTACATCTAGAACTCTTAAAAAGGTGATGAATAATAAAGGCTGAATATTATCCAAAAGGGCAAAACTAGGTTTATCTCATACGTATTTTGACTAATAATAATATTAGGTGTACTTTATTGAGCACTTGCTAGGTGGCAGGCATTCTGCTTTGTGTCCTCTCTGTCAATACATTACCTCACTTAACACACTAATAATCCTATATAATAAAGAGCTAATATGCAAATGGTCATCATGCCCTCATTCCCTCACGCCCTCACGCCCTTGCGCTGGGGCCAGGGGGACTTGAGGCCACACCCCTCCACCCCGGTGCTGGGACCAGGAGACCTGAGGCTGGGCTGGAGGACCTGAGGCCGCACCCTCCACTCTGTGGGGATTGATAGGGGTGGGGCCGGCCAGGTCTGGGTCTCTCGTGATTTCGAGGTGCGTGCAGGTGGGTGGGGACTTGACTCTGGGTTCCGTGGTGCGCCCCAGACTCTGAAAGGAGGGAGATTTTCATATACATTTTACTAATTTTCTTTCACCACTGACATTTCTATTATAGAGAAAGGGCAAATAGCAATATGAAAATATTTCATCTAATTAATTCCTTTGTAATGTGCACCGGGCCACCAGTAATAATAATAATAGTACCTGTGCAGTAGGTACTCTCAGCATCTTCAATTTACAATTTAAGAAACTGAGGGCTGAAGGGGCTAATTAGCTTCCTCAAGGTAACCCAGCTATAAGTGATAGAGCAGGTGAAAATGTTTCAGGTAAACAAATCAGAGCCCAAATACATTGAATTTCTTTCTTTGAATTCCTCCTTTTATTTTACCTTTCCTTTCTGTCACCATCTTTGTCCTCTGGAAACAGGTCATAATTTGGACTCTTTGCCCAGACTTCACTTTAGTTCACCCCCTATCTTCTTCTCATCTGCTCTTTCTAAAATGCTACCTTCATCAAGCCTCTTGCTTGCTCAGAAAGCCTCATTAGCTCTTCACCTCCCTAGATCAAGTACAAATCATTTATCCTTGCCTCCTAGGCCTTCATCATCTGGCTTCATCTAAGGCAGTGGTTCTCAACCTTGGCTGCACATTAGAATCACCTGGGAATCTTTTTAAAATCCTGATTTCTGGGCCTCATCCTCCGGAAATTCTGTTTCCTTGTTACTAATGCTGTGGCCCCACCCCATAACAAAGAAACAGAATTTCCGGAGGATGAGGCCCAGAAATCAGGATTTTAAAAGGATTCCCAAGTGATTCTAATGTGCAGCCAAGGTTGAGAACCACTGCCTTAGAGGGAGGGCATCTTTTTATCTGTGTTGTTATTTCCAGTGCTGCCTCTGCTCCTGGAGACCATAATCATAGGTCACATGGAGAGGAGGGAATCACCTAATTGCCCTGAAATTATCTGGAGCACTTAGGAGTTGTTAAATGTATTCTTGATAAGAATCTGACAAAAACAGACCCATTTATCCAGGAGGCCATCAACCAGCTTCATGGATAATGCTGGCTGCAGTGCATGCAGAGTCTAGTAGCAGTTAGATTCCTGGTATTTGTGTGTTTGTTTTCTTTTAATCTCTTGCAATCTCTGGCAAACTGGGGCTAACTTATGGCACTGTGGTCTGGGCTGATTTTGCTGGGCAAGCTTCTGTAAAATGACTTGTCATTTTCCACAGTTGCTGTACAGTTGCTGTAGAAAAATATTCTAAGCTCTGAGCGTATTTGACGGTACTGATGGGTTGCCATGGACACATCTGCACAGTCTCACATGTCTTACCCTTTATATTTTATTCCTATACTTACAGGATTACTTTAGACTGAGATTCATTCAATCTGTGCCAACTTAGTAAATGACAACACAATTCTTTTACTTGTTCAGGTTAAAACATTGGGGTTGTCTTTGACTCTCTCTCTCTCTCTCTCTCTCTCTCTCGTTCTCTTACTCTCTCTCTCTCTCTCTCACACACACACTTCACACCAAGCCCTTCAGAAAGTCCTGTCAGCTCTTCTCCAAAATATATCATCACCTCTACCCTATTGTAACCTGTAATTGGCTTTTGCTTGAATTATTCCAGTATCTTCTCAACTGCTTTCCCTGCTTCTATCTTGCTTGTACTGCTATGGTTGTTTTCTACACAGTATCAAGTGGGATCCTTTTAATATGCAGTTAAATTATTTCCTTCTTCTATGTTAAGCTTCCCAAGGGTTTCCCATTCCCCTTAGTGGGCCATGTATGTGGATGTTGTGACCAGCTGACTTGGCCACTCTGTGAAGGGAATGAACAAGTGTGCTCGGTGCCTTGCATGGCTTTTAGATGAAGAAAAGATCATTTCAACTTCTAGACTCTAGATGGCACTCTGGGATTATGCAAAGTTTTGCTTGGCTTTCTCTCTCTCTCTCTCTCTCTCTCTCTCTCTCTCTCTCTTCCTCATTATGGCCCCCAAATTTCGCAGTCATTTCAGGCTGAGGCCTTTTTTGGAGCCTGGACTGAGATGATGACATTTCATTTAAAAATGTTAGCAGGTAAACTATAGCTTAGACAAAATAAACGGGAAAGATTCCGGATTTCCTGAGAAACACTCAAACGTCTGCTGCTTGAAATGTTGAATCACCCGAGTTTAGGGGGGTCAGAGTTGGGTGGGGTGGAAGAAACATCTGGGGGCTCATACTCCCTGTTGGGGCTTGTGTGCACAGCTGAGGGGTGTCTGGGCAGAGGCTTTGGCATTTGGGAAAATAGTCCAAAGTCTTAAAAAGTTTTATCCAAATTCATCACATTTACAAAATATCTTATATTTTCTTTTGCGGCGGAGGATGAGCTCATTAATTAAGTATTTAGATGCTGTCCGTAGACGGTCAGCAGGTTACAAGTGTGTGTGTGTGGGCATTGAGGGTGGAAGGAGCCAGCTCTTCCCTTTGGAGCTGTGAGAATTAAACCGTGTGTATGTATGAGTGTGTGTGTGTGTGTGTGTGTGTGTGTGTGTGTGTGATAGAGATAGATAGATAGATAGATAGATAGATAGAATGGTTTCCTCATGACTCTTAGGGCAGTGGGGATAACCAAGTGAGAGCAGCTCCAGCTCTTCTGGAAGGTCAACCTCCCCTCCCCCGCCCCCTCCATGCTATAAGCCCCGAGGGAGCAGCTGGCTCCTGAAGGGGCCCCTGGGCCCCTGTTGGGGCTCTCACTCTGGAGGGGCTGCCACCTTCAAGGCTCTGGGAGGACCCAGCAGGGAGGCCAAGAGAGTGTCCTGCCCTATGTCCTCCCAGGTCTGCACACGGCACATACGGCCAGTCGGAGCTTAGAGGGGCGGGTGGAATCAGTTATTCATTGTGCATCTAAGGATGTCTAGGGGCATCAGGATAAAACAGTCTGAACTGTTTCTTGAAGCACGCGTTTGGTTTTCATCTTGTGAAGGAGAGAGGGCTCAGAAAGTTCCCCCTGGGCATTTTCTTTTGCCCTTACTATAATGAGGATTGAGTTCCGCCCCACAGGTAAGGTAGTCATATGGGGCAAGTTAACAAATAAAATGTTATACGGGTCAGTTTCTTCATCTGAACGCTCCAAGAGAAAAAATGTATTGAACAGAGTTAAACAGGCATGGAAAACTTTCTTTGAGGTTGTTGCAGTGGGGAGAGAGACTGAACTCAACTGTGCTGAGATAAAATGTGGGTATGGATTTAAATGCTGGAGTGAGCTAGTGGCCAAGAACTGGAAGATGGTAAGGGGAAGTTGGCCAAGGTGGTGAGGCCTTCTGTGTTTGCTAATTGGCACTTGTAGAAGTTAGTTCCTACCCTCCCTCGGAGACTGGAAGACAGAAATCTAGTATCTTTCTGATACTAGATTTCAAAGGAATGGCTCCCAGACCCATAAGATAAGATTTACATCTCAAAGGGGAGAGAAATAATTTAGGATGAAGCATTTTCTAAAGTAAATGTTTTGGAAAAACAAAGGTCAGGGATCTAGAGTCAGAAAGAAACCTGTCTAAGTTTTAGTTGCGCTCAGATGGATGTTAAAATGTTTTATCCAAATTCTTTGTATTTACAAAAGGTCTTATTTTTTTCTTTTGAGGCTGAAGATGAGCTCGTTAATTAAGAATTTAGATACAGTCAGTAGATGGTCAGCAGCTTGCAACTGTGTGGGTGGGTGGACATTGAGGGTGGAAGGAATTAAACTGAGTTGTTCCCTTTGAGGTTCTGGGAATGAAACTGTGTGTATCTATGAGTGTGTGTGTGTGTGTGTGTGTTAGTTAGAGAGAGAGAGAGAGACCGGGAGTACGATAATATATTGATGCAATGGGAATTATGTGGGGATGTAGGGGTTAAATGGCATGAGGCCTGTAATGCATCAGCAGAGGGCCTGGTAGGGCAAATGGCAGCTGCTCTGTTGTTGATTATTAGGATGTTGATTGACAGAATCCAATACTTCAGTTCCACCCGAAGACCTCTCCCATACATCATTTGTGAAAAAGAAAAAGTATAAAATAATCCTTGTTTTTGAAAAGCTAACTATATATAAATAAGATATATTGTACAAGCCCATATGTACATGGGAGAAAAAAAAAGCTAGAGGTTATATTCTGGAACCAAAACCAAGCAAGCAAGCAAGCAAACAAACCACTCTTCTCTTCAGAGCTTACATTCTAAAATAATACAGGCAAACATTTATACATAGAGTCTGTTACATAAGAGAGTGGCATCCGAAGACCTATTTTTTACTTAGTGTGTCTTCTGTCCAGAAGGTCAAAGCACAATCAAATAAACGAAGCCAGTCTCTTGACCATTGCTCCGCCTGGTTCGCTGCTTATTCTGAGGCTGCGACTGTTGCCTGTGTACACATATTTCCTACTTTCTTAAAAGTTAGGGGACATTTCCTGTTTCATCTTGGCCTCACAAGAGAGAAGGGTTCAATTCTAAGCCGTGTTTGACAAGAGCTGCTAACTGTGTAGACACGTAGCCTCTTTCCCATCAGTCAGCGGAGACCATGATGATTTGGTGTCTGCCCTGATGTCTTTCAGAGGGCTCCTTCGGAATTGAGTGTTTCAGAAGCGGAGGGACAGGTACTTTCCGCGCTGTTCTGTAACATGCCGAGCCAGAAGAATCCTGCATGGGAGGACCTCTGAGGGCTCATTGCACCCAGCCATGAGGAGACCGAGGCTCTGTATCTTCCCGAAAGCAATCTTGGTTTTGATAGCATTGCAAGAGTGTTGGCTCTGTATCATGGAAGGAAAATATGTTTAAGTCTAAATTCTTCTAATTTATTATTTTCCTCCTTTATATTAATTCACTCTGCTTTCTACCATAAATCCAATTGTATGACAAAATGTACTTACTCTGATTCCAAATGAATAAACACTGATTTTATTGGTATAAGTAATCCTTTTTGGTTTTAAAACATTTTCATAGGAATGATCTCATTTATCGCTTACCGCACCCTTTTATTGTTATTTTACAGAAAGTTGCTCAGGTCATTCATTTGTTGGTAAATAGATCTTAGGACCACAGGGAACTCTGAGTCCAAATCTGTGCTTGCTCCGTTAACACCATAGTGCCTATTAAATTTCTAGTTTAGGGAGCAAAAGTTTAGCCATTTATTCTCAGTAGTTAATGTGTCTTCCTTTAGTAGCAAGAAACAATCTTCCAGTCACTTCCCATTCTCCCCTCTACCGATACCTGGAAACCAGTAATATACTTTATATCTCCATGGATTTACCTATTCAGGATATTTCATATGAATAGAATCATATAATATGTGACCTTTTATGGCTGGCTTTTTATTAGCAAACTAGAGGCCCAGTGCACAAATTTGTGCACCAGTGGGGTCCCTTGGCCTGGCCACAATGTTGTAGCATTTATAGTAATTTATTGCTTTTTTAAAAAATTGTTTAAAGTATTACATATGTCTCCTTTTCCCCCATTGACCCTTCCCTGGTCACTCCCAAACCCCCAGGACAAGCCCCTACTACCTCAGTGTCGGTGTCCATTGGTTATGTTAATATGCATGCATGCAAGTCCTTTGGTTGATCTCTTACACCTTCCCCACACTTGCCTTCCTTCTGAGGTTTGCTGGTCTGGTCAGTGTTTCTCTGTCTCTGGATCTATTTTTGTTCATCAGTTTATGTTGTTCATTATATTCCTCAAATGAGTGAGATCATGTGATATTTATTTTTCTCTGACTGGCTTATTTCGCTTAGCATAATGCTCTCCAGGTCCATCCATGCTGTTACAAATGGTAAGAATTCCTTCTTTTTTACAGCAGTATAGCATGCCATTGTGTAGATGTAACACAGTTTTTTAATCCACTCATCTGCTGATGGGCACTTAGGCTGTTTCCAAATCTTAGCTATGGTAAATTGTGCTGCTATGAACATAGGGGTGCATATATCCTTTCTGACTGGTGTTTTCTGATTTCTTGGGATATATTCCTAGAAGTGGGATTACTGGGTCAAATAGGAGTTCCATTTTTAATTTTTTGAGGAGACTCCATACTGTTTTCCACAGTGGCTGCACCAGTCTGCATTCCCACCAGCAGTGCATGAGGGTTCCTTTTTCTCCGCATCCTTGCCAGAACTTGTTGTTTGTTGATGATAGCCATTCTGACATGTGTGAGATGGCACATCATTGTTGTTTTGATTTGCATCTCTTGGATGATTTGGGTAGTATGGACATTTTATTGATTCTACCAATCCATGAACACAATTTGATCTTCCATTTGTTTATGTCTTCCTCTATCTCTTTTTTCAATGTCCTGTAGTTTTCTAAATACAGATCTTTTATCTCTTTAATTAAGTTTGTTCCTTGGTATCCTTTATTCTTTTTATGGCTGAATAATATTCCACAGTATGTATATACATTCATCAATGGACCTTCGGTTGTTTCTATCTTTTGGCTATTGTGAATATTGCTTTTTAATGCTAAATCTTATAGAATAACTGCATTGATTGAGTGGCAACATAATTTTGACTTACCCCCAAATATATAGGGATGGTTACTAGAATAGCATATTGTTATGGTAAAGTAATCAGTGTTCAGCAGTTTCATATTTGCTATTCGTTCGTAGATCCTGAAATGATTCGAGTTACTGAACTCTGAATATCTTTAAGCATCTCTACATTTTAGACATTGAACCATTTTGTTCCTGCAGTATTGCTCCCCAATAAGCAACACATGCCTTACAAGCCCTTTTCCTTCCAAAGATAAGAATTTGTTTTTGGAAGAGGAAACCAAGTCCCATGGAAGTAAGAGGAATTGCCAAGGCACACCAGTGGTCTGCCCTTTCCCTGTGACCAGACTGGGCTCTGTGCCACGTGTTGATTTTCCTTGTCATGACTCTGGGTTATTAAGAACAATTACCATGGCCCTAAATGTCCAATGGAGCATGCCATGTCTGAGTTTTTAAAGGAGAAAATGAGGCCTTGCTGTTAGGAGAACTGTGCTGGGAGAGCAGTGGGCAGCTCAGTGGAACCTAATTATGCTTTGTCACATGGGAAGAGCAGTCCGATGGGCAGCCTGGCCCAGGCAGCGGCACCAGTGAGCTGAATTTTGAGTCCATGGCTCTTGCTATTGGGCCTGGCTTTCAGAGCCCTCACTGGACTAATTTTCTCAATAATGGGAAAGCTTGGCAGGCAATGACATAATGATAGAATATCTGCTTTTCTTTCTCCCCTCTCCGCTCACCCCAGGAAAAAGAAATGAGTAATGTGAGAAGCAAATTTTCCTATGTAAAGACTGTCCTATTATTAAAGCCCTCCAAGGGTGATAAATCATAATAATTCACAGTTCTGTTAAATCAAGAATTGCCAATAGAAATCAGCTACTCCTTAGCCATGTGTCCCTTCCCAATCACAACTGCATCCGACTGAGAAGGACGAAGGTGTCCAACACTTAACTTATGGATAAAAATCAACAAAATGAATGGTCATCATTTAATCTCAGTTAATAAGTCGACCCAGTTTTGCATGATCTACTTATGTGCTTTTAATGACCATAAGCAATGACTTGTCATTTGTGGGCTGAAGTTGATGAGGCAGATATTTTCTAAGTTCTTACTGACTATTAAAATCACATTATAACATTAGTGTGACTTGTTTATTTTATTTCTTCTGGGCATAAATATAAAGCTAATTTTGTTAACTATCTTCTAAAAAAAAAACCCATGCTGATACATGTAACAGTTCCCAATGATTCATTTACTGTAATTGTATAGATATTTATTTGGAAACATTTCCCATTTTTGTAGGTAATAGCAAAATGTTTCTCCAGGCCAGGGGAGTTAGCAATAATAATTTGTAGAGAACCCAAATCAGCCCTTTGTGAAACAGGGCATTTTTTTTTTTCATGTACAGGCTTCCCGTTCAGTAAATTGTATTAGGATTGTCAAGAGCAAACATTTACTGGAAGCACATTAATAAAGCATGTCATTCACCACTGCAGTAGAATTTTAATTGAGTTCTGCAGAATTCCAGAAGGAGGTAGCTGGCCAAACCATTGCCCCTCTTCACTCTGTTCTATCGCTGATGTCCTAATTCTCCACTAAGTCTTTTTCTTACATAGTCATTCAGGACAATTGTTTGCACAGTTACCCCAAACCCACTCAATTAAGTTCTGTGTTGTAGAGCCTATTCTGCTAAAGCCATCTTTAGAAACTCTCTTAGGAGGTCTGTTAGTCTGGTTTTCACAACATATGAATAAAAGCCATTTCTATTGTTTTTCTGCTTTTGCTTTTATTGCTAAAGAAATGGACAAGTTAGCGTATTCGGTGGCTGAAGATCTTCATGGAACTGCATTGATTAATAATACTTATATTAAATTATTTTGCACATGGTAATCTGATAGACCAGTTCCTGGCTGACTATTGTTACAGTAAAATAAATTTTTTACCCCAAGGACAAATCCTAACTACAAAGTTAGCTTAAGTTTATTTGATGAGGTAGGAAATTAGTGCTCTCTGCCTCTCTATAAAAGTGGCTTTTTGAAAAATTTATAGCAAGTCAGTTATAGAATTTATTAAAATTCCAGATTAAGATTTATTAAATTTATTAAGGTTCCAGGAAAGAGATTCAATAAGTATCTGAAAAAATAAGAACCTGTATGGTTCTGATATAGATCGTATCCAGAACTTACTGAAAGAACTATTATACCTACAACTTCATGATTTAATAGTAAATTGTTGTCAATGTGCAATTTTTTCTTTCACAAATTTCAATATTGTTTATTAATTTTGGGCATCTGCTCCTGATATTTTTCAATCATAGTATTTTTATTAAAAGTCAGCTTTTTGATCAGTTAGCTTAAATCCTAAAATTCTCAAGTTGTACTTGCCTCTGTGTAATTGTGAAATTAAGAAAAAAAAATAACAAAACAGCCTTACTAGATATCTTAGAATGAATCATGTCTGTTTTAAACTTAGTTAAGAAACAATATTAAAGAAAATAAAAGTTTCAATGTAGTTCCTGGGGGCAGAGAGGAGGTCATGTGTAAAAACCCAAACCCAGCCTGTTAATTATGTATTAAGTGAGACTCTCAATCCACAGTGCACAGGTAACATCAAAGCTCTCAAGTAAAATGGCTTCTTATTAGCATTTAAGTAAGATTTTTATCGGGTTCTATCACAGTCAGAGGCTGAAACCAAAGCAGTTTAATAAGCACCTCATCACTGAAGGTCAGGCCCCTAACAGAGCCTTAATTAGCATGTGGAACATCTTAACATTTGAAAAACCTATGCCAAAGAAATACCTTTTGTGTGTGTGCCAGTTTGCTTATCTGGGTAAAAGAGAGCAATAAATATCTTGCAACTGAAACGTAACATATTTTGCTTCTTGTAAGTTTTAGGTATTTTTTGTGTTCACAGTTTCTCTGCTGTTGGAATTGTGTCATAGTGGGAATGGTGATGAGAACCAATCATTACCATGAAAGTGAAGCCAATTTCAGATTTTTTTTTGCAGGAGCCATACACAGTAACTGCATTCAGAAAGCATACGGAAAACATGTGAGTTTGTAGGTTTTGAGTCACAAAGTACAATATGCATACTGGGAGCTATAGGAATGACTTTAAATGTTAGGGCTATTTTGAGTGTCTTTTATTTCTAACAGCTCATTTTAACAATCTGGCATAGCTCTGTTTGATTTACTTTTCAGGGCCCTTTTTGTCCAAGTTGGCTTTGGATGTTATTTGAGGGGTCCTGAAATCTCTCTAACCTAAGGCATTTTACAAGTGGCCTGTCAAGGGCCCTGAAACCAGTACTATTTATTTTTTAAATAAAAAGGCACTTTCTATTGAAAACCCAGTTCAGTGCAATTTGCTATGTTAGGGTTGGGATGGAGATGGGCAAGTGACCTGTTACTTAACACTCAGTCTTCCATTATCAGATGAGCAACCTCTCATTTCACAGATGTTTGCAGATAGAAGGCCCCTATTGGTTCTGCTAATAGCTACCTGTTTGATATTAGACAAACCACTTAACCTCTCTGGCTTTCATCTTTCCATGAATAAAGTAAATGTATTGCCTTTAAGGTTTCTAAGATCCTTTTAATTCAACCTATTGGTCTTGCAGTTTAAATTTTTTTATTTAATGTCTCTTGTTGAATTTTCTAATTTTTTCTTTCTTCAATCTTAGAATTATTTGATAGTTGCAATTTAACAAATTCAATTTGGAGTAGGAGAATTTAATGACGAGGCTACTGTACAAGGACCAATAAGTATCCCTACAGATCAGTTCAATATTCCAAATTTTTAATATCAATTATAATAATTCTTGTGGGAATTTCAGAGATGGTCCTAATCTCTAATATATTACTTCACTGCTCATATAAACTGAGGGTAAAAAACTAATGGACTGCTAAAAAACACCACCAAACAAACAAACTACCAAAAGAAAACAAACAAACAAAAACTAAGGGACTGCTGGCCATATACAGCTATTTTATGTACTTTATTTGTCTCATATGATGTTTAAAATTACAGTCATGAATATTTTAAACAATAAAATAAAAATAAAATAAATTACACATACTAGAACTTAAGAGGAAGTTTGCTTTTTGTTATATCTCCTTCAAAACAAGGGAAGAACAGGATGAGGGGGTGTCAACATGTGAAAATCGTCAAAAGGTCCTATTCTCAAGAATTAAAATCATTTGTATACAGAAAGCCATAATTCCACAAAGAAGAAAAGTTGAAATTTGCAATGCTCAGAAGTATATTCTAACACACTGTGGGGAAGTGTGCTAAACTACTTTGTGCAGGCTGGTTGTTTTTAAAGATAAAAGTTAGGCCATTGAATAACTATGAGAAAGTATATTTCAGGAAAATTAATACGTATCTTTGATGCATACAGTTGTACAAATTTAAATCTTGAGCCTTATTTTAGCATCTTTAGAATTCAGACTCCTGAGTAGTTGAGGGATGATTCATGTTCCGGACGAGATGGAAAAAAAATAAAAATAAAATTGTAGTCATGAGATGGAGCATGTTATCTTCAATTTACCATGATTCTGGCTATCTCTCTTGTTTACACCAAGTCTGTTTCATTCATTTACATTACCTGCCTAGTGTCATGAAAACATTTGAGTTTCCATGTTAAGTCACAGAACAACTTTTATCTTCTAGACCAAAACTCTCCAGAACTGTCTATGTTGAAGATGCTCTATATCTTTGCTGTTTATGCTGCAGCCATTGGCCACATGCAGCTTTTGAGCACTCTAAATTTGCCTAGTGTGACTGAAGACTAAAATTTTAATGTATTTAAATAAAATGTTATTTAAGTTACTTTAAATTTCAGCTTAAATAGCCACATGTGAATAAAAAAAGATATGGAGAGAAAGAGAGTCACATGTGGCTAGTGGCCAACATATTGGACCACACATCTAGACTGTCTATTTAGGTTATCTATTCTGTGTAGAAGTTTGGGGATTTAAAAATCTGTTTTGTACTGTGCCTGTATTTTTCATTTCAAGCTGATAGTGCTTATACTCATACACATCTCTTAAATTTTTGTGTGGATTCTATGACTGTATGGGAATTCACTCGATGGAACAAAAGCCATAACCCCAAATCTCTAAGTCAGGTCCTTCTCTGTCTTGAGAAGCCCCTATTGTTTAACAGGAAGAGTTTCCCACACACAGTCTTTAGCTCCATAGAAGGTCTTAATCTGGCTCAGTCATTCCCTGAGACACCACCTTCTGAGGTTTAACAAAAATCTTACAGCCCAAACTGGATTGATCTGCACTGAAGCCATTTTCAAATTTGAGGATGTTTGCTTTCTAGAGAGACTCAAATAGAGAATCAGTTTTATTATTGAATCTAGCAAGTCTGCCTCATTTTGTAGTACCTATAAAGTCTTCTTGAAAATGCGACAATTCTCTTTTTAACACCTCTCTATTTGCATTTTATATACAGCTAAGAGAAACCAGTTGACATTTTTGATGTTTTGTCCTGAAATTACCTTAGATCCATCAGTCCATTAGATAATTTCCACATTACTGCAGGTGATTGTTTTGTAAAACTTTCTCTCTCGACATAACAAAGGTCCCCCTTTCTCTAGCTTTCAAAACATTTCCCTCCCTTTCTTCTAAGCTCTAATGCAGGGGTCCTCAAACTTTTTGTCCCTCAGACAGTTGGAGGGCCGGCCTATAGTTTAAAAAAAAAACTATGAACAAATTCCTATGCACACTGCACATATCTTATTTTGAAGTAAAAAAACAAAACGGGAACAAATAAAATATTGTATTTGCATGTGGCCCGCGGGCCGTAGTTTGAGGACCCCTGCCTAATGTCTAGTCTCCTAGAGGCCTGTCAGTCTTCTATCCCCTACCAAACCCCAAAGTCAATAAATGATCCATGTTTTAGTGGCATAAAATAACCTCTAAAAAAATTCCCATAGATTCTATAGGTCAAGAAATTGTGAATGGAATGGTGGGCAAGATTTTTCTCGGCTTTATGATGTCTGGCTGAGACCCCAGACATCATAAAGCAGAGACATGGCTGAGGGCTGAAATAATTTTAGAGGCTTCTGTGTTCACACATTTTGGCACCTAGGCTGAGAGGATTTGAAGGCTGGGCTCAGTGGAGTCTACTAACCGGAGTACCAAACTTTGGCACTTCATGTGACTTGGGATTTTTGCAACATGGCAGCTGGATTCTATGATGTGTCTAGGGAGGGCTCCATCGACCAGAGAGCTAATGCTGTAAGAGGATTAGGTGGAAGCTGCTTGAATTTTTTAGATACAGACTCAAAGTCACACAGAATTACTTCTATTGCATTTTATCGATTACTAGAGAGTCAGTAAAGCCAGTCCAGATGTAAGGAGAGGGGGACTAGACTTTATTTTGTAATGGGGGAAAGTAAGGTAATGTTGCAGAAGGTCATGTAAGATGGGAGATATTGTTGGGCCATCTTTGGATAATACAGACTTCCATACTGTGTCAAAACCTTTTATCAAATGGTGTGTGGAATGGGGAATTTTGTCATAATAGTTTCTGGTTAAATCCTTCAGATGTAGGACTTGGAGCTATTGCTGTTCAGATAGTTAATTTTGTGGAGAAGCCCATCAGCCAAAGATTACCAGGGACTCATTTGTAGTCAAACAAAATTAGGCTTATTTAATTTACTGCAATAAATGACCCATGTTTTAGTGGCATATCAGGAACCGTTGGGCATTTTGGTAAGAAAGAATTGGAGGCAACTTGTAGAATGTGGGCTGTGCTTGGGTAATTTTAAGCAGGGCCGAAGGGAGTCTAGTTCTGGATTGGCTGCTGTCAAAACAGTGAGAGAGTAGTTTTTGTAATTTTTACCTGGAGGTAAAGAGGTTAAAGTGGGGTCACTGTTCATGGGTCAAGAACCAGTAGTCACTCATGAGTCCTAGCACCAAGGGATGTTCAGGTATTTGTGTGATTTCAGTCAGAGAGTGGTCTCATCTCTGTCTTATTGCACTATCTCCCGGTGCAGCCTTGTCCAATGCTTGTGTATGTTCCGCAGAAGTTGTTTATATTTTCCTGGGAACATTAAGATCTAGCTGTCATGTGCCGAGGCTATTTTTTACTTTCTCACAAATAAAAGTAATCTTTATCTTTTAATGAATAGCCTTAGGTGTAAATAAACCAATTAGAAATTAGTCCCCAGCTGTAATGAATTCACCTTGCTGAAGTAGAACCAAGAAGCCGTGGGAATCACTTCCCGTCATTATCTATTGTCCAACCCATACAACAAATTGCTTTCCATTTTCCAAGCCTGGGTGTTGAGTGTTTTTATTTCCTTTGGTTTCTTGTGTGTGTTGGTTAGGGAGGGAGAACAACTGAGCTTTCTACTGCTGACGAGTTGACACCTGGTATAGGATCTTAGGGTGTGGTAAGATGCTGCAGGAAGTCTAAAGCTGTGCCATCTTTTCAGTCCTCTAGAAGCTGAGGGATGATAGAGGAATTCTGGAGCTCCACCATTACTGCATCAGACTTACTGGATGAGCACTAAATCTTAGAGAGTAGGACATACAGAAAACTTCCCTGGGTGTCTGATACGCTTGTTTGCCCTTATAGTCTGTATAGGTAAAGCTTACACTCTTTTCATCCCTTTCATATTTGTGGTAGGAACATTTTAATTAATTAATTTATATTTATGCTTTAAAATTGACTTTATCAGGGTTACATTGGTTAATAAAATCATATAGATTTAAGGTGTATAATTCTCTATATATATCATCTGATATTATTTTGTGTATTCTACACCCCAAATCATGTCTCTCTCTCTTTTTTTATTCTTTCCTTTATTTTATTTTATTATTTTTTCCCACTACCATTTAAGTTACAACATAAATACTAGGATACTATCTGAAAAAAATGTATCAATTTTAAAAATAAAAATGACATATAGGTCCTCAAAGACATACTTATTCATAACTGCAGAGCCTATTATGAGATACTGCTTTGGACAGGGAGTTGATTTGATAGTGAATGAGGTCAGCGTGGTTTAGCAGTCCCTGACCTGGGTGAGTCTTTTAAATAGAAAATTCCTAAGAACCTAAGGGCAAAGGATGTGCGAACACCAGCCTGGGAATAATAGTTGTTGCTCTAATGTTGCCTGAAAACAAAACTCCTATCTGCCTTCCCAGTTCTCGTTTCTTAGAGCAGGACCAGTCCTGTCTGGGCGGACAAAGCAGTGATGGGGGAGGGAGGGAATCACTGCTTCCTTCTGCCTCTCATTACTTGCAAATCCCCCACTTGCAGTGTCAGCTTTCTCAGACCTTTCATTGATTGCCCCATTCCTTCTGTGGGGCCCAGGATTCCTGCTTATTTCAGGTTTCTCTGCTCTAACCACATGGTGTCAGAAGCCCAGGGGACCTGGAGCTTTGTTTTCTTTGATGTATAAATTAATCTTTGCTTCTGAGCCACCAACAGGTCCCATTATTACCTACATGCACAGAATCTGAAAGAAGAAGGAAGACTGCGAGAGGACCCATAGGAAGATGATTTCTTTCTTTCTACAGGTATTCATACAGGTGTACATTAATCAGAAAGTTGGGTGCTTATGGGGAAATAATATTGGGTAAACTGAGAAGATCAGAAGGGAAGGCAGAGACTCTGACTAGAGGCACCAAATTGCACCAAGGAAAAGAAAGGGGTCCCCAGGTTAGAGAAGAATATAAAGGTGGCAGTTGGAGTTGGGATGAGACCCAAATGCTGCTGCTCTTTATTGCCCACTTCCTAGGTCACTTGTTTTACTCTCAGACACAACCCACCACTGATCTCCCCAGAGCCCTGTTCTGAGGCTGTGAGCATGGCTTGAAGGTAGAAAAATACCCCAAGGGGCCAGAGAGGTGGGGTGAGGCAGCTGCAGATCTTGCCACAGGAAGTTTCCCTGGTGGAGAATCTGAAGGCCCATGCGGGTAAAAGCCTTGTGGCCAGATTCTACAGAGCAGCATTTTGCTGCTAAAAAGTTTATCTTCAGAAAATGAACGGGACAGTCCCATGTTAGGTGGAATTCTAAAAATGCCTCCTCTCCACTCTCCCCTCCCCCAAGGATCCCTGTTTGTAGTCAAACACTAACCTTAGTGCTGCTACAAAGAGCTTTCACAGGTATAATTATAGCCCCAAGCTGTTTGACCTCAAAGGTTACTCAGGTGAACCTGTTCTAGCCACACAGGTTCTTTAAAAGAAGAGGAAGTCAGAGAGATTCCACATCCCTGAGGGTTTGACTTGCTGATGCTAACCGAAGATGGAAGGGGCCGCAAGAGAAGGAAAGTGGGCAGCTTCTGGAAGCTGCAAGTGGCTCCCCTCTCACAGTCACTAAGGAAACAAGGACCTCAGTTCCACAACCGCCAGGAAAACGGAATGCTACCAACACCCTGAAGGAAGAGCTCAGAAGGCCATTCTTCTCCGGAGTTGCCAGGAAGGAGTGCAGACCTGCTGACACCTTGGTTTTGGCTTTGCGAGACCCCGAGCAGAGAATCTAGCCGTCTGGTGCTGGACTTCTGACCTACAGGACTGTGAGCTTGCCTTGTTGCTTTAAGCTGTGACATTTGCGGTAATTTATTACACAGCGATAGAAAACTCAACGAGACCTAACATTTACAGTGAGTTTCCTACAATGCTCAAGGGGATTGTAAAAAGGCAGAATTGAGAAAAACACGCTTTCCTTTAAAGGCATGTGTTGTCCTTGTTATTAAAGATCTAACTTCAATATTAACACCAATGAAATGTCTCCAATGGAGAAAACAAGAGGAGAAAACATCATTTCTCTGTAAAATAAGTTGAATTACATATTGACACTGCTATGTCCATGTTGTTGGGGCAACGTGGATAGTAACTCCGTTCGAGCAGATTCTTTATAGAGCGCTTTTCTTTCATTCATGCAGAGAAATTAGAGTAGAATGAAATGTTAGGAGCACAGGTGAACTAGGATTAATACCATCTCATAAAGGTCTTGTGAAAATGAAATGACATAATAAGTTCTAAATCATCATCATCATCAAAATCTTGGGTTTCTAAATGCAAAATTTTAGGACAATTACTGACTAAATATCAGGAGAGGCCTCTTTTCTTGTCAGGTCCTAGATTAAATATTAGTTCTTTCTGTAAATTATTACCATAAGGGGACATCAATCAAAAAAGATTTTCAATATTAATTAGTAGTCACATATAAACTAAACTGCTTTATCAGTTCTCTAACTGTGAGGTTTCACTCCTTTGAAGTCTTTCAAAAAGCCAAACTTATCCCCATCCTTTCTCCCTTTACCCATAGCTTTAGCTTTGTTTGCACAAACTGGTCACCGCTTCCCTGGGGCCAGGATTACTGAGTCCTGGTTTGCTATCCAAGATGACGCAACATTCAGCTACAGTTCTCCATCCCTCATTCAATACACTGAAAGGCGGTTTTTCCATCTTGCTTCATAAAATGTTGCAAAGCAGTAAAAGTGCAAAAAATTCTCATGATATGGTGCAAAAGTTTGGAGACCTTCTAATTATTTCCTTCTGTTCCTTTTAATTTACATATATCTTCTCTTAGGAAAGGAGCAGCCTAAACCCCATGGTACCCTATACTCTTGGTGACAGTTTAACAAACACATCTAATTTCTGGATAAAGGAAGGATTGTTGTATAGAAAATGGTAAGTCTTTGTTTGTTGAGACAGAACTGCTCAAGATTTCCTGGTATACCAAGGAAAGTCAACCCAAAGTAGATTAACTTTGACTTTATTTTCCAAGGACTTGCTCAAATTACCCTAGTTTCCAGTTTGCTTTTCCAATAGAAAGTTGTTGTTATAATTTCCAGTGGAGACTGTAAGTTCCTGTCCCATGCATGTTCAATGTAGACATTAGTCAAGCGGAATGATTAACCAACTATACTTCTACAATGCTCACTCTATGCAGAAATCTATGTTAGGTACTTTCGAATTAACAAAGGAAGATAAAGATGAGGCATTACCTTCAATCAGAGAGTCAACAAATATTTATCAAGCACCTTTTCTCTGCCTGTTGGACAAGGTAGAAGTTGTTTGTTCCCTCGGGGAGCTCATGGTTTAGCAGTGGCAAGACAGACAATAAAATATGATGTACAGTGTGATAAATATTGTGAAGAAGGTATCTGAAAACCCATAAACATCTCACATCTCACATTCTGCCAGGAAAAGCAAGAGCAGGTAAAGCAGGAATTATTACTAGCCCCAAAGCTGATTTTTGCTAGTAGATATGCGCTGCTGAATCTATGTTGTTTGCTCATACAGGGTTTTAAATTTGATTTAGTTGTTAATAACTTTTAAAACACAAAAATGAATGTAATATTCAAGATTTCTTGTTCCTCTTGAAAAAATGGACTTTCTGGCAACATTGGGCCACTTTCTTACTGTTTTTCTATTGTTGGACCTGTATGGTATCATATAGCTGTTTCATGTGCTCTCCATTGTGCCATGGTGCCTGCCAATCCCTATTGTAGCTCTAATACTGAAGCTGAGGGTCATTTGCCATTTATCATTTCACACCTGGGTGGCACATTTCACTTACAAGATTGACCTAAGCTCCTGTAGTTATTTGGCTTAGCCAACCCTGACGGCCACAGGACATGCTTACAGTGTATAAAGTTAATAGTGCATACTCAATGAGCTTTCATAGAACAGAAATGTCTGGGAGTCAGAGTAGACACAGTAGTTGGTAGAAATGAGTTACATTTTTGAACAATTTCACAGAAGCGGTGACGCTTAATAGCACTTCAAATTAGGCTTGTGCCTGGTTTCTTCAGATGAAAGAATAAACTGTTTACGAAGCGATTATTTGTTCAATGTCTCTTAGGGTTGCCAGTTGAATACAAGTCAAATTTATTGTTAATCAGAAGTTAACCACAGGAGAGTTCTCAAGATATGTATGTCCAGTGATTGCCTCCTGAGATTTTTTTTTTCTAACTTGAGATTTAGATTCATAAAGTCTGAGTTAAGGACACAAAATGAGTGTTTGGCGAAAGTATTCTAGGTGGTTCTACTAAGCTAAAGCACATTAGAGATCAAGGTAAATGGAGGGAAAGGTTAGGACTTTGAAATCCATGGCTTAGAGTTTGTATCTGATTTGAAAAACAAAACAGCATCTCAGCAACAACAACCACAATTACTGTGTGCCAGGCTTTCTTCTAAATACTGTGCATATCAGAAACTCATTTAGTTTTTATAACAGCCCTAAAGCAGGTGTCCTCTCCATCTCCAGAGAGGCTGAGTAAATTGCTCAAGTCAGAAAACTAAGATAGGAGTCAACCCAGGCAGTCTGGCTCCTGAGCCCTTCTTAACCACCATGCTATTCAGCGGTGAGCTGTACAGTGATCTTCAAGGAGAGAGGCCAAGTGAGAAGATGAGGGAGCCACCTCTGTGTGTGTAAGATGGCTTGCAGTGAGGAAGATGGAGGAGACAGGAAGATTTAATGTGGTTCTTCAGGTTAATGTTTGCGTCCTTGCCACCTGGGATTTCACCATAAGCCTGTGATAGCTTCACAATGATCTATGCAACTGCTATTGTTTAATAAAAAATGAGCATGATTTTGAGGTATACTTTCTGTGCTCATATATATCACGAATGGCCATTAATTTCCCTTAATTGTTCTTCTAATGAATCATCTTAAGAAAATAAGACCATCAATCCTTTTTTATTTTAACCACTTACTCCAAACCCACTTTAAAAAGACTAGTGACTTGAAGGAAATATTCTTTCATGGCCTCATCCTTCAATTCTCATTCTTTATTGTTAGAAATGCACACCACTCACAATTTCTTACTTTACTCAGTACGAATAGATTTGGCTGGGGATAGTGGCTCAGAGTTATAGGTCACCTCTGAATCAAGGCTAGCCCCCAGTTTCTATCCCAGCATGCTCCATTGAAACAGCTGCTTGCCTGCTGAGTTTCAGAAACTACCTTACTCTTTATTGCTTCTGGTGCTTGAAGCTATTAATCATCAGGAGGAAAATGTCAATTTCATTAGAGACAACAGTTCTATAACAGCAGTATTCTTGTTTCAGAGCAGTAAATACAATATATTTGGGCATATTTGTGTGAAGAAGGTTCAAGCCAAATTGATCACAGCTTTTGAAATGAATATCCCGGAAATTCACTCTTGCCATATAGAGGAAGGGACAGGGATGACTTTTATTTTCTTTTATTTTCCAAAAGAAGTTTCCATTTATTCACAATATTTGACAGAAGGGAAAACAGTGCTGATTTTAAAAATTGCTTTGACTGTTGCAATATATTTTTGAGGGCAAATTTATTATGCTTCCATTTTAGTCTGAATGTAATAATCATTAAATGTGTATAAAGCTGGCAAGGAGATCGAAATGATAGCCACAAGCCATTTTTCTCTTCACTATTATCCTTTCTACTTTATAGAGTACTGGGTGGGGTTCTGTGCAATGATATTCATAGGCAGCAAGCAGTTGGAGAGGACAGGAGGAATTTTCTATCCCATAAGCTCTTCCAAAAAAACATCAAATAATCACTAAGGTGCTCTTTATCTGCACACATGCCTGAGCACATATTAAAATCTCCCAAGCCACATTTACTGCTGAGTGTGACCATCTCTTTCACAGACATTGATTCTGAGAGGCAACTATATATACAGAATACAGGGTAAGTAGCTTGGATGCAGCTAAGGTTGAGCTCAGATTTAACTCTGTTACATTTTCATATGAAGCATGTCCAGCACTGTGCCTGCATGTCTGTCTGCGAAGGATAAGAATTCCCAGGTAGCAGTATAAGAGTAACAAAGGGAGAAAGTGGAAATAGGAGCGCTGTCCTGTATGATTTTCCTCAGTAGTGTCCATTTGTCTTCTTAACCATTTACTCCATTCACACCTGCCTTGCTTTGTGGCAGTGTGTATGTACACACGTGCGCACACACGTGCACGTGTGTACATGCATGAATGTTTGTCTGAAGTAGGATCATGACATTCTGACAGCTCAGGAAACTGGTACCAATGAAGGAAATTACATTCTGGGAGGCCTCTTCTGAGAGTAAGGTACTTCACCAAGAGTATGCTGTTGGGCCTGTGGACAGGTGCTTCGTAATTTCTCTGTTTCCATTAGGCAGGCTTTCTCTGTGAACTCCTGGAAAGCATTTCTTAGAATCTATTTTGTGAATTCAGATCATAAGATAAAAAGGGAGCATATGCATGTTTGTAAAGGCATAACTCCGATAGGAAGACATTTTATATTTTCCTTTTCTACTCTTCTTTGATCATACTCTAGCTGCTCTTTTTTTCCAGACCATTCTCCTGTTCAGACTTCTTGCTTTAAAATGTCCTTTAGAAGCTGCTGCCTTGACACTAGGCATGTGCTGCTTGAGGACATCTCATGCATGGTTTTCTGATGCACAGCATAGGCAGGAATTGGCCACTTCACTGCTAGTACAGGAGTGTGACGATTCTGACACTGCCCTTATATCTGGCAATAAAGAAAAGGAAAACTGGTTTCTAGGGGGACCAAATAATTCCCAATATTAAATGGGTTTACAAATATAATCTTGCCTTGGCAGAGAAGAGAGCCAACTTCGATTGGAAGGTGTCCTGTGTACATGGCATTACCAAGGCAGCTTACAGCCCCCAGTGGGTCAGGGCTCTGGATGGCACAGCAGCCGTGCACTGAGCCTGACGTAGATAAGCCTCGAGAAACATAAGTGGTCCTGGTGTGAAAAGGATAGATCTGTCCTCCCTCACATGGGAGCCTGTGCTTTTCTATTACAGTGGCCTGAAGTGGCAGCATCACTGTGGTGAGCTAATAAAAACCCTTGGTAGAACTGTCTGTTTCTTAAATGCATTTGCCTTTGCCTGTTTGTTAAGTGGCACATCTTAAAAAAACAACACAGAGTTAATCTTCTATATATATAAAAGCCCAAGTGACTGTTCAACTGTTTGACCAGTAGCTATGATGTGCACTGACCACCAGGGGGCAGACACTCAATGCACAGACATGGAAACATGGAACAGACTGAATCTCAGAGGGAAAAGCAGGAAGAGATTAACCAAAGATCTTATATGCATACTAGAGGCCCAGTGTATGGATTCGGGTCTGTGGGGGTCGGGCCGAAACCAGCAGTCTGACATCCCCTGAGGGGTCCGGGATTGTGAGAGGGTGCAGGCCAGGCTGAGGAACCCCACTGGTGCATGAATTTGTGCACTAGGCCTCTAGTAAAAAAATAATAACCTTAGCAGATTGTTGCAGGTAATGTGGTATAAACTCATTGTTAGCAAGAAGAACAGTGTTACTGTACTGGGGGACCCAGACTTGAAGGCTGCTTTTGGCCACTGTTTCATCACTCTTGATGATAGTGAGTTCTTTACGATGACTTTTAAAATAGATACATATCATTCTTTTCATCAGAAGGGCACTTGGGACTGTTCTGTACAAAAAGATCTCAGTTCAGTTTAAAGAGCCAGGTAGTAACACCAGATGGGAATACTCTCATCTTCGGTTTCTTTTCTTTGAAATAACAGTAACTGAGCCTACTTCTGGGGAGTTAGACTAAATGATCTACTGGCATGAATACAGCAAAATTGATGCAGGTCATTCCCAGCCTCTTATCCTTTCCCCACCTCCTGAAATGAAAATGAAGCAAGTCAGCAGGCTGGGATTTTGAGCCCTGTTCTTATTTCTCTCATGACTCAATGTGACCAAGCATTATAAAAAATATGAACAAATTAGTATGCACAAGACTACAAGAGAGAACATTTTTTCAGATTTATTGAGGTATAATTGACAAATAAAATTGCAATATTTGAAATGCACACCATGATTTTTTAGACATATGCATTGTGAAAGGATTCCCACCATTGAATTAATTAACTCATCTATCACCTCACATATTTACCTTTTTTGGGGGGGGGGGCGGGGGGCAGAGGGAGAAGACTTAAGTTCTACTCTCTTAGCAAATTTCAATTATACAATAATACAGTGTCATCAACTATAACTACATACTTAGACCTTACTCATCTATACCTGAAAGTTTGTACCTTTTTACTGGCCTCCTCTACCTGTCCCAGCCCCTGACAACCTGCATTCTACTTTCTGTTTCTATAAGTTTTACCCATTTCTTTAAAAAAAAAGACTACATATCAGTGATACTATGCAGTATTGTCTTTAAGAGAACAATGAAAAAAAATTCATTTATCCATCCCATATTTGCTCACCATTTATGTACTTGCCATGGGTGCTAACCCAGATAATGTTATCACAGTTTGGAAGGACTGATATATTTATGGAATTGTTTTCTAATTATTTTCATTCATATCAAGGGCCATAGAATACAATGTTTAATCTTCGGTTTAGCAATATAACAAGTCCACATTGGAATTCCAGCCCTGAAATTTATCTTCTGGGACCTTAGGCAAGTCATTTAATTGTTACGACCCAATAAAACAAAGAACCCAAGATACAGAGTTGCTGTGAAGTTTGAGTGAAATGATACATGTAAAGTGCTTAGTTCCATGCCTAGAATTTAGTAAGTACTTGATAAACAATAGTTATTGTAACGTATCTCTACTATAGGGTAACACCATGCCCCAAACAACCTCTCTGAGTAGGTAGAGAGCAAAAGTGTATGGCAAGTTCCATTAGTTAATGAGACTTAATAATGGGGAATATTTCAACTAAATTAACAAAAAGACTGATCTGTAAATTTTTTAAAACGTGTAGATTTGAAACTTTAAAACTCACATTAGCTAGAAATATGCTAACAAAATATTTAATACAGTTCCTGTTTTAAGCATAGCTAATAATAATAATTACTATGTCAAAGCTGATTAAATAGTATTCTTTCTTACTGGGACCCATGCATAGTACAGGAGCTAGTTAATGAATAATTTAAAAAAACCTTGCTATTCTGACTTATGGAAGCAAGTCTCCAACCAGGAATCTGGGTAGAACAATAGCAAGAGAAGTTTAACCACAAGAAATCAAAGACCCATATGTGGCAGGGGTAAGTTGCGTCTTGGTTAAAAATATCCACATGTTACTAATATCTGAAAGCCAAGAAATCTCATTAATTAAATCTGGATTCCCACCCATGAGAATTCTCACCTGGGTGCCTGGTGGATAAATTTATAAGCTAGCTGTATAGCAACACTTCCTTGATCCATGGTAGTTGGGACAGCAGAGAGCCTGAGAGGGAAGGGGCAAGTGTGTGCGGCTGCAGGGACACCCAGCCCTGCCCTCAGGAAGCTCGGAGTTCACCTGTGAGGATCTTTCTTGTGTATTCATTCCTCGTGCTATTCCTTCCTGTGTCTGCTACCCACACTTCTCGTCATTCAAAACTCAAATCTCATCCTCTTTGCCAAGATTTCTGTTGCCTGATTATGTCACCTTCTCTTCTCTCTGAGTTTACAGAATGCCTAGCACACACCTCTGTTGAAGTGGTATAACAATTTTAAATTTGTTTAGGGGCCCGTTTCTCCCATGAAAGGTTATTTCTTTTAGGAAAGAATCTATGCTTTCTTCATTATTTTCTCTAGTCCCCAGCACAGTTCCTGACATACAGTATTTCCCTGGGAAACACTGACTACATTTATAAGACAATATGTCCTTTTAGATAGGTAAATGCTCACTTTTAATCTTGCTAATATTAATTTACTTATTTTTTATTTTTATTGTTCATGACTAGTGCAAAGATAAATGTTACTCAGGCTTTTATTAATGATAAATTCTGATGTTGTGATTCAAATCACCAGATATTGTAAAAGGTGTAAGGAGGATGAGTGGTAATGAAATATGTAGATCATATGCAAAAGTTATGTGTGAAGTGAATATGAAAATGGAAGTCATAACTGTAAGTAAATGTGCTTAAGATGAATTAGCTGCTCACCGGTTTAGGTTTTATAATCTAAGAATTAGATTTTGCTTTTTTCTATGCTAGCCTTCTTCACACATTTATATTCATAACATAAATATTTATTTTCTTAAATGTTTCCTTGAACATCCAGCATAAAAATGCATCACTTTAAACAAAACATTTGCACATTATTGAATTTAAATTGGCACATATTTCAGAGCTAGCTATTAATGTCACGACAATATTTATCTTTCTTGATGCCACATAAATTCATTTCTATAACAATGTGAAATTTATTAGTACTTTAATGCTAACCAATTTTGTCATGAGGGTTTGTGTATGAATGCTTGCCTATTTATCAGCATCAGCAATCGTTCTCCAAATATGTGCAAAACTCAAAGCTTTAGGAAAAATGGGATATTCAAATATACATCATTCAATATATGAAGGCAGAGAATAGTCCACATGTATTTTTCCAAATAATTGCTAGGGAATTAGGCATGTCTTCTGTGACTCCACTGAGAGAAGACCCTTGACAGCTTGTGACTGGTTTTCTCTGGACTTTACCTCATGCACCTTTTCCCTTTGCTGATTTCGCTTCATATCTTCTCACTAATAAATCACAGCCATGACTACGACTGTAGGAGTGGACTTGGGGAACCTCTGTCATAATATATATTTTTAGTGGTATTGAATCTGTTCCTTCAATATTATGTCTCCAGTATGCCAAAAAATGCAATATTTGCTTACTATTCAGTCAATTTCATTTTTTAGTTAGCAAAACCTGAACATTTAGGCTTAAATTGTGCTATGACTTGTACTCAGCTATTGTGGAATAGATGTGACCTTAGAATTGGTTTAGCTACTTCTTGATGTGTGTTAAGATAGAAGTGAAAGTTGAAAAACTTCTGCAATGCAAGTTTCATCCAAACTAGTTTGTACTTTTATTTTTAAGCAAGTTGTGCATCTAATGGAAGTCTTTTAGCACTGGTCTGGTGTATTAAGTGGTCAAATTTATTTGCAGTTTACTTTCATTAACTTTTTCCTCAAACTTTTGTGTTCATTCATTCATCCATTATCTGCCTCCACAAAAATTCACTGGTGATGATTCATAGTAGATAGGACAGACACAAACTTGCTGTGGTCGACTTTCCATCTAGTCGTGAAGAACGATGTGTGATAAATATGTGGATGTATAGGCTTTGAAAAATAATGTTTTGGTAGAGTGTAGCCTCAAGGAGTGGAGGATTCCTGAGGTTAGTCTGGACAGAAATAGTTATCACCCTGTGTAGGGGACTAAATCCTGGCCCCCTAAAAGACATGCCCACTAAAACTGCCATCAGTAGAGGAAGCCCGGATGGTTAGAAAACTTAATTAAGGGAGGTCTTAAAGCACGGCCTTTTCTAATGACACCAAATCTAAGTGAATGAAGAAATGTGATCTTTAAATCAGCAAACCTATATGCTTTCTTTCTAGGGTAAAAATATGTGTGTGTGTTCCTCTAAGTACCAATAGTCTTTAAATTGTCACAGTTAAAAAAAAATTGACCTAATTTGGGGTGGGTCAAATAATGCCAACACCATCCCCCCACCTTGCCTCCCTAAAACGTCCATGTCCTAATCTCAGGAGCCTGTCCATGTGCTATTGGACGTGGCCAGTGGGAATTTGCAGGAAATTGAAGGTTACAGATGATAAAATAAGGAGATTATTCTGGATTATCTGTTTTGGCCCAATCTAATCACACAGTCTTACAAGCAGATATTTTTTTTCTCTGGCTGAAATGAGAGGATGAGACGAAAGAAGAAATCAGATTTCAAGTGTGAGAAGGATTTAATGCCAGGTTGCTGGTTTTGAGTGCAGGGGGCTACCGTTAAGGACTGGAGAGGGGACAGTCCTGGCTGACAGCCAGCAAGGAAATGGGGACCTGAGTCTTGCAACTAAAAGGAACTCAATTCAGCCAACAACCTGAATGACCTTAGAAGTGGATTCTTCCTTTCGAGTTTCCAATAAGAAATGCAGCTCTGCTGACACCTTGATCTTAGTTATGGAGAGGCCTGTTGGCCTTCTAACTTACAGGGTTTAGAACTAATAAGAGAGTATTTATTGTGTTAAGCGATTGAGTTTTTAGTCATTTGGCACAGCAACAGTAGAAGAGTAAGGTACTAGACCAGTCCTTTTTAAAATTTTATTTTCTCTTATTAAAAATTTTTCAAGTTGGTCTAATTTATAGATAACCATCAACGCTAGGTCCAGGACATCCTTACATTTGAGGATAGTGACAGCTGTTAAGCAGGTAGTTGCTGGTTTTAATATTTAATATTCCTTGTATGTTCACTTATTAGAAAATCAAATTGAAGATGAACTTGTCAGGATTGATTTTTATAGTTTGGATTAAAATCCTTTATTAAACTTAACATGTTATGTGTTTTCTGATACATTATATTTTCCCAGTTACCTTCTCTGAATAGCAGAAGTCCCCAAATGCCAAGTGTCTAATCACCCACTGAGCAGGGGAGGCCTCTGGGTAGCAGTGTGAGCTTCCTTTCACAGGAAGCACTGGAACCAGGCTGCTGGCTCCTGCCGAGGGGCCCCGGAGATGCTCTCCTTTTTGTTAACAATAAAGTTTGCTTACTCTTTATGAAACAACACTGCAAGAGCAGGAGGGATGGGCAAGCCTGTGTCCTGCACAAGCAATTTCATGTGGTTGTCATTAATATTAAGGAAGTAAATGTTGGGTTTCATGCTGCCCTGAATTCAAAATAAAAAGTCTGTCTCACCCTTGGAGAATAGGAATCTGTGCCTTCTTTAACACTGAGAACATGGCAAGGTAACACATTGTCCCTCTTTGTGAAATCTTCCTGCGAGGATTATTTGCTATTCAGACATGCTGAATAGCAGAAATGATTATCTTTTGGCATAACAAGAACATAAAAGATAGGAACTCCACTGTTTTTTTATTGTTTTCTTTTTGTTGCATATTCACAGCAGGAGACAATTTAATGGTTTACATTGCATGTGGACAGGGTATGTTCACTCTTTCTGATGAAATTCAGTACAGAAGAGTCTGCGCTTTATGCTGGGTTGGCACTTGAGAGAAAACTTGAAGCTCAAAACAAATTACAGGACAAATTCTCCTATTGACCTCGAGTATGGTGGTCTCTTTGTCCTCCACCCCTACTCACTATCTATATGAGAATTCAGATGTTAAGTAAAAATAGAAGAATGCCCAATGGCACGATGCATTAAGTGAAAAAATTGAGAGAAAATCAAAATTAAATAAAGTTAAACAGGTTTATATGCTGCAAGTTTTTTTTTTTTCCAGAGCCTATAGATGTCAACAATAATAATAAACACACATTGAGCACTTACTATTTGGCAGGTATTGTCCTAAGTGCTTTGCATGTATTAACTAGATTACCCCTCATGACAGCACTATGCTGTAGGCACTATTATTACCAGACTATTTTACACAAGAGCGACCTGAAGCTAGAAAAAGCAAGTTACTTGCCCAGGGTTGGGTCACCCAATTTGCAAGTTTGAGGGCTGGTCAACTTACTTGAATATAACCTTCGTACATCCTTTTTTGCCTATAGCAGTGGTCAGCAAACTCATTAGTCAACAGAGCAAAATATCAACAGTACAACGATTGAAATTTCTTTTGAGAGCCAAATTTTTTAAACTTAAACTATATAAGTAGATAGATTGTTATTAACTTAGGGTACTCCTAAGGCTTAGGAAGAGCCACACTCAAGGGGCCAAAGAGCCGCGTGTGGCTTGCGAGCTGCAGTTTGCCAACCACTGGATAGTATCTCATAAGATTAATGTTACATGAGACTTAATTTTGGAAACATTGGAGAGAGAACAAAATGAAGGAGAGTTAAGTAGGACACTGCAGAATGGTTTGTCTTTTTTTTTTTTTTTTTTTTACCATAGAAGAATGGCATTTCAGTGATTCAAAAGACAGGGGAATCCATCCCCATCTCAGGGATCAGATAGTCTCTATTTATCTTTGTTTATGGCCAGGATTCAGCGTTTTAAAATCTGTGATCTTTCCTCCCAGACAATTCTCATGCCATATCTGGTAAGTTGAGTGTGTGTGAGGTGGTATTTTAAAATATTTTAAAGAAAGAAACAATACATTCTAACACATACCACACAAAAACAATTCTTAATTTTAGAACCATTTTATTTAACTTAGTGTATGGCCTTTACCCCACTAGCCAAGGCCTAAATCTGACTTTAAACAGTTTATAATGGATTTTAACACGCTGTATAAATTCTCTTTCTATACTGTAAGGTTGTTGTTTTTAAAGCATATGAATAGGGAAAATAGCCATAAAATATATGAAAAAAAATGTTCATCTTTACTTATAATCAGAGAAATGAAAATGAGAACATGAATTACCATAAAAACTGGCACATTGAACAGTTAGTCATATGTAGGGTTGAAAAGATTCTGTCATACACTGTTGGTAGAATAAATTATTATAACATTTTTGAGGGGCCCTTTGGAAGCCTCAAATAAAATCACTATAGATACACCCTTTGATTCAGGTATTTCTGCTGTTTCCACCCCCAAAATTATCCTCCATTCTCCTTTCTGTGAAGCCACATTCCAAACATACTTTGTGGTACAGCTCTCGGTAGACTGTATTATTGTATGGTTATATCACAGTAATATATTATTGTGTGTCACTTGCCACCTTCCCTCTAAGACAGTGGTTCTCAACCTTGGCTGCATATTAGAATCACCTGGGAATCTTTTTAAAATCCTGATTTCTGGGCCTCATCCTCAGGATTTTAAAAAAGATTCCCAGGTGATTCTAATGTGCAGCCAAGGTTGAGAACCACTGCTCTAAGAGGATTATATATCCTCACTGGTTGCTAAGTGATTTGCTGTGCTTCTCCCAGTAGGGAAGGTATACTTGCTACCAATTGATGGCAGGATTGGCTTTCTGAATGACTTGCTTTAGTTGGAATTTGGGTAGGAGTAATATATGCTATGACCAAGCAGAAGCTTCAAAATCCTTGTGTGGTTTCATTATTTCTATCATCTGTGCCAGCAGATTGCAATGAGGCTGCTCCTTAGCTTGGGTCCTGGAATAAAGAAGACATGGAACAGCTGAAGCCAAATTCCAGGTGTCATGTATGTGAGTGAGAAGTCAATGGGTGGTAAGCCATGAGATTTTTGGTTATTGTTCACATGAGTGTTGTAACCCAGCCTAAACAAATAGAAGCTCAAATCCACTTCTTCCACAAAGTCTCTAGTGTTTATCTTAGCTTTTTTTCTTTTTATCTTTTCCAAAGTCTACAAAAAATTTGTCTATAATACAAGTCTTTTAAAGTGTACATTTTTCTAGTAGTGATTTCTAACTAAGTCATTGCTCTCCTCATGCCATCTCTTATACTTTTAAATTATTTTCCCTGCTCCTGGAAACATAGTAGATTCTGAATAAACACGCTTCAGGTGACATATCTACACATATTTATTGAGGACCTACAATATGCAAGCCACTGTTGCTTTATCAATTGGTAAAAATGATAACTAAGGACCTTATTATAGCTCAGGTTGGCCAGGAATGTTTGTCCATCCCCGGAAGTAGTTGATCTTGGAGAGATTTTGCTTGCTGGATGATTAGTTCATAGAGGCCCTTATAATGATTGACATGCTCTACGGGACTCATCATTTCACCCATGAAAGCCCTGAGGAAAGCCTTTAAAAATACTCAGTTTAGCTGGAGCTGTTTTGGCTCAGCAGATAGAGCATTGCAGACTGAAGGGTCCTGGATTCGATTCCAATCAAGGGCACATGCCCGGATTGTGAGCTCGATTCCTACTGGGGGGCGTGTAGGAGGCAGCTGATCAATGATTCTCTCTCATCACTGATGTTTCTTTCTCTCTCTTCCTCTCCCTTCCTCTCTCTGAAATCAATAAAAATATATTAAAAAATACTCAGTTTAAAGTGGCTTCATTGGCACCAGAGACAGAGAAGGATATGATGCTCTTAAGCCTATCAACAAGCTTGCTTATTCTTACAGCGATGTGAAAGACGATTATCTCACCTCCCTTCCTGAGAGATGACTTTATAAGGGAATGTTAGTTGAAAGTGAAAAGAGCAGAGGCAAGAAGGGAGTAAAACAATGAACAGTTCAATTTCTTCCTAAAACAACTCCTGTTTCCCCTGGGGCCTCAGTGGCTGGCCTGGCATCTCAGGCCTACGGTTTATCTATAGATTTTTACAATTACATAAGAAGGAATACATTATGGAATGCATTTAAATTATCTACTCATTTGAGTTCCAGAGCATGTGTTATGTTTTATTTTTTATATATGGGAAAATAAGGGAGCTCCTTGAAACCTGTAAAATAGCTTCTGTGACTTAATACAGGAGGCCCTTCTGGAATAGTGTGTGATCATCAGGCAGGACTTTAGTGACGGGGGAGAGGCACAGCTGTCAACCCTTTGAAATAAGATTGAATGGCATTAGTCAGAGAACAGTGGTTAAATATTTCATACAAGAGTAGGAGAGCAATACAGCTGTAAATTTTCCATGTTTGCTCAATAGCTATAACAAGTGTATAACATCTCTATTGTTTTCTGTACTTTAATCTTGTAATAGTTTGATCCTTGGGTAAATATCATTGTATCATTGCACAGTTAACCTTGTGAGGTTTTTTGAAGCTAATGGGCTAAAATAATGTGAAATGATAGGGGGCATTAACCAAGGTTAAACAGTTATTACTATTAAGTGGCATGTGGACCATATAATGTCTGGCAAGAAGAAGAAGTGCTATTTTTCTAAAAGGAATATAGATGGGGTGAGATTCTTCCCAATTCCACAATGGACTATGGACAACCCCATCATCTTTTTATGTTTCAGTTTCTTTGTCATCATAGGATGTGTACAGTTCTATCTGGGAATTTTTCACTCATTTGCTAGAGAATATCTAGCAATATTAAAAGCATATTTTAGGTGAGGGAAATTTGAAAAAAGAAAAGAAAAACATCATCTGGTTATTACTGAGACTATGGGATGGGACCAGAAACCTGCTCACTGCAGGGGAAGGGCCACTTATAGAAGGCAGGAAAAGTGTACCAGGATGGGGAGTAAACACTTCATAAACATTGAAAAAGCTGGGAATAGATGCAGAATAGTGAGGTGATCTAGTGTGTTGATGACCACAATGGTGTCATCCCGCAGGTAGTTCTCATGTGCTGTGCTCTATGGCTTAGTCCTCTGCACTGAGCTGCCCAATGTTTTGTGTGGCTGACTTGGAAGAATCCATATAATAGATGGTGATCAGAAAATGCAAATATGGGAGCAAAGAAAAATATGTGTAGTGATAAAAATAAGATTCAAAACTATTAATCCAGATGTGAGCCCACAGTAATGAGTAAAAGTGAAAATAGAGCTAAGAGAAATAACTAAAACAATCATAAAGAATTTGTGAAAGTTCAGCATGGGTGATCTATCTGGCTTGACAGCAGTTCAAGCAGTATATACTTGGATGTTTTAATTGCCTATAAACTCAGTGTAGTCCAGTAGTCTGTCAAAAAAGTTAAACGCAATCTTAGGTTATTTTCATGCAAGTGTTATGTTTTTGTTGATATCAGAAGATGTCATAGATAATATTCACCAATTGGCAGTCCTTTGTTAAACTATTGCATCACTAGGCATGGCCTAGAAAGATCCTAATGAAGAATTAAAGTGGTAGTTCCTAAACTTTCTCAACTTGACCCCTTTGAGGTTCCATATCTCTGTCTGACCCCTTTGAAGGATATATCCTTTCTTCACAGAATTTAAACGTGTGTACAAAAATCACATATAATTTCAGGAGGTTTAAGAGGTGCAGGTTGAAAACTTTCTTCTGTTTTTTGTTTTTGTTAATCCTTACCCAAGGGTATTTTCCCATTGATTTTTAGAGAGAGTGGAAGGGAGGAAGAGAGACATAGAGAGAGAAACATCGATGTGAGAGAGACACATTGATTGGTTGCCTCTTGCATGCACCCACACCTACAACCAAGGTATGCGCCTTTGACCAGAATCAAACCTGGGACCCTTCAGTCCTTGGGCCAAATCAGCCAGGGTGAGAACTCTGAAAGTAGAGATGAGTAATAGGAGGACAATCAGAAAGATGATGGCTGTGGAAACTATGTCATATGAAAATTAGTTGATGGAATTATGGATGCTTAACCTAGAAAAGGAAAGATCCAGGTAGACACGAAGCATTCATTATAACAGCTCACTAGCATCTAGTTCTCCTTTGGGGGACTGAATTTTCAGCCCCTTCACAGCTGTGCAGTCCATGTGAGTAGTTCTGATCAAAGAACCAGGAGAGGAAGGGCTGTGTGTCATGTCTAGGCTACAGTATTTTTTTTCCTGGTCTGAGACCCTCCAAGACCCTCTTCTTTACTGTGGTCATCAGATTATATCTTCTGGCTAATGTGGCAGGTCTCTGAGTGACCAGGGGAAGAAAACACTCCCTGCCAACCTGTGTTCCCACCAACTAGAAATCATGGATGGGCGTGGAGGGTACTGAACTCTTGAATTACTTCACTTAGAGTGGAAATTGTGTGTCCATAATGACACCAGGCACAACTCCCATTTGGAAAATTGCAGCATACATTTCTCTCTATCCCTTTGCAGGAATATAAAAGTACAACATACACAATTTCTGAAAAAGGGGGCTTTAAGCGGGGGACTTGCAGACAGTATGTATTTCAGTTTTTGCAGATATGTGGTCCATTCTCTGTGAAGGGGCACATGGGCTTTTGATATCTTATTTACTAAGACTACGTAATCCTCATTGCTTCCCATAAGAAGGAAGAATTGTTGTTTACTACCGATGACCATGCCCCATGTAGGGGATTTGTCAAATAGTAGGGCAAGACCTTTCTAACTGTTAGGGCTGCCCAACAGTGCTGAGAGCCTCCTGGGGGCCAGAAGTATTCCAACAGTGATTACATGGAGTTTGGGGACTAGGTCGGGCCTTTAAGGTCCCATTTCATGTTGAGAGTGTATGGTTGTTTCCTTCTAAATCCCCCCAACCCTTTTTATTTTTTGAGGCAATTAAAAAAAATCATAAACCATTATTAATGCCATCACAGAATTTTTGTGTAACACAGACACGTAAATACTTAACGATGAATTCCAGAACATGATATAAGACATTATTACTTGGTAACACTCTTTCTTTTTGCGCAAAAGTTCAGATTTCGGAGGCAACAAATATATTTCTGGCTTGGTATATGAGAAGGGTATAGATAATGAGATTACTCATGAAAGTGTGAGGGAGTGTACAATGAGCAGGCTTCATTAAGGAGTGGAAGTCAGTACCAAATCTAGGATCAGACACCTCCTTTTTACCTTTGATGTCCTGTCCACTAGACCATGTTTCTTAACATTCAGTGAGTCCTCCCGAATCATCTGATTTAGGAGCCCAGGCTCCTCGTCTCCTCTCCCCAACACAGGAGTTATCACATCCTCCCTTGCATGACCCTCTTGTGGCCTGTTTTATTTGAGTCTTAAAATGAACGTACAGTGATATTCCCAGGAAAATGAATTTGGCACTACTAGATCTTAGCCGTTTTCATTTCTATGGCAAGTAAAGAAAATGAGAATCACTGCTTCATGAAACAGGTCATGGCTCTCTGCTTGAGTCATAAACACCTTACCTGATGCTGCAGTGATTCCTTTGCCCAGAAATGTGAAGTCATGGGTTCCTGAGCAAAAGCAATCCACACAAAGGTAATTTACTTGAATTTAAATTAGCTTTTTTTATTTTTATTTTTGAAAATAATCATAATGGAATCAAATGCAATAAGGTTATGTTACTTGTTGGTGAAACAGCATACTGCTTTTGAGTAAATTATGATAATTTCTACTAGTGAGTATGTTGGATCTTGTGGATTTAAAAGATTGATGGAGAATGAATATTTGTATTTTTAAGAAGTATGATATTCATGACATGGTGGTCAGAGGCACAGATTGTCTTTCTAAAAACAACATAACTTACCATTTCTAGAGATGTGATCTTAGACACATTATTCAAGCTCTCTAATCTTTCTCATCTGTAAAATGGAAATGACAATTTTACCTGTACATACTTTTATTGACATGATTAAAAGAGGAAGTACATGTAAAGCCAGTCCCAATAATGCCTGATCAATATTAGCTCTTTTTCTTTTTTTGTTGTTGTTCTTGCTATAAAAGCGCACATTTGGTCTGCTTGGTGGGAAGCAGTGAGGTGGTAGAAATAGTACTAGACTGTGAATCAGCAGGCCTGTCTTTTTGTCCTTGCTCCATTAAAATGCTGTGTGGCTATCCGCAAGTCACTTGCCCTCTCTGGATCGAGATTGTTTGTTTTGGTTTTGTATGACTACATATGTAGACTTAAGATTCTCTAATTTTTTCCAACTATAGAAATAATTTGATTTTATGTAACTTAGCACCATGATTGTGAAAATAACTTAGTTCATATTCCTTATGAACTTTAAAATATTGAAAATTACACATTTATCAATTAAGTGGCTTAAGGTAGTGCATCACACACTTTAATGCACATTTGAATCAGCTGTGGAATTCTGGGGAATCCTTACTTTGCAGGTTCCTATTCAGCAGGCCTGGGGAGGGTAGAGCCTGACCTTCTGCATGTCTACCAAGCTCCCAGGTCACCTGGGGAAGGGTAAAGGCCTTTGGTCTCCTCACTTTGGCTTCTCTGTTTGCGCATCAAGATATCAGCAGCATGAATTTGAAAATTAATTCTCCTATTCATATCTATTTGTGGTCAAACAGGTTACAGAAAAAAAATAAATGAAATAATTCAATATGCTAGGAATAAAATACCTATTCATCTCATCAATTCAAAATGTAAAACAGTGGCTCTAGAAGAGCTACTTGACAAATGAAATGATGACAGTTTTAGGACTGAAATTGTCTGAAGTTATTGCACAGATGCCTGTGACCAGGTCTCTCTCTTTTTCTCTCCCCTTTGGGTCTTAAAAATTAAAATATCCATGTAATAGCCAAGTGATATTACCCTGAATATAAATGAACACCAAAGATTCCACGACTGGAGCAATTGAACTGTCTTGATTTATTTATCACACAAAGTATTTCTCACTGCCAGTGTTAACCCTGGCAAAGTTTATAATCAGACATTGTCATAAAATTCACTTTGCAGTTAAGAACTATGGATAATTATCCCCTAGAAAGAATTTTGCACCCAACTTATTTTCTTTAAACTGTCAGTAAGACTGTCATGGAGAAGAAAAGGGCTCAGGGGATAAAATGAAATTAAATTTATAATAACTCTCTGTCTCTCAAGTTTCAAGGGGATGATGATGATCCAGTGTGAGATGGGCAGAGAGAAGGAGACTGACTTCTCAAAATACCAGATCCTAGGGAGAGGAGGGGCCCATCTATTTCGGGTTAGGAATTTCTTTTGATATCTCGAAGTTCTTAATATTTTTGATGATGGGACATGGAGAATGCATGTCGATGACCAGAAACATCAGCAAATTGTCTTCCTCTTCCTGTTGATCAGACTTTGAAGACAGTAAACACTGGCTTGGAGGAAGATGATGTTAGGTGTTCATGTTTGCTAGTAGTTGATGGTCTGCTCGTTCAGAAACTATGAGCTCTTTATATTAGGCATATTCAGTTTTTGAAGGAAGAGTTGAACAAGAAAAATGAGTGGGAAGTTTTGCTCTCTTCAAATGTCCATAGCAATGGAATGTATGTGGTGAAATATCTGGAAAAAAAATACTGAGTTGGATTATGGTAGTCTTTCTGACCACATCAATATATTAATAGAATATTTATGTATTTATAAATGCATTTTTATATTTACAAATGTACTTATATACTTATAGAATATTTATATTTATACATATATGTTAATAGAATATTTATATTTATAGAATATAGAAGTCCTTGTGAAATGTAAGTAATTCAATTTTTTTGGATGTAAAATTTTATTTTAAAAAGGACCTTCCTTATAAATCTTCTGATATAACTAAGAATTTTTGTGTGACACACATATATTGTTAATGATGTTGAATATTTTAATACTTGCTTTGTTCAATCTCAAGCTCTTGGTATTTTGCAAAGGATGTTAGCTTGGCCTTCATGTTAAAAATCATAGATTAGCCGAAACTGGTTTGGCTCAGTGGATAGAGTGTCGGCCTGCGGACTGAAGGGTCCCGGGTTCGATTCCGGTCAAGGGCATGTACCTGGGTTGCGGGCACATCCCCAGTAGGAGATGTGCAGGAGGCAGCTGGTCGATGTTTCTCTCTCATCGATGTTTCTAACTCTCTATCTCTCTCCCTTCCTCTCTGTAAAAAATCAATAAAATATATTTAAAAAAAATCATAGGTTATAGGACTCAGATATAGTTAGCTCTGATAGTGCTTTCTATACTAACTTGTTGCCTAAGATGAACTAACTTGTTTCTTCTTTGTTCTTTTTCCTTTTGCACCAGGCTTTTAAGTCTTGGTCAGCCAACCCTCCTAATCCACCAACACCACCAGCTTGTTTTTGTTGTTGTTTTAACTTTGCTTTGGAAATGCCATAAAGTCCGGATTGGTTAATTGAAATTAATTTTTTCTCTTCTCCTGAACGTGTCCAAATGACTTGACTGCATCCCTTCAGGGAGCTAGGCTTGCTCTGGGGGGGCCTCGAGGTATATGTCCATATGAGGTCAAGTCCATTGTCCTAACATAATAGGCAGATGTTTACTCTGAATTTGACCTGGAGTGGATATCAACCCCACTTCTGTGGTTGCTTTACACTGGGTCTGATCTTGCATTAGGCTATACTCTGAGGCCTCTGTTAAGCTAGAAGAAAACAGTCCTGGATCACAGAGGCAACAACAGGCCAATTCAGTGGCCCGTTGCTGGCTTGTTCAGTGAGAGCAGATTATTCGGTTTCCATCTCCAAATGTGTAACTTCGTGGCTTCCAGCGCTTTATTACACCTCTGCACCCTATGTTTATGTTTGTAAACAGGGTGGCCTAGAAACATTTAGAGTGTTGGGGTACTGTTTAGTGGAGAATTGATAAAAATGAGGAAAGCATTTATGTTAACCCTCAAATGCATTATTTTGGAAATGTTCAGAGGGAGCAGAATCATGGAGTCTAAGAGTTTCTTGTGTAACTTCTCCTTTAGTCCTGAATATCTTCTCCTGCACTCCTGTTAAAAGATAACAGGGGGTCACTAGTGAAAGAAAACAACGTTGGAGATAAATAACTCTTCAGATAAATAACTCTTAAGGTACTTCTACCGTAGCTGTTTTCAATAACTATTTGGCAAGTCATCAAATGATTATTTTGTTTAGTGGAAAGTTCAGGAAATTGCAAAGAAGATAAAAAATAAAATGATCAGTCGCAACCAGTTATTAACACTTTGATGCATCATCTTCTCAATATATATTGAGCATAATGTAAAACAAGTTCTGGTCCAGCTTTTTTCACTTACTATTATGTTGTGAGCATTTTTCTAGCAATAAAATCCTTCACAAACATTTTTAATGGCTACGTTATATTCCTTCTTTGGATCTATCATATTCAAACCTTCATTCAGATTATTAAATTAAAATATGCCTGTGTTTCTGACATGACCTCACTGATATTCTCTATCCCAAAACATAAAGGGAAGAGGTGTTGAAATAAATCAGACAAGATCTCCTGGACACAGAGATGTAAATGGCCTGCTTAAGGTTCCAGCAGAGCTGAACACGGAAGCACAGCCTCCTGTTCTGTGTCTGATGCTCAGCTCACTGCCCCACCTTTGACTCCTGCTGCTGACGACTTATTCCACATCTCCAAGGGGGATTTCTGTAGAGACTGTCATTGGGGGCCATTGATCTGATGGGTGATTTAACCTGCAGCAGGAAAATTGCTGTCAAAATGCAGCATGTCCCAGATGGTTGCGTTCCTTGCATTGAGCCCTCAGAGACATGGTGGAGGGCACAGGCCGGGATGTCATGCTGCCTGCCGTCTTCTCTCAGTGAAAACTGAAGAGGGGAACTGTGGCCCAGGAGCAATTACCACTCTTAATTGCTGAGAAATGGACAAAATGATTTTCACTGGGTGATTGACACCTGAAAACCATCCATTTAATTTATAAATGGGACAGAGGAGGATGGACATCCCCATTTCTTGGGTAATCAGCACAGATTGCTTTCAGGAGGGTTAAGGAAACCACCAGGGAATGGGATGGAATGAGACTCACCGCTGACCAGCAGCGAGAGTGGCAGATTCGTGCTTCAAGGACACAATCCTCTTTCCTTCCAGGGAGATTGTCCTGTAGCTTTCCTTCCTTCCAAACCAGTCATGACCCAGCAAGATGTGGTTTTAGAGTCCAAAGAACACAGAATAAAATAATAGGTTTATCATTTTTCTGTATCAGTCAATTGTTTTTTTTCCTCCTTTTAGGAGAAAAATTATACAGTTGCTTATAAAATTTTAAGAACATCTTTTCCACAGTGGCAAATTTATCCTTGATTAGTTTTTTGAGAACTGAATAATTTCCTCATTGATTGGGATAATAAAATCATGGTTTCAAACATTCTTTATTTTGCAAGAGAGAAAAATATGGGCTTTACATATAACAAAATTTGTATTTACGATAATCAATGTTCACATAAAAGAGCATCTATATGTGTGGAAACTGTTCACATCAAATTATCCCACACAAAACCCACCAGATAATCAGGTTGGACTTTTTCCTGAAGTCTCTGTGGGTTGTTGCAGATCCAAGAGTGAGCACTTGGCTGAAATGCTGATTGGCCATTGAGTGATGTTGCCTCTTTGAGACAGGACACTTTCCAAGGCTACTGGTGGGAACTTAAGTTATTCTTTTCCCCAAATCAGAGATACAGTACCCTCTGGGCCATCCCACAGTTGATCTCTGTTATACACACCCTCCTTAGTCGCTCGAGGAATTTTCACACTTGCCTGGCCTGTGGGCTGTCTTAAGAGCCTGAGCAATGCTCTCCTGTTCCTTGTGAAGGCTTGCCAGGATAGGAAAACAATGACTGCAACATCATCTCCATTTTCTCCACCCTCATCACCACGTCTAACATGACCATCATCAGTTATCACCAATAAGTACTTTGTCAAAGTCTAATTCTTAAAATGTTAAAACCATAATTCTTATACAGAATGCAGACAGAGGGGAGCTTTTATTTAATAGATTAACAAAGGTACCAGCAGCATGAGAGAATGGCTTCTAAAGAGAATGGGAGGCACAGTTTGTTTGTTTTTAGTCAATATAAATAAAAAAGAATGCTGGATGAGATGGCCAAATTAGAAACATAACTGGTTCATGATGTACAGGGGAATATAAGCAAATTGTTAGGATTTTCTTCTCTACTAAAAAGAAAATTATAGAATCATGTTAGTTTCCTAGGGCTGCTGTAACAAACTACCACAGTAATGGTGGCTTAAAACACAATTGATTCTGTCACATTTCTTGAAGCTGGAAGTCTTACATCAAGGTGTTGACAGAGCCATCCTCAATCCAAAGGGTCTGGGGAAGAATCCTTCCTTGTCTCTTCCTGGGCAAGACATGTCAGTGCTTGCTTCTGCCAGCGACCTTTGGCGTTGGCCACACAACTCCAATTCCAGCCCCCATTTTCACAGGGCCTCTTCCCTCTTTAACTCTGTGTCCTCTCTCCTTAGAAGGACCGCAGTCACTGGATTTAGGGCCTACTGGATTTAGGACTTAATCTTGAGATACTTAGCTAATTACGCCTGCAAAAACCCTCAAATCAGATAAGGTCACATTCTAGTTACTGCCACCCTGGCTGCTTATGATCTCCTGGCCCTGCTGGGTGGCAGGCAAGAATTCTACCACTGAACCATCCTGGGTTCTTAAGAACTTCTGAGATCGAAATCAAGAGAGTTCACTATAAAGTAGTACTCAGGTAAGAGGTTTATTACATATAGCTTGTGAGCAGAGTGGGACAAATAAAAATAAGTGCTGAATAAGATTGAAAGGGGGAAAAAAGGAAATGTTCCCGAACAAAAGCTGGGGAACAGTTTTAAAGAAGTTGAGGTGGGAGAGATGACATCTAAGTGTGACGTCTAAATACATAGAGGCGGGGTACTCTTTGTGGCTTGCACAGTACAACTGCACGCTTCTTCATGTGTCGCATGTCTCATTAGCATGTCAAGTCTCTACCACCCACGGGTGTGCTTTTTGCCATTGAAATGAGGGAAGGTCACTGAAAGGACAGTCTTTCTTGCTAATGTGTATGCATGAGTGAAAGGAACAACATTAAGGCCACCAAGTGAATCTTGCAGACAGCAGTGTCCTTTAGCCTGGCTGCTAATTGGCTATAAAGAGAAGGGAAAGCACTGGGGCAGTTAATGTGTTCCTGGCTTCCTGCCCGCTGGGCCCAGGGAGTGGCCTGCCTGTCTCATTCTGACATTCTGAGAGGACAAGATTTTGGGGGGACACTATTCAATCCACTATCTATACCAGGGGTCCTCAAACTACGCCCCGCGGGGCCACTTGCAAATACAAATACTGTATTTGTTCCCGTTTTGTTTTTTTACTTCAAAATAAGATATGTGCAGTGTGCATAGGAATTTGTTCATATATTTTTTTTAAACTATAGTCCGGCCCTCCAACGGTCTGAGGGACAGTGAACTGGCCCCCTGTTTAAAAAGTTTGAGGACCCCTGAACCTTAACAGTTTTAAGTTGTAAAATGCTGGCATGCTAATTTGTTATGCCTATACACTTACATTCTGCTAAAGAGTCAGATGACTCTGAGGCTGATTAGTTAAAAAAAATACCCCTTAAATGACAGTAGAAGATTATATAATTATCTTTTTTATTTTTTCCTCCAAGTTGGATAATTTTTCTTAACATCTTTGATAAAAATGCTTTATGCCAAGCACTGTGATGCCTGTTCTTTATATTTCATCTCATTTGATCCTCACAACTCAACAAATAGGTCTGGTTATCTACATTTTCACAATTGAGACACAGAGAAATCAAGTAACATGCTTACGGCCACACTGCTACTCAATGACACTTCAAAAATTTTTTTATGTGAACACACCTCAGACACTACTGCTCTTTCTTCTACTTGGTCCTTCTTTAAGTCAGGTCAGATAAAAGGCTCCCTCTTCTGTTGTCATTTCAAGGTCTAACTGCCTATCACAGAAGATGACTGTGACCCATCAGTGACTCTTCCTGAAATTTGATTACTTCTGAGCTAACCTCTCATTGGAAGAAAGGCACCGCCCTGCAGGACTTGGTGAAGGCGCTTTCCTGGGATTAAGACAGTCCCAAGGACACCCCGAAGGAATTTTAGTTGAATTGCTTTTCCTTTTACTCACTGCTGTTAAAGCAAATATGCAAATAATACTGAATTTACAGAGTCTTTTGGAAGGTTATTTAATACCTGCTCTTTGCTTAAGCCCAACTTAAGAAACCCACAGTAGCAGAAGGCTGTGTACTTAATACTTCATTTGAGTAATAAAGCAGCCTAGGTTGTTAGGTTAGCACACCTTTTAATGTGTATTTTAATTTGGAAAATGTGTATTATTTTTAGGACGTGATGTTGGTAGGCATGGGTGAGGACATCTTTCTATCTTTGGCAAGATGAGCTCACTGAACATCAGTGCTAGTTTAAATTGTAGTGTTGGTGGAAATGAGAAGCTAATTAGGTAGGCAGCTTCTTGTGAAACTCCCCAAACATGAAGTGTTAGTGCTGAAGCAAATAATCACTCCAGGAAATCACAGGCTTTGCTCCTGCAATTCCAGGAAAACCACAGGGGACTGGATGGTATAGGAGGAAGGCCAGTGAGCCAGGAGCTGTGTTATGACAGAAACTACCTTGGACAAGTTCTTCAACCTGTCTGAGGCTCTCGCCTCTCTAACAATGGGAATGACCACATGGTTTCTCAGCTTCATTGACGGTATTTCTATTGAAGTGTATGCAGAGGTAAACATTTACTCATTGGTAAGAATGTTGATTGTTCTATTTATCCCGTAGGTTCCCTTTGTAATATAAAAAAATAACCGAGTAGGTTGAATTTAAATAGTTCTGTTCTTCCTTAGAAATCCAAACTTGTTTTGTGTTAAATCCTTGTCATTTATGAACGTGATTCACGTGAATTTGCCCACATGTCTACACAGATAGAAACAGGAAGGTAGTGGCTGCTAGAAGGGCATTGGCTTCAGTGGTAAAGAGCAGAGACCCAGCCTAGAGTCCCCTTGATTTTCAGGCAGGTAATATACATTGTGGTTCATTTTATAGCAACCTGAAGGGTAGGTGTTTTCTACATTCGATGGTTGAGGAAACTGAGTGTAGCAAGCGCTGCTTGTGCCCTGGGCCTCACCATTACAGGCAGGCTGGACTTCTGGCTCCTGGCAGCATCTGCATCTCTTTGCTTGAGGACCGTTCCTAGCATCTGGAGACTGCAGATCTGTGTGATGGCAATCCAGAAATGCCTAAGATGTAATGCCATCAGGAGCAGCCCTCACTCAAAGACTGTTGGAAGATGGTGCATAAATATCTCAGCTTACCTCTTCCTTAAGTGGGCAACTTAGGGCACAGGGTTTTGAAGAATCCCTATGGTATTAAGCTACAGTTACTACCTGTGAATAACTTCCCTTGTCACTTCCTCACTCACCTAGCAGTGTTTCTTGAGACTTTCTCCCAAATAAACTACTTGCTCAGGGTCTGCTTCTGAGGAAACCTAGACAAAGACACAAGGCTCAGAGGGCTAACTTACTAGGTCAAGGTCAAGGGCTAACATAGCTGGTTGGTAGGAGAGCTGGGGTTCAGAGCCAAGTCTGTTGGCCTGAATTCTTTGTGGGTGATGGCTTATTTTCTTCTGTATAAAATAAAACATCTTCTGTACCTCCAGTGGCATCACAGATATCACGTCTGATAGCGCATGTAGGTATAATTGCTTTCACATGGTTTACATATAATTTGAATGCATGATTCTTAGGAGCTGTGTGTAGAGTTTAGGACCCTGAATTCTGTCATCACATGGCTGTGGTTTGCGGCCTGCTCCGCACCTAACAAGCTCTTTCGTGTTGATCTTGTTATATAATCTCTATTGCCTCCATTTTCCCTCAGGTGTAAAATGGTAATAAAAATTATAGGATTACTGAAAGTACAGGTCTGTTTGTTAGCATCCATTTATTATAACCATACTTTGCATGTAATTAACCAAAATAATAAATTTTAAATTATTCCTTACTCAACTGTATTTGATTTTTAGAAGTTATAGAAAAATGGGGATGATACACGTACATATGAAATATTTCCAAACAAAAACACAAACCACTGAAATAAACAAAAAATAAGGAAAAAATAGTATACAGCTTTTTGTGATTAGTATACACATTGAGCTCCATCTCCTGTGTGCCTTCCCTGGGAAAGTGACTCAGGGCAGTTCAAATTGTTGCTCTGTGAGCTTCAGCTTTGCCATTGTAAAATAGGGAGCAACATATCTTAATGTTCCTTTTGACAGTGTGATTCAACAGATAATCCTGTCAGGTACTGGATAAACCAAAAAAAAGAAAATCTTGTCTACTGCTTAATAAGACAGGGAAATAGCCTCCACATTTAAAACAAAATTTAAATAACCTGGGTTTAAATACCAGGCCCCCACCAATATGTTTAGTACTTATTAATCAGGGAAGTTAACTAAATAATTTGATAAATTGATATATTTATTGAATTTATTTATTGTGCAATCAATTCTCTCTGGGCTTTTTTTTTTTTTTTTTTTTAATCTTAAATAACTCCTATCAGTCAGAAAAGCAGAAATAGTCAGCCATCATTTTCTGAAGTGGCTCTCTACCCACTTGCCTGGAAAGTATACTTCAGGAAGCTGTGGGAAATTAAACTGGAAAACAAAGCTCAGGCCATTTCATGAAGGGTAAGAAAGTGAGGGTAAGAACTTTATTTTGTAGGCAATAGGGAATGTTTGAAAGTTTCTCAGCAGGAAGGCAACTTGTTCTGACCTGTAGAAAATTAATTTGACATTGGTGACTAGAATTCATTGGGTGGGGAAGAAACAGGAGTTAGACATTTATTTCAATAGTCCAGATGAGAGGCAATGAGTGTCTGAACAAGGCTGGTGGCAGTGGGAAAGAAGAGGAGGGGAGGTGCTAAGAAACATCACTTAGGCTGACTGAATAGGCTGATTGGCTAATTAGATATGAGAAATATGGGAGAGGCAGAGATCAGGGGAATACAAATGATGTTTAGACTGAAAAAGAAAAAAAGTAGTCAAGAGATATTGAAAGCTCTATAAAACTAAAAGCTTTAGGAAAAAGTATATTGGTAACTTAAATTTGTATTAACTGGTCCAGAAAAACTTTATCCCAGGGTAATATAAGAATAACTATGCGTTTTCAGGGAAACACTGTGTTAGATATGTGGTAAACAGTATATTACGTATCATTCTTACAATGTCTATCAAAGGTATATATGATTACCTTAATTTTACAAATGAAGAAACAAAGTTCCAACAGGTGAAGAAATTTTCCCAAGCATTAACCAGCTTATTTGTAATTGAACAAGAACTAAAATAAAGATGTCTGATTTAAAGGTCTATTCTTTTTCTCTTTTTCATTTTTAATGAATTTATTGGGGTGACATCAGTTAATAAAATCATATAGGTTTCATGTGTACAATTATATAATACATCATTTGTATATTTTATTATTTTATGTGTTTATCACCCCAAGTCCTATGCCATATGGACTCTTACGTTTGTAAAAACCTATAAATTTGTTATCTGTAAGTTTTGAAAGATTTTGTAGTGATTGAGATAACTATGCTAAATTATTAGCATATTGCTAATATTATGAAAATTCTGTTAAATCATTCATATGTTAAAAAGATGAGGTATTTTAAACACATAGAAAGGTATAGAAAATAATGTAGCATTTGTACACAGACTTATTTTAATGTTTTGGCATATTTGTTCCAATTTTTTCTTTAAGATTTAGATCTAAAGCCTCACACCCCACAATTTTAAGTTCTATTTGTCCTTGTAAATACTCATTATTCTTATTTTACTGATGAAGAAACTGAAGCAGTAATGGTGAAGTAGCTTGCTCAGAGGTCTATAGACAGTGTCAAAGCTGGAACTACTTTGGCTCTGAAGAGCATCCTTTTTATACTACACTGAACTATTTTGGAAATATATATAAAAAGCCTAGAAATGGACAAATATTTCAAATTTCAGAAAAGAAAAACATTTGGGTCCCAGAAAATATAGCTCATAAGCTTGATGTTTACCCTTGTGTATAAAATGATTGTTTGTGACCACTTAAAAAAAAGGAAACATTGAAAGTCAACATTTGCTTATTAAAAATAGGTGATGCTAAACCTGCTTTTATAAAGATAGTGTTGTAGACTGGTAAGAGATGATTACTGTACATATGAAGGCCCAGGAGATCAACTTGCCCACAACACCAGCACCATTGTTCCCTAGCAATGTTCTCTAGCAACAAGGGACTTTTGGTTTTGCACTGGCAGCTGAAAGTCAGATCCAAGGTGGGTAAGCTATCTCTCCCGAGAACCAACCTCATAGAAAAGGTATACCTCAACCACATTTGGACTTTATTTCTTTCATGTCCCATTGCCTGAAACAAAAGTGTGATAAATCTGTCATTAGCTTGCAGTTTAGTATGTCATATTACATACTAAAAAGGTTATCTCAGCCAAGAAACTTGAAGGGTAGAGGAAAAATTATTTTCCCTCTCCTACAAGAGGTATTAAAATGCCAGGACAAATAAACAAACAATTAAATCTTTACCAACTTAAAATTTCTCAAATCAAAAATTCTACAAGGTTTAGGAGAAACAGAGGACTAGAAACACAAATTGTGCAGTAATAATATGTGCTTATAAATTGCATACCTAGAATCACTAGGTTAAACAAGTAGGGAATAGAACCACAAAAGTTCTATAAGATAGATGACTATAAGCAGAACAAGAGAAGCAGAATATGTATAAAAATTTTAAGGACATTTCAGTAAATGAACTTTTAGTTATAAGAAAATGGAAACTACATCAAGCATGTCAAACTCGTGGCCTGCGGGCCACATGCCTCATTTATTTGGCCCGTGTTAGCCTTTGAGTTTGATTGGCATTTGATGTGGTGAGAATTATAGCTGTCCCCACTTTACTAGTCTTAGTAGTGAAAGAATTCAGAAGTCTTCAACTTAATTTGTAATTTTATAGGATCCCACTAATTACATTTTGTAAAAGTAGTTTCATTTGATATTTCTATTAAGTAGGATGTTAGAAACTTTATCTATGGGTGCGTTTTTCCTGAGATTTATAAAAACAGTTTAATGCTCTGGTTTAAATTCAAAGTTGTACTGACAATTTCTTACTTTCTTGGGAATCATTTTGCCTAAACTTCTTAAGAAGCCTGTAAAGGAATATGGGACCTCTGTAAACATTCACGAATAAGGAGCTAATCTTTTTTATTAGTTCTTTGCTTGTGTCATTTAATGAGATTTATAGAACTCTCATATATTACAAAATGCACTTAGGCAGGCAATTTTAAAGAAGGATAGTTTGGATTTTGAGTCTTGCTCTTATATTTTAAATCATGCAATAAAATGCAGGAAGGAACTAAAAATATGTGTTTATTAAGATGATTAGAATTTTTAAGGGTTTATTTCACTTTAATTTTATTTCTACCATTATAGTATGGCATAATCGACGAACTTAGCAAATAGTATAATGGTGCTGACATGTTGGAGTAATTCCCCCAAGTATTTTATACCACCTCAAACCAAAATTCAACAGGACATTAACTCTTTGCTGAATCCACTGAAGTGGAACTATTTTATGGAAGATGACAGTGCTGTTGTCTCCATAGTGATATTTAGGATATTCATTCAACAGGAAGCCAGGACCATAAGCTCTGTGTCTTTACTTACACATCTGAAAGTCACCATTTTAATTCCACTTTTACCATGAGTACCTTAGTCTAAACTACCATAATTTCCCTTTTAGATTAGCCTCATCAGTTCCTATCTAGACTGTCTCCATATGTGCCTTCCTATAATTGATATGTACACAGGACCTGGAATGCCACTTTCATGCTTAAAACTACCCCTGGCTTCTTCCTATTGCATTTAGAATTAAATTCAAATTCCTTACCTGGACTTCTTCTTTCTCCTGGCTTCACTATGCTGCAGTTACATTGTCCTTATTTTGGTCTGTTAGCCACACTAAGTTTATTTCTGCCTTGGGAATTTTACACTGGAATGTTCTTCCTCTGATCTTCAGATAATTGGTTCTTTGTCATTCTTGTCTCATTTTAAAATACAGATTTCCCAGAAACACTTTCCCTGACTAACCAGCCTGAGATGGACTTGCAGTTACTTTCTACAAAATCTCTTCTCAACCCTAATATTTTCTGAAAAAATATTTTAAATATGTATACATACAGAGGTGGCCAAAGTAGTTTTATAGTGGTGAGTACACAAAACACAGTTTATTCTTCTATTATTATTATTTTATTGTACTATTTTCCATAGTACAACTGCAAACCTACTTTTGCCCACCCCGTATATATTTATATAATTTATACATAGGTTATCTGTATCTATATTTGTATAATCTCTCAATATAAATGTATATATAGTTTTCTTTTAGCCTGACTCCTATCCCATCTGCTCAAAATATTTCCTCCATGGGATCTGGATTTGTGTTTAGCTTGTTCACCCCTGCGTCTATAGTACCTAGAGAAGGGTCAGGCACATAGCAGATTCTTCATAAATATTGAATCAATGAATAGCTAAAAGCATCAGATGGGTTTGAGGTAAATTCCCAGCTCTTCTTCTTACTCGCTGAGTGATATTGGGCAAATTGCTCAGCCTCACTAAAACTGCTTGATATTATTACATGAAAATAATTATGTCTACCTTTAGGGTCATTACTTCCTCCTCTTCTATAAAAAAAAAAATAAAAAAATACCACAGTAAGTCATAGTTGTGGTTTTGACTATTATTGCCCAGGCAATAATATATTTATCCTTTGTTTCAGGAGCCATGGCCTGCTAGGAGGTCTCTGGGTTAGCTTAATTCAATAAAGATACAAATGGAAAGTAGAATACTGGCATTTCCCTCTCCTCTTCTCTCCCCTCCATAACAGGAAAGGTCGTTTGAACCAGACTTATGGCCCTGTTCTGGGAAGACATACAGACCCTCTGTGGGAGACAGGATTCCCCGGTGTCTCTCATCAGTGACTTCTTAGCACTGATTGGAAGGCAAAGCAAAGAAGCTCACAGGGAGATCTAGCTCCGGGGACATCAGCAACTCTGTTCAGAAGCGGGATGGACCCTGGCAGCGGACTGTGTCCCTGAGAATTCTCCACCGGTGGCCTGGAACCTGGGGACCGCCCCAGGGAGCCTGGATGCTGAAGCTGCACAGTATGCGCATGCGCAGTGCTCTCGGCCGCACCTGCCTGAATCAGCAGCCTCTCTTGTCCTCCTCCATCGGCCCTCGCCCACGGGGCCATCTTCCCGGCGCCAGCGGTGCCCTGCAGTGCCACGGACGAGGAGGTTTGAATGGTGGTAACCACCTTACACCGCATAGCCCTGCTGTTTTAAGGAACTCGGGGCTGTGAGGCAAACAGGGCTCCCAGGTGTCTCCTATCCTGTGCATCCCGGGTCAGGCCCAGCACGTCTTCTGCAATCTCACGAGATCTAGATCCGCGATTCCGGGATATCCGGCCTCGGAGGGAGGAAATAACGGAGTGGGACGGTGCAGACGGAAGGTGTGTGCCCCAAAAGTATCCACCAGTGACCCGGCCCATCCTACACCTCAGCGCCGACCACCCAGGAGGCCTGGAAGGCAGTCGCGTGGCAGGTTCATCTGCAGTTCGCTCTCGCTCGCTCCCCGGACGTCAGGTATCGGGACCTTCAGCCTATGTAGGCACGGGATGCCCACAACCAGCAGGCCATCTTTCTGCGGCCCGCAGCGCCCTGGGCTGCACACCTGGCGCAGAACAGGGAAGGCCGGATGAGCCCGACCACGTCCCGTCCTGCTCTGGGAGGATATACACAGGCCCCTGCGAGACAGGGTGCTCCCAGGTGTCTCATCAGCGGGTTTCCTGGCACCGGAGGGCAAGACTGAGCGTTCCAGTGAGATCTGGCTTCAGGGGAACTAGCAACTCTTTTTAGAAGTGGGCTTGACCCTGGCAGCCCAGTGTGTGCTCCAGAAGTCCTCGCCTGTGGCCAGGTTTATCCCTACACAGCCCAGACCCGGATGGATCCCAGGGAACCCGATGCCGAGTCAGCAAGGTACGTGCCTGCATTGTTTACACCTGAGCACCTGGAGGAGGTGGGAACAGGTGAGTTCCATTGCGTGTGATAGTTCTAGTCTTCTCTATGTTCCTCTCATCTTTATCTGGCTGTCATCTACGCATTTCTTTAGAAATGTACTTCATGGCACCCCTTCCAGGAAGACTTCCATGACCTTTAAGATTGGGTTAGGGTTTGTAATTATATAAAACCATAAACATTTTATATTCCCCCCCCCCATCCTACATAAGTCATCCTGCATAACTCTTCACACTCAGAATGTTATATTACTGTTGCTTCCTGTCCAATGGAAGCTTCCTTTAGCAGGAATTGTATCTGACTCACCATTGCTAAATCCATGGTGGCTGTGTAGTAATTGTTCAATGAGTGAATGCTTTATCATTTGGTCTAGAAGAACTGATTGTATAGTGTGCATCGGACTGCAGTATATTTGGCTTTAAAAAGGGGTAGCACTGAGGAAAAAGAAGATGTGGTTGGATATTTAAAGTCAGAATATTTGGAAAATAATTCCTTCTCTTTATATGCTTTTGTATTTTAGAGCATTGAAAACTATTCTTGATTAGAAGTCAGGACTTGAGTTCTATTTCCGGTTCTTCATTGGCATTTGTGTCCATGTGCTGTTGGATAAGCCTTCTAGCCTCTTTGGATGTGTTATATATTTGTGAAAAGAAGGCCCTTAACTTGATTTCCACGGTTTCTTTGAGCATCTATATTATTTTATGAGAAGCAACTTGATATCAGTGATCAGGCTAGTTCGTAACCTGGTGAGCTTCTTCTTGGGGTGAGGGTGGGGTATTGCCTTATTTTGTCAAATGTCAAAAAACTCTAGTGGAAGCAGAAAACATTGAGAACGTTCCTGACTTATGGCCAAACAAAGGCATGTTGTTCATTCCATGTTATTGCCAGAGATTCAGAAATGGAAATTATGTTTGAGTTGCTCCTGAAGAATAGGTCCAAAGGCTTTAGGAAGCAGAAGTTCTAATATGGACCAAATTTCAGACCAAGCTAAAATGGTGTGACCATTTACTGTAGATAAACCATCATTGGATAAGTAGAAGGTGAATTAGGGATAACTGCTACTCTAACAGAGTCAGTAAAAATTTACTGAATTTAAAGAACAGGTACATCATTATTTTCTCTCCCTCACAATTGTCCTGGAATGGTATGAGGCAGTTGTCTTCCACTCAGTCATTCAGGGACTCGAGTTCCTTTCAAGTCAGTGCCGTATCCTAGGGTATGTTGTCATCTGTTTGATTAAAGCTGGATTGCTACTCCTTCTTGGTTTTAGTTGAGTGTGAGTGGGATGTGGTTGGGGGAAGGATGAATGCAGGAAAGCATGTGTGCAATGTTTTAAGGTCTAGGCCAGGAAATGGCATGTATCATTCGGGCCATTTTCAACACTTTGAAGCAAAGGGAATTGGGGAATGTAGTTGGTTCCCAGTTATATTTCCAGGAAAAAGGGGAAAATGGACTTGGTGGATATCTTAAAATCTCTACCTGTTTTATGACTTTTGGTAACTAGAAATGAAATAGTCAGTGTATCTGATGCAACTTGAATCATCATTATACTTTTTTTTTGACATAGCTATCATCACATTACAAACATACAATTCCATAGTTAAAATTTTCATAGCATACCCATACAGTCAAGTGCTATGTGGCACTAAAATACTTTTGTAAAAGAATACATAATAGAATGGAAATGAGTTCACAATATATAGTTAATTTAAATTAGCAATATATGAAAAGAGGTATGAAGAAAATAACTAATTTTTATAAAAAATCTTGTTTGGATAAGGATAGCAAAGAGATCAAAAGAAGAAATTTGGAAATGTTAGTGTTTGTAATCTTTGATGATAGAATTTGTCATACTTTTTTCTATTAATATACATGTATTTTCTAAATTTTCTCCATTAACATGTTTATTTGGGCAATAAGAAAAAAATCAGTAAACATTTATATTAACAAGTGAGAATTTTGTAATGACCCAGGAGAAGTTAAATTTACCCACACAACTTCTGCTATTGATTCTGATAGAATTAGTGATCTCTTTGGTCCACAGTAGCTAAGGTGGACTTATGGTCTTCCAAAGAAAACATGCCATAAAACTTGGCATGTAGAAAGAAATGGTAATTGTGGTTCACGATCCTCTTTCTCTGATATAAGAGCTGTTCTCAAAGTAAAGCAAATGTATATTGCAACATTTGTATAGAGTCTTATCCCAAAGCCCATAAAAGCACATACTGTCTTGCTCCCCCAAATTAGTGAAGTAAAAGGTCTGAAATGAGTGCAGCTTTTAAAAGATAAACCCCTTTTTCTTATCTAAATAGCTTAGTTGGTTAAAAAACTCAGCCATCCATTATTTATCTGCCCTGAGTAATCTGTGGCCAGATTACTTTTGGTCACAACCAAATTAAACAAGGAAGCAAACTTCTCATCAGAGGAAATGTTCTCCTGATAATGGGGTATCTATAATTGTAGAGGCCATTTTTTTACATGATTATGACAAGTAGCCATCTTAACTCTTTTTACTTTTTTAATTACTCAGGTTGAGTTCATTTTTTCTTTATAAAACAAAAGAAAAATAGGTTTTAAAGAGAAGTCTTGCCTTGCTAGTGTGGCTCAGTGGTTGAGCGTGCAACTATGAACCAGGAGGTCATGGTTTGATTCCTGGTGAGGGCACATGCCCACGTTGTGGGCTTGATACCAGTAGGGGGTGTGCTGGAGGCAGCCGATCAATGATGCTCTCTCATCATTGATGTTTCTATCTCTCCCTCTCCCTGAAATCAATAAAAATATGTATAAAACAATAAAAGAGAAGCCTTGACATTATCTCAGTATTCTCTTTTTATATTGGCAAGTTGTGATATATGTCTATTAGGAGTGTACAATAGTCTGTCCTTATCCACAGTTTTGCTTCTTGTGCTTTAGTTACCCACAGTCAACTGCAGCTCCAAAATTCTAGAAATAATCAGTTTATAAGTTTTAAGTTGTACACTGTTCTGAGTAGTGTGAGGAAATCTCAAACCCTCCTGCTCTGTCCTGCCCAGGTAAGGAATCATCCCCCTGTCCAGCATATATACGCTGTATACGCTCCCCACCTGTTAGTCACTTAGTTATCAGGTCGACTGTCACAGTATTGCAGTGCTTGTGTCCAAGAAACCCTTATTTTATTTAATAATTTTATTTAAAGCACAAGAGTAGTGATGCTGGCAATTTGGATATGCCAAGGAGAAGCCATAAAGTGTATGTATATATAGGTATGCCAAGGAGAAGCCATAAAGTGTATGTATATATAGGGAAAAAACATATATATATATCAGTACTATCCATGATTTTAGGCATCTACTGGGGTCTTGGAACATAACCCCCTTGTATAAGAGGGGACTACTGTATCTTAGGCCTGGGAGTTCTGTAATTAAAACATTATTAGGATTGAAAGATACATGTGTTTGTGAAGATACAAGGATTGGTTGAAGAGGAAATATCACATCAGAAATTCTTTGCTCAGATGCTTTAGTCCAATCAGATTGCTTTCCTAATATCTATGTTAGATCTACACAAGGAGTGGTGAGCTTTGTGGAAAAGGGAAGAAGAGAAGTAACCGTGGAGCGCATGACATTGGAGGATAGGCAAGCCCATGAGGACTCATACAGAAAAATTTCGATAGCCAAAGGACAATTTGAAGGCATTGAATCTTGTGAAGTAACAGAGAGACTAAGAGGAGGTATTAATAGCACACAGGTGAAAGGGAACCAAAAAATTTACACTAAATGGGGTTTTGTATTGGTTGTTTCCTGACTTTTGCATGTCTGGAGTGATATGGCTCTGAATGAGAAGCACAGGCTACATCTCAGGACTGGATTCAAGACCAGCAGGAAGGGCAACTGAAAGTGTACGTGTGCTACACTATGTGTGCCTGTGCTCATATGCAACTTAAAGGAAATTATGATTGAGGTCCTGGGTTAAAATCAGCTGTTCAAGTACTTGAGTGTAAATGAAATTTAGTTTTCTCTCCTTGGCATTTGGTATTTTCTCATTTGGAAAAAACCAAGGATGTCTTGTGTATAACAATGAGATAAAGTCCACATGTATATTCCAAGATTGTTCATTGTAAAAAATAGTACTAATCATGGCTTCCTGTCTATGTGTTTTAGTATTCTTATGTCTCAAAAATTTTTCATTTGGTTAAATTAATTGACTTGTAATTTACTTTCTATTAGAATTTAGGCTGCACCCGAAACAGAGAGTTTGAACTTTCTAGGGTATATGATACAGAGTGAATATTAGAAGAATATAAACTGAGAAAACTTAATTTTATTCTATGCACTCTCTTATTTTATACAAACTTGGTCAGTGTTGCATCTCCCTGTCTCAGAGCTGTCATATACAAATTAGGATGGTAATGCTCACTCTCCGACATACCCCTTAAGAGCTGCATATTTATGAAAAGTTTTTCTATTAATCTGATACAGTTTAATTCAATTTTTGCCTCTGCACTCTATAGATTTATATGGACATAACCCTTGAAGGGTTGGCAGGTCAATGTGGAGTAAGCCAAATTTTTTTTCACTCACCAAAGGCAGTTATATAACTTCTCTAGCAAGGTCTGACAGTTGGACAGAGTGCGGATGCTGAACTTTGTACCTGAGAGGGAGAGGGACATCATTCGAAGAGAAAGCCACAAGAACCATGCAAGGGACACAGTTTACTTAAGAAAATACTTTTCAAAGCCTGTTCACCTCCATCAAGTCTGATAAATTTTATCGGACTCATTGAAGCAGCAAATACTTCTCACCTCTCCAGCAGGCGTGAAACACAGGAATGTTTTTTCTCCATCTTTGAGCTCTGTTTTCTCTCTAGTGGAAGCTTGATGGCATTGAAGCACTTGAAGCATTTCTCTGGCTCCTTCTGCTGATGTGAGGTTCAATTGTGAATTTGAGGACTCAGATCTTCATGTGACTTTAACAAATCCTATTAAACTATGTCAAGGAGGAAGGAAAACAAGCTGATGAGGCTTAAGCACTTTTGTCAATATGATATCCTGTAGAGAAACTTTTAGTATCAGTAAAATAAGAATCTATCAGCATTTTTTTCTCTGGTAAGAAAAAGAAAAAACAGGAGTTTCTAGTCCTTACTAGACCCCTCCACACATCATTTCTTGCATATGAATCTTAGGTACTTCTAATGAAATCACTTTGTCTTTTAGGAAAAGAATTTTAAAAAATGGAAATGCTATATTAGAACTTATGTGATTTAGGTAAAAAGTCCAGCTAAAATCCCATCACAAGTTCCTTTTAGTTGGAAGCATGTCTTCCCCATGCAGGTGAGGCTGTAGCTTTAGTACCTGTGGGATTCTGGGAAGTGTAGTCTAGAAGTTCCATATAGTGGATTAATATTTTCTTTTTTAGGAGAGTGAGTGTGGCCCTTGCAGTCCTAGAGTAGTAGCCCCCAGATTTAGAATGTTTCTTCTGAATGTTTATTATGTGCCAAGCACTGTGCTATCTGCTTTACATGTATTTCTCACAAGAAACCCAAGTATGAGATTTGTGTTTATGAATGGGTATTCTCCAAAGAAACAGAACCAATAGGAGATATATAAATATATATATATATATATATAGAGAGAGAGAGACAGAGAGAGAGAGAGAGAGACAGAGAGAGAGAGAGATTTATTATAGGAATTAGCTCATGTAGTTATGGAGACCAAGAAGTCCCATGGCAATATCAGCTGCCATCTGCAAGCTGGGGAACCAGGAAAGCTGGTAGTAGAGTCTGAAGGCCTGAGAATGGGGTGCCAATGGTGTAAGTGCCAGTTTGAACCAGAAAGCCCAAGAATCAGCAGAACCAATGTCCTTGAGCAGGAGAAGATAGGTGTTTCAGCTCAAGCAAAGACAGTGAATTCATCCTTCCTCCCTCTCATTGTTCCGCACAGGCATCAGTGAATTTGATGATGGCTACCCGGATTCAAATGCTAATCTCTTCAGGAGATATCCTCACAGAAATATCCAGAAATAATGTTTTACCAACTATTTGGGTATCCCTTAGACCAGTCAAGTTGACACATAAAATTAACCATAACAGAGTGTTCCCCGTTTTATAGGTGATAAAACTGAGGTTTAAGGAGATTAAATAATTTGTTGGGTCATACACAGGTTTAAGTGATACATAAGGAATTTGGATCAGAACTTGTATGACACCAAAATCTATGCCCTAATCCGTGGTCGGCAAACTGCGGCTCAGGAGCCACGTGCGGCTCTTTGGCCCCTTGAGTGTGGCTCTTCCTAAGCCTTAGGAGTACCCTAATTAAGTTAATAACAATGTACCTACCTATATAGTTTAAGTTTAAAATATTTGGCTCTCAAAAGAAATTTCAATCATTGTACTGTTGATATTTGGCTCTGTTGACTAATGAGTTTGCCGACCACTGCCCTAACCTCATCTCTTCCCTATATGAACTCAAAATAAAGAAATTTTAATCTTCAGCCTCATAGTAATGGAGGAATTCTATCTTCTGAGCTTTAAAAGAGAAATATCCTCCATCAAAGTTACTATGGATCAGGGAGTAAAAACATGTGAGATGCAAGTTTTCCCATTATTTTTTAAGTAGAGGACACACTCTTCATTTCAAGTCCCAGTAACCTTTCAACCTTTCCTCTTTTTTCTCTTCTAAGAATGGATCCTTGAAGGAAGTGGGGTTGATTCTGATTAAGTAGGGAGTAAAAGAGGACAAGGTTTTATCTTTTGGGGTTTGGTCTCTTACCAGCTTGTCCATAGAGAAAAAAACCCTTGATTTTTAAAAAATCATTCTCAGTTCTAAAGTATCTTGCTCTAGTAACAAAGATGGGGAGATTGTAATAGATCAATGTCACTTGTGTATATTTCAATTTTTAAAAATCAGGATTCAGGAGTTTTAGAAAGATGAATTTAAAAGCAAATTCTCTGATGATGAGTATCAGAAAAACTCCTCTCCCCTTTCCTTCAATAGTACATGTGTGAACTAAGCACTTCATTTTTATATAGCTTCTTTCTTTTTTTAAAAAAAATATATTTTATTGATTTTTTACAGAGAAGAAGGGAGAGGGATAGAGAGTTAGAAACATCCATGAGAGAGAAACATCAATCAGCTGCCTCCTGCACACCCCCTACTGGGGATGTGCCCGCAACCAAGGTACATGCCCTTGACTGGAATCGAACCTGGGACTCCTCAGTCCACAGGCCGATGCTCTAGCCACTGAGCCAAACTGGTTAGGACTATATGGCTTCTTTCTATCCTAAAACCATATCTTTCACTTTGTTGTTACGGTCTTGTACATGGGTCTTGGTGATTAGTACTTGGTCAGAGAAGATAGCAGGGAAGACAAGGCCACCTTATTTAAAGACCACTCTCAGCTGGCCACTCACTTCACCTAGTTAATTTCTCTTCCTCTGCTATATGATAATCTGAAATTACACTGGTTATTTATTCATTTACCAGTTCATTCTATTTTCAATATAGTAACAAGATCATGGGAGCAGTGATCTTGCTTCTCTTCTTCCTTACTGTGTCTAGAAGAGAGCCAGTCACACATTACTCAATAAATTAACTAAGGAGGGACCATAACAGGGCATCTTTTTAGGACCATAACAATAGCACATTCCAATCAGTGCCTCATAAACAGGCAATGTATATCTTCAATTTGGACAAAACTAGTATCAAATATAAATAGAACATATTAGAATTTAAGTACACAACCCTAAGAAATGTTATTTGATTTCCTTCTTGCCTTTTTCCCCTTTCTTTTTGCTCTCTTTTGGATTGAATGATTTTTATTATTTCATTTTCCCTTCTTTAATATCTTGGAAGTTATATACTTTAAAAAATCTAGACTTAATGATTATACTAGAGTAGATGTTACTTAAAAAAAATATATATATTTTATTGATTTTTTTTTGCAGAGAGGGAGTGGGATAGAGAGTTAGAAACATTGATCAGCTGCCTCCTGTACACTCCCTACTGGGTATGTGCCTGCAACCAAGGTACATGCCTTTGACCGGAATTGAACCTGGGACCCTTGAGTCCGCAGGCCGACCCTCTATCCATTGAGCCAAACCGGTTAGGGCTAAATTCTTATTTTATCAAAGACTTATTTATTCATGATTTTACCTCCCAAACATTCCAAGAATCCTTGACCATTTTAACATAATTTACTTCTTCTAGCATTTCTTGTAATGTAGGTTTGCTAGAGGAAAGTTTCTCAACTTTTGTTTCACTGAACATGTCTTTCACTTTCACTTTTGGAGAATATGTTCAGTGAATATAGGATTCCAATGTGAAAGAGGTTTTTCCTCAGCATGTTAAGAATATCATATTTTGATTTCTGGTATCCATTGTGTCTGATGAGCAGTCAACTATAATTTTCTTTTATCATTTAAAAAGATCTCTACATAAAATGCTTTTCATTTGGCTGCTTTTAAGATTTTCTCATTCTCTTTGGTTTCCAACAATTTGAGTATGACATGCTTGGATTTGGTGTTCTTTGTAATTATTTTTCTTGAGTTTTCAGAGCTTCTTCAAGCCATATCTTCAATACATTTTTGAAAATTTGTGGCAATTAACTCTTCAAGCATTTTTTTTCTTGCTCATTCTCCCCTGCTTCCTCCCCCCCCCCCCCCCCCCCCCCCGCCTTTTTCTTCTGGGACATCAATTGCATTTGACACTAGATCATTTACTATTGCTCTAGAGATTTTGGATGATTTGTTCAATTTTTACTCATTTTTCTTTTTGAATACAGTTTTGATAATTCCATTGACTGTATTCAAATTCTCTCCTTTCCTCTGCTGTACCCAGTCTGATGGTAAGTCCATTGGATGGATTCTTCATTTCTAGTATATTTTGTTTCTACTAACTATTTTTTTTTAAAAAAATATTTTTATATCTTTGCTGAAATTCCCCATCTTTTAAGTATGTTGCTCACATATTTATGATAGTTATTTTAAAGCCCCTGTGTTATAATCCCAACATCTGTGCAATCTTTGGGTTTGCTTTATTAACCAGAGCTTATATAGTCTACATATAATTCATGTATTTTGATTTTAGACCAGATTGTATGCAAAATTAGGAGACACAGAAGTAAATAATATTTACCTTTGGCGTAAGGTACAGTCCTGTCAGGTCACTAGTGTAGGGGCTGAGCTAATCCTATCTATGTTTGAGCTGGTTCTGGCTCTATTACAACTTTGATTTAGTTCAGTTTACCACTGTCATTGAAATAATTTGAAGGTAGAATCAGGGCTTGCCCTTCAGAAAAACTTGGATCTGAGGACTTGTGATATGCTGGAGATCCAACTTTCAGAACTATGGCCATGCCTCTGCTCTACATCTTGTCTGCCAGCTTTTGGGGTAACAGGGGGGACTAATCTTTCTCTTTAGTTCTTTTCTTTACTTTCTGTGCCTCTGGATAGTTCTCTCTCTTATACATCATTGCCCCCAGCCCTGGAGGACCCCTGAAGTGCACTTGGTGAAAGCCTGCAGTACCCTGGAGTGTTTTCCCTCAGCTCCATACCCAACATTAAGCAGCTGCTGCCTTATAATCAGGGAAGATCTGTTTTTATCTGAAATGAATTCCTTCCCATTCTCCTGTGCTGCACTCATTTTTTTGGACTGTAGTTGCCTTGCATTTTGAGAAGGTTCAGTGTACCTTGGAGAGATCTCCAACAGTTTTTCTATACCATCTCTGGCCTTTGGAAGCCACTTCCTTACACTGGGGGAAGGCCCCGTGTACTTCAGGGAGATCTCTCTGTCCCACCCCCAGCCTGCGGCATATTGCCCGCACGTTCAATGAAGGTCCATGGGAATAAGTTTGTTAGTGGATGAAGACTCCTTCCTTGGCTTGAACTACTTATTCTAATCTATCACACAAGCACATATGTGCCTTATGCTACCATTAAAAATTCATTACAAGTTCATCCAGCTTCTCTTTATCCCCATCTGTGAAAGATTTCTCTTCTGCTAATTCTTTAGGGATGATAGCAGCTGTGGATCTTTCCTAGCCAGAGTCCTCTTTCTGAAATTCATTTTATTTAGGTTATTTTGTTATGTACGAATCTTCAGCTCTCTGAGGAGTTTAGAACAACTTAGTTTTTCTGTAGCTAATCCAGCTTGTTTTCATTATTGGGTGGAAGCAATGGTCTTTTGAAATATTCTACATCCTGAATAGAAGGATGTTTCCATCTTTGCTTTAACTGTATTTCACAGTATAGACATGAAGAACTTTAATTTTTCTGTAGTTCCTAGCATTTGAGTTTGAAATTTCTAACTCTTTAAATTATTTCTTATTCTTGATTTTGAATTTACTTATATTTTAATAATTGTATTTTGGACTACCTGATATTGATTTTCTTTTTGAAATCTAATGAAATTTCCTTTATGACCTTGTAAACTTCAATATTTTGTAAGACTCTGTGTATTTTAAAGACTGTCTACTCTATTTCTGGGTTGCAGATTTCTCTCTCTCTCATTTCCCTTTTGCTAATTGTTGATTTGCTTGTGGGCTAAATTTGTTTTTCTATTTTTATTTTTTATGTTAATAACTGTTATTTATTTTAAAGAAATGAAATGCATTGGTTTATTTTCATATTTACTGTCCTTATTTCACTTATGTCTCATGCTTTATAATTTCTTACTCTGATTTAATGGATATTATTTCTTTATTTTATTTCAAAGTCTTCATAATATTTTATTTCACACATTGACTTCAGCTGGAGCAAATTTACACTTAAATTATTGGTTTTTGTTAGCTTTTTAGTAGTACTACCTGAGAGACGGGGGCTAGTGGGGGTGGGGAGCGAATGAATATCTCCATGTGTTTAAGCAGGCTTGTTTTAAGGAAGATTTTTGTTGTTATTTTCTCTCTTCTGCTTTCTCTTCCTCCACCTTTCCTCTGCACTCTCGCTGTCTAAGGTCTTCCATTTCCCCCACTGGCATCATCAAACTCCAGTTCAGATACTGGGTTTATAAATGACATTTTGTATTCTTGCCCAAGTTGATATTAGAGATATTGTAGATTTAGTCATAAAGCTGGTAGGTGACAATTTAATTCTGCCCACTATACTGTGTTTTCCTCCTATATAGTTCTTTTGTTTTTATTTAAATCAATTTCTTATGTGGGAGTTGATTTCAGATTCCTTTCCGGAGCTGGGAACCTCAGCTCATGTCCTGGATTCTGGGGATGAGCCTGACTTCTTCCCTGTCTCAGGGCCACTCTGCCCTGATTACTCTGTAAAGGCAGATTCCCGTGTGCTGCTTTATGCCAGCCTGTGAGCTGCTTAGATCTATTGCTTTATTCCCTCCTACCAATTGCTGCTTCTGTATTTGGGCAATTTCTGATCCTTTCTGAGTCAGCTATGCCATTCCTTTTCTCCTTATTAATTTCACATTTCATTACTAATATTACTGTTATTATTTCTCTGTTATTCTTGCCTTAAAGGGTCTCACTGTTCCCTTTGAATCTTGAATACTAGTCTACTATCTCAACATTGGTATGTGAACACTATGTGTTGAATACCACAGATATATTTTTGGCTCTATTATCAGATTCATTTTCTTAGTTGAATAAACTGAAAGGATGTTTTGATTCTATAATATTGGCTTCTCAGATGATGGCAGAACTTTGGCTAATATTTTGAAAGAAATCATAACTATCCATTTTCATTTTCATTTGTGTTGAAATGTCTTGTATTGATGGGTTTTTCTTGTTATTCTTTGAACATTATGCTCTCTAAAGTTTTTTTTGAAAAGGAATAATGAAAGGTGTTTGAATATGAAAAATGCCTATTCTCATACACAAATTTATTTTCAGAATGAGCTAACTGAAATTGCTGGTACTAAGAGAAAAACAATACATTTTTCTGAGGAAATTAACAAAAATTTATTTCCATCCGGCCAGAGTGGCTCAATTGGTTTAGTGTGGTCCTGTGCATCATAAGGTTGCCAGGGGCACATTACAGAAGGCAGATGATCGATGACCCCCCCCCCCCTTTCTCTCTCTATGCATGTCCTAGGTGAAGACTAAAAAAATATTCCCTTTCTAGATATCACTTTTTACCCTGAGAAAAACAAAAAATGTGTTTTTCCTCATGCAGGTTGCTTCTTTTACTTTTCTCCTATGTGCCACTGCACAAATTTTGAAAGGTGACTTAGTAGGTTAATGTTTTGAAGAGGTGATTTGGCCACTGTCCAGGATACTGATGAAACATCTATGGCTTGCAGGAAGTTTTACCCATTTTAAGTATTATTTCCTCAAGGCCTCAAAAGACCTGCTACGAGGGTATGTATAATTCTCTCAGTGGACTTATGTCAATCAGCTCTTCATCCAGCCCTATGTCTGGGCAGAGTAAATGGCTGCCTCAGTTATTTCATTTGAAGAGGGCCAACGGTCTACTTGCACCTCAAATTGTTCACTGTTAATTTGAACAGACTCCCACTGTTAGACTCATTTGCAGGGATAGCTTATCTGGCTGTGTAGTTTGGGGTCCTATGCTCTTCACAAAGACTGAGAATGGCGCCCCTTGTGTTTGTGTACTGCATTGACTACCATCTGTGGTAGTATTATTGATTTCTTGAGGTAAGATATTTTCCTCTAGATCAGTGGTTCTCAACCTGTGGGTCGCGACCCCTTTGGGGGGTCGAACAACCCTTTCACAGGGGTTGCCTAAATACATCCTGCATATCAGATATTTACATTACGATTCATAACAGTAGCAAAATTACAGTTATGAAGTACCAACAAAAATAATTTTATGGTTGGGGGTCACCACAACATGAGGAACTGTATTAAAGGGTCGTGGCATTAGGAAGGTTGAGAACCACTGCTCTAGATGATTCTGTTAAAAGGCAAGGAACACAGAAATGTGGATTGGTTGATTAAATTAACTAACTAAATACTAGCTATGAATGTGGTTCTGAAGGACAGGTAGAAAGGGAGTGTGTTGGGTTAGAAAATTGAAACAGAACCTCATCTGATGGGGTTATGAGGGAAAAGTTGGGGTGCAGTGGTAAGATTGTGTGTGTTGAATGAGATGCTTGAAAAGGAAGGAAAACACCCAGCCAACAATGGGGTTGAGGAGGAGACACTGAAGAGAAATTTTACCTTATACGTGGTTTGCTAGAGCCTGCCTTGATAAGGTTACAATTTGTAAGACATTAGGAAATATTTCTTAAATTATTAGTAATTATTAATAGAAGTTTTTTAATTATGAAAATTATTGATCAAAATGTTAATAACTTTAAAAAAGCTAAATATATTAATTTTCTATTGCTGTAACAAATTACCACCAATTTACCAGCTTTAAGAACATAAATTTAGTACCTTACTAGTGTCCCAGTGCATGAATTTGTGCACATTGAAAGGAAACTAATTAGAATAAATATTTTAATATCGCTATTTGCCCTTTCTCTATAATAGAAGTGTCAAACAAATTCACGATCAACAATGACAGATCGAAACACATGTATGCGATTGGTGCCAGCGAGAGCAATTGGCATGTGTGAGTCAACTTAGCCTTTTATATATATAGAATAAACTTTCTTAATTAAACCTGCTTTCTGATTTAGCTAAAGTTTTTCCAGCCCATTGAAGCACCCCAGCTTCTTTGTCAGGTAACTGTCAGCAATACAGCAGTAAATACCAACACGCAGCAGAGTATTATTGTAGATCACACAGGGAGAACAAAGGGTAAAATATTTAACTGCAGCAGTGTTTGACTATATTCTGTGTAGTGAGAAAACCTGAAGTCATTTTCAAGGTCCACCATTTCTTACTTCTTTTCAGTCAGGTCAAGTTTCAAAGCTTTCTAAATCTTTGTTTTCTGGCTAATGAAAAGAAAATAGGATTCCATTGAGTCCTCTATCTACCTACTCTAGGGCTTCTATGAGGATCAAATGAGATGAGGCACGGGAAAATGTTGCACAGACATTTGGTTAAAGTATAAAATGTTTGCATCTGGCTATAAAGCAAGTCGTGTTTCTGGGCTGAAGAAATTGCAAGGAGACTAGTCGTAGCTAGGGAGAGGAAGCCAGGCGTTGCTATGTGATGTCATTACCCAGTACCCACAGTGACTGTTTCCGGGCAGGGCTGGGTGCCGCATTTTTCACCATGGAGTCTTGGCAGCATTGGCTGCGATTTGGTGGGGTGTTACTCCGAGGTGGTGCCGGGGCCTGTGTCCCACTTGGGGAAAGCCGAGTGTTGCTTTGTGGACACCAAGTCCACACTGCCATTTTTTTGTAAATTGCCAGTGCATGTCACGGCAGCTCCTGTGTTGAGTGTCTGCCCCCTGGTGGTCAGTGTGCATCATAGTGACCGGTCGGATGGTCAGACACTTAGCATATTAGCTTTTTATATATATAGATAATTCTGTAAACCAGAAGTCTGCCGAGGGTCTCACTGGCTTAAAATCAAGGCATTGGCAGGTCAATATTCCTTTCTGTGGGCTCTGGGTAGATTCTGTTTCCTTGACTTTTCCAGTTTCTAGATGTTACTCACATTCCTTGGCTCATGGCTCTGTTTTTCCATCTTAAAGCCAGCAATGTTATATCTCTCTGACCTTCCATTGTCACATCTCTTTGACTTTATTTTTGTTTCTCTTTTATATTTTTAAGGACCCCTGTGTTTACATGGAATTCACCCACATAATCCCAGATAATCTTTATATTTTAAAGTAAACTAATTAGCCATTTTAATTCCACCTTCAACCTTAATTTCTCTTTGCCTTGTAACCTGTTATATTTGTAGACTAGTGACCCAGCATGTGAAATCGTGCAGCCCCGCTCATCCGTGTGTGCCCTGCCTTGACACCCTAACCTCTCCACCCAGAGCTCGAGCGTGCCTGGCCCAACCCCCGACCCCTCCGGCCTTTTCTGGACGCTTCAAGCCCTGCCCTTGGTCCCATGAGTCACCTTGGGCTGGTTCTGTCTCCTCTGGGTGCCTCCCCGCTTCCGCCCCATCTCCGGAGCAATGCAGCGGCTCCACCCCACTTCGCACACAGCCTCCTGCCGAACTGTCGTTACGGTGTGAGGGCATCACGGCCTTTAGCATATTAGCTCTTTATTATATAGGATTCCTTGAATTGGGACATTGACATCTTGGGGGATGGTGTTATTATTTTACCTACATTTATGGAGCATTTATCATTTTCACTGTTCTTATGCATTATGCACAAAGCAACTCTAGGAATTAGGTATTCTGATGATCTTCACTCTATAGGTGGGAAAATTGTGACATAGAGAGGGCTAAATAACTTGCCTGAGGTCCATAGTAATTGGCACGGTCAGTCTTTAAACCCTTGTGGTACTGGAACCAGCACTTTGCTATACTGTCTTCCATCTTTTTGTAGCTTACTAGTATGTTGCGCTTTCTCCAAAAACTTTTCCCATGCATTGGGGGCATTATCCCTTTGTGGCCTTTTCTTTACAATGTGGCTATACTTGTATGAAGTATGAGTAGACAGTTGGGTCCAAAGTGGCCCTCCTGGATTTCTCTTTGAGAATTTGGAATTGTGACAGGAATTCTAATTAATTAATTGGCAGCACTGGAGTAGGAAAGCCATGGTGTTTTTGTGCCTGAGTAAATATTTTTGATCCCATATTTAGAGAAATAGAGTCAGTTTATTTGTAGTTGGAGGAATAAAATAGATACATAGATAGAAATAGGAAATACAGCCCAGTGTGGTTCCAGAGGAGTGAAGAGTATTATTATCTGGGTTTCCAATAACTTTCCAGTTAATAATTCTAGTACCCTGTACCCTGTGAAGCTCTGCTGTACTTCTTGGTTGGGTTCTGTTATGCCCTTTTATCCATTTAGTATATTCTATATCATTTAGATAGATTCTCCTTTTTGTTGAAGCCAGTCTGCATGGGTCTCTGTGTCTTCAAATAAAAAAATCATTTTAACTAAGATTCTCAGCATATTTCTTTTGTGTTTCCAAGTTATTTCTTATAATATTTCTTATATTTTGCCTTGTAGATAATGTGGATAATAGCAGGCTCCATGTCTATAAGGAACTAAAAAGCTAAAATGAACCATACCAGCATGGCGATGGCAGTACTTTCAAAATTTTGTGTTTCAACATTGATTTTACTTAAGAATGTGAGACAATCCAATAGTATCAACACTATTCAATTCCATCATAAAATAGATATTATTAAAGGAGCTGGAACGAAGTTTTAAGGGAGATTATTTCTATTGAATCCTACATAGTTAGCTTTATCAGTAAAAAGAACAGAATGTATTTTCCCTCCTCTCTTTTTATACTTCTTATGGAGAGAGAGAATTCTGTTCCCATTACTTAGTATGTTGGATAGTGTCTCTTGTCAAAATACTAAAATTATTCACAAAGGCGGTTTTGTGTGGGTAATCATTGAAGCAGTATATAGTCCTGACCTTCTATGAGACCTGCCATTTCATATGTTGAAACCATTTTTGTGTCCATCATACTTAGACCTTGTGTTTGAAGATGACAAAACTTTTCGTGCATTTTATTTTATTTTTCCTTTTTATTGAATTTATTGGGGGGACACTGATTAACAAAATTATACAGGTTTCAGGTTCACAATTCTCCTACATATCATCTGTACACTGTATTGTGTGTTTACCACCCCAAGTCAAATCTCTGTCCATCACCATTTATTCCCTCTTACCTTCTTCCACCTCCCTCCATTCCCCTCCCCACCCTAAATCACCATATTGTCATTGATGTCCATGAGTTTTCCCCTCCTTTTTCCTCAATCCCTCCACCCCAACTCCCCCAACATCTGTCACCTGCTTTCTGTCTATGAGCCTGTCACTATTATTAGTTCATTTTGTTCATTAGATTCCACATATGAGTGAAATCATATGGTACTTGTCTTTTTCTGACTGGCTTATTTCACTTAGCATAATGTTCTCCAGGTTCATTTAAAGAGCTCAACCCAGATGGCAGAAAGGATATTATTTTTCCTTAGAAAAGCTGAGCTATTTCTAATGACATGTTAAACATTGAGGGACATAGACATTATTGCAATATAGTTTCTTCCACGAATACAAGACATATGTATTTCTTCATGCTTACAAAAAGGTACAAGGGTAAGACTAAAGTGCCTGTTACAAATAAATACCAAAGGGCTGAAATTCATTTCAGGTAATTTGCTTCTCATATTCATCTTTTGAAAGCCACCACCATTATATCACCATGGAGAAATCATGAGCAAACAATTGGAGTGAATAGCATTCTTTATTTTTATTATTAATAAACAGCCAAGTGTTTATTAAAAATTGCTTTTGAGCTTAATCTGGAATAAGGGGCTTTTTGAAATGATTTCTTTAAACAAAGCTTTCCAAATTTTATACTGCTATCTTGGCAATTAATATGCCAGTAACACTAAATTATTTTCTTTAAATCCCAGAGGTCCTTAGAAGCATCTGACACAGGAGTATGCTGATTGCTCTTGTTCTGATATAAATAAGGAACTGACAAAGATACTACATCACAGATCTAAAGACACACACATGGGTCTGATCTAAGGAAAGCAATGCCCTATTCATAAACCACCACATCGGCCTTGTAGAGATCATTTGACAGTTACTTTAAAATCAATTAAAATCTAAAAGATCAGATGGTATAATTTTGTAGCCAAAATTCAAGTCATGTTTTATAGATGCTGAAATCATTAGTTAGTTGTGACATAAATAATCATAGGCACATGTACCTTTGGAGGAGGTTGCCTTTCCCTCCTTGTAAGATTTTATTCTTAGATGTGGAAATACATTGGTGAATAAGAGAACAATTTTACTTTTTCTAAAATAAACGATTTGAGATGCTTAGAGCTCAGATAAGTGATGCTACTTGACACTATTACTTTATTATCAGCAACTAACATCTCCAAATTTGGTTGGTGAAAATGACACAATGAAGAATCAATAGTGACTCCTGCTTTTTCTCAATTCTCTGCTATGATCCAGTAGTTACTTAACAAACAAATATAGCTGATTTTAAACTTCTAAATATCTCTGATATCTATTCTCACCTCTCCAATGATACTTCTACTGCTTCATCTAGATTCATATTTGTTCTTTTTTTTTTTAGTTCTTAGACTATAACTTTTTAATTTTTATAAAAAAAGTAACTAAAAAATTGAAATCTGTTACTAAGATAGGTTGCTAAGATAAATTGCAAAACCATCAACTCAAGATATTTGAATGCAGTTTTATTAATAAAATAAAGTAAGATGATTTATTGATAATCACATAGAACCATAGGCAAAGCTGTAAACAAAGCTTTTGTGCAAAATAAAATTTATCAAATACAAGGTCTTAGATCTATTATCTACTTGCCTAGGATATGTCATATTTCTTCACACTTAAAGTGCAAAGCCTCAAGTCAAGGTTTGGACAGTCACCTTGGTCATCTGTAATAATCCTGTTTATTCTTCAGTGTCCCTGGCAAGCTTTGCAGTGGGTGATAGCATCGTTGTCTCTTGCCTCCGGCTACATTCCAGCTCTTCCTTCAGCCCCATTCTAAGTACTGATACATAAATTCCTGTATCTGTTTTTGTGAACACATTTACTTACTTTTTTTTTCTCAATGTATTTTTTATTATTGATAGTATTACAGGCATTTCCCATCCCCTCCACCCCCTTTTACCCCTTTCCTCCCAGATTCTCCCCACCCCTCTCCAGGTCTTCACTACTCTAATGCCCATGTCCATGGGCTATGCATATCTATAATAATAAAATTGTAATGTTAGACTGGACAGCTGAACGACCTTCCAGACATCATTCCAGACATCCTTCTGGACAAAGCCATGGTGACAGGGGCTGAGGCAGAGGCGGTTAGGGGCAATCAGGCAGGCAGGCAAGTAGTTAAGGGTGATCAGGCTGGCAGGCGAGCAGTTAGGGGAGTCACGCAGGCAGGCGAGTGGTTAGGGGTCATCAGGCAAGCAGGCAGAGTGTTTAGGGGTGATCAGGCAGGCAGGTGAGTGGTTAGGGGTGATGAGACAGGCAGGCAGAGTGGTTAGGGGCAATCAGGCAGGCAGGCGAGCAGTTAGGGGTGATCAGGCATGCAGGCAGAGGGTTAGGGGCAATCAGGCAGGCAGGCAGAGTGGTTAGGAGCCAATGGTCCCAGATTGCAAGAGGGTGCTGGCCAGACTGAAGGACCCTTCCCCCACGCCCCGCCCCGTGCATGAATTTTGTGCACCGGGCCTCTAGTAAGTATATAAGTTCTTTGGTTTATCTCTTCTCATCCCCCCAAAACCACATTGAGTTATGTCAGTCTGTTCCATGCCTCTATGCTTCAGGTCTTATTTGGTTGGTCAATTATTTACGTCAATTTACATGTAAATTTCTCATCAGGTAAATATTTGTTTTCCCTATAAAAATAATCTCCAAAATAAAAGAATGCTTGAAATTCCTTTAGTGTTCAAATCTGCTTATTTTTCTTTTTCAGTTTTTTTTGCAGTTATAATGAGCTCTATTTTATAAAAATATATATGATATTATCATTAAGTCAGGTTTAGAAATACTAGTAGATTATCCAAATAGTAAAGCATTTATGTTTCTTTCCAAAACGAGGAGCTGTAGGTACTGTTGTTGTTGCTGGTTTTGAATTACCTAGTACTTTCCAGTCATCTCTTGTGGAAAATTTGTCACTGGTCAGATGAAGGAAGTTTATTTAACCTTGTGTCTTTTTCAAGTTTTAAGATTCCCCATGGAAGATAAACCACCGTGTTTTATTACCCACTGCAAAACTCAGTAAAAAGTATGACCTGGATGGATAATTATAATATTTTTTGTATTTCCCTATGCAGCATCTGTAGGTATTCACAGATCTTTGACATAATTTAAGGAAAAGTTCAGCATAAGTAGAAGCCAGTTACTTTGTGCAAAACTCCATTTCCCTAATGTTGCTTTTTGTTAAGACATTGCTTCGCTCAGGTAAAGCTTTAAAAAGCAACATGATCTTGTTTAATCACTAAAAATGAAAAAAGAAAATCAGTTAAGACTATTACACTACACATAAAGGAATTGAAGCAAATACTACTGATGAAAAGGAATCATCACTTCAAGCAGACTATAGAGATGTGTGCAAAGCTTTGGGTGTTTTATTGCATGTATTGTACAGACAAAGCATGCTTCTCTTTTTTCTCTAGATGCCAACTTTACACCTGTTAGAATAACTAAAATTAAAAAGGCTGACCAGACCAAACATTGGCAAGTGTATAGAGCAATTGGAACTCTGCTATTCTAATGGCAGGAATGTAGAATGATACATACACTTTGGAAAATAGGCAGTTTCCTAAAAAGTTAAACTATACACCTACCACATCCAGCCATAGGAACTGAAGGATTTTGGAATATAGAACTTTATTTTGAGTTAGATTTTTCTCCATATCTCTGACCTCAGATTCTAGTCTCTCTGTCTTTTTCTTTCGAATCTTGACTTCCTTGAAGTCATTCCATCCTGGAATCTTATGGGACTAATATAAGTTGGAGTAGGCAGCATTATCACTTTCTTACTCACTTGATTTATGTGCAAAGCAGGCCCATGAGAATAGCCTGAATAGCCTGTTTTTACATAGTAATCATATCGATCTATAAGATTTATGTTCAGTGTTGGGGACAGCACCCCTAGTGTAACTGCAAGGTATTTATTTGAAGAAAATACAATTTTAAAAGTACATATTGCATCAGATTGAGTGACCACGTCTTTAGGGGAAATTGCGGAGTTGGTGCCTAATGGGATGGCATATTTCTGGAGGCGGTGGCAGATGATCCAGAGCTTTTTACAGTGGGGCCTTGACTTATGAGTTTAATTCGTTCCGAGACCGAGCTCCTTAAGGAGCTGGTTAACTCAAATTACTCTATCAACTCAATGCAAAATATCGGCCGAGAGACAGTTGGGTGGTATCTCAAAAAACTCGTTAGTCGGGACACTCATAAGTCAAGGCCCCACTGTAATATGAAGAGAGGGTGCTGATTCTGTATGACCTGCTTATCTGCTGTGGTTGTATTAGGTGAAATGTAGACAGAAGGTTGTCCATGGGACTTCACCTTTTCAATGGTCAGAGACTGGCTGCTATGGAAATGGTAGATGTATATCTGTTTAATATCTGACTTTTAATAGAGAGTAACTTCTAGAGGTTTTAAGTTGAAGGAGATGCAATTTTCAAGTTTTTTAAAAAATGGGGATTCAGGTTTAATTTCATGTATTTTTCAAGGCCCTGTTGAAATATTGTGAATGTTATACTAGTTAGGAACGGGAGACTGCATGTTACTAGATGAGTGAGGTTGTGGAGTAGTAGATGAGCTCATGGACCTGTGGATATTAAAGTCTGGTATCTTTTTAAAAAATATATATTTTATTGATTTTTTTTTACAGAGAGGAAGGGAGAGGAAGGATAGAGAGTCAGAAACGTCGATGAGAGAGAGAGAGAGAGAGAAACATCAATCAGCTGCCTCCTGCATGCCCCCTACCGGGGATGTGCCTACAACCAAGGTACATGCCCTTGAGCAGAATTGAACCTGGAACCCTTCAGTCCGCAGGCCGACGCTCTATCCACTGAGCCAAACCGGTCAGGGCAAGTCTGGTATCTTTGATGACATGTCTGTTTGCTTGAAGTGTTTGACCGAGGATTAGTTGTAAGGTAAGAAGTTCAGAGACCAGTTTGTGAAATTTGCTAGTTTTGTTGAGGATGCTTGGGGTTAAGCTGAGATATTTCCCAGGACACTGTTGTATCTATTGAGCTGAAAGCTAATATAAGACCTCATATAGGTAGACTTTCCCTGTGAACTATTCAGAACAGGTGGAAGCCCACTGTGTATATATGAAGATATAGGAGTGTTATGACCAGTCTGGATATGGAGCTTAGAATAACCACGTGATCATATTTGGGAAAGATTAGGCATACATTTATGGCCTAAGTGAAATCTAATATATGGTACCAGCTGTACTGGAAAATTAAAAAACATTAAGGCACTGGGAAATCGGAGTTGGTGTTGTTTGTGGTTCCTACTGAAATAGTTTAACCAGCTTGAAGCTGCCCTTTACTGATGCTATGTTCCTATGTCCATTCATTGTTTCTCCTTCTCTTCCATGATAGTTAACATTGTGTGACTGCTAGTCTAAGTTGAGGGAAGTCATATGGATTGCACAGGCTAGAGATTCCAAATCCCTCCCAAAGTTCAGCTCTCCTTCACCATAATGATATTTTATACTCTCCCAAGAGAGAATTGCCTAGTAGGCATCTAGGTTATTATAATTCTACCTCTAGATACAATAACCTCTAGTACCTCAGGAATTTTTTTGTAATAGGTCATGTGAAATTTGAAAGTTAATTTGGTGACTTCTTTGGACAAATCAGATATTGCCTATTCAGAACTGTTTAAAAAGCAATTTAGGCCTGAGTAGAATACTTACTATTCATATCATGTCCTTCCACATACTTTCGGAAAATCGAGTATTCAAACTGTAGCTGTTCTTGTTTGGTCAATTGGAACTTTTTATCTTGCACATTTTAATTGGGTAACTGCAGTAAATTAATCTCTACTGGATATATCTTTTCCAGGGCAGGTCCAGGAACTTCACTCCCATTAGGGTCTTTAGGCTGAGCAGGCGGGGAGTGGGATTGGGTTGTCTTGCTCAGAATCCAGTGATGGGTGGGTGGTGTCACAACATCCCAATCTTACTCTCACTTGCTCTGTATCCTTCCATTTGCACCTTTCCTCCACCACTGACCCTCTCTCCATTCTGTTCACTCATTTTCAAAGTGACGCCACCAGCCCAGTCCTCTTTATAGCTTCTTACATGTACTTTACTAAAAAATCCTAACCTGTCTCTCTGCATTTAGTGTAACCTTTTCAAATCCATGTTTCATACCACAGAAATGGGATTTCTTCAAAGATAGAAATGTGATCCTGTAACTGCCCTGCTTAACTCCCTTGCTCTTTTACTGCCCAAAGAATATTGTCCTGATTCCTCAGTATGACCTGAAAGGCAGGCAGCCCAGTGTCTGATTCTTATTTACCTCTGAAGCTGCCTTTTCTACTATGGTCCTATCATGATAACATGATAAATGTGTAACATTTGATATATGTTAAGAACTAATAGGATTGATTTGAAGCCTAGATAGAATGGGAAAAAACTAATTTGGGAAAACAGTATTGGTTCATTTTAGAGTCTAAACAAATTTGGTTTTGATTAAAGAGCAATACATTTAATCTTAATTTTTGATAGAGTACTGAAGAAGTATGGAATATGAATTCTGGACCAAGATTCTTCTACAAATTTGGCTATAGTCATCTGTGACTTATGAGATGTTTCTAATTTATACCTTTCTCTAAAAAGCTTCATGAAAATTTTATCTACAACTATAATTTGTTTTCTTCACTGTAGTTACAAATGATTAAAATCTAGAGATTAAATGTCAGCGTTTGTTGGCTGGCCAACATAAATTGTGACATCTGCATAAAATCCAGTAATCAACATATATTAGAGATAATATACAATTTCATTTTTAAAATGTTGATGTTTTTAATATGACCTCTAATGGGAATCACCCTTCACTGAGCTTTAGCTTGGTGGCAATTTCATTAAAACATGTAAGGCTGTATTTTCTGCCAAGGAACATGTAGGGTTTAGGTCCTTACTAAATTCTCAGTAAAATGTCATATATATATGACATTCCAGTGATCAGAACAGTGGAATGACCAGAACGACTGGAATGACTGGTGGCTATGATGTGCACTGCGGCAGCCAACAAGTCTGATCCGAGGCTGATCACACCCCAATCGGGGGTGGAGCCGGCCGGCCAACTACCCGTGGCCCCTTCCCCCCACCCTCCTCACCTTCACTCTAAGGCAGTGGTTCTCAACCTTCTGGCCCTTTAAATACAGTTCCTCATGTTGTGACCCAACCATAAAACTATTTTCATTGCTATTTCATAACTGTAATGTTGCTACTGTTATGAATCGTAATGTAAATATCTGATATGCAGGATGGTCTTAGGCGACCCTTGTGAAAGGGTTGTTTGACCGCCAAAGGGGTTGTGACCCACAGGTTGAGAACCGCTGCTTTAAGGTTTGATGGTGTGATCGATGCTTCTCTGTCTCTGGATCTATTTTTGTTCATCAGTTTATGTTGTTCATTATATTCCACAAATGAGTGAGATCATGTGATATTTATCTTTCTCTGACTGACTTATTTTGCTTAGTATAATGCTCTCCAGGTCCATCCATGCCGTTGTGAATGGTAGGAGTTCCTTCCTTTTTACAGCAGCGTAGTATTCCATTGTGTAGATGTACCACAGTTTTTTAATCCACTTGTCTGCTGATGGGCACTTAGGCTATTTCCAAATCTTAGCTATTGTAAATTGTGCTGCTATGAACATAGATAGGGGTGCATATATCCCAGGGGTGGGCAAACTTTTTGACTCGAGGGCCACAATGGGTTCTTAAACTGGACTGGAGGGCCGGAACAAAAGCATGGATGGAGTGTTTGTGTGAACTAATATAAATTCAAAGTAAACATCATTACATAAAAGGGTATGGTCTTTTTTTTTTTTTTTTTTTAGTTTTATTCATTTCAAACGGGCCGGATCTGGCCCATGGGCCGTAGTTTGCCCACGGCTGATATATCCTTTCTGATTGGTGTTTTCTGATTTCTTGGGATATATTCCTAGAAGTGGGATTACTGGGTCAAATGGAAGTTCCATTTTTAATTTTACAACCTTACAAAGGCAAACTTCTTGTAAATCATCAATAATAACATTGATAATCAGATTACCAGATATTACTAGATATTAATACTTTAATTTTTAAGATGAGAAAACTGAGGATTATGCATGTGTAGTGTTTGTCTGTAGCTCACTCAACCAGTATTACTACAATCAGAATTTGAATCCAGAATGTCTTCTATTTGAAAGTCTGTTCTTTCTCCATCAGGAAGTAAATTACTCATGCAGTAAATATTTGCTGAATTAAATAAATAGATGTTTTGGTAGATGGCACAGTCTTAGTCAATTTCTTTTTATAAAAATTACTGCTGATTCAAAACTTACTCTTTAGAGAAAAATGTCAACTAAGAATCTGTCATCTGTCATCTGTGAGAGAAACTACTAGCTCATGGGAACTGAATTCTGGAACTAATTTTCACTTAAAAAAATTATCCTGATGTTTGTTACTATAGGAGATAAAGCCATGATAGTGGACAAAAATAGTTTTCCTCCCACCTTCTAAATTCTAGCTGGGATAATAATTAAAGTTAGCAGAGACAGATTAACAGGAAAAAACGTCCAAGTTTATTACATATTTATATTTAGAGATGTCATAAGAGATTATATCTGAAGACACATTGTGTAGTGGAGGTTTATTTGCCATTTTGGTAAAAAGAGAAGGGGTCTGGGATTTCAAAACGAAGCAGGTAATTCACAGGAAGACAAAATGTGGTAAACAAATTCTTGTTGGGCAATCCAGGAACAATGAGACAAAGAGAGGAATCTAGTGAACAGATTTTTCTTAGATTCTTCCTGTTTACCACACTTAATTCAAATAGGCTAAGATGAATATGCTAAGGTGAATATGCTAAGGTGAATATGTCAAGATTCCCTTCCTGAAGCCGGTTTCTCTATCTGAATTTCTTTAGGCAGCAAAGGGGGAGGGTCAAAGGTTCTTTCTGAGTCTTTTGTTTCTTAACAACCTGATTAAAATCCATATCCCACAAGGCATATTTTGGGGCAGTAAAATTTTGGTTCTATTCACTGCTTTTTTGTAGAAAATGTTTGTAGGCTGAAAAGGTAGGAGCTGTAAAATACAAGCAAAACAGACCTGTATTCTGTGGGTAACCTTAGCGTATTTCATATTTTATATGAGATTTTCAATATAAATAGTACTGAAGAGCAACAAACTATAATTGGCATATTGTATGTTTTTAAGGATTAAAAGGCCAGGAGGTTTGGCCTCAAACAAGCTTGAAAGAAGATATAGTACATTTTACGGTAAAGTAGAAAATTGCGGCTGAGGAAAACATGACTCTGAGAAACCACTTTTTCCTTTTCCTCTTGTGTGTGTGGCGGGGAGAAGTATGTTCTGTCACCCTAAAAGAAGATGGTTTTAGAGGCTCTTCTACTTACTGCTTCTTAAATTTTTCTTATTTATGTCGATGGCTAATTGCCATTGTACCAATGTCTGAAATATGAAATGATGACTTAGGGTGACGCCCATTTTGTGAACTATGGATGGGGGGAGGGAGTGTCTGCCATGTGCCAGATGCTGTGTCAAGTGTTTGACATGCTGTTTCACAGACTATTTAATGGAGTTTAAAAAAATGACCCAGTACTTTAAATTATTTTTATCATTATGCAAACTCTGTATGTCAGCATCTCCAAGATTCTGGGAAAGCCTGCTAAAGGTTGATACAGATAAATTTAAGGAAGTTGAGGGGAGGCCCTGGTCTGGTAGTTCAGTTGGTTAGATTTTTAACCCAATTTGATCCCCGGTTAGGGCACATACAAAAATCAACCAATGAGTGCATAAATAAATAAGTGGAACAACAAATCGATTTCTCTCTCTCTCTCTCTCTCTCTCTCTCTCCCTCTCTCCCTCTCTCTCTCTTTCAAAACAACAAATTTTAAAAAAGAAAGTTGACAGGAGTTTTTGTGAAATCTAATCAAAGTTTCAAAGACTCCTTGGAGAAGAAAAATGAGAAAACTTGGCTGCTATGAACCTTCCAGGCCAGTGAGATAAGTAGATTTATAATTTTGGAATTAACTCTTCTGTTGAAAATGGAGCCTATGATTTTCAAGTGTTTTTATAACCATTTATTTACAAAAAATCTTTGCATAATCTATCCCCTAAATTGATTGTGTTTTCCCTGATAATTTTGCAATCCCATTGCTTCCTTTTAATTCTTCAGACTGGTCACAGTGGAGGACTACTGTCAAATAAAGAGTAAATTGTCTTTTGCTCTTTATTTGACCAAGCTTCCATCATAGCTCCTTTTGCTGCCACTAGTTACTGATTGTAGCCTGAAGTGTTCACCCTTCTCTAAGGTCTTGCAGCCAGGCCATTGCTTTCTGTTGCTAAAGAGGCTAATTTCTACTTTCTTCCTTGTGCACAATTTTGGATATCAGACAACTCTGAACACTGAGTTTTTCTTTATGATGTTGTGTTATGAAATCCTTGACCTATACTCCTCTTTTTAAAATCCTCACCCATGACATGTTTGTTGATTTTAGAGAGAGGGAGCGAGAGAGAGTGCAACATCCATGTGAGAGACAAACATTCATTGGTTGCCTTCTGCACACGCCCAAACTGGGGACCAAACCTGCAACTTACGTATGTGTCCTGACCAGGAATCGAACCCGCAACCTTTTGGTATACTGGACGATGCTCCAACCAACTGTGCCACCTGGCCAGGACCCCCTGACCTATATACCCTTTAGTCATTAGAGGATTACATACATGGAGAAACTTGAATGTTTTTTGTGTGTTGGTTTTGAAATGAATACTATTTTAAATACATTTTTGTAAAATACTTTTCAGTTAAAAACTTAAATTGTTCATATCTATTTTAAGGAATGACATGAGAGATTTTACTCTGTGACTGTGACCAAGAAGATGGGCTAGGTTATGCTGCCTTTGTGGCTTAAAACGACATGATTTATTCCTGGCCTACACAATGTGTTTAGCATAGGTCAGAAGGGACTCTATTCAATGTCATTCTCATGCCAGGACTCTGATTATTGTAACTGACATCATCCTTAACCTCATGTGTTGTCATGGTAGAAGAAAAAAAGAGTATAGTGCACACTTACCGATTTTTAAGGCTTCCTTGTGGAGGTGACATATCATTCCAGCTCATATTTCATTGGCCAAAGCAAGCAACTTGGCTATGCTTTATTTCAAGCAGGAAAAGACATTGTAATCATTCTGTTTCCCAAAAGAGGAGAATTATAATATTTGTGAGAGTTCTAATGACTCTAATGATAGTAATCATGTATATATTTTGTTTTCTGTATTTTAAGAATGGCTTTTCTGAGCAATATGCAGTTTTGAGTATACTTTTTGTCTAGGGTATTACATCCTCTAATTTCTTGGAGTAGTTATTTTTATATGTTGTCTATGAGAGTATATGAAATATATAAACTGTAATAATCTTTATTTAAATACCATCAGTAAAATGTGCTGATTTTCAGATCCGTCCAATGTGGGCATAAAAATCTTGATTACAATAGCTATTGGGTTAATCTGTTTTTCCTCCAATATTTTATTATAGTTTTACTTTGCATTTTCCTGGACACTAATATTTTCAGTGCTTCTTCATGTGACTTATTGGCCATTCACATATCGTTTTTTGAACAGTGTCTATTTCAGTCTTTTGCTCATACAGTATTTTTTTTTAATTATTAAATTATAGGAGTTCTTCATATTTTCTGGATAAGAGTTGTTTATGAGCTATATGTTTTGCAAATATCTTTTGAATGATATCTTTGGAAGAGCAAAGTATTTTAATTTTAATGAAGTTTATCTTTTTATTTTTCTGACTGACAGAATTTACCAACTTCCATTGTTGTAATGTACCCCGCGAATCACAGAAGGACGCCTCAAGAAGTCGAATTAAAGAGTCACATTTATTGCAATCCGGGACTATGAGGGGCCATTTTGCTTTCCCAAATCTCATAGTCCTAAGATGGTCTCAACTCCAGGTTTATATAGGCAAAAATCACAGAGGTATTGATTACATCCCAGGGTTTGGAATGAGGAACCTGGTTCGCAAAAAGCAGTTTACAGAAGCAGAATTAAGCATGTTAATTACAGTTTTGGGTCTCCGGATCACTGAGTTGACAGAAACACATTATCTGGGACCGCTGGGTTGACAGGAACACATTATCTAGAGCCCTCGGGTCTTGAGACCACTGAGTTGCCAGGAATTGTGCTGTCCTGTTTCCAAGGTACAGAAGAATATGCTTAGATAACCAGGAAGATCACAATCAGTGGGATATTCACATCACAGTCAATAAGGCATTCAATCGAATGGGGAGATTTATACAATTCAGAAAATCAAAATAACCTTTCTATTGTTAAACAAAGCAAATAGGTACAGAAGCCAAACAGCAAGGTTAAAGTTAAACTATAGTTTCTACCTGAGATGATTGCTACCATACTTCACCATGACATGAAGGAATTCTATCTTCTACAAGCTTTATATATTTAGCTTTTAGGCTTAGGCCTATAGTCTATCTCAGATTAATTTTTGTATATGGTGGAAGGTAGGGGTTTGAGGATCACTATACTTTTTCATATTGATATCCAGTTGTTTTAGCATCCTTTGTTGGAAAAAAATCCTTTCTCCTCTGGATTGTTTTCATAACTTTAATTTATTTTTGAATATCAAGTGACAGTATACAAGTGAGTCTATTTCTGGGCTCCCCACACCCTAGTTCCATTAGGGTATTTGTCAGTCTTTGTGCCAATAACACACTGTCTATACTCTAGCTTTATAATAATTCTGAAAGTCAAATAGCCCAAGTCCTTCAACTTTGTTCTTCTGTTTTCAAAATGCTTTCAGATTTTCTAGGTTTTTACCATTCAATATAAATTATAGAACATACTTGTCAATTTCTACATAAAAACCTTAATCTAGTTAAATAGTCACAAAGCAGTTTGAACCTTAGAAGTATCCTATTAACTTAATAGATCATTTCCCGGGCCCTCAACCCTAGACACCATGATGCAGTAGATCTTGGATGAGGCCCTAGAATCTGGGTTTTTGCAAAGTTACCATGGATTCTCATGATGACAGTATTTTATGTCATATTATCTGGTACCCTTACTCTAAAAACTTTTTAGGTGATGCATAGGTGCTACAATGTCCTTGGTGTAGATAAAAAAATCAAGACCTAAGCAAGAAGCACAATGAAGAGGTAAAGAGTTCTAGAATTAGCATTGAAGTCCATGTCTCTTAGTTACAACTTCTGTTTCCCCCTCTGTAAAAGTGAGACTTTTTAAAATCAAGCCATTGAAAAAATTAAATGAGATAATTTTGTTCCTAGTACTTATTGTACTCAAACGCTTTGCAGAATTTGCTAAAATTAAGTTTAGCAAATAGTGGAAGATGCAGAAATGTATTTTTATGCCCTGGATCGCTTTTTATGGCTATACTTGCTGAGATCCCATTGGAGACTGACTGTTGGCCCTCATAGTACCTTTCTCTTGGGTTGGGTTAGTGGCAATAATTCAACGAGAAAAGTGCTGGCTCTTACAATATGGCTCTTAAATGAGCATCCTCTAGTGGTGGTCTTTCTGTTCAAAAAATGTTTGATTAGCAAGTGCAAGTGCATTTTTCCTAAAAATAAATAAATAAAATCGCAGTTTTTCTGATTTTTGTTATACTAAGCCTCCTGTGCAATGCTTATCTCTTTAAAGGAAAGCAATGAGGGCTCCGGTATTTATGTAGTACTCCAGACCCACTGAGACAGAAAAACACCTTCACAAGTTGAATACTTGATATTTAATAACTGGTTGCTATCTGCAATTTGATAGTGGTTAGCTGAAAAGGATATTTACTCAGGCAGTGTTTTGTGGAACTATGGAGGATAGTAACCTATGAGCTTTTTCTTCTTGCAAATCTTCAATATACAAAGTGAAGCTCCCACTATATTGCATCTCCCAGATGCTTCTCTGACAATGATGTCCTCAGTTTTCAGAACCGCAAACTCTGTTGAAGGTATCAAGCAATTGATAATTCAGTTTCCATTTTTATACAATTCTTTTTTATTCATTTTACCCATTTAAATGCCTAGATAAAAAATCTTATCAGCAGGACAGGCCCTGTTCTTTGATATATCTACCTTTTCCTGGGTTTTGATTCTTGCTACTCCCCAGTTTACCAGTAAGTGCTATTAATAATTAACAGTATTTACTGAGCACTTACTATGTACCAGACACTGTGCTAAGTGTTTTGCATTGCCTCATCTAAAACTCTCCACAGCTTATGAGGTAGGTTTATTATTATCTTTGCTTGTACAAAGACTATGATTGAAAGTCTTTGAGGCAATGCTCTGTGCAGTCATTTCCTGATAGCAGAGACAGTTCCTGTGGAAAACAATTGAGAGGAACCCAATAAGCAGTGATAATAAAAATCTTTTTTTTCTTGGGGGGTGAACTGTCTAATACATCAATGATGAAATGTATAACCAGCATAAAAGCTGTTATCTGCATGAGCCAGTGACAGCCTTATTTGTTTCATTTGTGAAAAATTGACAAAGAGGGAGACAGGTTGGCTCTAGAATGTGACATTAACCTAGAAAATGCAATGACTTTATATCACCCTTACTTTTTTTATTATAGTGGATGGAAAATGGGCTGTCATTTTTGATATATGAGACATTATCACTATGCTGTACAGTGCTTGTATGATTCACAATAATGTAATTTACTTCTCAATAGTTTTATAAAGAATCATTGTACTTCTGGGCTGGTGCTAATTAGAATGAAGCTTCAAATTAGAAATTATTTTGCAGGCAATTTGTGTATTATGTGTCAAAATGGTGTTACAGATTCTGAAAAAAAAAAGGTTTCTAATATTACTCCTGATTTACAAGGATTTTGCATGAAATGTTAATGGTGTAATTTTAGTGGAAAGAATATTTATGCATGTCTTAAGGGAGATTGTATTTTAAAGGCATTAAGATATTTGGAAGGTTTGATACCATTTCATCAAATGGTTTAAAATTGTTTTTTTCTGAAAATTTCTGTGTCACTTCTTGTCAAGTTTTATCTCAGTGACCTGGTACCTCTCCTTAGAATATGTGGGCACTTAACACCCTTTACTCACAGTTTTTTAAAACCTGATATGTTTCAGAGAGAAGACACAGGGAGGGAAAAAGGTAGGAAGGGAGGGAAAGAAGGGGAGGGAAAAAGAGAGGGAGAGTGGATAGACTGTGGGAGTGAGGGGGGAGATCATGACATCTCTAATTGCTGTGGTGAGGTTGAGGTAGATCTCCACTAGAAGGTATGCTCCATCACAGCAGAGATATTTATTTAATTTATTGCTTAATCTTCAATACCTTGAATAGTGCCTTACACATAATGTAGGCTCTTTCTTTATATTTTGTTAATGAATGAGTGAATGAGTCAATGAATTAGTGAATGGATGAATAAAAGAATAATAAATTTCCAAGTTGAGATGTCAAATAGACATGCGAATATAGAATCTGGAGTTCAGGGTGAGAGGTCAGTGTTAGAGATAGAAACACATGTTCCTTTAGAAAGAAATTGGAAGCATGATGATGAAGATAGTGATGATGATGACAAACCGTGACACAGAGATAATTGTTAACATTTTTGTATATAGCCTTTCTATGCATATATAATAGAAACAATAATATCATACTGTATATACAATTTATAGATATTCCATTTCAGTTAACACTTTGTGACTACTTTCACTGTCACTACATAATTTATATTACTTAAATGATGATAGATTATATTGCAGCATCATTTGTTCAATATTTATTCAAAATCCAAATTATGTTGGACTTTCAAAAATTGAATGCCTGCTAACGAAATCCTATGCATATTTTAAATTATTTCCTTAGGAAAAATTTCCTAGAAGTGGAAATGGTGAGTCAAAATTAATAGCTGCATGTTTTAAAAGCTTAAGGAGCATTGCCACTCAAAGACAAATATCCCTTCACAATGTAGAAGTGTGCTTTCCTCTCCAACACCAAACAGTACCTTTCCTTTCCTTTTATATCTTTCTTTTCTGACAGGCTTCTGTTGCTTTGAAAAACTTCTTAATAATGTTACTTTTTATGAAGACACTTTGGGGAAGAAAGTTATTGTTTTACTAAGAATAAGAAAATATTTTTATCATTATGCTCATCTCTAACATATTAATGAAAAAACGTAAGTAGGGGGCACATTTTCTTGAAAACATGAATTGGACCTTGCCAAAGTATCTGATTTTAAAATCCTTAAGACAAAGAAACTCTATATCATGCCAGGACACCCATTCAGTGTCACACTGATTTAATCAGAGGAGTTATTTTATTCTCCGTAAAGTCAGACCGGTTAAAAACTCTCTCCTATATGATTTGATATCTACGAATGACCTAAAATGCAGAGAGGTACTAACAGAACACAGGAAAATATTTAAGTAAACCTAAGTTGGAAAAGTTTTAGAGATGTGGATTTTCATGTATGTTCCTTGGAAATATTTATAACTTTTCACTCTTGTGTCCAATCTTTTCTTACTACATCTCATATTTATTATCTAAAAAAGAAGTGTTTTCTGTGAGGCTTATAATAAAACAAAGTTAATGTCTCAGCAAAAGGCTTTTATCCTCTTCTCATATTTTGAATCTCCTTTCCGTGTTGAGAAAAATTCCTACCTGTGGTTCTGAAGAGCTACACTGATTTCCAAACAGATCAGTGGTGTAAATGATAATCCCGTGAGTGGAAGTGATGTATAAGGTGATAAACTCCTGTTTCATAGAGTGAGATGTGAAACCTGAGTGCTTATGACAGCAGGAGACATTTACTGGTGAGTGACAGGTTCCACCACTCTGGGAATACTGCATAAGCAAGCAAAGCAAGATTATCAAGCCAAGGCTGCAAAGATTTTTCTTTATTCTTCTAAGCAATTTTATAGGCAAAATCAGAAGAAATATACTTTAAAGACATAAAAACAGTAAGCAGTGGAGCTTGTTATTACACAAAAGAACGGGGTGAGATGTGTCTTCCTTCATTCAGGAGATCAGAGGCAGAAATTCAAATCCACCCTGAGGGGAACAGGATGGTGAACCAATGGTATGGCTAGAAGCATTCTCTGATGCCTAGTAAAAATCAGACACAAGAGAAGGACCAATGAGCAAACTGTACATACACCAAAAACAGCACCAGACTGGACATTTAAAACATATTTTTGTTTCAAGCGTACAGTTCTATGATATATCTTGTATATTGCATTGTGTGTTTACCACCCAAAGTCAAATCTTTTTCTGTCACTGTATATTTGACCCTTTTACCATTTACTACCTCTCCTCCATGCCACCCCCGCCCGGCCTCACACACACCTTTCTCTCTGGTAACTGCCATACTGTTGTCTGTGTCTATGAGTTTTTCTTTGTTTTGTTTGTCATTTGTTTTACGTTCTTTAAAAAATGTTTTTTAATTGATTTTATATTTTAGAGAGAAAGGAAAAGGGGGAGGTAGGAAGGGAGACAGAGACAGAGACATGGATTTGTTGTTTGACCCACTTATGCATTCATCGGTTGTTTGTTGTATGTGCCCTGATCAGGGATCGAACCCATGATCTTGTGGTATATGAAGGATGCTCCAACCAACTGAGCCACCCAGCCAGGGCCATCACAGTTTTGTAGTTAGAAAATGAAGAATCTGTTTCTTCAAGTTTTATTGACTTCATATAAAGTCCAATAGATATGCAATATGTAGTATGCAAATAGGGCCTGTTAAGTGATTTTTCCACCATAATACTTTATGTTTGGTTAGGCTGGAGAAACATTTTACACATATCCACATGCATATGTATATAAAAAAGTCTGACCTTTGACAATAATGTCTCATATACATTATTTACATCTTTACCAATTATGACATGGTGGCAGGTTTTTAGTTTCAATGATCAGGTTTTGAGATTACAAAATACCAATTCTTATTCTCCAACACGTAGCATAATTGGAAATTATCAAATGTGGTTACATATAATATTTTAAATAGGTCTAAAGTTACTAGTTTCTGTGGCTTTTATTTTTGTATAAATTTGTTTTTCTCCATGGACATTACCATGGAAATATAATTAATATTACTCACATTATTTTCTTCAGTTCAATAGGAGAGTGAAATAATGGCACCCACCAGAGTGTCTGCTCCCCAAAGTTCCTACTGATCCCTGATCTCTGGCACTTGCCCTAAAGTTTTTCATATATGATCCAGGCACTTTTCAAACAGCTGCCTTTGTGCCGGAACTCAGAGTAAGTGAGTTTGTGTTTGAACCCTGTAAGAGTAGTCTCAGTTTCCTATAGACTTTCAAAGGCTATCTGGGACATGGGTTTTCAAAGTCAGATGTTTTGGAGGTTCCTCTTCCTTGTGCAGATCCTCCCAACTGGGAGTCTGGTGTGGGGCTCAGACTTCTGGCTCCTCAGGGGAGCCACCACTGTTTCTATATCCCCCCACTTGGGAATCACCACAATGGCGGTGTGAGTCCTGAATAGACTACAGTTTTGTCTCTCCTTTAGAATGACTGGAATTAATATCTTTAGCTCTTGAAAATTTGTTCAACTAGTCTTCGGGTCATTCTCAATGATGGTTGCTCCATATTTAGTTTTAGTTTTGGTGTGCTTTGGAGAGGAAATGAGCTCAGGATCTTCCTACGTGGACATCTTGACCCTCTACCTCCTTGTTGATATTTTTAATTCCAACCATTCTAAAGGATATGAGCCGTATCTCATTGTTTTTAATTGAAACTTCCCTGAAGACTAATGATGTTGAGCATCTTTTCATGCGCTTACTTGTGTTTATGAAGTATATGTTAAATTTTGCCCTATTTTTATTAAGTTGTTTATCTTATTATTGAACTCTTAATATAACCTGTATACAAACCTTTGTTAAATATCTATGTGAAGGATATGCTTTCCCTTTTAAGTACCTGATGGTGTCTTTGCAAGAAAAGAAGGTTCTAATTATAATGGATCTCTGAAAAGATTGAGTCTTTTAATCCACGGACATGGTAAATCTCTTAATTTATGTAGACCTTTAATTTTCTTCATTAATGTTTAATATTTATTAGTTTAATAGTTTCATGTAGAGGTATGGAACACATTCTGGAGGGGAAGGTGTGAGAGAAAATTCTGAGTGAACATATACCTTGCCATATGTGATACAGATATAACAATTAATGTGTAAGAATGAAAACCTAAAGACTTTGTTAGCTGGTAAAGAAGTTTGTGGCAGGAGTGTGAGAATAGATCCTTAAAATAATTATGAGAGCAAATGAGCCATTCCTCGTTTGTGCCTTATAGCTGAGTGTAATGAGAAGCTGGATATAAGCATTTAGCAGTTGGCAAACCTCTGACACTGCTAAGAGTTCTCTGAAAAATACTTCTAAGCAAGAACGTGGCACCAATACACACAAGCAGTGAATCGCTGCTGACTGTGTGAGGCTGGAGAAAGAGCTTGAGTACTGATGACAGTGACAGCTTGAGTAGCTTAGACAAGCAAGGTAGAGAAGATAAACACCCTTTTCCCCTTTCGGTTTAATCCAATTAAGAAAGTTGCAGCCTGTCCCTGTCTTGTCCATATCATAAGGAGTTACTGCCACTCAACTTGATCCAAGGCAGATTTGGCATGGCTTGGCAGGTTTCCTGATCTCATTCCTGGTAATAGCATTACTGGAAGAGCCCTCTGGCATATTGCAAGTGGGATGTGTGACAGTTCCAGGCGGAGGCAGGATGCTGCTATTGATAATATTTGAAATATTTTTATAGAGTGATTATATAAAGCAATAAACTTCTTTGAGATCCTTTTATACCTTGTGTTCTTACCCACAGAAGTTAGTTTCCAAGTAGATTCACATCCTCCTTTTCTTCATTTCATTGTGTGTTTTTTTTCTCTCTCTTGGCACTCTAGCTATCCATGTACTAATCAGAAGCAGAGTTAGTGCTGAATAACAGAGAGGGAAGAGCAGCTTATTTTTTATACATGCCCATCATGAATGAGAAAATATGATTTCAAGATAAATTTTATTAAGCTATAGTTTAAAACCACTCCAGTTGTTTAAAATAGGAAGGTTTAAACTCTATAACAAGCCAAAGCTATAGTAAGACTAATTGAGACCATATGAATTATAAATGTTATAGGAAGTATATGATTCCAGTTTGGATTGGTTATCTATAAACTAAGTCAAGTCTGGAAGTTAAAAAACACCACCAACAAGGGGACTCCTAATGTAGATAATAGTAATGAAACTTTTAGAGAAATGCTTTACAAAAGATTTGTATGTGAACAAAATGTGTATAACCAGGTATAGTAGAATTGCTTTTGAATATCTCTAATATATTACAAAGTCCCCATTTAATCTTTTTCTTGTACACTCACATGTTATATTCAGTTTAAAAGTTATTAACACCAGGTACCCCTCAAAAGGAAAATAAATGTATTAAATGGGAGATTCTTCCTATCCTTCCTATTTTTTTCTGGAGCCCTATTATTTGAGTGGTTCACAAAGAAGGTGTTGAGGTTGAGCTGGGTCTCAAATAATCTTCTAAGAAGCAAGATGCTCCCTGAAGACCTTCCATGGCATGGACCCCCACTTCCACCCTGCCAGACAGAGTCCAAGCCCAGTCTTTGCCTGACTGGTCCTGCCTTAAGGATACTTAGGAGATGAGCTTATTTCAATATCTTTACCCTTAAGATTCAGTCAAGGTGGTTCAGAAGCTTACAATTGAAATTGTTTCTTAAACTAGTTCTCACATTTCTTTGTCTCACAATGCATGATTCATTGTAAGCTTAAGATACTCAATTTCTAATTCCTAAAGATAACAAACAAATATGTTTGATTGTTTTTTTCCAAGGGACAGCACTCTATTTTAAACATTCACACACTTGGTATGGGTACCAGTTTTATTTTTGTCCCAATTCCCAAATTTAGAATTCTGAATCTTTACATCAGGAAAAAGCACATAAATATGAGAAAACTTGATTTAGAAAGAGGTTAATATCTGAGCAGTTTTAAATATCCTTATTCTAGGTTAGCATTACAAGATGTTACTACTCAAAGGAATCTGAGAAATCTGAGGCCCAAGTGATGAAATGGTTTTCCTAGGGTCACCCATTAAATACTTGTGTTGGAGGAATGACGATACTTCCTATCTCATAGAATTCATGTTAAGGTTCATTGAGATTACATATGTCATGTACTTGATTAAATGTCTGGCATATATGTGTGTAATAAGTATTAATTGTTACTGTTCTATTACAGTCCATTAAATAACATTATTAAAAAATACGTCAGTATATGACAATGATATGTTTCGCCTATTTGTGTACTTATTTCCCATTAATGATAATGGGTTTGGGTTTCTTTGCTTAAAATTTCCAGCTCATTATTCTCTAGAGTTAGTGATACATTTAGTAGAAATGAGTCAGGCTCTTACATTGGTGTACATGAACTGATGTAACCAATTTAACTCAATGCAATTTTATTTCTCACTCACTGGACAGGCCAGTGCAGGTCTGCAGTGGGTTTTTTTTCACATAGTCCTTTAGGGACTGGGCTCCTTTCATAAGGTTTCCACCATCCTGCAGGGCCTTGGATTCCTGCACGGAATCCTTTGCATGTGATTGACCAGGGGAGGTCATGCAGGAAGTTTCATAGGTGTGGCCTGGAAGTGGCATACATCACTTGTGCTCACATTTCATCAAAGAGGCAAGTTAAAGATCAAATTTACTTTTACAGGTTATAGCTCAGAAGTTTCCAAGTTCATTAATTAAAAGTATTTTTCAGTGGAAATAATTTATATAAAATATTCATTATCGCCACTTAGGATATGCATGCTTATGGGTATAATATTTGCATGCTAATCACAGTTTGATTTTTGCTTAATTAAAAACTTGGGAAATTAAAAAAGTATTCAATGAGCTTTCCTACAATTCATCAATTTGCAAAGCTCAAGCACAAAATTGCCAAATTGCCATTTTTGAAATGCAAACACTTGGGCAGGCTGGGAAATGTAGCCTTGCTATAGACCCAGGAGGAAAAGGAAATGGGATTTAATGGTCATATAGTATTGACTCTGCGACAGCCAAGATACAGAGTGCAACACACTGACTCACTTGGGAGAAAAAGAATCATATGCTTTCCAAGCAGTCATCTGGGCCGTACAACATCACAGTGACATTGGTATATATTATTACGTGAAACTAGATGTAAGTGATTTTGTCTAGTGCTAAGATTTCTGTTTCATTGGTTTAAATAATTAGTTAACTCATGAAAAATTGTTCCTAAGTTTTTTTACATTTGCAAAACAAAAATTTTAATCTTACACCCATGCTTTTTAGTGGCTGCTTGAGAGACTTCATAATCCAATATTTTACAGAATACTGCTAACTGCCTTTGTAGATATTAATTTATTGGTGCTTCCTGAATAAAAAGTCAGTTTGGTTAGCATAATATTGCATTTATCAAAATCTTATTAGCTAAATTAATGCTTACAATGGCTTTAATGCTTTAAAAATGTTGCCCTTAATTAATCCTTAATGCCTTCCTGGAGGAATCTTCCAAAAATGGCAATATTATGCTTCAACTTTTCTAGCTGACAAATTTTCAGCACATTTATTGTAAAATATTCAAATCTTCTCAATTTTAATTAAATTAGAATATGAATAGCATGCATATTTGTTACCTATAAACATGAATTTCCTAAATCATAATCATGAATATATTTGGATTATCTCAGTGATTCTTTTAATTAATAAACTTGGAAACTTTTGAACAGAAATCTGTAAATGTATACTTTAATTTATATATCATTCTATTATTATTTCAAGGAATTTGATTCTATCATATGTTTATTTTCTGGGCTTTTATGAAAATCATGTATGAACTGACTAATAATCCAAACTGATAGTAAGACAAAATTGACTCCTAATTAAATATTTAAGCACATTTTTAAGGTCAGTATGTACATATTTACACATTAGAAATAGCATTAATTTCTAAAGAGAATTACAATTTCATATTGAAATTGTACCAGAAATTTTTATTTCATGTTAAATAAGCTTTTATTTGTTAAACCACCTATTTGTCATTCCATGTACATTGTTCTGAGTTAATAACCTATAGTTTGAAAATGTATTTGCAAATACATTCCTTAAAATTCCTTGAGGTGTACAACTTTATAATACAACTAGAGGCCCAGTGCATGAAATTCGTGCACAGGTACAGTCCCTAGTGGCTGCTGGCTGCGAGCCGTGGCCTTCCTTCATTCCGCACTGCCCCCTGGTGGTCAGCACACGTCATAGTGAGCAATCAAATTCCCAGTCAGTCGAACTCCCAAGGGGACACTTTGCATGTTAGGCTTTTATATATATAGACTGGAGGCCTGGTGCGAAATCGGCTCTCCGACATCCCCCAAGGGTTCCCAGATTGCGAGAGGGCACAGGCCAGGCCAAGGGACCCCACCAGTGCACGATCGGGGCCGGGGAGGGACCGCGGGAGGGCTCTAGGATGTGTCCGGCCCAATTTACCCAGCCCTGATCGGCTGGACCCCAGCGGTAAGCTAACCTACTAGTCGGAGCTTCTGCCCCATGGTGGTCAGTGCTCATCATAGCGGCTGGTCGAACGGCGAACAGTTGAACACTTAGCATATTAGGCTTTTATTATAATACAATACTGGCTTATTCTGTTGTATGCTTACCACCTGGTCTAGTCTCCTTCTATCACCTTGTATTTGATCCCTTTTATTCTCTGTGTTTTTCCCCATGCCCCTTCTCCTCTGGTAACCATCATTCTGTTGTCTGCATCTATGAATTTTTTTTTTAATTAAATCTTTATTGTTCAGATTACATTTGTTCCTCTTCCCCCCCCCCCCCCCCTGCCCCCATAACTCCCCTCCTCCCAGTTGCCGCCTCACCCTCGGCCCTCACTCCCCACCCACTGTCCTCATCCATAGGTGCACAATTTTTGTCCAGTCTCTTCCCGCATCTCCCACTCCCCTTTCCCCCCCAAGAATAGTCAGTCCATTCCCTTTCTATATCCCTGATTCATTATAATCACCAGTTCATTCCGTACATCAGATTATTTATTCACTTGATTCTTAGATTCACTTGTTGATAGATGCATGTTTGTTCATAATTTGTATCTTTACCTTTTTCTTCTTCCTCTTCTTAAAGGATACCTTTCAGTATTTCGTATAATACTGGTTTAGTGGTGATGAACTCCTTTAGCTTTTCCTTATCTGTGAAGCTCTTTATCTGACCTTCACTTCTGAATGATAGCTTTGCTGGATAAAGTAATCTTGGTTGTAGGTTCTTGGTATTCAGCACTTTGAATATTTCTTGCCATTCCCTTCTGGCCTGCAAAGTTTCTGTTGAGAAATCAGCTGACAGTCATATGGGTATTCCCTTGTAGGTAATTGAGTCTCTTTCTCTTGCTGCTTTTAGGATTCTCTCTTTGTCTTTTGCTCTTGGCATTTTAATGATGATGTGTCTTGGTGTGGTCCTCTTTGGATTCCTTTTGTTTGGGGTTCTCTGCGCTTCTTGGACCTGTAAGTCCATTTCTTTCACCAGGTGGGGGAAGTTTTCTGCCATTATTTCTTCAAATAGGTTTTCAATATCTTGCTGTCTCTCATCTTCTGGCACCCCAATAATTCTGATGTTTGTACGCTTGAAGCTGTCCCAGAGGCTCCTTACACTATCTTTGTATTTTCGGATTCTTTTTTCATTTTGCTTTTCCAGTTGGGTGTTTTTCCTTCTTCGCATTTCAAATCTTTGACTTGATTCTTGCGCTCCTCTGTTCTGCTATTGGGTGTCTGTATAATATTCTTTATTTCAGTCCGGGTATGCTTAATTTCTAGTTGGTTCTTTATCACAGCATCGAGGTCTCATTAGATTTCGTGAGGCTCTCATCAAGTTTATTGGCAGCTTCCAGCACATTATTGCAAGCCCTCAAAATTGCGTTTTTTAGCTCTATATCCTCCATTTCTGTCATGTTTTTTTGTCTCCGCATTTTTTATGCTTTCTTGGTGCACCCCCTTGTGGTCTTTGTGTGCAGTCTTGTTCTAGTTAAGCCTTGATTGTTGTAGTTAATACTAGAGGGATTTGACCACCAGGCCGACTGGCTGTGAGAATCACCTGTATCTGCAGTGGGAAAACTTCTGTCCTCTGGAGAGGTGCTAATCTAGCCTTTGCCTGAGGCTATCCGGCAAATGGCTCTGCTTGGGCAGGGCGGGTCACACGGGATCAACAGGGTGGGCAGAGGGAGCAGTGATGGCTGCTCTCAGTCCCGTTCCCAGAGGCTCTGCTTCTCAGAACCCCAGCAACCGCTGCAAACCTCAGAGAGAAAGCTGCCCTCACGTTCCAACTGATGCCAGACAATCCCGCCTCTCCCGTTTGAGTCTGAGTCCCTAGAGACTCGCCCGGATCTGGAACTCAGAGTCTGAGACTCCCTCCTGATTGAAAACGACAACCTCGCCCTCAGCCACCAGCCCGCTTTGCTCGCACACCTCCGCACCTTTGTATTTTCCACACTGCGCCTCCTCTGGGCCTCGTAATGCTGTTGTTTTTCCTTCTAGTTGAAGAGTCTCTCCTCAGCCAGGCTTCCTGTGGTTCTGGGTGATGTCCGTTCCGTCTTTTAGTTGTATTTTTGAAGTGGTTGTTTGTGGCAGCAATCTCCGGTGTTTACCTATGCCGCCATCTTGGTCTCTCCCTATGAATTTGTTTTTTGTTTGAATCTTTTGCCATGTCACTTTTGTGGTTTTATGTTTCCCAGAGGGTTGGGAAGAGGAACTATAACAGTTGAGACTTATGGAAACACTTCCTACTTCTTATGGTCCTTTCAAAATCTAGATCTGTAGGTCCATCAAGGTTGAGGAGACATCTACCACTTTATGCAAATCATATTCATGTTAAATTTATTTTTTAAATAGGACTGGAAGGTTTCACAAAGGAAGTAGTAGTAGGCCATTTTATTTGTGGCAGAGTATCCTATGAACAAGAATGGCATCAACAGTTTAAATCCCCCATAAGTTACATGAAACATGTTTAATCTTAGCTCCCAAATTCTGAAAGAGGGATTGATTAGTCCCATGTAAATCTGGAGTTGGTTTTGATCCAAGATTGGGTGCCTGAGGAGGTCCTTGAATAGAGCCTTGGATCCTACCAAAGCTCTCACTAGATCATTTCCTCTATCTTCAGAGTTTTGGGGAAAAAACCTTGATTCCAGGTAAATCTGTCAAAATAGATTTTCTGCAGGAAAATGCATCTTCAGGAAGATCTGGGAGTTCTGCTTTATCCTTTAGTCTTTGATAGAGGACATGGCTTTTTCTTTAGTCATTTGAAGATAAGTCATATTTGCTGATTACAATGGAAAGAAATACATCCAGAACTTAAAGAATTTGTTTTAAATATATTTAGAAACCAATATCTTTTATAATAGACAGCTTGGTGTCTATTATAGTTGTAATGAGGGGGATCTTAGTCTCACAATTTAAAAAATCTTTATTGTTGACAGTATTACATATGTCCTCTTTTTTCCCTCATTGACCTCTTCTAGCTCACCCCTGTCTAGTCTGACACCTTTGACCCAGCTATATGGAATGAATTTATTTTTTTAAGCCTTACCCTTTTTACAGTGCAAGACATTCTTAGATCTCCCTACAGGGTAAATTGTTTCTCCAGAATATCAGAAGTAAAAAATACGTTTTTTTGTGGCCTCTGATGGTGATGGGAATTCACAATTATAGAAAGGAGGGAGTTTGGCCCGGTAGTCCACTTTCCACTTGACACTCAATGATGTGAATCACATTCCTCAAATCTGCATTTGCTATTTCCATGAACGAAATGAAGAAACTGTGTTTTGTTTAAGTCACCATCTCTCTCATGAACAAAGAGATAAGGAAACAATCAGAATCACTGACATAGAGGAAATGTTGTGTTACTGGTGTTTTATCAAGAATTAAGCCTAGAAAGATACAATTTCTAATTTTCACCATAATAAAATATTCAATTTGGAAATTGATCATATCTTTCATTTTAAACACATAGAGTTGTTAGGGGCATTTAGAATCAATTGTTTTACTTTGAGAGGAGAGCATTATCTCTTTACTTAGGGCTTTGTTGGCAATGATGATTGACATGTGTAGAGTCTCCCAATATGTGTGTAAGTTACTGCCTAATGGTGCAATGAGGAAAGACTTTCTAAAGACTCCAGAACTCCAAACTGATCCAAAATGGATAGGCCCATATATTAGCAATCTAGTTATCTAATTTGTTTTTAGGCTCCTAAGAAAATGGGGAGTATAAGTTATTTAAGATTTCTGAGTAACTAAGCTATTGATAATATACTTACCTTGCTGTTTTTAGTGAGACTTACAATTATAACCCAAAGTCATTGGGAGCTGCACCATGCTTTTCATAGTCCTTCTTACTTGAATTTCTCCATGATTCCCTTGGTTTTCTTTCAGATTCTTATACTCTAAAAGAGAAGATTTACAAATTTGTTTCAAAGCTTTGAATATTTTTCTACTGATTATTTAGTTGTTTTAGCGGTTTAATATGTTTGGTATATATAGATCTTATGAAACATTGTAATTTTAAAGACGCATAAAAATATTTACGTTTGACTTAAGCATAGCTTATATTTTAAGAAAGGATGCTGGCAACTCCTTCTACAAAGCTGATCTGAGATGAAACTTAAAGGTTCAAATAAAATGGATTTGGGCATTTCTTAGCTGTTGATGCTTGTGAAAAATTGCTGACAATTTGAGACACTAAATGTTTACTGCATCAGATGATGGTAAATGTTCTGGGTACTAACACTTTTTCCTTCAGTTTTGCTTCCTAGAGATTAGATGTTTATATCTTCTATTTGCTACTCTCACTGTTCTAAATTTGTTGCTTTTAGCCACAAACAGCAGCACAAAGGCAAAGGGCATAATGGGCATAGGCTTTTAAAAAATCCCCAGTTTTAAATTGTGTTGTTTTTAGGATGGTGTTCCCTATACTCTTTCAAGCATTTATCATAAAATGAGTGGTTGGAGAAATATTTGAATCAAACACTGCCTCCTTGGTTTTTAATTGATAATGGTTATTGTTTTAGACCTTGAGAGATAAAGTAGATGACATCTTCTACACTAATAAAAGTGAAAGATGCAAATTGACCATACCTTCACAACACCCAGCAGCCCATCAGGAGTGAGTATGCAAATTGACCCAACAAAGATGGCAGGTAAATTTGCATATGCAGGTGCCGAGTGGCCCGGGGGCGGGACGCAGGTGTTCTGGACAGCCCCAGCTGCTCCAGGCCTCTGGGCAACGTGGGAAGGTGGAAAGGCAGCTCCGGGTCGGAGTGCAGGCAGAAAGGCGGCTCCGGGCTGGAGCGAGGGCGGTGCGGGCAGCCAGGGGAAGGAAGGCCCATTCTTGCACGAATCTTCGTGCATCGGGCCTTTAGTAAAAATATAAGAGACTCTGAGTCAACAAGACTATCCATAATATACTGTAGTATAAAAGGGAAGACAGCCATAAATGAACTACAGTATGAATATTTACATATTGCAGTACTTCTGTGTTATATTACTTTATTTTTCCTTTGAAGGTAGAGATTTAATCATGTTAGCAAACCTTGCTCCATTGAAACCATCAGGGAAGGGTTGGAAAGGTAATGATTTGGGTCTTTAGACTATAGGGCTTAAAATCGTCTGTATGTATTTGACTGAACATAAACAATGAATTGGATGGTGATATTTTCAAAACTAGACTGCTAAAATAAGCCAAATTATTCAGGGAACAAATTACTCTTGACTCTTGAGTCAATCAGAACAAATTACAAATTGTAATGAGCTTACACAAATTCTGTTATTAATTCTCATGTGAACATGTTTTATAGCAAAGTAAACATTTTTTTCATTAAATATGTGTCTATTTAAAATAATTGCACATGATTAAATGCTATGCTATCAGAACTAGATCATTCATGTAATACAGCTGAATTAGATATCAGTGAAGTTTGGCACTTGGTATTAATTTTAAGGTTCAAAACTAAACATATCCAATGTACCCAGTAAAATAAAACACAATACCCTCTTAAACTAGAAATCAGTTCTAATCAAGGAAAAAACATGATAAAAATCCATTTCTATTCATTGGATATATTATGCTTTCTGGTTTTTTATGCTATTTCATTTGGTAAAGCATGAATAAAAATATGAACAATATAAAGAAGAAGAAAAAATCATTATGAGTGAAAACCTAGGCAAATTTCGCTTATAATGATTGCCTCTCCTTGTCATACTCAATAGAACATAAACTCTCTTAAAGACAGAGACTTTTTCTAATTCAGTACTAAATCCATACAATCTAGAATAGTACCCAGCACATATTAATGCTCAAAGATTAGATAAATGAAAGCCATTTAGAAATGATAATAATTCCCCATTTCCAAAGTTATTAAATAGCCTGTATATTGAATTCTTGAATAGTTATAACCATCAGTATATTCTAAACCTAAATGTTTATATTTTACATAGATTAAAAGCACTTATAAAACAAAAAATCTTCAGTAGTTAAAAATAATTATTATAATAATGATAAAAATAATTTAAAACTGATTACAACATATTGTCTATCAATTTTGATTTAATTCCTGGGTATAGGCAGAAAATTAAAACTTGGACCTTATAATTTTTTAAATTATGATCTATGCACTCATTTTTATTTCTGAGTCAAAAATAATATATTCAAGGTAATTTAATAACCATTTGTCTAAAATGAATTAACCATCAGAAAATTGGCATATTCTACTTTATTGTTTAGTTTCTAGACCACCAACACTAATAATTCAGTCTTAATTGAGGCTCCAATTAAATCTTAATCCAGAAATTATTACTCTATCAGATTTATAACTAAAGTGTCCGTAAACACATTTCTTTAATATTTGCTTTTAGTGGCCAGTAGCTAGTGAGTGGACTAAAGTTTGACAAATTCATTTATTATTTAAAAATTTATTGAATAATATTTTGTGCATGGTCCTCAGTGAATGTATATAAATGTATATGAAATAATTCCAGTCAATGAGAAGAATGGTACTGGGTTTTAAAAATTTGAATTAGTTATAAACTTTTAATTTGGCTTTCTATATAGAATCCAGCATGTGCTTGATATTGGCAGAGCTCTGTAGTAACAAACCCTGGTCACCAGCTGGAAACAGTTCTCCAGGGTCATAGCCAGAGCTGTCACAATAGAGAGGATTGGCAAGGTTTAGAGAATTTCAAGTTAAATGGAAGGAAGGTAAAGACCTGAAGACTTTGGACTTTGACTATTCAAAAAGCAGTGACATACCAGATGATTACTTCTGAAGGAAGAAGAAAAAAAATTTGCTCACTATCCTTAGCATTTACTATACAATAATTTATATTTTTGTTAATCAATGTTCTATGGGATCATTGCAGGATCAAAACTCATAGTCTTTCTTGATGGACCATTGCAAAGTTGTATGTCCCCCACGTCCCATGTTTATTAGTCCTCCTTTCTGGAACCAGATCGGCCAGATTATTTCTTGTTTACAAAGATGGGGGCATATTTGTTAGAAGAGTGTACACAGATTCATGAGAGCATTTATTGCCAGATGGTAGAGTTGTGACAGAAGGGCGAGTGCTTTCAGGCATAAAGAAGGAATGCCAATGAAATCTCCTTTGGAATTTTCTTCATGTTCAGAGGATTAACTAAGACAATAGCAAACTCATATACTGCTTTGTGGGGACTGATGGAGGAGTGAACAGATGCTCATATTCAAAGCTATCTGGCTTAAGTTCTGGCTTTGGGACTAGGAATGGGCCAAGAAAGAGCCAGCATTGACAAACAGGGGAGACCATTCTGGCTTTCCTAACAGCCCCAAAAGGAATATGTATTATTAATACTCTTATTTTTATATCTTTAGAATCAATTCATTGGTTCATACTTCCCTATTGGGGGACACTTTTTGGCAATTATGGTGGTAGTGATGGAAAGTGGGAAGATTCTACATTTTATTCTCAGACGATTTCCATGCATTATCTCTTTAAATTTTAGAATCATATTTTAAGGAAGGTATTACTTTAATATTTAATAGCTGAGCAAACTGAAACTTAGAGAGGTAACACACATTGCTGAGGAGAGGGCAGAAGAGTCAGGAAGCCATTAGTGGTTATAAACCAAGCACTGCTGGGAGTTACACTGCCTGGCTTGACTCAAATATGAACACTGAGATCTCGTGGCATTGGGCAAGGTTCACTTGAAATATCATTCTTGAAATATCATTCTTTCCACCTATTAAATAGGAATAATAAAAGTACTTTTCTTAAAGGGCTATTGTAAAGGTAAAATGGGACAAGACCTATAATGTGCAGCACAAGGAAGGTTATTAAAGTGACAAAATTAGGAATCAAAACCATGTATATGTTTTAGGATATTGCTCTGTTTCCTATTAGGGTTTGAGGCCTAGACCAATCTGGTACACTTGTGAGAACCCAATGAATTTTCATAGCTGGTCATATTTTGAGTAAGCATAGTATGTCAGAATCTAAATTTACAAGGCAAATAAAATGTTTGTTACAAAAGGACACACCCAGGTGTGTGCAAATACATCAGTTCTCATGTGACATTTACCAAATGGTTCATTTTGTAGTAAGCCAAGTTTTAAACTTTGGGAAAGCATCTACTGTCTTTTGAGATACTGCCTATGTGAGGCAACCCACATCACAGACAAGGGATGAAAAATATTTTGAACATTTATAAATTTCTAATTTGATATTTAGTTTTATAGAACAATTAAGAACATTGGCTTTAGGGTTAGATGAATGTGTGTTTAACTTTTTGCTTTTAAATTTTAGCTCTCTGACCTTGGGCAAGTTGCTTAATCTTTCTAAGCCTCAGTTTCCTCATCTGCAAAGTGATGATAATACCTACCCCATAGTTTTGTTGTGAACTTAAATAAAAGTAGATGTTAAGTGTTTATATTCAAGATATACAAGGAGTGAGGCCAGCTGGGAGCCTCCCCAATTCCAATCTGTAAGTCTTTCTGAAGCATCACTGTAATACATCAGAAATATAACATTAATTTGGGTCCATGTGTCATTTCATACTTGTCTTTTGATTTGAAAATTGGTCCTTCTCCCATGGATTTAAATCAGAGCCCAGGGGTTCCATAAAAATTTAGTGAATTTTTTTTGGTCACAATTATCTAACCTTTCTCTATTTAATAGTGTGTGTGTGTGTGTGTGTGTGTGTGTGTAAGAGAGAGAGAGAGAGGAAGAAAGCCTCCTTAGACAATAATTCAGAATCTATGTGCAACCTGTACTACTACCAGAACAAACACTGTAACAACTATATATATATATATATATATATATATATATATATATATATGTGCCATATTTAAATTTCATGAACTTGTGCTGTGTGCCAACTCTCTACCAAGTGCCTTAGATGTATTCTTTTATTTGTCCTCACAATATTCAGTGAATTAGATGCTGTAATTATTTCCATTTTATGACAGGAAAATTGAAGATTAGAAAGGGTAAATAACTCTTCTAAGATTATGCAGCCAAGAAGTAGCAAAGACCAAATTTAAATCTAGTTATTGTGTTCAAAATCTCATGTTCTTTATCATCATATTGGTGGTGCTATGTACTAAGATTTAATTTGGTACATAAATTGTAAGCCCTTCCTAAGAAGTTCTCTGGTTAAGACTATTGCAAACCAGAGTACAGGAATTACAAAAAAATGGGAATGTTTTATAACATGTATTTTTAACGGATTGTATTTCAGTTCACACATTTCTGTATATTTTTTTGAGTATTCATTACCTTGTGTTTTAATTTCATTTTTCATTTTGGTCTAATTGTAGGTTCACATGCAGTTGTAAGAAATGATACAGAGAGAGCTCTGCACCCTTTACCCAGTTTCCCCAGTGATAACATCTTACAAGCTATAGTACAATATCACAACCAGGATAGTGACATTGACACCATCCACTTATTCCAATTTCCTCCTTTTTACTTGTACTTATTTGTATGTGTGTGGTTAGTTCTACCACATGCACTTTTACCATGTGTAGGTTTTGTGTATTCACCCCCTACACTTAAGATACAGAGCCCATTACCACATACATCCCCCATGTTGCCCTTCTCTATTCATATAATACACCTCCCTCCCTCAAACTCTTTTCCCTGCTATCCCCTACTCCTGCCAATGACTGATCTGTTCTCTGTTTCTAAAATATTTTGAAAAAATAAGTAAATAAATAAAATAGTTTGGGATTGTTATATAAATAGAATTCTTTGATAATAATTTTTTGGGATTAGATTTTTTTCACTCAACATAATTCACTCGAGATTAGTATATAAAAAAGCAATTGAGAAAAAAAGCAATTGAGGTTTTGTGTGCTTTTCTTGTATTCTGCCAACATGCTGAACTCATTTATTAGATTATGAGATATTTTGTTTTAGTAGATTTATTGGGATTTTCTGCATAGACAATCATGATGTCTACAATAGGGACAGTTTTTTTTCTTGCTTTTCAATCTGTATGTCTTTTATTTCTTTTTCTTGCCTTATTGTAGTTGCTAGAACTTCCAGTACTATGTTGAAAAGAGTGATGATATATACATTTATTATGTGGGAAAATCAGTTTCTCTGTGTCAGCACCAAAAATTAATAGCAAACAAAACCAAGTTATTAGCTCATTTATAATTGCACATTATTTTGGTCCACAGATCAAGAAAAGTTAGCTATCATCATAATAATATGATGATGTATTTTCCATTATTGTTTCTATAATTTAGAAAACCATACTTTAGTAATTTAAAAATATTTATTTTCTGGACTTACTCAAATAGTTGTTTTTATTTCAAGTTTTGGAGAACACTAATTCATGTTTATTTTTTCTTTTGACCCTCAACTCATGGTGGATTGTTTCTTTGTGCATTTTAATAGTTCTATATCATGAACTAATTTTAAGCACAAAAATATTCTCCCCTAAAGAAGGTAAATATAACAAGTTTTTGGGAAACATTTTTCTGGGATGATTTTGAATTTGCTTTTGTTAGGTGCCTTAGGTGCATTACTTGCCTTTTTCCAATTTTCAAAATAATTTGTTGGCTTCATGTTTCTCTGTGCCACTGGTGCATTGTAGATTTTGACTCCAAACCGGTGGGAAGCATACCTGCAATTTCTCACAGAAGAATTGTTTTTTCCTTTCATATCTAGGAAAAACCTAACCTGTCTTAGTTTGGGTTCCTCAGAAGGAGACCCCAAGGTAAGGATTAAAATCCAAGCAGTTAAGACCAGCTGGCATGACTCAATGGTTGAGCATTGACCTATGAACCAAGGGGTCACAGTTCAATTCCTGATTAGGGCACATGTCTGGGTTGTGGGCTTGATCCCTAGTGTGGGGCATGCAGGAGGCTTTTCTATCATCATTGATGTTTCTATCTCTCTTTCACTCTCCCTTCCTCTCTGAAATCAATAAAATAATATACTAAAAAAATTCAAGCAGTTAATTTGGGAAGTTGTCCCAGATAATATCAGTTGGGGCCTGGTCAAAATGAGACAAAAAAGGGAAGAAAACCAACAAAGGTTGATTGACAACTGTAAGTGGTATTGTGTTTTTATTTCCAATTCCTCACTTTCAGTATAAATATTGGGTTATACTGGACATCTGGTGCATAACCCTGCTGGAGATAGTATAACCTTTGCCAAAGTTACCCCAGAAAAGGAGTTACCCCATCATTGGTACATTCTCTCCAATACTTTAAGCTTGCTCTATTTATGCACCAAATCAAAAATCCATACCAATTCCTCAGACACTTTCATTTTATTAGAGTCTCAGGTATTGGCTGTCAGCGTTTTTGTCATTTCCCAGGTCAATGGGTTGAGTAATGAGTGTTTCTTGCACTGAACTTATAGCCTTCCAGGATCCAGTGATCTTCAGGGTGCTGATTTCTGATCCCCTACCTGGTCTGGCCTAAGGCCTGCTCTCCTGCCCCATGAGGGTGTTCAGCCCTAAGGCTCTAGCCACTGTCAGCTCCAATAATACCCACTGCTCTGTTTTCAGCTTCCTTTTTGCTTTTGGCACCTGGATATTTTTTTTTTTATATTTTTATTGATTTTTTACAGAGAGGAAGGGAGAGAGATAGAGAGTCAGAAACATTGATGAGAGAGAAACATCAACCAGCTGCCTCCTGCACACCTCCCATTGGGGATGTGCCCGCAACCAAAGTACATGCCCTTGACCGAAATCGAACCTGGGACCTTTCAGTCCACAGACGCACGCTCTCTCCACTGAGCCAAACCGGTCTTGGCGATATTTGTTTTTGTGTTGTGTATTTTGCTGGAATTTGAAGACAACTCTTTTGAAAAGCTACACAGTGTACTGTGGTATGGGTGCACATTTATTAAAATCTTTTGCTTAGTGATGGACATTATTTGTGTGTGTGTGTCTAGGTTTTTGCACTATGAACATAGTTGCTATAAACTTCCTTTTATATGTATATTTTGTAGTAGTGCATTTATCTATGGGATAAGGCCCCAGAAATGATAGAACATCTCAGAAGTTTTAATTGATTGATTCCAAAAAGGCTGAGGTAATTTATATTTCCACCATCATTAATGCTGGTAGAAAGATTTATCAGTCTTATAAAGACCAGTGAGAAATTAGAATCTTTTTCTCAAAGCATTAATACTTTAATTCTCTAGTTTCTCACCAAAGAAGAGAATTTTGCCATTTATTTAAACAGAAAATAAATTGTATAATAATAAAATCAAAGCACAAAGATTGAACAATAAATCTGCAAACTTTGTGTCTGGCAAACCAGGAAAGTTGAGATTAAATGCACTATCATTTATACCTGAACCAGAGAAAAAGAAATAATAGATTCTCACTTCCAACTAAAACTAACTCCATCCAAGGAAAGTTATTATTTCTTAGCTTCCTGGTTAATGAGGGGTCATTCCTTGGTATGAATCCTTAGGGAGCCATAACCTGAGGTTACAGCAGCCTGGAGACATCAGTGTGGTGATTAGGACATGCTCATGAAATCAGATGAAAGAACTGCTTCCTTGGAATTTGAAAAACGCTGCCTGTTAAAATGTAGTGTCAGAGTTATCTTGGGGATGCTTGAGTTCACAGGTTTCTGGCACAGTCGGCTGGACAGGCTTCTCTAAAACCAGCCCAGGTTATCTTTGTTAAAATGAGCTTCTATTTCTGACACATTCTAACTGATAAATATCTCCTGAGCTCTATGTGGCCATGGCTTCTGCATTTGCAGTGTTTCTCTGTGAACTGAGACACTTTTAGAAAAGTCAACTCTGACAAGAGTACTATTTCTTTCCATTAAAATACAATTCCCATAAAATTTATTTTTACATATAGAAATAAAGACAATCTGATTGAGTGAAGTTTAACTAATTGTGAAATCACCATTTAAGTCTTCATATTCTGAATTTGTCATTTTAAAAGCAATGGCTGCACTGAAATTTATTTTGGTATTATTTGGAGAGAAAAAGTAGGCTAAAATATCAATATAAGGACTTCAAAGGAAATATTTAAAATTACCAGAGAGAATAGTTTTCAAGCACAATAAGAATAATATTTTATGTAGCATCCTAATAAAAAACATGCTAATATAATTGTAAATCTTTTCCTACATAACACTTGGTAACCCTCTTTCTAATTCTTGTAAATGCATGAAACTTTAAGAAAAACAGTTTTTCTCTTCAGAAATATAAATTCCATTTCATTAGCTGAAAATGACTTTTCACTATTAAATCCTAATGAATTTTATGTGCAGTTTTTATTTACTCATTTATATTTATTTGTGGTGTGTCCAGAAATTATTAGAAGTGATTTTTGTCTTCTAGAAGAATACTTTATGTATGTCTAGATACAATTCAGTCTGTCTTTTTGTGTGTGTGTGCAGGGGGAGAAAGGGATGTTTGGTGAGAAGAATCTTTTATCTCCTAATGATCTAACTTCTCTTGAAAAGTTAGTTTGTGCAGAGTCATCTGCCTTTTTTCCCCCAGTGGAAGAGGAGGTGAATTCCAATGATTTTAGTTTATGGAGAGGATCCTCTAGTCCAGTGGTCGGCAAACTGTGGCTTGGCAGACCGCGGCTCGCGAGCCACATGCGGCTCTTTGGCCCCTTCAGTGTGGCTCTTCCACAAAATACCGGCTCTTCCACAAAATACCGACTTCTGCGTATGGGCCACGAAGTTTCAATCGCACTGTGGTATTTTGTGGAAGAGCCACACTGAAGGGGCCAAAGAGCCACATGTGGCTCGCGACCATGGCTCTAGTCTATAGGATTGTCTTAACCCATTTGTTTTAATTCAGTCAAATTCAGTCATCACTAGGGAGATGTCTTGTTCACTGCATCAGCAAACAAGTTCTTTATCCACTAAACTTCTATAATAATTATTTTATATATTTCTCAGCATGTATCATATAGTGAATTATATTATAGCTATTGATGTGAAGCCTTGAGGTGAGTCCATATTAAACATTTTTATACTCCCCCATTCTCAAAAATAATGTTATTAGCATGAGATTTTGCATGTAGTTAGTAAAAAATAAAGGCAAGCTAATTGAAATTGCCAGGTGATATACTTCTTGGAGATGGGGAGGGTGTGTGGGAAGCAACATGGGGCCATGCTAATGAGAAGAAATAACTCTAGCAGAAAGCTGCACAATAAGAAGATTGATGTCACACAGATTATAAATTACACACCTCATAATAAGTTGAATAACTAAGAAGGTGACATTTGAGCAAATACCTGCATGTGGTAAGGAAGTAAAAGCATGTACTTTACCCATCTGATCAACTGAGCTGTTTGTTGTGCCAATTGCTAGACTAGTTTTGGTGGTAAAATGATAAGAGCATATCCTGTCCTGCTTTCCTCAAACTAGTGGGAGAGGCAAAATCAAGCAAATATCATAAATGAATGGAAGTTAAAACTGAGATAAGTGTTCTAAAGGAATGTGAGTGATGCCTTAAGAATGTATGAAAGAGAAACTTTGGGTTAATTTCAAAGGGTAGGCATCCTGAAATTAAAATTTCAGGTTCCCTTGACAAAATAGTGTTTGAGCCAAGATCTAAAGGATGAGTAGAAATGGACTAGATAGAGGGGCTTGTGGTTGGGACACAGAGGTGAAGAGTGTTCCAGGTGAAAGACCATAATGGGCAAAGAGCCAGAGGCAGAGTGACTGGGGGTTGGGGGGAAACTAAAAAAAGAAAGTGGCATATGTATGGAGTCCAGAGGCCTAGGGACAATGTGGTATGAGGTGTAATCTGTGAGGAGGGGCTGAGGCCCAGCCAGGCAGGCTCACAGTCTTTATTGCTACTAATGATAGCATTTTCAAAGCACACCCATATCTGTTTTCTTATTTTATTTTTCACATCGCCCATGTGTTGTAGGTGGGCAGGATGCCTACAATTGACAGATGGAATCTGAGGGTCCAGTTGTATTTTGATTCCTCATGATCAGTAAATGAAGTGCTAAAAACAACTAAATAATTTCTGTGTGTTCTGTTTCCAGGGATTTTTCTCCCAGGCTATGGTGAATATTAAATTTGGGTAAAGTGTCTGTTCCTTCTTTCCTTGATCATAGTCATGATAGTTGATTTTACACCTAAAACACTGAACAGATATGTAAAATTGGTGTAGTTTTGAGCTGGCAGAGGATTTCAAATCCTGGCCTTTTTGAATGGTGCTTCTGGCTTAATGTTAAACCCTTACGGGAGGATATACTATGTTGCATATTCATAAATTCAGAATGAAATGCTTCACAAAATTGGTGTTTTATAGTACTCCATTTTATGTTGTGATGATATTTTAATACAACTGTTCATGTTCTTTCATGTATCAGGAACTTTTTTTTTTATCCTTTAAGAATATTCCCTTTTTGACAGTTTAGGCAAATATGTCAGTGGCGCTGCCTGCAATTTATACACTGAAAATTTATACAAATGCAAAATATATTCAAGAACTTATAGAAATATTGGGAGACAGTCTATAAAAGGATTCAACAAAACCTACAGGTGTTAATCTTTTGTTGCAGATAAAAATTTCTTAAAAACGACTTCCCTGAAAAAATTTCATTAGATTGTCATTTCCAACTTAATATAGTGATTTTTTTATGTAGCTTGTTAAGAGGAAGTTCTCACTCCCTTAATAGCAACTACCAATTCTGTATGGCATTGCTCAAAAGTTATTGGCATTCATTATATTGAATTTACATTTTCTTTAAATAGTGATTGCTCAAAATAAAAGATATAATAATACTGCCATATTTTATGTGTGGCTTTACTATATTATTAAAGTTTCAACCATGTATTTCTCTTTTTATAATAAAGATGATTAAAATTATTTTGGTAACACATTTTGTAAAGATTATATGAAAAAAAAGAATCTCTGACCCTCTTTTTGTTTTATAATGATTTCAGTATCATACCAATTTCTCCTTTCTTAGAAGGTGCTTCATAAATAACTTACAGTACCTTTTACTTTTGATCTGTGCATTCATTCTCCCACTACTAAATGGTCATTTCATCTGATTTCTCAAATTCTGATACACAACTTCACCTCATTCCCCAAGTGAATCCTGAAAATATTCATACATATAGCTCTGTTGCTTCTGACTTCTTAGAATATCTGTCATTATCTATACTTTAGCTACAAAGGAGTCTGTGACAAGCCTGAAACCCAAGATTACAAAATGACTCTACACCATAGAAAAGGGATAAGAAGATAAAGGAAATAAGAAAATTAAGAGGAATTAAGAGGAAATAAAGGAAATGGGAGGGTAAAGGAAAATCCTAACCAGAAGACAGGAAGGCAGATTCCTAGCACATTTAAAATTCCTGTTTCTTAAGTACGCTGGCAAGGATAGTGTGTTACAGTTGGTTCAGTGTTAGCGGAGAAATTTTGACTATATAAGGATAGTTAAAACTAAAACAGAAAAAAAGAAACTTGCAATCAAATGTGCTTTCATAGAAATAAAGAAATAGTGTTATAGGGAAAATGAGAAGGAAGAAAAGACCAGCATAAACTGTTGGTGGAAAACCAATATGGAGCAGTGTTTAATGAATGACTTCGGCTCTCTGTCTGATGGCACTGCATATCATCTGAAAAGCTTCATTCACGTATTTGTCCAATATTATATCTCTTTATCTTTATTATGTCATTCTCAAAAGAGATGAGAGGACCCAGGAAGTCCTGTTGATGTTCACATATGTCACCTGGATATGAGAAATACTCCAACTATTCTAGCGAAACTGTCCTGGGCCCTGGTAGAAATGAGGTGGCATTCTTCTTCACCCTAGATTATATAACTTTAATACTATCCGTCTAGCATCTCTGTCTGCCTAAATATTGAATCCTGTCACAGTCCACAAGCTGTAGCACAAAATAAAGGTAATAGTTCCCTTTCTGTCTCTCATCCAGTATTCTTATCTTCTGATTTAAAAAATCTGCAGAAAAGTACTAGACAAGTTCTAGGGAAGAAATACCTTTATTCTGTGATACTCTAGTTTGAAAATTGTGTTTATCAAGAAATCCAATACATTTAGGATATGTGATGCTTATACTATAAAACTACAAAAAAAATTTATAAAGAGAGAGCTATGATCCCATGGTCAGATATGCTAAGGACAAAGACTCAAGAATCATAGAAAACTATGAGTCTATCTCTGTTTTGCTTATTAGTTCATTTTGTTCATTAGATTCCACATGTGAGTGAAATTATATGGTACTTATGTTTCTCTGACTGGCTTATTTCACTTAGCATAGTGCTCCCCAGGTTCATCCATGCTGTTGCAAAGGGTAAGATTTCCTTATTTTTATCGTCAAGTAGTATTCCGTTGTGTAAATGTACCACAGTATTCTTTATCTACTCATCTACTGTTGGGCACTTGAACTGCTTCCACATCTTGTCTATTGTAAATAATGCTGTAGTGAACACAGGGGTACATATTTTCTTTCAAATTGGTGTTTTGGATTCCTTTCTTTATGTGGAATCTGATTAACAAAATGAACTAACAAGCAAAGTAGAGACCAACTTATTGAGAGCAGGCTGACATCTGTTGGGGGAAGGCTTGGGTGTCTGGGTGGGTGGTGGGTGGTGAGTAGAGGGATAGAGCAAAACAGAAAAAGCAGGAGCCCGGCCGGTGTTGTTCAGTGGTTGAGTGTTGACCTATGAACCAGAAGGTCATGGTTCAATTCCTTGTCAAGGCACATGCGTCAGTTGCGGGCTCGATCCCCAGTGAGGGGCATGCAGGAGGCAGCTAATCAATGATTCTCTCTCATCATTGATGTTTCTATCTCTCTATCGTTCTCCCTTCCTCTCTGAAATCAATAAAAATATATTTAAAAAAAGAAAAGATAAAAAGGGAGAAAAAACTTATAGATGTGAATAACAGTGTGGTGATTACTGGGGGAAGGAGCTGGGGGGGATGTAGCTGGGTAGGGGGGTTAAATGTTTATGGAAGGGGACTTGACTTGGGGTCGTGAACCCACAATACAGTGTACAGTTGATATGGTGTGGAATTGTGCACCCGAAACCTGTATAATCTTGTTAATCAGTGTCCCCTTTTAAATTCAATAAAAAGGGGGAAATAACCACGGATAACTACAAAATAATAACAAGTTTTTACTCTTTAACCAAAAGTGCTGTTGATACTCATTCTTTAGACCTGTATTGAGTAGATTCTATGTGTCATTCCCTGTGCTAGAGGATATGGAATGAGCAAAGTGGGCATAGAATATATTTCTGAGGATGCTTTGGAGGAAGGGCAGAGTTGTAGGTGGGTCTCTGGAAATAGTGCCAAAGATAGATTTCTGTGCTAGTGCTTTCAAGAGAAACCTGAAAGGAAGTGAGGAAGCAGGAGAGAGAAACTAGCTAAAGGAGTGTTTTCAGGTAAAATCTAGCCTCAATCTCATCCTATAGCGAGTTCTCAACTATAAAGAGATTTGAGCTTTTGTGCTCTTCATACCAAATTGCCACTGGCTACCAGACAAAACGGAGGGTAGTCATAACTTCGCATGTGTTTCTGGGCAAGGCAGCTTACATCATGCTTCTTCAGAGAAGGTAATAGGAAAACATTGTTAGTGGCAACAGACACAGTAACTGTTAAAAGGGATTCTATAAACCTTAGCATGGCACCAACAGAGTCTGCTATTATCTATAACAATAAAAGGGTAATATGCTAATTAGACCGGACGTCTTCTGGATGTCATTTCGGACATCCTTCCTGACAAAGCTGGGGCCTGAGGGAAGCCAGCCTGGGCCCCGGGTGCCTGTGGGTGGCTGGAGGAGGGAATCCCGGGTCCAGGGTGCCGGTGGGAAGTTGGTGCCGGCAGCTGGGTGAAGGAAGGCCTACTCTTGCACAAATTTTCATGCATCAGGCCTCTAGTAATTAATAAAAGATGAGAAAGACATTGTGGAAGTATAGGTAAGGAAACTAATTGTTTATGATTTGAGAAAAGAGAATGGGTGGAGAAATACACTCCATCTTGTTAGTGGTGGTCTGGCCAGGGGAAGAGAGGAATTGACTCTATTATTGGCAACATCACAGTGCTCCTTGCCACTGATGCCCAAACATGTCTGAGTGACCACCTCCAGACATGTTTGCCTGGAAGGCAGGTGGGCCAGCGGATCTTTAAGGACATTTTCAACTCTTGGGCTTTATGATATTGCAGACGCATATTAGTCCCCTGTGTTCTTATACACCAGTGAGCATACTTGTTTAATGCCACGATTTCTAAACAGTATCCTAGCATTAATTATACTTAACATTTTTAGTGAAATGATGAAGGTATATCTGTAACTGTTAGTAATCCTGAATTTTCCTGGAATTTTGGTTCAATAAATTGTCTAATAACTTTCATGGTCTCCAGTGAGAGGAAAATACGTTTAGGAGCAAGCTAAGAACCATATACAGAGTGGACTGGGTATTATTAGATACAATAGATACTGAATTAGTTTTTCTTTTTATTTTTTTTTTTATTTTTCGCTAAAAGTATTACAAAGTGTATTACATAAGTGTCCTTTTTTCCCCCCCGCCCTTGACAGACCCCTGCCCTCCCTTACCCCCCAGTGTCTTATGTCCATTAGTTATGGTTATATGGATGCATACCAGTCCTTTGGTTGATCTCTTAATCCCCTCCCTCCTCCCCCCCAACCCTCCCTGGCCTTCCCACTGCAGTTTGACAATCAGTTTGAGGCAGCTCTGCCTCTGTATCTATTATTGTTCAAAAGTTTGTAATGGTCTTTATTATCCATGAATGAGTGAGATCATGTGGTATTTTTCCTTCATTGACTGGCTTATTTCACTTAGCATAATGCTCTCCAGTTCCATCCATGCTGTTGCAAATGGTAAGAATTCCTTCTTTTTTACAGCAGCATAGTATTCCATCGTGTAGATGTACCACAGCTTTCTAATCCATTCATCTACTGATGGGCACTTAGGCTGTTTCCAGATCTTAGCTATGGTGAATTGTGCTGCTATGAACATCGGGGTGCATATATCCTTTCTGATTGGTGTTTCTGGTTTCTTGGGATATATTCCTAGAAGTGGGATCACAGGGTCAAATGGGAGTTCCATTTCCAATTTTTTGAGGAACCTCCATACTGCCTTCCATAGTGGCTGCACCAGTCTGCATTCCCACCAGCAGTGCACAAGCGTTCCTTTTTCTCCACATCCTCTCCAGCACTTGTCGTTTGTTGATTTGTTGATGATGGCCATTCTGACAGGTGTGAGATGGTACCTCATTGTTGTTTTGATTTGCATCTCTCGGATGATTAGTGACTTTGAGCATGTTTTCATATGTCTCTTGGCTTTCTGAATGTCCTCTTTTGAAAGGTGTCTATTTAGATCCTTGGCCCATTTTTTGATTGGATTGTTTATCTTCTTTTTGTTAAGTTGTATGAGTTCCCTATAAATTTTGGAGATTAAGCCCTTATCAGATATGACGTTGGCAAATATGTTTTCCCACGAGGTGGGTTTTCTTGTTGTTTTGTTGATGGTTTCTTTTGCTGTGCAGAAGCTTTTTATTTTGATGTAGTCCCATTTGTTCAGTTTCTCTTTAGTTTCAACTGCCCTAGGAGCTGTATCAGTGAAGAAATTGTTTTGGCATATGTCTGAGATTTTGCTGCCTTTGTATTCTTCTAGAATTTTTATGGTTTCCTGTCGTACATTTAAGTCCTTTATCCATTTTGAGTTTATTCTTGTGTATGGTGTAAGTTGGTGGTCTAGTTTCATTTTCTTGCATATATCTGTCCAATTTTCCCAACACCATTTATTGAAGAGACTATCTTGGCTCCATTGTATGTTCATGCCTCCTTTGTCAAAAATTAATTGAGCATATTGGTTCGGGCTAATTTCTGGACTCTCTATTCTATTCCACTGATCTATATGTCTGTTCTTGTGCCAGTACCAGGCAGTTTTGAGAACAGTGGCTTTGTAATACAGCTTGATATCTGGCATTGAGATCCCACCTACTTTGTTTTTTCTCAGGATCGCTGCAGCTATTCGGGGTCTTTTTTTATTCCAGATGAATTTTTGGAGAGTTCGTTCTAGATCCTTGAAGAAGGCCATTGGTATTTTAATGGGAAGTGCGTTGAATGTATAGATTGCTTTGGGTAATATGGACATTTTAATGATGTTGATTCTACCAATCCAAGAACATGGTATGTTCTTCCATCTGTTTATGTCTTCCTCTATCTCTTTTTTCAACGTCCTATAGTTTTCTGAGTAGAGGTCTTTTACTTCTTTAGTTAAGTTTATTCCTAGGTATCTTAATTTTTGGGGTGCGATGGTAAATGGGATTGTTTTTATAATCTCTCTTTCTGAAAGTTCACTATTGGTATATAGAAATGCCTCGGATTTCTTGGGGTTAATTTTGTATCCTGCTACATTGCCAAATTCATGTATTAAGTCTAGTAGTTTTTTGATGGAATCTCTAGGGTTCTGTATGTATAATATCATGTCATCTGCAAATAAGGACAGTTTTACTTCCTCTTTTCCAATTTGGATGCCTTTTATTTCTTCTTCTTGTCTAATTGCAATGGCTAATACTTCCAGGACTATGTTGAACAGGAGTGGAGAGAGTGGACATCCCTGTCTTGTTCCTGTTCTTAGGGGAAATGGTGTTAGTTTTTGTCCATTGAGTATGATGTTGGCTGTGGGCCTGTCATATATGGCTTTTATTATGTTGAGGTATGATCCTTCTATTCCCACCTTGCTGAGAGTTTTTATCAAAAATGGGTGTTGGACTGAATTAGTTTTTCAAGATGACTCAGCTTCTTGTTGCTGTGAGCAGGTACCTTAACTGTGGAACCTCTCAATCTTGTGCAGACCATTTTCTTCAGAGAGGAAGTTAGTTATGATCGCTCCTGTGGTCTGGCTCCCCATTGGCTGGTGGCTGCCTCAGCAGCAGAGTAAGCACCTAGGCTTGTGGTTTTTGAACGTGGTGGTAGTTGTTCTGAACGTGTGAGGAGACCAACCCTGTGATGTGGCTTTGAAAGCCCATCCTGGAAGCTCAGACCATGAAGCTCTATTACTTCAGTTACCTAATAAATCTGTAAATGGTTCAGTCACCTTTTCTGCTTAAACCAGCCAGAATACATTTGGTTTCACTAGTTAAACCCTGACTGATAAACTTTCCAATTGAAACTTAATGATTACTAGATATAGGTGTAGAATCTATGGTATGATTTTAGATTGCAGGTAAAAATATTTTATTAAAAACTTTACCGACAAAAATGTGGTTAGAAAAATTTCATGCATTATGCAAAAGGTGAAAATTATTTGCAAAGGTATCGATTGCTTAAAATCTTATCTGATTATAAAAATAACATTTACTAGTGCATTCCAGAATCTTTGGAGAGCCAGTTGCACTTTAAGTCTGCTTTTGGTGCTGTAGCCAGGTCCTGTATTGCCCTTACAGATCTCTTCATTTTGTAAAGACAAACTATACATTAACTGGCTCTCATGACACATAATGAGCATCAACCAGTGGCTTGTCCACACAAGTGTAGAGTTATCTTGTAGTTTTAGTAGCTACTTGTCAGTGACTTGATAACTTTAAATTCTGCATATATTTAAATGCTTAAATTTCTGTTTCTTCAGGAAAATTAAATCCTATGCTATGATTCCCCCCTCCCCCACTCCTCCATATAATAGCACATAATGTCTCAGGCTCGTCAGTTAAACTCAGGTAGGGACATTTTAACTTGCTAGTGAATTATTTATTTTCACTGAGTCATCCATAATATTGTATTCTCAGAAAGATGATAAAAATAATTCCAAAGAGGGTACTTTTAATATGTTATAAATTTCAATATTATTTTACAATAGATAATTTGATTTCTAAACAAAGCAAAGCTTTAAGCAAAGGCTTTCTCTTTTTAATAAAATAGGGCAATGGGTAGGGGAACGTTCTTCAGGTTTTTTTTTTTTTAATAAAGCTTAAGGAATTATTTGAAGTTTTGAAATGTGTCATATAATGTATGTCCTTAGAAAATGCCACATGAAATTACAATAACAAAAATGTGTCAGTATGCTTGGTGCAATATTGCCAGTGACTTTATTCCATTTCAGTAGAGTAAGGTTTCTTATCTCTTGGGGTAATGATATACTTATGTCATGTTACTGAGGGGTTATCAACTGTCACTCACCCCAGTGAGAAACTACAGTATTGCCCTTGCTCTCTGATAAGAAAACAGTTTGCCCAAGGGCAAAAGTACTGCTAGATAATTAAATACCATCTTGGAAATGAACATAGTGCCTAAAATATTGAGTCTTAGGTCATGTCTTTAAGGGTCACTGATGTAATGATTGATACTGTGTATCATACCTGATTCACTTGCAGTGGTTGGAGATCATGAAAATCAATGCACTGGATGGCTTGGTTACTTTATGGTCAAAGCCAAAGCAATTAGTAGGTACCATTTTTATAATATTATTTATTAGCATATCAATTTAGTGTTTGCTAATAAAGGACCTAGAAAACAGACTATTATTGTTTTCTCTGGCTCCCTTAATAGAATTGATTTGTATCAACAGTGACCTAGTGAAACAATAAATTTTAAAAATTAAATATCACTTTCTTGATGATAATGGTGATTAAACTTACTCTCAAGTAAATTCCAGTTTAAAAAGATAGAATATTTTATACTTTTGGGGATACATTTATGTTTTTCTTTCTGATTTTCTCTCTATAATAATTCTGTGAGATAGGGCAAGATATCATTGTCTCTATTATAGAGAAGAGAAAACTGAAGTTAGGAAGACCTGCGAGACCTTGCAAAGTCCCATGACAGAAAAGAGAAGAAGTAAGTAAAACATATGAGTTTTCAAAAGCTACATCTCTGTTTGCCACTTACTGATCTTAAACTTATTGAGTCTCTGCTAGAGAATTTTAAATTCACTGAGAAAGGAAAACAAGGTACTACCTATTAACAAATTATAATATCTTTATATGCATAGGTAGCTTAGCTAATAACTCATTTGATAAGCATCTATTAGGCATATTTGCATACAAGAGTGATTCCCAGAGTAAGGAAAGTATCAGAATTCCATGGGTATCTTTTTAAATATACACGTACTTATAGGTTATGCCTTCCTGGGGAGGGTGCACACCTCAGTCAGCTCAGGCTGCCATAATGAAATATATAGACTGAGTGTCTTAAATAACAAACATTTATTCTCATACTTCTGGAGGCTAGGAGATCTAAGACCAAGATGTGGGCAGATTCAGTGTCTGATGAGACCCTCTTCCTAGTTGGCTGCCTTTTTGCCATACCCTCACAGGACAGAAAGAGAGAAGGCTATGGTCTCTCTTCCTTGTCTTATAAAGGCACTAATCCCATCACAAGGACCACACTCTCATTACCTCATCTAAATCTTATATTCTCCCAAAGCCTCCACCTCCACCTCTACCACGGTTATAAGGAGGACACAAACATTCAGACCACAGCAGGGTGTGTTTTACCCAGTGTGCAACTGTTGCTGATGGGAGGGTGTCATTAGGTGCAGCTAACTGAGAACCAAACAAAGGTGAATCAGGGACATGTATCAACCAGTGAACCCTCATGGCTTCCCTCATTTGGCTTATCAGCAGAAACAGGTGATTCTGTAGACTAGAGAATCACTGGAATACAGATATAGCTTATTGTCTAACCTGAGAGAATAGTTATCACAACAATTTATTTACAGTGCAGTTTAGTAAGACCTTAAAGCAGTGGTTCTCAACCTTCCTAATGCTGCGACCCTTCAATACAGTTCCTCATGTTGTGGTGACCCCCAACCATAAAATTATTTTTGTTGCTACTTCATAACTGTAATTTTGCTACTGTAAACAATATGTAATTATATATGTGTTTTCCGATGGTCTTAGGCGACCCCTGTGAAAGGGTCGTTTGACCCCCAAAGGGGTCGCGACCCCCAGGTTGAGAACTGCTGCCTTAAAGTCTTCTCAGAGAAGGGTCAGTAGTTCAGAGGATCTGTAGTGCTTGAAGACAACTTCTGGAATTTGATGGTTGACCTCAACTTCCCAACACTGAGTCTTTGTGTTCTCTGAAAGATTCATCCTCTGCCTCTTAAGTCAACTTTGTTTGGACATGACCCCACACCAGTTCTAGCCCCAGAGCCAAACTCCAGGTCAATTGACTTGACTGAACCATGCTCAACTTTGTGCAGGTTAGAGAGAACCTTTTCAGGGGTACCCTTAGTCATCTATGCAGGGGGATGGTACTATTGTTAAATCTAGGACTCGGGACTTTGATTTGTCCACTGATGGAAAGTGGTGTCAGCTAGTCATACAGGTGTAACAGATATGGTAATGGAAATGGGGTAGCAATTCAACACAGCCATCGACATCAGGCTTGGCCATCAGGTTGGCATGCAGATACCAGGTGTACTGGTTAATAATGTGGATTTTTTTCAATAGATGGAGTTACACATATGTTGATATATATGCGATTTTATATGTATGCTATTTTGTTGTATTGACAACAAGCTTTAAAACTTCATATGTCAAACTTTCTGAAGTTGTTAACATCATAGATATTTTTACGCTTAAAAATGTCAAATTTCATGCCAAAAAAAGAGCATTTGTGGGAAGTCTTAACTCATTACTTTATTTTGAAGAAAAGTGCTGCTGAAAGTTATCGTATATTTCGGGAAGCTTAATGGTGAATATGCTTCATCTCAAGATAGTTGTGAATGCTGGTTTAAACGCTTTAAAAGTGATTTCGATGTGACAGACAAAGAACGTCCAGGTCAACCGAAAAAGTTTGAAGACCAACAATTACAAGCATTATTGGATGAAGATGCATGTCAAACTCAGAAACAATTTGCACAAAAATTAAACATTGCTCAGCAAACAATTTCCAATTGTTTACAAGCAATGCAAAAGATTTTAAAGAAAGGAAAATGGGTGCCATGTCAGGAGGTCATCAAGACTTAATCCTTAGGAAGAGAACAGACAAGAAGGTGGCAGGGTCCAAGTCCTAAAGCCATTAGTGTACTTGGTAAGAGTATGCCCAAAGGAGATGCAATAGTTTGTCCTTCATTCTAGACTGGAAGTCCACAGGCCTGCAGTCTACTGCACATACCAGACTCCTTGTACTACTGGCATTTCAAATACCATGTCATGCATTGAGCATGCCACTCTCCTTCCTGAGGTCCTGGGCTATAGGAGCACGCAGGAGCTTCTGCACAAATGCCTGAGTCATGGGTGAAGCAGCCTCAACAAATCCGCTTTACATTTGCTGGTATCTCAACTTCTTCCCATAGTGAATACAGAGAAGGCTGTTCCAATGATAACCCTTACCCAGTAGTGCTTAACAGGTGTCAGAAACTGTTCTAAGGAATTTACATACAAAGCCTCATTTAGTTCCCAACAACAAATTTATGAGGTAGTTCTAATTATCATTTTGGAGAGGAGGAAAGCAAGACATAGAGAGGTTAAGTAACTTGCCTGAGGTCACACAGCTAGTAGATGCATAGCTGGAATTAACAACCCAGGTAGTCCATGCTTTTCACCACTACACTATATTGCCTCTTAATTATGTTATACTGCTGAGATGTTAATAGGTATTACCTATTAAATTGAAAGGGTTTTGGGGAAATAAGATTAGAAGCGTGACTTATGCAGATCTCAGGATTGTTAATCTGTGATGGGGTGGGTGGATTTGGTGCCATGTCTCTAGGAGCCCAGGATTCTGGGAAACATATTTTTTAAAAAGCTGTTATTAGTTATTAAAAAAGCCAGGTTTGTACACCTGTGTATTCTTGCCAGAAGAAGTTTCATGAATACTCTGAAAAGTTGCTTTTCTGGCAGAAAGCAGTTACTAAATCTACCAATTACTTATGCTAATGATTCAGTAAGATTCTGTGGAAATCAGAGCTAGAATTGTGTTCATTGGACTAGAAATTCTCTCCTTCCTGATGTTATCCATGGTGTTTATCTCCATCTTTCAAGGATCCTATTGAAGGCTCTTTTCTTGAGGACATTTTCCTCTTTCCCTCTGTCTGAAGCATTCTCTCATTCACTTTTGAAATAGAAAACAACTTCAGTTTGGCAGTTCACATTAAAACTTTTTCATGTGCTACCCGACAGAGTAGTAATTATTGTATATGTTTTAAAAACTCCTCTATCCTATATAGTAAAAGGCTAATATGCAAATCGACCAAATGGCGGAACGACCGGTCACTATGATGTGCACTGACCACCAGGGGGCAGATGCTCAATGCAGGAGCTGCTCCCTGGTGGTCAGTGTGCTCCCACAGGGGGAGTGCCACTCAGCCAGAAGCCAGGTTCATGGCTGGCAAGCTCAGCGGCGGTGGCGGGAGCCTCTCCTGCCTCCGCAGTAGCGTTAAACATATCCGTCAGTCGGACATCCCCTGAGGGCTCCTGGACTGTGAGAGGGTGCAGGACAGGCTGAGGGACCACCCCCCCCACCCCCTGCACGAATTTTGTGTACCGGGCCTCTAGTTATATCATAAACTTTGCAGGTCAGAAGCCATGTTTTAGCTTTATAGTAAATTCCTACAACATTCATGGCAGTCGAAGCTGTTTTTGTTCAGTGAATGAAAAATACTTTTCATGTTGATTTGAAAATTACTTTTGATAGGTATTTACTTTCAGGTATAAACACCATTTTCTTTTTTTTGCTATTAATGATAACATTAATTAAAGGTTAAAAACTAAATAAAGACATCTCTATCAAAAGCATCAAACTATTGACCTCTTTCTCTAACAGCTTTATCATCCTTGTTCATATCACATGCACATATAATTTTTTGTAGTTTTGATTATAATAGAGTTCTGCCTGTTTATATCTTTAAAGATTTTATTTTGTTAGAGCAGTGTAGCTTCACAGCAAATTTGAGAGGAAGGTACCGATATTTTCCATATACTCTCTGCCCACATACATGCATAGCCTCCCTCGTTATCAATGTTACACACCAACCTAGTACATTTTTTCTTTTTATTTTTTAAAATATATTTTATTGATTTTTTACAGAGAGGAAGGGAGAGGGATAGAAAGTTGGAAACATCGATGAGAGCGAAACATCGATCAGCTGCCTCCTGCACACTCCCTACTGGGGATGTGCCCACAACCAAGGTACATGCCCTTGACCGGAATCCAACCTGGGACCCTTGAGTCCGCAGGCTGATGCTCTATCCACTGAGCCAAACCAGTTAGGGCCCAGCCTAGTACATTTATTACAATTAATGAAACTACATTGGCACATCATAATCATAGTATATTTATTAGCTGCATGTGGTTTCATTCAAGAGATTTTCTATACATTACTTAAGTCTTCTACTAATATTAGATACCCAAGTTGTACCCTCTTTTTCTTATTATAATTAACACAAAAATTAAATTTATGTAATTAGCATGTAAATTAAAGAGTTGCAAGGCTGGGGAGAATGTGGTCAATGCTAGACTGACAAGTTATAAGAGCTCCTTGCTAAAAAACTTTTTTGCTTAATTTAGTATAAATGTGGAGAAGAAAGTTAATGGAAGAAATTCCATAATGACAAAATATGCTGACTGAAATATGAAAAAGTCATTTAGTAATTGATTTTTTTTGCTCAAATGTGAAACAAAAATGGAAAGAGGTTATTTAAATCATATTTTGTTTTATGTAGAGACATACAGATTGAGTAAAGGTCATGGGGCTTAAGTGAGAGAAGCAATAAATAAGAGGGCTGAGAAAACTGGATCCATCAGGCAATCAATGAAAGTTGAATAGAATAGAACCTAAACATACACCACACACACACACACACACACACACACACACACACGGAGTGTTAACTCACAAGCACAAAAATAGCTCTAACATACTGGTCTTGCATTTCACAGTACAGGAGACTTTCCTAAGAGAAATACCCTTGTATTAAAAACCTAAAATGGCTTTTTACCCTACAAGAGTAGACAAGGTAAGGAAGAGCTCTTGAGAGTTGATGTGCTTGTCAATTCCACAAGAGGCTGAGCTGACCTCATTCACTGTCTCTTGATTTCCCCTCCCTCTCTCCCTCCCTGTTTCTCTCCCTCTCTATCCTGCCCTCCCCTCCCCTCCTTTTTCTTCCTTATTTTCTTTCTTATTCCACTAGTGAGGGCCTGTCTTGTACCGGACTCTGTTCTAGGAGCTGGAGAAGCAAAGAACAAGCCAACACATACCCCTGCTCTCATGGATCACACATTCTTGTATAGGAAGTCATAAAGTAGATAAATGCATATACAAAAAAACTGGATAATTTCAGATCTTGGCAAAGAAATGGATTGGGTGATCTGATAATGACTGATGGAGTGTGTGTGTGTGTGTGTGTGTGTGTAACATTTTAGATGAAGTCATCTGGAAAAGGTACTTTGAGTAACTAAGATGAACTAAGACCTGTAGAATATTCATTAATAAGACATTAATAAGAAGAGTAAAGGTAAAGTTTTCCAGGCAGAGGAAATAACAAAGGCAAAGATTCAGGAATGACTTTGGCGGCTCAGGAAACCCAGTGTGGCAGGAATATAGCAAACTGTACTTGGAGAAAGTTTCTGTTTTCTGGGGCAGGAAAAACTAGAGACCTTTGTAGGAATCAGAGACTATATCAAGTCATACCTTCAAAGCAAGACTAAATGAGAAGGTTTTAAAGAACTTGAGATGGTTAATGGAATAATTGGAGCAGAGCATTGTTTTTCTATTCTTTACATGTGCATCATAAAGAATTTTTTCCCCACTGGAAAAAATTAATGTTCTCAAGATGAATTAGATTACATGTTAACAGACAGTGTATTAAAGTTTGATGCCTAAAGTGTTATATTTGTCATGCTGCAATAAACAGACAGAATAATGCTTGTAAAACTTAATTGTCACTAGAAAAGAATTCCTTGATGGCACATTTGATATTTAATTTAATACGTTAATTGAAGGATAACCCAGGCTTACATTTTAGAAAATCAATTTACCAGCCAATTTGTTAAGGAACAAAAAATGAGTCAGTTTCTGGATTATGGGACGAGAAAAACACATACAAATGGGATTGTGGAGCTGCCTGGTTTTCAGATATTTGGCAAGAGAACCCCAGAGAAGAGACTTTCATGTTGGGAGCTCTTAAGAATAAAATTCTGAAAAAGTATGTGTATTAAAATATATCACACTTTACATGAAAAATTGATTCAGTTTATGAAGGCACATTATATCTTTTAAGTTTCTTCATGTATTTGAAGAAAAATGGTCTGGTGTCCATAGAAAATGAGCCACGGATAGAATTACAGTCCCACTGGGAAATCTTTCAGTTGAATTTCATGTAATTTTCTTCAGCCTTTGACATTACATGGGTTGACTACAAACCATATATAATTTGAAACACACATCTGTATATTTCTTTATAACTTTTATTACTTTATTTGTAACCTCTTGTCTAGATTACAGTGTTTATGAAGGTAAAAACACATTATTTATTTCTTTTTCATAATGTTATATATCGTTTAGACCCACGATAATATGGCAAACTTGGTAAACCAACATAATTTTTACAGAGGTTTCTGTAGGTTTTCATTCAGACAATGGGATAAAATACATAGGGATGGAAAACTATGATCCTAGAGCCCAAACTGGCCTGCAGCCGGTTTTTATTAATAAAGTTTTACTGAACACGGTGATATATCTTCATTTACTTATTTTTCTATGGGTGTTTTGCTACTACAATGGCTAAAGCTGAGAATAGATGGAATAGAAACCAGAAGGGCTTCAAAATCTAAAATATATGGCCCTTTGCAGAAAAGGTTTTCCCATCCCTAAAATAGTCTTTTTTTGTGCCTTAGTGTGATAAAAAATTATGGTTCAACATTTCCTACTCTGTCTAAAGAATTAATTTTTACATTTGCATTTGTTTCAGTATAAGATGTAATGTAAAAATCTAATTACATTACATTACTACACTATAGTTGCCTCTATAGTGTAGGAATATGTATTGAAATATATCACATTTTACATGAAAGATTGATTCAATTTATGAATGAACATTAAATCTTTAAGTTCCTTCATATTTTTGAGGAAAAATGGTCTTGAAAATGGGAGATAGATTACCCAGTAAGGTTACCACTTACTGGATAATCTGTCTTCATCATAATATAAACTATCACATTTATTATACATCCAGGGCCTCATTAAGAGTATGATTATTATTTAACATGTGTTGGGCTTCATACCAGTATAACTTTATTTATTACACACAATAATTCTATGATGTCTTACTTTATTATCCCCAATTTACAGATGAAACTGAAGCATATAGATGTTACATAACTTGTCCAAAGTTACACAGTTAAAAAGCTGTGGAGAAAGCAAATTTCATAGATTTAAAAGAGATGAAAATGGCAATTATTAAATAAATTTTGAATGAAAGTTAAGAATATATAAAATTCTTATCTATATTTTGATCATTTGCTTGCTTTCTATTGTGTTAACTATATACCAAACACTTCTACGGCACCAAGCTCTCTTCTAAGCACATTATAAATACCAAGCCATCTAAGCCTCAAAACAACCTTAGGAGGTAGGTATTATAGTCAACATTTTAACAGTAAGAAATTGAGGCCTAGAGAGATTAAGTGATTTAAAGGTTACCCAACAAAGCAGTGCCAGAGCTGGGACTTAAACCCACGATTCTGCTTCTATTTCTTTTATTTGTTCTAGTAATCAGAGAATAAGAGGTATCTAAATATTTAAAAAAAATGAGCTGTTGCTGACCTGTAGGGACAGCCTCTAGTCAAGACTGATATAGAATTTTAAATAGTGATATAACTAGAGATCCCAAGAAAATTACCTGAAACAAGTTGTATTAATAAAACAGCCTTGCTTTGTATTCCTCAACACTCTAGAATATGAGATGTGCTCTACTTGGTTTAGAAAGGCATGTTTATACAATGTCATCTTATGGAACAAAGAAGAACTGGTTGCCTGTATTGCCGATCCTGAAAAGTGTCTGAAACCTATAAACATGAACTTCTATGATGAAAGAATTCAATACTTTTTACAGCATTAAATACAGATTTTTTTCAGTAAAATTCAGTTTACTTTTCTCCTCCAATGCTTTTTATTTTAAAACTGGTCTTGAAAGGAGCACCTCCAAGTCAACTAAGCTTTTAAGAACATCTTAAACATTCTTTAAGAGGTATAACTCCTCTCCTTGTCCTTTTTATTTGAGCATTGATGTGTCAAATACAATGAAGCGAACTTTTATACCTTACCAGAAAAATCGCCCATGGATTCTGCAGAATCTGGATTGATTTCAACAGTGGAGCCATTTTTTTTTTTTTTTTTCAGATTCCTGTGTCTGAACACTGTGGTTCCTTTCCTGGCTCTTGTGCCTTAGTAGTGATTACATTAGGAAAAGCACCACTCTGAGATTCAGAACTGTTTCCTGAGAGCAAACCGAGTAAAGCAGAATGTTATATATTTATGCTTCTTCATTGGTTATACTTTTACAGTGGGACTTGAGTTTTTCTCCAGGAAGGCATTGGTGTTGGCCATATCCAAACTGTGTGCACAATCAGGTCAAAGTTCAAGTCATTAGAAGGTAACGGGCGATTATTGAGGGAAACATGGGACAGATCACATTTGGACAACCTGTTCCGTTTGATACTTTATTCATGACTCCGGACTAGCTGAGAGCCAACACCTCAATCAGTTTTAAATGGTTGGCCTCACTTAAAGTTGGGTTTGAAAAAAAATGATTTAGTGGGTCACTGGCCAAGGACCAGCTCGACAAGAATTTCATTTGCTAACACTGTGCTGTTAGTTTTTGGCATGAGTGGCCCTTGTATGGGCCATGCCAACAACCTGTTCAGATGTCGGATCTTGAGTTTCTGAAATGCTGAACATTTCTTTGTTCCTGGAAGATGAAAATATTATTTTAAATTTTCAAAAAATTATTTAATATTAGGTCTGCAAACATGAAATATACAATGAATGAGTTAACACATTTACAATGAGCAGGTACACGTCATTCTTTGCATTTGTTATGCCTACTTAGGTCTGATAATAGGAAATGAATAGATAAAAATTGTGGGACTATTCTTTTAGTAAAAGTACTTAAAATACTAAAATGAGGTTATTTGCTTTCTTTTTAATTTTATTTTTTATTTTTTGCCAACACTACATTTTTCATATGACAGGTGGGAAAAATTTAGATCACTGAATTACTTGTCCAAATAATCATTTTAGGATCATATTGCTGTAGAATTAGTGCTAATGAAGTCCAAAACTCGTGAAAGATTAAGAGAAGGAAAGGAAGTCATCAGTAAGTGAATTGTTTTTTTTCATAAAGTCCCAAAATATTGTTAAAATGCAAGACCTCAGTAGTTTTTCTGTTCAGGGACAATATATATGTTTTTAAGTAATGACATAATAAATACTTGTTTTGTACTCTCTAGTGGAATCTTTGTTTATTTATGATGCAACCCAAGAGAATATTGTGTCTGGGGGGACTGATAGACATGCTAGTGTCAATATGCTTATATTTTATTAAGAGTCACATCAGAGCAGCAAACCCAGAGTGTTTGGAATGTTTGCTAATGCTTATAATAATTCATGGCATTTTAGTCACCAAACCAACATCAGACACTTGATGCATACTGATTCAGAAGTGATATGTGATAGCAATTTCCCCAACATTTATACACCAAAGGAAAGGAACCTGAATGCCATATCACCAAATTACATTGGGCTTTGTTTCTCCCCTTCTGTATATATGTTCATTTGGAGGAGAAAGACATTTGCCACTGACTGGCTGCTTGACAGCTGTGTGAACTTGGATGACTTGCAAAATCATAGAGTCTTCTGGGTAAAAGGGACCTTAAAGGTTATCTTGCCAGTCTACTCACAGGCTCCTTGAATCTCCCTTCAGCATTAGTACAAAGTAGTTGTTTATCTTCTCTTTGATTACTTCCAAGATGGGAACTCACTACCACTCAAGGGAACTAGAGCCATTTTCAGACAAATTCAAGTAATAGAAAATTCTCCAACCACTGAGTTCTTCTATTTTCAGTTCCAAATTGTAAGAGGATATAGTGACTACTGTCTTATCGCACATACTTGTTGTAATGATACAGTTAGGTGATGCATATAGAAAGGCAGTATACTCAGTGAAATGAGATCTACCTGAGGGTATCATTCTTATTACTCCAAGTGTGCTAGACTGGATGATTATGCACACCTACTTGCTCTCCTTCCTGGAGAAGGATTATATTTCCCTATTTAATGATTTAGGCTTGCTCATGTGATATATTCTGGCCAATGAAATATGAATAGAAGTGCCATAAGTCATGTATGGCAAAAAGATTTAAGAGCCAGCATGTGGCCCCAAGTTCCCTTCCCTTTGCCATAACCATTAATATTCCAGTAAGAGGCTGCTCTCATAGCCTGAATCCTAGAGTGAAGATGACATAGGACAGAGCCACAACCTATGCACAGATACTTGTTGCATGAGTCAGAAATCAGTCTTGGTTGTTGTGAGCCACTGAGGTATTAGATGAACACAGTCTGACCTAGCCTTTTATGACTGGTATATCATTTTTTTTCCAGTCTGAGTTCAGGTTTGAATTACAAGTTATATTCTTGTGGAATTCTTACCACCATGGGGTGGACAGGAAAGCCCCTTCTTCCTGCTGACTCTACTGAGCCTCTTTTCTTTTGTAGTAGCCACTGTAGAAGGCAGGAAAGTGCTTTTTCCTGGACTGGCCAGGTAAGAATTCAAAAGCATATGGATGAACCATAGATTTTTAATCCACTCATCTGCTGATGGACACTTAGACTGTTTCCAAATCTTAGCTATTGTAAATTGAGCTGCTATGAACACAGGGGTGCATATACCCTTTCTGATTAGTGTTTCTGATTTCTTGGGATATATTCCTAGAAGTGGGTTTACTGGGTCAAATGGGAGTTCAATTTTTAATTTTTTGAGGAAACTTCATACTGTTTTCCGCAGTGGCTGCACCAGTCTGCATTCCCACCAGCAGTGCATGAGGGTTCCCTTTTCTCCACTTCCTCACCAACACATATCATTTGTTGATTTGCTGATGATAGCCATTCTGACAGGTGTGAAGTGGTACCTCATTGTCCTTTTGATTTGCAGCTCTTGGATGATTATTGACTTTGAGCATTTTCTTCATATGCGTTTTGGCCTTCTGTATGTCCACTTTAGAGAACTGTCTATTTTTAAATTGGATTATTTATCTTCCTTTTGTTAAGTTGTATGAATTCCCTATAAATTTTGGAGGTTAACATCTTATTGGATGTATCATTGGCAAATATATTCTCCCATGAAGGTGGGCTCTCTTGTAACACAATGGAATACTATGCAACTGTAAAAAAAAGAAAGAACTCTTACTATTTGCAACATGATGGATAAATTTGGAGAGCATTATGCTAAGCAAAATAAGCCAGTCAGAGAAAGATAAATATCACATGATCTCACTCATATGTGGAATCTAATGAACAATATAAACGGATGAACAAAATAGATCTAGAGACATAGAAGCATTGAACAGACTGTCAAACCTCAGAGAGAAGGCAGGGAGGGTGGGGGGTGGGAGAAGAAATCAACCAATGAACTCACATGCATATATGCATAACCCATGGACACAGACAATAGGATGGTGAAACCCTGAGGTAAGGGGTGGGGCAGAGTGGGAGGGGTCAGTGGAGCATAAAGGGGGGCATATGTAATACTTGCAACAAAAAAAGCATAAGGAATTAAGTAGGATTGGATACTTGAAAGCCATTGATCTCAAGATAGTTTTTTCATGCAAATTCTAAGTTATGAATTTACCTCATAAGTTTCAAACTGTATTTTTCTCTACTTCAGCCTTTTTCAAAATTTTTTTACTGTTTACCCTCTAATTAGCCTTTTTAGAAACTTCTTTTCTAGTCACCCTCCTTGAAATTTTATTAGATAAGCTGAACATTGTTTCGTGCTTTCTAGCAGAACATTTATTTATCATACAGCCCACATTGAATATATATTTGTGCTGTATAATGAAAAAGATTAAAGTTTTCTTCACCTCCCAGAGCCAAAGGTTGCCTTTGTGAAGAATGGGTGCTCTACCTGAAGAGCAGACAAATTAGAAAAGGCCAGTTTTTGAACCTTTCAGCTGCTCTGGGACATCTCATAAAGTGTGGTCCTGAGCAGAGGTGGCTGAACTGAGCAGAGTGAGGCTCGGGAAGAGGAAACGCTTTCCTCATTATAAATCAGAGAATTTTGGGAGCTGAGATGCAGCATATTTTGTAAAAGAAGAAAAAAAAAGGAAAAGAAAATTTAAATAATCACAGTCCAGACATATCAAAGTTGAGTGGGTAAGAGACAGCAGGGACTGTGGTAGAGTAGAGCAGCAGAGAGTGACAATATCAATATGTATAGCAAGCACTTAATAACCATGCACTGTGTGCCTCACCTTCACTTGCATTATTTCATTCAACTCCTCCAGCAAGTTTCTGAAGTACTAGCATCAAATTAATTTATAGACAAGGAAACTTCAACTTAGAGAGGCTGTGAATGTGCTGAAGCTATGAAGCTGAAGGGCTGAGTCAGGATGTACAGCCAAGACTGAGACTCCCAAGTCCACATCCCTCACCAGAAGGTGACAGTTACTGCACTCTAGAGTAGAACAGAGGGTTTGTCTGGGAATGAGCTCACTGCTGGCAAAGTAAAGAAGTCATAAAAGGATTGGTGTCATTATTCTATGCTTCATCTTTTTAGAGGCTTCTATTCCACTATTTTCTGGGTAACTAAATAGTGACTATATCTGGTATATTAAAGATACGTGTATCATGATTGAGGGCTGAATCTTCCTAGAACTAAAATGTAATATATATTCATGATTTACTTTATATTTATTTCACAGCATGCCTTTTTTATATGGTTATAACTAGTCCCATAAATATATCCCCAATCCACTTTATCAGGGAGACAGCAGTTAGTCCTTCTTCGTGCCACTTTACGCCTGTTAGCTGCCCTATATGATCTTCTTATTCCAGGCTGGCCCTCATATTTATGTTGTCCAGTGTTCCCAGGATGAAAATCTTAGGCCAAACTGTAATTTCAGTTTCTTTGGTTAAGTTTTATATTTCTAACACTTATAATTATCCCTGGAATACAAGAGGCACTCAGTGAATATCTATTGAATGAACAGATGAATGATTAATCTGTAGAGACTATTGAAATTTCAGGTCTGTCTTTACCATGGGCATTACTACTTATAAATCCAAACAGTAACCTAAACAACATGTTGCTGAGTGGCCACTTTGTCTTCGTTGCCCAGTGAAATGTGTGATAAACTGTGGATATTACTATGTGTTTACATTTCTGCTTTAAGGTGGTAGACTAAACAAGGCCTTTAAAATCCCAGTGGAAAGTTAGTAAAGAAGTGTTAAAGGTGACATATAACCTTTAGCAGTAAAGGGTCAATAGATGAAAGTTATGTCAACAAAATTTTCTGGAAGACGAAAATCTAATGAAGACATGTTGGTGGATGAAACAGAGTTGAAGACATGCAGAAGTCTGCTGCATGTGAATAAATTTTGGGGGGACACAGTGGTGTGTGGGAGGCAGGTCTGCCTGGGTTTGGGCTCATTTCTTTCCAACTCCGACTTCAGAGATGTCATGTTGGTAGCTTGAAATTGGCCAGGGTAGGAGAACAAATGAGGGCATCCTCTCTCCCTGCCGCCCCCCCCCCCCCCCCCCCGCCATCCCCCCCCTCGCCCTTTTCATTAGCTGGTTAAGTATTTACCAGCACATTATTGTAAAGAATCCATAGATAAAGGTAAAGGTGCGGCTCAAAAATGAGAGTAGGGATAATTAAATGTCTAGACAAGTGTGCTTGCACATTTTACCCGATTTCTGCATGCCACCTGGCATTTACCTGGCATTTAGTACCTGTGAGATCAGTGCAGAACTCTAGAGGCTTCTCTAAATCTCAGCTTGCCTGGTCATTGCCTGGAAGCTTGTTTAAACAGGTTGGTGAGCCTCACCCCTGGAGTTTCTGATTTAGCAGTTCTTGAGTGGGCAACAAGAATTTACAATTCTAACAAGTTACAATTATGGGGCCCACACTTTGAGAACCAGTGCTCTAAAGAAAGTAAATGAGAACCTTAGGGTGGATGTCGGCCTGGCAAAGTAAAGTGCTTCTCATTTTGACACCTGGGGTGGAGGGGGCAGGCTATCCCCTGGCTTCCTGCTTTTCTACTTAAAACTTAGCCTTCTAGGCAACAACTGATTTTCATTAGACAGCCCAGTTAGCTTAGTCATTCAGCCAAGAGGCCTGTTGTGGACCCAAAACCAGTTATTCTATAGCAGTGATGGTGAACCTATGACATGCGTGTCAGAGGTGACACGCGAACTCATTTTTTTGGTTGATTTTTCTTTGTTAAATGGCATTTACATATATAAAATAAATATCAAAAATATAAATCTTTGTTTTACTATGGTTGCAAATATCAAAAAATTTCTATATGTGACACGGCACCAGAGTTAAGTTAGGGTTTTTCAAAATGCTGACACGCCGAGCTCAAAAGGTTCGCCATCACTGTTCTACAGCTTCCCAGAATCAACCTTATCTTTCTTGTAGGGACAGTCATTATATAGATATGTCCATGTAACTTCTGTTTTCAACTTTACAATTAACCTTTAGTCAAAACATGGATAATTTATTATGTCTACAAAATAAAATGTGTATGTAATAAATGTTAATGTAAAAATAGAGAAAATGGCAGAAATTGGGAGATCAAAATTGGAGATACAGGCAAAAATAATAAAAATATTAATATTTTTATACACTGAACATCTGAGTGATTGTTTAAGGTTGATAGCAAAATATATAGAATTTTCAGTACATTATTCAACTTTACCAAAATAACCAATCGAATAACTGAAAGGATGAAGGAAGAGGTACCATAAAGAAATGCATTCTCATATTTTATAGTAGGGAGTAGATATAGTTTGGTCAAAACAAAGAAAGAAAGAAACAAAAACATAAGCATATTGTTTGGTGTTTTGGAGGTAATCAGAATGAAAGAGAATGGTTGAAAGCATTGACTTCTGAGGAGTGGATAGTTGGCATGGAAATTGGGGAGAACACTGATGCTTCTCATTATAAAACTTGTGCTGTCCTGTAATTCAAATGGACATATAAACGTATTGTTCTTTCTAAAAAATTTACATCTTAATTTACATTAAGATGACTTCTCCTTGGTACAGACAGTCTTGTGCATTTGTAGTTTATAGCTTAGTTTTAAAATGGACAATGGATGCACAAGACGTTTTAATTTAGGAATGCTGGCAGAAAATATGCTATTCTTTATAAATAAAACTCTGACTTGCTCACAGAATGCTCGCCTGCACTGAAATTATTGCCAGATGACTGATAATTGACTGAACAATTTTATTTTTCATTTAGATCTTTAAGTACCTTTGGAGACTGTCAGTAATAATACAAGTAAATCAAGAGGACGATGGTTGCTTTTATGTCAGTGGTTTCTAATAGACATAAAGCCAGATTGCAAATGGTCTTAACACTCAGATAAGCACTCTAAATTGTTTAAAAAAGAACCCTACATACTTCCAGTTTTGAGGCATGTCAGTAATCTGCTGCCCTATAAACTGCCTTATGGTTTGAAGAAAATAATGTTTTTAGTCTGACAATTTACAGTTGTGAAAAAGTGAATTCATTCAATGCCTTTCAAAGACTATAATCGTCTCAGGCTTTACATTTGTCTTACATTTGGGCAGATCATATTCTTTTACTAGAATTTGAGGGGGAGGCATAAAAAGCTATGAAAATGAAATCCCACATGAAATTGCATCAAATTGACTTTCAGTTGGATGAGTACATTTGCTATTGATTTTGTCCTTTAATAACAATAAATGGTTAATGAAAAAGCCACCATCTTTTATTTCTAGGTACTGAGTTCTAATATATATGTGGCTTGATGTCCTTCCTTTGCCAAAAAGTGTATTTATCCATCAAATTTATGAGCTATTATGATCAGGGATGAGTCATGCTACCATATCTTTAGCTTTCAAGACCTGGCGCAATCATAATGATTGCTGGTTTGCATTCAAGGTGGGTGTTGTTTAACATGTAAGACCATTTACAGTGAAGATAATGAAGAAAAATTTATCAACTGAGACAGCCTGGTAGAGTAGGTGCTAGAATTGGGTACTTAATTTTTCTCTATTATTTAAGATAGAACATAGAGGTACACATAGGCAATCTGAGTATATTATTAGTAACTATGCCTGGAACTACAACAATCATATTTCCAAAGGATTTACTGGCACAAAGCAGATAGCCTTACACAATTTACTAATTTATCACTACAGCAGTCTGGAATAGCACTGCTCCTCTCTAGAAAGTTCTGGATGGAACAACCTGGTGAAATTGCATTGAAAATCCTATGTAATAACATTAATGAAAAATTCCTTGGATTATTATTAATTCTTTTTTGATAATTTTTTTAACAAGTTTGATTTCCTAAATATGTGGAGTAAAGTGAAAAAGAAACAATGGGAAATTACATGTTTTTCTAGAAATTTGAAGCAGGTTTTTAGTTTAATAGTTGAAGATAATTACTTCAATTCTTCACTCTAGTTTGAGAAAATTTTCTTTTTAGTTTTATGTGGCAATAATGTTTATATGTAAATCTCAAAATCGCTGCTTCCATTGCACTTGACTTTATTGAAGCGATGTTCTATGTCAGCTCTCAGGAAGTATATGCAATTTCATGCTTCTTGTTGAAAGAAAAGTAATATTCTATCTCTTATCTCCAGACATGCTTTTTCCAAGCTTGAGACAATATCTCCAAAAAGATCTGGGGAAAGTGAGGGTGTAGAATATTTTTGGTATAGAGTAGTTTGGTAAGGTAGCAATGGAAAACTGGCATTTAATTCCTTTTTGGACTAGATTTGTATGTGGCCTTATACAAGTTACATAACTTCTCTCTCATTCCCCAATTTTTACATCTATAAAAATTTAATTAGATGATTTCCAAGGACTCTTGATTCTAAAATTTAGAGTTTGTCAAGTAATTAGATAGTTGTGCTAGTGACAATTCTGATTATTAGTGGAGGCTATAGAAATGAGCTTGATTTACCTCTGTCTAGTTAGTCAGTTCACAGAGGGCATGGTTATTTTCATTTATCTGTAGCGCTTTTCAGCATTTATTAAAACTCTTTGTGTTAATAAATGTTTTAACAACTGATGCCTCAGTCAATATTTAATTAGTGTACATTCAGATCGTAGTGGTTGGGGACCCAGGGAGACTTTAGTACCTGTGAGATCATTGTATTGTGTATTTCCTCTATCATTAAGAAAAAAGAGCATGTTTTCTATTCTCCTTTATATTTCTAAGAGAATTAAAGGGATGGTGGCATTGTGGATGAAATGGAAGTGGTGACCTGTATAGTTACACTGAGGCTGGATGGAGTTAGGTCATAAGCTTTCAGATCTAGGTTCTGACAACAGCACTGTAGTTACTGAGAAAGGTCTCTGGAAAAAACTTCTAGGAATCAAAATATACAAGTGAGATGACTCTTGTGTCTCTAAATTCCTACTCCTTTGATCTTCATCCCTTTCTTAGGTCCAGAGCAAAGATCCCCCTCTTCCTCTTTTCCTTCTGCTCTTAATTTGTAATTTCCCTGGCTCATCCCATCCCTCAGAAATAACTGAGTATACCTGTCCCTCAAAATAGGGCATCCAAATTCAAAATAGGGCATCCTTTTGCTCTTTATCTTAAAAGTAGAGTTGATATATACCACCCATAATGATTTACTTCAAGAAACTATCATATAAGGACTGTATGGCAGGGAGAATTCATAATAGTTTGCATAAGTTATGAATAGTAAAGCAGAACAAAATGACTCAGGAGAGCAGACCAGAAATTGGATTTGCCCTGACAGTGATAATGCCATCAAAATGTGCAGTGGCATTTGTACATGTCATAAAGGTGACTATTCTGCATCTAAGTTCTGACAAGGTTAAACCTTGTCTGTTGGGTTTAAAGAAATTCAAATGTTTAAGTTTTGTGGAGATTGAATTTTGAGAGAAGATTATCGGGACAGGCAATACAGTTATGACTCATTGTGAATGAGTAGGAGCAGAAATGTTATGTGATAGTAGTTCAATATTTAGGGCAATGATATGGACCACAATACACAGAGGATAAATAGTTAAGCTACTGAAGGACTTAGCTATATTTGAAAAGGATAATCATGCAGGACCGAAAGAGGGTGCTGTGTCTCTCTTCCTGTGCATCTTCATATCCATGGATTTAATCCTATGCAAATTTCTAAGTAAAGGCTAATGCATATGTGCTATGTAATACAGAATGCTTTGGCTACTAGAGTGAAAGTTAAGACTATACCAAAAACAATTTTATGAAGCAGAACAAAGTTGGAGTTCCTACATTACCTGGTTTCAGGACTTAGTAAGGGGCTGTAACCAAGATAGTGTTGTATCGGCATGTGGCTAGACCTATAGATTAGTAGAACAGAACAGAATAGGGACGCCTGAAATAGATCCACACTTGTCAGTTGATTTTCATCAAAGGTAACAAGGCAATTAAATGGGAATAGGGTAGCCTTATCAAAAATGGTGTTAGAACAATTGGATGTAAGTTAAATAATGGGTATCAGCTCTTGCCTCATGCAGTACACACATAATCAACCAACAAAATCACAGACCTAAATGTGAAAGCAAAAATTAAAAATCTTCTGGAAGAAAACACAGGAGAAAAGCTTACTGACCTAAAAAAAAAAAAAGATAAATAGGAGTGCATCTAAATTAAAATCTCCTGCTCTCATCTAATAATGACCATCAAGAAAATAAAAAAGGCAATTTGTGTATGTATAGCTCACATTTATTTCAGTGTTTAATATTAGAAGTGTTTTGGGTCTTTATTTTGGTGTTTGGTGATGTTATTTTGTGGCCAGAAATATGCAGTAGGAATTTAATTTTTCTTTATATCAATTAGTCTTTGGTAAAATTGGTTGTGTTATATGTCATTTCACTTAAAGTCACAGTTTCCAAGGACCTATCCACACGTTAAGTGAAGACTTACTGTAATTTAGGAGTTTCCCTTTTTTGCACTGTTAGCTTAAAATCTCAGCCTATAAAGTCTGAGAATTCTTTAGACAATAGAATTTGGTTTAAATGTATTTCCACAAACTCATTGAGGCTTGGAAGCTGCTTGTTAAAGGCTTATGTCGGAGTTAATTTTGTATTTTGTTACAGATAATAAACTACTCAGTATCTGTAGAGCATATAACCTCCTGGCATTCTGAAGTACAGAAGAAATACAAAATCTTATAACCTGGGTGGGAATAGGTTTACTGGTTGTTTTTTTTTTTTTTTTTACTTCCCATAGCACCTTTTCCAGCGTGCCTTTTACAAACTGTAGCCTCTACTTTAATACCTCTTGTGTAGGAAGCTCACTACCTACAATACTATTTCATTGCGCAAGAGCCTCCATGAAATTAAAGATCCTTATTATGGCCCTGCCTGTGTGGCTCAGTGGTTGAGCATCATCCTGTGCACCAAAAGGTCCCTGGTTCGATTCCCGATCAGGGCATATACTCAGGTTGTGTGTTCAATCCTCAGTCCGGTGCATGAGAGCTAGCCAATTGATGTTTCTCTCTTTTTCTCCTCCTTTGTTCCCCTCTCTCTAAAATCAATTTAAAAAAAGAGAGATACTTCTTCTGTAGATCATTTCTTTAAATTCCACAAATTGACTCTAATTTTATAAGATACCATAGGAAGCTTACATTTCTGCATTTTACTCTATCTGAAAAATCATGTGGTTCCCTATGAATTCTTTATTCCCGTGGCTAGAAATTTCCTGTTCCTATATCCTTTTATGGAACCTGTCTTCTCACAGCATAAAATTCTGAATGTTTCATTATGGCAAGGGCTCTAATTATCTAATTCCCACTTACTATTTTTTAGTTTCTTCTGTCATTCTGTGATACCATGGTTTGCCAAGCGCAGTAACTTTTGTAGTGACGTATTCAGAGACATTCTTTTTCCGGTGCCCAACGAGCTTTTCTTACCCAGTGAACTCCTGTCATCTTTTAGGACTCGCCCTGGTGACACTTGCTCTAGAAGTCCCTCTAGATCCCTCGGAGGGAGGACAGGTTCTCCTCTCTTCACTCTTACCATTTGCGGATACCTTTGACCAAGGAATATTTATATGCCTCACTTCCCAGATTGTAAACTTCTTGGAAGCAATGACAATGCTTTTTTGTTGTTGTTATTGTTAATCCTCACTCGAGGATATTTTTTTCCATTGATTTTTTTTTTTTTTTAAAGAGAGTGGAAGCAAGGGAGGAAAGGGGGGAGAGAGAGAGAAACATCGATGTGAAAGAGACACATCGATTGGTTGCCTCCTGCACATGCCCTGACCCAGGCTGGGGAGTGAACCTGAAACCCAGGTACATGCCCTTGAATGAGAATCGAACCTGTGGCCCTTTGGTGCATGGGCCGGTGCTCTAACCACTGAGCCACCGCCAGGGCTGACTATGCCTTTTTTATTGCTCTGAGTATTCCTGAGTTGTACACAGTAGGTGTTCAACAAATATCTTGTGACTGCATGGACTCATGCCTCTGACTAAATAGAACAGCCCTGAACCCATAGGTCCTCGGGTAATGATTATGATGTACTTTTGCTTATAGGCTTAAATATAACAGGACATATAGTCTCTTTTCAAGTGTCAGGCTCACTTCGTTGTCCCCCCAAAAGCCACAGGTGTCAGAGCTGAGCTCTTTGAGCCACAAGGTCATTGTTCTTATCTCCTCTGACCCACAAGATCACATTTATTCTTTGTAAGTTATTGCCCCTTGTCATCTTCAACTCTACTTTTTCTCTGTTCCCTCCCTGACTTCTGGCTCTCAGCCTTTGACATTTTTCTGACTTCAGTTTCTATTCTTGTTCGTTACTAATGCCAGATGATGGAACCTCTCTCTCCTGAATCTAGCTCTGACCTGATTAATTCTGTCTCTGGATGCTGTCCACACTTCAACTTGATGTTTTCTTCTCATGTCGTGTTGATGTTACTGCATCATAGTTAGTGCGAGGCATAAAAGTGGCAGCACATATAGTGAGATGAAGCAATGAGCCAAGATATCAATATCTGGAAACTAGTAAGCAAGGAAGAAGAATTAGGTAGTCAGTCTGAAAGGTAAAGACAAGTGTACTAGACAAAGCCAGGCATATGCCACAGTGCCATCCCTGCTGCGTCTCGTTATCTCTGCACTTTTGCTTATCCCCCTTTCTTCCCTCTTGGCTTAGAGAAAAAGATAACTGTCCCAGAGCCTCTAGGAAAAACCCAGGAAAGAAGTCATGGTTGGAACCTGAGCAGCATCAATGCCAGAGGCATACATGTCAAAGTCCAAGCAGATGACTATTGACTGACACCTGTGAGCAGGTGCTGTGCTGTGTGGTGCACATTGAGGGATGAGCAAAGGAGTCACAACCCCTGTCCTCGGGTTGCTTGCAGTTGAGTTGGGGACACCTATAAAATAAGCAGTTATAACCCTTGTGAGGAAAGTTGTGATGGTGGGAGTGTAGGTTGCAGTGGGACATATAGCAGGGCACCCACAACTGCGGTTTCGACCTGTCAGTGCTCTGGCCAAGCATTTCAGGGGTGCTTTTTTTCTCAGAAACCTCAAATCTGAAGCTCACATTTCCTCTCTCATGACCACTTTGAGAATCTCCCAATCCTGGGTCCCAACAAAGCCCCTTTATCCATTTCAATCTCAGATTGCTTTGTTGGACCAAGTCACAGCGCTGCTGCTGCTGCTCTCTCTGCTACTTACTGATCCTTTTATTTATGTCACGTTCACTCCCTAATGCATCACCTGAGTGGCTGCTCCATCCTGTCCCTTCCAATCAACCTCAAATCTTTCATCCTCAGCACATGACCTTGTCTCTCATTTTCCTGAGCAGATTGAGGTTATCCAGTGAGAACTCCCTCACCCCTCCACCCCTTGCCACAGGCCACAGTGCCATCCCTGCCATGTCTCATTATCTCTGCACTTGCTTATCCCCCTTCTTCTCTCCTGGCTTAGAGGAAAAGGTAACCTTCCTGCACAGCACTGACCCCTGTCCTGTGCTTAGGCCTCACATCTCCTTTCTGCTGCTGGTGGATGAAACCCCCCTGCCGTTTGGTTTTTGGGGCGCCACTGAAAGAAGCATCTTTAGAAGCCCCACGGGAGGATGGAATGAGGAAGAAGGCTTTATTTGCATAAAGTTACATTGTCTGGGTTCCAAAGTCCCCTGCCCCTTAAGCCGGTCCTGGAAAAGGTGCAGCTGGGAGTTCAGCAGCGTCAGAAACTGGGCCAATGTCCAGAGCTTCCATTCCATGTTGCAGCCAGATGTGGTTCAGCATTCAAAGTCCATTAGTCCAGATTGAAGTCCATGAGTCCATGTGTGGAGCCCCACATGGCCCTGAACCACGTGGGGCACAGGGGAGTGTGCCCCTGCAACAGGGGTCACAGGAGCCAGACACCCTGGATCAGAGAGAGCCAAGAGAGGGAGAGCCCTTCCTCTGTTTGGAAGTTTATATAGTTAGGTTACCAGAGCTTGCAGTGGCCACGCCCATTCTGGCCAATTACCTGTTTCCAGGTGTGTTTGATGGGCAGTTAGCCTCCTACCTCACCTTGGCCTTACTGTCATGCTTCTAAACTGACTTTGTCCAGTCCCTTTCTCCATCAATAGAGCAGGGAATAGATTCAGAGTATTAAATGCAGCTTTTTGACAGAGTTGAACAAATGGCATGTCTGTACTATTTGTTCTCTCCTTTCATTCCTTTCCTGTTAAATAATGACCAGCTTATAGCAAGGGTGTCACTTCTCCATAACGCTTCTGTTTCCCTCCCTCTCTTTGACAGCTTCAGTTCCTCCCTCTGCACTCGCTTCTTTTCCAGTACCAGAACGCATACATTTGGGCTGGACTCAACCTAAAAGAAGTATTCTTTTTAAAATATATATATATATTTATTGATTTCAGAGAGGAAGGGAGAGGGAGAGAGAGATAGAAACATCAATGATGAGAGAGAATCATTGATCGGCTGCCTCCTGCACACCCCTTACCGGGGATTGAGCCAGCAACCCAGGCATGTGCCCTTGGCTGGAATTGAACCTGGGACCCTTTAGTCCGCAGGCTGACGCTCTATCCACTGAGCCAAACCGGCCAGGGCTAAAAGAAATATTCTTCCCAGATCCTGAGTTTTCCCTTCTCTCTCAATCCACCACTTCGTTACTCTCATCACCAAACCCATGTACAGGTGGAAACATCTCACATTTACTTGGCAATATGTTGGTAAGAAAGGGGACATTGGGTTTGTGTGTTCCTCCTGTTTCTTTCTAGATGCATTTCTTTTTTCCTTCTGTTCAGATTATATCACTAGTCTTGCTGGTGGCATTGCCATCAGCCCCTCTTAGTTTGTTCTGCTGTGGTAGTAAATAGCTGTCAGCAATCATTGACTCTCTTGCTTGAATGTGCAGGCTCAAGGTATTGGCCACCTGCATTCAAATCCTGGCTCTACCGAGTAGTACTAGGTGCGCAGGTACTCAACCAACCCAAACTTGAGGTTACTGTTTTGTATAGTTAGTAGAACAATAAAACCTACCTATTTGGACTGCTGTAATTATTAAATGAATCACAAATGACCCTTTAAAATCGAATGTAGCATTCTTGGTGAAGGGGAGCAAAATATACCACTCTAGAACATGCCTCTTTGACATATTGATTATATTGAGCTGGTTATTTTTTTTTATTTTTATTTTTATTTTTTTAAATATATTTTATTGATTTTTTACAGAGAGGAAGGGAGAGAGATAGAGAGTTAGAAACATCGATGAGAGAGAAACATCGATCAGCTGCCTCCTGCACATATCCAACTGGGGATGTGCCCGCAACCAAGGTACATGCCCTGGACCGGAATCAAACCTGGGACCTTTCAGTCCGCAGGCCGACGCTCTATCCACTGAGCCAAACCGGTTTTGGCTGAGCTGGTTATTTTTAAGAAACAGCAGACATAGGTGAAGTTCTGAAAAGTGAGTAGAGTTATGCTTTTTGTAAGAGATATTTACATTTATAAGGGAAATCTCCATTTGTAAGGGTGCCCCCCTTTCTGTACCATAGGAGAGGAATGACTCTAAATCTCAAGAAACTCTTCTCATTGGAGAAGGCAAGGACTTAGATCTGTTATTCCTAATTGGCTCCCTACCACCTACCCCCAACATCTTTTGTTTTTAGCTGGTGATGGTATTTATGTGGTGGCTGGGACCATTTCAGAGAGTTACTCAGTTTTCCTGGGTTTCTCCCATGTATATAGGGAGGGATATATAATGTTATTAAACTTCTGTTTGATGACCAGTTAATCTCTCTCTTTAAATGTTATATTAAAACTCCACCCAGGTATCTGGAGGCCATATTAGTATGCTTGATCCACAACTAAGTGTTTTGTTTTGTTTTTTCTCTCTACAGGGGGAAACTGGTATTAACTCAAGTTAATACTAAGAAATCTACACAACCAACCAACATTGGGGTTGCAGCTGTGGCTGACAGCATTTCTTATATATACCCTTTTAAATTTAATATGTTGAACCATTATTTTTCCGCTGCAATCTTAGCCGTATACAAATGGGACTAGAGAGGGACAGGTGAAATGCCTGTGGCTAGTTTGCAGAGAAGCTTTGGGGACAAATAGAACTGTTACATGCTGACACATTAGGACTTCTTTCAAATTTTGCAGAATTCTCTTTGTTGAGAATCAGAGGCATATTTTTAGACCTTGCATTGGTTTCCAGTCTAGTGGTCTTTTTCATGAGAAGCTCAAAAAATATTCAGTAATGATTCTGAGCTTTGCCTTGAGAATTTAAATGTGCAAACATATGTGGACAGCAGGGGTCACAGTTGTCTTAGATTAAGATCAGAAAACTGGTGTGCACGATTATGCTCTGTTTGTTTTACCATTGTTTTTAGGTTATAAAATAGTAGCTACATAATATGAGTTTCCTTGGGAAATTCAGTATTTGCCCACATTAAGAGGCTTATAATCTTGTCTTTCCCCCTTTTTGCACATTTGCATAACTGTCTTCAATAATCCTTTGCACAGAAAAGAACATTTTATTCTTTCAAACGAAGTTCTGCTTGATGGTATTCTTTTAATCACTGTCAAAACTAAAAGGAATTTTCATTAGGGACTTTTAAATTTTCTAATCAATGTTCCTGGAAACATTTTTTGAATAAACGAGTTTCATATTTTACACTGTGGCAAAAATTATTTCTCTCTTCTACTTTGAAGAAATGAATGAAGTTTCTAAGTTTTCCATTTTGCACTAAAACTCTAGTTGTTAGGCAATTATTTTTGAAACTTATTCTTTGTCAGTGATTTGGTCAGAATGGATATGTTTACCTGTCTCTGTCACTTACTGTAATATATCATGAGAGTTCACACAGCAATGACAATTTAACACAGTATTTGATGCAACAAATTATGTGCTTAATTCATAAATTTTTGATTAAAAATATTTGTAGGAGATCAGTGTACTAGGAAAACACAAAGAGATGCAGTAATTGTAACTCATATTCCTAGTGAGAGTAAAAACTAGTACAGCTTGTAAGACTTGTTTTGGGCAGTATCTACTATAGTTGATCACACCCATACTTAGCCACTCTGTTCTTAAAAATATACCCCCAACATGCCGATAGCAGCACTATTTATAATAGACCCAATTCATATCTGAAAATCTATCAATGTATATTATACTACTTGAGAATAAAGTGAAAGAAGGCAAAGAAAGTAACGATGAGTTGTTTTATTAATAGAGCATATTTGGGTGGTCTCAGTGCTTGGCAGTATCTCCATACATTTTTTCCCCATGGTTCAGCATGTGACCCTTAATTTTCATGTTCACAATCATAGCTTTGCTAAGAAGGTGGTTTTAGTGAGTGCAGGATGGATGCACAGACAGGATAATAATAATGAGGAGTTTTTCTTTAGAATATGTTAATGCCCTATGATTTATTTCTCTTACATCACAGAGGTTTCCCCCCCTAATTCCTGGGTTAGTGTCTCCCAGATGTAGTCTCTCATTCTAGAGATGTAATGTAAATAGTGCTTCCTCTCAATTTTATAGGCTTCCCATTTCTTATTTTAAGGTTGGCCATTTTCATTTTGATCATATCATCTTTTTTTTTCCCCATTGCCTGTAGAGGACAATGCAGATAATGGAGTTTCAGACAACTGCGAATACATCTCAGTTAAACATAACTGAGATCATATCCAGATCATCTTGGGAGATTCACAGTTGTTGGTGTTGTTTTTTTGTCACACATTTAGTAATGACCTCGGTGCACTCCTCAATGTAATCAATGACATCCTTTTATTGCTGGTGTGTTCACAGTAACATAAGCCAGTTCAATAGGCAAGAATATATTCTACTTTGAAGAAGTATTTTTGAGGGAGATAATACAGTTATTTTCAAAACCTGTCTCACCTTTGACCAGTTCTAGAATGGAGGAGAGAAAGCAATAGTAGTAACTGTGTAGAGCAATATAATAAGTAGTATTATTGGGAGAAACTCAGTTTCATCTTAGTTTGGAGAAGTACTTGATGATTTGAAAAATCACAGACAAATTCCCTCTTTCTACTTATAATCTTTTGTTCATCCATTTTAAAGTCAAGCAGCCATAGGGAATAGAAAAACAGAATGAGGGATTGATTACAAACCCATGTACTGAGGTGTTGATATTTTCTAAATATCCCTCAGAAGAGATTCTTAATTCCAGTACAAAGATCTGAAGACACACATTCATGCAATTGAGAAATACCAAGAACAAGGATATACTTTATAGAACTAACTACACGTAACAATGGAGCCCAAGTCAACAGGGTATTACGTTTAAGCATGCTGACCTTGCCACAACTTTTACAAGAAGATATTAGAGCAACTAGCTAAATGTCTTGAGGATCAAGTCAGAAACACAGCAAGGTCAGGTACTCATGGTCAGAGAGCAGGCATAAAAGGCAGGATAGATAAATATTTGCCTCTTAGAGGATTTTGAATAAAAAACACATAACATTTCCATTAAAGTTCATGTTGATACATGACAAAGAGCAAAGATAATTAATTTTAAACATTTGAATGTTTGAATACAAAACTGTATTACAGAAGTGAAGAAAAAGGTTATTTTTATTAAAAATATTTTTTAATTGATTTCAGAGAGGAAGGGAAAGGGAGAGAGAGATAGAAACGTCAATTCATTCAGGGTCTGTTCTAAATGCTTTGCTAGACACTTTTTTTTTGTGGGGAGGGAGGTACAAAGATGTCTAAGAAATAATGTACTTTAGGCATTTATTACTTAGTAAGTGATGTAGAATAAATTACCAACCAAGTATAGTTTAAATCCAAGTGAAATTCATGCTAAAAGAGATGCATTAGTAACTTATGCCTCATAAGAAAAAAAACAGTTTTTGTTATCAGGGAAGGCTGCAGAGAGGAGGTGACATTTTACCTGGGTCTTGAAAGATTAGTACTTCAGTAGCAGGAAGGAGTTCAAAGGGCATATCCTTGTCTAAGAGAACAGCAGTTACAAGGGCACAGAGGAATGTTCCTGCTAGGTTCTGGTCTTTATTGGTGATGTTCAGTATGCGAGGAAATGTGGTAAAATGGGAGAGAGTTAATTAGAAAACAGACCAATCTTATAAAGGGAGAAGCTGAAGTCATTTCTCTGACAATTACCAATTGAATTTAATACTAAATCTATCAAAATAACTGAGACAAAATGTTTTGCAAACACATTTGACCTGGAGGAAATCTCAGAGATTATCTAGTTTAATTTCTCTCTTTCTCCCTCCCAAAACAGAGGCTCATAAAGAGGTTAAGTATTTTTAGTCAAGACTATACAACTAGGTTGGTTAGGTATGAAAATTCCTGGTTACTATAATTGGTCTGTAGCTCTTCCAACCATAGTAGGTAAGAGAGAGGCTGCTGGGCTGTGCGACAGAGTAGAGATCCAGGGTAAAAATATTGCCCATTATAATGGTAAAGAAGGCAGTAATTTTCTAGTTTTGTATGTCAGTGGTGGCCTAAATTTGATGCAGGTACCTCAATGTAGTAGATATGCTAGGAGATGTTTATTTTTACTTGTCGAATTGAAGCATTTGTAATAACCACATATTAGGACAACCACATAGTCAGATTTGTGTCCTGCGATCCATTTTTCTACAACAGTTACTTGACCAGACATGGGCATCTGTTTCCAGCTGATCCAATTTCTTTCCTGGGAATTTTGAATTGGGAAGGCTGAGATGAAAGATCATGTTGGGTAAAGACTAGCGCTGGAATCCTGAGAAGCTAAAGCCAGGTGTAAGAAGAGATAGAATTACAATAATGCAAGTAAAACAAAAATGGAGAAAAAAGAGAAGGGAGAAATTGTGCAGAGAGAAGCAGACCAAGAGGAATGAAGCCCCAGTGGTACCCATCCCCAGCTAAGTTTCCCCTCTTGCCCAGTAATGTCTAACATCAATCCTTTTCATGTGACATCAGTGAGATCTAACATCCATGAGCTGGTTGTATGGGCCTCTGCTGTGTGCAGGCCAAACACCTTTGATTTCAAGAATCATTTTGCTCTATGACTCTTTCAACCCCAAATTGTGAATAACCAATCCATTTCCTTTTGAGTTTTGTTTTCCACACTTTTCTTCAAGACAAAACAAGAAACCCCTCATAAACCCTATCTTATCCATTTTGTTGGTGGAGGAGAAATGCTTATTTTCTCTTTCCCCTTTGACCTGCTGAGTAAGGATTTCCTCATTCAGTTATCAAAGGACAATGGAAACTTTAGAAGCATTCTTGAGTCTTTTGTGCACCGGACAAATGTGTATTGGGCAGAAAGGCTTTGGATTGCCTGTGGACCTAAGCACTGTGTCACCAACCTCCCTCCCTCATCTGTTGCAAAAATCATCCTTTAGTTGAATGAACAACTTGAAAATATGAAGAACAGGTGAGTTATTCTTAATGCTTTCCTTTTCCCTGTTCATCACTCCATTGTCATTAAAGGGACAGTGGATCTTGGCAGAAATCCCAAAATGAGCCCTTTCTGTAAGAAGGAAAAAATCGATATAGATACCATGCTGGCGCAGTAGTCTCAGAAACAACTTTCTTACAGACCAGTGTTTCTGTTATGATAATGAACCATCATAAATCTTTCTAACTGGGAAGCAAATGTACATTTTTAATGAGTTCCAGACTAAACAATATATAGGAAATATATTTCAATTATAATGCATTTATTTTTACAAAAATCAACTTAAGGATATAAGCATCTATATTTATAAATTATAAATAATTTACTTATACATTAAAAACATGAATTTGTAAGTCATTTGTAAGACACATCACAACCACTTCCAAATCATTTCACCTGGGAAGCAACACATCCTATTTAGTAGAAATTGTTTTTGTTTTCATAAAGTTTCAGGCCAATATATAAACACAAAGGAAAGTGGTTGAATTGGCCAGGATGTTCAAGACGTTCAGTAATTGGAATCAATGTAGATTTGGAAGGACCAAATAAACTATTTAATTCAGCCTTTAGGTTCTTGGGAAGAAGGAACCTCCATAGGGAGATTCGCTGGAGCAGTGAGGATGGCAGGGGCACTATATAACCAAGTTGTCAACTCTGCCACTTTTACTTTAGGGAATATTCACATGCTGTCCCTTTCTTGGCTGAAAGAATCACCCACAAGCCTCATTATCCTCATTAAACTGCAGTCAATACCTACAGATCAAGGACTACCTGCAGGCAGCTTTAATCAGGCAAAATAAAAGCAGCTCTGCATGAGGCATAGAGCGCAGCAGGCCTGCTCACCAGTGCTGTTCCTAAGTGGAAGCTTAACTCAGCATTTGCTCAAAATTAACTCCTCATACTTCAGCAACAGTTCCCTACATAGGCCCCTGATCTGCTGGATCCTAAGGTGTATGTAGAACTCTTCCGTATCTCCAGAATTCAAAGGCCAGTTTTTCCTGTCTAGCTATCTCTCTGGCACTCTGCACCGTAGTTGAGGCATCAGGAAAGGGGACTTAGGTTTTAAATGTTGATTTCTACACCTAATATTCTTCCCTAGGATGTTAGTCTTTTGTTTCTTAGTCTCTTCTTCCATAAAATAGGAGGGCTGAGAACTGTATTGCATAATTGCTTTTAAGGAATGGGTAAAAATGGGTATCAGATAAAATGCATATAAAGTGCCTAAAAAATCTAGACATATGGCAGGGTTCTCAGAAAACACTGAAAAATGCTGCTTGTATGAGAAACTTGGCTTTGAATCCTCAGAACGTCTATTGCTATTATCATTATTGAACAGTAGTTAAAAAGCATGGTCAGATTTTCATATTTGCTAATGAACAAATACAGCAGTATTGAAAATATGTGCAAAGTACAACTGCTTTAGGCCCTGATTTAAATAATTGCTTCAGGTTTTATGGAATACCCAAGACTAATCTTACAGAATAAGCTTGCTAATATGAGACTTAAAAACTACTGGCTCAGCATTTGAATTTATTCCCCCCCCCCCAATATAATAGTTATAAATATGCAAAGGAAGTGAAAAATGATTTAAAGGGGAACATTGCAGCCCTGTAGTCTCTGTTCTTTCATAAAAGAAACATCTGCATTTTATGCCCCCAGAATCACATTTCCTAGTTGCTGAATATTGAAAAGCTGTCTTTTATTTGAGAAAATAAAAAAGTTAAGATTGTACATTTATTAGCATAAAGGGAATGCACTTTAAGTTTATTCAAATCATGAAATACTAAGAAAAACAAATTTGGATTAATTAAAAGTTACTTAGTCCTCACAGGGCTTTGACTGGAGTATTAATGTAGCTTATTTCTACACATGGGGCAGCAACTCTTGCTGGACTTGTCAGGGTTGTGACTATTGATAAAGTGATTTAAGAACAGAGACATGCAACTTAGATAGATTCTTAGAATTTATTGTCCAAAGAGAGGTCTGTGATTAATGGAAGAGAAATGGTGACTCCATTCATCTATCATCTTCCTTCACTAGGAGAATTAGAGTCCTAAGTGTATATGTCATAGTGTCTCAGAAAGAATATAGTGTCCCCACTTAGGGGAGTCTGGAGGACAGTGGTCTGAGCTCATCTCTACCACTAGTCACTACACATTTTTGGATCCTGAGATTTTAAGTAGGTGATCTTTACTTTGAGTTTCTGAGAGAATGAGGTTTTCGGTTATCTAATTGCATTGTCAAATGTTGAGAGTATATTTAGAATAGAGTCCTAGCTCAAATTACTGTTATGGATTAAATTTGTCCCCCCAAAATTCATATGTTAAAATTTTTCTCCAGTACCTTAGAATGGACTTTAAGTTAAGAGTCTTTACGAGATAATCAAATAGGTCATTAGGATGGGCCTAATCCATACGACTGGTGTCCTAATAAAAGTGGAAATTTATATACAGTATAGACATACATACAGGGTGAATGCCCTGTGCACATGAATATGTCCTTCTATGAACCAAGGAGAGAGGCCTGGAACAGGTCTTTCCCTTCCTGCCTTCAGAAAAACCAGCCCTACCAACAACTTGATTTTGGAATTTTAGCCTACAGAATTATGAGACAATACATTTCTGTTGTTTAAGACACTCAGATTGTGGTAATTTGCTGTGATAGTCCTAGCGAACTAATACAATTACTTATTAGCTGTGTGACTTGGACTAATTATTTGAAAAAATTTAAATCTTAGTCCTCCCAATATAAAATGAGAATGATAAAAACAGAATGTTTAAATGAGTTCTGGAGTAAGTCCTTGGCTTTTTACTCTAGTTCTACAGCTTAATAGGTGTGTAACCTTGAGCAAGTTGCTTAACCTCTCTCTGCCTTAGTGTTTCATTTTGTGGAATGAAAGTAATAATAGTACCTTTCGCATAGATTTGATGCGAGGAGTGAATGAGTTAATGAATATAAAGCATTTAGAACTGTATATGGTATTTGCTAAGTGCTCAATAAATGTTAGCTAATATTTTGGAGTATAAGATAGAGTGTATAAAACATGTAACATAGTGCCTGGTACAAAATTTCTAATAAATGTTTATTATTATATTAGTTTCTACTTTACTAATCATCCTAAGTAGTCCTAATAGATTAAAAAGAATTTGAAAGTCCACCAAATAATTTTTTAAATCTGTTAAAATGAAAAATATAGTGATTGAAATAAAATTCCACATTCAGGTTTTCATTAATATGTAAATATTTGTCATATTGTCAATAAGATCTTAAAAAGCTGCCATTGTTTCCACATATTTAATAATAACCTATTATCATTCTGAAGATCTCATTCATGTCCTTTTGCTTTTATGTTTCTTTAAATGAATATTCCATGATGATTTACATTTTTTTTCAGTAGAGTTAGAGCAGAATTTTCTAGAGCAAATATTTCACTTAGAAAAAAAATCTTGAGTAGTGTGCTAATGGGAAGATGGCTGGTTTCCTTTGCCTTTACTCTCTTAAGTTTCCCTTTTCTCCCTTCTCTAAAATAGTGTTAAAATTGGAAATATCTTTCTTATAGTCATACTTAATAAAATTAAGATAGGAAGACTTCAGGATTCATTAAGATGACAGTCTCTGTAATTAATACAACATAATTCACAGTAAATGACTATCAAAAAGAGGTAACTTTTGACCTGATTCAAAAGAGAACCAAGGGAGACAGCTCTTGTGACTAAAAGTATTTTCTCTTTTATTTCTCAATTAATATTTCAGTTAAGGAATCAAAATTTTTTCTTCAGGAAGAAACTTCTTACAATTCAGGCTTTTATAATTCAAAGCTTTCTTATGTTGAGAAATAATCTATTGGCTCTCCAGTGAGTTGCAGTATGGTTGTTGAGCACAGGAGGGGGCATGGGGTGGAACAGGAAATCCTTATTGACTGCATACTGACTATATTATGGCTGCTGTCCTGTGGAAAGAGGCCATTTCTACAATGGAGAGGAGATTGTGGTTTCCTTGTTTGTTTATTGTTTTATTTTTCTAAACAAGGTATATAAATCGGGGTTCCAGCTTGAATACTCAAAGAGATAGCTGAAGAGTTTAACTGAAGGACTCTCTATAGAGGTGTGGGCAGGATAAAGAAACCAGCTAGAAACATAGGCTAGCGAAAGTGAAAAGACGGTACCACTTCTAGGCATAAAATGTCAAGAGAGGGAGCAGGCAGCTGAACTCTCAGGAAATATAGCTCTGACAAGAATTGTGGCTGCAGACAAGAGGAATGAACCACTGCCAAACCATGTTGGCAGCAAGGGTGTAGGGGGAATACATTCTTTGATTTATTTATGTCCCTACCTTCTGATACCTTGCCAGACCTTCCCAGTGGTTGAACACTGGGAACAGGAGAGCAGGGGAGCTACTGACAGCAGTCCTTGACTTAGAAGTCAGCTTTCTGAGGCAGAAAATAGGGCACAGAAAGGCTAAAAATGGATCTGGAAGGGCAAACTAAGATAAACTGCATGCAAAAGGTTTGTTATTCTAAATTAAAACTGTATCCTAAATATGAGACCCAGTTCCATGTTGATTAGAATAACGGTGATCATTTTTCAAATGTTCAAAAGTGGCATTGAATTCATTCTCTTATACTCAATAATAATCTAAATTCACAAAAATAATTTTTGGTATCTTTTGTTCAAATGTTGTTTTCTTCCTGGTAGCAGGTTATCAAATGTAAGTGAAATATTTGTCGTAACTTGGTGATTTGCTGCTTATGTAGCTGAATATTCACTCTCATTTGATCATTTACAATTAACCTAGAAAGCTATTGATCTCAGATATAATAGTCATCTATGTATGGAAGTTGGGAGGAGCAAAAGTTAAAAATGAGGCTTTGCTGAAGAGTGAACTTATGTGCTGTTTAGTGATGGATTGAGCATCAGTCTTGCAATAATTACTTCTGTTTTCTTAGTCATCACATCAAATTAATCACTCTAGTTTTGGTGATTTGATATTCAACTGTTGGGAGCATTTAAGCTAAGCCAACCATATGGTGGGTGGTTAAGATTATAACTCTGGAGCCCTACTGCCATTGTTTAAACTGCAGCTGAACAATGAATTAGTGTTGCAAGCTTGGGCAAGTATTTTAACACTTTGAAATTTATCTTACTGATTTATAAAATAGATTTAATGTTATTAACCACATTATAAGGTGATTATAAGTCTTACAGAAAAAAAATATACTAGTAAAAATAATATACTGTTTGGTGCATGAAATAATCATAACACTGAGAACCAACTGGATTTACCATTTAGACCGAACTGTGACAGATGTAGTTAATCAGGGTTAATATTAGGTCTATATTATTTAGTAGACACCCTTCACTAATGTGAGATTATACACACAATGGAAAACGTGCCCTCTTGAGGCAGCATAGACACAAAGGAGGGAGAAATTTTAAAAAGAAGAAACAGTGATAAAATATAATCTCCAAAATAGGAATTTTCCTATTTTTCAGAAGTTGATTTAATTGAGCACTCAATGAAAGTGATCTATCTACACTAATACAAGAGAAATATGTAAATTGGTCATCACTCCACTATACCCACCAGCCAATCAGGATGAGTATGCAAATTAACACAACAAAGATGGCGGGTTAATTTGCATACTCAGATGCAGAGCGAAGACTGAAGATGATTGAAGACTGAAGAGGCTTGGCTTCTCCGCTGTGGCCGTATTAAAAGCCTGGGTCCCGGGTGCTGGAGGAAGACCAGTGCCAGCAGCTATGGGAAGGAAGGCCTATTGCGTGAATCTTCATGCATTGGGCCTCTAGTTTAATTATAAAACTGTAAACTTTTAAACAATATTTAAGATTAGACGGGTTGGAACTCTTCTCAAAACACACTTGAGATGAGCTAGAGAATGAGAATTGACATGAAATTTTTGCCTCTAGACATGGAAAACTTGGATCCTGGTACTAGTAATGCAGTTAGCTGGTATTTTGAATGAGCTACTTCTCTGAAATTCAGTTTTCTTTTTTTCTTCTATCTGTGTCTGAAGAAAGATAATTAATTCTGATTCTCTAGAGCAAGCATGTCAAACTCACGGCCCACAATGAATATTTTTGTGGCCCAGCCAATATAACAGTATGTAAGAAATGTTTTAAGTCCATCAATGTCCCTAAGGCACATTCTTGTTAGCCTATAGTCTAGTCACTGTACCTTCCTTAGTTATCTGGTCATGCAAAAGCCATCTACCTAAATACTTCCAATCTACAAAGGGGGGACGGGTTGTGAGAGTCCACTACAGAAAAAACAAAGAAACTCAGGAATATATATAGAGAAAATCTCATTGTCCAAGTTGTTCAGGATCTGCATCTTAGGGCCCCCTGAACCAGCAGCACTGCTTTGAATAAAGGCTCTTTCCTGAACCTCAGAGTGTCCAACTGTCTCTTCCACGCCAATTCCATAAATTCAATATTCCATAGCAATAACAATGATAGTTACCTTTTACTGAGCATTTCCTGTTTTATAGACACTGTACATTCATATATTATCTTGAATTCTTTCAACAAACTGTGAAGTAGGCTATATTTTCATTCACAATTTCAGAAAGGTTGAATAGCTTGTCCAAAATTTAAGAGCTAGTAAATTCCTAAACCATGATTCAAATCTGGGACTCTCCCTACGTTCTCATTCTACCACAAGAAACTAACTTAAACCACAATAACTATATACATGGTAGTCTGATACCACACATGGTGTGGCATGTGAGTTAGCATATGGTATATTCTAGAGAATGTTTCATGAGTGGTAAACAGGGTGGGGCAAATGTAGGTTTACAGTTGTATGTGAAATACTTTGGCCTACCAACTCTCTCTCTCTCTCTCTCTCTCTCTATATATATATATATATATATACACACACATACACATATATATGTATATATATATTTATATATGTGTATATATATATACACACATACACACATACATATAATGAAATATTAACATCCTAATATATAAAAACCCAGGGTCTGTAACATCCAAAACAACCAAAGGCTTGACCGAACTCCAGGCTGTGCATTGCAGGCTCTGGTGGGCGGGGACTGGTGAGCAGACTGAACTGCTGACCTCTTGGGAAGAGAGAGAGATGGGGCTGATCAGCAGCTACCGCAGCTGCTAGCGAGGCCCGGAGAGAGATCAGCAGTTCAGCCCGCTCTCCAGCAGCCTGGGGTGGCTGTTGATCAGCCCCACCTCTCTGATCAGGCCTGGAGATAGGCCCAGAGATGCTGACTGGCATAGAAACCAACCAATCAGAACCAAATCTGAGTGAACTGCGGGGCCAATGGCTGCCTAGGAGGCAGAGCGTCTGACACTGACTGGCATAGAAACCAACCAATCAGAACCAAATCTGAGTGAACTGCGGGGAGCCAATGGCTGCCTAGGAGGCAGAGCGTCTGACACTGACTGGCATAGAAACTGACCAATCAGAACCTAATCTGGGTGAACTGCGAAGGCAGAACCCAAGGTTGGGGCTGAGGAGGGATTTTAAGGGCAACAGCTCTTTGGTGTTAGGTGTAAGAAAGAGGTTCAATTTTTTAATGACTGGTTTGGCAGTATAGTGCATATGGATGGCTATCAGTCTACATATAGGGGTTATGTAACTTTGTCTGCCAAGAGCATTTCCTCCTGTTGAAAAAGGCTCTCCTCCCTCCCCCATTTAAGCAATCCTATCCTATATAATCTATTTATACTAATAAAAGGGTCATATACTAATTAGACTGGGTCGACTGGCCACCTTTCGGACATCTGATTTCCTTCTGGACAAAGCCATGGTGGTAGGAGCTGAGGCAGATGCAGTTAGAGGCGATCAGGCCAGCAGGGGAGGGCAGTTAGGGGCGATCAGGCAGGCAGGCAGAGAGGTTAGGGGTGATCGGGCAGGCAGGCAGAGAGGTTAGGGGTGATCGGGCAGGCAGGCAGAGGCAGTTAGGGATGATCAGGCAGGCAGGCAGGTGAGCGGTCAGGAGCCAGCAGTCCCAGATTGCAAGAGGGATGTCCAGCAGTCTGGACATACCCCAAGAGGTCCCCGATTGGAGAGGGTGCAGGCTGGGCTGAGGACACCCCCCCCCCCCCCTCCCATGCACGAATTTCATGCACCGGGCCACTAATAGTAATAAAAAAGAAGAAAATCTTGCCAGTTGAGACAACATGGTTGGATCTAGAGCAGCAGTTCTCAACCTGTGGGTCGTGACCTCTTTGGGGGTCGAACGACCCTTTCACAGGGGTTGCCTAAGACCATCCTGCATATCAGATGTTTACAATTCATAACAGTAGGAAAATTACAGTTATGAAGTAGCAACGAAAATAATTTTATGGTTGGGGGTCACAATATGAGGAACTGTATTTAAAGGGCCAGAAGGTTGAGAACCACTGGCCTAGAGGGTATTATGCTAAGTGAAATAAGTCAGAGAGAGAAAGTCAAATACCATGTGGTTTCCCTTATATGTGGAATCTAAAAAAAAAAACTTCACAAAACAAATGAACAAACAAAACAAAACAAAAACAGATTTAGAAACAGAGATCAAAGGCATGGTTGCCAAAGGGGAAGTGGCTGGGAAGATGGGCAAAAAAACCCCTAAAGGAAATATAGTCAATAATATTGTGATCTGTTTGCATGGTGACATATGATTACTAGAATTAGTGGGGTGGTAACATTATAAGGTATAAAAATGTTGATCACTATATTGTACAGCTGAAACTAATATAACTAATATAATATTGTATACCAACTATAGTCAATTAAAAAAAGTAAAAGTGCCAGCTACATAAATTTGGCTGATATTGTTGTTCACATCTTTAATTATCCTTACCGTTCTTATGTATAACTGTTCTTTTGATTACTAAGAGAGGGATATTGACATATTCAATTATAAGTGTTGAATTGTCTGTGTCTTCAGTCCTGTAAGTTTTTGCTGCATGTATTTTGGAACTCAGTTGTCAGGTGTGTATGCCTTGTAATTTTATATTTTCCTGATGTATTGCATTTAATTATTATGAAATTACTCTTTTTGTTTCTACAAATGTTGCTTTAGGTTTAGTATTAATATAATGTCTCCAGGTCTTTTATGACTGCATTTTCAGTTTGTCTTTTTCCATCCATTTACTTTCTACCTATTTGTGTGTGTTCTTGACAGTATGTGGTTGAATCTTATTTCTTTATTCTGTTTGATAATCTCTGCCTTTTGATTACAGTATTTTGGGCCCATTCATATTTGATATGTTTGGATTTATATGTGACATTTTATTATTTTTCTATATGTCTCATGTCATTTCCCCCTTCACTATCTTCTTTTTTGTTTGTCTAACAAATATTTTTCTGCATACTATTTTCATTCCTCTGTTGATTTTTTAATTATATTTTTAGAGTTGTTTATGTAGTGATTGTGCTAGAGATTATAATGTACATTTTATTTTATGAGCATCTTCTTCAGGTCAACACTAATACAAATCTGGTAATATACAGAAACTTTGTTCCAATATAGCTTTATTTCTTCCCCTATCTTTTGTGCTAAATTAACATCTATAATAATAAAGGCATAATATGCTAATTAGACCAAATGAAGCCGGGGCTGCGAGGGAAGCCCGGGTCCTGGGTGCCAGAGGGAAGCCAGTGCCGGCAGCCGGGGGAAGGAAGGCATATTCTTGCATGAATTTCGTACATCGGGCCTCTAGTATATTATACTTAAAAATGGTACAAACCTAACTAGCAGCGCTATAGTTATTGCTTCTTAGAAAGCTTCATTTTGTAGAGAAACTAAGAGAAGAAAAGAGAAAATATATATTTATATAGTATCTTAGCTTATCAGTTCAGCAGTGGCAGGCTTATAACAACATTTATTTCTCAGTTCTTAAAGCTGTGAAGTGCTAGAACAAGGCACTGACTTGCTTCCTGGTTCATAGACAGCTGTCTTCTAGCTGTAACTTCACACGGTAGAAGGGGCTAGGAAATCTCTCTGTGGTCTCTTCTGTACGGGCACTTATCCCATCCCTCGCATGACATAATCACCTCTCAGAGGTGCCACCTCCTAATGCTATCACATGAGGGTTAGAATCTCAGCATGTGAATTTCTGAGGTAGAACACAGTCAGTCTATAATATACAGTCATTTATATTTATTCACATATTTTTCATTTCTTATGCTCTTCATTTCTTCCTGTGGATTCAGATTACTCTTTGGTGTCATTTTCTTTTAGCCTGAAAGACTTTCTTTAGTTCTTCTTAGGCAGGTTGCTAGAAATGAATTACCTCAGTTTTTACTTATGTATGACTGTCTTTGTTTCACCTTCATTGTTGAAGGATAGTTTTGCTTTGCTGACAGATTTCTTTTTCTCCAGCACTTTGAATATTTCATTCTTCTGCCTTCTAGCCTCCATTGTCTCTGATGAGAAGTCAGCCATTAATCATATTGTTGTTCCCTGGTGTGTCATGAGTCATTGTTCGATTTTTTTCTCATGCTTTTGGTGGCTTGACTGTGATGTGTTTAGATGTGTATTACCTCTTTGTGTTGATCTTACTTGGGTTCCTTATAATTTTTGCATCAATATAATATATATTTTTTTCATTAAATCTGGGAAATTTCCAGCAATTAGTTCATTAAACAATTTTCTTATTTTCCTTCCTTCACTTCTATGACTATTATTACACATATATCGGTACATTTGAATTTGTTCCACAGTTTTCTGAGACTTTGTTCAATTATATTCAGACAATTTTACTTCCAGTTTTTCAGATTGCACAATTTCTTTTGCTATATCTGCATCAGTGGGAAGTTTACAAAGTATATTTGACAGTGGAGATTATTATTTTTTCTCTTATTTTCATTTCTTCTCATCTGTTCTCTCAACATTTTAGTTTAAAGTGACAAAGCCCAATGAATTTCTGAACAGGAAATAAATATAAACAGTGGAAACACCTCCGCCCTCAAAACCCAAAGTTTCTCTATAAGTGGAGTGAAAGGAATAATGTGGCTCAGGTCAGTATAACTTTGGAACAAAATTTATCTACTCCGCTCAGAAAAACCAAAGCCCCACAGTTAACATGATCCATCCTCTTAAGATGGTAATTAGTGACCATTTATTTATTTTTTAAGCAAATCTTTTGTGTGTGTGTTTGTTTGTTTCAGGAGGGATTGGTAATCTTATTTCCTATACCAAGTGGCTGATCAAAATGTTCCTTCCAAAAACAAAGACTATTTGCCCTGGGAGGAATTCCAATAAATGCAATATTCTATTCAAACAAGTTACATATCTTCTCTTGTGAATTACTTTCCTGTAATCTGTAAGTGGGGTAACAGTGGGTATCTTGTAGAGTTATTGTAAGATTTCAGTAGGTTAACATATGTAAATATATTAGAAAAGTGTTTGGCAGATAGCAAGCCTTCTCAATGGATTAGCCATTATTGTGATGATTATTTTAATAATATTTCTATGGTTGCCTTAGCTGGTTTGGCTCAGTGGATAGAGCGTCAGCCTGCGGACTGAAGGGGTCCCAGGTTTGATTCCGGTCAAGGGCACATGCCTGGGTTGCAGGCTCAATACTCAGTAGGGGGCGTGCAGGAGGCAGCCGATCAATGATTCTCATCATTGATGTTTCTATCTCTCTCTCCCTCTCCCTTCCTCTCTGAAATCAATAAAAATATATATTTAAACAATAATATTTCTATGGTGTTTTAGAACCTTAGAAATGTTCTAGCGTGCTAAATGAAATGGCACACCAGATAACTTCTCATTGTAGCCTTGGGCCAATCTCATTTCTTCAGAAATTGTGTTGTCCATGGTGGGAGGATGGTTCTAATGATAAGTGCTTTGAAGATCATCATGATGGATTTATCAGGGATGAAGTTCACAGGTGCACCTAAATGGTGTCTACACATGGTGATAGAATCAGTGATTAAGGTCACATTTCATTTTGGTTATTTTCAAAAGAGAATAGTCAAGTCAATCATATGAAAATTTATTTTTTTTGTTGTAAACATTGTCAATGTGATGCCTTCATCTGTCAGATCCTGATTTGTAAATGCACTATTTGTGTGATGCAGTATGAAAACTAATGGATTTTGAGTTCTTATCAGCTATTTTCACTTTAGTACCACTTCACCTTCTTTCAATAGTTACATTTAAGGAAGACTGAATTAGTTTTAGTCATCTCCAGTGTCCTGAATCAAAACTATAGCTACTGTTAAAAGAAATCAACAAAGATGTTTGGTAAAATGATCACAACCATTTTGACAATTTTTAACCAACTACTATAAAATATAATCACCTTTTGGAAAACTATATCTGCTTTAAAAGCACTGAATTTATGAATTTTTTGTAAAAGTTTCATCTAGAAAAAAAATCAGTATCAATTCCCTTAACTAGGAAGCCCTAAATAACTGTAATTAGAGCAGTTGAAGTGGGCTTTACTATAATTCATGTTCCCACAGAGGGCTTAGTCAACCTTTATGCATAATAAACACCCAGTAAAGTTAAAGTGTAATCCGTGTGTGCAAAGGGCATGGGAAAGATGCTGTCCCCGGAGAAAAGACTGGTCCTTCACAGAGTAGTTCAAAACAAATGGAGGTCTAAATAAAGCTCTACCTGTCTGTCTCAGCACTTCTGTTACACTGAATGTAAATTCTGACATTATTTTATTTTATTTTATTTTTTTTCACTTTTTGAATGTCTATTTAATAAGTAAAATATCCATCTGCACCTTCTTTATGAACTCACCTTCAAACTGTAGAAGCTCTCAGGTCAACTGATCACAACTGTCCAAAATCTTTAGCGCCTCAGGAAGTCTATTCAGGAGCTAACTGCTGGGGTCCAACCCCAGCAGATCCAGGGGTCCCCAAAGGTGTGGACAGAGTCAGCGAAGAAGCATAGTTGGGTTCTCTCACCTGGTTCTATCCAAGATTTGTCCGGGTTCTCTAGTCAGGGTCTCCAGCCAAGTTCTGGTTAGGATCTCCAGCAAAGTTCTGGTGTTAGGTTCTCTTGCCATGTTCTCTCACTAGGTTCTCCAGCCAGGTTCTCCTGCCATGTTCTGTCTAGGTTCTCCAGCCAAGTTCTGTAGCCAGGTTCTAGCCAGGGTCTCCAGCCAGGTTCTGTCCAGGATCTTTTGCCATGTTCTCTCGCTAGGTTCTGGCTGTAGGTTCTCCTGACATTATTTTAGTACATTCAAGCCTTAGATGAAAATATGCATGTAGCATTTGCAATACTCAAATTTTTCCTAAGTCTGTAAATTGAAAGACAAGTTACACATTTTCAACTTATTATAAAACTTACAATGTTCAATAATATGTGAATATTTATATAAATATCCATCTTGTTATTGTTTACATATATAAATATCTTTGATGATCATTTTAATAATTCTCTCAGCATTACGTGGTTTGTTAAAGCAAGTGGTGAATAGGTGCAAACCACAAGCACATCAGTAAATCTTTGTTCACTGCTTATTTAGAGTCTATTTGATTGGCAATAAGTGTTTAATAATGTTGTGTTGGTCATTGTTCCACACAGTCCTAGGTAAACTGAATGTTTCTTTTTCTTACTATTAGGTGCTGTGAAGAAAGGAATGAGGGGAATCACGGTGTTGAATAGTGGGCATAGGTGAACATTTATGGTTTGCTAAGAAGTGTTGATGACTGAAACACACACTAAAAGGGAAGATACTTATTCTGACCTTTTGAGTAGTGATTATCAGTAATTTCTGTGACCTCTACCTGATTTTTTCTTTTCTACTCAAACATGACTAAGGAGAAGAATCCTAGAAATGCTATTTTCTGTGACTGTAGGTGACCCACAATTTGGTTGTGAAATTTGTTGCCTCTGATTGGGACCTCTGACTTGGTTTACAAGTTTCTAATCATATTTCTTTTGCTGTGCTTAGTATTTATTGCTCAAGTGAGGATGTCATAATGACATAATATGCAGCTTGCTAAAGAGTATTTTTGCTCTTTATTTATTAAAAAGTATTTTCTGAGTGTTATAATAAGTACAGGGGATAAAGTAGCCAACATGGTTCTATCCTTCACCTCACAGTCTCTTGGTGGTTGTGGCTCATTTGCTGTGAAGAAGCTGCATCTTGGAGATGCCTGTGCGGCCTCCATTTCCATTTCCTTATGTATACTGTTGACCTTCCCTGAACAAATCTCTCCCCTATCAGAGTCTGTAGCTTTTGGTTATAACTTGTATTGTTCTTACTATTTACAGCCACTATTATTGAGCTTTATTCTATGATAGGCACTGTGTCAAGTGTCTTGGAGGGAGCATCTCGTTTAGTCCTCACAAAGTCAGGCACTATTATTTTCTCTATTCAACAGGAAATGAAACAGGCTTGAAAGAGTCTACATTATTCCAGGTTACACAGGCCCCACCAGGTAGAGCTGAAACTACTACTGAAAGGAATCTTAGAGACAGGACAGGCAGTGTTATGGAATAAAGAGGGTCCATGGGAGAGGAATGCATATGTGAAGGGCAGAAATAGCTAAAAGACACCAAAATGCTTTCACAGAGGATAAAGTCACAACGTACTGGGAAGAGTAAAACATATTTTCACAGAGGATAAAGAAATGCCACAGGTAAGGGAAGAGGAAGGCATACATTCACAGAGCATTCACAGAGGATAGAGGAAAGTTGCAACGTAAGGGGGAGAAACAGAGGGGAGCATCACATGGACTTTGGACTTTGAAACTGATACTGTGTAGCAGAGTGACCAATGAAAAAAGCACTGGGGGTTCTAAATTAAGGAAAGTCCCAATTAGAAAAGGTCATATTCAGTCAAATAACTACAGCATATATAAACTAGAGACAAAATGAAATGAGACAGATTTTTTAGATTGATTTTTTTCCCCTTATTAGAGAGAGTGAGAGCAGGTTTTTCCTATTTGGAGACCCCTCTCTAAGCAGAGTTGTATATGTTTCCAGTAAACTTCCACATTGTTATTAAAGACTAGAGGCCCGATGCACGAAATTTGTGCAAGAGTAGGCCTTCCTTCCCCCGGCTGCCAGCACCAGCTTCCCTCTGGCACCTGGAACCCGGGCTTCCCTCTGGTCGCCGGCAGGCACCCTGGACCGGGGCTTCCCTTGCAGCCTCTGCTTTGTCCGGAAGGTCATCTGGAAGGGCGTCTGGTCTAATTAGCATATTACACTTTTATTATTATAGATGCCTTTTATTCTGATAATTTATTCTTCAACTTTGTTGGACAAGGACCCACAGAAGAAAAGTCTGCACCCTGAACCCCACATTTCACTACTACAGTCTTACTCTAGAACTCAACACTTAACTATTATGATAAACTTTCTCTTACTCTCTTTTATTTTTATTGTTTACTCTAGTAATTCTTAACTGAAAGAATTGTGTATATGGGGGATTGATTAGGGGAAATGTGTTAATTAGTATTTTTGAATTATAAAGAGAAAATTTCAAAATATGTGTCTTAGATCTTCCTCCCCAGAGGAAGATCTGGTCCATGGTGGTAGGAGGGATCTGTCATTTGATTTGAAAAAACTGCCCCAGGAATGTTGCTTTATCCTCTGTGGTTGAGAACCAGCAGGGAACAGTTACATTTGCTACATCCTGGACAGGATTCTTCTTGCTTCACTTGTGTAGGCATCTGACTTCCAGCTGGTCTCTTTGCTGGTATTTGATTTTCATCATTCTTTGTTCTGGGAGTCTGACTCTGTTTCCTGACCCCACATCAGATGGGAGCACAATAATTTCCAGTTTGATTCCTCTCTCCTCTCAGCTGCTCCCAAAGAGGCTGGAGGTCTTCATTCTAGGCTCTCTCATGGCCTCTTTCTGTCCACAGTATTAAAACATCTTTTATCACTTTCAATATTTCTCCCCTTGGGGCTTTAATTTTTAATAGGAGATCAATAATTTTAGTACAGATTTAGGGCAAATTGGTTGCAGAAAAAAGGTCCTAGAATATATATGATCAGAAGTCAATTTCTCAAATTGGTGTTTTCAAGCCATCTGTGAGCCATGTAAATGTTCAATGGAAAACTAGCAAAAAGAACTTTCTGCTGACTTTGAAAATTGTGAAAATTCCTGGAATTATTTCTTTAAATCTAGTAAACATTTACTCAGTTCTTAATATTAGGGCACTTTGATAGACATTACACATGATATCAAAGTGAGTGATACATATAAACACCAGTCTTAAGCAGCCTAGAAGGAAGAACACAAATGCAACCAACAATAATAAAAAGCAGGGTTTTAAAGCAATGCCTGTGGAATCCTTGGAGGCTTTTAAATTTTTCAGTTGTAGATATCTTGGAATTTAAATCCCAAGAACCAAACATTACAGCCTCACAGGAAAAGTGATCCTTAGACCAACAGGAACCAACCCAGAGAATGATGAGAGTGAGGAGGAGGAGGAGGAAGAGCGACTAGAGTGGAAGGAAAGGGCCAGTTCATGCAGTGTTGAGTACTGTCTATGTTTAATATTGTCTGTCTCTGGGCTCAATACACACATTGTGTTTTCTTGGTGGAGTTGGTGAATCTACTAGGAATTAGCTTATTTTGATTTCTATTGATCTAGACAGAAGGGCATTGGGGTATCTTCTTTCTCCTAGCTATTCAGGGATTGACACTGAATGTGTTTCCCCAAGGGTGACAGAAATGTATAACCTCTTTTTATTTATTGTTTAGCAAGTTAGTGTGATGCATACCAAATTCTGGGCAAAATGGCAGTGAAGAGAATTAGGTAGAACCATAGTTTCCGTCAGTCAGCACTTATATATTATGTGCCCATGACACCAAAAAAAGGAAAAGATAGATCTTACCATCCTATATAATAAAAGCCTAGGTGGCATCACACCCTCGTGTGATGTCGTCACAAGATGGCCACCACAAGATGGCCATGTGCACAGCGGAGATGGGGCCCAGTGGCCGCTCTGCATGGTGAGGTCTGGGGGTCCCACGGCTCTGCACAGCACGGAGGAGGCGGGTCCTGGCGGAGGAGGTGGGTCGCGGCAGGGGAGGGCAGTTGTGGATGATCAGGCTGGCAGTGGAGGGCAGTTGTGGACTATCAGGCCGGCAGGGGAGGGCAATTGGGAGTGATCAGGCCCCAGCAGGGGAGGGCAGTTGTGGGCAATCAGGCCGGCAGGGGAGGGCAGTTGTGGGCAATCAGGCCAGCAGGGGAGGGCAGTTGTGGGTGATAAGGCCAGCAGGGGTGAGCAGTTGGGGATGATCAGACCCTGGCAGGGGAGGGCAGTTGTGGATGATCAGGCCTGCAGGGGAGGGCAGTTGGGGATGATCAGACCCTGGCAGGGGAGGGCACTTGTGGGCGATCAGGCTGGCAGGGGAGGGCAGTTGTGTGTGATCAGGCCTGCAGGGGAGGGCAGTTGTGGGCAATCAAGCCAGCAAGGAAGGGCAATTGTGGGTGACTAGGCAGGCAGGGGAGGGCAGTTGTGGGCAATCAGCCAGCAGGGGAGGGTAGTTGTGGGCGATCAGGCGGGCAGGGGAGCAGTTAGGCACTGATCAGGCCGGCAGGAGAGCGGTTAGGGCAGGGGCGGGCAAACTTTTTGACTTGAGGGCCACAATGGGTTCTTAAACTGGACCGGAGGGCCAGAACAAAAGCATGGATGGAGTGTTTGCATGAACTAATATAAATTCAAAGTAAACATCATTACATAAAAGGGTATGGTCTTTTTTTTTTTAGTTTTATTCATTTCAAATGGGCCGGATCCGGCCCGCGGGCCGTAGTTTGCCCACGGCTGGGTTAGGGGGTGATCAGCCTGCCAGGCAGAAGCAGTTAGGGGCAATCAGCAGGCAATCAGGTGAGCAGTTAGGAGCCAGCGGTTCTGGATTGAGAGAGGGATGTCCCACTGCCAATTTAAGCCCAATCCATGTGGGATTGGGCCTAAACCGGCAGTCAGACATCCCCCGAGGGGTCCCAGATTGGAGAGGGTGCAGGCTGGGTTGAGGGATACCCCCCACCCCCATGCACGAGTTTCATGTACTGGGCCTCTAGTTAAAAATAATTGCCTAACTACTAGTTGACATGATCAACTTGTCCTAATATGAAAGCTAATTTTTGTATAGCCAAGTCTGAGGTTTGGCAACAGAAAGCTATTATGCCTATTACTCCCCGCCCCCCCACACACACTAAAAACACTACCACCATATAATTGTTTTCATTACCTCAGTCCCATCCTCTTCTGTTCAGATCACCCTAACTTTTATTATCTCAGCCTGAAACATTAGGCTAAAATTGTTATTTGTAAGAAGTAAAAATATTCCTAAAATGTCTTTTCTATTCCCTTTCCTAAGGTTTGAGTTGTCCCAATCTTGCCATATATTTATGCCCATTAGTTACATTTTCTCAAGGAGACCATTCATTACCCTTCTTGAATAGAGTCAAATTTAAGTTTCCCTTCAAATTTCAGGATTCCAGGATCCTGTTTGGATAAGTGACTTTGAAATGATTGCAGGTACCTAAACTGCCATGTATTGCCACCTTAAAAATGTAATCCGACAAAAGGGGCATGCAGTTATTTATCAGAAACTACAATGAATTGCGTCTATCTACTCCTCCATCTATTCAACAGACTTTAATTCAGATTTGTTTAGTTTCTTGGAATACATAGGTGACCACCACCTATAGTTGATCTGCTTTATGTATTGTCCATGCTTTATACAGTATCATAGTCACAAGAAAGTAATTATACTGTACAGAATATATCAAGAAACCTGATTTCTTAGACCTTTAGTAATCAGCCACTTAGGAGACAGGGAGTTTACAATGGTTGATATTGATTCCAACCAAGAAGTCACTCAGCTGAGAGAAATCAGCATGGCATCTGGTAGTTAAGGAAGAATTAGCAGAGAAGCTGGGACATATAAAAGCCATGAAAGATGATTAGTAATTAGATCAATGAAGGCAAAGAGACATATCCTTCCAACTCTAGGAAGGTTGAGAAATAATCTCACTTCCTCCAATGTCAAGGCTATTTTCCACTGAAGAACCTGTGTATCTTCAGGTTCATTTTAACTGGCCCAGAGTAGGACCAGTTTAAAACCAACACATCTGATTTTAGGATCCTTGCTTGTGGCAACATTGACAAGTTATTAATTCATTCTTTTACTTCTATTGGTCAGGTGAACAAAAGATACAAAAACTTAGTAGATGCTAGGAAAATTCCCTGACCAGTGGAATGGGGAAACTGAGGCAGATAGTTTAACAAATTGCTGAGCAATTTACAGCCATCTATAAGACCCTATCATCCCTAGCCAAAGACACTTTAGAGCAGATGGTTTATATCTCTTCTCCTCACCCTGAAAGCAAGTAGCTTAAATCACAGTAGTCAGGGAGATAGATAACAGAGACCCAATTAGGGTTATTAGTGCCAACCAAACCCAAGAACTGATGAAATCAGGGAACTAAATGAAAACCCAATTAGAGCCAGTCAAATCCAAGATAGAGGTGAAGCTGACCAGAGAATGATTCCAAAACCCACTATCTGGTAATTTTGATGTATATTAAAGGACACATCTGGAAGGCTGATGAATATTCTGATTGAGACCTCCCCTAAAACTCCTGCGTGCAGAAAAACAAATAAAAACTCTCACAACAGAGGACCCACTGCTCGCTCTCCCTTGAGCATGCCCACACCTCCCTTTCCTCAGGCGTGACCTTCTACTTTCTCCTAAGCTCCTAGGGCCTTTCCCTTGCCTAACTTTTCAAAGGGCTAAAGCAGCTCCTCCTAGACTCAACCCTGTTCTTGTGATTTTGCTTCTTCTATTCTAAGCCCTTCCTTTGTTTCACTGTCCCAAGCTTTAAGAAAGGTATACTCAAAATCCCCTGGATTCCCATTTTGAGTTCTTTCCTGCGTGAAGTCAAGAACCCACACATTCCAAGCTGTGCCGGGACACACTCCCTTCTGCCCCCAACCCTTCCCGGTAACAGTCCTATATAATAAAAGGCTAATATGCTAATCGACCAAAAGGTGGAATGACTGGTCACTATGACATGCACAGACCACCAGGGAGCAGATGCTCAATGCAGGAGCTGCCCCCTGGTGGTCAGTGCGCTCCCATAGGGGGAGGGCCACTCAGCTAGAAGCTGGGCTCACAGCTGGTGAGTGCAGCGGTGGTGGCGAGAGCCTCTCCCACCTCCAAGGCAGCACTAAGGATGTCCAACTGCTGGCTTAGGCCCGCTCCCTGGGAGCGGGCCTAAGCCATCAGTTGGGCATCCCCCAAGGGTTCCTGGACTGTGAGAGGGTGCAGGTTGGGCCGAGGGACCCCCTCCCCTGAGTGCACGAATTTCGTGCACCGGGCCACTAGTCTCATATAAAGGGTGTCCTGAAGTATGATTCATTTATCATTTTTATGTGAAGTGAGGGGATGCTCCTTGAAGGATCATTTTTGTTTGGGGTTTTTGCTTTCTGCCTTCTCCCCTCCCCACTGCACTTATAGTATATAATTAGTTTACAGTAGGTATGCAATACATATTAAGGATACCAGATAGAGAAAGGGGGTAGAGATTATAATTTCCCATTGTCTTTTAGGAGGTAAATCTAATGGAGGTTGGAATGAGGAAACTATGAATCTGAAAAAATGGATTTTGTTGATTAACAAAAAGGATGTAGTGTTGATACTTTATTTTATTTCTAAAATCATAGACTGTTAGAAACTTTGATGTTTGAAAACCATATCAGTTAGAATAGAATAGCCCATTTTACAAAGAAGAGTTTTGAGGGAACTGGAATTACTAATTCATGTTCAGAGCTATAGATAAGGAGTTTCTAAATAAAATATGCTAAATTTATCTTAACTTTGTAGTTTCCAAGGAAACAGAACCTTGAGTCCACTTTGCAGTCCAGACAGGATGCAAACCTCTTTCATCAAACCCTTGCTTCACTTTGGACAAATAAAAGCTCTGTTTCATTTACATTTTACCTAAACTTCACCCTTTCCATGGATCCTATAATAACCCTGCCTCTTTCTTTGTTTGCTGAGAGTCATTACACAGTTGCTTTGAAGTGCCTTCCTTTGTTGTAGCAAGAAAATAAACTTATTTTGTTTCCATTTGCATGAAAAAGCTGGGTTAGCAATACTTATATCAGACAAAATAGACTTTAAAACAAAAACATAACAAGAGACAAAGAAGAACCCAGTAATTCCACTTCTGGGTATTTATAGATAGAAACCCAAAACACTAATTTGAAAAGACATAAACATCTCCAGGTTTATTTCAGCATTATTTGCAATAGCTAAGATATGGAAGCAATGTAAGTGTCCATCCACAGAGGCAAGGGTAAAGAAGATGGTTTATATATTCAATAGTCCACTGGTTCTCAACCTTCCTAATGCCGCGACCCTTTAATACAGTTCCTCATGTTGTGGTGACCCACAACCATAAAATTATTTTCGCTGCTACTTCATAACTGTAATTTTGCTACTGTGATGAATCGTAATGTAAATATCTGATATGCTATCTGTGTTTCCCAATGGTCGCGACCCACAGGTTGAGAACCGCTGCAATAGTCCATATTACTGAGCCATAAAAAATAATGTCATTTTGCCATGGATGGACCTTGAGAGTATTATGCTAAGTGAAATAAGTCAGACAGAGAAAAATAAATACCATATGATTTCACTTATATGTGTAATCTTAAAAAAAAAAAGAATGAAAGAAATGAATAAGCAAAACAGAAACAAACTCATAGATAACAGAGAACATTTTGATAGTTACTAGATAGGAGGGGAGTTTGGGGGATGGAAGAAAAAGGTGAAGGGATTTGATACTTAAATTGCCAGTTATAAAAACAGTCACGGGGGCTATAAAGTACAGCATAGGGCAACGGTTGCCAACTGATTGTCCGTAGACCACTGGTGATCTATAAGGTCCGAAAGGTTGGCGACCGCTGGCATAGGGAATATAATCAATAATATTGTAATAACTGCCCTGACCTGTTTGGCTCAGTGGGTAAAGCGTCAACCTGCGGACTGAAGGGTCCCAGGTTCGATTCTGGTCAAGGGCATGTACCTTGGTTGCGGGCACATCCCCAGTGGGGGGTGTGCAGGAGGCAGCTGATCGATGTTTCTCTCTCATCGATGTTTCTAACTCTATCCCTCTCCCTTTCTCTCTGTAAAAAAATAAATAAATATATTTAAAAAATAATATTGTAATAACTATGTATGATGTTAGATGGGTACTAGAATTATCGGGGTGATCACTTCGTAACTTATATAAATGTCTCATTACTATGTTGTATACCTGAAACTAATATAATACTGTATGTCAACTGCAATTGGAAAAAATATATATATATATTTTTTTAAATCTTTATTGTTCAGATTATTACATTTGTTCCTCTTTTTTCCCCCCATAACTCCCCTCCTTCCAGCTCCCACCCCACCCTCCACCCTCACTCCCCACCCACTGAATTCATCCATAGGTGCATGATTTTTGTCCAGTCTCTTCCCGAATCTCCCATTCCCCTTTCCCCCTCAAGAATAGTCAGTCCATTCCCTTTCTATGTCCCTGATTCATTATAGTCACCAGTTCATTCTGTACATCAGGTTATTTATTCACTTGATTCTTAGATTCATTTGTTGATAGATGCATATTTGTTGTTCATAATTTGTATCTTTACCTTTTTCTTCTTCCTCTTCTTAAAGGATACCTTTCAGCATTTCATATAATACTGGTTTGGCGGTGATGAACTCCTTTAGTTTTTCCTTATCTATGAAGCTCTTTATCTGACCTTCAATTCTGAATGATAGCTTTGCTGGATAAAGTAATCTTGGTTGTAGGTTCTTGGTATTCAGCACTTTGAATATTTCTTGCCATTCCCTTCTTTTCTGCAAAGTTTCTGTTGAGAAATCAGCTGACAGTCGTATGGGTATTCCCTTGTAGGTAATTGAGCCTCTTTCTCTTGCTGCTTTTAAGATTTTCTCTTTGTCTTTTGCTCTTGGCATTTTAATGATGATGTGTCTTGGTGTGGTCCTCTTTGGATTCCTTTTGTTTGGGGTTCTCTTCGCTTCTTGGACCTGTAAGTCCATTTCTTTCACTAGGTGGGGGAAGTTTTCTGCCATTATTTCTTGAAATAGGTTTTCAATATCTTGCTGTCTCTCATCTTCTGGGACTCCAATGACTCTGATATTAGTCCGCTTAAAGCTGTCCCAGAGGCTCCTTACACTATCTTCACACTTTCGGATTCTTTTTTCATTATGCTTTTCCAATTGGGTGTTTTTTGTCGAATCTTTGGTTTGATTCTTGCACTCCTCTGGTCTGCTATTGGGTATAATATTCTTTATTTCAGTCCGTGTATGCTTACTTTCTAATTTCTTTATCGTAGCATCGAGGGTCTCATTAGTTTTCGTGAGGCTCTGCACAAATTTATGGCAAGCCCTCAAAATTGCGATTCTTAGCTCCATATCCTCCATTTCTGTCATGTTTTTTTGTCTCCGCATCTTTTATGCTTTCTTGGTGCACCCCCTTGTGGTCTCTGTGCGCAGTCTTGTTCTAGCGAAGCCTTAATTGTTGTAGTTAACACTAGAGGGATTTGACCACCAGGCCGACTGGCGGTGGAAATCAGCTGTGGGAAAACTTCAGTCCTCAGGGGAGGTGCTAGTCCAGCCCTTGCCTGAGGCGGTCGGCAAATGGTTGTGCGCAGGGTTTGGGCGGGGCGGGCTCAACGGGGCGGGGGGGAGGGAGCAGCTATGGCCGCTCTCAGTCCGTCCCCAGGGGCTCTGCCTCTCTGTCCCAGCAATCGCTGCAAACCTCGGAGGGGCCGTAGCCAGACAGTCCCGCTTCTCCCGTTTGAGTCTGGGTCCCTAGAGACTCGCCCGGATCTGTAGCCCAGAGTCTGAGATTCGCTCCTGATTGAAAACGACAATCGCGCCCTCAGCCGCCAGCCCGCTTTGCGCGCGCACCCTCACCACCGCACCGCCGTACCTTTAAATTTTCCACACTGTGCCTCCGCTGAGCGTCGGAATGCTGTTGTTTTTGCTTCTAGTTGAAGAGACTCTCCTCAGCCAGCCTTCCCGTGGTTCTGGTTGATGTCCGCTCCGACTTTTAGTTGTATTTTTGAAGTGGTTGTCCACGGCGGCAGTCTCCGGTGTTTTACCTATGCCGCCATCTTCGATTCTTGGCGGGGAATCGGAAAAAATATTTTTTTTAACAAAAAGAAAATAAACCTATTTTGTTAGATTACAAATTTGTCCTATGGCCTTTATCAGATTGGCTTCATCAAATATTAATACTTTAGATCATGGTTTTAGGGGGAAAGGAGACTATTTTTCTCCTTCTGCTCAATAGTATTTGTTTTAAAGATTATTGATCTTTGCTTAATAATCTTTGTTTCAAAATATGTACACTGCCTCTAATGGAGATTAATTGATGTAAACTAGATATTTAGGTAAATTGCTCATTATAGAAGCATGCATACAGGAATGCAATATCTTTGTCATTCCAATGCTAAGGGAATGTAAAAATTTAGAAAATTTCCTACTGCCACAGGGTAGAGATTTTGTCTCTTTTGTACAGTGATGTTTCCCAAGCATCCAAAAATGTCTAGCATGTATTTTGTTCTTAATGTGCTGGAAGCCGGTCCATCCTTGCTGCTTGACACAGTCGCTGCAGGGAAGAAACATATGCACAGCATATGTTTCAAGGGAGCTGGCGTATATGGCATACTGTTCTTAATATGTTTGCTCCCCTTCTTAGCACTATGTGTTTTAACCAAGGTCACCTCTCTGAGAAAGGTTGTTTCCCCAGGTGGGGATTTTCCCCCTGGAGTTAGGGATTAACAGGACTAAGGAAGGGAATAAAACCCCTTAAATAAGTGCCAGGCGGGTAATTAATCACTTTAAGTACGAACAATCACTTAGGATAATCTCCTTTAGTTACTTCCTTGTAGCTTAACAGAACAATAGAGTAGTGACTTTCGAATAGAGATAACAAATGCCCTAACCTTTGGAATAGAATGGATAGGATTAAAATCAACTGCTATAAATACAGATGTAACAGGACAATAAAGGAGAACCTCACTATGCTGATCAACTGAATGCTGCTGCCTCCATGTCATTCATTCTTTGCCAACTCCACCCACACCTTTGGGAACCCCTGGACCTGTTGGGGTTGGACCCCAACATTAATGTGTATTTACTGAAACACACACACACACACACACACACACACACATACACATACACACACACACACACTAAAAGGTTTGCTGTAAAGGGCTAGAGGGACTATAGTAAACATACACTTTCAGTCTCAAAGAAACAAAATAGAGGCAGTTGTTTATGTCACCTTGTTTGTTATTACCTTTGATAACCTGGTATAACACTGTCTTCATTTATGATGCCTTCTGCATTATAATAATCTTTAATTACTTTTTGTTACTTACAATATAAAATCAAATTCTCAGGTAGCTATTAAAAGAACTACACACTCTAACTCAATCAGTCTTTCACATTGCTATCCTGTTACTCCCTTATCAGGGACAAGAAACATTTTTTGAAATTCTAACTTATGGTGACTGTAATTGCTACTCAGATATTCAGGTGCTTCCCTGACATATACCTGTTCCTGTGGAGCCCAATGACTAGTTTTGGCGGATGTGCAGTGAACAAAGTGACATGGCTCACTTCCAGCTTAAGGAAGGTAGAAGCTGTTGTGCCTCCTCCTCTTTTTTTTCTCTAAACGATATAGCCATGTTGTAAATGAATAATTCCAAGGCAGCTGACGAGCTTGCCTATATCGGAATTTATATAAGGTGCATGAGGGACAAACAAAGCTCTATTGTGCTAATGAATTGGGATTGTTTGTGTTATAGCAGTTTGCATTATTTACTCTGCATGATACAGCATTTATATTCAAGCTGTTTCTCCAATCTGGGGTGCCTACCATTCTACATCTCTATCAGAAGCTTTTCTATTTCTCAAGGTCCAAAAATAGTTCCACCAATTTTGAGAAGCCTGTCTAATCGCTCCAAATCAAAGGGGAAGATTGATTTGTTTTTCCCTTAGATGGCCATTTCAACACTTACTTAGAATTAACTGTCCAAAAATTCCGTTTCAGTAACAGATTCCTAAACTGAGCCTAGGAGAGATCAGGCAAACATCTACATTTCTTAGAAAAATGCCAGGTTTATTGTAAACTCTCAATTAATATGTGAAGATTGACAGAATAAATGAAGCTGCCTGAGATCAACACCGATTAAGAGACAACAACATCTGGGCTTAGGACTCTCTGGTAAGTCCTTTCCACTGCACTCACTATCTCTAAGCTCCAATCTCAAGAACTATAAATGGTCCATTTTGGATCTTATAGGCTTAATGAAAATTTTATTTTCTTCATGACTATTTTGACTGCATTAAGTAGAAATTGATAATATAAAGAGAAACTAAAGTGTACACTTTAGGCATAACATGAGCGACAGCTATGAATTCTGCTACTGACTCATCTGTTTTAAACAAAAGGAAGGAGCTTCTATGTAAGCAAAAATTAGAAGCAAAGATCCATTTATTTTAGGTTTCAGATAGTACTGTAAAAGAAAGTAGAGCTTGAGTAAAATATATGTATATGAGGACTTAATACCTATGCTTTCTTATATTTTAAGGAAACATTTAAAGAGAGATTCTACTATTATTAAATTGGATTCTGATGAAATCAACAGCAATTTATCCAACACATATAGAGAGCCCAAGAAATAAAAATATTTCATTTTGAGGAGCACCAGCTGTGAAAACGGTATAAAACTAACGAAATTCGAAATAAAAGCTTTAACTGGCCAGCTGGCTCACAGAGTTGCTCAGCACAGATGTATTGTTCGTTCAGCACACACTTAGCAATTGTCAGCTATTACTACTCTTAAAGGAGAGAAAAGGTAAAAAGATGGTCCTTCTTGATTTCCGTGTCAGCCTCCATAGAACTTTCTCTCCAACGGATCCTCCTCTATAATTGTCTTATCACACCTGGAGCCTTTCATTTGGCCTCATTCAACCAAATTTCTTGTCATCTTATGTTCCCCAGTAGATTGTGAGCTAATTAGATGAAAAAAATAGCATTTCTTTCTGTTCTCACCACAGAACCCAACATGGTGCCTTACATGGAGTATTTAATGCAGGGAAAAGAAGAAAGGGATGGATGTAGAAAGCAAGAAAGAAATTATATTTTCAAATAATGACTTACATGTATTGAGTTTCTGGCATATTCCCAGTTCTTCAAAGAAACCTGTCTTATTTAATTCTAACAATAATTCTGTAATGTTGGCATAATTATCTCAGTCTGTGGATGAGGAAGTTGAGACTTGAAGAGGATAATTTAAAATCTCAGTCAGTAAGTTGCATGTTTTAACTCCAAGATTCTATGTTTCATCCAATATTCAATGATACCTCCTTGGAAAGTTAGAAAGAAAGGAAGGGTGAAGTGGGAAAGAAAGGCAGAGAGAAAACTTGGAAGGAAGGACGGTGGGAAGAAAGTAAGAAGTCAAGGAAGCAGGAACGAAGGGAGGGATTTGTTTTGAACCTGGTCAGTAATTGGGAATATGCTTTTACTTACAACAAGCTATCGCAGTTTCTATTTATACTTTTTGCATGTGGACATGTAAAGTTTCAGATACTACTGAAATTACAGGGTATAGGTGAGCTCTCATAACAGCTTTGAAGAAATTCCATTCCAGTGAGTTTTGTGGCATGTTTTTCTCTGGGAGAGAAGACATACATATAAACAAAATTAAAACTTAGAGCTATCCCCAAACTGCCATCTTAACGAGGCTGGGACTGAGGCCATCAAGAGAGGGTTACAAATTAATTGGCTTTGACCAATGAAAAGGTTTAAACCAGGATGTTGGCCTATTTCATGGTTTAACAGTAGTGTTGTTTTGTTGAGTCTCTGGTAGAGAGGCAGAGCAATGCCCAAGTTCATTATCAGAACCTGAAAATTCCCATTTCACATTGTTCCCTGTCATAAGATGATTTATTGTTTTAATTTTCAGCACAACATTTAATATATTAAGAAATGTTATTCACAAAGACCACATGTAGGGTTTTGTTCTGTTAATCTAAAAATAAAAAGCCAAAGTGAGAGATAACAAGCATTTATTCGAGACCAAAGAATTATAATCTGGGGGGCATAGAAACAGTCAGAAACCCAAAAGGTGTCCCAATTACAGGGTGAAGGCAAGGGGTGTGTGTGTGTGTGTGTGTGTGTGTGTTTTATGAGAAAAGGAAGGGAAATAATCACATGAATAGAGGATGGGAATTTATGTTGGTGTTAACAAACTGAGTTACTGTTTATGTGACTGGTTACTGATTCTGTCTTCAGAAAGAATGTCCATCTTGTGGTCAGGAAGTTTGCTTTCCTGTTAGTTTTACAAGCAGTTGTTTGTAAGAATGTTGGGTTGGTTCAGTCCAAAGGTGATTTTGCCTGGTTCAAACATTCCAATGGTTCAAGGAGCAATATGTGTAAGCAGTTCTGGTTGGCTGCCGCGGCTCTATTTTAACCCTCAAGATATGTGAAGCGTTATACTCTTATATAAAAGAAACAGACAAGTTAATGTGACTATTTCAAATACACATATTGAATGATGAATGAAGCACAAATGATGTTTCAAAAAATCATGAGTTGTGTCAGGAGCTTGAAGAGTGAAGGAATCTCAAAGAATAAAAGAAATTACAATACGGCATGAGAGCTGTGTGGGCAGACCTCTCTGCTGTCAACCCTACGGTGTAACTGACATAAGGTAAAGGTGACATAGGATGTGAAAGAGTGTCTGCTGGTAATGAGAGAATGGTTATCGTTGGCTGTTTAACGCTTGTTAGGGTATTGCACTTCCCAAATGCTGAAGGAATTACGTTCAAAGGTACACATTTTAAAAATTAATAATGTTGGAATTTAAAACATTCTAAAAATCATTTTAACATGTGCTTTGGAAAACAAAATTCAAATGAAATACCTTCACCATTCACCTGGTAAAGGTCTCATGTCAGGTTTCCTCATGATCCTAAGGTTTAATCATTAAATTTTTGACAGAAAGATTATGAGATCTTAGAACTTTTTAAAACCAAATCCTTTCTGATGGTTTATGAAAATAGGAGGACTAATGTCAGAAAAGCTACAGCTTTGTATTACATGATATAGTTGTATTACATAATATAGTGTATTATACTATTTGCATTGAAGAATAATATAATTTTAAAGAAAAGTCCATGCTAATTTATAATTGAATAAAGTTTTCATTGGAAAAAAATAAAAGAAATCATATATTAAATTCAGGAAGAGAAACATAATGTTACACTTTGTACTATATACATTTATTCGGTTGAGGAAATCTTTTCAGAGGATTGGGATTTGAATTGTGAAGGAATTTTTAAAAATGAAAATAAATGCAAACAAGCAAAATAGAAAACTGCTGGTCATAGCCAGAATAAATAGACTGGTGACAGGACCAGCATAGTGATTATGTAGAACAGGCTCAGATATCCAAACCTCCTGATTCAAGTCTTATCTCTGCCATTAGTATGACTTTGGGCAAGTTACTTAGCCTCTCTGTTCCTTCTGACTTTCTTCATCTGTAAAATGGGGATAATAATAGTACCTATTTCATATTATAGTGGTGAGGATTAAATCTATGAGTTACATAATAGAGTGCTTGACACAAAATACACTGAGTGGCCAGATTATTATGACCGGCCAGATTATTATGACCACCCCATCAGAACAATGAAGTGAATTAGTTATGCAAATAATAATAATAATAAAATCTTGAGAGTATTTGCTTAGGAAGTTTTCAATATTCAGTATTTTTGGAAGTGTCAATGAAGTACTGATTGGGTGGTCATAATAATCTGGCCACTCAGTGTATGTTCTATAAAAGCACTTATTATTACTGTTATGAGAGGTGTTGAGGATTAGGTAGGCACCCTAATCCTCGTACTGAGAGATCACTGGGAAACCAAAGAACAGAGTGAAGAGGTAATAAGAGCAAACATTAATTACACCTCTGTTGTGGGAGAGGAAAATGATGAGGTTCACAAGCAAATTTAAGCCCTAGTTTATTCCACATGCACACATGAGCACGCGTGCGCGCACGCACACACACACACACATACACACACACTATTTTTAATTAAAGACAAAGGAAAAAGAAAAATGTATTAATAACATTTTTAAAATATTCATTTAAAAGTATAAATATTCCTAGAAAGAGAACAATTTGAAAGTAACTTCAAGGTCTTTAATAGAGAACAAAATTGTATGTATTTTCTTAACTTGTAGATATCAATGAAGTTTTATTTTTCTATAGGTTTTGACATAAGGTCTACCTATTGGGCATCGGGTTATTTGCTTCTATTTTAGTTTTTATTTTCACTATTCACGGTTGTCATCTACCTAAAAGGTAGGCTTCCCAGAAGTTTACTTTTAGGCCCACACTCTGATACGTGAACATTTTCTCTACCTTCATAAAAAGAATTGGATACAAATTGTTATCACAAATTTAAGATGTAGAGCAGAGTGGAGAAAAGGAGAAAGAACAAAGGATTGAAGGAGATGAGAGCTGACTCTAGAAGAAATGATTGAATATGCACATTATACAATAGAAATGGTTTTCTCAGCCTCTGAGGATATTTCAAGTGAATCCAGAACATCAGAGACTAAAAATAAGTTTGAACGTTAACAGGCCACTGGACAAAATAAATACTTAGGATATCAATTAAAGCAGCAAGAGAATGAATTATGCCTTGAAATTTAAGCGAGTGAAATTTGCCTTGAATGAAAGGCTCAGAAGGTAATTAAAATGAAATTAAAGTCTTCTGTTTGTATAGGAGTAGTGGCCTTTATGATTTCTGAAAATGTTAGAGAGTAGTTTAAATAAATAGCTTGATTTGAGATTTAATTTAGTTTTAGCATGACCTTTGTTAGAGCCATCACTGAAATAGCAACATATGAAGGGAGAAGCCTTTATATGGGCACAGCATAGAATTATCAAGGAGGAGGGAGGCATGGCAAACAAGTTTACCGTAGGTGGAAAGGGGAAGCAGTGGGCCCGAGAGAGGAGGAAGAGGCAAGCCAAGTACTACCCCTACCTAAAAGTAGACAAATCACAATCCTTGTGAAGTCTTGACTTTGCTTCTTTTCTTAGACTTTGTCATAACCATATTCTCTGGCTAGTTTAATGCTAGGGAGAGTAATATTAATCAACTGATTCCTAGAAACTACCTTTTTTGGATTTCAAAGAGTATCTTTAATTTCTGTTTGTTTTGGAACTAAAACAGCAAGTGGATTGTCTTTAAAAATGACATTGAGAAAGAAAAGCTATTTGGAAAGGCAGGACTATTATGTTCTTGAAAAGCCCACCCACCAATGTTTTCAAGACTATTGCTAATGAGAGAAGACTGAAGAGAGTCAATTGAAGTCAATTAGATATTAAAATTTAAAAATGTAAATCATAGTTCTCCACCTAGATCAGTAAAATAGCTGATGTCCAATGTTTGAAATAGTAATGAATTTTTAAAAACACTTGCTTGAAGCAATAAAAAAGAAGGATATCTTACTCTTTGAGACAGCATGGAGGGACCTGGAGAGCAATATGCTAAACGAAATAAGTGAGTCAGAGAAAGACAAGTATCACATGATCTCACTCATATGTGAACTCTAATGAACTAAATAAACTATTGAACAAAATAGAACCAGAGAAAATAGAAGCATGGAACAGACTGGGGAATCTCAGAGGGAAGATGGGGATGGGTAGGTGGGAAGAGATCAACCAAAGGACTTGTATGCATGTATGCATAACCCATGTACATAGACAATAGTGTGGTGAAGGCCTGGGGTGGGCTAGAAGTGGTCAATAGGGTGGAAAGGGGGACATATATAATACTTATAACAATAAAGATTAAAAAAATAAATAAATTGAACTGCATTTTAAGGCACATATACACACACAATAAATAAATAAATAAAAACAAAAACCCTAGCTTGAAATTTAAATTTTGAGGTTGAGGTAAATTTTAGAGGGAAGAAACATATATATGAGGATATGATATTTCATTTGTTTTTCATGTGTACCTGGTCAAAAGACATGAGGACTATATTTAAGAGGAACAGAAGATAATTCCACATTTCTGCCACTTTTTTTCTCAATTGGTATAATTCTTTGTCTTCTAAAGTCTGAGTTATATGATTAATTTTTATAACTGACCCAATTTTTTCAAAGACATAATTTAATTATTCACGTCTCTAAGTATGGACAGAGTAGGTAGTTTCTAGCTAATGCTATGTGAAGGGTGCCCAAGGCTTTGTTCTTCCCCAATATCTTACCCACAAGTCTTCAAAGCGAGCATGTGCTTCCCTGTCCATACTAAACTTTTGAGCATTTGAATATTTTCTGTGGGTTTATCAATACAAATAATGGTGTCTTGCCACTTTAAAAATGCATATGCATTTCATGTGGAAGAATGGCTTTGACATTGATGAAGTTATTTCCTATTAGAAAATAAACACTTTTTATGCCATCATGTTTATTTCATCTTGGAAGAAATAAAGAAGCTAACTCTAAGAGAATTGGTAGTATAAATGTTATTGGATGAGAGAAGGTGGGGAGGACAATATGTAGTGGAACAAATAGAATAAGCTCAAGGGGAATGCCTAGTGAGAGCTCTGGGTTGGAGCATTTGGTGTGGTAAAACTATAATTGATAGCTTTTCATAGCACATTCTTATATATGAAATCTGAGGCGGGAAGACTAATGATAGAGTGGTTATGAAGACAGTTAATGAACAATAATATATGGTAAGTTCTCTCCTAGGGATTACATGCTTAAAGATGAATAATATGTGATCCTTGATCTTAAGAAGTTTATACATTGGATAGTCAGATGCTCTTTAAAAAAATACCTACACACAAAATGTGAAAAGTGCGATGTGAGCACAATTCCAAGAAATGTTAGAAGAGAGCTCATTCATTGTATTTAGGGCAATCCAGGAGGCCTTCACAGAGAAAGTATTCTTTTAGCAGAATCTTAAAGGATAGATAGCTGTTTACCAGAAGGAAATTCCTGGTAGGACATGGAAAGAAAAATCATAAGGTATTCAGGAAATAATGGATTATTCTGCATGATGGAAAGTAGAGTGTATGAATAGGAGGAGTTGTAGCAAAAGGATTAGAGGTAACAGGACTTGGCACTTACACAGGACTGGGAATAGTGCCTATTCCCATCATACAGACTAGGAACACTCAAGTTCATGGGACATTGACATGAGTACACAGAAGGGACCTGCCTCATTAGAGGGGAATAATTAGCCATGGACTAATCAATTCTCTGGTTCCAATGAACAAATCTTAAAAGCAATTCCAAAAGGATGGAACTAGTTCCAAGTAAACTTAACTATTCATAGAACAAACTCAAGAATATTTATAGAAATATAAAAATATCCAGTGCCAAACAAGGTAAAATTCAGAATGTGTGGCATCTAATCTATAATAAAAGCATGATATGCTAATTAGACCAGAAGGCCAAACAGCAGAACGACCGTCTGAACAGACGAAGCCGGGCACTGCGTCCGGGCACTGCGGCTGCAAGGGCCGGGCCCCTAGCACGAATTTCGTGCATCAGGCCTCTAGTTAAAAATAACCATGTATGCAAAGAATCAGGAAAATACTCTCCATATCAGAGGTTCATTGATAAATCAAACCTAGACCAGAGTGACACAGATTTTAGAATTAGCAGACTATGACATTAAAAATTATAAATGTAACCTATATTTCTAAAATTTAAGTAGAGATATGGAATATATGAAAAATATCCAAGTTGTACTTCTAGGGATGTCACTACAATGTCTGAGATGTAAAATCCACTGGATGGGATTGATAGCAGATTAGATATTGCAGAATAAATGATTAGTGAACTTAAAGGTTAAATTATCCCAGATGAAACACAGAGAGAGCAGGGAATGCATTAATTTCCTATGGCTACTTTAATAAGTACTATAGCTTGATGGCATAAAAATAATGAAAAATATATTTTCTCGCAGTTATGGAGGTCAGAAGTCAAAAATCAGCTTCACACAAGTAAAATTAAATTGTAAATAATTAACTGAAAGATATATATAAAAACTCAAACCAGTATTTCTCATGAATGAGAATATGAATTTCTAAAGAATGCTTTTGCAAATTATATCAATATATTAAAGAATACATCACTGTGAACACTAGGACTTATACAAGGAATAAAATATTTGTTTAACATTAGAAAATTAATTTATTATAACAAACTAAAAAAGAAAAACTATGTGATAATCTAAGTAGAAAAAGTATTAAAAATCTATTATTCATTCTTAAAAAAAATCTCACCAAATTGGAGTATAAGAAAACTTACTTAAACTGATAGAGAGCATATTTTGAACATCTATAGATAACATGATAGTACAAGGTGAAAGCATAGATGTTTTATCCCTAAGATCAAGTACAAGTCAGGGATGTCCCCTCTAACCACTCATTTGGTATTGTACTAGAAGTTCTAGGTGGCAATAAAGGCAGAAAAAGAAAACACGTTCAAATGGAAGAGTGATAGGTAAAATAGTCTTTATTTAGAGATGACAAATCTGAGGGAATATTTTTTAAAAATATATTTTATTGATTTTTCACAGAGAGGAAGGGAGAGAGATAGTTAGAAACATTGATGAGAGAGAAACATGGATCAGCTGCCTCCTGCACACCTCCTACTGGGGATGTGTCCGTAACCAAGGTACATGCCCTTGACTGGAATCGAACCTGGGACCTTTCAGTCTGCAGGCTGACACTCTAGCCACTGAGCCAAACCGGTTAGGGCTGAGGGAATATTTTTTTAAAAGCTTCTAGAGCCAATGGGTGAGTTTACCAAAGTGGCAGGATAAAAGATTAATATAAAACTGAGTATGAAATACTTAGAGATGAATATGAAGAAAGAGCAAAAGTCTTGTATAATAAAAGTTACAAAAGTTTCTAGAGAAATTGAGAGAGATACTGGGTTCATGATTCAGAAAATGTATTATTATTACAAATACAAATCTCCCCAAATGGATCTATAGATTTAAAACTATATCAATCAAAAACACATAATTAGATATTAAGAAATGCAATTAAAATAACAAGTGTTATCATTACATACCTATTAGTCTAAAATTAAAAAGATTGACCATACCAAATGTCCAGGAGTGAAGCAACTGGAACTCTCTTACACTCTGTGCTCCCTCAAACAGTGCAGTCACTTTGGAAACTGTCAGTTTCTTAAAAAAGTAAATGCACATGATCTAGTCGTTTCACTGCTAAAAGCATATTTCTATACAAAAACTTATACTTAATGTTATAACTGCTTTGTTTTTAATAGTAAAAAACTGGAAACATCCCAAATGTGCATCAAGAAGTGAATGGATAACCAACTGTGATATAGCACATAGTTGAACAGTACTTAGCAATCAAAATGAAAGAGCTCTTGATACATGCTACAACATGGATCTCAAAATACTTATATTGAGTGAAAGAAAGTGGTATTTTAAAAAGCACATAATTTATGATTGCATTTTTGTAAAATTTTAGGACATGCAAACTAATATAGTATTTAGGAACCGAGAGCAGATCAGTGGTTGCTTGGGGTTAGTGGGGTCAAGGGGTGAAATGGATGGATTACTAAAGAGTAAAAGGATGGGGGAAGGACACATATGTAATACCCTTTGTAATACTTATTATAATATATATATTTTTTTAAATATATTTTATTGATTTTTTACAGAGAAGAAGGGAGAGGGACAGAGAGTTAGAAACATCGATGAAAGAGATCGATCAGCTGCCTCCTGCACACCCCCCACTGGGGATGTGCCCGCAACCAAGGTACATGCCCTTGACCGGAATCGAACCCGGGACCCTTGAGTCCGCAGGCCGACGCTCTATCCACTGAGCCAAACCGGTTCGGCAATATTTTTTAAAAAAAGAATTAAAAAAAAGAAAAAAAAAAGTAAGCTAAAAAAAAATAAAGAGTAAAAGGAAATTCTGTATGGTAATAGATATGCTCATTAAGTTGATTGTGAGCATGGTCTCATGCTTTACATATGTTAAAACTTATCACGTTGTACACACTAAAAATACAGTTAATTGTATGTTAATTACTTAGTAATACTGCGCTTTTTTTTTTTTTTTAAGAAAAGATCCTTTTGGGGCAGAAAAAATAATTACACTTAAAAGTTTGAAGTAAGCCTTTGCTTTTTAAAGACATTGACACATATTGATTTGTAAACATTTTTAGAATTATAAATGCATAAAAATACAAAGAAACTCTTTTATTCAGAGACTTGATTTTCTGCTAACACTGCACCTGAAGCACAAACACACCATTTAAAAATGAAACAAAGTAAAGGTGAAAATAGAGGTCAGGAATGCAAGGCATGCTAATTCAAAATGTAATCTTGACATTTAGTTGAGATAAATATCTTTCCTTCTGCATTTGTACAGAATTGAAAATTGACTAGGACATTAGTGAGAACACCCAAAGACTATTTACTGGAGCTGAAATGTAAAAGTGAAGTGGCAAGGGATCCATGATTTATGGATATAGCTTGGTTCAGTCAAAGGAGAAGTGAATTTTAATATCTCAAGCATATACCTTGCTAAATAATTTCTCAGTGTAAAATTGACTCCATGAGCTGAAAATTGGCCAAAAAGAAATGTAGAACTGATATCCAGGAAAAGCTAAGAGGGCAATTAGCCCTTTCCTTGTCAGTGTTAAGATTATTTGCTATCATGCACTCACTTGTATTTGACCTGATGTGGTTTAAAAAAACTCTTATAAGTAGATTTTCATCCAATCTCTTTCAGTCACTTTCTTTAAGAATCTGCCCTTTACATTTTATAGTCTTTGAGGTCAATAAAATCATGATCTTAGGTATATGTAGTTCTCAATTTTATATAATCAACCTTATTCACTGATGATTTTAAACCTGTTTTGGCATTTATACTTTCCTGATTCCATCTACTCAATCAAACATCATTATCCAGGCTCCCAAGATCTTCTATTTTTCCCTTTGGCTACCTTCCTTTGGCTGTTTCTCTGGCTATTTACAATCTTATTTGAGTGTGTGTGTGTTCTCTCTCATTCCTGGTAAAATTAAACATGTTAAATGTTGAATAGTAAATTGACTTCTTGTTGTCAGCTTAATAAAAATACTTACCAGGAGAAGGTAAGATTAATAAAAGCGAGCTTAAATTTCCTCTGCCATTCAGCTATTTGCAGCTTGCCTTTTACCTGAATTTGTGATTGGTCTTCATTTTCGTGACTATGCATATTTCTCTTTTTGTCATTTCTTTATACAGTGGGGCCTTGACTTACGAGTGTCCCGACTAATGAGTTTTTTGAGATACCAGCTGTCTCTCAGCCAATTTTTTGCATTGAGTTGACAGAGTAATTTGAGTTAATGAGCTCGGTCTCGGAACGAATTAAACTCGTAAGTCAAGGCCCCACTCTATTAATCAATAGGTCTTTCTTTTAAAACTTTCTACATTTCACCTAGAGATCAAGATCCCATCACAAACAAATTTGTATTTGCTTCCTAAGTGACAGGATAGTTATTCTGTTGTGCTTTTGCTGTGTGCGAACTACAAATGTGGGCATTCGTTTAGGGACAGGGTGAGGAAGGACGTGGTAAAAGACTGTCAGTGAAATATAGATTTATTGATTAGTTTCATCAGCAGAATATCAGCTGTATCCACCTTAGATGGGGTGAAATATTATTCAGGAGGGCTGGTAACTATGTCATTGCCATAATGAGGCAAGGGCTAAAATGAATCAATCTTTTTTGAAATAATTTTTGATTGTGCAAGTGTTCCCAGTAGTTGGGAGGACCAGATGCAGAGAGCACAGGTGCTGGGGACAGTTAAGAATTATCTACATATTTTAGGTTCTGGCAGCACCTCAAGTCATTCAAGCTCACCAGTCTACATTAGAACCTGAAACAAACTTTGATTTTTAGTGTAATTAAGTTGGGAGGCATATATGAGGAAATGTGTATAAAACTCTGGTATTATTATCATAGTTCTATCCCTTGCCTTTGAGTTTTTCTTATTTGCCAAATATGATTTCTTGGACAGGTCTTTCTTAAACAATTTTGTTGAACCTCATATAATAACAATATAAGACAGTTCTATAAAACAAGCACTAAATAGCCATTCCACTCATACTATTAAAAAACCTGTAGCAAGTGCTTAAGTGATAAACTTGTAATGTGTTATACTAAAATAAAATTTGGTTTTGAAAAAGAAACATGCAACTAACATGCAACCTCAAAATTTTAAGGGAATAGTACTTCTCTCTTTATAATAAGTAATAAGTAAGACAATTTGTGGCACATGAATATGAAGTGCTCTACCCTACTGGATCTCTTTCAACATTGACATTCATTTTACCAATTAAAAAAATCCAAATGAGCTAGAGCATAATTAATCGCAAACTATATTAATGAAAGTCTATACTTACTTTCTAAGGTAACTAAGGAAGTGAGGAAAATATTAATATAATATATAATGCAAATGTGACTTCCTGTCTTTGGAGATTTAAGACATTATAGTCTGTTACCTTAGGGTAATGGGTGATGGAATTTTAAAAGCGAGAGAATAAATTGACAGCCTTGTAATTTTCTGAGAGTACTTACTACTCAAGTGGCAGCAATTATTTTAAAAGATTATTGTGAAATGTGTGCAATCTGGAGGGTACTTATGTTTTAACTGTCTGTCTTTAAATGTACTGTTCGTCATATGTGAAGATGTTTTCACCCAGCCTCAGCAGTGGTGACACACCTGCACTACCCCATCCCTTCTGGCTTTCCCAGTTCTAGACTGTCACTCAAGGCAAGAGGCTTTGGGGGATTATAACCCATAGGTTGCAATTCCCCTTGAAAGATAAAAAGAGGGTTCCCCAAAAACCTTATCCACGAGCATCACTGTGCTGTGCCAGCACAACCAAGGGTTCGGTGAGCCTGAGTGTGTGTGTGTGTGTGTGGGGGGGGGGGGGACGACAAAGGATGTAGAAAAGACAGACAGAGAATAAGCTGGGTCTAGGGCAGAGATGGCGAACCTATGACATGAGTGTCAGAGGTGACATGCGAACTCATTTTTTTGGTTGATTTTTCTTTGTTAAATGGCATTTAAATATATAAAATAAATATCAAAAATATAAGTCTTTGTTTTACTATGGTTGCAAATATCAAAAAATTTCTAGGCACAAAGAACACTAGGGGGTGCACCAAGAAAGCATAAAAAATGAGGAGACAAAAAAACATGACAGAAATGGAGGATATAGAGCTAAAAAATGCAATTTTGAGGGCTTTCAATAATTTGCTAGAAACTGCCGATAAACTTGATGAGAGCCTCAAGAAAACTAATGAGACCCTCGATGTTCTGATAAAGAACCAACTAGAAATTAAGCATTCACTGACTGAAATAAAGAATATTATACAGACACCCAACAGCAGACCAGAGGAGCGCAAGAATCAAGTCAAAGATTTGAAATGCGAAGAAGCAAAAAACACCCAACCGGAAAAGCAAAATGAAAAAAGAATCCGAAAATACGAAGATAGTGTAAGGAGCCTCTGGGACAGCTTCAAGCGTACCAATATCAGAATTATAGGGGTGCCAGAAGATGAGAGACAGCAAGATATTGAAAACCTATTTGAAGAAATAATGACAGAAAACTTTCCCCACCTGGTGAAAGAAATGGACTTACAGGTCCAAGAAGCACAGAGAACCCCAAACAAAAGGAATCCAAAGAGGACCACACCAAGACACATCATAATTAAAATGCCAGGAGCAAAAGACAAAGAGAGACTTTTAAAAGCAGCAAGAGAAAGAAAGTCGATTACCTACAAGGGAATACCCATACGACTGTCAGCTGATTTCTCAACAGAAACGTTGCAGGCCAGAAGGGAATGGCAAGAAATACTCAAAGTGATGAATGCCAAGAACCTACAACCAAGATTACTTTATCCAGCAAAGCTATTATTCAGAATTGAAGGTCAGATAAAGAGCTTCACAGATAAGGAAAAGCTAAAGGAGTTCATCACCATTAAACCAGTATTATATGAAATGCTGAAAGGTATCCTTTAAGAAGAGGAAGAAGAAGAAAAAGGTAAAGATACAAATTATGAACAACAAACATGCATCTATCAACAAACGAATCTAAGAATTAAGTGAATAAATAATCTGATGTACAGAATGAACTGGTGATTATAATGAATCAGGGACATAGAAAGGAAGTTGACTGACTATTCTGGCGTTGGGAAGGGGTGTGGGGGATGCGGGAAGAGACTGGACAAAAATCGTGCACCTATGGATGAGGATAGTGGGTGGGGAGTGAAGGCGGAGGGTGGGGCGGGAACTGGGAGGAGGGGAGTTATGGGGGGTGGGAAAGAGGAACAAATGTAATCTGAACAATAAAGATTTAATTTAAAAAAATTCAATTATATCAATATTTAGCCAGAAACAGGTTTTTAGTATTTGTTTTAATAGAGACTTGAGTATTGTAGTAGGTAGGAAAGGACAAGTCAAAGAAATGTGTTTTAATGGCTAGAAATTTCATTACCTGTCATCTTTGGCTTTCTTTTATTTATAACCAAGGTTTCTGTATTAAGAATGTAGATAACTCACTGTCTGTATTTGTACACAAAATCAACTAGATAATACTTTAGCTAATCAACAACCAAAGGAAGAGATAGTTTTAGATTTAATCTAATACAGCTATCTTGCTGTTTGAAATAAGCAACTGTCTATTTGACAATCTAGTTCTTATTACAGTTTAGAAAATAAAAATAGAATTAATATTTATTAAAAAAAAAAAAATTTCTATATGTGACACGGCACCAGAGTTAAGTTAGGGTTTTTCAAAACACTGACATGCTGAGCTCAAAAGGTTTGCCATCACTGGTCTAAGGGGATCTCCTGTGCCTGGCTGAGGCCACAGAGAGAGATCCAGAGGGCAAGCTGAGCCTTTATTTCGTAGCCAGAGGTAAACAAGGTAGTGGTCACCATAGTTACAAAGTTCTTGTGAGTTTCAGTTGTTTTGGCAGCACTTGCTGCACCTCCCACAGCCCATTAGCTATCCAGATAAGATCAGGGCAGTGGTTCTCAACCTTGGCTGCACATTAGAATCACCTGGGAATCTTTTTAAAATCCTGATTTCCAGGCCTCATCCTCCAGAAATTCTGTTTCTTCGTTATGGGGTGGGGCCACAACATTAGTAACAAAGAAACAGAATTTCCGGAGGATGAGGCCTAGAAATCAGGATTTTAAAAAGATTTCCAGATGATTCTAAGGTGCAGCCAAGGTTGAGAACCACTGCTCTAGGGAGTGTCATAAGGTAAGCTTAATTATTCGAGAGGGCTGTGCCCTCTAAGCTGGGACTTGTTTGTGGCTTGCCAATAGGTCAGTCTGAGGCTTAACCCTATAGCCGCTCCCTACACATCACATTTTCTTGGAGCTGGTCAACTTTTAGGTAGATTAGTGAACTGCATACAAACTGCACAAACTCTTATTTTACAGATTTAGAAAAAGAATTGGAATGGAAATCATAATTATATTGGTCTGAGGATACTATACATCAAGTCATCACAGTGATGTAACATTTTCATACTTGAAATTATATCCTAAGTTCCATTTTCAGTTTTTCTCCCTATTTTAAAGAATAAGTCTTATGTCTACCTTATAACTTTGACAGTGAGTTTTAGCTTAAAGTAATGATGTTTTTTCTTGTGACTTGGTAGAATGTTAGAATTGCTATTTGCTGAGCCCTTACCATGTGTTAGGCATGGAAAATACAAAAATATTGAAAACCACCAACTCTTTCTTATGAAGTTAGTTGAAGTTAGTTAATTACTTCCAGACAAAGATGGAAGTAATCAGATTCCTATCCAAATGTACCAGCTGAAGAACTTGAGATTACAGTGCTCTGTTGGTTCTGCTTGGATATATTGATCACCTTGGTTCATGCCAGGATCATCATAAGAGCTTCTGAATGGATCAAGAGCAGGCTTTGCTGCTCTGTTAGAAGAGTTTGGTACCAACTGCCCTGTGATGACCTTGCAACCTGGAACAAGGTCAGGTCTAAGGCTTGTGAGTGAGGATGCATAAAACTTTAGCATGCTCTTCAATTCTTGGTAATTCTGAGTGCCTGGTGAGGGACTCAAGTTTAATTACATAGGAAAAAGCTGTTCTATATCTTCACAGAGCTTCTCCATCACCACCTGCTTGCAGGAGGCATGGTGGCGAAGTGGAAAGAATACAGCATCTGGATTATACTAATCTCAGTTGAATTTTTGACTGTGGAATTTGGAGGCCTTATGGTCTTAGACCAGTCACCTAATCACTCCAAGACAATTTTCTCAATCACAGATTTATCATCATAATAAATACATTGATAGGGCTGTTTTGAGGGTCTTAATAAAAAAATCAGCTATGGCTGGTGTGGCTCAGTTGGTTGAGTGTTGTCCCATGCATCAAAAGGTTGCTGGTTCAATTCCTGGTCAGGGCACATTCCCTGGGTTGCAGACTCGATCACCAGTAGGGGACATGCAGGACACAACCACATTGATGTTTCTCTCTCTCTTTTTCCCTCTCCCTTTCCCTCTCTTTCAAATAAATAAAAACATCAAAAAAAGCCAAGATGAAGCTGCTCTATAAATTGAAAGGAATTTCTGAAAGGCTAGCTGCCTCAGAGCCTTTTTTAGAAAAGAATCAGTAGTATACATCCAATAGAAAATAGATTAATGCCCATAATTATTTATTATATTTTTTCTACAGACAACACTGAGAGAGTCAAGGTTAACTAAGAGGGAGCCTTGCAATGGTTTAAATAGTAAATGACATAGAGGGTAATTACATTGGATACTGATTAAGGAAAGTCAACAAATACTAACTTTCTTTTTCTCTTAATACATTTAACAATAATTAAAGGCTGTGGAATTCAACCCACATAAATCCCACTTCTCTTTTCAAATGTGAGAAGAAATTCTTGTATACTTTGTTTTCTTGCATACTTTTTGAGGCAGAGTCATAATATGATTGTATAGAAAAATAACGTGATCTTCACTATCTATATGATTAAAATTTCATTTCTTTCTATTTAGCACTGCAGCACATGAAAACTGATGGATTTATTGTCAGAACGTTTGGTGTGTGTGATTGGGATTTTCTGACAAAATATGGGCTATGTGACACATATATGCACTTCAGGGGACCTGCGGCCAGTGGAGGAATGCAGGGCTGCTGGAAGGGCAAGCACACTTTTTCCTGGCAGCTAAAACTGTTCTCTATCCAACAGATAGTTTTCCTTCTTATTGTGTGAGACATGTCCTACATATTGTGTCACAATGAGAGTTCTAAGAAATCTGCATGTAAGTTTCAGAATTTACCATTATTGTCAAGTCCTGAAAGCTGTATGCATCCCGACCAGTAACATCAAATTGGAGCCAATTTCCAGATCTCATAGCGAAATGGAAATGTTTATTAACAGAGAAACATCCAAATCTGACATTTAAGAAATTTCAACAGGGTGCACGCAATATGAGGAAATGAATCTTTATAGCACCCTCCGCTACCTCTGATTTCTTCAGGCTACCCATTTATTCTCAAATAACCACAATTTTCAGCCTGTCGTGGGCATTGATAAGTCAGATCAGCAGATGTGCTGGTCTGCAGAGGCTAACTTGGGAACAAGCTGTTTTGCACAGAGGCAACCTTACGCAGCGAGCTCTATCTAAGACAAGGAGCCTCAGGGACGGATTCATCTTTGCCCTGCAGAGTAGAATAACAAGTGTGACATTTAAAAAGAAGTTCTGTTATGAGTTAGAAAATTGTGTGACTATATTAATTATTAAAATGATGAAACAATTATATTAGTAATACTTTATTGTTGCCAGTAAGTTTTAAAAATAGAGATTATTAAAGATTATTATTTTTTTGAATATATTTTATTGATTCTTTTACAGAGAGGAAGGGAGAGAGATAGTTAGAAACATTGATGAGAGAGAAACATCGATCAGCTGTCTCCTGCACATCTCCAACTGGGGATGTGCCCACAACCCAGGTACATGCCCCTGACCGGAATCGAACCTGGGACCTTTCAGTCCGCAGGCCGACGCTCTATCCACTGAGCCAAACCGGTTTTGGCTATTAAAGATTATTTTATTGAAGAACACTGGGCAGTGAGAGCCGATGAGTAGTGATACTACTAATAGCTGACACATTGAACTCAAACTTTATGCCACCCTCTGTCCTGAGTGTTTTATTGGCTTTATCTATAATTGTCATATAAAATATGCTATGGCTTTGAGAAATTAAGTTGTTTGCCTAGGATTACTAATTCAGTAACTGTTGTTTTGGGACTCACAATGGTTAAAATCTTCATGACTGCACTGCATTACCTCCTTCCCATACATGCTTTCAGCCTGGGTTTTATAAGCAAAGAGATGTGGTGAGGAGTCATAAAGGGGGATACACTCACAAACACTGGTCTTTGTAAATGTGATGTGATTTACATAGGGATTATGCTGTTTGAATAATGACTCAGAGCTGTCCTGCATTTTTCTCCATTGATTATGCCCAGGGCAGTGTGGTCAGAAGGCGGCTATGTTGGCAAGTAGAATATACCATCTGGTTGTTCAGTTAGATGCTGCTTACAGCTTAGTCATGTGCAAAGCCTTGTTACACTCCCTGGCAAGAATCTGGAGGATGTTAGTGCTTAATCTCTAGTAATTTATAGAGAATCTCTTTCTTTCCCGTTCTAGGCATACCTGAAACCAAAGTCAAGGGCTGCTTTTAGCCTCGGCTCTTGTACTGTCATACTGGGTCCCACTGTGGTATATTTGTGCCTGCTTTTCCCTTCCTTAGGAAACTTCATTACCCATAGTTTCCACTCATCACCCCTGAACATCACCGAAGGTTCTGATTTAGTCCCACAACTCTTTACCAGCCCACACTGATGCTTTTCCTGTTGTGATTCTGATTACCAGAAGAATGTGCCCTTATGCCTCTAAGCCTTCAAATAATGACATTCTAGCTTTGTTTTTTGGTTCTTACAAATAAAGAAAAAAAAAATCCTGCAAGCTCAGAGACAATGTCAGGGACACTGTCTTTATTTGTGTATCTTTACAACACACTATAAGGTAAAAGAAAGACTTGTTGATTGGTGCATTTTTACAAATTGTGCTGTCTTCAATGTTTATTTTAAAACCTGTCTCCTGTACGGCTTTCCCACTGCTCTGGGTGATTTTGGCATAAGGCCCCTGTGACCTCTCAAGATCTCATTCAGCGATGAGATTGCAGTCATGAAAAGCTGAGGTATTTTATATTAAGAAATGTCTTTTAAATGGATGTAATTTAAATCTTATATTCTTTCTTTCCTATTTTCTCTTGCTAAATGCGCTGTAAGGATACTTCTGTGTATTGGGATGACCCCCGTTCCTTGCATTTTCTCCGCACAAATAGTTCATCGTATTTTGTTTATAAACTGTCGTTCCTCAGAAAGAGGTGGCACATTTTAAATGAAGAATTCTTATAGAGATCATCTTCATGAGGAAAATTACTACCTCCTTTTCAAGTTGGAAATATAATAAATTTTATTTTATCATGATTCTCCAGCTCCAATCTACATTAAATGTTTGTAGTTGTTCCTGTCTGACCTTCTGGGTATGTCCTTTTTTTCCCCTTCTTCTTCTCTCTGTCTCTCTCTACTTGTGTAAAGTACTTTTAAAGTTTATACTGAAGATGGTTTTATTTTAAAGTAATGTCCTCTGTTAGTATTTAAGTTGGGATATGTATGGACTATAAGCTATTTGACCTAGAAGAATTTAAATTCCCCGAGCTTTTGAAAAAAATTCATCTTTAATCAAGAATGATAAATAAACTTACTATCAATATCACTTTCTTCTTATTACTACCATTATTATTATTATCAAAATTTTTTTTGTGTGTTGGCATAATGAGTTTTTATTTACTTATTTTTTGTTGAATTTATTGGGGAGACATTAGTTAATAAAATTATATAAGTTTCAGGTGTACAATTCTATAATACATTACATTACCCTTATTTTTAAACGATTTTTATCTTACTGGGTTTTTTCAACATCACATCCACTAATGAACATAAAAATCCTTTGCAAATGATATTTTCCAGTCAGTGTTATTTATGGTTCTTATGATTCTCCTAATCATAGATAGGGGACAACTAGGAATATCTCAAAAGAGAAAATGATTACATAAGAAAACATATCAAATGATCATTTCTAGGAAAGAATGGCTATAACAGGCTATATATAGGATGGGACAAAGAAGGTTTACAGTTGTTCATATTGAAAATAATACAATAATTAACAAACAATAGTACAAGAATAAAATCTGTGTTTTGTGTGCTTACAACTGTAAGACCTACTTTTGCCACACCCTGTGTTTGCAAAGATGTGAAGTTTAAAGGTAGAAAAAATATTAGATTTGATGTTAGGAAATGAAGGTTATTAGATTAGTAAATTTATCAAAGTTAGCATGACATAAAATACAAAAAATACCCCAACAAAATTTGTAAGACATTTTTCACATCTTGTACTTCCTCTTTGCTGACAATAGGAGCATAATTGTAACAAAAAATAAGGACACAAAAGGTTTTTATTCTTGCCTGCAGCAACCAGCTTAATGGTAAAGCTTTGAAATAGCATACATCAAAGCATTTATATCAAAAAACAAAGATTAAAAAGAGTGTCTGAAAAAATATTTGGTATAATTTGTTTCTAGTTGCAGTACATTTGTCATATCAAACAAAATACAGTTGAAAGTCAGATTTACCTAGATTGATTTTTTCCACCTAATTTTTAAGCATATATTAGACAGGTTGGTGATAAAATATTCAAAGGTGTTTTTAACTACTTCTTTTGAGGTGTGTTAATAACAAAACAACCTTTTCTTGCCTCCAGCAAACCCAGTAGCAAAAATTACTTCTAACATCCAGATGGTATTCTTTTAACATTCACTGAAAGCAAGAATAACACACTGACATACCATAGTTACCTACTGTCAAGTCTGTATAATTATATTCACAGTTCACATGAAACCACAAGTTTTGAAATAATAAATTGTATTGCAGTGATATAAATATAGCTTTTATAGTGATAGTGAGGCGGTCTGTTATAGAAGAGTCTACACTAGAAAACAGGATACTGGTTCTGGTTCTTACTCTGTTACACTGTGTGGGTAAATTTGTGCAAGTCTCTTAACCTCACCAGACTGTTGTTTATTTATTGCCTAAAAAACAAGGTTGGAGTAAACAACTTTAAAAAAATATATTTTTATTGACTTTAGAGAAGAAGGGAGAGGATAGAGAGAAACATCAATGTTGAGAGAATTACTGATCAGCTGCCTCCTGCATGCCCTACACTGGGGATTGAGCCACAACCCGGCATGTGCCCAAACAGGGAATCGAACTGTAACCTCCTGGTTCATAGGTCAATGCTCATCCATTGAATCACACTGGCAAGGCTGGAGTATACAACTTTTAAGGTTCTGTCTATTCCAAAAATGTTTTAATTTTATAAGCCATGTGCCCAGGTGTGCCAAAAAAGGTATTTTCCCCCCTATGAATTAGCTTAAATTATATAAAGTGCCTCTTCTGCCTGACACCAGGCAATGTTAATTTTGGTTTATGGTAGCTAGATTTTGTCTATTAACCTTTAAATCCAATTTGTTATTAATTGCCCCTCCTATCTCATTCATTATGGTTTGGGTGGCTATAGTCACAGGTGTGGTTACCTGATCATCTGTTTGTGTCTGCCCTTTGTGGCATCTGCTGAAATGTACACAATCTCCCATCTGGTTCACGGGCATTGCAGACTTCCTCAGAGATGCCCTCTGTGGTATCTGAATTCGGCTCTATATAATCCAGGTCATGCCCCCATCCTTGTAGCTCCTCTTAGATACTTTCTCTCTGATAACATCTACATCTCTTTCTGTTTGTCAGCTAACATCTACAACTCAATTTTCTTGAAGGCATAAAAAATATAAGCAGCTCTCCCACGAAGCCAAATGGAAAACCTTTGTATGTTGCCTGGGTTACATAGACCTCATTTTCATATCTCCCCCAAGGAGGCCTCACTCTCAGGTCCTCAAACCCATCTGAGGTTGTATTGCACCCCTGCCCAGAACATAGCTGGGGCGGGGAGCGGGGGGGGGGGGGTGGTGGAGGATGCAGCTCTGCTCAAGAGTCTGTCTCAGTCTGATGTCTTGCTCCCTCTCCAGCTCTCCTTTTTATTCTCTCTCCTTGAAGACCCCCAATTTAATCTCAGAAGGGAGAAGGATGACAAGAACAAGATGGCATATTCTGCAATATCTGTTATTAGACCAGGAGCTTGGGATCATAATGTGAAAACATTTGTAATTCAAAAGCCCTTTTTTTCCTCAAATATATGATCATGGACATCAAAATTCTGTCTTAAAACTCAGTACAGAGCATTGACTCATATATTACTGTTTATTTTTGCAGTAAAGATATTTTCCTGAGGGCATATGTGGAAGGTTTTGGCTTCTTAGATCTAGGGAGAGTTTCATGTACAAAAAGTATATGTTCACATAGCAGTTCATACTTGTAAATATTGCCCCTTCACATACTTTTCAATATTTTATACTGGTGTCTCAGTTTTTATAGTATACAACTTTTGATAAATGATTCTCTTTTTAGGTTAACATAATACACAAAAGGTAATAGAGACAGAGTTTTGTTTTGTTTTTGAAGTATATCAATATTGTAAAATTCTTAGGTTACTTGAGCATGCTCAATGAATATTATCTTTTATTTCTATGGCCCCTAACAGGGGTAGAAATTGTGAAGTTCTTCCATTTTCAGTATCCTTAGAAATAGACTACTTTACAGATTCTTTACCATATAAAAAGAAATGGTTTGGGCCTAAATTAAAAAAAAATGTATCTGAGTGGTATCAGGTAAAGGATAGAGTAGGTTGTTATGATTTCCTTTAAACCAACATAAAAATATTGAAAAATAAGCAGAAACTGTCAGAACCAACTTAGAAGTCTGGAAAACAAAGTTTACAGCAACAAGCTATTGCTGAATTTTAAAAAAGTGCAACTTAAAAATGGTAGGAAAGTCTTTTTTTTTTTTTTTTTTTAATAGTAACTCACTTTTATTACTGATTTAGGCAATATTTAAGCATCAATGAAACAAGAGGGCAGAGAGTGCCCAAGGGCTAGTGTAGGCAAACAACAAACCCCACACCCCCAATAAAAGGGCAGCTACTGCAAAAACCATGGCCCCAGGGAAGGACGTACTTCCTAGGACGGGACACTCCTGGGGCCTCAATGCCCGTTTTCGGACTGACTCTTAGGACGAAACTGGGGCACAAAATGCTGCATGGTCTGCACCGCTATGGCAAGCAGGTGGAGCAAGGAAGCAGTAGAAATTTGCAGGAGGTCAGCATCTTCAGCAGTTAAGCGGATGAACAGGTCACTGTCAGCCACTCTGAGGTCCCAGTGAACCCTCCCGTGGTAGGTTTCGGCCCCTGCCATCAGGTATCTGCGGGCCACCTCCACATCCACATAGGTCAGGAAAGGCACCGTGAGGGCGAACTCCGACAGTCGGCTTCCCGGACGTCTGTGGGAGGTAGAGGCCACTGCAGCCTGCCCCGACTCCTGCGAGGCTGCCTCGACCTGCGAGGCCGCCTCGACCAGGGGGGGCCCCTCGACCTGCGAGGTAGGAAAGTCTTAACGGTGTTTTACTTGTCCATTCCCAGCACCCTCATTATTGAAAGTGGTAGCCCACAAATTCAGTGAGGGATTGTGGTCCCTGATTCTGGAAAGAGTAGAGCAGAACTTGTTGGCAAATTATTTTGTATGTCTGTTCTAACCTTCTGGGGGCTACCCAAAGTTCTGACACCAGACACTTGTCTCTGTTGCACCTACCGGGAACTCATGCAGACTGGAAAAGATACTGGTGTTGTAGGAAAGCACCAGAAGGTAAAAGAGCAACAAGCAGCTGCCTAGAACAAAAGATGATAGTTGAAACATATAATAGACCAGGGAAGAAAAGCCTGGGAGAGAGAATGTTTCTTAGGGCAATTAGAGTATCTAAAAGCACCAGTGTGTACAGATTAATTAGAAAGTCACACACATGCACACATGGGAAAAAAGCATGCTCAGAAAACACCTGGGAAAAAGTAAGCTTTCAGACTCCAAGCAGGCTGATGTCTAGGCAAAATGCAAGCCTGGTTAATTTGAAGGAGGGCCCCAGAACAGAGACAGTCTGCAAAGATTTGAAGTAGTTTTTCTGTCTCTCATTTTCTCTCTCTCCTTTTCTTTTTCTTTTTCTCCTGGCACTCAAGGAAATCTCTCTCAAAACCCGAGCTCACTAGCTGAACACAAGCTAATGAACAGAGTCATCAATAACCATACACAGCAAGGAATAAAGTCTGCAATAGTAGTTGGGAAAAGTCACTAAACCGTGGATTACTATAACCTTCAACAGTCAACAAAATGGCAAACCATGGATAAGAGGGAGAGTATGTTTTCCAGAATTACCACATTATAATATTTTTAAAAAATCACAGGAACAAAATAAATGGAGAGAAACTGTCCTAGAGGAAGCCTAGACATTGGATTTCCTAGACAATGACTTATAAACAGTCTTTAAAAAAACTTTAAAAATGTGGTATGCTGTACATAACATATAATTTGATATTTTAACCATTTTAAGTATACTGTTAAGTGGTATCAATTACACTTCACATTGTTTTGCAACCATCACCATTATCTCCAAAAGTTTTTCATCATCCCAAACACAAATTCTGTATCCATTAGACCAGGGGTCCTCAAACTTTTTAAACAGGGGGCCAGTTCACTGTCCCTCAGACCGTTGGAGGGCCGGACTATAGTTTAAAAAAAAAAAACTATGAACAAATTCCTATGCACACTGCACATATCTTATTTTGAAGTAAAAAAACAAAACGGGAACAAATACAATATTTGTATTTGCATGTGGCCCGAGGGCCGTAGTTTGAGGACCCCTGTATTAGACAATAGCCCCATTGCTACCTTGCCCAGCCCTTGGTAACGTGTTGCCTGCTCTCTGTAACTATAAATTTGCCTATTCTAGATACTTCCTATATGTGGAATCATACATCTTTTGTTTCTGGCTTATTTGACTTAGCATAATGTTTTTTAAGATTTATCACTGCTATAGCATATATTCAGCTTTTTAGAAGGCTGAACAATAGTCTATTGTATGTATATATATTGTTTTGTTCATAATAACATTATTCATAATAGCCAAAGAGTAGACACAACCAACTACCTGTCAACTGATGAATAAATAAACAACAATAAAAAAGACATAATCAATGGACGTGGCCTTTACATGAAAAAAAAATTCCCATTCATATTTAAAAATTCACAGAATGCTTCATGGAGAAGGTGAACTTTAAACTGAACCTTGGAGGAAGTATGACAGAAATAGAATTAATGATTCTATTAATGATTTTTGTTATCCTAAATACACATTTTGATTATAAGGTGTTATCACTTAAATGACTACTTTAGTAAGATTCTCTGCAGAGATATGGAAGTATAGGTCATTATCCAATTTCATCAGACACGTGTTTTCTCCAAGAGAGTATCTATTATTATTCTCATCAATCAAATAGGATATGTTTTCTGTGGTTGGGATATGTGTAATGATACATCAAGCCACAGATGGTTCTATTGGTGAAAAGCATCTTAATGCTTTTTTCTTTAGTATATAAAAAAGATGAGAATGGTCTGCTTATTATTAAAGAAAATATGCACAGAATTAACTTTTGACTCAAATGATAACATTTTTTATTTTGATCACAATTTATGTGTCTGTAAAAGCCCATGGGTCTGTCAAATGCAGCTAAATGTTTTTGCCTGCCCTCTTTTTCTGCTCTTTCATCCCTTCTTAAACAAACAAGTCTACTCTCTTTACCTATGTGACCAAATGGAGATTAATTTATCTTTTACATATATTTTGGCTAATTTGAATAATTTACTTTTGTTTAATTGTGTTTGTTCTGTAGCAATATAGAACATTTCTATTCAAATTAGCAGAAAATCACTGAAGTGATTATTGTCCTTGACACACTCTTGGGAATCCTGAGTATATGTGCTTTTCTCTATATTCTAAAAGATGATAAAGATGAGACAAAGACCTAAGCCTGAATTCATATATCAGGAGTTGGTGATAGCTTCATTTTGTTCTTTGCTTTCTTCAATAGTATTTGACTTGAATATTTTACTATTTGGTAAAGACTTCCATAAGCAGACTTTAAAATGGAGTCGAAGTAGTAAAAAGAGATGGATTGCATCACAATAGGCAGATGGTGGAGATCTGAAGTAATGCATTGCCTCATTCCTTTGGTGGAAAGGAATCTGTTATTATTTCTGGCAGATTACTTAACCCGGCAGAAAATGAAGACTGTGTGTTTGAAATCCAAATGAATTTTCCAAAAATTTATCACTGAGGTTGGGTGAAGACATGCCTCATCAGTATTCAGTGCATCTGTCTTAAGATGAAAGAGGAGAAGAAACTCCTCAGGTGGAAAGAAAATAGAAGTTACTTTATCTGAGAGGAAAAGCTGCCATCAGTTATTCACACCCAACACCCATTGACTTCAATCAACTTCCACCTCTGCGTAGAAAAACTAGACTGCACAGTAGAAATTTGAACTTCATAGTATGACAGAGGGATCAAGGCTTTCATAATGAGTTTAATAACTTGAATGCAGAAAGAATCATTGGAAAGTGGAGAGACTTAAAATTATGTTGGCTGTTGAATTTTATCTATTTTGGAGATGGAAAGTTTTAAAGTGCATGCATATATTCATATAGATGTGTCCTTGCTGGAATTCAAAAGTAAATATGAGACCATAACAATGTTACATAAATTGTTTTAACTCATGAGTTGAAGAACTGGGGTATTTTGATCCCCAAATAAGTAATTTGAATTATTATGTTTTGATTATGAGCATTACTTACATTCTTAAATTTGATTTTCATAGTATCCTTGCTTCTTTTCCTCTCTCCTCTGCCCCTCCTAATTTCTAAAAAAAGAGTGAATAATAAATAAGATTTTTGAGTGTTTCCTATATGTCAAGTCTTTAGCTATTTAGTTTTACATGCATTGTCTCATTATTTCTTACTATAGATCACTTGACGTAGGAAACTTAAGTCAAGAAAGGTTAAGCAACTTTTCTAGGTCACACACCTAGAGTGGTTTTATTTTGTTTTTAAGATAGGGGAAGGATGTTTATAGGCGAACGAAGGGAGACTCTAAGGAAGATGAATTTACAGAAAAATGGGCTTGTTTTATCCTGACTCTAATATTTAAACCCACATTTTTTCATCTGGACTCATCCACTCATTTCCTGATATCTCTCCATTGTCCTTTAATCCTTTTTGTTCCTTATCTCTTCTTCCTGCATCTATGTTTACTCTGGTACCTATATTCTTCACCTGTCTGTTGACATGTTCATTTATTTGGACCTTTCCTATTCTCTCCCGCTGCTGTTTTAGGGATTTTATAAGATTACTGTGGCTATTTTGATGATGTTTTTCTGCTGATGTGAGATTGTTGACAAGACTAATAGATGGTTATGGATAATACTGGTATCTTATTTATGTAACACTTGTATAGTTTACCAGGTGTAGTCAATGCTTGATCTATGTGACCTAAGGTAAAACCCAGGTGCAAGATACATGAAATAAGAGTAAATATGCTTATTTAAAAAGTATTTTGATATTATTTAAATAACAGTTTTTAAGAGAAAAGACACAATGCAAGGTATATGTTATTTTGTGCCTCAATTGCACAGGTCAGAAAAGAACCATACTTTCACTCACAGGGAGCCGGAAACAGGACCCTCAAGGTCTGAAATTGTGTAACAACTCAGTGCTTACTGACTCTCCTTACACGTTCAGATTTACCTTTCTAGGAGGAATGTGACAGTCTCCAAGTTATGAACCACTTAGACCAGGGGTCCTCAAACTATGGCCCGCGGGCCACATGCAAATACAAATATTGTATTTGTTCCAGTTTTGTTTTTTTACTTCAAAATAAGATATGTGCAGTGTGCATAGGAATTTGTTCATAGTTTTTTTTTTAAACTATAGTCCGGCCCTCCAACGGTCTGAGGGACAGTGAACTGGCCCCCTGTTTAAAAAGTTTGAGGACCCCTGACTTAGACCATCAGCGCAAATCAAAAGCTCCAAGTGGAAGCCTATTTTATGAGTGCCTCAGAAAGTGATAGAAAAATAATGGCTTTGGGGTTGTGGGGAAGGGGTGAAAAGGTGAAAGAATTAAGCCAAAACCAACACCAAACTTATAGACAAGAGTATGGTGATTACCAGAGGAAAAGAGGGGGTGGGGGAGGTAGAAGAGGGTAAAGAGGAGATAAGTGGTGATGGGAGGAGACTTGACTTTGGGTGGTGAACACAATACAATATACAGATAATGTATTATATAATTGCACACCTGAAATCTATATAAATTTAATTAATGTCACCCCTGTGAATTCAACAAATAAAAGAAAATGTTGGCTTTAACATGATGTTGTTTCTGAGTGCTGACTCCTGATGTAGATCAAAGTCAATTAGCGGCTTGTCTGTCTGGGCCATTGTGCTCTACACTGAGTACACTAAGTACCTCTCACTGCTCTGCAGCAGCAAAGGAACTGAAGGACAGTTTCTTAGTGTCAGAACAAGCAACTCACAACCATCAGAGTCACTGGCTTTGGGTGATTACGAATGAACCCTAAGAAAATGTGGTGTTCAGATACAATTCCATTTCAATCACAGGATGTGTCTCCTAGGAGCAGCCTCATATTAGGCTGTGGTGATGGGACATTGTGTGTTAGCTAGAGGCGCATGCCTGTAACACAAACAAATGGAAGGCATATCTGATGGAAAAAGATTTTGGGGGAAAACTTTATGTGAAATATATTTACTTTTAGTATTAAAGATGACAAGAAAAGACCTCAAATTTATGGTCCTGAGAGATGGTAAAGACCGCATTGAGACCACAGGCTTTGGGTTCAGTATGGACGCTGGCTCTTACTTGCCCTAGGTTACTTATATTCTTCGCCTGTTTCTTGACATGTCCATTTATTTGGACCTTTCCTATTCTCTCCCCTGCTGTCAGGGATTTTGTGAGATTACATTGGCTATTTTGATGATTTTTTTTTTCTGCTGGTGTGAGATTGCTGACAAGACTAATTGATGGTTATGGATAATACTTTATGTATAATACTTGCCCAACCTTCCTGTACTATAGTTTGTTTACCTACAAATAGAAGTGTAATACCTATCTCATAGGGCTGTAATGAGAATTATAAGCTAGGCTTTTATTACTATTTCTGGCTCTGCCTTTATTTCTGCCAAGTTATTCAGGGAAGTAAGTGTGAGGGGAAAGGCAGTTTTGGTTTGAAACCAGGAGATTGAAACCAAAACAATTACTAAAGAGGATGGGAAATGGCATGCTAACCAAAAAAGATATTTGTTAGTTTTTACATATGCTCTTACTTTAGCCTAATTGGACAATGTATTTCTCATTCACTAAAACACTATTTTGATATTATGCTGACATTATAGGACTCACTTTGCTTTTATTTTTGTTTAGATTAAAGATATCCTGTCCTTGATCTCTCTGGGAAGTATTATCACATCTTAGTTCCCTGGACATAATACCCAAAAGACATATTTGTCCTCAGAGTAAGAGGAGCATGTCTGTCTTCTCCAAACCCAATGCTGGAACCAATCAAGTTAAGCCTTTCTAGGCTTATACCTAGGTTCTTATTGCAGAGACCTATTTATTGGTCTTAGAAGTTAATTTCCTCTTGTAATAACTACTTATGGGCAATAATTCTGTTCTCTGAAGTGCCAGTAATGAATGGATGAATAAAACATAGTGGACCACTATGGAGTAGCCCTGGTATGCTTGAGAGAAGTGGAAGGGAAGTTGGGGGAGAGCCAGGAACGGGGAATAATTGAGCATGAGTAGTAAAGATCAACCACAGAGAGTAAGGCTGGGGGAACTCAGTTGTGCAACTGGCTGTAAAGGTTTCTGCCTCCAAACTGAGGGGCTTCCTTCCAATCAACCCTGTTGGAACTTAAAGAAACCTTGTCCCAAGAGCTGAGCCAAATGTATGGTTTCACTAGGAATGGTGGGTGGGCAGTGTGTATTAATATTCTAATTCAACTCATTCTTCCTGTAGTAGGGAAAAAGACTTGTGTATTTCTGAAGGTACAACAGAGGGGCAAGTACCCTATTCTTACCTTATACTCCCTCTCTCTTATTCACCTGGAGTGGGGGGATGAGAAGCTCTGATTTTAAGCAAAACTCAATGCTACTCTCACCTAATAATAATAAAATGGCAGCATTGTTTATAAAATTAGAAATAAGATATGTGGGTTTAATCATAGTCTTGCTTTACATTGAAACAGAGGTAATGAAAGAATAAATCTGTCCTTTCATACTGGTGGAATAAGTTGATCTCTACTCTCTAAGGGTCCTCATGATGGTTTTCTCAAGAGCAAAACTCCCTTGCTTCCAGAAATTTCTCCCACGACCCTTCACTGTGAACTATGTTTTACAAAACCACTCTAGATTTTCTTATGCTATCAACTTAGACTGTACTAAGTCAGGCAACATGAAGTATTTCTAACTGGAATTTTTTAAAACTCTTTTGCTTATTGAATTTATTTCTCTCTTTGTAAAAGTTAGTTTTGTACTATTTGTACCTCCTAATTATATTTCCACTTTTTCACCCTTTCTGACAGATACATCAGACAAATCTGAAGAGTTAAGTGTAGACATTATAAAATAAGTTCATTTTCCCTTAAGTCACATTTAATCAATAAATGATTCCATAATATTTTAAATTGTAATTTTCTCTTAATTTTAACAGTAATATCAATAACTTATAAACTAAAATATTTGGGGTTTAAATTTTTTTATGCCCACCCATGGGAAAACACATACATAGATGGCCCCCAACATAGGAGGTTCTACTGAACAATTTTTCGACTTTACAGTGGTGCCAAAGTGATATGCATTCAGTAGAGACCATACTTCAAATCTTGAATTTTGATCTTTTCCCAGGCTAGCAATACTCTCTCATGGTGCTGGGCAATGGCAGTGATCCACGGCTCCTACGTAGCCATGAGGGTAAACAACCCATACTCTACAGTATACTATGTTGTCAGCATTTTTTTGATATTATATTTGAGTTTTCATATCCCTCATGTCTACAAAACACCCATCTCTGTATCCTGCTTCTGGTGAGAAGAAGAAGGGAAAGGCAATTATTCTTGAGATGAAATTCAAGACAATAGCCCAGCATAAAGGCAGCAAGTCATGATTACATAAATTACATGAGATATTCAACATTTTTTATAAAATAGGCTTTGCTTTAGATGATTTTGCCCAACTCTGGGCTAATATAAGTGTTCTAAACACATTTAAGGTAAGTTAGGCCAATTGTTTTCAATTTAGGATGGGTTTATGGGGACATAACCATCGTAAGTAGGCGAATATGTATATAACATAGCAGGAGGGAAATCAGCCTACATATGCAAACCAATGAGTATTGACTCCTGTGCTAGTAACTTATTTGTGGAAAAGAAGAAGGTTTCTGTATGTCTCCTTCATCTTGGAATGTTCTTAATTCTGGGACCATCGCTATCCCTACAGAAAGTTTTAACCTTTAGTTTCATTGTTTCTTTATTTGTTCTTGAGTTGTCTTATCTACTTAGCTATTCTGACTATATATATATATACATGTCTACCAGTTCTTTGACTGTCTTTCTTAATCAGTCTTGAGTCGGAAGATATAAGAAGGCTTTTGCTTGTCTCTAATTTAAACTTGGCATCTTGAAAGAGAATTTCTTCTTAAACATGTATATTCATACTTGCTTGTCTTCTTGCTGAATTGTTGACTCTTATTAAAAGACTCCAAGGACATTTCTCATCTTTTTCATTTCTATTACTCTTCTTCACAACTTGTGCAATCCCTTAGATGTTTTATGTTCACTCAGTATCCAGCATTTTGAATTTTAATGGTATATTTATGCTCTGCTTATTTCTCCTATCTCCTGAAGAGTTATAGATATGGTCATAAAATCCAATAAAGATGCATTTGTCAAGCTGATTTATTTTCCAAACTCTGTCCCCGTTAAATTCATAAAGAAACCAGATTTCTGCATATATTTGACTACTGTAGTGGAAATGATAAGAAGTGCAAGAGTCATCCAGGCACAGATATTAAAAAGAGCCACACGAGATATGGCTCTGTCGCTTATATTAAATCGTTCCTTCTCAAAAGATGAGGCAATCACTTAAGTAGAAAAATTAATCAGAAAGCATGTTAAATCATCAGGCATGATAAAAGTTGGGTTTTATGATTCATGATAATTAGTTTGGAGAACTAGAAGGTTTAACTAAATAGACTTGTGAGAAGAACTCACAATGGGTAAAGTTCATTTTACTTTTAAAATCAGCAGTCAAGGCAAATGCTTTACCAAAAAAAGTCTTCAAGGTTTATTTGAACATTATTATAAAACCAACATTTTTAAGTCATGGAACCTCAGCACCATGGAACCTTATACACCCCTCTCTGTTGGTGGGAATATACAATGGTGTACCCACTTTGGAAAACAGTATGGAGGTTCCTCAAAAATAAAAATTAGAACTACCTCATAACTGAGCAACTCAATTTCTGAGTATTTATCTAATGAAAATGACAACACTAATTTAAAAAGATAGGTCTACTCATATGTTTGTAGCATTATTTACAATAGCCACGACATGGAGGTAATCTAAGTGTCCATCAATAGATGAATGGATATAGAATATGTGGTATATATATATATACACAATGGAATATTAGTCAGCCACTTGTGACAACATAGATGGACCTAGAATATATTACACTAAGTGAAATAAGCCAAACAGAGAAAGAGAAATGCCATATGATTTTAGTTATATGTGGAATCTAAAAAACCAAACAAATGAACAAAGAAAATAAAACAGAAACCAGTAACTCAGAGATACAAGTGATAATCTGGAGGTTACCAGAAAAAAGAGGATTTCTTTTTTGAAGGGGGAGGCCCAATAAGTGAAAGGGATTAGCAGGTACAAATTTCCAGTTATAATATAATTAAATCATAGGGATGTAATATACAGTATAGCAAATATAGTCAATAGTATTATAATAAACTAGAGGCCCAGTGTATGAAATTTGTGCAAGAGTGGGGGTACCTTCAGCCTAGCCTGCACCTTCTCCAATCTGGGACCTCTCGGACATCCCTCTCACAACCCAAGACGACTGGCGCCTAACTGCTCACCTGCCTGCCTGATCACCCCTAACTGCCCCCCTGACAACCTGGTTACCCCCAACTACCCCCCCCACCGGCCTGGTCTCCCCAACTGTCCCTCCCCTCTGCTAGAATGGTCGCCCCTTACTGCCCCCCTGCCAGCCTGGTCACTCCCACAGCCCCCCTCTGCCGGCCTGGTCGCACCTAACTGCCCCTCACGCCGGCCTGGTTGCCCCCAACAGCCCCTCCTGCTGGCATGGTCACCCCTCACTGGCCCCCTTGCCAGCCTGGTCACCACCAAATGCTCCCCCCCCACCTGCCAGCCTGGTCGCCCCCAACTTCCCCCCCATGCCAGCCTGGTTGCCCCACACTGCTCCCCTCTGCTGGCCTGGTCGCCCCTAACTGCCCCTCCCACCAACCTAGTCACCCCCAACTGCTCCCCCACCAGCCTGGTCGCCCCTCACTGGCCCCCCCTGCCAGCCTGGTTGCCACCAACTGTGCCCCTGCTGGCCTGGTCGCCCCTCACTGCCCCCACCCCCCCTGCTGGCCTGGTTGCCCCATACAGCCTGCTGTTCAGTCATTTGGTCGTCCCTCTCTAACCCCCCTGCCAGCCTTGTCGCCCCACTCAGCCTGTTAGGTCATCCGTTGGTTGTTTCAGATGTGAAGGCCCCTGGTACTTTATATATATAGATTTGTATGGTAACAGATGTTAAATATCGTGGGGACTACTTTATAAATATCGAATCACTATGAGGTACACTGAAACTAATAAGATATTGTATGTAACTATACATCAATTAAACAGTGAAATATGATAACTTAAAAATGTTAGTTTTCTATAATTGAGCTATATGATAAAAACACAGAGAAAAAAGTATAACCTTTGTAAAAATGCTATGATAGGAAGATGCTTTAGATATTATTTAAATAGTTTATCAAAGTCATTGTGAAGTGATGCTTTTTTTGAGTTTATCTAGCAAACCTAATATATGGCGCTAATACATGTCAGGATCACAATTATTCAGATTCTTACAATATCAGCAAAACATTTAGGAAAGTATCTCAGGGACTTGTTTTTTAAATGAATATATATGTAAAATATAATCATTAATTCTTCAATTAAATATTTATTGAATAATTACTACCTAAAGATTTTATTCTGTGGGTTTGGTACAGGGAAAGTGCATACTTAAAAATGCAGTACTGTCCCTAGCTGGTATGGCTCAGTGGATAGAGCACCGGCTTGCGGACTGAAGGGTCCTGGGTTCGGTTCTGGTCAAGGGCATGTACCTCGGTTGCAGGCTCCTCCTGGCCCAGGCCCTGGTCGGGGCTCATGCGTATTTCTCTCACATCGATATATCTGTCTTTCCCTCTCTCTTCCACTCTCTCTAAAAATCAATGGAAAAATATCCTCAGGTGAGGATTAAAAAAAAAAGCAGTACTCAAAAAAATGTGTACTTAATCAAAATTGGGGGAAATTAGTGCAGTTTTGAGTACATCTTGAAAGCCAGTTCTGCATAAATTTTATTAGTCTCTTTTGGGGTTCCTTTTGATTTTCCTATTCTCATTTATCAGCTCATCATCAAACAATTGATTAAATACTGACTGCTTTTGTTCTAAATTTTGCCCTTTGTACTATGTCAGAAAATATATGCATTTTAGTTTTTAGTGTATTCTATCTCAAGTATAAATTCCCAATTATTTTTTTCTTCTTGCTCTGACCTACGATTTTAGTTTTCCTCCTTTTATTAGCTTTGTTTGATATTATCTATATTATTTTATCTCTTCTTTTGTTATTTTTTGATAAATATTTCTTTGAAAACATCCCTGAGATCAAGGCAGTAACACTTGACTTGATGGAACAGGATTGGTCAGAAGTCTATTTCTTTTTGAAAAAATAGCCATTTATAGAAAATGTTCTTAAAACCAATTTTTGTTCTTCAGTGGGATTTCTTCTTCTATCTTTTCCATTAAGTATTTTTTAGGAGCTAATGATATGTCATAGTAAATTATGGACACTTTTTTTTCCTAAGGGGAAAATACTTGATAAATGGTTTCTAGAACACAGAATAAAACTTGATTACCTCATGCTTACATAGAAAAATATGTTTGATTTCTCTTAACCTATTGATAAAAGGAATTTAAGATTTCTTAAATATTAATAAGAGTATATTGACATTTGACTTTACTAAAATGAGTAATTCTTATCAATGTGAGTTTTAAAAGGAAAGACATATTATATTTTTATTTTGGAACATATTTTATAGGGGACTAAAAAAAGATAGATACATGGCAAGATACACTACTTTTCTCATAAATTTCCCAATAGTAACAATTATTGATAAATTATTTCTTAAAAATGTATGTTATAAAATTTATTTGATGACTTATTCAGAACAAACAGCTAATTTTTACATCTATTGTAAACTAATGTTTCTGCTTCACATATATCAACTGAAATTCTTATAATTGTGAATTTTATAAGTACAAAAAGAAAATACATTAAATTATTCTTAATGTCATATAAATATAGCATATAAAAACTTACCCACTTCCTTATATCTAAGAGTATTTCTCAAGAATATGTATTGTTAAGTATATATATTTAAGGGTACTACTTGGAATAGGGAAAAATAGAGAAGGAATGAGATACAAAAATGAAACACAACCCTGTGAAAGAGATGAGCACGTTGAGACGTGTACAAGGCCTAATGCTAATATGGGAACATGTGCCATAACTTCTATATGCCTTAATTCTTGCCTCTTTGTGGGTTTAGCCACTTAAAATTATTAGCTAGGTGTTAATGTGAAAATGATAAACTTTCTACCCCAAGTTCATTTTAAACACAATTTACCAACTGAATAGAAATTTTAGTAATTAAAAATTTAAATATTTATCAATTTAGATGAGAAGGATTTGAAGACAATAAAATGCTATAATTGTTTCAGCCTTGATTTTTAAAGCTGTCTTATCTGATTTCATTTAATTCACAAAGCAATATTTGGAGGTAGTTGAGCGAGCATTATTATTCCCATGTATAGTTGGTGAATCTGAGACTTAGAAGTGAAACAATCTTCTTTAAGGTCAATGCTTGTTAGAGTTCACTAATCTTAACTGCCTGATATTTCTTAGTGACTTGGATAAAGCTATAGAAACTTCCTTTTTTTTTTTTTTTTTTTTTTGGTGTATGAATTTGGGCTTTTTCCATGAAGGAAACCATCTTAGAAGCTAATTCTGGTACAGGGAGAGAGAACCTTTTTTCATCCTTGTCTGTGGAGTTGGGTTGAGCAGTTTAATAAGTAACGTAGAGCTGGTAAATTATATTTACTAATTTATATATCTTTAAATGATTCCAAGAATAAAGACTGAGACAAAGAGAAAAAAAAATGTAAGTAGTACAGTTTATTAACTTAAGGTCTGGGACTCAGATGAGCATGGATATTGTTCATGGCTTTGTACTATTCTTATTTGGCTAGAGATGGTTTCCTGAAGGAGCAAATAAGGGATGCTGGGATCATAAAGAGCTCAAATGGAGGCCTATAAATTTCTCCCTCAAGTGAGTAGTTCCTTTCCATGCAAACTTTCGTTGTTTGAAGTCAAGAAAAATAGTAGTATATATGTTATGTTCTGTGTTTTTGCTGCAGTTGTAATGTGATGCTATTACATTTAGGTACACTTTAACAAATTAATAGATTGTACATTGCTGAAGATGAACAAAACTTACTTGATTTCAGCAACTTAAAAAAGCAAACTGACCTAAAACCAGGACTTCCTGTTGTCTACTGGGCAACTTTTCTGTGTAATTTTGAGTTTGGATCCTAAAGCCATGTATTGACTTCCACAAAACGATGCAGAGGCAGCGTTCCCAGGGGAAATGCTTCTGCCTCTGTAGAGCTGCAGTAAAGTGTAGTGGTAAGAACTTAGGCTTTGATAAAAAAGCCTGGGTTTGAATCCTGACTTTATCCTTACCAGCCATGTAACACTGGATAATATCTCCCACGACCTCAATCTCCTCATCTGTAAAATGAGAGAAAAATGATAACTATAAGGAGAAGAGAAAGGTTAGAATGTGAAACACGAGAAAAAAGCTAGCATGTTAAACATATGAAACTCCTTCCCCAGAAAATTCTTTGCCATAAGTCAGGGTCAGGGAAAGGGCAACCTACCTGACTTACCCCCTCCCCCAAAATTACCAAGGTATCCCTCAAGTTACATGTCATTGTTTTAAAATGCCATTGTCACCCGAGCCAGTTTGGCTCGGTGGATAGAGCGTTGACCTACTATGGACTGAAGGGTCCCAGGTTCGAGTCCAGTCAAGGGCACATGCCCGGGTTGCAGGCTCGATCCCCAGTGGGGGGGGCATGCATGAGGCAGCCAATCAATGATTCTCTCTCATCATTGATGTTTCTGTCTCCCTCTCCCTCTTCCTTCATCTCTGAAATCAATAAAAATATATTTTAAAAAATAAAATTGCCATTATTTCCTCATTTCTATTTCCACATAGGTATATGTGTAGGTTTTTTTGGTAGTTGTGGAAATTGGGGACACTGACTAAATTTTGTGACTGTTTTGACATGCTATAGCTTGAGGACAACGTATGTACAAACAAAGTCAGAGTGACCAGGGGAATGCAAGCTGTGGGCCTGGTAAGAAACTGTATTTGTGTGGGTGGCACTGGTCTTCTACAAGTCAGAAAGGTGGTTCTATTCTATCATTCTTAAATCTCACTGGATTTCAGAAGATGGACTAGAAGAGGTTGGATTTGATGATTGAAAAGACTCTTCAAGAGTTACTTCTTCCTTTTGTTTTTCAGATTGGATTAAATGCAGATTACATTTAGGAAATTATTTGAGGACAGATCACAGTTTTCCCAATTACTTATAACCGTGACCAGAGAATCACCTTGGTAGTTGCTATAATTGTTTGTCATTTTCAAAGATTCAGGCTCATTCATCCTTGATTTATAAGACTAATATTTAACTTGGCTTCTGCCTTACTATCTGTAAAGAGACATTGGTGATTATTTGAAAAACACTAAGAACATAAGTCATTGGTTAAAATCAGGAATAGCTGGATACAGACATATTTGTCATCCAAAGCAATTACCTGAAAAGCCATGTTTTTCATGTGAGGAGAAACGAATTCATGATAGCTGTGTATCATGTATAAAATACTAAATATCTCCCATAGCACTGTATTTTAATGAAACTTCCAGAAGCAAGGGAAATGTTATAGCTAGGTCCTGATCTCAAGCCTTATCCTCAGAGAGGACAGAGCAAATAGAAAAGTTCATGTAATTGACTATTCAGAGCACAGATGAATTTATTAGTAATTAGAACACAAAAATTTGGGAGAGGAGTGTATCTAGGGAGTTTAGCCCAATTCTCTAAATTATACAAATGAGTAAAATTGAAACCCAGAGAGGATAATCAAGTCAGTGCTCATTTATTAAAAACTTGTCTGTGCCAGGCATTGTGCTGGTGCTTTTTGTATTCCAAGTATCCTCACCCAAGGATATTTTTTCCATTGATTTTTAGAGAGAATGGGAGAGAGAGGGAAAGACAGAAAGAAACATTGATGTGAGAGTAAGAAATTGATTGATTGCCTCCTGTATGCGCCCTGACCAGGGCGTGGGCTGGAGAGGAGCCTACAACGGAGGTATGTGCCCTTGACCGGAATTGAACCCGGGACCCTTCTGTCTGTAGGCCAGTGCTCCATCCACTGAGTCAAACAGTATTTCATATTTATGGAAACTATTCAAGGTCCCAATTTACACTGGAAAAATAAAGTTTAAAATTTTCTATAAAATTTGCACAGCCAGTGAGAGTTAAAGCATGAACTTAAATTGATATTTCTTCTTTCACATCTTCTTTGCCTATTTTTAAGATAAAATGTTTTGCCCAAGGCCTAAACAAGCACATGCATTTCCTGACTTCATGTGATATTTTTCTTGTCTTGATGTACTATTTGAAGATTATTATGCTGAATTATTGATTCAAAATAAATCTACTGAACCGTCTACTCTATGGATCAAACAAAACTGTAATAAAGAAAAACACATGCAAGTATATGAGCAGTACCAGCACACTAGCAGCATTTTTAAAGAAAGGAAATCCTAAAGGCATGATGAGTTGCTTGCTATATGTTCAAGAGAAAAGCATGAACGAATTATACCATGTGATGTTCTCATTCTTATCAGATGTTGTTTAAAGTACCCTTGTTTTCCAGTGTGGCCTATGAGAGCAGCTGGATTAAATAAATAAATAAATAATATATCTACTGTCCAAAACTCTTTTTGTCAGATGCTGACTTAGAACATTTTTATTTCAGCTGGGATATTTATGCTTTCATGTATAATGCTCAATAGCAAAACATTATATGCACAACTTTACACAAAAGCTTTTACCTATTATTGAGTAAATACTTCGTAGTTATATTCAGAATAGTAATTGATGCACCTACTGTGCCTAAGGGCTATAATTCACTTCAGGTTTTCTGCTGACTTCATACATTACAAGAATTTTACTTGAGTGCTTTATTACTAGCTTCAAAATCCTGAGGCTAAATTTAAAGTTCTGGAGTATTCACTTCATGGACATATTTTGTTTCCCCAAATTAACCAACAAAAATGGCTTTATAAGGTACTTAGTGTTTGTAGAATAAGGACAGTATGATGATTAGTCTTATGTGTCAACGTGGCTAGACTATAGCTGTTTAATCAAGTACTAATTTCAGGATGTGGTTAACATCTACAACCAGTAGACTTTAAGTAAAGCAGATTACCCTCCCTGATGTAAATAGGCCTCATCCAATCAGTTGAAAACATTAAGAGCAAGAACTGAGGTTTCCTGGAGGAGAAGGAATTCTGCCTCAAGACTGCAACATCAAATCCTACCTGAGTTTCCAGGCTTGCCCTAAGGATTTCATACATTATATACAAAAGTGATGAGGTTCTGAGCATTTTATGCTAATGTGATTTCTGTGACACTGAAGACAATTCATCTTTAAGGGTTGGCTCCTGCCTCTGGGAAGTGTAGTGATACAAAGCCTTAGGGGCTATGAAACTGGGTGTAGGGTGCCCAGAACTGTCACTTCACTCACAGCTTTGCTTTTCCTTGTATGTTCGTTCCATTTACTTTATCACCCTGCAGTTCACCTTCATCCAGATGGTGAGAAATGCTATATCAAGAATTCTTGAGCATCAGTTCTCCTTCTCATGGAGTTTTTTCCTCACTTCTAGTGAGAAAACCTTGATAAAAGGCTTAATTGGTTCAGCTTTAATCACATATCATTCCCAGGACCCTCAAAATGTAGCCAGAGGTAGGGTCATGTAAGCTTTTTGCAACTGTTAAAAAAATACAGATGGAATAAGGGCTGATACCTGGCTGACAACACCAGAGGATTCTTGAACCAGAATAACAATTGGCTGGTTTTGTCCTGGATTTGTATATAATAGGTTATAAATTGAACTTTATTTTTTTATGAGCTAATCAAATTATCTACACTAATAAAAGAGAAACATGGTAATTAGCGTACAACTGCTACCCTTCCCATTGGCTAATCAGCATATCCTTATGCAAATTAACTGTCAGCCAAGATGGCGGCCAGCAGCCATGCACTGAAGTGAACAGGGAGGCTTGCTTGCTCCAGTGATGGCGAACTCCAACGTTCCCCGCCTGACTTGCCCGCCTCTCAGCTGCAACTCTAAGCAACTATGTTGCAAATGTAGAAGCTAAACAAAACCCTAGAAACTGGCTTTCAGTCAGCCAGGCTTCAGCCAGCCAGACCGCAACATTGTATCAAATACAGAAGGTAAAGGCCAGAAACCTGCTTTCAGCAGTGAGGCCTCAGAGCTAAAGCTGGCCCAGAATAGAAAAAAGAAAAAGAAAAAAAGGAGCAGTTGGGAGCTTCAGTCACCCACCAGCCTGAAAACGGCCCTCAGCCCCTCACCCAGACTGGCCAGGCACCCCAGTGGGGACCCCCACCCTGATCCAGGACACACTTCAGGGCAAACCAGCCGGCCCCCACCCGTGCACCAGGCCTCTATTCTATATAGTAAAAGGGTAATATGCCTCCCGGCACTGGGATCAGCGGAGCAGCGAGGCTCCCGGCACCGGGATCAGCGTGACAGGGGGCAGCGCCCAAACCCCCTGATCGCCCTGCGGCTCTGTGAGTGACAGGGGGCGGGGCCACAACCTCCCTATCCGTCCTGCTCTGTTCGTGACAGGGGAAGGCGCCCCAACCCCCTGATCAGCCCTGCTCTGTGCCTGATAGGGGGGAGCTCCCCAATCCCCTGATCGCCCTGCAGCTCTGTGTGTGACAGGGTGTGGCGCCCCAACCCTCCCCCGCCCCCCCGAACATGGGCCCTGCTCTGTGTGTGACAGGGTAGAGCCATAACCTCCCCATTGGCCCTGCCCTGAGTGTGACAGGGTGCAGCGCCCCAACCCCCTGATCTGCCCTGCTCTGTGTGTGACAGGGGGCAGTGCCCCAACTCCCCTATCGGCCCTACTCTGTGCATGACAGTGGGGAGCTCCTCAACCCCCTGATGGGCCCTGCTCTGTGAGTGACAGGGGGCAGTGCCCCAACCCCCTGATTGGCCCTGCTCTGTGAGTGACAGGGGGCAGTGCCCCAACCCCCTGATTGGCCCTGCTCTGTGCGTGACAGGGAGTGGCGCCGCAACCTCCCCATCGACCCTGCCTTGAGTGTAACAGGGGGCGGTGCCCCAACCCCCCAATCGGCCCTACCCTGAGCGTGACTGAGGGTGGCATCGCAACCTCCCGATCTGCCCTGCTCTGTGCATGATGGGGCGGCGCCCCAACTCCCCAATCGGCCCTGCTCTGAGCCTGACCAGGGGCTGCACCTAGGGATTGGGCCTGCCCTCTGCCACCCGGGAGCAGGCCTAAGCCAGCAGGTCGTTATCTCCCGAGGGGTCCCAGGCTGCAAGAGGGCACAGGCCGGGCTGGGGGACCCGCCCCCCCCCTCCCCCCCGAGTGCACACATTTTTGTGCACCGGGCCTCTAGTAGCTAAATATGAATCAAGTATGAACTACTCAACTGAGTAGTTTTAGATTAGGAAATAAATGATTGAAGTGATGTGGGGTTTTTGTAGGTAGTTTGATAAACTTGCATACCAAATATCTCAACTGGCAGGTCAGGAATCTTAGTTTTGGCCTTTGTAGGCAGATTGCTATGATTGAATAATTAGTGGATCAGGAATAAAAAAAACTTGAGTCAGATTTTCTCCTCTAGCTGAGTAATCACGATCCAAAAATATAGTACTTCATTTATGTTTTCTTACAATAAAAAGATTCTAGAAAAATGTCCCTCTAAAATTGTGATTTGATTACTAAAAATATCATGATTCTTATCCATAGCTAGAGAAGTTACAGGTGGGCTAAATATAGTTATTCTAGTCAAAAGGAGATTCTCAAATAGTGTAAGTCTTCCTCAACAGAAGAAATCATGAGTTGAACAATATGCTTTAATTTCATTTGTACACAGCTGGCTGGGTGAAGAGAGAAAGCCTCTTCTTGCCTTTCAGTCCTTTTGGCCATTTTCTGATCTGTCCCCCCTTTTTTTGGAGGACCTTTTCAGAGTTATCCTTCATTATAACTCAACATTGCTAACTCTGTCTTCTAAACTGTTAATTCTCTTTTTAGCTATATCATAGGGTAGACATAGTTTCAAGAATAAAGTCATTCTTCAGAGAGATCAATACAAATAAAGTAAGAGGAAATACCCATTGGATTTGTACATGCTGCTTTCTGTGCCACAAATACCTCTTACCTTCTTGCATGCCTAACAAATTTCCACTCATTTCTCAAGCTTTTGGTCAGACATCAACTCCTTTATATAATTTAATTATTTTGTATACATTTATCTTCCTCCTTTGGACTGGGAGCTACTTGAGAACAGGATTTTGGTCCTAGTGATCTTCTCATCCCCAGCACTACACATGATGACCCAAATATAGAGCTTTCTGTGAATGCTCACTAGCATTTAATCTTTGCACCATATTCTTGGACACAATTTGTTTCCCCAAATCACCAACAAAAATGGCTTATAAGGCACTTGGCATTTAACATCATTTGTAAGTCATGTTAAAGAATTTGGACTTGAACCTGGAAACTCTGGGGTAGGATTTATGCAAGGGACTCACTTGGATAACCAGTGTTATACTAGGATTATGCTGACACTGGTCAAATAAGTTTGGCCTAGATTAATATGTTGGACTTGAATATGCAGAATTGGCGGAAAACGGCCTTTTGACAAAAAAAGGTTTGTTTGGATTCGTCCTTCTTTCTCTCCTTTGTATGGGCCATAGGGATAGTCCTATGGTTTATTATGTTTTGCTATCTGAATTCATGTGAGTAAAATTACTTGCAGCAGCCAACAGTAGAAAATGCCAGAGAAAAGATATTTTAGAAAATCTGTAGATCAATCTGTGAAAACTAAGATCTGTTGAAAATTCTAAAGAAAAGGAGGAGAAAACTTCACCACCACCCAAAACAACAAATGGAAATAAAATTCCAGAACGTAAAGGAAGCTTGAACCTGGGAGAAGACTGATTCCAAAATGAGGGGTGGTAGGGTGTATGTGGTTGTTAGCCATAAGCTGTGGAACTGGGCCAGGGCGGATTAAAGAAATAGGGTCAGGCCTGAGATAGGTGAATTAGAGAAGAATGGGATATGAACATGGAAGAGTAAGTCATAATTGCAACAACTGACATACATTTTATGAGGCATAATTGGCAGGTATTATTAGCAGGTGACATCCTATGATTGTAAAGCTAAGAAAATAACAAGGCTTACATTCCTTCATAAAGTCATGATATAAAACAAGACCAAATTACTGACAGCCCATTTAGTTGTTTCACTTATGAGATAATCTTAAAGTACAAAGACATTGCAGTATCATAACATCAGTCATATTGAAAGGAATTTTAGAGATAGGACAGGCAGTTTTAGGGAAAGGGGGGCGGGGGCCGTCCATGGGAGAGGAATGCGTATGTGATGGAAGGAGATAGTTCCAAGATGCCAGAATGCTTATCTTCCTTTCATGGAGGATAGAAAAATGTTACAAGAGGCAGGCATGCATTCACAGAGGATAGAGAAATGTTGCAAGATAAGGGGGAGAGAAACAGGGGGGCACCTGGTGGCTTTGACCTTTGAAACTGATACTATGCAGGAGAATAACCAATTTGGAAAGCAAAGGGGTCATAAATTAAGGAAGGGTCCAATTAGAAAGTGTCATGAAGAGACAAAGAGCTGCAGCCTTTATAAACCTGAAGACAGAGAGACTCAGAAGATTTGTATTTAGCTTCCCCCCCCCCCCCCATTTTAGAGAGAGCGAGAGAGCAGGTGTTTTTCCATTTGGGGACCCTCCCTAGGGGCTCCCCTTTGGGGGACCCCTTCCCTGTGGAGTTTGTATATGCTTCCACTAAACTTCCACATTTTTACTAAAGAAGTCTTTTATTCCGAGAGTTTATTCTTCAAACTTCGTGGGTCAAGAACACACAAGGAAAGTCTGCTCGCCGAAACCCACGTTTCAATATGCTTAGTCAAAAATATAAATTGACTCGAGGGTAAAATGCAACAAGCTCCAAATGGTTTAACAGTAATAATAATAACAACAAATTGGGTTTTTAATTTTCATTCAGCAGCAGGCTGGGGATAAACTGCTTTTGACACTGTGCATATCAATGATGAGACCTGTGGGCCACATGTAATAACATAATGATACTTTACATCCACATAGAGCCTTTCACATCAACAGCACCAACGAATTCTCATTATCAGCATCATTATCCCCAATTTGAAGAGCAGAGGGGCCTGTATAATTGCCTGGGAGGACAGATAGTTTTTATGACTTGACCTGGGTAGCAACTACTTTAGTTTATTTGGAGGATGAATTCCTTTCAACACTGTAGCTTGTCCTTATGACCCAGGTTCATTTTCATGCTCCGGAAATTTTTCTCATTAACATATTGATAGGTCATTGAAACTGCTCTGGATCCCTCAGCATCTGCGTTTGAGTATGTTATAAAACAGTATGTATGTACATATGCATGTATATACATATACATGTATACATACACGTGTATATATGCATTTATGGGTATATGGATGTATATATGTGTAAAATGGCTTTATTGAGATACAATGCATGTCATACAATACACTCACTTACAATGTACAAGTCCATGATTTTTATTATATTCACAGAATTGCGCAGCTATCAGACGATAGTTATTTTTAAAAATGCCTTAAATTATTTTTAGGTTCTAGAGTATTGGAACTGGAAATAATCTGGAAAAGTGAAGATTAATAACAGCAACAACAGTAATTATAGTGTAAGTCTGTCTGATACTTTCAAATATATCACCTCATAAACATCCAACAATTATACAAGATAGGCATTAATTCAAGATGAAACAATGCTGGTACAAAAAGGTAAAATACTATGTCTGGGTTATAGTAGTTGGCATAACCCAAATCTGATCTCATGTCAGGGTAATGCTAAAATTTCTTATCCTGCTACTTTATGTGGTATAAAGATTCACAGCACACATTTTTTTGGTCTAATATTTCTGTCTGTTTTATTACTGTGTGTATGTCTTGTTCAATTGATCATGTAGTGTTTCTTTTGAATGATAGCTACTCTGTTTCTCCCTCTACACAGTATTTAAAATATCTCATTTTATTTAGACTTCAGCTGGTGGGGTGAACATCATTATTGACATCCTAAACACAGAGAATCTCCCATTTAACTAATCTGTAGACATTACTTTGCATCACTACCATTATTTTCTTCTTCCCTCTAACACTGGGGCTTTTATTTATAATCAGAAAACAACTGGTGGACGATGTGAATTGAGCACTCCTTCTCATCACATGCACTTTGGCTAGGCTCTGCCCTCGTCCTTGGGCAAAAGGTAATGTGAAGCCATCACAGAAATACTTGCCACATTTCCTTGCAACTTAAAAAGTTTTCAAAATTTGCTAAGTGATAGAGTGCCACTCCTACGCAGTTGAGAGTGGGTTTCTGTAACGGGATGAACATGGAATTCCCCAAAATATTTCCAAGTGGCAAATGAATGTGTGGAACATTTTCAAGTTTACTAAGAATGAAATAATTACAATTTGAAACATCAATTCTGCATTTTTTAGTAATCAAATAATTGCAGATTCTAATAATGAAGATATGGGAGCAGAGAGAAAACTTTTTCTCCCAGAGCAGATGTATTATGAAGTACTGGTAGTAAGAGATTAGAGAAAATGAATTTAGGTATTAACAGTTTTAAAATGCTCATATATAAGCATTGAAATAGAGATTTTAATTGAAATTAGATATTATTAAATTAATTAGAATATGTTATTATCTGAGAGGAGTTGAATAATTAGATATCTGCATCCTTCAACAGTAAGAATCTACTTTTAGTAGAGAAATATCTATAAAATTATAGTATGTTGACAAAATAACATAAAATAGGGGTTTTAATAGCATTTTATAAGATTTGCAAGTCTTTGTCCAAGTGGTCTGGGTGCTTTCAGCATGAAGGAGATCAATCTATACAATGTTGCTTCAGATTGTGATTGAATCTTGACCAATGTAGGGGTTAAGATGTTTATTGATAAACTAGAGGCCCGGTGCACAAAAATTTGTGCACTCGGGGGGGAGGGGGGCTCCCTCAGCCCATCCTGTGCCCTCTCGCAGTCTGGGACCCCTCAGGAGATAATGACCTGCTGGCTTAGGCCTGCTCCCGGGTGGCAGAGGGCAGGCCCAATCCCTAGGTGCAGCCACTGGTCAGGCTCAGAACAGGGCCGATTGGGGAGTTGGGGCACCGCCCCGTCACGCACAGAGCAGGGCCGATCAGGGGGTTGGGGCGCTGCCCCCTGTCACTCACAGAGCAGGACCAATCAGGGGGGTTGGGGCTCCGTACCCTGTCACACACAGAGCAGGGTCGATCAGGGGGTTGGGGAGCTCCCCCCTGTCACGCACAGAGCAGGGCCCATCAGGGTTGAGGAACTCCCCCCTGTCATGCACAGAGCAGGGCCGATCAGGGGGGTGAGGAGCTCCCCCCTGTCACTCACAGAGTAGGGCCGATAGGGGAGTTGGGACACCGGCCCCTGTCACACACAGAGCAGAGCGGATCAGGGGGTTGGGGCGCTGCACCCTGTCACACACAGAGCAGGGCCCATGTTCGGGGGGGCGTGTGGTTGGGGCGCCTTCCCCTGTCACACACAGAGCAGGGCGATCACGGGGTTGGGGCGCCACACCCTGTCACACACAGAGCCTCAGGGCGATCAGGGGGTTGGGGAGCTCCCCCCTATCAGGCACAGAGCAGGGCTGATCAGAGGGTTGGGGCGCCTTTCCCTGTCACGAACAGAGCAGGGCAGATAGGGAGGTTGTGGCCCTGCCCCCTGTCACTCACAGAACCGCAGGGCGATCAGGGGGTTTGGGCACTGCCCCCTGTCACGCTGATCCCGGTGCCGGGAGCCTCGCTGCTCCGCTGATCCCGGTGCCGGGAGGCATATTACTCTTTTACTATATAGAATAGAGGCCTGGTCCACGGGTGGGGGCTGGCTGGTTTGCCCTGAAGGGTGTCCTGGATCAGGGTGGGGGTCCCCACTGGGGTGCCTGGCCAGTCTGGGTGAGGGACTGAGGGCCGTTTTCCAGTTGGCAGGTGACTAAAGCTCCCAACTGCTCCTTTTTTTCTTTTTTTTTTTTTATTCTGGGTCAGCTTTAGCTCTGAGGCCTCGGCTGCTGAAAGCCGGTTTCTGGCCTTTGTTTTTCCTTCTGTATTTGATACAATGTTGCGGTCTGCCTGGCTGAACCTGGCTGACTGAAAGCAGGTTTCTGGGGTTTTGTTTAGCTTCTTATTTGCAACATAGTACATAGTTGCTTAGAGTTGCAGTTGAGAGGCTGGCAACTCAGGCGGGGAACGTTGGAGTCTGCCATCACTGGAGCAAGCAAGCCTCCCTGTTCACTTCAGTGCATGGCTGCCGGCCGCCATCTTGGCTGACAGTTAATTTTCATAAGGATATGCTGATTAGCCAATGGGAAGGGTAGCGGTCGTACGCTAATTACCATGTTTCTCTTTTATTAGTGTAGATATAGCAGGTGTATTCAGATAATTCTGGTTTCATCTTTTCTGTTAATATTCATTATATAACTAGAGGCCGGTGCATGAGTTCGTGCATTAGTGGGGTCCCTAGGACTGGCCTGCAGGAGGGCCTAAACCGGCATCCTCCGAGGGGTCCCGGATTGCCAAAGAGCTCAGGCCTGGCCAAGGGACCCCATCAGTGCATGATTGGAGCTGGGGAGGGACGCAGGAGGTTGGCCAGCTGGGGAGGGATTGCGGGATGGCTCAAGGTGTGTCCGGCCCATCTAGCTCAGTCCCAATCAGCTGGATCCCAGCAGCAAGCTAACCTACCAGTTGGAATGCCTGTCCTCTGGTGGTCAGTGCACGTCATAGTGACTGGTTGACTGGTTGACTTTCTGCCCCCTGGTGGTCAGTGCACGTCATAGCAAGTGGTTGAGCAGCCTTAGCATATCATTAGCATATTATGCTTTGATTGGTTGAATGGATGACCAGACACTTAGCATATTAGGTTTTTATTATATAGGATTGTTAAGCATCTACTGTTAAATTACATCAGTATTGTTTTGCTTTTCTTTTTTGACACTAGCTTCATGACACTATTTTTTGTTGATTTCAAAGAGGAAGGGAGAGGGAGAGAAAGATAGAAACATCAATGATGAGAGAGAATCATTGATCGGCTGCCTCCTGCATGTCCCCCACTGGGGATCAAGCCCACAACCCGGGCATGTGCCATTGGCCGGAATTGAACCCAAGACCCTTCAGTCTTCAGGCTGATGCTTTCTATCATTGAGCCAAACCAGGTAGGGCCATTAATAGTTTTTGATGGGGGTAGAAAAGAAGGGAAGATAAAGATCTCTCTTCATTCAACCCATTAACTTTATTTTTTAAACTTTAGTTTTATTGTTGACACTATTACATATGTCCCTATTCTCTCCCCTACCCCTTTGCCCACTTCCACCCTGCCCCTGCCCCTTCTTTCCCTCTGGCTATGACCACACTGTTGTTTGTGTCTATGGGCTATGCGTATAGGTTCTTTGGCGAATCGCATCAATGTTAGTTAGCTGAGTGGTGTGGGATTGAAGGGGTTGAGGAACACTAAGCACTTCCTAAAAATCGTAGGTAGGCCTTTGTATTGTGTGAAATTGAATGAAAGTGTGTTTTTAATCAGCTGTTTTAGAATTAAATTTTAAAACAGCTGAAAATGATTCAGACTCCGCTAAGGTTGGTCCACAGCACTGTAGGCATGACATCCCTACAGTGAATTGAATACTCACTGTATTTCAAAGTCTAGCTCCTCAGAGAGCCCTGAGTTTGCTAGCAGCCCTGGGCTGTTGGAGAAGAGAGCTTTGTTGGCTCAGCTACATATTGAGCCTGCCAGGGGCCCCTGGGTCCTGACTCTTCCCTTCCTTGGGAGTGGACAGAGGAGGCATCACGACCCTTTCCTGCATAATGATTCCATCCTGGAATATCTTAGGCTCTCCACGAAGGTCTACAACTTTGAACTTTTAAAAATATGTTTTATTTTTATTTTTATTTTTTTGTTTTGTTTTGTTTTTTTGTTTTGTTTGTTTTTTTATTAAATTTTTATTTTCAGATTACATTTGTTCCTCTTCCCCCCCCATAACTCCCCTCCTTCCAGTTCCCGCCCCACCCTCCGCCCTCACTCCCCACCCACTGTCCTCATCCATAGGTGCACGATTTTTGTCCAGTCTCTTCCCGAATCTCCCATTCCCCTTACCCCCCCAAGAATAGTCAGTCCATTCACTTTCTATGTCCCTGATTCATTATAATCACCAGTTCATTCTGTACATCAGATTATTTATTCACTTGATTCTTAGATTCACTTGTTGATAGATGCATGTTTGTTGTTCACAATTTGTATCTTTACCTTTTTCTTCTTCCTCTTCTTAAAGGATACCTTTCAGTATTTCGTATAATACTGGTTTAGTGGTGATGAACTCCTTTAGCTTTTCCTTGTCTGTGAAGCTCTTTATCTGACCTTCAGTTCTGAATGATAGCTTTGCTGGATAAAGTAATCTTGGTTGTAGGTTCTTGGTATTCAGCACTTTGAATATTTCTTGCCATTCCCTTCTGGCCTGCAAAGTTTCTGTTGAGAAATCAGCTGACAGTCGTATGGGTATTCCCTTGTAGGTAATTGAGTCTCTTTCCCTTGCTGCTTTTAAGATTCTCTCTTTGTCTTTTGCTCTTGGCATTTTAATTATGATGTGTCTTGGTGTGGTCCTCTGTGGATTCCTTTTGTTTGGGGTTCTCTGCGCTTCTTGGACCTGTAAGTCCATTTCTTTCACCAGGTGGGGGAAGTTTTCTGCCATTATTTCTTGAAATAGGTTTTCAATATCTTGCTGTCTTTCATCTTCTGGCACCCCTATTATTCTGATGTTGGTACGCTTGAAACTGTCCCAGAGGCTCCTTACACTATCTTCACACTTTCGGATTCTTTTTTCATTTTGCTTTTCCAGTTGGGTGTTTTTTGTCAAATCTTTGGTTTGATTCTTGTGCTCCTCTGGTCTGCTATTGGGTATAATATTCTTTATTTCAGTCCGTGTATGCTTACTTTCTAATTTCTTTATCGTAGCATCGAGGGTCTCATTAGTTTTCGTGAGGCTCTGCACAAGTTTATAGCAAGCCCTCAAAATTGCGATTCTTAGCTCCATATCCTCCATTTCTGTCATGTTTTTTTGTCTCCGCATCTTTTATGCTTTCTTGGTGCACCCCCTTGTGGTCTTTGTGCGCAGTCTTGTTCTAGCCAAGCCTTAATTGTTGTAGTTAACACTAGAGGGATTTGACCACCAGGCTGACTGGCTGTTGGAATCAGCTGTGTGGAAAACTTCAGTCCTCTGGGGAGGCGCTAGTCCAGCCTTTGCCTGAGGCGATCGGCAAATGGCTCTGCGCAGGGCCTGGGCGGGGCGGGCTCAACAGGGCGGGGGGAGGGAGCAGCTATGGCTGCTCTCAGTCCGTCTCCAGGGGCTCTGCCTCTCTGTCCCCACAACTGCTGCAAACCTCGGAGGGACCGTAGCTAGACAGTCCCGCTTCTCCCGTTTGAGTCTGGGTCCCTAGAGACTCGCCCGGATCTGTAGCCCAGAGTCTGAGACTCACTCCTGATTGAAAACGACAACCGCGCCCTCAGCCACCAGCCCGCTTTGCGCGCGCACCGCTGCACCACCGTACCTTTAAATTTTCCACACTGCGCCTCCTCTGGGCCTCGTAATGCTGTTGTTTTTCCTTCTAGTTGAAGAGTCTCTCCTCAGCCAGCCTTCCTGTGGTTCTGGGTGATGTCCGTTCCGTCTTTTAGTTGTATTTTTGAAGTGGTTGTTCGAGGCAGCAAACTCCAGTGATTACCTATGCCGCCATCTTGGTTTCTCCTAACTTTGAACTTTTAAAAAGAAGGTGGTTCAGATGTTATGATTCCTTCTTTTAAAAGAAATTCTTTGGTTTTCAAGCAAAGGTTCCCACTGTTTCTCAAGCAGCAACCAGGAACAAATAATGAGCAACATAAGGAAGAGAAAGTCTATGCAAATTAAAAAATAGTATTTGTGATGCTTGTGTGTAATGTATTATGTGGCTGTGATACAGTCTTTTTACAAACACTGGCATTTTAAAAATTTTAAGAAATTAAATATTGTTCACTCTTAAAAATGGAATTTGATTTTAAGGAAATTAATTATTTAGAAAACAAGAGATAACAAGAAGCCACCACATTTATCAAGTTTTGTATTAACTTTTCTCCTAATCTTGGCAACTATCAATATACCAATAGTTTAGTGTATTTGTGGCTATTTATTGGCTTATAAATACACTCTGATACTCTTCATGTCCTGAATATTTTAATACTGATTCAATAATAACTAAGCCTTAAATATGTTATTTCATTTTAAAGAAACGATAAAAGTATTTCCTGAGTAATAATTGTCAATTTAGAAAGAAAGTGAGAAATTAGAAAATACAGAATATGCAATTAAGAAAAATAAATAATTTATCTTTGACCCAACCTCTGGGAACATGAAAAATTTGTTTCTAATTAATATATCACCATATTGAACTTGAGCACCTTTGAGTGAGTTTCAGCTACTGGGTAAGAATAGGTTGAGTTAACAATTTAGTGAAGCCAAAGGAGAGGCAATTCAGAAAAGATTGTTAGAATTTGAGAGGCTAAACAGTGAATCATTGCTTGTTTATCCATTCATCCATTGAAAGTGATAGTTCTCTTGAAGCAAGCACCAGTGAGTGGATGTATGTTTCTGTGTTCAGATATGAGATGGCTGTGTTATTATGAAAAACCAAACAATCCAATTAAAAATGGGCAGAAAACCTGGATAGACATTTTTTCCAATTGGACATACGAATATGAAAATATGTTCAATATCACTAATCATCAGGGAAATGCAAATCGAACCACAATGAGGTACCATCTCACACCTGTCAGAATAGCTACCATCAAAAAATCAACAAATGACAAGTGCTGGTGAGGATGTGAAGCAAAGGGAACTCTTGTGCACTATTGGTAGGACTGTAAACTGGTGTGCCCACTATGGAAAACAGTATGGAGGTTCGTCAAAAAATTGAAAACAGAGCTGCCATATGGCCCAGTAATCCCATTTTTGGGAATTTATCTGAAGAAAGTAAAAACATGAATTTGAAAAGATATATGCACCCTATGTTCATTGCAGCATTACTAGTAGCAGCCTAGTTATGGAAGCAACCTAGTTATCCATCAATAGATGAATGTATAAAGAAGATGTGACATATATATATATATATATATATATATATATATATATATATATAATGGAATATTACTCAGTAATAAAAACAGATGAAATCCTACCATTTGCAACAACATGGATGCACTTGGAAGGTATTTTGCTAAGTAAAATAAGTCTGACTGAGAAACACATGTACCGTATTATTTCATTTATTGGTGCAATCTAAGAAAACAGAAATAGACCCATAGGTATAGAGAACAACCAGATGGTTGCCAAAGGGGAGGGGGTCAGGGGATGACTTAAAAAAAAGATAAAAAATTCCCATCCCCTTTCTGGTATATTCAACCTAAAAAAATGTCCGTGGAGCCAGACTGTCTGAGCTTGAAGCTTGTCTCTACTGCCTAAACTGTATGAGTGACAAAGGAAATGTACTTAACTTTTCTATAATAGTTTCTTCATCTATAAAGTGGAGATAGTAATTATAATGCCTACCTCATAAATAAACGAAGACAACTCCACAATCCTGAGAAGCTCTATAGTATATTTTTCTCCTAAGTTTGGTACTAAACTCAATGGACAAGAGAACAGGACTGGAATAGGTTATGCCTTTTTAATTTGCTGATCACTGATTTTTTTTTTTTACCTTTTATTTTTTGGTGACTTTGAGTTTAATTGCACTGAGAAAATGTAAATAATTAAACAACTATTAGAGCTCCCACTGCCCCTCATGTGTTACAGTGAAAATGAGTAAAGGAAACATTTGCTGTAATCAATGGTGCATAAAATAGAGATACTGCCCAAGTTTGCTCATGTAAGTCTTTCAGAAGAATTTTATATATGGACCCAAATTCTAAAAAAATCCCTAAGCCTGCCTATATTCCCCTAAAATTCCTGTTTTATTTGCTTTCTCTCTTGTATCCCCAAGATCTTTATAAGTCTCCATTTATAGAAGCACTTGTTTGTGTATGTCTTCCTTGCAGAAAAAGATATCCCGATTTTACACAAATAAATCTCAGTGCACCATTCATTTGGGATAAGATAATAATTTTTATCTTTAATTCATTTTTGGGATTGTGCATTATTCTTGATTTGCTATGTTGATGTATATTGTTGCTTGTGCCCAAATGTTTTCTATCATGATCAAATTTACATAATCAATGTAGGACATATAAGACTTATCTGGGTCCATGCCTTTGATTCCATTGATTTTGTTTCCAGGCAAGATTATAGAATTATAGAACAGTAATTATTTTCAACTGGTATATTTATATAGGGAATTAGGATCAGACTAAATTAAATTTGCATGAAGGGGCTTAATTGTTTTCAAATGTATCTGATGACAGAGTTAGAATTATGATAGATAAATTTGCATAACTAATAGCCAAAGATTTATTGTTTTCTATAGACTGCATAATTCAGTATCTTCTGTGAAATATAACCTTTTCTGACAAACTATAATTGTTATTTTATTACATATTATTTGCATTGTGTCATCCTCACAAACTAATCTGTTTTAGTTTGCTAAATCATGAATTAGAAGTGCTAATCCCTCCCAATTAGCATATGGGTAGCATTATGCAGGAATATATTGCATTTAATATAAATGCTCCAATTTTATATACCTGGCATAATCCTCTAGTTCTACATTTAAAGCTAGACTACACCACACTTTTAAAGGATTGTCTTTTTTTCTGCATAATAAATTGTATCTAAAAGTAAATTTGGTTTTTATGCAGCTGAGGAAATATAATTTTTAGACACATAGAAGTTTAAAAAAGATAATAGAATGAACTGCTACAAAGAGCAGAAGTAATCTTTCAAGTCTTAATTAAAGGATATATTAGTTGTTCCAAAAATGTCATAGCTATGACAAATTTAGAAATAAATTAATTGTAATAAATAAAAAAAGAAAGAAGAGACGTGTCATTATCAAACTCATGTAACAGGAAGAAATTGAATGATTCAGAGGTAGTGAGGGAAACCTGCTGGTAGAAGTTTGGAAAGACCTCTTTAGTAGCATTATTCATTATTTTATAATTTTTTACCCTGATGTCTGAGTTTTTTTGTCTGAAACTTCTGTAAGATAAAATAAATAATGTTATTTATTAGGTTAAAATGACTTTTTGCTAATGATATGAACTAAATATGTCAGCATAATATCTGGAATTTCTAAGGGGAAGGCTATATCTGCCTGTTTATTACTTATGCAAGAAACACTTCAGGTAATCCCTCAAGAAAGTTCATAATAGCAGTCATTGGAACTAGCAGTAGTGTGGGAAGTAGAGGAAATATTTTGGTGTTTCTGTAGAGTTGGGTCTTTTTGAATAAATAAAATAAATGCTAGGCTAAAAGCAAGATGTGGGAAATTAATTTACAGCTATACAGAAAGTGAGAGAACTCCAAACAGATTTTTTTTTAAACTCCAGAGGTAAAAGCTTACCTCTCAAGGGATGATAAGGCTCAGAACCTTGGAGACATCTCTAAGTTAGAAAAGGGTTTAATCCTTGGAGGTAGGTATTTATATCCCCGAACTTTAGAGGGAGTTCTAAGGATTCTTTTCATCCTGGCTCCTTTCTTTTTAGTAGGAAGGAGGAGGTAGTTACCGCTCTCTCCTGTAGATATGTATATAAAATTCAATGTTCTTTAATCCTCACCTGTAATACAGACTTTGGAAGTTGTATGAGAGGAGATCTGACCCGGCTGTCGTTGCTTCACCCAAGGAGTAGGAGTTGAGTTACAGGGAATCACATGGTTACCAAGTGAGTCATGATAATCTCTCTTTGGTCCAGAACACCTTGGCTGCACATTCAGGATATAATTAATAAAGGCGAATATTAAAATTCTAACAGAGACGAGCAAAGAGCAGATCAAAATAAAATATGTGGCAATATCTAGATCAAAGATAGAGTCAGCAAGATTGATAATAAACTTTTGAAAAGTCTTATTTTTGAACTTATTATATATTATACTAGTGGCCCAGTGCACAGATTCGTGCACATTGGACAGATTGAAACACATGTGTGCGATTGGCACCAGGGAGAGCTATACATGTACCACACAGGCACGAGTTAACGTTTATTTTTAAATTTTCAGTGCGTGTCATATGTACTGGCCAGTCAGTTGGTTGGAAGGTTGGACATATGTACAGTCGGTCACTTAACCTTTTATATATATATATGTATATGTATATGTATATGTATATGTATATATGTATATATACACACATACACCATTATCAGAATCATATTTACAATCTTGTAATCATCAAAGGCAATAAACTAGAATCTTATTGAAGTGATTCTTCTATTAGTTCCTATAGTTGTAGTTCATATTATGAGTTGTAATTCCACCTTTATAAATATTAACTATAGTATCATTAATCTGATGATGTTTTCAGCTTGGAAAGAGTTTGCTCTATAGAAACTGCATTTAGTTTCTTAAAACAGTGGGAAAGTTGTGTTTAGCCACTTTTTATTTATCTTTTATTATTTATTTTGTTAAATAGTAGATCCAGTGTAGATCCTACCAGAAAACAATATACTCAATAAAGCAACACCTCTAATACTTGACCTTTATTACTTGGCTTCTTGCTGAGCTAATACTGACTGGCAGCTGAAAAAAGTGTAATTTGAAGGTCTGACCCCTGTGGACTGGGGATTGGAAAAATGTGGTTTGCTGTTTTCAGGAACCTAGAGGAATCAATTTAAAATGAAATTTTAAAAAGTTCAAACAGATGTTGGTTTAAAGGCTACAAAAAGAGTTTGAGAGTGGTTTTCATTGAAATAATTATTTGATGAAATTGAGCAAGATTTTAAAATCATATGGCTAGAACCCAGTTGCCTTTTTTAGTCCTGTGGTAAGAAATCCTGTTAACAAAATAGTTAAAATTCATCTAAAATGCACAACTTCATTCATATTGACCAAAATGTAAGGTTACTTTAGAAATGTGTCTGATGTACCTCACAGGAAGTATCATTTGCACTGAATGAAAAACATTCAAATGCCATATATATCTATATGTCTATATCTATATCTATGTCCATGTCTATGTCTATGTCTGTGTCTATATCTATGTCTATATCTATATCTATATCTATTAAATATATATATATAGTCATGGACATTGTTGTTTTTCATCTTACAGCCTTTTATATTGCAGTGATATTAATGTATACTTTGGCATTTATGAATATTTAAGTTAGAGTCAACCGCTATTGCCTTGCAATTTTAATTTTGTAGGTGCTGATATTATATGGCGCAGGATTTAATCACTATCCCTGTAATGGAAACTGTCCTCATCTGAGCTACCTCTTTCTAGCATGAAAAGATCTACAGACTCTGCATATACTAGGGCTTCTGGGAGACATTGCAGATTAACAGATAGGTCCAACATATAGAGCTTCTGTGACAGATTTACAGGAGCATCTTTGAAATGATTCTATTTCCTGAGGTCCTAATTTGGCACCATAGGGAATGTGTGACTGCAACCACACCACTTCTCTGAGCTCAAATTAAGATCCTGAACATTTTACCAATGTGGTAGAACTTTTGTCTAAGAATACACTCAGGTTGATTCTTTTGGTTTGAATAGACACATTTGTCTTTTCCTTTGTGAAAACCCTTTAAAGTGAGAGAACAGGATTTTTAAGATGCTTATTTTACAGTGACAAAGAGAGTATGAAAAGAGGCGAGCAACAAAAATGTGGAAGTTCAGAAAGAAGATGAGTGTGATTGATTTATCATATCCAAGAAAGTGAATCCTAACCTGGCAACGTGTAAAGCCAAATTGTGTGTACCTCAGAATCCCCCAAAGGCCCAGGGCTTGTTAGAATTCAGGACCTTCATAAGGGCTAGATAAAGGTAGGGCTAATAATAGGAGCATTGTTTTAAGGTCTTCAGAAAGCAGTTGGACCCATATCCTCTCCCTACTCTGAAACCTGAATGACTGACACTTCATATCCTGCAGAGTTCTGAAGATTTATTATTGAGATTTATCTAAAGAAAATAAACAGGTCTCCAGACTAGAGAATGATAATTGAAAAGTACATACTGAAAATGGGGATAAAATGAAAGTTTATGTAGTGAATATGGAGACCCTATGTCCTCCTTGCTCATTTGATTTCTAGAGAACAGGAAACTGGAAGTGGGGACACACTGCCCTGCACTTGTATTTTTCCAAAATTGCCACTAAGGCCATCCCAGATTCCATGTTGTATTTTTTATGAGTGGTGAATTTTTTTGTTCATCTGTCTCTGATCTGCCAGCAAGGAGGAGAGAAAGAATGCCTCCAGCATCTGTTAACACTTGCCCTGCTCCTGAGGCTTCTTAGCAAATTTGATCTACATACTACAGGGTAGTATTGGTGGATATAAATGATTGCCAACAAAGGATCTTAGAGGCCCTGGAGAACACTTGGGAGAAATCTTAGAGGGCCTCAGAAGACTTTTCTCAATCAGATGGCAGCCTCATTTATACTTTCCATACTTGATAGTATTTGCCTTTGGGGCTGTCCATTAAAATGGTCTTGGGCCGAAACCGGTTTGGCTTAGTGGATAGAGCGTCGGCCTGCAGACTGAAGGGTCCCAGGTTCGATTCCGGTCAGGGGCATGTACCTGGGTTGCGGGCACATCCCCAGTGGGAGATGTGCAGGAGGCGGCTGATCGATGTTTCTCTCTCATCGATGTTTCTGACTCTCTATCTCTCTCCTTTCCTCTCTGTAAAGAATCAATAAAATATATTTCAAAAAAAAATTTAAAATGGTCTTTGGCTTTCTCAGGAGAAATAATCTGCATCTGACTGTGGGTATCAGGCATTGCTGACAGTTCTCTAGATTCTTCTTTGGAAAATGCAGTTATTCTCACAGCCTTTAGGGCATTGTTAATGTAATGAGGTATTTTTCTTAGAGGACATATTTTGTGATCAGGATAGTGGACTGAGAGGTTAGGGTTAATATGCTCAATAATGATTCCTCTAAATGCTGGTTCTCAGAAAAGGAATTGATTGACAAATCTCCATGCAAACTGGATTTAGTCTAATAATCCTGGTCAACGTAGGACTGGGACCCAATATATGGAAGATATATTGGTTAGTGATTGCTACTTAATAAATCACCCCACAGCTCAGTGGCTTAAAACAACCACCATTTATTATTCCTCACAAATCTATGTATTTTACCTTTCATTTGTTTTGATCTGGGTTGAGATGAACTGGTCTTGGCTTTGTTCTCTCACTTGTTTTAGGGTCTGCTGGCTGTTGGCTTGTCTAGGGTGACTTCAATTTTTTTTTCTAAGTGCCACTTCTATACCTGTGGCAAGCTTGCTTGTTCTTATGGTGATTGCAGAGATAAAGAGAGAACAAGCACCATTGTGTCATATAGCAAATGGAAATGCACCTGTGCTTTTCAGTTCTTTGATTATGATACATTTCCCAACATCTTATTGGCCAAAGCAAGTCACAGCTGAGCTCAGAGTCAGAAAGGGAAGGGACCAGGATTTTACAGGTAAAGGACAGAATATAGGGACAACATTATAATGCTATCAATACAATCAATATACCATGGTCTACCCACTGTTTAGAATTATTTATGCCTTCAAAGACCCTATAAAATCTCATTCAATCACAGTATCAGACTAAGAATCCAGTATTTTGTAATATACTTTAAGTAAGGTGTGTTCTTAATCATTAATACCACATACACCCAACATATAAGTTGCACTGGGATAGTATAATCACAAGATACATAACCATTCTAAAATGGAAGAATGAAAACCACGTAGTAGACATTTGTCTATAGTGAGTCTGAACTTTAGCTGGGGAAATGATGCTAGGTCTTCCTACTTTGGGATTAGAGACTGTTCCTTGAATAGATCCAGTTCTGCTGTTTGGGACTGGCTTATCAGGCCGTTGTTTTGCACAGCTTTTGGCTTCACCCTCTGGGATGCACTTTATTTTCCATGATCTTTGACCACTTTTGAGTAGACATCACAGCTCTCTATGTAGTTTTCTTAGCCTTTCCTGCCTGTAGGGAGTTGGTGCCTAAGATTACACATGGTCAGTATATTTTCACCTTGTTGGTTTGTTAATTTTAACATTATATTTTATCTTAAGAAGTTTCATGGACAGAAGAACAAAACGATGGCTCAGGTTGTCGTGTTACCACGGTAACAGGCTTCTACCAATGAACTACATTATTCAGCAACATTATTGGCTCACATATTGGTGTCCTTTCATCCCCAAAGCATTATCCCTTCAGTTTTGAAACAGGGAACCTGAGAATAATATGGAATACTAATAGTGTGCCATTTTCACTGACATTAGTTGTACCTCTTTTATTACATTACTAGAGTCCCAGTGCACAAAAATTTGTGCACTCGGAGGGGGGGGGGGGGGTCCCTCAACCCGGCCTATGCCCTTTTGCATTCTGGGACCCCTCAGAGGATGTTCACCTGCTGGTTTAGGCCTGCTCCCTGGAGGACTGGGCCCAAGCTGTCAGTCAGACATCCCTCTGGCAGCCCAGTAGCCCTGGGGGATGTCCACTTACCAGCAGGTAGCAGACCTAAGCTGCAGTCGGACATCCTTAGTGCTGCTGAGGAGGCGAGAGAGGCTCCCAACACCACCACTGTGCTCGCAGCCATAAGCCTGGCTTGTGGCTGAGCAGAGCTCCCGCTGTGGGAGTGCACTGACCACCAGGGGACAGCTCCTGCATTGAACATCTGCCCCCTGGTTGTCAGTGTGTGTCATAGTGACCAGTCATTCCCAGTCGTTCTGCTGTTAGGGTCAATTTGCATATTACCCTTTTATTATATGGGATAGAGGCCTGGTGCATGGGTGGGGGCCGGTTGGTTTGCCCTGAAGGGTGTCCTGGATTAGGGAGGGGGTCCCGCTGGGGTGCCTGGCCAGCCTGGGTCAGGGGGTGAGGGTCTGATGGCTGTTTGAAGGTTGGTCGAGCCCCCCTTCAGTGGGTACCCTCAACACTTGGGAGAAATCTTAGAGGGCCTCAGAAGACTTTTCTCAATCAGATGGCAGCCTCATTTATACTTTCCATACTTGATAGTATTTGCCTTTGGGGCTGTCCATTAAAATGGTCTTGGGCCGAAACCGGTTTGGCTCAGTGGATAGAGCGTCGGCCTGCAGACTGAAGGGTCCCAGGTTCGATTCCGGTCAGGGGCATGTACCTGGGTTGCGGGCACATCCCCAGTGGGAGATGTGCAGGAGGCGGCTGATCGATGTTTCTCTCTCATCGATGTTTCTGACTCTCTATCTCCTTTCCTCTCTGTAAAGAATCAATAAAATATATTTCAAAAAAAAATTTAAAATGGTCTTTGGCTTTCTCAGGAGAAATAATCTGCATCTGACTGTGGGTATCAGGCATTGCTGACAGTTCTCTAGATTCTTCTTTGGAAAATGCAGTTATTCTCACAGCCTTTAGGGCATTGTTAATGTAATGAGGTATTTTTCTTAGAGGACATATTTTGTGATCAGGATAGTGGACTGAGAGGTTAGGGTTAATATGCTCAATAATGATTCCTCTAAATGCTGGTTCTCAGAAAAGGAATTGATTGACAAATCTCCATGCAAACTGGATTTAGTCTAATAATCCTGGTCAACCATAGGACTGGGACCCAATATATGGAAGATATATTGGTTAGTGATTGCTACTTAATAAATCACCCCACAGCTCAGTGGCTTAAAACAACCACCATTTATTATTCCTCACAAATCTATGTATTTTACCTTTCATTTGTTTTGATCTGGGTTGAGATGAACTGGTCTTGGCTTTGTTCTCTCACTTGTTTTAGGGTCTGCTGGCTGTTGGCTTGTCTAGGGTGACTTCAATTTTTTTTTCTAAGTGCCACTTCTATACCTGTGGCAAGCTTGCTTGTTCTTATGGTGATTGCAGAGATAAAGAGAGAACAAGCACCATTGTGTCATATAGCAAATGGAAATGCACCTGTGCTTTTCAGTTCTTTGATTATGATACATTTCCCAACATCTTATTGGCCAAAGCAAGTCACAGCTGAGCTCAGAGTCAGAAAGGGAAGGGACCAGGATTTTACAGGTAAAGGGCAGAATATAGGGACAACATTATAATGCTATCAATACAATCAATATACCATGGTCTACCCACTGTTTAGAATTATTTATGCCTTCAAAGACCCTATAAAATCTCATTCAATCACAGTATCAGACTAAGAATCCAGTATTTTGTAATATACTTTAAGTAAGGTGTGTTCTTAATCATTAATACCACATACACCCAACATATAAGTTGCACTGGGATAGTATAATCACAAGATACATAACCATTCTAAAATGGAAGAATGAAAACCACATAGTAGACATTTGTCTATAGTGAGTCTGAACTTTAGCTGGGGAAATGATGCTAGGTCTTCCTACTTTGGGATTAGAGACTGTTCCTTGAATAGATCCAGTTCTGCTGTTTGGGACTGGCTTATCAGGCCGTTGTTTTGCACAGCTTTTGGCTTCACCCTCTGGGATGCACTTTATTTTCCATGATCTTTGACCACTTTTGAGTAGACATCACAGCTCTCTATGTAGTTTTCTTAGCCTTTCCTGCCTGTAGGGAGTTGGTGCCTAAGATTACACATGGTCAGTATATTTTCACCTTGTTGGTTTGTTAATTTTAACATTATATTTTATCTTAAGAAGTTTCATGGACAGAAGAACAAAACAATGCCTCAGGTTGTCGTGTTACCACGGTAACAGGCTTCTACCAATGAACTACATTATTCAGCAACATTATTGGCTCACATATTGGTGTCCTTTCATCCCCAAAGCATTATCCCTTCAGTTTTGAAATAGGGAACCTGAGAATAATATGGAATACTAATAATGTGCCATTTTCACTGACATTAGTTGTACCTCTTTTATTACATTACTAGAGTCCCAGTGCACAAAAATTTGTGCACCCGGGGGGGGGGGGGCGGTCCCTCAACCCGGCCTATGCCCTTTTGCATTCTGGGACCCCTCAGAGGATGTTCACCTGCTGGTTTAGGCCTGCTCCCTGGAGGACTGGGCCCAAGCTGTCAGTCAGACATCCCTCTGGCAGCCCGGCAGCCCTGGGGGATGTCCACTTACCAGCAGGTAGCAGACCTAAGCTGCAGTCGGACATCCTTAGTGCTGCTGAGGAGGCGAGAGAGGCTCCCAACACCACCACTGTGCTCGCAGCCATAAGCCTGGCTTGTGGCTGAGCAGAGCTCCCGCTGTGGGAGTGCACTGACCACCAGGGGACAGCTCCTGCATTGAGCATCTGCCCCCTGGTTGTCAGTGTGTGTCATAGTGACCAGTCATTCCCAGTCGTTCTGCTGTTAGGGTCAATTTGCATATTACCCTTTTATTATATGGGATAGAGGCCTGGTGCATGGGTGGGGGCCGGTTGGTTTGCCCTGAAGGGTGTCCTGGATTAGGGTGGGGGTCCCACTGGGGTGCCTGGCCAGCCTGGGTCAGGGGGTGAGGGTCTGATGGCTGTTTGAAGGTTGGTCATCCCCCCTTCAGTGGGTACCCTCAACCCATGGAGGTTTGGCCAGCCTGGGTGAGGGGCTGATGACTTTTTTCAGGCTGGCCATACCCCCTTTAGGTGGAGGGTCCCCACTGGGATGCCTGGCCAGTCTGGGTGAGGGGCTGAGGGCTGTTTTCAGGCTGGCCAAGCCCCTCCAGCGATGGAAGCTCCCAGCCTCTCCTGGTTTTTATTTTTTATTTTGGGATTTATTTACCTTCTATAATTGAAACTTTGTTGCCTTGAGTGGAGCTCAGAGCCAGCCAGGGCGGGCGGGAGGGAAGCCTCCTGCTCGCTCCAGCTTCGTGGCCACAGTCAGCTGAAAGCAGGTATCTGGGGTTTATTTACCTTCTATAATTGAAACTTTGTTGCTTTGAGTGGAGCTCAGAGCCGCCGTGGCAGCTTGGCTTCCTCCATCATTGGGGCAAGCAAGCCTCCTGCCTGCTCCAGCTCAGTGGCTGCTGGCCGCCATCTTGGTTGGGTTAATTTGCATATAGTCACCCTGATTGGCTGGTGGGCGTGACTTAAGGCATAGCGAAGGTACGATCAATTTGCATGTTTGTCTTTTATTAGTGTAGATATGTTCTTTAACTTTTCACCAACTCTTTTAAATATCTTAATATGGATGACAATGGTGCGTAGGCCTTCAGTATTTCCATGAGGATTGATTTTGTGCATAATATGTAGTAAAAAGGGGACTATTAGGTACATAATAAATGTTTTCAATTTCAAGAGAACTTGGTTAAAATTATTTTTCCATTTTAATCATTCTCACATTTCACACTAAAATACAATAAAATTTAATGTACTTTAATATTCATATTAGAAAAGTCAGATTTTTAAAAAAAATATTTTTTATTGATTTTAGAGAAAGGGAGGGGGAGAGTTAGAGAGAGAGATAGAAACATCAATGATGAGAAAAAAATTATTGATCAGCAACCTCCTGCATGCCCCCTAGTGGGGAATGAGCCCGCAACCTGGGCATGTACCTTTGACCAGAATTAAACCTGCAACTCTTCAGTCAGCAGGCCGAGGCTCTATCCACTGAGCCAAATCAGCTAGGGCTAAATGATTTCTTTCATTTTGACAAAATTATGTATGCTAAATGATATCCCCCAAATTCATTCTATTATTTTTGTATCCCTTTTCCTCTATAATTTTCAGATTATGGAACCCAATGACTTACCTCTCTGAGATTAGGTGACATAAATAGTATTTAAGTTTCTTTGAGAAGGGCTACCATCAATATATTCTGTAATTATTATTTTAATAATATTCATTGATTTAAACTAATATAACCTAATTTCTCTCCAAATCTCAGTGAAAAAAAATTATTTGAGGATATTTACATGTTAATGAACTACTGCACCAGAGCAATAAACATCAATAAGAATAAGTAATTATAGTTATTCTAAAGCTCCAAATAGGGGGAAAAGTACATAAATGTTAATAGTATTTGTAGCATTATAATCATCCATTATCTCTATGAGAAAAATAAATAAAGAGGTAGGGGAATAGAAAGAGGAAACAATAAAAATAAATAGATTAAAACAAACAAAAAAGAATATTATAATTTCTATGCTAGGTCTTTGTTTTACTTGGAAGAAAGATCTCTCTTCCTTTTTTCTCCCTGCCTTCCTCCCTGCCTTCTTCCCTATCTATAATATGCAATGATAAATAGCTACGTAATTTTTACATGTAAACGTGATGAAGTTGATTTGAAGATGTCACGTTATATTCTATTGTAATGGCTGGAAAGAGAAACTAGAATACCTAACAAAACAGAATTTACACAGTGATTACAGTTTCTCAGAGTTCAGGGACATGGATTACACTTTTTAATTTACTTCTCAGGTATTAGTTTAGTACCTTGCTCCTGGGAAGCTCTCAAACATCATATTTAATGAGAAAGTGTTTATTTTTAAAAATGACAAAAGGGTTTTCATTTTATAGAATTTTAATGATTTTTCAAATGTAATAACAAATGGAAAGAAAGTGCGATATAGGAGTTAATAGACAAAGGTCGAAAACTTAGGTAGTCCCTTAGCAAACTATATAAATTATCTTGGCCTCAAATTTTTTATGTGTAACACCTAAGGATAGAACTAGAGAAGCTTCAAATGTTTTTAGCTTTATGTTTTTTAAAAAATATTTTTAAAAAGCTGAAAAGTTGTTCATTGTTATGATTTCATTGAACTTTATTTTTGTATAATTTATTGTACAATTATGAAATTCCAACTCTTTGTCATGAAATTTGTGAAACTCCAAGATAGAAAATGAATAAGACAAACTTTCCTTCAAAGTTGATTATTTAGTTGGAGAAATAACAGAGTAAGTTTATTACTGTAATACTATTATACAAGTACTATGATTGAAGATGCACAAATGAATGCTTCTATTTTCACTGGATGTCTTAGTCCAAGCATGTCACACTCAAAGGCTAACATGGGCCAAATAAACAAGGTCTATGTTTATGTGGGCCACGAAAAAACAAAAGCTTCAATTTTCATAGAAACATAGGTTTATTTTGATAGAGACATGCTGAATACAAAGGGCTGAAATAAATGAATAATCATTAACCTAAAATAATAGAACATTTAAATAAAAATTAATATTTTTCTTGAACATTAACTTACCAGACACTGAATAACTGCGCAAATTAATAAGCATAACACAAATAAACCTATTTTTCTTGTTCTCCGAAAGCGAAATATTTCCTGTTGTGCACACCAAACAAGTCAGTCCAAGACTAATGACGTGGAAATCGGCTGCTAAATATTCGCTGCTAGTATTAGTGGAGAAAAATGGTGCTCCTGTGTGTAAGGCGTGTAAGCTTGTATTCTCATGGCACTCCTGGGTTCCAACATGAATGCAACATGATTATAGTAACATGATTATAGTAATTAGTCGTTAGTGACCATTGTAGTTCGTTATTAATAATTATGTATAACACGAGATTATAAAAGTTAAGTTACAAAATTTTTATTAAAACGTTTCTTACATACCATTATATTGGCTGGGCTGCAAAAATATTCATTGTGGGCCGTGAGTTTGATGTGCTTGTCTTAGTCTGTTCAGGTGACTTAATCACCTCTCAAAGGTTCTTCCAAATATCACCTCCAAACAGCATCACATTGGGTGTTAAGTTTTAACATATGAGATTTTTAAGGGATGGACACAAACGTTCAACCTATTGCACTAGCTGAAGCTGAAAAGTAGCCATGTTCAAATGCATTTCTTTTCTTAGTGATTCTGTAACTGATAAGTCATAGATGACATATGAGAAAAGTGAAGTACATTTTAAAGCTTCAACAAGTATTAATTCAAATCTTGAAATTATATTGAGAACAGTGTAATAGAAATTCTAATATAAATCAGATGAGTGGGAATTTTGTGTTTTACATCAGCTGGTTGTTTAGAAATGATTTTGCAGGATTTCTCTCCTTCAGATAGTCACAGAGTAGCTATTAGGAAGCATAATTGAATTTGAGCCTCATCCAAATAGTCACAAAGGCTCTTCCAGGGAATCCGAACCCAGGAGTGCCATGAGAATACAAGCTTGAAAATGAGAACAGTGCCCCCAGAATTACTAGTATTTTGAGCATTAAGTTATATCTCATGCATTTTACAAGTATGAGTAGGCCACTCTTCCCATGACAGATAGCTGAAAAACGTCTATAAATCTACAGAAATCTTTTTTGGGGTGCCCACTATTTGTATAAAAAATGCCCACACCCATGACTTCTGTGTTCATTTTTCATTCTAACTAATGGATATACTTTGCTAGACTGATCTGTTCATTAGAGAAGTGCCACGGTATCCACTGTGGTTGGCACATTTGCACTCCTTCATGTCATCCAGACCAGTTATAAATGAACTCTAATATCCCTGCTTTTTCTCGTTGAACTGTTGTATATTTGTCACCAAGAAATTTAGTTCTTTAATTTTGCTAAAATGCTGAACACTTTCTGAATGTTTTTTTATAGGGTTGATGTATTTAATTTCAAGCCTGAACTATATCACAAGAATTATTAAATAAAGTAGTTATTAAATGTTAGGAGTAGCACACTCTTCTAGACCCATCTTCTTCACCAGATTGCATGGGCATAAAGCCCCTCCTTGTACCTTGAATTACATGTGGTGTCTGAGGCCACAGATCAACAGCTTGTTTAGAATACACTTCTAATTAATCTCAGTCTTAGAAGTATAACCCTTAAAACTTGATTTCATAATTGATGACCTCTATAATACCAAGTGGCCTTCAAAGGGTCAAATACCAATTGTCTTAATCTCCAAATACAGGGTTCAGAGGACCCTGTTTGCAATGCTGTGTTTTCATAGCCTTTGCATCAAGCTTTTAACTGCATTTCTTCTATTCTTAAGGTCTCTCATTATATGGTGGGTCCACCAATTTCTTGATCAATCTGGGTGATGTTCAATAATGCATGATCAGATGGATATAAGTGAACACTTCTTCCACAGTCTGCATGCTGTAATTAAGCACTGTATATTTCATTTTAAAACATATATAAGAGAAAGAATTAACCCAGAAAAATAGGCATCCTTAGTGTGAGCTCATTTTCAAAGTTCCATCTCTTGCCTATTTTTTCTATGCTGGGTTTCTGAAGTTGGGTTAAATGGATAGTATTACAGATTTGCAGGACCCATCTCTTCTAACATACAAACTGTTCATAGATTTCTTTTTTTTAGTTTATTTTAAAGCACTGGCATTTATATTTAAATTTTAAGCACTACAGAAATCCTTCAGTTTTTGAGTAAATTGTGATCACTGGATATAATCTATGCACGAAGTGGAGAGACAAAAACAAACAAAAACAACACCAAATTTCCTTCTCATCTTTAAAAAAAAACCCATAAATGCTTTTGAGGAATCAAACATGCTCAACTCTATGAGACAGCATACAATGCTTACTCGATCAATGTTGAGTTGATTAAGTTGTGTGGGCTACAACAAAAAGAACTGATTTTCCAAATAGTTTGAATTTAGCCCTTGTATTCTTTTGATCCAAGATTTTAATCTATTTTAAACTATTCAATTTGTATTGGGCTTCACATAATTTTCAGTAGTGAGAACAGAGATAAAACAAATGGACAATTTATATATTAAAAAATATTTTTAAGAAGCTCTTGATGAAAATGTTTCACCATATAATTAAAATTTTGTATCTTCTAGCAACTGAAAGAAACATCTGCATTTAAATGTTTGAACTCTTCTGTCAAACAACTGTTGTTTAAAATACTATACATGCTTAATCTAAAGAAATATGCCCGCTTGGATATTGTGAACTAAAAATATACATGATAGTGATCTCATTTCCATTGCAAATGCCAATCTGCCTGGAATGAAGAGACAGTGATTGCTTGGAGGCAGGTGGACTTCTCCTTAAGTACTTTCTTTAATTGTGTAAATAGGTTGCACCAATGCCAAGTAGTTATCCTTAGAGGTGCAGATATTAGGTCTTCACATCAGCATTTGACAGGGTAGCACATCTTCAAGTCAGCCAATGAGGGAAAAATGAGCTAGAACACTGTATGTAGGTAGCTGGATTGAAGCCTGTGGACACGTAAATGTTATAAGCTTGATAAAATCCCACTTGCACTGGCATAGACTAAATTCTTTTAACTGTAGAAGGTTATGACTGGGAGGGATTAAGGAAGGAAAGTAATCAGCCATCAAGCATGGATTTTATTATCCAGGTGTTGCACTAAGTGCATTAAACAATGCCTCTCATTTAATCCTCATAACCATTTATGAGATAGGCACTGTTGTTATTTTCATCTTACAGCTGAGGAAACAAGGATTTCAAAGGGCAAATAATTTCCCCAGGGTTATTAGTGAAGCCAGAGCTTGAATTAAAGTTGGAGTACGCAGTATATTCTGTTAATGATTCTGATACACCCTCATTTTAGGGAACCACATCTTAGAGCTTCAGTGAGTTTCTTAAGATTCCACAGTTCATTGGCAAGCTGGGTCTTGCATTCTAGTTAAGTGGAAGTAAAATCAGAGATTTCTGAGAAGTGTTTTTTTTAAGATGATAGGATAATATTTAGATGAATCAGAATAGAGCCAAAGTTCACTCCAGTTTGTGGAGCTGGGCAAGCTTCCAGATCCTCAATAATCAATTCCCTTGATGGAAATGCTTACAAAATGCCCTTATTACAGACTCAGAAGCTGTGCTAATGTGTGCAATGTACCTATGCTACCTCTAGGTGGTGCCCTCTGCCTTCAGGAAAGGTCACAAGATAGGTGAATCTGAAAGACCAAAGTCAGAAAAAGAAATCAGATATGTAGTTGACAGAGCCAGAGTTTGGGGGTATTGGGTGAAGGTGGTCAAAATGTACAAACTTTCAGTTATAAGCATTTATTGGAATGTAATATATAGCATGGCGACTATAATCAGTAATACTGTATTGCATATTGGCAAGTTTGCTGAGAGAATACATCTTAAAAGTTCTGATCACAGGAAGGAAAACTTTTTTTTAAACTATGTGAGGTGATGTTAATTAAGTGTATTATGGTAATCATTTCACAATATACATATTACCATTATGCTGTACACCCTAAATTTAGTTCTATAATGATATATCACAATTACATATATCTCAATAAAAATTGGAAGAAAAAAAAAAAAAGAAAGATCACATCTGACCACAGGGAAAGTATAAACTCTATACTAGGTGTTTAGAGCCACCCCTGACCACATTTCACCCTCCGTCTTTTCCTATTTCACTTAATCTCCAAGGTGCCCTTTTCCCTTCTTTTCTTCTAACAAAATAAGATTTTAATTTAGAAGAAAACTATTAGGCATAAAGCTTTGTGGTTGGCACATGCTTATAAATATTATTTTGGAATATTCTTCATAGCTTTTGATCGTTATACTAGCCATTTGAGATAGATAATTTTATCTCAACTATCTTAAAATCTATAATAATAAAAGCATAATATGCTAATTAGAACGGACAGCTGAACGGCCTTCTGGATGTCTTTCCAGACGACCTTCCAGATGACTTTCTGGATGAAGCCACAGCTGCTAGGGCCGAGCCCCTTGCACGAAGTTCGTGCATCGGGCCTCTAGTGGGTAAATTAAAGCCATGAGTACTAAAGTGACCACAGAGGCAGGATTTGAATTCAAGCCTTCGGACACAAAAATCAGTTTGCTTGCCACACTTCTGGGTAGGATGGCCATATAGCCTATTTTGCCTGGAGCAATCATTGTCTATTCCTGCAGCCTTGCATAATTATTATTAGTACCCCTTTTCATTTTCAAAGTGTCTATGGTTGAATGATAAAGTCACACTGGTGACACTAAAGAAGTCAGCCATAAATTTCTCTCCTCTAAGGGTATCCAGTTATAAGCCCCTATCTCTAGTTTGGTGAAGCTTTTCTTTCTGTAAAGAAATCTCTGACATAGCAAATAAATGAGGGATGCTGTGTGTTGGAATTCAGTTCCTTCATCCTGCTCCACTATGCCAACTGTTGGGCCCGAGCACCTCTGCCAGGGACTGGACCTCCTAGGACCCCAGATATTTAAGGAAGAAGCCATGAGAAGTTGTGAGTATATAAGAGTCTTTATTTGTAGAAGCCAGTGGCCATGTAGCTATTGCTAACAAGGAGCTACTAGACAAAGTAGTTCTTCAAAGTAAAGTTCCATACAGCAAGTAACTGCACACTGGCTAGGTAACATCTTTTCCACACAGCAACAGCAGCCTCTGTACCCACAGCTATTATCTGAGCAGCCGCACTGGCTCGTCAGTAATAACTTTATACTACTTAGACAAAAGAGGCTTCTTTCTAAATAGGGACTTCAGTCTTTTGTGTTATACAAGGGCACACTTGCACAGTTTACATACAGATTACTGTGGCCTTGTTCTTGCACCTGTGTATATAGTCCTTGGACACCCCGATTAAGATTCCCGTGCTCAGAGTGGCCTTAAACATCTGGCATACTCTGAACAGGGCCTCTATATTCTAATTGGCCTTGGCCATCCGGCGTACTCTAGACAGGGTCCCACACTGTGTTTTGTGTTGTTTTCTGAAGGAATGCGAATATTTCCCTGCCTTGGGAGCTAAAGATGGAGAACCTGGCATCTTTGGCACTTCCTGAGGTCCTCCTGGGCCCTGACCCTGCTTCATGGGTCTGTGATCTGAGTGCACATGTGCTGCTTCTGTTAGTCAGGATACCAACTGTTTAAGAAACAAAACCTTCATTCAAACCTGTTTAAACCAGCAAAGAATAGGTTGTTCACTTAACCGTGAGAGTCAAAGGAAGTGACTTTGTTTGGACATAGAGCTTCAGTCTCTTTCTTTCTCTGTGTCCTCCTCTCTCTATCTTTGTCTATAGTTTCCCCTATATGACCTTCATGTCTCAGAAAGGACCCTTCATTGTGGACATAAAGGAAGTCACCAGCAACTCCAGCACTGCATTTTACCTTTGACACAGTTAAAAGTCTCAGTTTGATTCTCATTGGACTGGCTTGAGCTATCTGCTTATTCTTGAACCAGTCATTACAGTCAAAGGTATAGAATGTTCTCATTAGATAGATGGGGCATCATGTGCCAATCCCTGGAGCTTTATAGCAGGATTTGCCACAGCCCAAGACCATAGACAGAGGTTACAGATGACTGCTTCCCTAAAAAAAGGTAAGAATAAAGAATGAGCAGTGACTGATGGACAAAACAACATCATAAAACAAAACAACAAAACAAATGTAAGCTGTTTACTATCCTTCCTCCTCCTTCTCCCTCCCTCCCTTCTACTCTGTCTAAAAAATCAATGGAAAAATATCCTTGGGTAAGGATTAAAAGAAATGTTTATTGAGTGCTTATGACACAGGTTAGCCACTAGATTATTTACTGCGTGTACAGTAACCCTGGTCTCATAGTGAATTTTTCTTGATCTTGGCCGAGACACCTGTATAGTGAAAACCATTTATATATCCGGAGGTGTTTTTTTAAAATCATTAAGTGGACAATGGAATCACTCAAGAAGCTTTACCAACATACATATGTCCACAGACTCATAGGGTTTAGAGTGGGTCCTGAAGAATATATACTTTATAAATTCTTTTTGAGTTGGAATGGCTCCAAGGACCTTTGGTTCTTCTCCAATTCCACAATCCATCACTGTGATAATAAGAGTGAAAATAAAGTGCTACCTGGATAATGATATAACCAGAGGTTAGGACGCTCCCAGTTATTTCAGTTTTTTGGGGTATGGAGGGACTCTACAGCATTCATGGAATCTTGGCTTTGTTGGGTTGAAATATTTAGGAATGTGTCAATGGTGAAGAGTAGCTAACACTTTTTCTTAGAATGAAATAAATCTATAGAGTTTATTTCTGTTGCAGTTTCAAATTTTGGCGCAACATATTTCTTAAATGCTTTTATGGTTATGGCTATTTGTCAGGCAGATAACCATTGTGAAAAATTATTAAGATACCACTATTGGCCAGGTATGTCTCAATAATCTTTGATTGGCATCTTCCTCCTTTCTCCTTTTTCTGTTTAAAAATAAAAGAAATATGAGACATGTTTAAGCAAAGAGGGAATTTATTGACTCATGTAACATGGAAAGATAGAAGTGGTATAGTCCGTAAACACCATCAGATTTAGGATTAAAAAAATGCTTTCTTCTTCTTTCTCTTTCTTTCTCTTCTTACTATATGCAAGCCTCCGTGTCATAAAGAATTTGGCCTTGCCTTTACCTTTGATTTCAGAGAAGTAATATCTGGGTTCTTGGGATGTTATGCCCCTTAGGAATATCTTTATTTGGGGGCATTGTATCATATTGATAGTCTTAACAATGTGATCTAAGGTTGGGATTGGCCACACCTATATAGTTTTAAGGAGGGAACTGGTCATGCCAGGACAATCAACAATGTGAGTTAGGGAAGGGATGCTTTGGGTAATGAGATATCAGTTTATCTGGAGACTGAAATCAACCATGTGGGCAATCAATCATGCCTACATAATAGAGCCCCAATAAAAACTTCGAATGCTGAAGCTCAGGTGAGTTTCCCTGGTTGGTACTACTCCATGCATATCATCACACATTAATGGGTCCTGACTCCATGAAGTGAGGACAACAGAAATCCTACACTTGTAACCTTCATGGACTCTGTCCTTATGCACTTGCTCCCTTGGTTTATGTTAAGATGCATCCTTTTTATGTAATAAACTATAACTATGAGAATAATAGCTATTGATGAGTTCTATGGGTCCTCAAACATAAGGGTGTTTTGGGAAACCTCTAGAACTTGCATTTGGTGTCAGAAATGAGGGTATCTTGTGAAGGACTATGTGCCCTCTAACATGGGCAGTTGGCTAACTCTGTGATCCCTAAACTCTTTGCAGCCTTTAACTTCTCTGATACAGACAGGTTATTCCTATATGAGGCATGTGGAAGAACGGAAATGGAGGCAGTATATAAAAATGTGGGGTAAGCCATGGCCAGTTGATTCAGTTGGTTGGACCATTGTCCTGTACACCAAAACAGGTTGCAGGTTTGATTTCTGGTCAGGGCACATACCTAGGTTGTGGGTTCCATCCCCAGTCAGGATGCATAAAGAAGGCAACCAATCAATGTTTGTCTTTCACATCGATGTTTCTCTCTCTATATACCCTCTCCCTTCCTCTCTCTCTCTAAAATCAATAAATATATCCTTATGTAAGTGGTCTGAATGGCTTTCCTTGAGACATCAGTCCAAACTCTGGAATAATTATTACCATGGCTACTTTGTATGATAATATGACTAGAAGTCCCAATACAATGAAATGGATATGGGTGGTGTTGGAGAAACAATTCCCCAAAGAAATGAATGAGTATATATGTGTGTTGCGGAACACCTGGGTGGAGTTTGGGAATGGGCATAGAAAAAGGAGCCTGGCTGGTGTGGCTCAGTGGTTGAGCATCAACTCAAGAACCAAGAGGTCACCAGTTTGATTCTCGGTCAGTGCACATGCCTGGGTTGTGGGCTCGATCCCCAGTAGGGGCACATGCAGGAGGCAGCCCACCAATGATGTTTCTCTCTCATCGATGTTTCCATCTCTATCCCTCTCCCTTCTTCTGTCTGTAAATATCAATAAAAACATATAAAAAAGATAGAAAAAGGAGGAGGTTGGATAGAATAGAATCGCGTTTGTCATTAACACATTTCCTGATTATTGAAGCTTAAATAAAGTATGAGTTCTTCTAGCAGCCTCCCCACCCAAAGTTAGGTTTCAGCAAAGTTTAGCAAAATGAGGTTTTTCCAATCTGTGAGATCATGTCTCTGAAGATCCAGAGAATTCATAAGGAAATATTGGCTTAATTATGAACACACACACACACACACACACACACACACACACACACACACCTAGTGACAACAGACTATAGTAGCCTAATGCTTTATTTAGTCATGTTAAGAGTATATGTATCAGGGGTTTATTTTTAAAAAATATATTTATTGATTTTTTTACAGAGAGGAAGGGAGAGGGATAGAGAGTTAGAAACATCGATGAGAGAGAACCATCGATCAGCCTCCTCCTGCACACCTCCTACTGGGGATGTGCCCAAAACCAAGGTACATGCCCTTGACCAGAATTGAACCTGGGACCTTTCAGTCTGCAGGCCAATGCTCTATCCACTGAGCCAAACTGGTTAGGGCGGGGGTTTATTTTTATTACAGTTTTGAATTGATCACCAGAAAAGTACCTAGATATTGTTATTGTTGTAATTGTTTCTTCATGCTGCTGGAAATTATGGTGTAATTTGATTATTGTGCCACAGAAATGGAAAGCCCCAGAGAACTTGGAAGTATTTTCTTCTTCCCACCCTTGTTTTCTCTTTTTCCTCCTCTTCTCCATCCTTTTATTCTGTCATTTTAAGTATGTATTAAGAAATTAGAAATTTCATGATCAGTCAAATTAATAGTTTAATCAAATCAAAATTGGACAAAAGCTTCTTTCATATTTTTTCATACTAAGAAATTTGGAAATTTGTACTATTTGTGTGTGTACTGTTTTATGTTTTAAATTTCCTGAAACCAAGATGTTAAAAATTGATGTAAAAGGAAATGTGCTAGCCATTTCTCTTACTTTTTTCTGAACAAACTCATTAACTTTATGGTTCATTCTACAATTTCTGTGCCTTTTAATAGCAAGGGGAGTTAACATGACACTAAATGAAATGAGTTACACGAAAGCATGTTCGATCAGAGGAGGCAGAAGAAAGAATGACTCAGAGCACAGACACTGGGGACAGGCTGTTTTGGGAGTAGGATCTCTGGTTTTGTTTCTTAGTGTGAACTTTGGCAAGCTCTTCAACATTTCTGTGCCACAGTTTCCTCATTCCTTAAAAGAGAATAATGAAGTTACTTATATCATAAAGCTGTTAGGAGAAATAAACGGGTTAAAATTTTAAATGCTTAGAGTGTTTAGGATGCAATAAATACAAGATATGTGTTAGTCACTTTATTCCTCTCTTATTCCTCCTAACGCCTCTCATCCCCCCATCATTCTTTTCTATTCTTTTTTTTCTTCCACTATTGGTAAAAGTTTTTAAAATTTTTTCTTTCAATTTGCATAGAACCATATAAAATTCTCAACCTCAAGGTCGAGATAGTTAAAATTTAGACTGCCTGTAAAATATTTATGCCAAAGTAAGTGTTTGCTCAGTTTGCCTACAATGACATTGTGTGCCATTTAAAGGTATAAAAAAAATCCAAAATAAACGAAGAGTACTCTAGAAATGTTTAAATCTTATTTAGAAGGTAATTCAAGTGATTACTTTATCTGCATTTGAAAGAAGCTTAAAAATGAAATCACAAATTGGATTTTTCAAAAGGTTTAAAAATGACATGATTGTTTATGATTAAACACAAATATATTGATAGGAAATGTGGGAGTTTATTCAGGTAGAAGTTAGTTGGAATGAGAGTGCATCTGGGAAGCAGGTGAAATGATCACAGCAGGAGAACTTGATTACTGCATTGAGGCTTGATTATATTTTCCATCGTAGGGACCTTCTGCAAAAAGTGGAAAAAAATGCTCAGCTGCACAGCACATTAAGCGAAGCCATATGTGTCATAATCCATATTAAGGGGGATTATTTTCTGAGAGAGGGGAGTAAACTTCTCAGTTTTTTGTTAATTTTAAGGAAAGGAAATGTATTTAAAACTACTTCCCAGTATACAGGGCCATTTCTCTATGAAATCGGCAAGTTATTTCCAGGTTCTATAGAGCCATTCAGACATTAAGTGATCTACCCCTGTTTTGTTTTTCTTCAGTAAGCATGGGCTAAAGAGATTAAGTTATTGGTTTTTCTGTTTGTATTCAAAGTGGGGTCTTAGTCTCTAGAAATTGGTTAGATCAAGTGTATTTGAGTGCTGGTTGGCATATTTGCAGTAAGTAGTAACATGTATTTCATTGGCAGAAGACAATAGCAGCTAATTTTCCTAAGTCAAGGTCTGTGAAACACATCATATTCCTAAGTAAATATGTAAGTATATATTTCTGTGCAATCATAAACATAGAGGAAAAGTAAAAAATTTTGCACTGAACACGTTGTCTAAATACCTGGTTATTGCCCTTGTTTTTAAAGGAACCATCTAACTTGTATGGTTTCACACAGTCGTTAACATCTCTTACATCCAGAGAGAAATAAGTCTTGTCAAAATGTGATTCCATGAAGAAATCTGCTTATCTAACTTTGCCTTATATGGACACTGGCCTTCATAGTCTATACAGAGTGTTGATACCTTTTCATGATAATATTTGAGAGGTGTATTGGAATTTCAGGAATATGTGAAAAGAGCTTATGAAAATAATATTGCCAGTCTTCTTTAATGATACTTATATATTATTTAAAATTCCAGTTTATATATAAGGGCACATCAAAACTAGATTTTGTCCTTTGTCTCAGTTATTCCTCACTTAAAATTGGATGATAACCCTTAAGCAGTGTGATTGAGGAAATAATTCTAAACTGATCTAGATTCATCATCTGTCTCCTGTGAATTCCACTTGATATGTTTATCACTTCTTATGTCAGATGTTCCCTGTCTGCCTGCTAGTCCTTTATTAGAGGTGAACACTTGTTTATACTTGTATAACCTACCTAAGGACGTCTGCTACAGCACATTTTTCTTTTAGTACAGCTTTTGAAACATTTATAAAAAAGGTTTTTGCTACATCCCACTATAATTTTCAAGAATTCTGGGCACTTACTCTTTGGCTGACCTTAAGACTCTCTGTATGAAACTTTAGCTCTCTGTCTCTCTGTGTGCTTTTGACCAGTGGGGTTTCTATCCCCTGATCAGCACCATCTACCAACTGGGTTGATGGTAATGCTATTTAAAAATCTTTTGTGGGAAAAAGTCACTTTCCATTTGAAGCTAGCTCTGAAAAATATCCCATCATGATATTATTAAGCATTTCAGCAGCTAATATCAGGCTCAATATCATATCAAGTACAAATTCTGAGGCTTAGGAAATACGGGAAATAATGCCATCCCTCATTGAAAAAATAATACTATTAATTTGTCATTGTCCAGTTCAATGTTGAGCTTTGGTCATACAAATAAAGAATGCTCAAAAACTGCATTCACATCATTCACATTGGGGAGATGCCAAGATCAGTTATTAAGTGCATTAGTTTCCTGGGGCTGCCGTAATAGGCTGGGTGGCTTAAACAATGGAAATTTATCTATCTCTCTATATATAAAAGCCTAAGCTACCCACCAACCGGCCGACTGGCAGACTGGCCAGTAGCTATGATGTGCACTGACCACCAGGGGGCAGATACCTTAACTTGTAGATGGGATCTGCTTCATCTTTGTTCCTATACATAGTCTTTGCACTAATCTGTATTGAAATTTCCTCTTCTTAGGACATCAGTCCTTTTGATTAGGGTCCACCCTAAAGACCTCATTTAACTTAATTGCTTCTTTAAAGATCCTATCTGCAAACATAATCATCTTTTGAGGGACTGGAGGTTAGAACCTAACAAATGAATTTTGGGGAGACACAATTCAGCTTGCAATATTAAAATACTCAGAAAATTGTAGGGAAACAATTTACCAACAAGGGTGATGATTGCAGGTGCTTATTTGTTCACTGTCATTGATGTTTGTCCATTGTTCACATCTTCACCTTTTCCAATGGACAACAGCAGCATCATAAGAAAGGCAAGTACAATCTTGACCAAGAAGAAAAATAAAATGAAGATTGGTAGATATTTTTAACTAGAGTGGTTTCTAGGTAGGGAATTCATGTGATTTATTGCCCTAACAAGGACACTACTGCATACATTTCAGACACTGGCATCAGGACTGCCTTGGGCAAACTGGTTTTATGCTCACCTTGATTTTAGGGCAAATCCCCTGAAATAGTCTGGATAGTGTTTTTATGTTTGCATGTGCTTTTAGGGGTAACAAAAACACTCAGAACTTTATACAACGTTTAAAAAGGAACTATTTTCAGGAAAATGTTGAGAAATTTTGGTTTGAGCTATTCTGTGACTAACAAATGGAAAAATATTAGAACACCAGGGTAAGTCACTCAGAAAATATGAATGCCTTGAGCAGAGAAGCTATACAAATGATTGATTTATGAACACATTTATATGTAAACATATAAATTATAGAGATAGTCTCAATATTTTATCAGCTCTTTTAGATGTTCAATTTATCAGTAACTGAAAATTTACCAGTTCAATTATGAGTGGATTTTTAAAAATCTCAAATAATGGTGAATAAAGCTTATATTTATATTTTACCCACTAATATCTCATATATATCCTAGAGATAATTGTGCTTTAGACCAAGATATAGATAGAGCTAGGTTCAAATCCTTCTGTACTCCTTAACTATTTGTGCAACTTTGAGTAAGTCATTCATTCATGCTAAGCCTCAGTTTATACATCTGTGAAATGGGGAGGGGATAGATATCCTCTTCATATGATTGTAGTGACGATTAAGTGCGGTGATGCATAAAAGCTGTGCTGAGGATAATGATTAGACCTTTGGAAGTTCACTACAATATTAGTTCTTAACATTATTGTTATAAATGTACGAATTGCTGTTGTCATTCTTTGTAGGTTTTTTTGAAAATAGACAATTTCTGTTAATCAGTCATCTTTTAATTCATTCTCTTCACTATTCCATTGCATAGTTTGACTGAGTCACTCGATACCCAGATAATATTTCATATTTAGTAACACAAATAAAATTTTAGAATTTTCAATTAAATGGAGAGTTTCAATAGCAACAGTTAGATGCTGATGTAGGCTACCATTTAATTTTTCCCTCTGGCATTGTTCTTTTCTTTTACACCAAGGTAAAAATTTTTTACTAATAATGGCTCCAAAGTGTTCCTATTTTATTTACTTTAGTAAGAGTAGATCTGTTCAGACTATAATTTTAAATTATTAAAAAGATAATATGTTGCTCCCTAATATTATAATAACCTTTTGAGTCTGTTGTTATATTTATATATGCAAAGTGAGAGACAGAATCTTAAAAGTATTTCTCCTCTATTTATAAAAGAAGCATATTTTCATTGTATAAAATTTAAATCAACTAGACAGGTGATAGGAATAGAAATCTTCCTAATCCTATGCTTAGAGAACCAATTTTTCTATAACCAAGTGTCCATGTGTCTTAGAAAATTAAATGTAAAATAGACAGTTAAGAGATTTACGTTGCCCTAAACCATCCCCATGCCATTGGATGAGATTAAGAAAGGGTCAGGTCCACCTGACTAGAGAGGGAGGATTTAATGAGGAGTTATATGATTCAAAACGTCCTAATTCTCCATCTATACCATCCCACTCTTAATACTAGGTCCATATTTGCTCCACCCAACCCATCATGTGGCTGTTGACAGAGTGCTGACAGCTGCCACTCTTGTCTGAGAGGCCTCTGGTTCTTGATGACACTAAGTTATAGGACTTTATGACCTTCAGCACCATACATAAATCCGGAAGAAACTAACCTAGACCTCTTAAGGACTTCACGCCAAACCCTAAAAATTACTCATTCATATACCATATGTGGAAAAATTCAGAGTCTTCACCTTTCCCATTATTTCCAATCTGTTTACAGAGGTGCTATAGTAGATTTCAAGGTTTTATGTGTGCTTTTTAAGAGAGGAATTCTAGTTAGTTGGGTGGTATAGAAAACAATAAAGCAAGTCCTTATTTTGCCTGACATTCTAAGAGCACTGAATAGGGAAGGAAAAGTTGGGAAATTTTATAGTCCATTTCATTATACCACTTGTTCTATTTTATTATTAGACCTCTGCAGGGAACTGACAGTAAAATTAAATTTATTCCTCATGATAAGCTCTGTTAATGCATTTTCTGAAATTAATAATTAAATTGTAAGGTATGTGGAAGGATGATATATGCTTAAAATATTGGACCATATGCCACTGAAATAATATCAGACAATATAGAGAGATGGATGCATGTTTAAAACACTTCAGAATACCTTAACACTAGCATGTGATTGTCAAGAAAGCTTTTGCAAATTAAGCTTTCTATATTATAGCTATGACCATGACAGTAACCAGCTCATAAACTTTCCATAACTCCATAGTGTCTATCTGATTAAGGTCAATGACTTAAATTCTAAATCAAAGCTCAAATAATTTAGCTTCAATCAATCTCATCTCTCACTATCTCTATAACTCCATCAGGACTGTACAACTGGCTCATAGAAATCATCAAGAATATATTTGATGTATGAAAAGCTTATGAAACTATATGTTGAAAAAGTAAATTAACTATGCCCATACCTTTCAGATTCTTGCTACCAATCTGAAGAATTTACCAATGTTTCAAAGCTTAAGATCTCACTAGTTTGATATGTCATAGCATGAAAATAAGTTTAAAATGAAACTTAGCAAGTAGGCCTGACATTTATTTATAGCTTAGGCATGTACTTGAAGATAATTTTTTTGTTTCATATTATATTTAAAAAAAAATATATTTTTATTGATTTCAGAGAGGGAGAGATAGAACCATCAATGATGAAAGAGAATCTTTGATCGGCTGCCTCCTGTATACCCCCTACTAGGGATCGAGCCCGCAATCCAAGCATTTGCCCTTGACCAGAATCGAACCTGAGACCCTTTAGTCCCCAGGCTAATGCTCTACCCACTGAACAAAACCAGCTAAGGCTCATATTACATTTTAAGGATGCCTTTTTGGCACCTTCCTATGAGGTTCCATTTCTTGCACCTTTTTAACTTTCACCTTTTATAGCATTCATCAGTGTACTTGTATTCTACTTATATCTTTTTTTTTTTTACAAAATGTTAAAAATCAGGAGAGCATATAAAAAGCATGCTTTATTTTGTTTTTCTGTGTCTTTTATTCCTATTTTGCATTCACAGTGCTTAGTATTGTGTAATACATAGCAACTGTTCCAAACATCATTGTTGAATAGAAATTACTATCCTACTGCTTTTCTGTCATATTCATTTAAATTTCACAAAGATACTTAATGCTTGACCTAGGACTGAAGCCATGAGTTCTTAGGCCTCCCCTGGTGCCCTACTTTTCCCAGTGGAAACTACAAGACATTATTAAAGGAGATTGAAAAAGACCCAGAAAAATGGAAGGATATTTTATGTTCATGGATTGGAGGAATTAACATATTTAAAATGGACATATTACCCAAAGCGATATACAGATTTAATGCAATCCCCATCAAAATTCCAATAGCAAAAATAAAATAAAATAAAATAAAATTCCAATAGCATTTTTTAAAGAAATAGAACAAAAAAGCATCAGGTTCATATAGAACCACAGAAGACTCCAAATAGCCAAAAAAATGCAGCAGTAGGTCTCACACTCCCTGATTTCAAATTACACTGCAAAGTGACAATAATCAAAACAACATGGTATTGGCAGAAAAACCAGACACACAGACCAGTGCAACAGAACTGAAATAATGTGTATAGGCACCTAATTTTTGACAAAGGAGCTGAAAACAAAAACGGAGTAAAGAAAGCCCCACCTACATACACAGACATACACGCATGCATAAAATCAGGTATGCACACACACAAACCAACATACACACATTGTATCCAGTATATTAAAAACAAATATGATTTGGGAACACTAAACTAATGAACTGGAAACTAATGTCTCTTAACTGTCTTATTGCAACAGACCTATAACTGGAGCAATTACATAAAACAAACCTGTCATTAAAATGAGAATAGTGAAAAAAATAAAAATAAATAAAATGAGAATAGTGGACATGATATAGAGTCAAAATGGTAAGTCCAAACCAATGTATTTAAGTGAACTCTTATAGACACTGACTTAAAATAGAGGAGTTGGTTTAACTGGAAAACTGACCAACTGGTTGGAAGAAAGTACGCATTAAAAGGAGAGACAGACTAAACCAACAACTGTCTTAGGAAAGATAGCAGATTAAAGATTGCCCCACCTCATTTCCTAAGTAAAAGTTTCAGGCTTATTCAGGGCTGAGCACATGACTACATCCCATGTGCTGGGCTGGTGTCAGCACCGAAGAGGATGCCTTGGGTGGGTCTTCCATTGGCAGGCTTGTTAAAGTACAACTGTGCTTAGGCTCAATTGATTGAATGCTGAAAATCCCAACTCTCTCACAGAATGAAATTTTGGAACCAGAGGGCTTTCATTACTCTTCAGCTCAGCTTGTCAGATAGCACTGCTGACAATTAAGTCATTTGCCACAAGGCAGCTTTGTTATTTTGAATTGTGTGAGTAGTCTCCTTGTTCCTTCTTTCCTTCAGCTTCTCTGATAATCTACTTGACAGAAAAAGAGGATACAGTATTTATTATGAAGAGGTTAGTTTGTGCTTTTTATTAATTCTTTTCCTCTGCTATTTGATAGGCAAAGAGGTATAAATTTGAGGTTCAATTTTGAATAATGGACGTAGGGATCTAGAATAATGTCATTTTAGAGTCTAAACAAAAGTCCATAGAATTTAGATGACTTGCCTGAGGAAAAACAGGTAATTTGTGGCAGAGCTAAAACCCCAGACTCCCTACCCCTTGTTTATTGTCATTCTCTCCAACCATAATGGAACTTCTTTAGTGCTTCTGAGTGTGGCAGGCATAGCAGCCATTCACAAGATCAAACATAATCACTAGATAATAGTGACTGCCAGTGGGGTATTGACCTGGTCTTAATTCAAACAAGTGACCCCAGTGATACAAAGTCATAAACCTTGGTATCTCATTTCCAATAGCCCATCAAAAGAATTTGAAGCCGCGTCTATTAGTTGTAGTTCACATTCTATAAATACAATATTACAAATATATTTTCCATACATCTCAAGAGGATATAGAGCCAGCTTATATAATCATATTTTTGTTTGCTTTTAAAAATCTCATTTTACCTAAAATACCTCACTTGAGACCCAATGGCTGCACTCTGCTTTCCCCTGTCATTATTTCTCGTTACCGAGCAAGGCCACCGGGTCTACTTTTCCTGCCGCTTATGGGATATTGGACCCCAGCAACTCCTGGTGTTCACACCGAAGAAAGACAAAGCTAAAAGATTTCACTCATTTCAAAACTGTTAAACCTATTTGCGCACGGTTCTTATCCTTCCGGATCCAAGTCCATTTCTTTTACGTACTCCCCTTCGCTTGCAGGAAACAATCACTGCCTCGTTTTCAATGTAATGAAAAAAGTGAAATGACTAGCAGTTAGGGACTTACCCTCTGAGGAAGAACTTAACCATCCTTTCATCATAACTTCTCTAAGTTATCAATTCAGTTCAAAGTTGTTAATATCTTTTATGTGTTACATTTTTTTTCTAAAAGCCTTTATGATCTCTGACTGTAAATGAAGGTTTGAAGTGTTCTACAGTGCACCTTAACATGAATAATATTGTACTATTAGAGGTGATATATTTTTATATATTGTATGATTAAGTAATCTATTTTGACAAGCCCCAGAGCCACTTTTGCTTTGGTACACCAAGTAGTTGGAAAAATACATTAAGCCTATTAAGGCTCATGAAATTAACACTTAATTTAGCTAATGAGTACTGCACTCAATAGGATTATGAATGAGCAATTGCCTAAACGTATCCCTTAGCAATAACTAACTCTCATAGAACTTTGACATTAAGAAAAATAAAGATTATAATTATTATGCTTACAAATGTAATTGTTTTAACATACAGTAAAAATTCTATACACATGAGCAACTAAACTAAAGTAATAGATAGTAATATGCCCGATTACATGGAGACACATTCCTGTCACACTGAGATACTTTTAGTCCAGTTTGCTTCTCTCTCCTGCTCTTCAAATCCCCATAGCTGCCCGAATCCCTCCCTCCGCCTGCATGCATCCTGATTACCTCGCTGATTTTTACTCATATTTTGTGCGTTAGCATCACGTTAGTCATGGCTCCCATTAGGAAACGTGCTAACCTCAGGGAACTGTGAGGTGTCTCAGTACAAGGATGCTAGTAACTTATATGATTTGGTGTTTGGTTGAATAATTCTGGGGAGAGTCTGAGGAAGCAGAGGTTCACTCTAGGTGTAGTAAGAAAGTGGGACACTTCTATGATTGGGCATCTCAGTTAATCTTCCCTAGAAGGAGGCCAGACAAGAGTAAGGTTAAGCTGAAATTACTAAAGAAGGGGCAGTTACTCAGTTAGTGAGAAGTGGGATGTTTTGTATTTTGAGGTTTGCATTGTGGCTTTGCCTGACATGGATATTCTGGAAGATTATGCCAATAGGAAAACAGTGAGGCTTAGCTGAAAACAGCAGATCATTCTGTAATAACATTGCAGCCTAGCTGTGAAAATAAGATCAGTTCTTGGACTTCAGGGCCTGATTTTTATTTTTCTCAGGATACACGGACTATGGTACATTTATACAATGTAATACTACCCAGCAAGAAAAATGAGTGAGCTATTGATTCACCCATCAGTATGGTTGAATCTTAAATGCATTTTACTAAGTGAAAGAAGCCAAACTTAAAGACTACACATTGTCTGATTCAGTTTGCATGGTACACTGGAAAAGGCAAAACTATAAGGAGGAGAACAGAACAGTGGTTGCCAGGAATTGGGAAGGGGAAGAAGTTGTTACAATGGCCTAGTGTGGTAGAAATTTTGGGAGTGATGCTACTTTCTGTGTGGAATTGTGGTGGTGGACACATGAATCTATGTATTTGTTAAAACCTAAATATCTTCCCACCACAAAAAGTGACGTTTGCTCTAAGAAAACAAAACCAATATTTTGAGGGGAAGAACGCAGACTGTGGCAAATGAAGCCAACTGTATAATGAATGAGTCACATGAGTGCACTTAAGCAGATGGAGAAGAAAGTAACTGACCTAAGTAACACTGCAAAATGGTGTTTTGGTTGGATACCGTAAAGGTAAAGGCAAAATGAAGTAAATCCAAATAATAGACACTACTTTATAATTTTGTGTTTCTCAGGAATCTAGGTTAGAAATTCTGAAATTACTTTATTTGTGTACTAGGATTGAACAAATAAATATTTTATAGCTAATGAGAGGGAAGTTTTCACTGCTGGAGGAGGGAGTTTCCAATAAGGAGAGGGGTAATAAGAATTAACCCTCTTATACTAGACTAGAATTAGAGGGTTCTGTATGGATTCATTTTCAAAAAATTACATATAATGTATAAATAGACACAGATAAGCAGATACAGAAATAAATATGTATAGATATGTGTTTGTGCATAAGTTAGTAAGCATACATATGCTTTCTAGCTCAATGTACTGAGAAGGGTTTAAAGTAGTGATACCCCAGCAGCAATGAGCACACCTAGAACCCATATCTTTGTTTCTAACTACCACTTTACATCAAGAAGACCAGGGCTCAATGGAGAACTGGTTGACTTCAGAATTAGAGCACGGAAAATACAAGATGGTCCTGGAGCATCTTGTGATGACAGAATATAAGGAAGTTCTTAAAAAATGGAGGCATATTAAAAGTACCCACACACTGATCATACAGAACTCTCAGTTGCCAAAGCTAGAACAATTTAAGCAACAAAGTAAGTATAGTAATGGATCATAAACCAAAGGATAAGATAAATATATGAATTTATATGAGTGCCTAAACAAATGATGGAGAAATGAACAAATATTCCTTGAGAAAAATTCTAGGCGAGATCCATGGAGAGATGCTAAAAGTGTTGACACCTGAATAAATTCTACACTTTGGTTAAGAGTATTGTACGAAGGTTAATTTCTTAGGGTTGATCATTGTACTGTGGTTTTGCAACTCTTCTCTATATCTAAAACTAACCCTCTTCCTCTCCACACAAACACACGTGCATGTGTGGACATATGTGTATACAAACAGCTTCTGGAGCCAAGTCTGTAAGTGGGAATACCTGGGTCAGGGGAAGAGGAGAGATCTCCAGCAGGTAGTATTAGTAGTAGCTCACGGTAGCTAACATTTCTGAGCAGTTCACTATACACCAGGTGCTTTTACCACTTTACTTCAGTTCGCCCTCCTAAGCACCTTGTGAGGTAGGACATTATTTTCCTGCTCTAACAATGAGAAACCAAGGATGAGAATTTAAAATTACTTTCCTAGATCACATAACTGTATTCAGACTTACTTTATATGATTCTGGGGTCAGTACACTTAACTGCCAACGCTGGCTACCTGAATCAACAGCGGCTAGGAAGAAATCCACAGACTTCCTTTTTCAGGGTTCATAGAGATATTTTGGTTTGTGCCTTCTCTCAAAGTTCAATTTCTGCAGATTATTTGTGTACTAGGCTGCAACAAGTAAATATATTATAGCTAATGAGAACTTAATCACCGAAGAACTGTGCATGTTCTGCAGCCTTCTTCATATAAAAGTAAATATAAAAGATATAAAATTTGTGAAATCAGTACTAATTTTGTTTTTCCTGGGCATAATTTTCCTAAACTAAGTTTAAATAATATATTTTAGTGTTTGTCTACTTGAGGTTCTCTTCTAGGTCTCCTAGGCAACTTAACGTGTCTGTTTTTGCTTTGAGTCCTTATTACCTAATTGTAGTTTTTGCGTGAACATTTGCTCAGAGTACAGATTTTTAGTATTGATTATTTTCCAAGTGATTTCTCTTGAAGCTTTTGCTTCCATCCATTAACTATGTCCCCTGGAAATTTTAACTCAGGATATTAGTTTTAATCATGAAATGTCCCCAAAGTAATGGGATACTTATGCTTTGCAAAATGTTTGCTGCAATTTCTTGAAATAGCTTTTTCTTTTCACTTGATTTAGTGATTAGGCATTAGGAAATGTCTTTAGATATCCTTGGCTTTTATATAAAAAAAACTGCTTGTTTGATGAAAAAAGGGCTGATTTCTATTTTATTTCTCATAGTACAGTGGTAATCTGACTTCTGTCTAAATATTTCAGAAAGTACAATTTTTATACTTAACTTGTCATACCAGGTGTATATTCAGATTACTCTAGCATGGTCTGGAGCAGCAATGGCAAATGAAATTCACCTATAGAATGATCATTAGCTATTAGGGAGTGACAGTCTTGTCCACATTCAAGAGACAAAGAGTAGCAAGATCATTGTGATCTATGTCATGGCTGGGAGGCCCAAGTGACAACTTGCATGTGTTAAGCATTCATGAAAGGGTCCAGAAAATTTACATTTTCTTATTAAATCTCATTTCTATATTATGTAATAGGACTTGAATAGTTTAGTCTAAATATATCAATATTGTATTATATAGTTTGAAATTTGATTTGTCTAATAACAGTTCTACTGTGCTGGGGAAAATGTAAGCCAAAGAAAGAAATGCTGAGTCACTAGTTTGGGTCAGTCTTTGAACCTTGTTTGCTGTTGTTAATAGAAAGAGATTTAGAAGAAATTAACTCTGCTGACTCCTTGACCTCTGACTTTTAGCCTCCAGAGCTGTGAGAAAATAAATGTATATTGTTTAAGCTACCCAGTCCATGTTTCTTTGTTATGGCTTCCCTAGCAACCTAAGTACATCTATTGGTAGGACAATGTAGTCATCATATCCATATTTATGACTACTTTATTAGAAGACAAATCATGTTAAAACTGTAAAATATATTTATTATTTTACCAAAAAGAGAAAAAGAACACACACACACACACACACACACACACACGTACACACACAACCTTTGGGGATTTTTGAGTTTTAATCAGTGTGCTGGGTGTGACCAGGCATAGTAAAAAAAATACTGCTCCCTCAATTTCCACTTTCTAATTTTAATGCCTTTTAATTAAGCACCCCTGAATATCAGACATTTTAAAATTATTCCTAAAGGAAAACAATAATGTAAAGAGCATTTTGTGTTGCCATTATTTTGTGGTGATAACATTTGGTCCCTAGTTTCAGGCAAAATTTAGTATGACCATTATTCTGGGGATATATAGTTTGTAATATAAGACTAAATTTCTGAAGCCTGTGACATAATTAGGTCTTAAAAAGAAAGTAGTTTTCATAACCAATAAGAATGTAGTTTCTATATTTCATGCTTATTAGCTAGTCTGTATTACACATTGGAGGATCAAGTAAAGTAAAATCCTGGGAGGTGTATTCTCAATCTTTCTCAGCCAACCTCATTGTTGGAAAATTCTGAGAATATATTCTGGGTGGCAGTATTCTCTCTCTCATTACCAAAATAGAATAACCCTGACACCACAGGTTACTCTGCCAATGATCTTTAACTTCAGTGGATTTCTGGAGGCTTTCTATAATTTAGCAGCATTTGTATTGTCACAGTTTGTAAACCTTGCTTCACTGAAGGCAAAAGTGTAGATAAATGAACACTCTAGTTCTGATAGGAAAATTATAAAATATTATAGAGCCATTTGATAATATCTATTCAATTTAGAAATGTTAATCTTTTTGACATAACATTTCTTACTCTGATAAAACTTTCATGAAAAAAATCTGTAATGAAAAATATAGAAAATAAGCATGCTATTTGCAGCATTGTTTGCAATAGTAAAAGAATGGAAATAATTTGAATATCCATTGATAGGGGCGTGGTTAAAAATATTATGTATAGCCATTATGTAAGTAATTAAATATATACATGGAGTACAAAGGAGATGAAGTAGAACTTTTAAAGTACCGTCATGGAAAGTTTTCACTGACAAAATACATATGTATATGTATTTGAAATTATATAAGAAATGCTTGAATAAATTAAAGTTGTAAAATAATTTAAACAGTTTAAGGAAACTTAAAATTTTCTTGGCTATCCCCTCATGTCTATGGTACATACTATTTGTATGCTATTTGTGATATATCCATTTGGTGTAAACTTATTAAACACTTCTCTATGTATCTACATATATATATATATCCCCATTAAATAATAGGGCATTTTTGTGTGTGAATGTTTTTCTATTAACAGTACTAATGGTATTGTTATATCCTTCTGCAACTTGCTTTTATTAATTTTACATGTCTTAGAGATACTTTTTAAAAAGTATATGTGCATCTTTGTGCCTTTTATCTTCTCTGTAGTTTTCCAAAATTTCTTCTCTATGGAGTAATTTGGAGTTTGGATTAATTTCACTTATTTAAAGTGGAATAATTTTTAAAATATTTTAATTGATATATTTATAAAACAAAATATTTGCACATGTCTATTTAGGTACTTCCTTACCATGTGCTATAGCTTGAATGTTTGCTTTCCTAAAATTCATATGTTGAAAATTACCCCGCAACGTGATGTTATTATGACACTAGAGGCCCAGTGTACGAAATTCGTACATGGGTAGGGTCCCTAGGCCTGGCTGGCAATCAGGGCCGATCTGGGCCTACCTTCCCCGGCTGTCGGCTGCCGGCCGGGGCCTTCCTTTGTTCTGCACCACCCCCTGGTGGTCAGTGCACATCATAGAGAGTGATTGAACTCCCCGTCTCCCGATTGAACTCCCGAGGGGACACTTTGCATATTAGCCTTTTATATATATAGATAGATGGAGCCAGACTGTTAATAAAACATCTGATCATGATATATTTTGTCTTTTCAAAATGTGTAATTAAAGTGTTAAGACCATAATAAAATAACAGAAATTGCCAATGGCAAGAAAAAGATGATGCATTATTTATTCAGACTCCTGTATTTTGGGAACACTGACCTCTTGGAATTGAGTGCAAATTATAAAAAAATGTTAAGCATATTTTCAATATCAACACCAAGAACTGGGGAGCATATTCCTGCTACTCTTAAGCATGAGCCACTGCAGCCTGCATGCTAACACATTTCTTGCATGCTCAGGCTCTGCATCAGGAAACGAGATGGGAACGGATCCCCATTAGTATATCTATGCACTTGGCTGCCAGGAAGGCTGAAAAATATCCACTGTAACATCATTTGACAAACTTAATTATATCATTTTTTAAACTATAACAGATTAGAAGGGGAGGGTTGATAAAACTGACATTAAGAATTTCTTTATGAGAGGGACTTTGCTATACATTTGATATATTATTGTTTAATGCTCACATGTAATCTTTCCTGTGTGGAAGGTTGTTCTTCTGTTTTTACATATGAAAATGTTGAGGCTTAACATGGTGATGAAAGTGGCCCCATATGTGTTAGGATAGGGATCCCAACCCAGTTCTGTCTGATTGCATGTTGCATTTGCTTCCATGTTGAAAATCAACATTTATACACAGTTAAAGACATAATACCAGGGAATCAACTTTAAATATTTTACAATAAAGGGGAACATATTTTGCACTATTCAATTTGATGTTTCTGAGAAACTTTAATGCCATTTCTGAGGTTGTTTTCTTAGGATTTTTGTCTCCATAGATACCTGCTGATCCCATTCCACTGAAGAATAATATTTGTAAATAAGGTCATTAAGTTTCAATTCTGAACACAAAAAATCTCTAGAAACTGCATGAAAATCTTTCCAGAATAATCAACTCTTCCAAATGCAATGAGAACCAATGTGTCCAATTGTGAATAGATTCCCAAGGATGGCTAATAATTGTTTTCTAAGGTCTGATGGATCTTTTGGCCAGTTTTCCTTCAAATTTTCACCTGTGGACATGTTGTCAATAATTTTGTACTCTTGAGTTATATGGCTTATAATTTACTTGCTTGTCAAAACTACGTGAAATCAACCACAAGTATTTAGTGTGACAATTTGCTTCCCATAACAACATGGTTTGATTGATCTGTCAGTGGCCCAAAGCAACATTGTAATGATTACTGATTTGATGATAGTAACCTCAATAGTTTGAAGTCTTCTATTTTGTATATTGCATATTCTAGTGTTTATTTTCTTCCAAGTTGAGAGTGGTTTGTAGTGAAGTGGGAAGGGGAAAATTAATGAAATGAATTGTCATGTTCATTTCCCTCAATGATGTTGTTATTAAACAGTAATTATTCTTCCCTACTCCGAATATTCCATCTGTGTAAGTCACCTTCCACATCCCTAATTAAACTGATAACTACTCTTCCAAACAAAAAGAATAGCTTACCCAAATTTCAAGAGCCTGAAAGAATGAAAGAGCTGTGTCAGTGTGCTAATTTACACCTTTCACTATCAGATTTAGAAGCCTTCTTGGCAGGTGTAGGAAATAATGATAGTTCACATTTATTTTTAGGATGTATCTAAGAACTGTTGAACCCTGTATGTAATATTCTAATTTAATCTTTATCACAAACCAATGAGTATGTACTATTATTCTCATCATATTTTATTGGTACAAAAATAGAGGTTTGGGGATTTTTTTTTTAGGTATCTTATTTAAGGTTACTTTAGCACTATGTGGACTTGAAAATAGGCAATGTAGTTAATTATACCTTCCAAAAATGGCTGGAGTGATATTTCTGGTAACACCTAATCTAAAACCTTGCTATTTCTTATCAACATGTAGAGTCCATACCAATCTTCACCCCTACTGGGAACCTCAGTGGGTTTGTAATTGTTCCATTCAATAGAGTGTGACTGACAGAAATGATGTTTTGTAACACTCAAGGCTAGAGTATACAAAGGATACAATTTCCATTGCCTTTTTGGGTGTGACGACCATCACCTTCGGAACTCAGCCTCCATGAGGAGATTCAGGCCACTTAGGGAGACACATGTAGGTGTTCTGGCTGAGAGCCATGGCTAAGGATTCAGCTGTCAGCCAGTATCAACCTCGAGAGTGAGCAGATTTAGACTGAAGGAGCAAGGTTTCACATGATTCCAGTCTCTTCCCATCAAGATGAAAAGTCATCTCCTGTCTTTAAGTCTTTCCAGAGGAAGCCCTGGATATCATGGATCAAAGAAAGCATCCTTGATATGTCATGTTTGATTTCCTGACTAAAGAGCCTATGAACATAATAAATGGTTGGTTGAGATTTGGAGTAATATGTTAAGTAGTAAACTGAATAGGCAATCTAATGTCAAGCTAGTATTTGAAAAAAGGGAAAATACTGTTTCCATCGAGGGAAACTGGGCATAAACTATGTTATATCTCCATTTTTTAAAGATTCAGAATGTTCCCTTAAGCATAAAATGACACATACAGTTCTAGGCTACAGAAATTGCAATGTTTATGAGTCCTGCCTTTCCCAGAGTCACTATCTGAATTCTAGTTCCTTCAAGATCAGAATGGGGAGGAGAGAGGAAACCAGGACCAAGGCAAAATCGTTTACATAGCTGAATATTAAAAAATTTGTTTTGGTCTGTGACACCATCTGACTGGGCAGATTTCCAAAAACCGACTCTTCTTCATGGATTCTTTAGAGACCTTTACCCTTCCCCTTCCCTTCCTCCCCCACCCTAAAGGGATCTGTTGCATGATACAATTATCTGATGCAGGTGCTGCACTTCCCTGCTATTTCTTATAACCCCTTGAACTTTCTCTCTGCCTATTGACACAACACAGACTCTTCCACCCCACCAAATGATCTTTTTTAAATAGTTCACACATAAAGCATAACCTTATTCATTAGGTTAACGCCACAAAATAGATGGAAAAACAAACACCTGGCAATGATGGACACGAAACAATAATGTGCCATTAACTGCTGAGAAGGAGGGCTGCAAAAATCTGTGAACGCTCACAACCAATATGTTCCCCCAAGTTTTGGTATCTGTTGATGATGCATCTGTGAAATAACAGTTACTTTGATGGTTATAAAGTGATGATTTTCAACATCAGCACTATCTCCATATTAACTAGTTGTCATTGGTACTGAAAGGTGTAGTCTTATTGCTCTTCTACCCTATTTATTTTGTATCTGTTGCAATTGGTACACTCATGTTTGTCCACCTTTTCTTCTATCCTATACAATAAAAGCCTAATATGCTAAGTGTCCGGTTGTCCAGCCAGCCATTCAACCAATCAGAGCATAATATGCTAATGATATGCTAAGACCACTCAGCCACTTGCTATGACATGCACTGACCACCAGGGGGCAGACACTCCAACCGGTATGTTAGCTTGCTGCTGGGGTCTGGCTGATTGGGAATAAACGAGATGGCCGGACACAACCTGGAGCCTTCCTGTGGCCCCTTCCAGGCCCCAATTGTGCACTGGTGGGGTCCCTCAGCCTGGCCTGTGCCCTCTTGCAATCCAGGACACCTCAGGGGATGTTGGAGAGCCAGTTTCAGTCTGATCCTGCAGGCCAGGCCGAGGGACCCCTCTGGTGCACAGATTCGTGCACCCGGCCTCTAGTATTTTATAATTTATCATGCTCTTTATTTTTTTTGGGGGGGGGACACAAATTGTCTGAGATTTGGAGAGTAGAAGCCCCTTTAAGCTGGTTACTATGTCTATGCAGCATGCCCTATCACTTTTTAAAGAAGTTCTTAATTTTTGACATAGTAAGATGACCAGACTCATCATGTTTATACCCTTGCTCAGCCTTTTCTATAATAACATTTTGGAACCTTAGATATTTTAACTTGAGGAATTGCACCAATGAAATTGTGCCATAAGAATATTAGTCTTGAAATAGAGTATGGAATGGGAAGACAGATTATTAGACTAAAAATCTTTACTATTTTTTTTCCTGTGGGTCTTGATAAAATGCTGGGGTGAATTTTATTTCAGAAGGTATAAACAAACCACTTCTCTTCATCTCCTTCATTTCATCAAGGAAGACCACTTCATGGCTTTACTCTAGTGATTTCTTTAAAAAAATGGTATCTTTACCTATCTTTGACATCCGTTTAGCTATACACATAGTTAAATGGTTCAGTGGGTTGAACATTGACCTATGAACTAGAAGGTCACAGTTCAATTCCCAGTCAGGGCATGTGTCCAAGCTTGATCCCTAGTGTGGGGTGGGCAGGAGGCAGCCGATAGATTCTCTCTCATCATTGATTTTTTTTTTTTAATCTCTCTCCCTTCCTCTCCGAAATCAATAAAAAAAATATATAAGAAAACACGAGTCAAAAAGACATCTTTCTACATAAACATAGAGTTAGCCATTTTCCGGAAAGAGTTTTTTGAGGGCACTAAGTTCTCACTAATTTAGAGGCGAAAAGGCACTGAAATATTGCATGCTAAAAAACCACAAGGTGCACTGACGGATGGCTCCAGGTTTATAGCCCTGTGTGCTGGAAACCGAAACATGGTCTCATATGGAAGTGTCAGTGTTCAGTGGCAATATGGACAAATGTAATGCTATCAATTTTTAAGGAAAGCCAACAGGATTTGGGGGAGTGGCTTGTACTTGGAAATCAGAACCTGGGGCTGGATTAGAAGCATACTGGTACCATTTTAGGCCAATTTATGCTCTAGATGACTAATGTAAAGCAGTGCCTTTCTTTCTCATGTTCATATTTATAAAAATGATGCTTATTTCCACAATCTCAGGGCTTTTCCCACTGTTGGAAGGGAGGCCACCATAAAGTGTGTAAGCATCACTTAGTATTGATTCTTAAGCCTAGAAGGAACTGGAGAAGAATTAGTTGAGGGCTATCTGATCTATGATCGTGGAATGAGTTATATGATGGACATTGGACCTTATAAGCACCATTTCTACAAAGCAGAGTAATACTGGATTAGGATTAAATGTAAAAGCAGTTATGAAGTTAATATCTTCTTAAGCGATCCATGAGGATGTAGTGACCAGAATATAATATCAAGATTGTAGCCTTAGAAGCCATACATGAAAAATAGAGTATTAATAGTAGTTGTTATTACTAACTGGTTTAACTGTGTACAGATAGAGCATAAAACATTTTAATTCTTTTATTTTTATTTAAATCTTTGTTATTGAAAGTATGTCCCTTTTTCCCCCATTGACCTCTCTCATTCTGCCCCCAGCCACCACAAGCCCTTCACCACCTTATTGTCTGTGTCCATGGGTTATGCATATACTCATACGAAGTCATTGGTTAATCTCTACTCCCCCACCCTCCCCTGCCTTCCCTCTGAGGTTTGACAGTCTGTTCGACTTAATTCTTAAACTTGTAAGATAGATACTATTATTATCCCTACCTTACAAATAAGGAAATGGACACAGAATGGGCAGGTAGCTTCCTCAAAGTCCCACAGCTTGATGGTGGGAGTGAAATTAGAATTTAGGAAGTCTGATTTTAAACTACTCTATAATCTTAACTTATTAAAATCACATACATATTTTAATCTATGTCTCCCAAGGGATTCATCTTCAGACTATAAGAATTAAAAGCTCATAATTTAAAATGGATACCAGTCTCTAAGAAAGCAGAAAAAAATGATAGTTTTATGAAAGACAACTGACAGGGTGGACAGAATGTCATTTTCTTATAGCTGGAAAGAAATCAGACAATATATTTAAGTGCATAGTAGAAGGAAAATTCAGACATTCAGATACAAGATTGCTGTCTTTCCTGATTAGTGATAAATCATTCAATGTAGAAAATATAAAAATAGAACCAAAATTAATGGTGAATGTTAGGAGGATCCAATTCTCAAGTGATTCAATACAGTTATGGGTTTAGAATCTGAAACATAATACACCATGTGTTAGAAACCAGAGTGTGTGTATCTTTTAAAAAACCAGGGCAAGAGTTTTCCCTGAAATAAAGAAAATCAATATGCAAATTAATCTTAATATCTGAACTTACAAGGTGACTTTTTCCTAAGAAAACAAAGATGCAGACTATGCAAAATAGCAAATAACTCAAACTTTAGAAAATAACTCTTTTCATATCTTTATTTAAAAATAAGCAAAAAACAAACACTGAGTTAATAGACAAACTAAATTATGAGTTACAGCTTAACACATTTCATATTTTGTTTGTGTCCATATTTATAACTGTTTATTTGGTTTACATTGAACTGTAATGTTTACTCCTGAATTGGAGCAAGCTCAGTAACTGGTAATCAGTGAATGTATTAATAATGATAATAACGCCTGTTATCTATTGAGTGTTTTCTCATGCCAAACACTATGCATAGCATTTGTGTGCTTCACCTCATTGGCCAGATCCTCCTCTTCCTGTTCAGGTTCCCACTCCACACCCTGGTTCCAACGGTCTTTCTGGCAAAGGAAGATGTGCCCCAGAACTGTCAACTCAATGCAGGATTCTGAAAGGCCAAAGAATTACAATTATGTTATTAAAGCTCAGTGTGGTTAAGCTACTAGCTCATAGAAACACAGCTAGTTAATGATAGAACTCAAGCCATACTCCCAACTTCAAATATCATGTTTTTAAGCACTGCATACTGCGTCATTCCTTTTAGAAATAATTCATTCTCCAGAAAAAATATGTGTACATATATTGTATGTGTGTGAAAATATAGATAGGTAGGTAGGTAGGTAGATAGGTGGGTTGGAAGGAGGGAAGGAAGGAATGAAGGAAGATAGGGTGACCTCCGAAGTATATGGATTTTAGACATTCATGGGAAATATGTAAGCTTGAAAGGGATTGCATTTGTATTGCCTGAGGTCATGACCAAATGTGTCATAAAGGAATACTATAACTCATTCAATTTTCATTTTATCTTGTGTGATAACAACAGAGAATAAGCAGATGCTACTACTTATCCAGAAAAGATACTTCTCTGATCTTGCATTATTTATTTTTTAATAAATTGCTAGCAATAGCTCCAACTCAAGTGAGTATATTTATCTAGGACTTTCTGAAACTGGGGATTAGTATCAGACACAAATGGATTGTTTTCTAAGTGCATGTAGTCTTTGAATTTCGTATTTTAAAACTCATTACGTAGATTAATAGGGGGATTTATATTCATTTATGCAAGAAAGAATGTCCAGAATTATCAAGAGCAGTACTACTGGAAGGGTGGTCATAGATTGCTATGATTTGTGAACTGTTTGTCACTTGCCCCGAAGGTAAGTTCGGAGTTACTATCCGAGGATAGCTGTTTGCAAGATTGTATCCAGTCTTATGTATGTATTTCTTCTTTGTAATTGTAATCATCACAGATTTCTATAATTTAAAAGTTTTGTATAACAATCAAGTATTGCTTTTATAAGAAAAAACCATAAGCTTTATATAATAAAAATGAAAAAAATATAGTCACTGATGCCTAGAGCTTAGAATAATGCCATAAATCAGTCAGCATTTCTCATCAGTATGCCAAGATGCTATTGATTTCCTCATCCTGCCAACTATCTAACTGAATTTGATAGTGCTGGGTACTTTATGCTCATGCTTTATTCATGGAGGATGTTAGGGGGGGATGGATCAATGGAATATGTTCAACATATTGAGTTATTCCTGAGTTTTCCATTTTTTTGCTCTGTAATTAGGCCTCCTGTTTTTGCTGGTTTTCACCCATTGAGGTTAGGCTACTACCCTTCTACAGAGACTTTGAGAAATGAGTTCTATCTTCCTTGATGATTACATTCCAAATGAATGGCTCCCAGGTCCTTGAGAAACACATTCCTGGGTCATAAAACTGGTCATGGGCTTTTCAGTAGTTTTATACACATCACACAAGGGCAGAGAAAGAATTTACAGTGACAAGTGTTTTGAAGTAAATTCTCTAAGAAAAAGGAAGTCAGGGACCTAGCCCCAGAAAGTAGCCAGTCTAATGTTTAATTAAGCTGAGAGGAACATTAAGGCCATTTTGGTCAAAATTAAACATTCCTTGGGTAGACTTATTAAACAATGCTTCTGTATGACATTGCAAGGACATGCTGTACTCCTTTTTGATTTATAAATTTTAGGTAAGTTTTCTTAGCCATAGGTAGGAGATGATTTCTTTGATTAGGGTGGTGGCATTCATGGTGGTGGTACAAAGTAGGCAAATTAAAATTAATTTAAAATGTTTTAAAAATGTAAGATGACAAGACTTGCGATTGAGCAAATGTTTGATACTGGAGAAAGAGAGGAGTCAATGATGACACCAAATACTTTTTTTTAATCTGAGCATAGGGAAAGTGGAGTTTTCATTAATTTTGCTTTTACAGAATTGCCCATCAATTAGCAATCAAATTCTGTCTTGTTTTACATACTATGTATGAGTTTTTATTCCCCCTCCATAGCATGTTGGTCCCCTGGATTATTCCCTTTTCACCATCATTTCATATCTAATGCTTAACCTTTTTTCAAGAATCCCCTGCTGTGCTATCTTTTCAATGAAATCATTCCTGTCATTCCCAGCCTGAGATGATAACAGTAGTATTATTGATGTTGCTACTGTTGTTGGTAACATTTTTAGTGGTTATACTCTATGGTTGGTACTGTACTAAGGCCTTTATATTAATTCTCTAATGTAATCCCTTTAGCAACTCAGTGAAGTCTATTATCATTATTATTTATTTGTTTTTACAAACGAGAAAACCAAGGCTTAGAGGTGTCACACTCTGAGGTGAGGATGCAGTGTGAGAAGTGATGACACTAATATAATTATTCATTTCTGTTTAACTCCAGAGGACCAATCTCTGAAACTTCTAGAATGACTAATTAAATGCAATTATTGATGAACGACTATTTGTTCTATAGCCTGTGTTTAGTTTCCCGAGGTGATTGCATTTGTACTTTAATCCTGGGAATCCATCCTTTCTTTCTCCCAGTTACCCCTGTGGTTACTGTTGCTATACACTATTTGTTTTATAGTTCTCTACTGAATTTTTTAAAAGAGGGGTTCCTTCTTTATTTCAAATAATGTAGCAAGATCTCCTGACAAATTATTTATATATAGGAAGTGGGTCTTATTAAAAGTCATATTTACTTAACTGACAATTTTTCTATCTACCCACATTGTTCACTGCCTAATTATTTATATATTGCCTGGTGTTAATACATTTTCATAATGTGAACAATATACACTGTATTGAATAATTTGAGCTAGGAGAAACTTGACCACCACTTGATACATCCTTCTACCTAAAGGAAAATTCCCTGCACAGCTTCCCTGACAAAGCATTGCTCTGTTTCTGATTAATTATGACAGTGAGAGGAATAACAGATTGTCTCAGTGCATTCAGTTTTATTGTTGAATAAATCAATGTGTTTAAATTTATCCTCAGTAGTTAGCTAAAATCTTTTCTCTTTATAAGTTTTTAACCATTGTTTCTAGTTCTGTTCTCTCAAGAAATAAAAGTAAATGTAAGCTGCACACTATGCCACATGCTCAACAAGAACACAATAATGGGGAGCTAACTAGATAAATATACATTTTAAGCTTATAATTATATAATTAAAATAATATGTTAACAAGGTGCAAGAAGCAATAAAGATCAATGTAACCACCGGAAAAAAACAAAAACAAAAAACAAACAAACAAACAAAAAACCGTCAAGATGCCCTTCCTGGCCTCCTGAGGCTTCTTTCTTCAGGCTAACTCTCTTCAGTCCCTCAAATACTCTGTTGATACCCTCTTACTCAATGGGCTCCATTTTTCCCCCAGCAAGAGGAAGCAGAAATATTCATTGCTTTAGGCTGCTGTATTGATCACAAACAGGCCAGTTCACAAATGCCACCAGGATAAGGAGCTAGTCCTAAATCATAGATCCTTCCATGAATTTATTCTGTGAAAGTTGACATAAGTGGAGCCATTTTAAAATAGAGCCAGAGCAGTCATCCAAAGGATCTGCTTTGCAGTCTTGCTGTTTGAACCTTCGGACTGTTCGGATTGAACCAGATCTTTGGACTGGGCAAAACCAAGGCTGTATTATAAACCATTGTTTGTAAAAACAGCAGTAGACTGGACATCCAGACCACAAGTATTGATGATTATGAACTCTCTATCTGAAGACAGAATTAGCATCCAGTCATTTACAGCTAAAGATTAACCAGGTTGTCAGCACCAATAGGAATTCTTTCTTTTCATGTAATTATTCTTTCCTTTTCCTCATAAAAACTCCTTGCCTTCCTCCTGTAATTGGGACACATTTTGGGATTCTGCCTAAATTTGTGCTTTCAGAATTGTGATTCTTGGAATCTCAAATAAACAATTGTTGCCTCTCATTTCAGATTTTTAATTTTAGGTTAACAATCTATAGATAACATATTTATGAATACCTAGTTTATTGACATGAATCACTGTATAGACAGTATCACCTAAATACCCAGGATGTGTGTTGACATCATAGGCCCTCGACAGTCTCTGATAGCTAAGCTCCTCCGTTCCCTTTTGATCACTTTGGCTTCTGCACAACTAGCTGCTTTTACATCAACAGTCTTTTCCTAAAGTAGAGCTGGTAAAGATCTCTCCTGTCCATCTTAAATACTCTTTATTTCTTTTATTGTTTTTCTAATTAATGTAATTGGCATGAGATGATCATCTTTGTCAGTAATGGCGAACCTTTTGAGCTCAGCGTGTCAGCATTTTGAAAAACCCTAACTTAACTCTGGTGCTGTGTTACATATAGAAATTTTTTGATATTTGCAACCATAGTGAAACAAAGACTTATATTTTTGATATTTATTTTATATATTTAAAATGCCATTTAACAAAGAAAAATCAACTAAAAAAATGAGTTTGCATGTCACCTCTGACACGCGTGTCATAGGTTCGCCATCACTGATTTATGTCAATCTGGAAGGGGAACTGTATTGAAGTTCAGTTTTAGCTGGAAATTCTGCTACACATCAGTTGATTCTTATCACATATTTGCCATAGTAATGTTCTAGAAAGTTACCACAGACACTGCATTAGTGAATACTGAATTTTTGCTCGTAGGGGAAATGTAGGGTTAGATTCCAGCAAGCCTCTGATCACAACACGTTTATCAACTGAAACACCATTAATGTTATGTAGACTTGCTTGCCAATAGCATCCATGTAAAACAAGGCAGTCTCTTCATTGTAGAAAACCTGCTTTTTCATAAAAATATTTTTCTGGGTAACACTTGACAGGTATTTTTCCATAGTTTCTTGGTTTGAAGAACCTGCCGCTCCTGCAAGTTTAACATTTTTTCTATATTAACTTTTGAAATGTCCAGGTCAGCTAGCACTAGCTGAGAAGGATTGAACATTCCCTGATCCTGGGTAACATGACTGGAAGTTTTGTTGGCTTTCCACCTTACAACAATGCCATCCATTATGCTTTTATTTTTATTTTTTTAAACAGGCCATCACATAGTAAATCCACAAGTTTCGCACTTTCTTCTTTTGCATAATTTCATCATGTACTATATATGTTATTTCAGCACTTTCCAGAGAGGTCTTACAGAAAGATTGGTGAGTTTCCTTTTTCATTATGGAGGTATATAAATATGCTAAAATTTTGGGGAAAATTTTAATAGAGAAAACGTAAATTTCATAAAATTGACAAAGTCAAAATAACAATAAACTTCCAAACATAATATTTGATGTGGGAGATGGGAAGTTGGGAAGAATGATAAACAATGACAGTTTTCTAACTCACAAACCTCACAGTAAATACTGAGTTATAAAATCTAAACATGGAGTCCAAAAATTGTTTTTTCAATATCCTAGAGTTGCTTCCTTTTTAACTTTAGAAATCTATCTTCTCAGAAACTACAATATTTTTGTGAAAAAGTCTCAGAAAACCTTTTATTTTAGTCATCTCCTTTAGTTGTATTTAAATAATTAAAATTTGATTTTTTAAAAGTAGAAACATCCATTTTATGATTGTTTTATGTAAAAATGATTTCCACAATCACATATGATGTGAAAAGAGGCCTACAATGATGGCTTCCCAGAGTACCAAAGTTTTTTAAATAGTAGTTTTGTTGTGGTCTTTTTTCTCTTTCTCTTCTTAGTATTTTTCAATAGGGACTTAAAAATGAATCAATATTTAATAAAGTCTTGACATCTACTTTGACAGCATAGAAATTTAAAAATTACTATTTTATAAAAAATATATAAATATAAATGGTTGTATATGTACACACACATATATGTATTTATTTACATATCATATATAGGAAAATTTTAGCAGTAATAGCCCTTTTTAGGAGGATTAGAGAACTAAGAATAGAAAAACATAATGGATCAGAGAAGTAAGAGGAGAAGACTTCAATTTCAATAGACCACACACACACACACACACACACACACACACACACAAATTCAACATTGACATCTACTGTATGATATACCTAATTAATTTGCCTTTAATGAGAGACTCAAGTTTGCACATTGCATAGTTGTTATAAAATGTCTAAAGTCTCATTAATTTATAAAAATACATGTTTTTGAAAAAATATAGAGAGAATGGTAAGGAAATTTGTATACATAACATATTTGCATATAGCACATGCATTTGTATGTAGAACATATATTTGCGTGTGATATATATATATATATTTTAGGAGAAGTATGTTTAATGATATGGTCTTATTGGGTATTTGGTGTAAAGTATCTATTAAGTTAGATCATGAATTGAAGAATACACAAGTTCCAGTCATGAAATGTTGAGGGAAACAGAGAAGAGAAGGATGATGCTATTTGCAGCAAGATGAGAAGCGAGCCAAGATAACAGCTGGATTTCAACTGTAGTGTTTCTTAATATTATTGTTTTGATTATCTCCATTCTTTTCTTGTAAAATGCCTATTTGTTCTTACATTGGACTGCTTGGTTAGATACCTCTGTTTTATATTTATTGCTCTCATTTTTATATCTTTGTCAAAATTAGTTTCTCAGAATTTCTGTAAGTTTCCAGGAGAAAGTTTTCTGTTCCCTTTTTATTAACATGCTATTCTTGTTTTATGAGCAATCTTTTTAAACTTTTGAGATGCTTCCTGTAGTTCCCCCCACAGATTATCTGTTTTCTGGAAAAAATATGCTTGGAGCTTTCTGTTCTGGGTGGGGCTGGCCTCTAAATTGCCTTTAATTTCATGTGATTAGTTGGGGATCTAGGGAACAAGGCTCTGTGGAGGTGGCTCCCAAATTCTAGAAATTAGAGATCTTTGCTTGGGATATAGTAGTCTTCTTTTGAGTAGAATCTCCCTCCTACTTTAGTTTGTCTCTGAGGGAATCATGTAACCACTGGGATTATTTTCCCCATCCTGGGTGGGGAGAAGAATGGGGGTGAGGTCCACTTTTCTATGCATTGCACCTCCATATTTTCAGCCTCAGGTCCCGTCCCACTTACTTTAGTATCTGGCAATTCTGACCCAAAGGCTTCTGGTTTTCTGCCAAACCAGTTTCTCCTTCTGGATTATATCCTCCACTTTACAAACTCAAGGACATTTTTTCCCATCTTTTTTACTCCCCCCCCCCTTTTTTTAAAAAAATAAATTCTCCTTTTACCTTCTACTGATGGTCCTCTTCTCCTGCACTTCTTGATCAGAAGCTTATATCTTTATGTACTTTTTATTTTCATTTTAGGGGAATTATAACAGAGAAGAAGAAAGCACAAATGTTCAGTCTTCCATTTTTCACTGATAGCTCAGAGACTGAGAAGCTAATGTGTTTTGTCCCATTGAGCAGAACCTGGACAGGCCGCTGCAGGTTGGATATAGGAGGGTAGCAAAGAGCACTTGAAAAGCTTGAAATGTGTGTTCCAAGATGACTAGGTAAATTACCTGAGCTGGGGAAAAGATAACTGATGTGAGTTATACTCTAGAACAGTGATGGCGAACCTTTTGAGCTCGGCGTGTCAGCATTTTGAAAAACCCTAACTTAACTCTGGTGCCGTGTCACATATAGAAATTTTTTGATATTTGCAACCATAGTAAAACAAAGACTTATATTTTTGATATTTATTTTATATATTTAAATGCCATTTAACAAGGAAAAATCAACCCAAAAAATGAGTTCACGTGTCACCTCTGACACGCGTGTCATAGGTTCGCCATCACTGCTCTAGAATGTAGGTTTGGAAATGGTAGGTGAAAGGTTGTGAAGAGTGGCTCTAACTTAATATTTGTGACCCATCCCCTAGTATCCTGAAAATACCTTTTTTTTTTTTTTAAAAAAAAGGGAGATATGATGTGAAATCCTAATCAACCTTTTCTAGTGCGATGCAATGTTTTTATAAAATGAACCATGTATTTGTACTTGATGCCTTTTAAATGTTAACTTATTTTATTCACAAAATCTATATATACTATAGACCTTAGATGAGAAAGCCCTCCAAACTGTACAAGTATTCAGGCTTATGATTTAATGCTGGCTGAAATGAGGACATAAATTGTCTATTGTATCATTATTTTTCCACCAAGAAAAAATAGAATTAGAGCTTTGTACTTTGTCAACTTGTCTCCTGGGTGATGGAAGAGGAGCTGAGCCTGAATAAATGTGATGGGAGGGACACATTGATTCAGGTTCATACTGCGAAGTGGCTGGAAGAGAAATTTACATAATTAATATTCAGGAAAGAAGGAAAGCCAAAAAAGGGGGAGGACCTCAGATAAAATTAATGCCTTTAAAAATTCTGACAGCAGTAAAAAGCTATTAACCATTATGCTCAAAAATGAAATGACCACCTGCTGTAACCTTTCTTATCTTTGCATGGCAGAACAAATATGCGCTGCAAAGAACAAAACTGTAAGGTGCCATTTTATTTTTGCTAGAAATCAAGTTATCATGATGTGCCAAAATCTTATGTCACTTTTGGAAAGAGAATGTTTCTTTTAGGAGCTTGTTAGTAAATCCATGTGTATTGTTGAGTATTTAACCAATGAGGTTTTCCTAAGATATTACTTTTATCCTGAATTTAAATTATCCTGGGTCACTTGATCACTGGCTCATGCTATAATCTCACACAGTGATTCAACATGTGTAATAACCTGCCTTCACAATTTATACATATATAAATAGATGACAGGAAATTAATAGATGTGGGACAGAAAATACATGAATATAAAGAAAATTGTGAGTAAGAGGAGGTGATATGACCTTTTCCCAAAGAGGTAATATTATGAATAGTAGGTTTAGGAAGAGGGAAAATTGCTAAATTAAATTAATATTTAAGAAAAAAATTCTAAGGATACAAATATATACAAACCCAGGAATTTTAAGAAATTCAAAGAAAGTGTGAACAAGGTGTATGAGAGAAGAAAAACCTTGTATTACACTATATGATGGGTTATGGAAACAGCAAAAATACATAAATTCTTTCATAGTTGAATGTACCATATTACCTACATAGAGTTTTGAAAAGAGTTCATGTACATTTGTGGATTTATTGAGTGTCAACATATTGGCCGATTCTTTAAAAAAATATTTTATTGATTTTTTACAGAGAGGAAGGGATAGGGATAGAGAGCTAGAAACATCAATGGGAGAGAAACATCAATCAGCTGCCTCCTGCATACCTCCTAGTGGGGAAGTGCCTGCAACCAAGGTACATGCCCTTGACCGGAATCGAACCTGGGACCTTTCAGTCTGCAGGCCGACGCTCTATCCACTGAGCCAAACCAGTTGGGGCTTGGCCAATTCTTAATTAGCCAAACATATTATTTTGAGACTAGACTATGGAAAGATGGCAGATTCTTAAGGTAAATGTGAAGAGAAAAGCACTAAAAGTGAGGAAAGATGGAAGGAAGGAGGGATGGAGGGACATAGAGTGAGAGACAAGCAAACATGAGAACATGCAGCAACCAGAAAAAGATGTTCCTAGCTTTTCATTTCACCATTCCCATTAGCACTTTAAAACTCGAGTTCAGTCACATTTTCCTCTCTCTTCAGTATTCTCATTCCTCAATTACATCATATATTTTTTTCTTTGAGAAACAAAGGAACAGTATTACCAACTTCAAAAGGTTGTTTTGAGAATTACATGAAGTATTGGAAGTACAAGAAGTACAAGTATATTGAACAGAAAAATGTAGTGTTAAAAGAAATGATATAGCAATATAAAGACAGCTATATTTATTGCTTTATGATTTTTAATCAAGTAAATCAAGTTATACTTAATTGCTTGTAAATAAATTATTTGAAAAATGACTGATGTTTATTTTGTATTAATGTTTCCTCAACTTTGACATGCTGCCTTACAGAGTCTGTGAAATGAGGCAGCAGTATCGGGGTCAAATGGACCTTGTGGGTCAAATTTTAGCCTTTAGAATTATTCATCTTTTCTTATAGGCCGCTGTGCCTCTTCAAAATCTCTTGCATAACAACATTGACCTATGCAAGTCATAATCAGTATTATGGATGCTCATGCAGTGGGTTTGTTCACCAAAGAGAGATAAGGAGATTTTAATATATATGTCACAGTGCACACTTTGCAAAGGGGAAGGTAAGGATCAATCCTATGGGGCTCCAGAGTGGTTCATTTGAAATGCATTCAACCATGCCATGTGCAAGATAGATAAGAACCCTTCTCTCAAGTGCTCACATTTTGTTGGGAGGGAGGCAATAAATATGGAAAGAAATAAATTGTGTCCTTTTCTCCCATTGACCTCTTCCCGGCCGCTCCCACCCCCAGCACATGCCCTCAACCCCCTACTGTCTGTATCCATTGGTTATGCTTATATACATGCATATAAGTCCTTTGGTTGGTCTCTTACCCTACCTCTTCTCTTCCCTACTCCCCTCGACCCTCTCCTACCTTCCCTCTGAGGTTTGACGGTCTGTTTGATGTTTCTATGTCTATGGATCTATTTTGTTCATCAGTTTACGTTGTTCATTATATTCCACAAGTGAGTGAGATCATGTGATATTTACCTTTCTCTGATTGGCTTATTTTGCTTAGCATAATGCTCTTCAGGTCTATCCATGCTGTTGGAAATGGTAGGAGTTCTTTTTTTTTTTTAAATAGTAGTATTCCATTGGGTAGATGTACCACAATTTTTTAATCTACTCATCTGCTGATGGGCACTTAGGCTGTTTCCAAATCTTAGTTAGAAATAAATAGTTTTTATATTACTAAGCGCTAAGAAGAAAAGAAATTAGAGTGATGATTAGTAATGGGAAACCCTCTACTTTGTTTGGGATGGTCTGCCAGCTTAGATATTCAGGAACGGACTCTCTGAGGAGGCGGGTACATTGAGCTGCGACAGAATGATGAGGAGGCAGCCATGAAAAGGTCTGTATGCAACAAAGTGCCAAGACCCAAAGGTGGAAGGAGATTGGCATAGCCGGGTGAAAACAAGAGAAAGTGGAAGTTGACAGTATATTTCTCAAGTGCATTGAGTAGGTAATTGGTTAGAATGCAGAAGAAATTCTTAGATTCCTTGCCAAAGAGGACAAACTGAGTTGATGATTTAATAAAATTTATGGTGTAAAGATAATACCAGGTTTGATTTTTCTCTAAAATGCACTGCTTTCATATGGTTTTTCCTGTTATATTTTGTCTTTGTTTTACAGTCACTGTGCATATTAACTTTCTTGCAGTATTGCTTTAAAGGATATTATAATTGTCCTGATCAACTGTGAAAGCCACATTACATTAACTGTTGTAATACATATTCATGGCTCATATCTTCTGGCAACTTATCATCTCTATTTTGAATAGTAATAGAATTGTTTTCAAATTTAGAAAGGAATAGAAAAAATATCATAATGATAATTTTCTGAATAGGTATTTTAATTTTTTCGTGTGTGTGTGTGTGTGTGTGTGTGTGTACTAGAAGTTTTTTTTCTCAAAGGAAATTATGACCTTTATTATTTTGACTTTAAATTATCTTTTCTTGCCTTAGATTTTACTGCCTTCTGCTTCCAGCAAATTCACAGCACTAATACAAACAGAAATAGTTTCAAATCATAAATATATATATATATACATACACACACATATATATGTATACATACACACATATATATATACATATACCAGTATATGTATATATATGTGTGTGTATATATATATGTATATATGTATACATGTATACATATATATGTGTGCATATATATTTATATATATACTAGCGGCCTATTGCACGAAGAGATTCGTGCAATAGGCCTTCCCTTCTCCTGCCTGTCAGCACTGGTTTTCCTCTGGCACCCACGACCCAGGCCTTCGCTCCGGCTGGATCCGCCTTCCATCCTCTGTCTTTTTTTTTTTTTTTTTTATTATTATATAAGCAGATTTTTTTTTTCTTAAATCTTTATTGTTCAGATTATTACATTTGTTCCTCTTTTTTTCCCCCCATAACTCCCCTCCTTCCAGCTCCCACCCCACCCTCCACCCTCACTCCCCACCCACTGTGTTCATCCATAGGTGCATGATTTTTGTCCAGTCACTTCCCGCATCTCCCACACCCCTTTTCCCCCCAAGAATAGTCAGTCTATTCCCTTTCTATGTCCCTGATTCTATTATAATCACCAGTTCATTCTGTACATCAGGTTATTTATTCACTTGATTCTTAGATTCATTTGTTGATAGATGCATGTTTGTTGTTCATAATTTGTATCTTTACCTTTTTCTTCTTCTTCCTCTTCTTAAAGGATACCTTTCAGCATTTCATATAATACTGGTTTGGCGGTGATGAACTCCTTTAGCTTTTCCTTATCTGTGAAGCTCTTTATCTGACCTTCAATTCTGAATGATAGCTTTGCTGGATAAAGTAATCTTGGTTGTAGGTTCTTGGTATTCAGCACTTTGAATATTTCTTGCCATTCCCTTCTGGCCTGCAAAGTTTCTGTTGAGAAATCAGCTGACAGTCGTATGGGTATTCCCTTGTAGGTAATTGAGCCTCTTTCTCTTGCTGCTTTTAAGATTTTCTCTTTGTCTTTTGCTCTTGGCATTTTAATGATGATGTGTCTTGGTGTGGTCCTCTTTGGATTCCTTATGTTTGGGGTTCTCTGCGCTTCTTGGACCTGTAAGTCCATTTCTTTCTCCAGATGGGGGAAGTTTTCTGCCATTATTTCTTGAAATAGGTTTTCAATATCTTGCTGTCTCTCATCTTCTGGCACTCCAATAATTCTGATATTAGACCGCTTAAAGCTGTCCCAGAGGCTCCTTACACTATCTTCACACTTTCGGATTCTTTTTTCATTTTGCTTTTCCAATTGGGTGTTTTTTGTCGAATCTTTGGTTTGATTCTTGAGCTCCTCTGGTCTGCTATTGGGTATAATATTCTTTATTTCAGTCCGTGTATGCTTACTTTCTAATTTCTTTATCGTAGCATCGAGGATCTCATTAGTTTTCGTGAGGCTCTGCACAAATTTATGGCAAGCCCTCAAAATTGCGATTCTTAGCTCCATATCCTCCATTTCTGTCATGTTTTTTTGTCTCCGCATCTTTTATGCTTTCTTGGTGCACCCCCTTGTGGTCTCTGTGCGCAGTCTTGTTCTAGCCAAGCCTTAATTGTTGTAGTTAACACTAGAGGGATTTGACCACCAGGCCGACTGGCTATAGGAATCAGCTGTATGGAAAACGTCTGCCTTCTGGGGAGGCGCTAATCCAGCCTTTGCCTGAGGCGATCGGCAAATGGCTGTGCGCAGGGTTTGGGCGGGGCGGGATCAGCAGGGCGGGCGGAGGGAGCAGTTATGGCCACGCTCAGTCCCGTTCCCAGAGGCTCTGCTTCTCAGAACCCCGGCAGCCGCTGCAAACCTCGGAGAGAAAGCTGCCCTCAGGTTCCTACTGATGCCGGATAATCCCGCTTCTCCCGTTTGAGTCTGGGTCCCTAGAGACTCGCCCGGATCTGGAGCCCAGAGTCTGAGACTCACTCCCGATAGAAAACGACAACCACGCCCTCAGCCACCAGCCTGCTTTGCGCGCGCACCTCGGTACCTTTGTATTTTCCACACTGCGCCGCCTCTGAGCCTCGATTTGCTGTTCTCTTTACTTCTAGTTGTAGAGTCTCTCTTCAGCCAGCCTTCCTGTGGTTCTGGGTGATGTCCGTTCAGTCTTTTAGTTGTATTTTTGAAATGGTTGTTTGCGGCAGCGGTCTCCGGTGTTTACCTACGCCGCCATCTTGGTCTCCTCCGTCAACAAAAGCTCTCCATCCTCTGTCTTCATGGCCCCGGCCGGAGCTGCCTTCAGTCTTCGCGGCTCTGGCTCACCTTCAGTCTTCACTCTGCTGCTTGGAGCCCACATATGCAAATTGACTGCCATCTTTGTTGGTGGTTAATTTGCATATCGTGCCAATTAGCCAATGGGAGATGTAGTGAAGGTACGGTCAGTTACCCTGTTTGTCTATTATTAGATTAGACTAGAGGCCTGGTGCATGAATTCATGCATGGGTGGGGTCCCTCTGGGTGGCCTGCATGGATCGGGCCAAAACCCGCTGTCCAACACTGCTTGCAGCTCCTACCTACTGCTCCCACTCATCCAGGCCCCAATGTGACTGCCTTGGGCTCACACCCAATCAGCAGCAAGGGGAGTGGCCTGTGGGATCGGGCTGAAACCTGCTTCTGACATCCCCCAAGGGGTCCTGGATTGTGAGAGGGCACAGGCCAGGCTGAGGGACCCCACCGGTGCATGATTGGGCTGGGGAGGGATTGCGGGAGGGCTCCAGGGCTCCATCAGTCTTGATCTGCTAGACCAGTCGTTGGCAAACTCATTAGTCAACAGAGCCAAATATCAACAGTACAACGATTGAAATTTCTTTTGAGAGCCAAATTTTTTAAACTTAAACTATATAGGTAGGTACATTGTTATTACCTTAATAAGGGTACTCCTAAGCTGGCCTTTGCTAAAAACGTCCTCAATCTGATTGAGGTACATTCGCTGAGGTTGACTCCTAACTCTCCCATCCACACTTGTCTTGTATACTTTGTATCATCTATCTTTTGTCACCCGCGCGCGATTTGCGGACGCGACTAGCACTAACCATTGCACAATGGGACTGCAGACTGACTGTCTCACTCAACTTGTGCATGAATCACGCGCATGCCTCCCCTGTGCTGCGTATCCCGTGGCCCGCCTGCGTGCGTCTCCCGTCGCCTGACTGACCGACACCCCCACTTCTTCTAATGCCACTTTTTCAAAATAGACTCGTCCAGGCTGAAAACTGACTTCTGCGCATGGGCCACTAAGTTTCAATCACACTGTATGTGCACACCCGCACATGCTATTTTGTGGAAGAGCCACACTCAACGGGCCAAAGAGCCGCATGTGGCTCGCGAGCCGTGGTTTGCTGACCACTGGGCTAGACCCCAGCAGCAAGTTAACCTACTGGTTGGAGCATCTGCCCCCGGTGGTCAGTGCTCATCATAGCGACTGGTTGACCAGTTGACTGTCTACCCCCTGGTGGTCAGTGCATGTCATAGGGAGTGGTTGAGCATCCTTAGCATATCATTAGCATATTACGCTTTGATGGGTTGTTCTGACATTTGGTCTATTTGCTTTTTACCTTTTATTATATAGGATAGGTATATATATATTTGTATGAGACAGAGAAAATCAAGGAGCACCAAAGAAAAGATTTTACCAGATGTCAATGGGAAAAATCGGACCAATAAACATTTTTTAAATACACAGTGCTTTCCAAATGTTTCTTTCTGGTGTGTTCAGCATTAGTATTATTTTTACTTTGGAGCTGAGAAGCTCTCAATTTCACACACACAAGAAATGCCCAATGCAACCATGAGGTGATATAGGTATTTGGCATACAAAATCACACATTAACATTGTAGGTAGTAATTCCAAGTTGATGGCTGCCCACAAAATTTATATCTTTGGCAAAATTTTATTTTGATTTACTTATAGAACTATAAAATTCCTTAATGAAGCATGTTCACAAAAAGCCAATGTAGAGAATATTGTTAACTGGGCTTGTATTAATGAGGTCATAAAAATTAACAAGTAAACACAGAAAACATAACTGTCCAATTATTTATGGCTTCTCTTTAGCATACATATTTTTAAGGTTGTGTATATATATATATATATATATATATATATATATATATATAGATAGATTTGCCAGCAGGGGGAGTGAAACAATTCAATTAGAAAATATAAAAATAGTTCCCCAAGCCCCATATTATTTAGCAAGAGCAATTGGGGTGTGCAAGGCAACGAGGTTCCAGTGTAGACTGTCATTCACAGGGTATTGAGCTGGGAGGAACATGTGGATATTGGAATTTAAGAACAAGTGAAGATTTGAAGTAAGGCTAAAGCATACATGGTTGCCACTTTCTGAAAGAGAGAACTCTAGAAGTTTGAGAAAAAGCTCAAGGGAAATAACAATAGGAGTTATTACTTTTAAATAATTTAGCCCTGGCTGGTTTGGCTCAGTGGATAGATCATTGGCCTGGGAACTGAAGGGTCCTGCATTCGATTCCAATCAAGGGCACATGCCTCAGTTGCAGGCAGGATTCCCAGCCCTGTCAGGGTGCATGCAGGAGGCAATCAGTCAACGTCTCTCTCTTTCTTTGTCTTTCTCCCTCCCTTCCACTCTCTCTAAGAATAAATGGAAAAATATCCTCGATGAGTATTAAAGACAACAACAACAATGAATGAATGAATGAATGAATGATTTAAGTCCTGGCTTTAGGGTGGTATTTATGGCCTGGTAGGGAAGATGAATCAACAGCTCAGTCAGGTGAGGAAAGGGAATTTTGACCTAGCAGTTCCTCTGATACTTCCTGCAAGCAAGGGCTGGACCGCGTGTGGTGTGGATTCCTGTGGGCCTGACCTTGTGAACTGTGTGAGAGGTCAAAGCCATTTCTAAAAGCTGGAAGGCAGCACTGTGCTAATGATGACAAGAAAAAAGGTGGGAAAGAGGAGACCTGTTGCTACATGCAGCTAGGTCCTGACTAACAGGCCAGGTTCTCTCACTTTCTATATGAAAAAAAAAAAGTGCCTATGTCACTTCCTTCACCTTCCTCCTCTTTTTAAAAAAAGACAAATTGCTAGTTACAGAATAGTCATGAGGATGTAAAGTACAGCATAGAGAATATAGTCAATAATGTAGTAGTAATTATATACGGTGTCAGAAGGGGACTAGATTTATCAGGGGATCACTTTGTAAGTTATATAAATGTCTAATCACAGGTTGTACAGCTGAAACTAATATAATATTGTATGTCAACTGTAATAAGAAATTAAAATATTAATTTTTAAAAAAGAGATGGCTCAAAACTGCTTTCCGTTCATTACGTTTACCACCAGGAAATACATTTAAGTACATTTAAAGCACACATTTGGAATCCTTTATTCTGCTCTTGAAAAACTGTTATGTTTCTCTCCTATAAATTTTCTTCATGCTTGTGTTTTAAAGTGCTTCAAATTTGGTAAAGAGGGAATAATCTATAACATACTTTTGAAGTAGGTCAATAATGAAACCAAGCTTGGCTTTATTATGGCCACACAATTTGCTTCATCACTTCCCCAACCTGGCTTTAGGGTGAGGATGCACTCTCAAAATGGACAGAGTCCTCTTGTCATGCTCAATATAGGGAGAGTCATCTACTCTCTGGTTTGGACAGTGTTTGTTATATCTACTGCCTATTTATGTACACCTTTGGGCTCTCATCTGATTAAAAGTTTGTTGTTGAGCATGCCACTCATATTTAATTCATGTTTGTGTCTTTTCACCAAGCACATATGAGATGTCTTTTATAGAGCTGGTATATTTTCCAAGCTCTGTCAGCTTGCTTTATTCATGGTGAAGCAGCCTGGTGATTTATTCTATTACTAGAGGCCTGGTGCATGAAATTCATGCACTGCAGGGGGGCCCTCAGCCCAGATTGCAAGAGGGTGCAGGCCAGGCCGAAGGACCCCACTGGTGCACGACCTGGGCTAGGGAGGGATGTGGGAGGTTGGCCAGCCTAGGAGGGACCGCAGGAGGGCTCCAGGGCATGTCTAGCCCATTTCCCTCAGTCCCAATTGGCCGGACTCCAGCAGCAAGCTACCCTACCAGTTGGAGCGTCTGCCCACTGTGGTCAGTGCATGTCATACCGAGTGGTTGAGCAGCCTTAGCATATCATTAGCATATTACGCATTGATTGGTTGAATGGATGACCAGACATGTAGCATATTGGGTTTTTATTATATAGGATTCCTATGAAAACCTAGAAACATGGCTGTAGAATACTCAAGTGAATGTGATCAGTCAATTCCACTGCTTTGGTAAGCAACATATTGGTAGGTAATATTTAATTTAAAAACAACACTTTCTTGGAAATTGCATTGTAGACCTAAAGAGGTATTAGGCATCTGAAATGATCCCACATTCCTTTGAATTATAAATTATATGTTAGCTACATTTTTCAATAATTTTTTGGCAGACACCATGAAAATGTTTTCTATGATTTAAACAATATTTAATCATGGTTTAGTTTAGCTGTCTTTCTTGTAGAACTATGTGTTTAGCACATAGATGAAATCATTCTTTTTTTGCTCTTGTTTTACGTTTATGTGTCAATTTTCTGAGTCTGATGAAAAAAAGTAATTTTTAGCATGATTGTGAATATTTCTCCCTCAATTTAAGAAACATTAAGGATACACATTTAATTTTGTATCTGATAAAAGTAAATGTCATAATCTATATTTAAGTATCTAAAATTAATATATAAGTATAATAAATATATTATACATATATAACTAAATACAAAATAGTTATTTTAAAATATTTTTTGGAGTTAATGTTTTTGCTCTAATAATATCCATTAATATATCTATGGATCAAAATGTCAATATTTACTTTCTTTTGAAATTTAATAGTGAGCAAATAAATTTACATTATGACTCTCATTTTCTACAATGATATGTTACTTAGGAAACTGGTAAAAAATTTATGATTCACACAAGTACTCACCAGACTTGAAAGAATCTTTTCATGGAACAACTCCTATGAGAATTCTAGTGTTCTTAGATTAAAATTGAATTAATAATAAATCAGTGTAATATACTCATTTATATGCACCAAATATGTACATTAACCTGTTAAAATTTATACTATATTTATAATTTAAAATTTTTACAGATATAAACATTACTTACAACTAAAATTATTTATTCCAGTGTCGAAGAACATTTATCTGTGTAATTGAAAGATTTAAAAGCAGAATAAGTACATGAATGAATAATGACACATTTTTTCATTTGGCTCAAGTCCTTGGCCACATGTACAGATTGCTGTTGATAAACCATAGAAAACAAGATAAATTACAAGTTTTAACCCAGTATCAGTCAATGAAATTATGATGTTTTACATAATATACAAAAATACTTCCTTTAGCATTTTTTAGATTTCTGCTTATAAGTAGCACAAGCCCACTTTTGAAGCTGTTTAATTAAAATATGAAATTTATTATGAGGACCTTGGTTGTCTCATCAAAACTGTAGACTAAAATGTGTCTGGAATTTAGAAAGTTATTAGCGAATGACTTGTTCATCATTAGGAATCTATATTTTTCCTCTATTCTCTGCATAGTAACTTTATACTTTTATTCTAAAATTGTTTTATTTCTCAGTTTTGTATGATTAAACATATAGTAGCTGACAAATCCCAAGGCTAATGTCAGCCACTAGGAAGAGAGTAGCTGTCTTATCACCCTTGGGGATGAATTGATTGGTCTAGCGAGGCCAAATACTTACCTCTAACCAATCTGCTATGGCCTGAAGTAGGATCATATTGAACCATGGCTGTTTCAGGTGCCATACACCAATGTTATTTATGACTGTGGAGGAGAAATGTTGATCAGATAATTCCATGGATTTTTAATAAAACCAATCCCTTGAAATCTCTGCAGACATGTATATCTTTCATTAAAAACAATCAGATAATATACCCATGTGTTGCTGGTTGGAAAGTAGACACTAAGATAGTAATTATTGTGCAAAAGTTTTAATTGGGAATTCCCTTGGGACAAGAACCAATGGAAGGAAAGGAAGTGCTGGATACAAGATTGGGCAAAGATCTAGTTTCATCAGTGGTGAAGGTGAACCCATGGGTGTTCCACAGTTGGACTGGCCTAAGTACAGGTGAGAGGCTTGGACCTTGGCACCCCTGCATTGTATGCTAGCTGACCTAGAAAGGAAGCATGTCCTTGAGATGAGCAGCTTGCTTTAATTAAGGCAAATCCTGGAGCAGGCCCACAGCAGAAGGCTGACTGCTGGTAACACTCCTCAAAACTGAAGGAATAAGTTGTTTATCTCTGAAGCAGGATGTGGGTAGGCAGAACAGCAGATATCATATTCCTCCCTTTTGTGTTCTGGGTACATTTTCTCATCTAAATCCAGAGAACAGCTCCTCTAATATTCCAGGGAGTCTTCATTCAAGGACAAACTTAGTAGAGGGAGGGTGGTAGGATGACTTATAGCTCTCCCTCATGAGTGTAAACTTGGGGTTGCAATTAATGCTTATCTCCCTCCCCTACATTCACTCTCAACTGGTATCTCTGCTGGTCTCAATGACTTACCTGGTCGTGTGACCCAGAACTAATCATTGAGGAGCTTGAGGCCTGGTCAGTATTCTCTTCTCAAGCTGAGGCTGCTGTGCTTGTTATCTACTAACCAAATTGGACAAGGGTACCAAGAGGCACTCAGGTGGGTCATTTGTGTATTAAAATGTTCCTCCTGCCTCCATTATTGATGGTCACCTTTAAAAAACCCATCAAGATGACCACTCCTTACTTGCTGGTAGCACAAACAGCCTGAAGAGCCCAGGCATAACCCATTTCTTAAAACGTTTTCTGTGTATCCTGGTTTTGTGACACAAGACCTTCAAAGCTGCATAGCTCAGAGTTTTGAGGATGGGAAGCACACATTCCCAGTTGGAAAGATGAAAATGACAATAAGTGAGACCACTCTGCTTGCATCTCTTTTTTTTAAAAAAAAAAATATATATATTTCTTTTATTGATTTCAGAGAGGAAGGGAGAGGGAGAGAGAGAGATAGAAACATCAGTGATGAGAGAGTATCATTGATCGGTTGCCTCCTGCACGCCCCCCACTGTGGATCGAGCCCGCAACCCTTTTTGGTTCTGATGCATTGAAGTTATTTTGAATTTATTTATTTGAGCAGGACAATATATTTATTGTTGATAACTCATATTTTATTCAGTGTTTTTATTTGTTTTAGCAACAGAATTATCCCTTTATACCAAGTTATCCTGGTACGTTGGTGGGCATGTGTTTCTTTGAGGATCTTATGTAGTTTTTTAATAAGTGTCTATTTCTTCTTTGCTAATAACAAAGGAGCAGTGTGGAATAAGGGTGATTAGTATGAACATAGGTTACATTGTGGCTTGTCAAGGGCTGTTATATGTTTTGGATTTATCAGTTGGGGTGGTCATCAATTGTACTAAAAATGAAATATTTTAAAGATTGAATTTTAATTTAAAAAATTGTAAGATATCTATGTAACTTAAAATGCTGAGTTACTGGCTCTGTGACTCTGAATATTAGGTATTTAATTCTATGACTAAATATGCAAAAGTGATCCTAACTATGTTGCATAATTGATTAGATAGGAGGGAGCTACCTTTAAGATTAGGAAGTATCTATTGCATTATAAGTGGAAGGTATTGTGGTGTTCTATAACTTTTCAGTTCATTAAATTAAGATATAAATATATCAATGAAATATCTTTTTCAATAACCTAGACCAGTTTCTAATTATTTTACTCTGCTCAAAAAATTTGATCAGAAGCTTTTATGTCTTTGGATCTCTTCACTCCCTAACTGTCCTCAGTAGTTGAAACTCTTCTAAATGGGCATTTGACAATGAAACAAGACTGGATTTCATTTTCTATCTAGGAGTCAATCAAGATAACCTGAAGCTAAACTGGCAATTTAATAGATTTGTAAAATATCCAGTTTTCAAGGGAGAGAAAATATTTTCCCACTGATGAAATTGACCAAGAACAGTTCAGTTTTCTTACCTACATACAGACCTGTGAATTGATGTAACACCTAGCGCATACAGTTTTGTGAAAGACAAGCTGAATGTTCTCTGTCCTTCTTAATTTGTCAGTTTTAGTTGGCAAAATTGATGCAGTTTTCATCTCATCTCTTCAGATAATCAATAAATTTGAAAGATGTATTTTAGCAGAAAGAGTACCATTCTGCACAAGCTTGAGCTTGTGCAGAGTTATCCTTTGATCTTCAAGCTGCATTGACTGACTGAGCTGCCGAAACATGTGTGGTGACTACAGGAGTGAAAACAATTTGGTGGCCCTTATCATTATATACTGTTACACATTGCACTCCCTATATTTTCTTTACTTGTAAAAATAAAGTGTGAATGACACAGCATTTGCTGTTGTGCACCCCTAAAGCTCAAGCAAATATAAATGAAAAAACTATCTGTTTTATAAATAAGTTTTAGTACTTCTGGAATGGTAGTTTGAGGATACATTTTACATATGGATTTCTGAACCCAAACTCAGAGATTCTGATTCAGGAATTATGGAGTGATGTTTAAACACCCATCTACTTTTTAAAAAACTCTATCAACTCCACAATTAAACTAAATACCAAATATAATACTGCTTGTAATTCAAGGCTTCTCAAATTTTGGATTACCATGCAGGAATGAGAATTATTACTATTTACCACAACATAGTGATCTCCAGAATATATTCTGAATTGCAAAATAAAGGTGGAGAAAAGTATGCATAGTATGCTACCAGTTATCCATGAATATGTTTACTTTTATTACTCTTAGATATAACCACCCCAGAGAGTACAGTTGGAAGTCTTGTGAGCACATGTATATACTTTGATATGTATGCAAGTAAATTAGCATTACCTGGAGGAGTCCTACCTCTTATTATTTTTTCCAATAATCCAAGACCAAGACCATTATTTACCAGAGATTGTTTTTTTTTTAATTTAAATTCTTTATTGTTTAAAGTATTACATAAGTCTCCTTTTCCCCCCATTCACCTCTCCCCGCCCCCACCCTACCCCACCCTCAGTCTGTGTCCATTGGTTATGCTCATATGCATGCATACAAGTCCTTTGGTTGATCTCTTACCCCCTCACCCAATGCCTTCCCTCATAAGTTGGACAGTCTGTTTGATGCTTCTATGACTCTGGTTCTATTTTTGTTCATCAGTTTATGTTGTTCATTATATTCCGTAAATGAGTGAGATCATGTCAGAGATTGGTTTTTACCTTGAGAATTCTACTTGGACAGTCATCCATCTAATCTTTATTAAAGGAATTCTTGAAATTGACCAGTTGAGAAAGTTTTTGAATAATATTTCCTCAAAATGGGTTAAATAATTGTTTTCTTGACAACAGCATCCACTGTATTTATTACAGCAATTGAGGTACACATGACCTGTGGTTTTTATTAAGCATTAAATGGGAAAGATAGTTTTAGTTTGATTCACCAAAAATTGCTTCAGAGACATTAACCAAAGACATTGAATTTCTTTACTTTTATTTCTCTAGGCAATGAACTTGTGGGCAGCACAATTCAAGATGAATGGCAGACATACAGAATATAGCTGAGGTAAGAATTACATAATTGCAATTCACACGGAAAACATTTTCCTGAACTGCCATTACCTCTCACAATTCATAGCCACCATTTCTGAAGTCATCCTACGGTTTCATAGCATGCCAATGAGTTATGATCAAATTCAGAGAAAGGTATGGTTAAAAGTTGAAAAGATATTAAAAAAATGAATCAGTCTTGCTTTGATTTGTAATTCCACCATATAAAATCAATAATTTAAAAGATCCTCTTTCCCTGTATTTTCTACCACTAGATATATAAATAAAGGGAAGTTTCAATGAAATTGTTTTCATTACACAGCGTTCTTTTAAGACATGTGACTAATATCAAGGTCTGAAGTCATGACACCTGGGATAAGATTCTGGTTGTCACTATTAAAAACTAGAAATATTGAGCTGGCTGCAACTTCCTTGAGCCACAGTTCCTTTTAAAAGGATACCTGAGATTTTGACCATCTGCTGTTATAGATATAGGGAGAACCACAGGAGAAAAGCCAGGGATGGGGGTAAAACTTGGCCAATTTACTTCAAGCAGACTTACAATTATAATTACCTACTTAATAACCTTAATAACTTTTTATGAATAATTACATGTGCTGTTTAGTTTTATATAGGGCAATATGATATTTTCATTTCCTATAGTAAATGTTCTTGTATGCTATTGAAATCAATCTTTTCAGTAGAAGTGATTTAAAGACCTGAATATGTGTGTAATATATATGTGACATATCACATTCATAAAGACAGCTAGTTCAATGGAGGATAATCCTCGGAAACCGAATCAAGGTTATTGTTTTTTGTTTGTTTTATTTGAGAGCTTCAGTGAAGTAGTTACCTAAGACTTGATAAACACTCTCCTACTTTAAAAGTGTAACTTTATAACTGCAGTATTTTTTTGCCAATTGTGTTTTCTCTCCTCTGCTCTGTTCTTTTCTCTCTCCCACTCTTTCCTCTTTCTTCTCCTGCTCTGCCTTCCCACTTCTCCTCCTTCTCTCCTTTATCTCTTGGTCTTTATTTCAGTCTCCCTTTTCCTCTCTTTTTTCTTTCCTAGCTCTTTTTCCTTCTTCCAGTATTTTTTCTTCATGCAACTGTTTCATCTTAAAACTTTGCTGAGACTGATGAACTTTTTTGGGAATACATTTCTTTGAAAATTTTAGAAAATTTCAACTGCATCTTCACTATGAGAATATTACATTGATATAAATTTTCAGTGGATCATAATTTGTTTACTGTCAAGCTAATAACTTTTCTCACTGGGAGTTTCAATCATTCATATATGACTTATAATTTGGAATAGCTAAACTTTGAAAATCATTGAACAAAGCATGTTACAAGTCGTCGTACTAGGATTTTGTTTCTACTGTAAAGATGAATTTCTTGACAGATGCCAGTTTTACTGAAAATTGGATTTTAGTGCAGCTTGTAAGTTGTGTACATGGATATCAGATATTTGAGCTGAAAGAGTGCACTATGAGGATTACACTGATCTAAGAGATTCATTTATCATTTTGCACTCTTCACTCTTAGCTTGGAGGAGGTTCTGCTTAATATTTAAAATAAGTACATACTACATGGTGAGTCTGTAGCCATGACTCAGGAAAACTAGGGTTGGAGATATTGAAATTTGTTTTTTGGTTGCTCACATGGAATTATTCTTCTGATTTTTAAATTTATGATATGATGTCTTCAGGTTTCTAGTCTCCATCTTTAGTGAGAGAGATGGTTCATCTTTTCAATCCCTCAATGGAAAAAAAGCGCAAAATACTACCATTCATCCTGATTGCTTATGTTTTTTTAAGGTTACATTTATTTTATTTTTTAAAAATATATTTTTATTGATTTCAGGGAGGAAGGGAGGGTAAGGGTGAGATAGAAACATCAATGATGAGGGAGAATCGCTGGTCAGCTGTCTCCTGCACTGGGAATCGAGCCTGCAACCAAGGTATATGGCCTGATCAGGAATTGAACTGTGACCTCCTGGTTCATTGGTCAATGTTCACCCACTGGCTGGCCTTAAGGTTGCATTTAAAGTATTATTTGTATTTACTTAAATGTTTTTATTCAACTATATTGAGGCAAATTTTCATAAAACAAAAAGCAATGATTATAAGTATGCAGTGAACATAGGGGTGCGAATCCATGTCTTCAAAATTTTCAGGTAGATACCCAGAAGAGAGATTGCTGGGTCATATGGTAACTATATTCTTAAATTGTTGAGGAATCACCGTACTCTTTTACATAGTGGCTGTACCAGTTTACATTCCCACCAGTGGTAAATGAAGGTACCTTTTTCTCCACAACCACTCCAACACTTACTGCATGTTATTGCCTGTCTGGTTGATAATAGGCATTTTAAAGGTGGGAGGTGGTATCCCATTGATTTGCATTTCCCTAATTGTTAGTGAAGTTGAGCCATCTTTTCATATATTTGTTGGTCATTAGTATGTCTTCTTGGGAGAAATGTCTGCTCAGGTCCTCTGCCCATGTTTTAAAATGTTTTTTAGGTATTTAATTAATTTATTAAATTAAATTTATTGAGGTGACATTGGTTCACAAAACCATACAGATTTCAAGTGTACAACTCAACAGAACATTATTGGCACACCGCATCACGTGCCCATCCTCCCAAGCGGAGTTTCTTTCCATCCGCATTCCCTACCCCCTTTACCCTCCTCTACTTACCCCACCCCCCTTTCCCTCTGACAGCACACTGTTGTCTGTGTCTCTGTGATATATATATATATATAAAACATATATATATGGTTTTTTCTTAATGTCTTCACCTTTTTTCATCCATATGCTATATTTTTATATTTGTATGCATTAAAATATACTCATTAAGAGTTCTGTATAAATGATATTTTTAACATGTGCTATCTATCCCCCAAATTGGAAAACACATAACTACATTAGTAAACAATTTAACCAGCTCTCATGAACTTTAATATATACACATTTTCCCCATAGGGATTAAAAATAACTTTATCCTATTTCTTGATTCATATTGGAATAATGCATACAGTAATTTTGTAAGCCTAAATTATTTTCCTGAAGATAGGTAATATTACATGCTTTATTCACTTAATTTTTAAATTTGTGATTTAGAACATGCTTTGTTTTTCTTATAATTGCTGTTTTGAGGCAGTAAACGCCACACTTGAATGCACACATACACATACACACACACACACACAGAAACATTCACACTTGTATTCTCTTCTGTACAACTGACTATTGAATTTAATGTTTTGGTAAAACAAGATGATGGACAAAGTAGTGAAAAATTGTTAATTAAAATTATGCCCCCCCCTCATTCCTAATACCAATTATTAGATATTTTAATGTCTTTCTATATTTTATCTTTCCAGACAGAGACATAAGGAAAACATTCTATTTATATATTACTAGTGACCCTGCGTGCAAAATCACGCAAAACCCAGGATCCCAGGATCCCAGGGCTCCTTGATGGATTGCCCCAAAGCAGTAGGCGGGAGCCATGGCCCCGCCTCCGCACTGTGCAGAGCCTGTGTGTGTGTGTGTGTGGGGGGGGGGGGGGGGTGCGCAGGCCTCTTCCTCTGCTTCCTCCTCCTCTTCCTCCTCGCATTCTCCTTCACCTCCTTCTCATCATCTTCATTATGATAATGGCCTCTTCCTTAGGCTAACACCAGGTACTCCCTTCCCCCTATGCTACAGGTATCTAGGGCCTCTCCACCAAAGCCGCTTGGCTCTGGCTTGGTAACCTGAATGTCTATCTCCAGACTTCCCGCAGCCACCTCCTCAGGAGAGAATGGCTCTCTGTGGGAGGGGCACCTCCCCGTACCCAGACTCGAAATCAGTATCGAAGTAGGAACACTTCGAACCCAGCACCCAAGGTGAAGTATGTGCGCACTCCCCTCTCCTCCAGAATGACATAGAGGGGTGGTGGGGGCATAGTGGGGCCCAAACCCACCCCCTCATGTCAGCCAGCACCTGTGCCACCTCCGTTTCCTCCCAGAGCCTCGGGGGCTGCTCCTGTGGAGGCAGGGGCAGTCGCATGAGCGGTGGTGGTGGAGGCGGTGTTGTCTTGAGAGGGCTCAGAGCTGCTCAGGTGGCGGGCCTTGGCAGGAGTCCCCTCATCCAGGAGGTCCAAGGTGACTGCGCTGAGAGCACCGCGCTTGCCCCTTTCCTCTCAGCCAGGCCCCGCAGTCTGTCACACCTGAAGAGGAGCCGCTGCGCCTGAACGGGACCAGCTCCACTTGCAGCTCCGCTCTGCATTCCCTCCCATGGAGCCTGTCCTATTTCCTCCTGCCAAGTGCTCAGGCCCCGTCCCTCCCTGACTTTAAGGGCCTATTCTGCCCTGTCATTGGCTGCCAGCTGCAGGGGTGGCACTTGTGTTCCCAAGACCACTGCCTCCCCCTCAACCCCCAACCAGGCCTCACCACGTGCAGCTGCCGTGGGGCCCTGCCCACCCACGAGCGCCTGCTGTGCACACAGCCTCCTTGTGATGGTGTGAGGGCATCATGGTGTGAGGGTATGACAACCACCTAGGCTATTATTAGTATAGATGGGAAGCTAAATTATATTCCCAGAGACCAAAAAAATAGCATGATAATGGTTGTAGAAGAATAAGAAAATCAAATAGCCAGTTACTAAACAAATAAAAAAGAATGTGATCACTAGGAATCAGATAATGGTAGGTAATAATTCAAATGGATAAAGTATGGGTTTAAACACTATAAACTATTCTTACCACTATAATTCAATAGCAGAGGTTATGACATGCAAATGGGGTCATCAACCTTAGATTATGTATGAAGTATACGTACAGTGTTTATTCTGTCCATGTGGATGATTTGTGCCCACATATTTTTGTCAATTGCCATGGGATGGCTTGTAATACGAATAGCATAATGTGAAAAAACAAAACTGTTTTTGTTCTGATGTAATATTTATGATGATAATACCAACAATATTTAACATTAAGTACTTATTGTGTCAGACAAAGTGCTTATTAATTTACAGTCAACATTTCAGTTGACCCTTACAGTAATTCTCTGAAATGAAAGAAAATACTTTTACTATTTTATATAAAGAAAAAACAATGCTTAGAAAATTCACTGCTGGAAGGAGAAGGGCCTATCAAAATCTCCACATACAATTTTGCACATTGTGTGTCTAGTGCCTAAGAATATGAAACAACTTGAATAACTGCATAGCAATTTATTCGACAAAACACTAGAACTAAGGAACTCTAGGTGCAAGGAAAATAAATATCACTAGATGATAAGATTTTGTAGTCCTTTAGAACCATGCCTTGATGGATATTTAAAGCTTGGAATTTTAGCTCAGCTTAAAGCAGCAGAAATAGAGAAGGCAAATGAGGCAGAAAGGTTGGAGAAATAAGAAACAATTGAGAAGTTGCTTTTTTTAGTTATGCTTGTCCTGAATCCTCAGTGTCAGGGTGAGCACCTTTCAGTGCTTTCCTAGAGGTGGCATTCTTCTATCGTAGCCCGTATCACCCTACATGCAATTGCCTGCGTATGTTTGTTGCCTCCAACTGACTGTAGCTTCTGTAAAGACAGTGATCCACTCAGGGTTTATGTCCAGAGCCTAGGAAAAGAGAGAAATTGACAAGAAAGACAATGACACATCAGAGACCATGGATAAATATTTTTGAGCTTTAATTAAATTGAGTTGAAATGATATCATGAACAACCAGAAGGAAATATTCCTCACACAATAACAAAATTAGTTTCATATTTTTTTAGTCTTTATTCAGTGAAAAGCATTTTATGGCATATGTAATTAATTTTGGAAGAGGTAAAGTAACATTTCTAACGTAAGACTTTAGTGAGTCTTTGGGACACATCACTGAAGTATTCTCTGTTTATAAAATAGCTTAAATGATTCTGTTTCTGACAAGTCCTCCAGGTTTGATGAAAGCAACTAAAATGAGGATTGTGTATTGGTGAGGGCACATAGGGGAGAACACCCAGCTGGGGAAAGTGGATTAATATCTACATTTCACAAAGCACTAAAATGAAATTAAAGCCATAAAAAAGTTTAAGACCACAGTGAAAAAGAAAATAGGAAAGGAGACAATGACAGAGGAGAAAGAAAGAATTGGCAACGCAAAGATGGTGAACAAATATAGCTGTAATGCAGGCTGACTAGACTAGAGAGGACTGAAAACTAAATGCCTGGATTGGGGAGAAACAAGGAAAAGCTAGTTGGGTTGTGAAAAAAACAGAAACTTTGGAATTGGAATCATTGGGCAAATGTAAAAGATATTAGAGCCCTCGTCTCCAGAAACCCCCACCTCTGCAGCTAGGTAACTGCCCTTCTCTATACCAGCAAAACACGCAAGGCTTGCTCTCAGGAGATGTTCTGGCTGCAGTGACATTAATATCACCTGAGGTTTTTCAGTGAGGGACCATCCCACAGGTAATAGAATTATGTTTAAGTCAACAGCATCATCTGGGTCTTGTGAGAAATTAAAAGTATTAAGCAACACCCAAGACCTACCAATCAGAAGCTTTGAGGGTAGATGCCATCCACCTGGGTTTTGATAAACTTTCTATGTGATTCCAACATATTCTAAAGTTTAAGACCCACTCATTCAAAGCACACCATCACTAGTTCAGCTCAAATTCTGAAAAAAAGTCAAGGTATCATCTACCAGTGGAAGGTGGGGATGCTGTTACATTTATTTTAAAAAGCTGAAGTGCTTGTTCTCAATGAATGGTCTTTACATATGAGGGTTTTTTGTTTGTTTGATTTCTAAATGAGCAACCTAAATAGAGAGAAATTCATATTCATACACAGCACATAGGCATTATCCTTCCAATTTGCAATGCATTTTAAATGCTATAGTGGATTTTAAATTGTTGTAGGATTTAATCAACATTTGACGGGTAGGAGGTAATGCAATTTGTTTCAAATTCTCACAAAAATATTCAGAGCCCAAAAATGTAATAGACCCAACATGAAATAATTACTACCACAAATGAGACAGTTAATCATATAATTTAATTAATTATAAAGGAAGTAATGGTCAGGCATGTTGTACTTTATAATTCCTTATAGCATAAATAAAATTAATAAAAATAAGGAATTACAGTGTACAATGTTCAGAGCATACTTTTATTAAATATTGAATTTCATTACCTCTTTGATTAAATAATTAGGGCATTAAGACTAAATATTAAATATCACTTTAATATTGTACCAAATGGGTCAGATTCAATTTCCCTGGTACATTATAAGAAAGATGAAGGAAATGAGTCTTTCCTGATAGGAATTATATTACAAAAGCTATTATTATTCAGAAAATTTTACTCATGGAGTAGATATTTGGAATTGCTCATTTAAGTAGATATTGGCCATAATCAAAAGACTGTAAAAACCTTATAGGACTAAAATTATGTAATGTTTACTGTATAAATTTTCCTAACACTCATGTTACTTTGTACATATTACCTTATATTACCATCTCTATTTTAATTTATAATTCTATCTTGAAAATTATAGATATGCTCCATTGGGAAAAAGAATCTGTCAGCCATAGGGCTTAGTGAAGTACCCTACTTTACTAATAGAAAATAAAAAAATTTGGAGGGTTTGTGATGGTTATGGGGATTTTGCCTGTTTTTGTTGTGGCAGAAAATGCTAATAAATTTTAGGTAAAGCCACTTGAACATGATGTGGCTTATGAGAACCATGGAGTAACAGATCCCACCCTAAATAGTTCTGTATTAATTGTAGCTGATTTCAGTAATTAGAATTTACTCACATGGGTTTCTGTTACAGCTTTCAAGGTACAGCATATGTGCATTCAATTCTCCAAGTATTCTTTATAGTACTCTTTATTATAATCTATTATGCACTAATCATTGTGCCAGGCTCAGGCGATTAAAATACAAATGATTCATGGCTTCTGCCCCAAGTTGCTGATGAGCACTTCATAACGAGAGCAATATGTTTCCATGAATGTTATGATTGATCTGGAGCACAGAGTTTAAAGAGTCAGTAGGGGAGACATGCACAGGGAGTTGTCAGGATGACAGCAAATGCACCCCAAGATGCCAGGGTATTAGTGGTCTTTGAGAATAAATTAGTAAAGACTCATAAAAGAGAATGTTCTAGGAGGGACTTCAATTATGAAATGGGGAACTAAAAAAGGTACCATATATGTTTGTATATATTGTGATAACTTTTATAGCTTTGCCATGGAGTTTTGGTGTTGAATTAAAAATGTGTACATTAAAAGCCTAATATGGGAAAATTAGCAATTTTAAATTTCAGTAAATATGAACCATTGTGTAAAATGAATGTGTAAATAATACACTTGCTATATTGAGATATCTGAGAAGGTCCAATATATTGCACTTTTTCTCACCTCAGTTTGTAACCAAATAAATGAAGAATCAATTCAGCAGACAGAATCCAAACTATCACCATACATCAAAATATGTGGTTGATACTTCAGACTGCTTTTGGGTAGTGAATCCAAGAATTGTACACCCTGAGTCATCTTGTCCCAGGTAGCTCTGGATTGAGCACATGCTCAATTATATGTATTAATCCCCTTATCAGAGGTGGGAGTGGGTAAGCAGCAATATCTTTTTCTACCTTTTCCATCTATAGATATTCCTCTTTTCAACTGGAGATAGAGTTGAGCTTAGCACATTAAGCAGCACCTTTCATGTTCACACTGGAGTAATGGCCTTCACCCATGTATCTTACTTCTTTATCCCACAGCTAGAGTCCAAAAGTACCTTTGCTATATGTCCTGGCATCTTGTCTTGATTTCCCCAATGACTTGTTCTGCTATAGAAATTTTTGACTCAAAATTATTTAGTAGATTAAGTGAGCAAATCAATACCCTCGTAGTCTCCTGAGAAAATGAAATACACAATAAGCACATTTTGTTACAGATACTGTATGGGGAATGGTAGGAGGATGGAAGAAATGATAAGAGGAGTTTGAGAGAAGGAAAAAAAAAATGGAGAGAGAAGGTAGCATATCAAAAGTATAAGCTCTGAAACTAGTGAGAGCTGTATTCAAATTTTGCCTCCAATGTGGTAAAATTGTTAACATTTGGGCATTTGCATTTAGAAACTGAGAGGAAAAATGAAGTAGATGGCAAAAGTCACAGGTTCGTTAATAGAAAGGATAGCGCTATGGCATTAAATTCAGAAAAAAATTAAAACATTGCTTTTTATTATATCCTAATAAAAATGTATTCATTCATAATATTTTAATTAGTATATATGATTTTGTTCATCTGATTTCCTATATTTTTCAGATGACTTTCAACATGGCAGAGAGCTTAAAAACACAATTCTTATGGTTTCCATTTCTAGAATAGCCTATCCAACTGGCAATAAGTCTCAAAGGCATGAGATATAGTTTTTAATATCTGGTTAAGTAGCAAAGGTATTTTCCCCATATTTTATTGCAAAAATATTTTTTTCTCATTAGTTATGTTTATATCATTCTCCATGAGTCTCAGGTGAATTTTCCTCTGCTTGCCTAATAAAAGTTGATTTTCTGTTTGAGTGCTAATGGAAGTAACATTTTCAGAGCATTTTCTCAAGTGCTATACAATAACTGTTCCAACATGAAAGAGATGTTTTGCTTTTTCTAAGAATATATATATATATATTTTTTTTAAAAAAAAATATGTTTTTATTGATATTTATGATGCAGATATCTTTGGGTGGGCTGTGTATGTGTGTGCATTTTTTACCCTACTAAAGTAAATTTTAATTTTTCTGAGATAAATGATCAAGGGTGAAAAATCTGGATCATATGATAACTGCATATTTACTTTTACAAGAAACTGCCAAACTGTTTTCCAGAATGGCTATATGATTTTACATTACCACAAAAATTGTATGAATGATTCAGGTTCTCTGCAATTTATGTTTCTTAAGCCATTAAGTTTGTGGCAGTTTGTTACACAGCAGCAGAAAATTGATAAATTATCTTAACCAAATTAGTACATAAAAGTGGGAAACATAATTTTTTACCTTCTCGTATGTCCAAGATATGGACAGTGTTAAAATGAAAGCACAGATAACCAATCAGAATGTCTTTTAGAGCATACCAACCAGAAATAACTCAAGCAAGATGATGGTACATAGACAATATTTCTCTTTTAGTTGTATGTGTATTAAAATATTGCAATATAAAGATATTGCAATAGCTTGGAGTATAAAAATAGCAGTGGATTGGATTTTCTTAAGACTTGATTAGAAGAAAAGTAACTCATCTAGAAATTAGTAAAACTGTTCTTATTCATTTTCCCAAATTTCTACTAAGGACTCTTTTGATGCGTCTATCTATCTATCTATCTATCTATCATATCTATCATCTATCTTTTTATTTAGTTTTAAAGTATTTATTTGGTATTAAACTATTATTTATTTTGCCTGGCTTTGATCTGTCTGTAATAAAAATAACATGCTATGTCTTTCTGTAAGATTTGCTTCTTTTATTTAGCTTCATGTTTTGAGAAACACATCTTTGTAAATAGTGGCTATGTTTGCTTTCTTTTTTTATGTGACATTTTTATTGATTTCAGAGAGAATGATTGACTGGCTGCCTCTTGCATGCCCCATACAAGGGATCAAGCCCACAACCCAGGCATGCGCCCTGACCAGGAATTGAAATATGACCTCCTTGTTCATAGCTCTATGCTCAACCACTGAACCATGCCGGCTGGGCTATATTTGATTTCACTTGTATGGATATACCACAATTTGTTTCTAGTTTTCTACCTATAATAAAAAATGCCACTTTGAACATTCTCATACATGTCACATATATTTTCAATATTTTCTCTGAAAGATATATACCTAGCATGGACTTGTAGTTACATAAGATATGTGTCCAAATGGTTTCCAAAGTTGTGTCACTTTTCCCTTCTATCACAAAAGTATGCAAGTTTTTGTTTTTCTACAACCTCATCAAATTTTGGTATTCTCAGAACTAAACTGCCAGGTGAAAAGTTGCTCACCGTGGTTTTAATTTGCATTAAATGAAAATCCCCCATTGATTTCTAAGATTATTTAAAATAAAATCCAAATTTTGTATTTGCTGTTCTGTCCTGGACTAGGTTTACTTTCATATCTTCTCTCCTGCCACTCTCTCTAGGCCTTGAGCTCACTGCTTTCTTTGGTGGTTGTGCCTGTCTCTGATTTTATCAGGTTGGAGCCTTCTTTATCAGGATGGTTTACCTCTTCAAAGTCTCTCCTTAATGAGTCTTGATTATCCACTTGAAGTTAATTAGGCTCTCACCCTAACTCTTTTATGAAACCCCATTGTATTTTTTTGTCATATAACTTAATCATTGCCCTACTATATATCATTTTGTCTTTTATTTTTTCTCTTTCAAAAGGGAACCCTGAAAGAACAAGGACCTTATTAATGCTACAAAGACTTTATTCCTAACTTCTAGAACCGTGATGGCGAACCTATGACATGCGTGTCAGAGGTGACACGCGAACTCATTTTTTGGTTGATTTTCTTTGTTAAATGGCATTTAATATATAAAATAAATATCAAAAATATGTCTTTGTTTTACTATGGTTGCAAACATAAAAAAATTTCTATATGTGACACGGCACCAGAGTTAAGTTAGGGTTTTTCAAAATGCTGACACGCCGAGCTCAAAAGGTTCGCCATCACTGTTCTAGAACATTTCTTAACACATAGTGAATATTCATTAACTACTTGTTGAATAAAAGAGAACTATTTTGAGACTTTAGGCAAGAGATAATAAGTACCTAAATTAAATCACTAAATATAGGAGACGAAGAGGAAGATACAGATATCTGAGCTGCTTAATAGGTATCATTAATGCGATAAAGTGTGAATTGGCATTGTGGAAATGTGAGAGAAATTCCTTGGATAATATTTAGAACCTTTCATGTAAAATGTTACTTCATTCCAGCCACATTTGTGCACCTTTTGCTTTTCCTACTATCATTTTTTTTAAAGTGACAGGGGTCATGGGTCTTCTAAACTGTCACTGTTCATTCCACTTGAACCTACTACTGTCACCCTACGCAGATTTTAATGATGCTTAGAAAACTCTTTTATACTGACTTCCTTTTAGTGGTACAGTCAAAAGTACAAGATAATGCAAAAGCAGAAACACATTACTTGGCTATAAAGTTTAAAAAAATGCATTCTTGCTCTAGACAGTTTGGCTCAGTGGATAGAGTGTAGGCCCATTGACTGATGAGTCCCGGATTTAATTCTAATCAAGGGTACGTACCTTGGTTGCAGGGCTCTCTCACAATCTCTCTAAAAATTAATGGAAAAATATTCTCAGGTGAGGCTTAACAACAACAAAAAAGTACATTCTTTTTCTATGAACTCTTTTGTATAAATTGTTGAATTTTATAGTGTCTCTCATTTCAGCAGTATTTGAAATATTGCCTATTACTATTATTCTTTTATCACTGGAAAATAATTTCAAATACATGTATATATTATATAAATCATATATTATATTTATAATAGATAATATTGTATATATGATACTTACATATCATATATATACAATATTCTCTCTCTCTCTCTCTCTCTCTCTCTTTCCACACACACACACACACACACACACACACACACACACACAGGTTGTCCCAAAAATATATGCATACTGAATAATTATAAAGGCAGTGCCTATTGAAATACATTTCATTTTCAAAATGTAATAGAATCTACAGACAATTGTGTATACATTTCTTTGGACACCCTGTATACATATAAAGTGTTTTCACTTTAAATGTAATTAGATTTACATATATTATGTATAATGTCATAGCTGGGGTTATCTTGTGGAACACTGACCACAAATCTCTAGGTTACACACTAAAAAACCTAGAGAAATATCTTATCAGTTTATCTTTTAATGTTTTATTCATCTTTTCTTTCTTCTATTAACCCCTATTTACTTTCTGACAGAATGTGGCCACAATGTAATAATATTAGAAACAAAAAAAATTAGTGCAAAAACAAATCCAATTGGGAAATATAGAACTGTTTTATTTTACAAAGAAAATCAAGACTAAAGCTACAATTATTGTAGAATGTACAATTAGTGTCATATATAAATGTATGAGATATGCTTTCAGTAATAATCCAAGGGAATTATAGAGTCATAAATTAAATTTTAGAATGCAAGATTTATTGAAAATAAATTCATTAAACATTTGGCTCATTATGCTAGAAAATCTTAAAAACAAACCCGAAGAAAGTAAACTGAAAGGACTGGTAAAAATAATAATCAAAAAGAAGGATAAGAAAATATTTAAAATTATTTGGATCAATAACATCACTGCTTATGTTTTGGAAAGAATTAAAATATAAGGAACATTGGCAAATCTGAATTAATTTAAGAGAGAAAAGGAAGGGGAGGAAGAAGAGGAGGGAGAGGGAAAGGGTTGGGGGGAAGGAAGAGAAAGAGGATGGAATAAAGAAAATAACATCAATACAGATATAAAATACATAGAAAATATATTCTATTAGCTTGTATAGGATGTTATAACATGCTGCAAATCTTTGGACCCTAAAATCTTCACCATTGTGATATGACTGGGTCTTTGTATGGTTTGTCTCATATTTTGGCACATGTTTGTCTTACCAGATTAGTTGCCACTTCCTGCTCAAGATATTTGATCAATCAATTCTGCAAAAAACTGTGACAGAGATCAAGAGAATTATAGACTTGGAACAAGATAGTAAAGATGTACTGCTCTCTGTTCCAGATGGAAGCCAAGTACCTGTTATTTCCTTTTCTAATTGAAAGAATGCATTTTCAAGATCAATAGACTCTTGGCAATTGTTCTAGTAAAAAGCCTATTTTGATTTGTTCGGGGAAAAAGCCTATCTTGAACACTGTAGCTATGATTGGGGTAACCACTTGGATAAGTTTTCAATAATTGACCCACCATGAACCAACTCATATTTGCAGAAGCCATAGTGGTCAATTACACAATAACAGGGACCACTAGCCATATATCCTTAAGTCTTTGAGGGTTGTTCTTGACTGCCATTCCACAAGGGGTATGTATTGCTTCTGATTTTCTAAGTTTGTCTCAGGGCGATGAGATAGCAGTTCAAGGGCTTCTGCATGACCTTATTATGATGCCTCTTACTCCATGAATCTTAGAGTTATACCCGCATTTAAGAATAAATGCCCTAATTATGCATTCAGGGATTGAGAAAATAGCCATAGGGTGGCCCACTGGACTCATTGTAAAAATGAAGTGGGCCAGTATTTCATTTATCAACTGGTGATTGTATGCCCCATTCTAACATCCCCCTCTAACATGGGGGTTAGTAGGGTGTGCTGCGTCACCTAGAGCAGGGTCAGCTCACATACTATATCAGTACATCAGCAGTTCTTAAATCTTTCCCAATATAGTTACTCTTTAATATATTTTTATTGATTTCAGAGAGGAAGGGAGAGGAAGAGAGAGATAGAAACATCAATGATGAGAGGGAATCATTGATTGGCTGCCTCCTGCACACCCCCCACTGGGGACCAAGCCTGCAACCTAGGCATGTGCCCTTGACCGGAATCGAACCCGGAACCCTTCAGTCCGCAGGCTGAACCTCTATCCACTAAGCCAAACCAACTAGGGCTATAGGTACTCTTTAAATGGCCCCATGGATTCTTATGAGAAGGGTTGGTGAAATAGATACTATAAATTTTTCTGTGGAGTTGTAAGTTACTACTTCAAGAGAACCTTTAACCTTGTGCAGGAGACACCTTTCAATTTATTGTCATTGAGTCAGAGAACTGATTCATATCTGTAAACTGGGCAAGGGCTTTTGTTAGCTGCATTTCACTGTATAAATAAAGCCAGTTTCATTGGGTGCCCAATTATTTCACTTTATGTTCTCATTGCAACAGATTTTTACATGTCAGACCTCCATGTTGCCATTATGGTCTTGTTTTTTATTTTGGTAATTATTTCCTCTTGGCCTCTGATAATTAATTACTGCCTACTGGCTCCTGCTATTCTGGAATCCCTATTATCACGAAACTAGTGGCACAGTGCATGAAATTCATGCACAGGGGTGGGGTCTTCAGCCCAGCCTGCACCCTCTTCAATCAGGGACTCCTTGGGGGATGTCCGACCACGGGTTTAGGCCCGATCCCAACCCATGTTTGGACATCCCTCTTGCAATCTGGGACCGCTGGCTTCTAACCGCTCACCTGCTTGCCTGCATGATCACCCCTAACTGCCTCTGCCTGCCTGCCTGATTGCTCCTAATCCCTCTGCCTGCCTGCCTGATCACCCCTAACCTCTCTGCCTGCCTGCCTGATTTCCCCTAGATGCCTCTGCATGCTTGCCTGATCACCCACACTGCCCTCCCCTGCTGGCCTGATCTTGCCCCCAACTGCCTCTGCCTGCCTGATCACCCCTAACTGCTCTCCCTTGCCAGCCTGATCTCACCCCCAACTGCCCTCTCCTGCCAGCCTGATCGACCCTAGCTGTCACTGCCTCAGCCCCCACCACCATGGCTTTATCCAGAAGGGAGTCAGATTTCCGGAAGATGGCTGGTTGACCCAGTCTAATTAGCATATTACCCTTTTATTAGTAAAGACTAGAGGCCCAGTGCACAAAAATTTGTGCACTCGGGGGGGAGGGGGGACCCCTTAGCCCGGCCTGTGCTCTCTCGCAGTCTGGGAGCCCTCGGGAGATAACGACCAGCTGGCTTAGGCCCACTCCCGGGTGGCAGAGGGCAGGCCCAATCCCTAGGTGCAGCCCCTGGTCGGGCTCAGAGCAGGGCCGATTGGGGAGTTGGTGCGCCGCCCCCTGTCATGCACAGAGCAGGGTGGATTGGGAGGTTGCGATGCCACCCCTAGTCACGCTCAGGGTAGGGCCAATTGGAGGGTTGGGGCACCGTCCCCTGTTACACTCAAGGCAGGGTCGATGGGGAGGTTGCGGCACCACCCCCTGTCATGCATAGAGCAGGGCCGATCAGGGGGTTGGGGAGCTCCCCCCTGTCACGCACAGAGCAGGGCTGATTAGGGGGTTGAGGAGCTCCCCCGTGTCACTCACAGAGTAGGGCCGATAGGGGAGTTGGGGCACCGCCCCTGTCACACACAGAGCAGGGCTGATCAGGGGGTTGGGGCGCTGCCACTGTCACACTCAGGGCAGGGCCGATGGGGAGGTTATGGCTCTACCCCGTCACACACAGAGCAGGGCCCGTGGTGGGGGGGTGTTGGGGCGCTGCACCCTGTCACACACAGAGCAGGGCCAATGAGGGGGTTGGGGCGCCACACCCTGTCACACACAGAGCCGCAGGGCAATCAGGGGGTTGGGTCGCCTTCCCTTGTCACGAACAGAGCAGAGAGGATAGGGAGGTTGTGGCCCCGCCCCCTGTCACACACAGAGCCGCAGGGCGATCAGGGGGTTTGGGCACTGCCCCTGTCACGCTGATCCCAGTGCCAGGAGGCCTCGCGGCTCCGCTGATCCCGGTGCAGGGGCTCCACTGATTCCGGTGCTGGGAGGCATATTACCCTTTTACTATATAGGATAGAGGCCTGGTGCACAGGTGGGGGCTGGCTGGTTTGCCCTGAAGGGTGTCCTGGATCAGGTGGGGGTCCCACTTGGGTGCCTGGCCAGCCTGGGTGAGGGATTGATGGCTGTTTGCAGCTGGTCACACCCCCTTCAGGGTGGGGGTTCCCACTGGTGTGCCTGGCCAGCCTGGATGAAGGGATGATGGCTGTTTGCAGCTGGTCACACCCCCTTCAGGGTGGGAGTCCCCACTGGGGTGCCTGGCCAGTCTGGGTGAGGGGCTGAGGGCCGTTTTCAGGCTGGCGGGTGACTGAAGCTCCCAACCTCTCTTTTTCTTTTTTTTTTTAATTCTGGGCCAGCTTTAGCTCTGAGGTTTGGCTCCAGCTATGAGACCTCCGCTGCTGAAAGCAGGTACTGGGTTTGTTTGGGTTCTATAATTGTAACACTGTTGCGATCCTGCTGGCTGAAGCCCTGCTGACTGAAAGCAGGTTTCTGGGGTTTTGTTTACCTTCTATATTTGCAAGAATGTTTCTTAGAGTTGCAGCTCAGAGGCCGGCAGCAGCAGGCGGGGAATGTTGGCTTCCTCCGTCACTGGAGCAAGCAAGCCTCCTGTTCGCTTCAGTGCTTGGCTGCCGGCTGCCATCTTGGCTGGCAGTTAATTTGCATATCTCCCTGATTAGCCAATGGGAAGTGTTCGGGGCCACGGTCAATTTGCATCTTTCTCTTTTATTAGATAGGATAACACTAGAGAATCCAGTGTCAAAACAACATCTCCTATTATCAAGCCTAATTTATAAGTGGCAGCCACCAGTGAGATTTCATCAATGCCAGTTTTTTCCTTCATTACTGTATTTGTTACCACTGTGAATGCAATCTTTCTGGAATGTGTGGGAAACATAGAACACATGTGTTATTTGCCCCAACCAAGGGAGTAGAGGCTTGGGTATTATAATTTCCATTTGGTTTGGGTTGAGTTTTGGACAGTGGTATGCTGATAACTATTTAACAATTAGCTCTCTGAACAGAGTCCTAATTTGTAGTATCTGCCAATTTCTTTGGTGGAACCACTCTACCAGGGCAAATTTCTGCCTACAGTATTATGTCACTGAGTGTACAGTTGGAAAGAGATGTACAGCCTCACACTGTATATGGAATCTCCACTCTCCAGACAAAATAAGACATAAATCCTCAAAAGCCTAGATAATAGTAAAACATAAAATGATTAGGAAGTGATGAGTTTTGAGCATGTTTAACTCCTTTTTAAAATTTATTTTTAGAGATAGAGGAAGGGAGAGGGAGAGAGACATCTATGAAAGAGAAACATTGATCGGGTACCTCTTTCATGCCCCCTACTAGGGATCCAACCCACAACCGGGCATGTGCCCTGACCTGGAATTGAACCTGTGAGTTCTTGGTGCACGGGTCCAGGCTCAACTGCTGTGCACACTGGCTGGGCTACCCTGGTTTTTAATATAATTTATTTAATTGTAAGTTTATGCAATTTAACTTGCAATAATGGTTGTGTTTAAGAACCAGGCTGGGAAATTCCAGAAAATTTAACAACCTGTACTTGCACAAAGGTACGCATGACAGCAACACCTCTGTCCTGACCTGCACAAAAACTAAGCAGCTTTTTTAGTCAGAGAAAGGAGTCAGAGATTGGAAGGTCCTTACAGGGAGAAGTCAGAACAGTGCCTGGGAGCAGTAGGTACCAAGGTTCTGTGGGTCATTGAAAGCACCTGCTGCATTATTTGTCCTCAGGAATTCATGAAACTGTGCATGCATAGGACTTAAAACATTTGGCTTATAGGTAATTGAGAAGGGAGTTCTCATTTATTGCATACCAATAATACATTGAATGGCCTTAATCTTTACTATAACTATATGTAGGCTGAGTCATTCACCATCCAAAAGGAAAGCAATATTCTCAGGGTCTCAGACCAGTAACTAGATGAATAAAGCTTTTGTCTGACCTGAACCATGCATTTCAGCTATTTTTTATAAAAAATAAAAATATTTATTTATATATTTGCATTATGATATATCACATAAGTAGAATAATACTTATTCAATAAAATAATTTGGCGATAAAAATTTTGTATCTTGCCTACATTTCGTGATGGGAAATCTTTCTATTAGACAGTTTGCCCCAATTGGTGACTGACAATACCATAAAAATAAATTTGAGCATCTCAGCATTTTGCTCATCTAACCAATAAAAGGGAAAGATTTTCCAGGGGAAATGGTCTTCATGAAATGTCTACTATAGGTATGGGAAGCAAGAAATGTCTATTATAGGTTTGGTTTTGGCAAGAAACTCTGAAGGAGAAATTAAAATGAAACAAAATCCACTTATTCAAACAACATTTCTCTAAGTAGTTTCCAACCTTGGGAACAGAGAATGCCCTGTGCTTTTCTCTTTATAAATCCCAGTCACCTCAAATAAATGCCTGGTTAAGTGAAAGGAAGAAATGGTGAAGAGAAACATCTGGTAATCATGGGACTGGTTCTGAAGTTGAACAACTCACCCTGAGTTCTTCATAATTATCTCTATTTCTCTGTTTCAAAGTTAACAAAGTTTCTGTTGGCTCCAGCTTTGTTTTGAGATGACTAGAAATATAGAAAGGCAATAATGCCAAAGAAAAAGGAAATATAAGAAATTATGTCAGAATTTTATAGTTTAGGCAAAGCTTGGCATATGTTTTCCCAGATGGTAAATATTTATGTTTCACAGCCTATAAGGTCTCGGCGTAGCTCCAAAGTAGCCAGAGACAATAGTAAGTGAGCCTGGATGTGTTGCAATGAAATTTATTTAAAAACAAAAAGGAAAAAGGAGGCTGAATGTGGTTCTGGACACAGTTTGCAGACTCCTGGTTTAGGCTAATGAACTGTACTGTCAAGTTCCTGATTATCCTGCTTTTAAAAAATGAAATAATGATGTTAACAATAGGTTCATAGTTTAATGATTTTCCTTTTATAAAGTATTGATTTAATGCTCAGTATGTGCCAGACACTGCTGACGCAGTGGTGAATCATAAATGTCCCTCCCTCAATGAACTGTTATTTGAATGAAAGTAACTTAAGCAAATAAATAAATAAACTAAACCTAGAATATTATGTCAGGTATTGCATATTTTTAAAAGCCAGACATGTAGATAGGATTATGTAGGTTTTTAATTAGATAATTGGTCTGGAAAACACAACTAATAAGGTGATATTTGAATACAGACCTGAATAAAGTAAGGTGGGATGCCACATACATGACTGTAAGAACATTCTACTAAAAGAAAAGCCTTGGGGCCAAGGCCCCGAGAGTGGAGATTGCTGTTTCCATGGTGCAATGAAACATTCATGATGTTCAGAGCAGAGAGAATAAAGAAAAGAGGAGAAAGAAAGGATGTCTGAAAGGAAGGCAAAGCCCAGATCTTATGGGCTCTGCAGTCCATGGTGAGAAGATTGGACTTGGTCCTGAGTGTGCCAGGAAACTATGTGACAATGTTGAGCAAGAGAATGAAATCATTTGTCATGTTTTAAGATTAGTATGGGTGCCATGCAGAGAAGGAGAGCAAGATGGACTGTTAGGAGGCCTGCAGGATTCTGGGAGAGGGCAAGCAGAGGCTTGGCCTTCTGTGGTATCACTCAGGTGGAGAGAAGCGGTCAGGTTATGGATATATTTTGAGAGTGGAGCTGACGGGATTTGCTTCGCCCAGATACCGGCAGGCACATAACCATATTAATATTCTCTGGTGAGCTGAGAGTCTGCTGTGACCCTGTCTAATTTGACAGGATTTACTTAACCAGGGCCTTGATTTTCTTCCAGTACCTCTCATGACACCAGGTTGTATATCTAAATTGATAAATATGATGCGATAAAAGAGCTGGGAAGAAGAAAGGGAGAGCAGCATTTTCTATCGAGTGCCTTGTCACAAGGAAGGAGGATAGAGTTGTTGCAGCTTAGACCCGCCCCTGACGGTGGCTGCCAAGGCTGCTGCTTTTGTCATAAGCTGGAGGCTCCCTAGTCTCTCCAGGAGAGAACAGTTGCTTGGAGTGGAATTTGAGGGGCCTTCTCCTGACCTTGGTGCTCAAGGCCTGCAAAGGAATCTGGTGAAGGATGCCAAGCAGTGGCCATTCCGGTAGAGCTCGGTCAGAGCGAGGGCCTGCTGAGCGTCAGGTGGGGTCGGTCCCCCACATCTGCACTGAGCGGTGTGGGTGCAGCTGCTCTCACTGACATATCACACACTCAAATGTCTGCCCATGACGTGGGGCCCTTCCAAGATTTGAAAGATTGCAGAAGCCCAGAATTCATAAGCTAGGAGTTGTCTTAAAGGTTATCTTGTCTAATAGTCTAAATTTTTAAGGCAGCCAAAGAAGGTAATTGCCTACCAACATAAATTAGATAGTGGCAGAGCTGAGACGGAATTTGTAAAGATTTCTTCTGGCAGGAGTTGGGGATGAAGAGCCATCACAGTGGCTTCCATTCTATAACAAAAGAGGATATATTTTTTCTGCAGTTATTCCTAATGATGAATAGAGCAAACTTCTTTCTCAGGTTTGAACAGGTAAATGAAAATATAATCAGGTCTTCTCCCTATGTTGTAATTGGTCTTTAAGCAAGGAGCTTTAGATATGGCTTACCATGAATTTCAAAGGAATAGTTACAGTGGTCACGTACAGATCAGGAAGTTCAAAACCCCCTCTCCTTGGAAGAATTCAAAGTCTTCTCAGCAAATTCTGCCCATTAACAAATTGCTGTGTGCACTTACCAATGTTTGTGAAGGATGGAAAGCAGATGGCAATGTGCACATATTAGGGATCATGATTTTAGCCAGACAAATCTCTTGCTGTAAACACAGAAATGAAAGAAATAATTATATTAGCATTGTTTCTACAGTCTATTCTCTATATCTCCACATTAGCACTCAGCCCAAGACACCCAATCACCAATAGAAACTGCAGAGGAGGATATTTTTTGAGAATGCTATGTGTGAAAAGGAGTTTACCAGGCTGGTGGAAAAGAGACAAAAGGCAGAAGCACCTGGGGCACTCAGTCACTTGAAAGTTGGGAAGCCATGAAGGAATCAGCCAGTCTTCATTCTACTAAGAAGAATGAAGAGTAGAATGAAGAGTGGCTAATGGGGTAGGCGACAATGAGGAGTATGATATTCTGCAAGCCCTATAAAGTAAGTGCTTTAGGGAAGATGGAATGATCAAATGTCAAATCCTGCAGGGAGGCTGTACAAGAACTGAGAAAAAATGCTATATTTTGCAACATGAAAATAAAGAGCAGTTTTGGTGGATGTTGGGATTAAAGTCTAATTGCGGTCTACTCAAGGGAATAAGAGAGTAGAATAAGATGAAATAAGTATAATAACTATTGGAGAAGTTTAATTTGAAAAGCAAAAATAATACAACAAAAACAGGACAGTGGTTGGCAGGAAATGTAAAGTTAAGAGAGGGTATATGGACAGACTTTCTTGAACAATAAGAAATGGCACTTAGAGAATAGTGGGACATATGTCCTTAGAGCATAGGCAGCTGCTTGGTGGCAGTGGAAGGAAGGAAGACTATGTGGACACAGGTGCAGAGAGGCGGAGAATTGTGATGGGAGGTTTATGAACTGCTGATCTTATTTAAAAATTATTGCATTCTTTAAGTAAAATACATTCCACCGAAACATTTCTCCTTTTTAAGAACGTTAAAATCTGCAAACTTTTATTAAATGAGCTCATTTCTTAGATCTTGCTATAGAAATTATGTTAAAAATATATTAAGAATAGAGTTCTTATTCTGTAATCCTCATGCATTAAGAGATTATGTGGACTTAACTTATAATGCAGTCATATCATTTAAAAATCAGAGACTTTCCCAATTTTGCTTCTAATTTTTGTTTTAATTCACAACTTAGTTCCAACATTTGCCTTTGCTATTATAAATTAACAAATTCAAATTTCTTCTATATTTGGAATAATGCAACGTGGTTGAATTTATTTTACATGAATTTGCATATATTCCATTTACCTTTTCAAAAACTATGAGTCATATATTTGACAAATTTAACCTTTTGGCTGTTTTATAATTGAGTGTAAATGAATCGGGCATTAATGTTTAATATTTTGGCAAATTTTGTTTTTTTGCTTGATTTTATTAAGTGCTTGACAAATTTAGGAACATGAGTAATTATAATACTGAGAATTTACTTCATGGTATGGGCACTTCTTATTGCCACATTTAAAAAACTCATAACAATATCTTGAGGTAGTTTTAACTCACACATTTAAAGAGTAAATATTACACAGGAAAATGTGTCACAATGGAGAAAGGGGGGAAGGACCTGTTTGTTTTTCATTGTGATAATAGGTTAAATTTCCTTTGGACCCCAATATAACTAACATTCATTTACTTTTAATGTAGATAAGAGATTGCTTTAGAGATTCTGTTTTGAAAAACTATGCAAGGTTTACTGCATCATTAACAAGTTAACGTAATTAAAGAAACCGAAAATGCTTACTGTAGAGTAGCATGAATTCTGCATAGAAAGTAGCAACATTTATGCATAACCCAGGGACAGACAATAATGCAGTGAAGGCCTGACGAGGGGGTAGAATAGGGTAAGGGATCAATGGGGAAAAAAGGGGACATCTGTAATACTTTCAACAATAAAGATAAAAATTTTAAAAAATATGTTTTTATTCATTTTTAGAGAAGAAGGAAGGGAAAAAGAATAGAGAGATAGAAACATTGATGAGTGAGAAGCATCATGGATTGGCTGCCTCCTGCATGCCCCCTTCGGGGGATGGAGCCCACAACCTGGGCATGTGCCCTTACGAGAATATAACAGCAATCTCCTGAGTCAGTGTTCTACCACTGAGCCACACCGGCTGGGCCAAAGATAAAATTTTTAAAAAGATAAATGAAGTATTAATATTTTTACTGAGAATATGAAATTATTGTCAATAATTTTAAATTTCATTGCTATACTTGTTTTTATTTCTATACTTTGCTTTTGACTCTTCCGATGGTCAGAAACTCATGTTGTAGCTTAAGTTTGATCTCCTTTCTCTTCTTTCAATATAAACAATATAAACAAATTAATCAATGTAAACAAATTAGATATGAAATACCATTTTGGAAAAATACCATGAATTCTGGAATTTGGAAGAACTGTGAATTCTAGAACAGTGAAGATCCACTTTTTTCCCCGCTATTCTTCAAATGTCTGTATCCAGAAGGTTTTGTTATACCATGTGCTACAAATCCACATTTAATTATACCTTTAACTATAAACCTACTCCCCTCACTTTGACATTTTCAGAAATAAAGGAAGCAAGGGTTATGAAGAGCTCTTCATTAGCTTTATTAAACTATGCCCAAAGGCTGAACTTCCTCAGTCTATTGTTTTTAGTGTATTGTGAAAAGTTTGTTAATTTTTTAAAATTAAGTGATATCCTTAATTTTACCAATTTGAGTGAGGGGATGAGCATAATAATTTTCCTAATACCTATTGTCAGGCTTTGTTTGCTTGGTCCTCAGCTCTAATAAGAGTGCTTATCTTCTATCAGTCAATATTTAGTACATACTATATGACATATACTATGCTTTCATTTGATCCTTATGACAATCTTCTGAGGTATAAAATTTATTGCCATTTTGTCTGGGAAGCTGCGCCTCAATGAATTTAAGTAACTTGTTCAAAGTCATTCAGCTAGGATATGGAGGTGTTGATACACAATTATGGGTCTGTTTCCAAAGAACACTCACCATTTTTCCAGTGTATGATTTTCAGATGATTTATCAAAAAAGCAATCCAGAGGATGAGTTTGGGTGATGGACCAGAACCTGCATTTTTACAAAGCCATCATAGGAATTCTTCTGTGCCCAATTTGAGAACCATTATCATAACCTTTACACATGGCCTTGCTTGCCCGATCATTGGATGATTTGGCTTCCAACTTTGATAACCCGCCTTCCTCTACTCTCCAGACTCAGCCTTTAGCAGAGACACAGGAAATGAGGATCTAGGACCCTTGATGATTAGCACCAAGTCAACACTGAGTCTGCTCTGATATACCTCTCTTGCTAGAGCTAAATAAGTGTCTGACCTCTGACTTTTAAAGCATAGGGAATTACCCCCCCTCTCATTTTCTTGAGTTCAACTCTTTAACTAGGGCATGACCAGAACTCATCTACTCTCTGCCAGACACTGACGATGGCATGTACCCCACGTGAATTGTGGCCCATTTATTTCCAAATGCCTTCCTGCCAAGTTTTGCCCATCTTTGGGCTAGAGCCGCCATCTACTACGGGTCACAAAATACTTTGTGTATTTATTACATTATTTTGCCAGGCTGGTGCTTCTTTCCATCAATTTAAACTGAGTGTAAAGCATTCTACATGCTCTTTTCCAAAGAGCAGGCTTGGTTTCTTTGCTATTCCAGTGACCTGGATGAGCCACATCCTGAGATATGTCATGCATCATTTGAAAACAAAACATAGCAACTCTATCATATAAGAATATACCATATAACCCAATAATATTAGTAAAGGGATTTGGTAGATCCAACAATGTTAGGTATAACCCCAGTAGATGAGACTTAGGTGCAGTGTTTTAGTGACATAAACAATTTTTTCTGGACCCCAGGCCGAGTGCAATATAACAGAAATTTTGCTTCCTTACTTAGTATATTTTTAAGCAAAGATTATTTGATGTAAACATGACATGTATTCTTGGATGCTATCACAAATATTCAAAATCTCCTACAGTCTCTGCTTTGGATATTCCATAATTGCACAATGTACATTAGAATAGTTCTTTCCTAAGAACTTCTTGAGACACTTAAAAAAAAATAACAATTCCTTCCTGGAACTTAATTCAAAAGGGAAAAGTGCCTTGGCAGCTAAGATATTTTAACTGGGAAATAAATTGGAAAAACTTCAGCCTTACAGGCTCTAACATAAGCCTGTTTTTGTTTGTTTACTAATTGATGTTTCTCAAGTAACCAGAAATTTCATGGGTATTAATTAATCACCATTTACTTTGCAACCCTTTCACCATCTATTTCTATTATGTATTCTGTCCCCTTTCACATCTAATCTGTATGTCTCTTTTTTGGCTTCACTAACATTGACTCTCAGACCTTGTCAATAGAATGAATAAAACATATTAAGGAACCCCATAAGCCAGCTCAAGATTTTATTTCTGATGATCACTCAGATCGAATTAATTAGCATGCTTTTTGTGAATAATTTATAAACCAAGAATGAATAGGATCATTAATTGGTATGAGTTCCTGTAGGTTTGTAAATCATTATTCATGACTGATAGTTATATAAAGAAAGAGCTTTATACCTTATGGTGCATTATCACATAATTTTTCAGCAGCATTTAAGAAAGAGTAATTGAATAATGACATTCTTTGGTACAGCAGCCAATAATGATAAAACTTAGGACAAATGCATAGAAACAGATGCATTTAATTGTCAGAGAGCTACTGAGGAAGTTTATACTGTCACCCCTATTTTCTAGTTTAGGATATACCAAAACCCAGAGAATGATGGAAGAAATTTGGAGGTCTAGCCTCTTGACTAAGAAATGACTGCCTCTTTTTTTATTTGATCTTCTCCCAAGCCCCATATCTGAAATTTCCTGGGAAACTGGGTAAGGTGAGCAGAACGATGAAGATTGGAAAGCTGCCTATGTCTAGATTATCATTCTTCTGTAGTTGTAAGCACTTTGATTAAAGTGTCTTACTGCTAAGTAAATTGGAATAGATTATCTTTACTCTTATAAATTACCCTTAAGTGGTTTATCAGGGTAGATAAAACTAAAACCAATACAAAAATTGAGTAATAGCATGACAGGCTGAACAATGGCCTCCCTAACAATATCCACGCATCATCCTTGGAACCTGAGAGGAGGTTACATTACAGGGTAAAAGGACCTTTCCAGATGTAATTAAGATTACTGGCCCTTAAAGAGAGCAATGATCCTGCCTTATCTGGTTGGACCTAATCTAATCATATCAGTAGAGAACATTCTCTGGCTGGAGACAGAGGAGTGAAAACTCCAAGCTTAGAGAAGGTCTTGAAGTACCTGTGATGGCTCTGAGAGAGGAGGGCCGTATGTACGGACTGGAGAGAGGCCTCTAGGAGCTTATGGAAAGCATGGAAAGGGATGAAAGCAGCATCAAGGAGCAAAGACTGGCCCCTGGCTGACAGCCAATCAGGAACCAGAGACCTCAATCCTACAATTGTAAGGAACTGAATTAGGTTAACAACTGGGCTTTGAGTTTGATTCTTTTCCAAAGCTTCCAATAAGGTACAAAGCCCTAACACTTTTATTTTAGCCTACTTGATTTTAACACCTTTATTCTGAGACCTCGGTCAGACTTCTAACCAACAGAACTATGAGATAATAAGCAAGCACTGTTTTAAACTGTGATAACTTGAGATGGCAGCAATAGAAAACTAATTTAAATAATGATTGAATATAGGTTTGTGACTTGAGCAGGTAATTTACTTTCTCTGTGCCTCCACTTCCCTGTTTGTAAAATGGGCTTAATAAGGATATCCAGCTCACTGTGAAACCAGACACAGTGGGTCTGAGGCCGCCTGTCACCACTTGAGCCAAATTAAGCAGAGACAGGGTTGAATCATGTATGAGGGTTTATGCCAATACTGCTGGCAGTATGGGGAGAGCAGTTGGTCACCCTGGAAATGCTGCTTTGAATTTTATATATACACAAGTGAGAAGATAGCTATGTGCAGCTGTGAGCTACAAGTGTAACAGGGGAAGGGAAGGTAGGGTCTGCAGTCTAGCCTTCAGGAGCTCAAAGTCTGATAACAAGGTGGCTATTCTCCTATGATGTTACAAACAGCTCTGCCCCATTCCTGGGACCACAGAATGATCAGCTTTTCTGAGAAAAACTCCTGGAGGGGGTCAGGGTCCGGGCATAGCAACCACATTAAAGCATGTCCTGTGCTTGGTCTGTTCTCAAAATGTATTTCTTTCCTGAGTAATGGACCCATCGAGGCATCTTATCTTTTTACAGCCTTGTTTCATCCTTCAGTTTCCCAGGGTCTGTAAGAAAACTTCTTATTTATAGTTAGTAAGATGAACAATTTTTAAACATCTGTGGCTCTCTTCTTATTACATGCCCTTCCCCACTATCAACTGGATGAGCTATATGATAATTAGTTTTGTATACATCATAAACTCGAAAGGAAGAGACATAATGCCAAAAGTGTAAAATAAGTGAAGTAAAAATCCATGCTTCATAATGATCATGATTTATTAAATGGACTTCAGCTAAAAGAAGAAGCATGCATTTACAGGTAGAGTGGTCACAGTTTATGTGAGATATATATTTGTGACAATCTCTTAATGTTTGAAAGTAAATAACAAAACAGTATTTTGTTACCTTGCTGGAGTTGTGTCACAAACTTATGATTCAGTCATCCAAGATTCTCACAAAGTATGCCGTTACCCACTCTTTGGGAGACATTTAAATGATATTAAAAATCACATGTAAAGTAAATTTTAATATTATTTCATATTAAAATAATTTGATTGGTAATGAAGGCAGCTACACTGCTCCAGTGGTTCTTTCCCTGTGGGTTTGCTCAGAGCCAGCTTGAGCAAAGGCGACATTCACTCAAAGTAGTTCTAAACCCTTGTATCTGAGCATTAAACCCCACTGCATAGTGTTTTTTAAATAAATATTTAACAGAGTCCTGATTAATTAATAATATAGTGAATTATTGCTCAGTTCTTCAACTCAACATGAATTTATTATGTAGATGTCTTGATTAACACAGCCAAGAAAAGAGGACCTAAAGATGTTATCTCTTTGGTCATTTTAAACACCTTTAGATTTACATGTTATTAATGTTTCATTTTCTTTTTACACTTACAACCACTGATAAGGAAGATAACCCAATTAGACTGTCAAACACACACACACACACACACACACACACACACACTCATATACTCATATATATTTACAGTTAACAAACTAGAACCTCAGGGAGGAGTAGAACTGTTCTCAGAAATTTATTCATAAATTCTCCAAAAAAATTATGAAGAAGGGAAACACCTACCACTAAATTACAGTGATCTTTGAAGGTGTTCCTACAGACAGAAATATTTTTAAAATTCAAGAATATTTTACTTTGCCTCAAAATCCAGGCATCTCTGGGACTTACAAAAGGACTGAGGTTTTACAATGACCCTGATAAAGAATGACACATGATGATGGGCATTACTTATTTTCTGACCTTTCTCTGGATGAGCCTTCTTTAGGGATTGAGTCCAAGATACAGAAAAATAGCAAACTTAATTCTTTAACCAAAAAGAAGAGTAAGTAGATGACTAAGGACCCATCAAAGAGATAAAAATTTGCTTTTTTTCTGATCTTGGGGAGACTACAATTTATTCATTAGAAAAGAATTATAAACTCATACAAAACAGGGCTCCCTTATTGACATCTCTGAAAGTCTGCTCTCCTTTGCTCAGCACAGTTCTTTGCACATAAAAGCTACTCAGTGATTTTTTTTTACCTTTTTATTTGATTGATAATTGCAATCATGTCAATGAAACAAGATAACAAAATAATGGTTACACCAGGAATAAGCGCAATATCTCTCAGGATAGAACTATTTAAAAGTATTGGAAGCAGTTTTCATCTAGAAAAAGATGTGAATCAAATTTGACTTTTTTGTTGACTCTGTTGGCTTTCCTTAGCCTAGTAATATGCAGTGTGTAATACATCCAATCACTAGGAGTTTTGAAAATACAATAAAGTATATATTAACCATAAAACTCAGCTACTGAATTTTGTGCATAGCTTTGCAGCAGCAGCTTTTCATCTTTACAACCTGCTAACAGCAGTAACAATTACACCTAAGTGGAATAAGTACTATGGTTGCCTACAGGAAAAACAGAATGTTAGAATATAAGAACTATTTTTCAAACAAAGCATAAACTATTACTTTCAACGGAAAACTCATGGAATAATTTAATATCATAACAACACAAATCTCAAATTCACGATATTTACCCAGAATGTGAAACAAGGAAATAAATGGGTATTATTCTTTATATTACATAATGCTGAAAATTTTGAAGTTCTTTGACAAACATAAAAAAGGGGAGACGTGAAATAGATTTAGTTTTGTATCTGAGTTAAGTGTATGTATTGAATGTCAACATTGTTGTGAGTAGCAACGTCAGGATAGTGTTTAAACAGGAAACATTTATTATGTTCTCTGCACGAGGCAAAGTGCTGGGGTTTTGGAGCCACAAAGTTAAAGCAGATAATTTTTTTAAAAATATTTTTTTTTAATAATTTCAGAGAGGAAGAGAAAGGGGGAGAGAGACAGAAACAATGAGAGAGAATCATTGATTGGCTGCCTCTGGCACACCCCCAACCAGGGCCTGAGCCTGGGATTCAGTGGATTAGTAAAGGGCAATTACATGTGCATGTTTAATCTTTGCCCAGTTATTCTATAACTAGAGGCCCGGTGCACAGATTCATTCACCGGTGGTGTCCCTCGGCCTGACCTATGCCCTCTCACAATCCGGGACCCCTTGGGGGGTGTTGGCTAGCTGGTTTCTGCCCGATTTCTGCAGGCCCCATCCAGACAGGAGGGAGCCTGAGCCTGTGCATTGAGCATCTGTCCCCTGGTGGTCAGTGCACATCATAGCGACCAATCAGTCGTTTGGTGGTTCTGTGGTCCAGTCATTTGGTTGCTTTGGCTTTTATATATAGAGATTAGCTCAGAGGTGCTGGAATAAAAGACAGGTCTTGAGCAATCTACAGCAACTCGGTTCTTTTGCTAACAAAATACATTCTTTACAGTTGGAGTTATCTTTTTTAACATCCTGAATTTTAGGCATTCATATTGGAAAGCAAAGTTGATTTCCTTGACTTGAGCAGCTTCCTAAAAAGTAATATCACAAAGCTACACTGAACATCTTTAATGTAGGCCAACCTTTGCTATACTATGGGGGCAAGACAGATACTTAACTTCTTGTAAAGTTAATAAGTGTTAGGGCAGTGAAATCATAATAATAAAAAAATCCCAATAAATAAATAAATACAGCCAAATACATTTGTATACACTTAAATGGAAAAGAAAAGGAGGGGAGAAATCAATAGTTTGAAGAATTTTATAGATTAATGCATATTATAAATCCTTCTGAAGGTACATTGAACATAGCATATTCTTTAATTTTCAGGTAAAAAACTTTTCTTTTTTTTGAGAAACATCTGTCCATCTGATTTCATGGAATGAAGTTTGGGATCTCTTTTGCAGAGAGGTGACATGGTGAAGTGAGGGGATCATGGACTTCAGATTAGAAAGGATAAGTTGTATTCTTACTCCTACCCCTTACAAAGTATATGATGGAGGCAGATATCTATCTATCTATCTATCTATCTATCTATCATCTATCATCATCTATCATCTATCATCATTTACTTATTTGGCATATTTTATATTTTAGATTAAATTAAATTTATTGGGGTAACATAGGTTAATAGCATTATGTAAGTTTCAGTTGTACAACTTTATAGTAGTACTTGGATGTGAGAATTTTTATTGAAGTCTATGTTCTCTCCTGTAAAAGGTGTGAATATAAATAGTATTTGAATTATGTATGTACTAGAGGCCTGGTGCACGAAATTCATGCACGGGTAGGGTCCCTAGGCCTGGCCAGTGATCAGGGCCAATCAGGGCCTTCTGGCTGCTGGCCAGGGCCTTCCTTCTGGCTGCTGGCTGAGGACTTCCTTCATTCCGCACCACCCCCTGGTGGTCAGCACACGCCATAGCGAGCAATCAAACTCCATGTCTCCCAGTTGAACTCCTGAGGGGATACTTTGCATATTAGCTTTTCATATATATAGAAAACTTCTAATGTACAATAGACACAGCAAATAGTAGCAATCTTTGTTAAAGGTGTTAAAAGATAATGTAGTTAAGAAAAGTTGCAAATATTCAGATGTGTTTTGTTTGACATAATATATAAATAAAAATTTCAGAATGAATAAATACTAAACTATTCCTAGGAAATATTTAAATAAATTTATGTATGATTGCAGTCTCTGATATAGATAAAAATTTAGTGATTGGAAACTTGAAATAAATAATATTGAATTATGTTATTGCTGTAGTGTAAAAATTATCTTCCTTCCAGAGAATCTTCTTAAATAGTATAGATATTTTTAATTCACTTAAGTACAGGTATCATAACACAAATATGTTCCATGAGTAAGAAGGTTACAGATAGTCACAATTATGATTAAAAATCTGAACTTGAATGAGATTAGTCTGATTACATTCATGCATTGTATATTTGTTTTATTTTTTATTGTTAAAGCTATTCACCTTCCACTACCCAATAAAGAGAATTACCGCTTTTACAATTCTTTCTTTTTCTTTCTTTTTTTTTAATTGATTTCAGAGAGGAAGGGAGAGAGATAGATAGATAGAAACATCAATGATGAGAGAGAGAATTATTGACTGGCTGCCTCCTGCATGTCCCCTATGGGGGATCGAGCCCACAACCCGGGCACGTGCTGTTAGCTGGAATTGAACCCGGAGCCCTACACTCCACAGACCAACACTCTACCTACTGAGCTAAACTGGCTAGGGCTGTTTTTATAATTTTTGACAAGAAAAAAAGTTCTAGATTTCACAAATGCTTGAATTTCATGTCATGCATTTTCTGGTTAGAGGCAAATACTTCCCCAGGTTACTAATTCTTATCGATGCTGCAATAAGTAATTTTGCCAGAGGAATAGGAAACTAAACTGAAATGAAAGGACCTTAATTGTTAAATCATTCCTAGCATCAGACCATTTAAAGCATTTGTTCAAAAGCTATTTTCTCTTTCCATTAAGGCTCATCAATATTCCAACTGTTTTCTTTAGCTTCTAGGAGTGGGGCAGTCCTCTTCCTTATATGGGAGAATGGAGAGACCAAACCTTCAGTGGAATCTACTTTCTAAAGCAGTTTGCATTTTATATTAATGGATTTAGGTATTTTGACTGAATCTTCTAGCAGGTAATTTAGATAAAGACAATTCTTTCATGATGAAATAAAACCTAAATAAATAATCTCATTACCTGTGGTTTGATGTTTTATGTTAACAAAATTGTACTGTCATTCTAAAATATAGAATTAATTTTTCTAGTTAGATGCAACAGTGGAATTATTCAATCAGCATAAACTTAAAAAATGATTCATTGTTATTATTTGTTTGTGAGAATTATAACAAAAGTTCCAAGAAAATAACGGAATTTTTGCTATATTGCTAATGTCTAAAATAAATTATTTCTTATAGAAAAGACACTTGCATACATTTAACTTGTAATCACATTTTAAGAAATAACATACAGAAAGAAGAGTACGAGAAATTATGATTATTTGTATTGTATATAATAATCACATTATCATTCTTTTAGAAATATTTATAGGCTGTAAAAGAGCAGTAGAGAGAAAAACATATCTCATATACATCTATATATCTTATACATATATTATATATCTCATTTATATATCTCATATATCCAAATGTATATATTTCAATTAAACTACTTTTATTTCATTAAATATTAATATTAATTTTCATGTCATAGTGGTAAGATGACATGGGAAAATACTGTATAATTTAAGGATTCAGTTGGTTAAAAATTATTGTAAGGTTAATTTTAGAGTTGAGTGAGGATAGTTAGAAAATCACTATACTAATTATTTAAGATCTCTACCTGGATTAATTGTCTGTCATGTTTTGAGCTATTTCCTCAGATACCATGGAGTAAGGAAAGCTAACAGGGATCCATATTTTAATTAATAGTAAATTTAAATGAAGTTTTTACACTTTGAAAAGGGAAGATTACTCAACACTGTAATTATCATGGTAGAGAGTAGTATTCTCTTTTCTTTGAATTTATTGGGGTGACACTGGTTAACAAAATTATATATATTTCTGGTGCACAATTCTACAACACATCATCTGTGCATTGTATTTTGTGTTCACCACCCAAAGTCAAGTCTCCGTCCATCACTATTTATAGGCAGAACTACTCTCTACATAAGCATTTAGAAGGCCTATTGGTGGATTGATGTCTTTATCTTTATATTTCATTAGAGGCTCAGTGCACAAAAATCGTGCATGGGTAGGGTTCCTAGTGGCCGCCAGCTGGGAGGCAGGGACTCCCTGGCCCCTGGCTGCCTGCTCCGCTGCTGCCATGTTCCATGCTGCCCCCTGGTGGTGAGCGCACATCTAACTCCTGGTCAGTTGAACTCCCACTCGTAGGGACAATTTGCATATTAGCCTTATATTATATAGGAATGGACCTTCCTTGTTCTACATAATAGTCTATGCTCCAGAGTATACTTTGTCTTTCTATGAATCAGTGTTAGCATGTAGAATTTTTCACTCTTTTATTTTTAACTAGAGGCCCGGTGCAGGAAATTCATGCAGGGGGTGGGGTGTCCCTGAGCCCGGCCTGCACCCTTTCCAATCTGGAACCCCTCAGGGGAAGTCTGACTGCAGGATCAGGCCTAAACTGGCAGACAGACATCCCTCTCACAATCTGGGTTGGCTGGCTCCTAACTGTTCACCTGCCTGCCTGCCTAATTGCCCCTAACTGCTTCTGCCTGCCAGCCTGATCGCCCCCAACTGCCCTACCCTGCTAGGGCCTCACTGCCCCCAACTGCCCTCTCCTGCTGGCCTGATCAGCCCCAACTGCCCTCCCCTGCTGGCCCGATTGCCCCCAACTGCCCTCCCCTGCTGCAACCCACCTCCTTCACCGGGACCGGCCTCTTCCATGCTGCACAGAGCTGCAGGAACCCAAGGCCTCACTGTGTGGAGTGGCTGCCAGGCCCCACCTCCACTGTGCTCATGGCCATCTTGTGACGGCCATCTTGTAATGACATGAGGGCATGATGCCACCTAGGCTATTATTAGTATAGATTCTTTGGTGTCTACACACCTGAAGTGTGTTTTAAATAAGGCAGGATATGGCTTTAAAAAACCCCAATCTGACCCTCTCTGCCTTTTATGTGGGGTATTTAACCTTTTTACGTTTATTTGTTATTAATATGGTAACTATAAATCCATCATCATCTTACTATGTATTTGCTATATCCCCCATTTGTTCTTCTCTTTTTCTGCCTTCTTTTTGGGTTGATATAGATTAATTAATTTATCTTCCAATTACTAGTATAAGGTCACCTTTTCCTTTTTCTTTTCTTGTCTGGTAATTTTTTATTGGATGTCAGACATTGTACATTCTGTTCTGTAGGGTGTTGGTTGTGTTTGCATTTCTGACAGCTGTCAAAGGGGAAGAGGCTTGGGGGCTGGGTTCCACATGTATTCTTTATCGTCTTAAATTACTTGTAAACCATTTGAATATTTTGGGTCATGATTTTAAGATCTATGCATAATCAGAACAGTGGTCAATCTTGGTCAAATTTTCTCCCATGGTGGAGGCAAGTTTCTCTGTGTATTGTACACCAGGCAGCATGAATTTTGAGTTTTCCAGCATGACCAGAGAGAACAGGCACTGTTCCTGACCAAGAGAGGATTTCTGGTCAGGCACTGTTACCTCTAATATTTTTGGCAAACTCTTCTCCAGCATTGGGTAAATTTCTCACATAAGCGCACGGATTCATACTCAGCTGAATAGTCAAAGGGACCTCTCTGCAGATGGCTGGAGTTCTCTCTGTGCTGCTCTATCCTCTCTGGTTCTGTGTCCCAACTCAAAGCGTTTGCCTGACTCCACTTCAGTTTCACCTCCCTATGCTGTGCCCTGAAAACCTCTCAAGGCAAAGAGGCTGAGGCAGTGAAAGTATTGCCTGGTTTGCCACCTCTCTCTTAGGGATCACTGTCCTGAGTTATCTGATGTCTAGAGCCTTGCAAACCCATTTCGTATTTTATTTTGTCCTATTTTTAGTTCTTGCAGAAGAGAGGGTACATCTGGATCTGTTATTTCATCTTGGCTAGAAGTACAATTTATTCCTCTTATTTTTAAAGATTACGAAAGCTGTGATTGAGATATTAAAGAACATGTCCAAATCACTTGGACTATTCAGTGATGGCGAACCTTTTGAGCTTGGCGTGTCAGCATTTTGAAAAACCCTAACTTAACTCTGGTGCTGTGTCACATATAGAAATTTTTTGATATTTGCAACCATAGTAAAACAAAGACTTATATTTTTGATATTTATTTTATATATTTAAATGCCATTTAACAAAGAAAAATCAACCAAAAAAGTGAGTTCGCGTGTCACCTCTGACATGCGTGTCATAGGTTCGCCATCACTGGACTATATTGTAATCATCAGCATGAAGATTCCATGAAAAAAATTTTGACTCTTAACAACTAAACTCAAAATGAGGCCAATGATGTCGTACAAGTTTCAAGTAGTGCTACTGACTTACTGGTGCACTTGAGCTATTTTTTCTATATTCATCCTCCCATGAAATGGAATGAAGAATTCAGCTTCATCCATTGACCCGTGGAGATGAGTCTGTACTTTAAGGCAAATGTAATTTTAATATTAATAGCATGTAAATATACTATGTAATTAATTTATCTTAAAATTTTCATACTGGTAGGGAATTTGAGGATTGAATGTTTTGTCAGCAAGAACACTTATGACAGTTTATTCCACAGTCTAGTGGCTTGGAAGAGCTAAGAAGGGCATTGCCTCTAAGTTTTAGTTTGCTTCATACTTGGTTAGAGCACTCTTGGTTATAGCAGAAACACAGAACAGAATTTAGTGGTATAGTTAAAAATATGTGGAGACAGCAGGGCAAAAGTAGTAGATATTCCAAGAACATATGGAACAATGATATGCTAGATGAACACAAAAGTGAGGTGTATCTAAGATATTCTGTGAGGGAAACATAGAGAAGCCAAGCAAGTAAGTGATGACAAGAAAGCAATAGTAAGTGATGAGGAGCCTGTTTTCTTATGGAAATATCTTCCCTGAGTGTTGGGGCCATATTATATTGTCCAAAATTATATCATTTGCTTTTAGCACAGTGGATAGTATAAGCACTCATGTTTTTATTCAATGAATGTTTGATTAGTTGGATGACCAAGAAAGGCTGTATAAATATAATATAAGAGTGAAAACATTCCAGACCTCAAGAATTAGTTTTAATCTCAAGAATAGGAATGGTGTTTGGAAATCATTTAGGGTCAATGATTTTCATTTTACAGGTGTGAATACTGAATATTGGGATGATTCAGATTCTAATTTTACCTTGTCAGTATTCTTTGGGTTTTTGTGTTTGTATGTGATAGATAATTGAGGTTTTGAGAAACAAGAAAACAAAGTTTAAGGAAAATGATCTACTTCAGTTACAGTTAATTACCTTGGTATTTAACTCCCACAGGAAAAAGTGTTTGTTTGTTTTTTACTTACAAACACAACAGATTCTGACTAAAACAATTACTTCCATCATAATCACATTTAAGTTTATGCAGTTTTAACAGAAAGAGATAGAGAAAGAGACACAGAGAGACCGAGAGAGAGAGAATATCCTGACCCCTGTCCTGCTACCTCCTGGGGCAATAATCTGAGAAAACCACCCCATCAAGTCCTTCCCAAATTTCCAACCCATCAAATTTTGAGCAAATTAAAATGGTTCCTTAGAGAATAAAATTTGTTATGTGACAATATGTAACAAAATCAGATTTTATATGTAATCTGATTATTATTGCTATTTCTCCACCCAGAAACACAAAATTCCCAAAGGAGAAAACTAATAATTAGTAGAAAATTATGCTCCAAGCTCCCATTATCACAATTCAGTCATAGTCTCTGTCCCTTAAGAAGTGGGAACGTAAGAGATCTTTTAGGTTTTGTACTTGCAGATTGCTGACAGATGTTTGCTAGTTAGACTGATATGGAAGATTAACAGTTGTCCTCTTGAACAAGTAAACAGGTAATCAATCCTGTTATATCTACTTCCTTAACAAGCATATTACTTTGGGAAATATATAAAAGTTTAATGGTGTCTTTAAAGAAATCTGAAACAAACTTAAATAGTGATTAAATTTGGGGGATGGCAATGTTGGTATGACACTATTATTTATGTTAATAGAAATGAACTGTGCACAAATCAAATAAGTTTAACTCTTCTACCATTAGAGGACCAACACTTATTTTTCTGCAGTAGTAGCATGTTCAGGGGAATTATGAGAACACAATTATGGTGCTCTGGTAGACCTATCATTCACTAATTCCTTTTAAAAAAATTTTTCTTGCCCAGCCAGTGTGGCTCAGTAGTCGAGTATCGACCTATAAACCAGGAGGTTCAATTCCGGCTTAGGGCACATGCTTGGGTTGTGGGCTTGATCTCCAGTAGGGTGTGTGCAGGAGGCAGCTGATCAAGATTCTCTTTCATCATTGATGTTTCTATCTCTCTCTCTCCCCTTTCTTCTCTGAAATCAATAAATATTAAAATATTGTGATAATATGATGACTATTTTATCAAGGTACAATCAGGGAATTATCCATTATAATGGTCTAAATTTCAATCACACTTCCTTCTAAGTATCTCAGATTTCACATAGGAAGTCATTCATAAATTCCTATCAGTTTCCTTCTTAATCTTTAACTAAGTGATAAACAATAAAGAGAATGTCTGCTGATAGCTAAAGAGACGTCCCAGAGCCCCCCTTGAAAGGCCCTCTATCCAAATACTGTCAGTCACAGTCTGAGATACTGGAGTTAGAGATTCAACATATCAATTTGGGGAGAGACACAATTCAACCCGTAACAATAGTGTACATATTTCTTCATTTTGCAATACTCCAGAGAGATTGTAATATCTTAGAACACAAAGCAGATTTTACTCCTTCCCACTATGTTAAATTATTTCAGAAAATTTTAGTATTCTTGTGTCAACTTTGTATAACATTTACCCCCTGCCTCACTCCTAGCGGTCCCTTCTCATAGGCTACATTTGCTCTTCCTTTAGAAGTAGGCTACTTCTTCTCATAACAAGGGCAATCTGGGAAGTCAGATATTCAAGTCTCTCAAAAATTCTGTATAAATTAAATGTAACCAGTACCTTGAGGTGGAGGCTTAAAATTTTTCTCTGAAAATAAAATTTACATTTGTGTTATAGATGTTATATTACCTGTCTAGACTAGACACAATTCATTTATTTATTTACTAGAGGCCTGGTTCATGAATTTGTGCATGGGTGGGGTCCGGCTGGCCTGCCCCAGTGGGGGCCCAATGGGGCCGGGCTGGTGGGGGGAGGGGCCTCGGGCAGTTGGCCGGCCAGCCCCACCCTAGATTGGGGTGGAGGGTGATTGGGGGCGGGGCCAGCTAGAGGGAGGGTCAGAGGGTGGTTGGCCAGTTGGGCTCTGCCCCTAATTGGGGTGTTGGGGGCTGATTGGGTGCAGGGCTGGCCAGGGAGAGGGGCTGAGGGTGGTTGGCCGGAGGGCCCCACCCCCAATTGTGGTGTTAGGGACTGATTGGGGGCGGGCCAGGCTGGCTGGGGAGGGGCCAATCAGGGCCCGGATCAGGCCAGTTGGCTGCTATAACCACCAGTTATTCTGGTCATTATTCCGTTCTGGTCGCTGCACTTTTATATATATAGATTTTCATAACTATCAGAGTTTCAAACTTGTTTCAGATGTATCAGTTTGTTGGCTAATGGTCTTATAACAACTGCACAATTACAGATAGGGATTTTCAACATAGGCTTACTAATAAGTTGCTGTTATATTTTGTTGATATGTACTTTGGTTTTAATTTCAGAATCTAAATGAATTATCTGTATAGTTTTTAGAGAATTTGCTAATTAACTTCCTCAACTTGATTGATAAGTAAATATCAGAATTGACATAGTAAAACAATTTATAGATCAGGCATTATGCAATTGAATGTTACCATATGCCTACAATGACATCTAATATTTATAATACAGTAAAATGGTATTGGAATATATTAACAAACATACTGCACATAGTATATAACACATGAGTAGAGGATCTAAGTGTAAAACATAGTTCAGAAAATATAATTTTTACATATAAATGAAAGATGAAAAATACCATATAGAACATTGATTATTTAAGATTGAAAAGATGATAATTTTCATTTTAATTAATACAGATAAAATGAATCTGTATTAATTTAGATAGTTTAAATTACTTTGCCCTATAGCTTTTCTCTCAGTTATAAGTCAGAGAACAATAATTATAAAATCAAATGCTGTTGCCTACAATTAATGGTCAAAAACATATCGTGAAGATTTCACAACTAGATACTTTCTTATGTGCGTCATTTATGCAGACTTTCACAATTTTTATCCAGTCACCAAATGCCGAGTAATATACATATACATACATATCATACCTAGGAAAGACAGTGCCTTATGCCATGTTCATAGGATAATTAAATCTATATGGTGATTACACAATGATCTGAATTAATAAAATTCTATTTTTACCTCCTGGCACTTTGAGGAAGAGGTACAAAAAGGATGCCAGCCTTAAGCAATGTGGCATTAAATTCCATCCCAAGGTTATTCTGATATGATTCTATTGAAATAAATTTGCTTTTTCTTTCATCATGGATATTTTATCATGGTTGATCATTTATTTGGGCACTTGTAGATGATGCACACTAGGTCTATTCAGTAAAATAAGCAAACTTCTAAAAATAAAACAAAATTCTGAAGAGCAAAAGGTTATTATGAGGTTTAAATAAGAAGAGAAAATAGCACAAAATGTCAATTGGATTTTGTGGTTTGTATAAAAAGCCATCGAGCAGTGGGTGTCCATGCATACTTGCCATTTGTGCTTATATCGATTAATTGCAAGATAAGTAAAATGTGAACATTTTAAATACAGGAAGGAAAATGCCATTAACCTTCTGCAGACTGAACTTTATAAAGCTGTTTTTAAATGTGCAAATTTTGCTGAATTTAAAGGACAGAAAGTGTACTTTGCACATTTTTTTTTAAGAGATAATGATCCTAGTCTGACCCAAATCCATTAATGACTTGGGAAAGACTTAGCAATGTTTACATGGACCTGTTAGCCAAGTGATAAAGAGCGCTGATGGGTGGATATACAGTGGCACGTCCCAAAAGAAAGAAGGGGTTATTGTACCTTGAAAAAGTAAAAGAATTGAATGGGGTACTGTTTTCTAAAAGGGGCTATCCAGGGAATCTCTTTATGAATAATATTAAATGTCCAATCTTTATCATCTTATAATGCAACAGACTAACCATATTCTTAAAATATGTGCTATACTTTCCTAATTCTATCATTGTCTTTGCAAAAAGTGCATTTGTTATTATGAACAAGGACAAAAAAAGTAAAACTCCTATGTAGAAAATAAATACATTCTTGGGTAAGAGGGCACAAAGAATCAAACAAAAGGCCAAATACACAAGTTAAAATATTGAAAATAACCACTTAGGGTAGCCTAAGCAAGCAATAGATGGAAATTGGAGGGTTATGTTAAGATACCAGCAAGAATATCTATAGGGGAAATACAGGGAAGAATATTGATACTAGAGCCTACTTTATTCAAATTGAGTAACTAAAGATAGAGAATTTTCTTGTTATACCTGTTCATGAGTCCTTAGAACAGGTCAGGCTAATTTTTATTTTTTATATATATTTTTAATATATTTTTATTTATTTCAGAGAGTAAGGAAGAGGGAGAGAGAGATAGAAATATCAATGATGAGAGAGAATCATTGATCTGCTGCCTTCCTGCACACCCTCCATTGGGGATCACAACCTGGGCATGAGCTCTTGACTGGACTCAAACCAGGGACCCTTCAGTTTGCAGACTGATGCTCTAGCCACTGAGCAAACCTGGCTAGGGCAAGACTAATTTTTAGATGACATGTAATCAGAAGTTAAAAAATATATATTATTTCTGTAACTGATGATATTATGGCAAAAATGAGGAAAAACAATCTAAAAAGTCAAAAGCTGTGTATGAATTCCGTAAAATTATGTTAATTTATTTATATTAGAATATGATTTGTAAGGCCCTAACTGGAATACACAACTAGCCACTGCAGCAGAGTTTCATTGTGCCTATGCTGAGAGATCTAGTATCTTTTCTAATGATACTATATCACATCTTGGTGAAGCTATTGTCTCTAATAAATTCAATAAGAACATTGATCAGATAAAAGTGCAGGAAATTCTTTCGTGCTAAACAATTACATAAACCCCATGTGACTCTGCATTTCTTTCACCTTCTAACCAGAATGTCCATATGATGTGAGAAAATAATACTGTCCTTGGAGTCCTAGTTCAAGTACTACTTACCAAGGAAAGTTCCCAATATCCTTAGACAGGGAAAATTATATTCTGCATCTCACATTACATAATGCATATCACATTATCCCGTTATAAAAATCTTCACATGGAATCAAATATACATATTGTCTTTCTGTTTCATTAGACTGTATGTTCCATGAAAGAAGTTTTATTCATTTTTCATTCTTATTCTTTATGCCTGACATATAATGCAAATTCAAAAAGCAGATGAAAAAACTGAATGTAGTTCCTGGCCTGACAATTTTGAGCTTGAAATAGATGACCACTTATTTACTCTTTCAGCACCGTTCTGCCTGTCTGCATTTCATAATTGATGTAATGCATGAAAAATGCTTAACGCAGTGCCTGGCACAGAGTAAACAAAACTATGGAGACAGTAAAAAGATTAATGCTTGCCAGGGATTGGAATGGTGGGTGGAGGATGAATAGGTGGAGCACAGAGGATTTTTAGGGCAGTGAAAATACTATTTATCCTATATAATAAAAGCCTAATATGCTAAGTGTCTGGTTGTCCGGTTGGCCATTCAACCAATCAAAGCATAATATGCTAAGGCCACTCAACTGCTTGCTATGACATGCATTGACCACCAGGGGACAGACACTCTGACAGGTAGGTTAGCTTGCTGCTGTGGTCCGGCCGATCGGGACTGAGTGAGATGGGCTGGACACACCCTGGAGCCCTCCCGCGGTCCCTCCCGGCTGGCCAATCTCCTGTGTCCCAACCTGGCCCTGATCGTGCACTGGTGGGGTCTCTTGGCCTGGCCTGCGCCCTCTTGTAATCTGGGCTGAGGGACCCTCCCCCCCACACCCCGAGTGCATGAATTTTGTGCACCTGGCCTCTAGTGATACTATAATGGTGGATTCATGTGATTATACATTTGTCCAGACCCATAAAATGTGCAACACCAAGAGTGAACCATATTGTAAATGATGCACTTTGGGTCATTATGATATAGGCCCATCAATTGTTACAAATTCACCACTCTGGTAGGTGATGTTGATAATGGGGGAGGCTATGCATGATGGGGGCAGGGGATAATGGGAAATCTCTGTACCTTCTTAATTTTGCTCTGAACCTAAAGCTCTTCTAAAAAAATAAGTCAATAACATTTAAAAAATCATTATTAGAGGTATCTTATATTAAAAAATATTTTGTTTTATGTAACATTTGATTGCTAAACTAGGATCCCATATATAAATTTTTAATTTATGTAAATATTATCAATGAAATAACTTCTGAGATTTCCTCTGATATATAATATGGGTATAATCAGTAACTTTACAGTCTGATTTTCATTCTATATGTTATTGTTGTTAGTCATTGGCAAATGAATAAAATCATTGTGCTATTTATGTTCCTGTGTCTTGGGCACAATATAATGATTTAGGTGACACCACCAAGTCAAAGGAAATGGGTTCCTTAACCCATTTTGATATGGATGTGCAGATGAATCTGAACCATTTATTAATCTGGGTAAACTATAGAAGAAATGGTTAATTGTACTGATTTGTTTTCTCTTACCATTATTTATTATTACTATTAATTATGTATGTGGAGCTGCATGGAGACTGTAAAATCTCTATCTGGAATCTAGAATATTAGATCCAAAAGGCCTTAAGAATGAGAAAACAGAGGTCCAGAATAAGAAAATGACTTGTCTAAACTTAAAAAAATTAAAAAAGGCAGAGATAAACTGTCAAGGACTAAGTTACCTGGATTCCTACACAATATTCTAATTTATTTATTTTCCCTTCCAAATTTAATTCATTTTCTTCTCTAGTCTTATGTTAAATGTCCGAAACATAGCCATATTATCATTGCTGTCTACTATATAAATTTAGGATAATCTTTGTTCAAGATCCAAGTCTATTTAATCTAAAATAAACTGCAAACTAGTCTATAATTAGTTTACTTAAATACGCCATGGCTGTATTTCTAGAAAAAAAAAATCCCTCAAATGTTATAAAGATATTAATTTCATGGTTATTTTAAACATAATTCCTTGGAATCCTTTGAGATAAATTCTTTTGTTGTTTAACAGAATCCAAAGTTAATTATGTCAGTTAGTTAATGTATTTTCTGGGTCTATGTGATGAGAAACAAGGAAAGAGGTAACTGGTTTAGGTAATTTTCTCTGTCTGATGAAAGTAGATAAAAGTGATAAAATGTGGCCAGAATTGATAAAATTTTCTGTTCTTAATGATTTAAGTGCTAGTTTAAGAGGCCTACACAAAAGATGTGACTCTCTAACTTATCTTTATGGCTACAGTATGGCCTAGCACATGGTAGAGGCTAATCAATTTTGTTCAATTCATTAATTATCCCTAGCATGTATCTGATACTAGGTTTGGATTCAAGTATTATTGAGAAGAATATTCAATATGTGATATACTGTGTATATATATATTACCCATGTTTTTAATTAGCACTATTTTTATTCTGAAATTGTGTTTGTGTGGTGGTAAGGTATGGGAGAGGGTAAGTGTTTTATAATTTTATAATTAAACTAGGAGCCCAGTGCATGATTCAAAATTGCGCGGCGCTGCCCACCCTCCGGTCCGGCCCTGCCTCCCTCTCTGGCCCTTGAAGCAGCTGCGGCTGCTGCTAATCAGGCCCTCACCCAGTGCAGGCGCCCAGAAGCTCCTGCCACGCCGCCCCCGACGCTGTGCAAGCAACCTCCTGTCCAGTTGACCCGTTATGGCATCTCGGTTAATTGGCATCTCTCTCTCTCCCTCTCTCTCTCTCTCTCTCTCTCTCTCTCTCTCTCTATATATATATATATATATATATATATTTTTTTTTTAGTGGGCCTATGCTTGGGAATGTGGCCTTTACATGTGTACTCTAGTAGTCTAGTTTTTTTTTTTCCTCGTCAGGTAAAATAGAAAAGCTAGATGATGCTGGAGTGATAAAAATGCTCTTCTCCATTTGGGATAAGTCCTGGTAAAGTATTTTCCCCTGAATTGTAGGTGGTTTTTATGAAGAATAATCTGAGCGTATTTTACAATAAATATGCTTCTCCTACTTCTGCTAGAGCTATAAGTTGATATTTCTTGGGTCTTTATAATGATAACCTGGTGGACTGTTTGAAGGTAAAGCTCATGAAAATATGGAAAACTTCCTGATACTGTAATCCCAGCAGTTTCTTACTTTCACACTAGTCAACACTCAGCCTCCAGCAGCTGATGGAAACTATCATTTAAGTGTGCCTACCAATTTAGGCTTCCAGGGACTTCTGCTTCAGGTAAGATCATGGCTGAGATCCTCTAGGTTCACATGTCTTTCCAAGTTTTAGTGTGGCAGTTTGCACTGCAACTTGAGTTCTTGAATGGGTCCAGGAGAAATTGTGAGATGTCTAAGATGAAAGGGAGGAACTTGAGGTAACTTCTAGGTTTGGATCTTGAAGACCTTGGTGAAACTGTTACTGCAAAGAGGAAAACGAGGGTTGGCAACCATTAGCAGGAAGAGCAGAATGTCAGGGAGTGTGTCGTCAACATGTTAATTTGCAAGGTTAGACATCCAGATGTCCAGATGCAGATGTTGGGTGTGCAGTTGGGTGTATAAGTCTGAAATTCAGAAAAGAGGAAAGGGTTGGAAATATTAATTTAGTGACTACAAGTGTAGAGAGAGCTTCAGAAAAAAACCCAAGGAGAATCTTGGATGAATACAGAAATAATATTAAAAATGTGTCCTTCCTTTGAATGAAAAAAAAAAAAAAATCTCCCGAAGGTAGTAGAAAGTATTTGATGTGCAACATTCTGCAGTGCAAAACAAAAGGGAAATTATAAAGTGCAAGTGAAATGTATGTATATCTCAATGCTGGGTAAAGGGTTTTAGGAAGAATTTTCTTCCTGTTAGTGAATATACGTTATTTAACTTCTTCGACAAAGAACATATTCCAAGGAACATCATTTTCACTCAATTATATTAAAATAGAAGAAAGGGCAAACAGGGAATTGAAATGTATGCACTTTAGAAAAGGCACTTAAAGCAGAACAATTTTTAAATTTAAAAGAACAATTCTTATCTGTGGCATTAATGTTTATCCAGGAATTTGCATTTTTACTACCTGTAAGACTGAGGTCACCTTATTTTAAAAGTTTAGGAAGTAAAGGATAATTCAATATCAAGAGACTAAGTATACCATTGAAACCAGAAGAGGGAGCATGGGGAAATGTAAACAGAACATTTCTAAGTCATTTTATTTCTATGCATTAAAAGCGGGGGGCAGGATTCATTCTTTACAAGGGTACAGAAGTTTGCCTTATGTCATTGAATAGTATGTAAAGTATTTCTGAGTTCTAGGAAGTTCAAATGACCATGCTTTCCAACTTGGTTCCTTGATTTTTCTGGAGTTATCTTGATGCTCCAGACCAAGTACTTTTCTTGCCTGTATGATGCTGTTATAATTCATGCTTGGTCTAGGCCAGGGGTCGACAAACTCATTAGTCAACAGAGCCAAATATCAGCAGTACAACGATTGAAATTTCTTTTGAGAGCCAAATTTTTAAAACTTAAACTATATAGGTAGGTACATTGTTATTAACTTAATTAGGGTACTCCTAAGGCTTAGGAAGAGCCACACTCAAGGGGCCAAAGAGCTGCAGGTGGCTTGCGAGCCGCAGTTTGCCGACCACGGGTCTAGGCCAATTTAAGTGAACTGAGGAAAAGGGAAAACAATTCTGACTGGGCAGTGAGATGTCTAGGATTTGGGCTCTGTGATGCATAGAGGCTCAAACATCTGAAGAGTTGTAATATTATTTGGTTGCATTCTAAATAATGTGAAATGAGGAGAACCCATTCACATGAGTCTGTACCTTTGTGCTGTCCCTCCCTGAAATCAGAACGCAGATATTCACCAGCGCTCTCAGCCTTTCAGGCACCTTTCTGCAGAACCCATATGAACCACATAGCAGTTGGAAGAGACAAGGAGCCAATTACAAAGACATGAACTTAGTTTGCCTCTCCATAGTCTAAGTGGATAACTGTGGGAATAATGTCTATAATAATAAAAGTGTAATATGCTAATTGGACGTCCTTATGGATGAAGCTGGGGCTGCAAGGGAAGCCCGGGTCCCGGGTGCCTGCTTGTGGCCAGAGGGAAGCCCGGGTCCAGGGTGCCAGAGGGAAGCTGGTGCCGGAAGCCAGGGGAAGGAAGGCCTACTTTTGCATGAATTTTGTGCATTGGGCCTCTGGTTGGAGAATAATTAGAATAGACTTAGAGGATTCCTGGGGTTGTGGTTTAGAGCCATACTCTTTACAGATCCAGAATCTGTTTTATTCCTCAGTTTCTCTGATGTGAATTTTTGTCAGTTTAAGGTTTCCTTTTCCTTGTAGGTTGCTGCTGGTAAATTTTTAGCTGTGTTTACTGTTAAATTTTTTCTTTAAGAGAGTAGACGATGTAGATTCTATGATTTTATATTACTCTGCCATGTTTATCCTCCCCCCCAATTATCTATGAAGATAACACTTGCTGTAAACAAATGTTAGAAAATAAAAGCCCCTGAAACTGCAGTAAACTGAAAATTAAGGTGCTGTAAAGGAAAGTTTAGTCACTTTAGAGCCAGCCAGGTCTGAATGTTAGGCTTTCCCAAGTAATGACCGTGTGACTTCGGCTAGTAACTTAATCTCTCTGAGCATAAACTTTATCATTGCAAAAACAACTAAATTAACTATGTGTAGCTCAGCAGTGGACACATTAAGTTCTTAAAGAAACTATGTACATACTATATAATGGTTATATAAACATATTGCATTTAGCTTTGCCATCCTTTTATTGTTTTACCATGTGGATAACAAGATGGGATATTTGACTTACTTTAAAGGTTTTAAAAGAATTTCAAGCTAACAGAAAACTAGAAATTGACATCTATTTTAACAGCAATCAGCTTTCTATTCTTATAAGATACTTTGCTGCACTGTCTCACATCAACTTAACCCCATCTGTAATTATAATGGTAGTTTCAGAGGACAATGTCATCTAGACTTTGACTAACATAATAGCTATGACACTTGATGAATAATTACCCATCAGTAGAATGTTTTTCTTCAATCCCTATTATTAAGGAAAATTAATCCAAATCTCTTTTACATAAGAAGGACTATAATAAGCATTTTTGCTATGTTATCCCAGGTTAACGATCATGATTTCAGTCACAATTGGGTCTCTTGACTTTCTGAAGAAATCATGCTAGTCCATTATATGATAACGTTCAGTTAATTGAATTTAGTATTAGGCAGTTACATGTAGAGTAGATTTTTGGCAGAATGTGAAAGAAAATATTACAGAGATTAAAATTCTGCCTCATCAAAAAAAGTATTTAGTGATTCAATGTTTTGAAGCATTATCAAGACATTCACTTAGAGGTAAAGGGCAAGTTTTTGCACCTTGAACCTCTAATAAAGAAGCATAACAGTAGGTTTCTTTGAATTTGGGGGAATATATATATATATATAGTAATCATTATACTGAAAGCTATTGAATGATACAGAAAGATATTAGTTTTGAGTAGTACCTAGATGACATTAGGACCAGAATACAGTGTAAGTTGTTCTGGACTTAAAGCATATTACTCAAAATATTTAAGTGTCTTTAATATCTTGTTACAGGTGGGGATTGTGGGAACAGGAGCTTTGTGGAGTCTTTGCCATCCACAAAAGGATTGCAGAGCAAGGCCATGTCTTTTGTAGCAGAAAAATGCTTAATATGCAGACTAGTTCTCTTTTTGCACTATAGGACTCTACCAGCATGCTGAAGTCCTGATCATGTTCCATTCCATCACACTGCCTATAAAATGTTAGGAAACATCAGATCTTTTAAGCCTTATGGTCATGCAGTTACAATAACAATCTTTTGTTTAATAGAAATGGTCCATTTTGAATTCGGCTGGGCAGGTAACATGTTACAGAGATGTCACATGAACAGGTAGTCTAGACTCATGTAACCTGACTCTTCTGCACTGATACCTCTCCCATATCTACATCTGTGTCCTCATAGGGAATTCTTTAAACCACCTACAGAAGTGGAAAATATCTTGGATCTATATAATGGGTGGGTTTGCCTGATATGTTGATGTGAGCTAAAAATGGAATATTCTACAGTACATACCCTTTCAGAAATCATGATGGCATGAGGGGTGGATCTTCCCAATTTCTGTGAGCAGTTTACTTGGTCTTCACATTGTCTAAGGTAATCATATGCATGGACTCTGGAGGTGGTGAATGGTTTGACTAGTGAGTCATGAGTGTAAAATGGGCTAGATTGAAAAATCAGTAAGAAGAAAGTCTAGGGAAAGGAGTATAGATAGATCTGTGGAAGGGAGCAGAAAACATGTATATCTGGTGTTTCTTGCAAGTGCCCACCACAGAGAATCCACTGTGTAGAAGTCTCTTAACAAGTAGATGGGCATCATGACAGCCAACCTGTCTCCTGAAGTTACTCCTGTGCAGAAGTCCCATGAATGCAGGGGACATGGCATCAGGCAGGGTATTGTAATGCATGGCCCAAACAGCATAAGCAACTTCTCATGAAGAATGATCTAGGTCAGTGATTGTGAACCTATGACTCGCGTGTCAGAGGTGACACGCCAACTCATTTTTTTGGTTGATTTTTCTTTGTTAAATGGCATTTAAAAATATAAAATAAATATCAAAAATATAAATCTTTGTTTTACTATGTTTGCAAATATCAAGAAATTTCTATATGTGACACGGCACCAGAGTTAAGTTAGGGTTTTTCAAAATGCTGACACGTCGAGCTCAAAAGGTTCGCCATCACTGATCTAGGTAATGCCATGACTGATTATCTGCCAAGAGCAACCACCAGTGTTGAACCATCGCTATGGTAGTATAACTCAAGGAGACCGGCCAGCCACATATTGAGAAATTAGTTACACCAGACCCTGGAGGCAACAAACATTCATCTTTTTTTGGGGGGGAGGGGTTCCTTAACTTCTGTACCTACTACTTTCTAATGGCTTACAGATTTTTTATTTAACATTAAAGAATACCACATAACACCTTTGAAACCAAAGAGATAGTTTTATGGTAAATGAGGTCTGACAATGAGTGAGTGATCATAGGCTCTACCTATTATTCCATATACTGTGTGATCACGGGAAAAACTGGCCTAAAAGCACAATGTAATGACTTGTTAAGAGCCTTGTTAACTACTATCTTGGAAACAGCACCCACTATATGGTACACTAAATATACCAAGCCAGTACTCAACATATGGGTCTGGTTTCTCAGTATCTAGAATAACAGGTGAAAGAACCAAAGGCTAGATATAGCATCACCTCCAGAAACCTACTTAAGCATTTTGTGCTTCTTGCCTTATGAATTTAGGCTCTGCTGGATGAGGGGCTCTGTTTCCCAGCAGATAAGAGATTCTTACAATAGAAAATACAGTGAGATCTTCATTATACCTGTGGTTATGATCATTGCCTGGTTATTAAGAACTCCTCCTGTTAGTGGGTCTCCGCCTGTGTGGGGTAAACCAGCTAAGGCACACTTTATTTAGTATTAGAGTCCTGGTGCATGAAATCCATGCACAGGTAGGGTCCCTTGGCCTGGCCGGTGAACAGGGCCGATAGGGGCCTGCAGGCTGCCAGCCGGAGCCTTCCTTTTTTCTGTGCCACCCCCTGGTGGTCAGTGCATGTCATAGTGAGCAATCAAACTCCCGGTCTCCCAGTCGAACTTCCAAGGGGATACTTTGCATATTAGCCTTTTATATATATAGACTAGACGCCTGGTGCACAAAAATTTGTGCACTCGGGGGGCATCCCTCAGCCAAGCCTGCCCCCTCTAACAGTCTGGGAGCCCTCACAGGATGTCCTACTGATGTCCCTGTGGGGAGCGGGCCTAAGATGCAGTCTGGCCTCCCTCTGTGGAAGACAACTGGCCGATCAGGTATATAGATACTTTCTGAAGGCAGCATAGACTCCTTCCTTATTTCTTTCCTCTGTGGTTGGAGAATAGGGACTAAAAGGTGGAGACAGAACTGATGCCAGGCCTGGGGCTCTTGAAGGCAGCAGAAAGAAGGAGAGGGCTGGGGAAAGTCTAGACACGGTTTTCTTCAATTGTCCTCCCTTCCTCCGGGCCCCTCGCTCTGTTCTTTCCTTGTCGTGGTGGACGCTTGGGCCTCAGACTGACAGGAGCCCAGTGACGGTGGACTTCAGCCCCCTCACTTCTCAGCTGAACATTCAACCGCCTCACATTCCAAGTGGAGCTGTTTTCAAATGGCTAAAGTGCTGGCAATTCATGCCTCCCGGCCTTTCCCCTCTCGGGTTTCCTCCTTGGGTCAGTTGCAAACTTCACCGAGACACCGAAGCAACTCTGCCCTGGTAGTTCTGCACCGGCTCCTGCCCGGGCCTGGCTGGGCACTCTTCCTTGAGGTCTCTGGGTCCACAGTCTGAGCTCAGGGAGGTCACCCAGAGCCCGTTCTCCCGGACAGGTGGGGCAGGGGGGCTAGCTTGAAGAGCTGGAGGAAGCTGGCACAATAAGAGTTGGTATGAACCAGCGCCTGCTTAGCCAGACTTCCTAAGCTCCCCACCGGGTCCCGTTCTTTTATCACTAAAATATGTTGCTACCCTAACAATCTAAACATAAATTAGTGATTTTTCAAATGTTGCCTATAATGCACTGCAGAAAATGCATTTTACATTTTCAGAACACACACACGCACACACATACGCACACATGCACACACTAAATTCCTCTGAATAGTCCCAACCTTTTCTGCCTTACAACTAGCAACAGAAATCAGGAATGGACTGTGAGATAAAAGTCAGCTATTCAGTCACTGGCTTTCTTTCTGGTCTTGAATATAAAATTGTGGCAGATATACTTTCCCACTGTGAGGAGAAATTTCATATTAATCAGAAGACATGGGAGAAGCATCCTAGTGACATGATGTCTTCATTTTAAAAGACGTGTAACATATTTATAAAAAAATTAACTTATTAGAGAACCTGTTTAATTATATAATTATTCTAAGTTAATATCTGTAAATATAGATACATACATAGATATAGAATATATATATACAATTATATTGATTCTGTTCTCTTGAGGATAGAGTCAGATATAGATGTATAGATATAGATATATAAATAGAAATTGGTTTACATGGTTATGGAGGCAGAGACATCCTACAGTTTATCTGTGAGCTGGAGAACCAGGAAAACTAGTGGTGTAAGTTATTCTGAGTCCAAAGGCCTAAGAATACACACACACACACACACATACACGCACACGCACACACACACGAAGGGCAGAAGGTTGCTGATGCCTGAGGACAGGAGAAGATGGATGTCCCAGATCAAGCAAAAAAGCAGATTTGCCCTTCCTCTGCCTGTTTGCTCTATTTAGGGGCTGCTTGGTGAGAGCAAGCTTCTTTATGGACTCAAATGCTAGTCTCACCCACTTACACCCTCACAGACACACCGAGAAAGAACATTTTTCTAGCTATTTGGACATCATTTACCCAGTGAACTTGACACAGAAAATTAACCATCACACCCTCTAACTTTGAATATTAGTGTACTATGGATGGGAACATCCTATACCACAAAGCTTAAGTTTCTTTTTTCCCTTTATGAAAGTAATAACAGATAAGCAATTTGGACCAAATGCTTTCTCTTTTTTTCTCCAAAACTTGTGATTATGGTATCTGGATATCCATACTGAAATTTCCCTGGAAGTTATTTGACACAATGTGGTATCTATGGCATACAACGTAAGTCTTCTTTCTCTGCCTTCTACGCTGCCTTGTATAGAAGAAAGCAGATAATTCTTGCATAAAATAAAACCTAGGAAGCCATGCAAAGCAGATTTCTTCATCTACAATTCTGACAGTTCATTTGCAAGTCAACAAATGGATTCTCCTCTGGTGACAGATAAAAGAATATGCTTTTCTTCTCCATTGCTTTCTTCCTCTCTAAATTTTTATACTTAATTATCCATTTAGTGAGCCTTTTATTTTATTTGAAAGGCAGTGGGTAGATTCTCTAAATCCTAACCAAATTAAAATCATAATACAATGTAATTAAACCACTTTGTAGCTTTTAGAAGACATTTTTGTGTATTGGGAGCAGTAATAAATAGTCTGTCATCTGAATATGAATACCCCAAATAGATGAATTACAAGTATTTTGACAAGGCATTCTTTTTTTTTAATAGGGTCCTTATTAGTCACCTAGCAAACAGTATCGTTGATAATTTAATACAAATGCTAACAGATATTTAGGTAGAAATGATTAAATCATTTGTATATTTGTGTGTATATGCTAATTTCACAATATAGCTGCATGTCTATGAAAAGAACATTTTTATAATTTGAAATTCTGGCAGTTACTTTTATGATGAGCCTTTCAGTAGTGACCCATTTGTTGTGTACAATGTCAGGCTACTTTGCTAATGTCTCTTTTAGCTAGTTTCAGGGCAAATGAGAGATCAAATTTCCTGTTCAGCCACATCTTCCCCAATGAAGGTTCATGTTCATTTCTATTCCTCCTGAAAATCCCGCTCTCTAACTTATCACTCACAAGTTCATACAAGTGTATGTAAATTTTTCCTATAGCTTCTTAAAAAATTTAATTTTCTACCCTGAAATTATATTTTTGCATTTCTATTCCCACCCCCCACCCCCCAGCCCAGAAATTGGAGCTCACTGAATATATTTGCCATTCCTTAATTTTCATGTGGTTATTTGTATATGAACTGGTACCTATTATGTATTAGATATGCAATAAATATATATTAAATAAATTATTCAGGGAGTATATGTAAAGGAACTGAATTATTTTATTTCAGAAAGTAATTTAAGAATTTCTTCCCCAAGTCAGGTGCAAACAAAACAAAACAAATAAAAGGTAAAGAAAGACAAATTTATCAACTCTGAATCAATATTTTTTGACCTATTTTCAACTTTAATCTTCAAGCATTAACCCAACTAATGTGTTCAAAGCTTACTTGAATAAAGCCTCCTCCCCTAATTTTGGTTAATTTTATTTATCCTATTTTTAAGTATATGGATAATTCATATGTATTTGAAGGACAGAAATATACCACAATGTGTACTCTGAGAAGTCACATCCTCATCTTTCTATTTTTTTCTGCTTGCTCCCATTCTTCACTCTCCTACCCAGTTCCACCCACTCACCCCTGTAGGCAATCAGTCTCATTAATTTCTGGTTTATCTTCCTATGTTTATATGTATGTATGTATGTATGTATGCATGTATGTATGTATTTATGTATGTATTTATGTATGCATGCATGTATGTGTTTATTTTCTCTTCTTGTTTATACAAAAAGAGCACAGGTACCTTTTTGCATTTTCTTTATTTCACATAGCCTGGAAATCACTCCATGTCAGCTCATAAATATGAGTACTTCATTATGTGGATGTACCAAATCCTTTTTAACCACTCTTCTACATTTATGCATTTAAATTGCTTACAACATGTAGCAATTATAAATTTTACTGCTGTGAAAACTTTCTGCAAATGTGTATTTTTATTATGAGAGATGCATCTTCATAGTAAATTTCTAGATGTAGGTCAGAAGCTAAGCCCATATGTATATTTATTAGATAATGCAAAGTACCCACTCATAAGCATTTTCTAATTTACATTACCACCAGACATGTATAGTATGGTAGTGCTTTTGTCCCTCAGCTTCAACAGCAGTTTTTAATCTTTTTTCAGTTTTAGAGATAAGAAGTTATCTCTGTGTAATTGAAATTTGCATTTTTCTGCTGGTATGATTTAATGTCTTTTCATATGGTTAGGACCATATTTATATATTTTTAGTGAATTGTTAAAATTTCTAACTTATTTTTCTAATGAAAAGTTAAAAAAATTAACATCTTTATTGAGATACTAGAGGCCTGGTGCACAAACATTTGTGCATTCTGGGGGGCGTCCCTCAGCCCGGCCTGTGCCCTCTCACAGTCTGGTATCCCTTGGGGGATGACTACCTGTTGGCTTAGGCCCGCTCCCTGGGGGATTGGGCCTATGCTGGCAGTCAGACATCCCTCTGGCAGCCTGGGAGCCCTCAGGGATGTCCGCTTGCCAGCGGGGAGCAGACCTAAGCTGCAGTTGGACATCCTTAGCACTGCTGAGGAGGCGGGAGAGGCTCCCGCCACCACCGCTGTACTGGCAGCCGTCAGCCTGGCTTGTGGCTGAGCAGAGCTCCCCGTGTGGGAGCGCACTGACCACCAGGGGGCAGCTCCTGCATAGAGCATCTGCCCCCTGATGGTCAGTGTGTGTCATAGTGACCAGTGATTCCCAGTCATTCTGCTGTTAGGGTCAATTTGCATATTACCCTTTTATTATATAGGAGTGCCTGGCCAGTCTGGGTGAGTGGTTTATGGCTGTTTGCAGGCTGGCCGCAGCCCCTTCAGGGTGGGGGTCCCCACAGGGGTGCCTGGCCAGCCTGGGTGAGGGGCTGATGGCTGTTTGCAACTGGCCACAGCCCCTTCAGGGTGGGGGCTCCTGCTGAGGTGCCTGGTCAGTCTGGGTGAGGGGCTGAGGACTGTTTTCAGGCTGGCTAAGCCCCCAGCCACTGTAGCTCCCAGTGGAGGCTGGCTGGAAGCAGATATCTGGGATTTATTTGTCTTCTATAATTGAAACTTTGTTGCCAATGAGCAGAGGCCACAGCTGGCTCAGGGCTGGCGGGAAGCTTGGCTTCCTCCATCACCCGGGCAACCAAACCTCCTGCTTGCTCCAGCTCCATGGCTGCCGGCCACCTTCTTGGTTGGGTTAATTTGCATATAGTCACTCTGATTGGCTGGTGGGTGTGGCTTAGGGTGTAGCAAAGGTAAGGTCAATTAGCATCTTTGTCTTTTATTAGTGTAGATAAATTGTATGTCATACAAATCACCCATTTTAAGTATATAAGTCATTAGTTTTTAGTATATTCACAGGATCGGGTAACCATTACCACAGTCAATTTCAGAACATTTTCATCCCCTCACAAAGAAACTATACTCAGGACAGTCATTCCCTAATTGTCCTCAGGCTCCCATTTCCCATAAGCCGTAGGTGTCCACTGATACATTTTATGTGTCCATGGATTTGTGTTTTCTAGATATTTCATATAATTGGAATTATATAATGTGTCTTTTGTGACCCATCTCTCCCACTTTGCATAATGTCTCATGGTTTTTCTATGTTGTAGCAACAATCAACACTTGTTTTTATTACCAATGATATTCCATTGTATGGAAATAGCACATTTTATTTATCCAGTCATCAGTTGATGAATGCCTATACCACTGGTCGGCAAACTCATTAGTCTATCAACAGTACAACGATTGAAATTTCTTTTGAGAGCCAAATTTTTTAAACTTAAAATATATAGGTAGGTACATTGTTATTAACTTAATTAGGGTACTCCTAAGCTGGCCTTTGCTAAAAACATCCTCAGTCTGATTGAGGTACTTTTGCTGAGGTCGACCCCTTTCAACTCTCCCATCCACATTCGTCTTGTATACTTGTTTCGTCTATCTCCTTTCGTTCATCCTCTCTATATGTCCAAACCATCTCAACATACCTTTCTCAATCCTCGACACTACATCTCCTTTCACTCCACAATGTTCCCTGTACATGTGCGTGCCCGCACGTGGTATTTTGTGGAAGAGCCACACGCAAGGGGCCAAAGAGCCGCATGTGGCTCGCGAGCCACGGTGTGCTGACCACTGGCCTATACTGTTACCACTTTTTGGCCATTATGAAGAATGCTACCATGAACATTCATGTGTGGCTGTATATTTATATTTGGCAGGGTGGTATATACCTAGGAGTGGAATTGCTGGATCATATTAAGTCTAACTTTTTGAGGAACTGCCAAACTGTTTTCCAAAGTGTCTGCACCAATTTACATTCCCACCAGCAGTGTATGAGGATTTTAATTTCTCCACATTCTTACCACTTATATATTTTTATGGTTATAGCCATCCAGGTAAGTATGGAGTGGTATCTCAGTATGGATTGTATTTTCATTTCTCTGATGGCCAATGATATGGAGCATCTTTTCATGTGTCACTTGTATATATTCTTTAGAGAAAAGTCTTTACAGATAATTTTCCCATTAAATATTAATAGACTTTACTTTTTAGAGCAGTTAGGTTCACTCCAAAATTGAGAGGAAGGTAGATATTCCATCTGTTCCCGGTTCCCACACATGTATAGTTCTCTCCTATAATCAAATCCCCTTACATAGTAGTGCATCTGTTATAACCAATGAACCTATATTGACACATTATAATCATGCAAAGTCCATAGTTTGCATTATGGTTCACTGTTGATGTTATACATTCTATGGGTTTGGACAAATATATAATGACATGTACCCACAATTGTAGAATTATAGTAGAGTTGTTTCACTGCCCTAAACATCCTCTGGCCTTTTTTTAAAAAAAATATATTTTATTGATTTTTTTTTACAGAGAGAAAGGGAGAGAGACAGAGAGTCAGAAACATCGATGAGAGAGAAACACCGATCAGCTGCCTCCTGCACACCTCCCACTGGGGATGTGCCCACAACAAAGGCACATGCCCCTGACTGGAATCGAACCAGGGACCCTTCAGTTCACAGGCTGACGCTCCATCCACTGAGCCAAACCGGCTACGGCTCCTCTGGCCTTTTACTGTCTCCATAGTTTTGCCTTTTCCAGAATGTCATATAGTTGGTATTATATAGTCCGTAACCTTTTTGTATTAGCTGCTTTCACTTAGTAATACTCATTTAAGTTTCTCCATGTCTTTTTTAAAAATTATCTTTATTGTTGAAAGTATTACCGATGTCTCCTTTATTTCCTCATTGCCATGCCTTTTTAAAAATTAAATTTATTTGGGTAACATTGGTTAATGCAGTTATATAGGTTTTGGGCGGACAATCCTGGAATACATCATCTGTATATTATATTTTGTGTTCACCACGCCATGGCTTGATAGCTCATGTCTTTTTAAGGCTGAATAATATCCCATTGCCTGGATGCCATAGTTTTTTCATTCAACCACCAAAGGATGTTTTATGTACTTCCAGGTTTTGGAAATTATGAATAAAGCTGTTGTAAACATTCATATGCAGGATTTTATGTGAACATAAATTTTCAACTTCTTTGGTTAAATACCAAGGAGTGAAATTGCTGTATAGTACAGTAAGAGTGTGTCTAATTTTGTAAGAAACTTCCGAACTGTCTTCCAAAGTGGCTCTACTGTTTTGCATTTCCTACAGCAATGAAAGAGTTCCTATGCTCCACATCCTTTCCAGCATCCACTCATTTTTAAAGAATAAAATATTTAATTATCCAAATGGCTCCCTGGATATTTATTTTCTAAAACTCATTGTCACTTATAGTTAATTTGAAAAAGTATCTAATATGGTAATCTGCATAAGGTCAGGTCTGTAGAGTCTTTCAGAAGCTGGGTGAATTACCCAGTGTCATTTGCACTACTGAGTAGAGCTAAAGAGCACATTATAAATCAATCTATATTCAAATTTTTAGAGATTTCCCAAATATGAAATATTCATGTTGTAAACATATATTCTTTGGGGAGACTAAGCTATAATGCATTATCTCTTTTAGATGGGCAATGACATCATGTTCTAGTAACTGCATATGAATTAATAGGTATAAATATATTAATGTAATTATGTGCATGTGAGAGAGTTTAAGCTATTTTATATAAATGAAATTCAGTATGTAATTAGAAAGTCCATTGATCTTTTGAATCATGCTGCTTATACTATGATTCACAGATTAACATTTTTATTAGTATCATAGTCTCTAATTATTTATCTATTTTTTCCATGTCTATATACATATTAGTAAAATGGATTTATTCTATTAATCTAAGAAAATATTATGGTTTCCCATGTGACATCCTCAACTGGTTTTTTGTTTACTGCCTTGGAAAGACAAAATTGAAAAATGTATGACTTATGTCTGGAAACTTCTGATAGTTCCAACATTAATAAAATTATGTAAATAAATTTCCCCCAAAATTGAAGTATTTGAAATACCAGAGCTATTTGCAAAAACAAATGTTAGAGTTGCCTCAAGATTTGAGGAAATAATGTTTCCAGAGGATAAACATAATGTGAGTTCCTCATAATTAGGGAGTAATTAGGCTTGTTCCTTCCATAGCTATAGAATAGAAAGTTTTACTTTTGGAAAGGAGGCGGTTTTGCTTTCTGACCATTGCCTGTTATTGATAGTTCAGCTTTAAGGAAAGATCGCTGGGTTTAAAATGGTTCGATCTGAGTGACTTGTGTGCATGCTTCTCAGGAACTCTTGCTCAGCAGCACCTGGACAGAGTCCTTAAGTTAGACTCTCTTTAGGTATTTGAATATGGTTATGTGAGCATTAACTTTGATTAATTCATTCCATTATTTACCCCCAGTTATAGTTTCCAGAGAGTGGGATATCCTATATAATAAAGAGGTAATATGCAAATTAACCCTCATGCCCTCACAAGATGGCTGCCTACGACCAGGCTGGCAGGGGGGTTAGTGAGGGATGACCAAATGACTGAAAAGCAGGCTGTGTGGGGTGACCAGGCCAGTGGGGGGTCTGTGAGGGGTGACCAGGCTGGCAGGGAGGACAGTTGGGAGCAACCAGGCCAGTAGGGGTCAGTAAGAGGCGACCAGCCTGGCAGGGGGGGGAAGTTAGGGGTGACCAGGCCGGCAGGGGGGAGTTGGGGGTGATTAGGCTGGCAAGTGGGGGGGGCAGTTGGGGGTGACCAGGCCAGTAGGGGGGATAGTTAGGGGCAACCAAGCTGGTAGAGGGTAGAGGGGGGCAGTTGGTGGTGACCAGGCTGTCAGGGGGGGAAGTAAAGGGTGACTAGGCTGGCTGGGGGGGCAGTTAGGTGTGACCAAGTCAGCAAGGAGGGAACAGTTGGGGATGACCTGTCCATCAGTGGGGGGCTGTTAGGGGTGACCAGGCCAGCACTCAGAGATAGTGAGGGGTGATTAGGCCAGTGGGTGGGGGGCAGTTAGGGGTGACCAGGCCAGCAGGGGGGGCAATTAGGAGCGAAAAGGCCAGCACACAGAGACAGTGAGGGGTGATTAGGCCAGCGGGTGGGGGGGGGGCAGTTAGGGGTGACCAGGCAAGCAGACATGTGAGTGATTAGGAGCCAGAGGTCCAGGATTGTGAGAGGGATGTCCGAGATCCCGGATTGGAGAGGGTACAGGCTGGGCTGAGGGGATCCCCCGCCATGCACAAATTTCATGTACTGGGCCTCTAGTAAGATATAAGATTGTGTAGGAAATCCAGACTTACTTAGTTTTCTTTATTCATTAGCTAAAGATATTATCCCATACTTCATTGAGTATTTGGAAGCATTAATTTAGATAATGTTTTTAATATGATGGGCACGTAGGAAATAAATGGATGTGACTATTATTGTCATTCTAACATCAAGATCCTCATTGTATTTTATATGTTTTAGGCCCTGCTCTATAAAGAATTTGATCTTTATGAAAAAGCAAGCCAATTTTGTGTTTATCCTTAGTATCATATGTGTAATATATTAATATATTTGTAATATATACCCTTTGTATATATAGGGATATATAAAACCATGCCATTTTACTCTATAATAAATAATTTTAAGGGCATCTGTTTTGGTGGAATAGAAGCATAGCTATAAATTATGGCTATAAATAGAAGTATAGCTATAAATAAATAATCAAATAGTCATTATTTATAGTTCACAGGCAACTTTTGAGCCACCCCCCACCCCCACCAAAAAAAGCCATCACTTTTGTTTTTCAAAATTTTAACGATTAGACATCCTCCTATAGAGTTTAGCCCATGAGGAAACAGAGCTCTTTCTGTGTTCCTGTGCTGTGCTCAGGGCAGCTAGCTATGTTTAAACTTCTCTTAGGAAGTGAGTTTAATCAAAACGTCTGCTGGCTGCTAAGAAGCCTGGGCTTGAATATGTGAGGCAGGCGGCTTTCTCCATGAGCAGTCCTCTAGGGCAAGGTGGCCTGAGGGGTCTATTTGGTCTCCTAAGTGAGTCTCTTAGGTACTGTCTCCCAGACCCTGTTCAACCCCTTTAAAGAGTCCGCTTCCTCCTGTGCTAAGTGAGGTAGCCTCTATATAAAAGAAACATCTTGGGGGATATTCAGTATTGATTGAGCTGTCCTCAGAACTGCTTTCATTTCTTTACTTTTCACCTTCCTGTGTCTTTTGTAAGACTTTCCTATTTTCCACCCCATCTCCCTGAACCCCTTTCATTCTTCAGCCCTGTTTCAGTTCAGCATCTTAACTTGATACATAAATTGGTGACATTTCTGGTTCAGATATTGTCTTTCTTCTATGGTGTAGCATCATGAAGGACTAATCAGTCAAAAGCAACTCTTGCATTAAGCAGATGTTCAGGGCAGTTAAGGCAGCAGGTGCAGACCATCACGAACAAGCATGCTTAAGCCCAGTGCTGGGCTCTGGACCCATAAAGTGGGGAGGACATAAGCTCCCCTGCCCCCATTTGTAATATACCATCCACCAAGTCACCCCTTACTCCTCTTCCATCACACACAAACACTGTAAAAGGCAAATGGGTAAGTTTGTACATACAAATAAAATATGTTAAACATTTAATTAAATATAAAATGAAACATATTTATTAAGGTGCATGAAAAATATTCGACATCTATTGTTCACAGATTTTATTAGCTCAGATTTAGGGGAAAATTTTTACTATCGCAATAGCAGTGAGAACATATGTAGAAAAAATTATACATTTAAAAGCCGCTCTCTTACAGACAAAGCAATTTCACACACTTTTTCTTGTAGACCCTATATGTTATCTTATGAGATACATTAATTGTGTTCTCGTTTTAGATGACCGAGGAGGGAATTCAGGCTCATAAAAGTTCACAAAAAATACCTGTCAGTGACAGCAAAGAAGTAACTGTATTAAGAGTCCAGTTGAATTTTCTCAGTTCCCAGCCTTGTGAACTTTTATCTCTATCAAGTTATTCCTCCAAAAATGAAGATGGAAGGCTGCTGCCTGGGACTTGATAAAAGCCTATGGTTATCAAATGGGGCTGAACACCCATTTATGTAAATTTGGTTGGGATGACCTAAGGATTTTATTCTTATCTCTCAAGAACAAACATAGTCAAGAGCATGGAATAAATCATGGCAAGAGGTTAGGTAAAATAGTAATACCCAGGATTACGCAGAACAGAGGTGGATCCTGCTACTGTTGATCCTACTTATTTCAAACTGGAGTTCAGTTCCCAGGAACCAGGACTGGGCTGTCTTCCTGATTACACATATTGACTTAGAGTGGCACATCTATCTATCAGACCTGATTCTTTTTACAATGGTGTCAGCCTAGATTGCATGCAAACATGCTCTATGGCCTATTGTTTTGAACACAAATCACTTTCCTTGGTGGTCAGCACCATTATCCAATCACATTCTTTAGTCCTGATTCTAGCTTTGACCTATTCCAACTAATATTCTGGCCCAAAACTCTTAGAGTAGAACCCAATGGCTTATATCGATATTCATTTTAAACATTTAATTACATGTTATTTCTCTGTATGATGCATTTTAGTGAGATAGAGGCAGTATTGTGTCCCTGAAAAAAAGTACATGTAATTACATTTTAAATGCATTTGAGAAATATGTGAAGGCCATTTGTTAATCTCATGGTACTTTTTTTTAAAAAGCAAATCACTATATACCAAAATTATATCTAACAAGAGAAAATTGGGTTTTCAGGATAATTTTTATGCTATGATCCATGCGTCAGCCCAATGGCTGTGTTCTCCTACTAGGGTTTCATGTTTAAAAGACACTCAGGCTTCATAGGGGATAAATGGTGATGGGAAAAATAAGAAGAAGATACTCAGGCTTTGAGATTTTTAAAGAAGGGACACTATTTAAAACCAGAGGTCATTAAACTATTTCTGTAAAGGGCCAGATAGCAAATATTGTAGGCTTTGCAGGCCTTAGGTCTGTCACAACTGGTTGAAGACCTCACTCTACTATTGTTGGGAGGCAGCCAGCAAGTTGGCTGTGATCCAGTAAAATGTGACTTACAAACACAGGTGATGGCCAGATTTAGCAGGTTCATATTTGCCTACCCCTGATTTAAACAGTTCTGCACTTTGTGGGAAGGCGATTTCACTAAGAATTAGGCAGAGTGAAAACTGAGATGACATACCTCAAAAACTAACTTTTAAAAATATTTCAGCAAACAAATCCACCCATTCCTGGTAGAAATCATTATTTTCATTTTTCCTACTTAAAAGTACAAAAAACACAGATCATATACTTTATTTAGAAACTTAGCCGTCACTATGAAATAATATAATTCCTTCATTCACGGTGCTCAGGATTTGAGTCAGAGGATGTTGTTCTCACACTTTCTGCACAAAGGTGAGGATACACAATAGCACTCATTCCTCTCGCCTGTGCCAAGGTGTAGCACGGACTCAAATCTGCCTCTCAAATTTCGTTAGGGACAGGGAAACCCTGAGAAAAATTGTGAAGTAATTGATTCAATTCTGTCCACCTTTCTTCTTTATCCTCACCTTTCTGATTTTGGTGCGTGAGACATGTTCCCTTGTGATGACAAACCCTTGCCATCCTGAGGCATTCTGCCAGTGCCTAGGAAGTACCCCTCCCTATATTCCCTTTCTGTGTTGTAAAACTTTAATCTGCAACATCAGTTTGTTGAAGTGAATTTTCCAACAAGGAAGTTTGTTGTAATTATATAACTTATTTGCATTTTAATAAGGAATTCCTTACGTTTCAGTGCTTGATGGAAGAAATTAGTCTCCGTTCATTGGCTTTTATAGTAGTAGGAAAAGAAGGTTTGGAAGGTGATTCTTTACAAACCACTTAATATTGCTAGTATCCTATTTTATTTATATTTCATGACAGTCTTATTAAGGTGGCTGTTTGAAATCAAACCAATTCTTAAGATTCCCCACTGCTATTCCAGTTCACAGGTAGAGAAGAAATAGGATACTGTCAGTCTAAAAACTTGTTAATTGATTTAGTTCATATTGTATTTTATGGCCATTTCATAAATGTAATAAGCTGTTGGTCAATTGCATGGCCTCTGTCAGCATTCCAGTTTGCTATACTTTAATTCCCAGAGAGGACTTTCTTTTTTCATAGAGATGTTGCTAGAAGAACATTTGTATGATGGGACAAGAGAAGAAGCAAAGGATAAATGCCTTCCTCAGGCCCTGCAGGGAGACAGCCAGGAGAGGGCGCTGTCATCAGTTCCTGTGGCACTTAGACTTGTGCAAGTTAAATACAGAACAGTAAACAGAAATTTGAGCAATTTCCAGTGGAGAGAATGAGATTTCAGCATTCTGTATGTCTACCTACATTTATATCAGAACGACTGACCCAATAGAAGACTCAGAATGAGGGTATGGTCCGAGACTCAGCACAGTGATAAGGATAAGTGCATATGGACTGATTCTGAGCAGAAGTCACCACTCTAGTTATGTCTAGCGAAGGGCTAAACAGCAGCACCCTAGTGAGGGGTGATCTGTAGATAACACCAGTATCTCACTCTTGTTCTAACTCCATGTTATCTAATTCCTAGAACCAGCAAAATCCTTAACCTATGTATAACATTGTGAGCCTCGCTCAGCACTATCAGGGGTGAACCTGAGCGGGGCGGGGGGGTGGGGGGGGTAGGAGGGGGCAGTGAAGGATTAAAGAAGACAGACAAGAGAATAAAGCTGGGGCTAGGTGGGTCACTGCTCTCGGATGGAGAGACAGTGCCACAGCCTGCAAGCTGAGTCTAATTTATAGCCAGATTCCATGAGGTAAAGTAAGGGCTTGGTCAAGATGTTTACAATGTTCTCACAGGTTTTGAATCTACTCAATTACATGCATCTGAACTCTATCAAGCTTTGTTCTGGTAGCACTTGCTGCACCTCCCGCAGCCTACCTCACTTAGCCACCTGGGACCACAGGTTCGGACCATAAGGTCAAGCTTACAACTATAGCCTTTGGCTATAATTGTGCTGGGAGGGCTTTGCCCTCCAAGCTGGGACTTGCACATTGCTTTGCCACAAGAGGACCATGCCCTCTCATTAGTCTGAGGCTTGAACCTGTCCACTGTAGCTGCTCTCCACAACATTTTACTACTAAATTTACATATATTGATAATTTTTAAGTAGTCACGAACCACTTAAATCAAAATCACTGTGGTTCATGTTTAAAATATATATTCTTGTGCACAACCAAGACATTCTGAATTAGAGTCTATGGCAGTGATGGCGAACCTTTTGAGCTCGGCGTGTCAGCATTTTGAAAAACCCTTACTTAACTCTGGTGCCGTGTCACATATAGAAATTTTTTGATATTTGCAACCATAGTAAAACAAAGACTTATATTTTTGATATTTATTTTATATATTTAAATGCCATTTAACAAAGAAAAATCAACCAAAAAAATGAGTTCGCGTGTCACCTCTGACACACGTGTCATAGGTTCGCCATCACTGGTCTATGGAGCTGTAGTCTGAGTAGGCTGCACTTAAACACGTATGCCTGGTGATTGTTGTGCGTACTAATGGAGGCAGATCACTAGCATCTCATTTCATCAAATCCTTAGAATAACTATATGATGTAAGCTATTATCCCCATTTTATAGATGAATGTATAAGGTTGAGAGAGAGAATATAATTACTATCATTCCACTAGTGAGAACCCATGTCAGGATTTGAATGCAGGACTGCCTACAAAAACAACGAAAAGCACTGTGACATAAAGGATGCTTTGCAAATGGAATGCTACTTACTAGTAGATGGCAAATTACAGAAGCACACACTTATTTGATTGTAAAAATAAAGATCATGAACTTTAAAATCTAATTTTAACATAATTGTTTTCATGTTTTCCATTTCTGTTTCATGTCTGTATGCTTGCCTTCTAATCCTTTTGTTGACCTAATAAGGTTCAAGTTAGATCTTTCCAATTAAATATAATTAATAAAGATTTTTAAAGAGTTCCGTTTAATAAAGCACTCCTGACCCACTAATACACATATTTCTTATAAAAGCAGGTCAGAAGTTGGTCCTTTGATGTATATAAGTCCACAGAGAGCAAAGATTTCCATCCTCTTCTGCCTTTCTTAAAATTTGTCAGATAGAGAAGGAAGAAAAATAATGCTTTGGAAAGACATGAATTAATCTTAGAGTCAGCTGCTTGATGCAGCTGCCAGAATGCAACCACAGCGATTTTGCATCTGTGTTGAGTGTCTGCCCCCTGACAAAATAATGTTGGTGGCAACAGGTACTTCTTTGCCATGCTTGGATAGAATGCCAAGTGGCAATTGCAGTTTTGGGATGGAAAATGACTCTACCATTTCTAATCAGTTTATCTTGATACATGGCAAGTCACACTGGGCATGAAATTCAGCATTCCTGGCAGTGGACAAGATATCAAACAGAGAGCTGCTATTTCTATACCTGGGTTTAGGCTCCAAAAATATAGTATTGAAGGCACTGAATTGGCGCATCATTGGAAGCTATGGAACAGAGGAAATATGTTTATACCCTAAATCTCTACCTCCCACATTGCAGAAGGCAGGAATAATTTCCTTTGCTTGGCTCTGTGACTGGTTCACAGATAAATCATGATTATAGAAGACTACAGTTTTCAGAGTATGCTGGCTGTTTTTTTAAATTCCCATAGCTGAAATGGAATAGTAATAATGCCTTTGCATGTGATAAGTAACATGATCTTTGATGAAGTCTTCTAGATGGCTTGTACCCGTTTTGCTTGCTTTGTTCCCAGTTTGAGTGACTTCCAAGTAAATACCCTATTTGCAGCATCACCTTCTTACTGACAAGAGACAGAATTAAGTAAGTAAAAAGAGGTTTTTTTTGTTAAACCTAATAATCATCGATGGCAACATAAACACAAATTAAAAAGATCTAGTGAAGAAGAGAAACAGCCCTTCAACATTAGTAACCGTCAGACATGCAGCATTGTGCTCATGTGAATGCTTATTATAGAAGTGAGCTTTTCTATCATCACTTAAAGGGAAGGTAGTTGGGATGAATCATTTTGATACAATAGATATTTGGAGACGAAATCATTTATTTCCCCCTTCTCTTCTTTTTTATTTAAAAAAAATTATTGCTTAAAGTATTACAAAGAGTATTACATATGTCTCCTTTTTTTTTCTCCTCTGGCCTTCCCTACCCCCCAGTCTCTTGTTTCCATTGGCTATACTAATATGCATGCATACAAATCCTTCAGTTGATCTCTTACCCCCCTCCCCAACCCTCCCCAGCCTTCCCGCTGTAGTTTGACAGTCTGTTCGGTGTTGCTCTGCCTCTGTATCTATTTTTGTTCATCAGTTTATAATGGTCTTAATTATCCATAAATGGGTGAGATCATGTGGTATTTTTCTTTCATTGACTGGCTTTTTTTCACTTAGCATAATGCTCTTCAGTTCCATCCATGCTGTTGCAAATGGTAAGAATTCGTTCTTTTTTACAGCAGCATAGTATTCCATTGTGTAGATGTACCACAGTTTTCTAATCGATTCATCTGCTGATGGGGACGTAGGCTGTTTCCAGATCTTAGCTATGGTGAATTGTGCTGCTATGAACATAGGGGTGCATATATCCTTTACATCTGTATCTAAAACAGTGAGTGCTTTTGTTGACACATCTGCCCACAACTCTGATCCAAATACAGAGCACTGACAGACAAAATATGAATATGTAACATTTTAGAGGGCGATATAAACAAAACAGGATAAGTATCTCCATGGACCAGAAACTTATGCTAAATGAAATAAGCCAGACAGAGGAAGACAAGTACCATAGGATCTCACTTACATGTGGAATCTAATGAACAAAATAGAAACAGAGGAATGGATACATGGAACAGACTAACAGCTATCAGATGGGAGGGGATGGATTGGATGAAAGAAGGTGAAGGGATTCACCAAAGAACATATCTGCATATCCCATAAACACAGACAGCAGTGTGGTGATGGCCAGAGGGAAGGGGGACAGGGCTGGATAGAGGTGGGAAAAATGGAGGGAAATGAGGACATATGTAAAAGTGTCAACAATAAAAGTTTAACAAAAAGATATAAGATGCTAAAGCCACAGTCATTTCTTTAATCTGTAATATGGAGAAGCTACCTTCTCAAGTATGGAACATTATTTCAATACTAGAGGCCTGGTGCATGAAATTCATGTGCTTGGTGGTGGTGGGGGGGTCCCTCAGCCCGGCCTGCACCCTCTTGCAGTCCAGGAGCCCTTGGGGGCAGGGAGCTGGCCTAAGCCATCAGTCGGACATCCTTACTGCTCCTGAGGAGGGGGGAGAGGCTCCCGCCACCTCCGCTGTGCTCGCCAGCCGTGAGCCCGGCTCAGGGCTTCTGGCTGAGCAGTGCTCCCCCTGTGGGAGTGCACTGACCACCAGGGGGCAGTTCTTGTGTTGAGCGTCTGCCCCCTGGTGGTCAGTGTGCATCATAGTGACTGGTCATTCTGCGGTTCGGTTGATTTCCATATTAACCTTTTATTATATAGGACAAGAACTAATCACTGATTTTTAAGATTTCTATTCACAAGTAAGAGTGACTCCTGTAAGCTGCTATGGAATAGAAGTGCCTCATTGTACACAGCAGACATACCTTGGCTCACTTCCTGAAATGGAATTCAGGCTCACAGCTTGAAGCTGCAGCCAGGATAGCTTCCAAACAATAGTGTGGGCTAAAGTGCCCATATGCTCAAATATTGGCTTTTTCCTTAACCCTGTATCCAAGGCTGACTATATAATTTGTACGGCCGAGAGTAAAATGAGAATCTGGGCCCCTAGTTCAAAAAAGTGTCCTTAAATGTATTAAAATATAAATTTTTTCCTTTCATCTATCGTTTGTCTCTCAACTTATTTTTTTTAAAATATATCTTTATTGATTTCAGAGAGGAAGAGAAAGGGAGAGAGAGATGGAAGCATCAATGATGAGAGAAAATCATTGATCGGCTGCCTCCTGCATGCCTTACACTGGGGATCAAGCCTACAACCACAGCATGTGCCCTGACTGGGAATCTAACCATGACCTCCTGGTTCATAAGTTGATGCTCAACCACTGAGCCACGTTGGTGGGCTCAACTTATTTTTATTTTCGATTTAATATATTGATTAAAGAAAAACTAAAATCTAAATTTTGGGAATGCATTTTTATATTCATGTTTATACAGTGCAATGATGGTTTAAATGGAAATATAAACGCATTTGCAAAAATTACCCAATTCTTATTATATATGTCCATGCATTTTATATTTTATTACCAACAGAGAAATGCTGCACAAAACTAATTCAATAATTATATTTAGGTTACCAGTGTGCATGCATTTTGCCAATACTCTATCTTCACTAACTAATAGGCAAGGAAGGACTAAAGGAAAAAGGAACTAAAAGTGGTCATATCTTTCTTTTCCTTCTGTCTTCATTTTCAGCTAATTGGCTAATACAGAGAAGTAACATCTGAGTAAGAAAGGATATGATGGGTTCCTCAGTTCACATTTCTTAGATAAAATTATTAAAAACATTAAGACTGGGAGAGCAGAGCATTAGCCAAGGGAGGGGCCCTTTTGAGTGAATGGCCCTGTCTGACTTAAGTTATTTGCCCAAGGAGCCCGCCCTGCCACTATTGCATTGGGATAGGCTTCCTGAGCCCTCAGTGTGAGACCAGCAGGTAGAGGAAGCTGCACAACTACTAACAGAAGGGGAAGGCTGAGTGAGCCTCAAGACCAAGGTGGAGCCTGGGAACCAACAATCCCAAATACAGGAGAAACAAAGGAACTTACACAATAACATTCTGGAAAATAATTTACTCTGGAAGATGAAAACAATAGTGAAAATTTTAAAATACATTTGAAATAATTATTAAAAAGCTCTAAAAATAAGAGAAATAATTCTGTGGATAAGCAGGAATAAGAAATACAAAATGAAAAACAAAGCAGCAAAACAAGAATTGATAGATACAAAAAACAAGCAATTGGAACCCATAAAAATGCAAAATAAAATCATTTTGAAAAATGTAGCTGTGACATGAAATAACACTAGAGTAGGAATAATTTAAGCATAAATTCATGCTTAAGATTCTAATACTGAGAAATATGTAAACCGAAGTATTATATATATACACCCACATAAGTACATGTATTTCATATATATATATATATATATAATCTCCAAAATATTAACAGAATTTAGTTGTTTCAGGTTGATTTAGACTGGTATTTTTCATGAGATAGTGTATAAATATGCGGTTCCCAGCTAAAACTTTGACAGTTTCAATTGATAATGACACCGAGTCCAAATCTTTGTGTAAAGAAAGAAATTGCCTAGCAAATTATTAAGAAATAATTTCATTAAAAACACACAATGTATTTTTTAAGGTGTTATTTATTATGAATAAAGAAAAAAATATTTGGAATATCGGGTGCTTATTTTAGATTCAATTTGTTACGCGAGAGTAGATTTACTTAATAATCTCCATTCATAATTTACCTTAATTCTGTGGTTCTTACAAGGAAATCCCATTGTGAGACATGTACCTCCATATATTTAATTCTCAGGAGGAAGTAAAGCATTTTCTCCCATTAACTGCTTTCACTAGCAAAATAATTCCCTTAGTGACGCACAACTAGCAAATCTCTTCATCTTGTTTAGAGTGTGACACCTTTTGTATGGATGAATAAACCAGTAATGAGGATGTGCATTGTCCTGTAGGTTTACAGGACATCTGTATGTTTCATAGGGCCATCTTTTCCTCTCCATTATCTTACCATCTGGAAGTTAAATAAATGTAGCCCTGTGGGGGCCACATCAAGTTCCAAAATTTTAAAATAATATCCAAAAGTTTAGAAAACAACCAATCAGGACACGAGATGATAGATCGCCTATTATTTGTAAAACTCGGTGAACACTCCTTCTAGTCTTTGCCCATGAGACTCCACAACCTATAGCCAGAAGCTGTGGTCCACAGAAGGCAGCATCATGCAAAACTGGAATGTGATTTTTTGGAGGATAACATGGAATATGGCTTTTAACCTGATGATATGTTGGTCATATCGTAAATTCGTGTTGCTTCATCAGTTCAAAAAACAATCTGTCCATCTCATTGTCTCCATAGAATTACTGCTTCGAGAGCCCAGCATAACGATGCAGAAACTCCATTTTGGGTTACATATTTCTTTTTCATTTATTTTTCACATATTGGGCCAGAGACTCTGACCTGACTTTACATGAGCTAATGTCTATTAGCACTTATGATCTATAAATTCTAATTTTTTATGTGCACGCTATCACATTATTTCACTTTGGCAACATTCGAAAAGATTTGTTTTCAGAACATTTGATGGCACCCATTTCTTGCTTCAAACTAAAAATAGAAAAAAAATATAATGAATACTCATGTACTTCCCATCCAGATTAAGAATAAAATAAATCAAATATGCTTGAAGTCTTCTATGTACTTCACTGATATTATAAATGGCAGGTTTTGATTTTTTTTCTGCTTTGACATTTGTAGAAATGGATTGTTCCTGTACTGTTAGTGTAGCTTACCATGCTGGCCTTAAGATGACTTCTCGGTTCCCAGCATCACATAGAGGCCAAAGCCAGGAAAGAGAATTTTCTCCTCTCAGGTCTTTCTATAAATGAAGGAATTTCCTAGAATATCTCTTTCTCATATATATTTATCACACTGTCTCTTTAGCCAGAGCCCATTCATAAAGTAATCACTATCAAGATGGCTGCATATTTGGGAAAAGAGTCCGACTTTGTTTTGCCTTCCCAGCTTGTATTGTAAGGCCCACTTTCTTTGTTTCTTTAATTACTTGATTGGATAAGGAAAGAGCAAATATAATCTAAGTTCTCCCTGGGAGGCAGATTTCACACAAGCTCTACACCTGCAGGGTTTTTAAAGTAGCTTGTAAGCCAATGTTGTTGTATACTTATTTTTTATATTTTAGGTGGAACTTCTAATAGAGCTCTAATTTCAAACTTCATTTCATGCTTTTCTATTGTTTTCCTAATGCTTACATCAAGGAACTACGGCTCTGTGCATATGTGAATGTTAGGAAACACAGGCCAGATGCTGAGCATTATTTAAAAGTGTTCTCTTGTGTGTGAACGCACAGATATTAAAGATGAGATAGAGGCAGAGATGCTCCTCAATGAAGATGAATCATTTTTACATGAATAAAATCAATGAGTTATTAAAATCTGTGTCACCAAAATAATCAAATTCAATGGAATTGCTAAATGTTAAAAGAAGACATTTGTGCTCAGACCATAGCATCAAAGACAAAATAAATCATTACTCTGAAAATCTAAGATTGTAGTAAAATAAATGCAGTTTTTCAGCTGAATGGATAAAAAATAACACACTCATTATTATTGTTCTTAGTTAATTATCTTGCTTAAAATTTCCTCATGTTAAGAATATGAAGGATATTTTATGGAGTATGTCATAATTTATATAATCATTTGATTTTCTATTCAGTTTAATATTAATATGTTAGTTGAATACTGGTAGCATGTACCTGTTGTGGTAGATATGTATTTTGCTCTGTGTAGATGTACATTTGCCAAAAACTTTTATAGGTGTAGACATCTAGCATGCATCCTTGATATCTTTTTTTCCTTTACCTCCTGGCATCTCATCAATCCCAAATCTGATAGTGATAGTTCTGCCTCATTAATATTCCTCAAGTTCACTTATTTATTTTCATTTCCATTTACAATACCCTTTTATAATCCACAATTATTTCTCATCAGAACTACTGGAAGTTTGTAAACTGATTGTTAATGTTGTGAAAAATCACCCTGCCAGCAGATGGGCTCTGATGGGAGAACTTAGAATTGGATATAAACTACAAATTATAAAACATTAGAGGCCTGGTGCATGAATTCACATCTAAGTGTCTAAGCCAGTATTTTAATGAATCCTTATTGGGAGGCACCAAGTACTTGGAAATCCTATATAATAAAAGGCTAATAAGCAAATCAATTGAACAGCGGAACCACCGGTCGCTATGATGTGCACTGATTACCAGGGGACAGAAACTCAGCACAGGAGCTGCCCCCAGTGGTCAGTGCACTCCCACAGGGGGAGTGCTGCTCAGCCAGAATTGGGCTCACCAGCAGGCTCATGGCTGGTGAGTGCAGTAGAGGTGGCGGGAGCCTCTCTTGCCTCTGCAGCAGTGCTAAGGACCCCTCGAGGGATGTCTGCCTGCCAGCTTAGGCCCGCTCCCTGCGAGAGGGTGCAGGCTGGGTTGAGGGACCCCTCCCTCAGTGCACAAATGTCGTGCACCAGGCCTCTAGTAGTAAATAATCATTAACTTCTAATCCATCCGTTCTCAACCTGTGGATCGAGACCCCTTTGGCGGTTGAACGACCCTTTCACAGGGGTCACCTAAGACCATCCTGCATATCAGATATTTCCATTACGATTCATAACAGTAGCAACATTACAGTTATGAAGTAGCAACGAAAATAATTTTATGGTTGGGTCACAACATGAGGAACTGTATTTAAAGGGCCAGAAGGTTGAGAACCACTGCTCTAATCTCAACCAATGAAGATTCACATAGAAATTCTTTACCTTGAAAGTAAGGTACCAAGTTTAATTTGATTTCTTATTTCCTGTGTTCCCTCTCTTTTTCTTTCTCTCCAGTTACCTTTAAAATAAAAATTTTATTTTTCTCTCATGTGCACTTTTCCATCAATTGCTGCTATATTTTACATTTTACCAAAGAGTAGCATGGAACATTGAATTTCATTATTCCTAAGTAGTTATGTTAGATTTCATTTGTGTGTTTTGAAATATTTTCAGTGACTATTATTGAATGTAGATATATAACATATTATATCCTTAGTCAAAATCAATGTGAAAACAGAGCAGTGAAATGTTAATAATTAGCTTATCCTCTGCAGAACATGTCTGTGCCTCTGCAGTAGGCACGGAAATCCAGATGCACATTTCCCTTTATTTGGTCTTAATAAAAATTGTCAATAGATTGAGGATATGAAATTAACAAATGAGTATGAACTGTACTCGGACTGGAAAAATATATAAAGAGAATATGACCTCTTCTCCTGGTTTCAGACTCTAAATCCTTTATAGATTCAAGGCTATTGCTTGGGGACTATGTCTGCCCATTGCAGAGAGCTAATTTATTTCCCCACCCCCAAATGGCTTTCATTTTCCTTTGTGCATCATCAGCACATTTTTAAAGTTCTGGTGGTAAATTTTATAGTGGCAATGTGCAGAATTTAATTTAATTTTGAGTTCCCAGGCTGACTAGAAATGCTAGTGGGGGTTTTATTATTATTTTAGCTTCAAAAATGCATTACTATTTGAAAATAGAAAATATCCAAAACATCAACTTATTTTAGGGGAATAGAGTTGGAGAAAGAGTAGAAAAGAACGTAGAAAATAGTAATTCAAAGTAATTTTGTGTTTTCATTTCTGAAGCACAGAGTGTCTATAAATGTTTTGAATAGGTAATGAGATAACGTTTAGGTATTAAGTCTCAATACTTTATAAATAAATTAGACCAAGTTATTTTCTTTAACTTATTCCTTTGTTCTTTTCCTGAAGGGCCTTTATATACTATCTTGCATTCCAAGGTTTGGGGAACTTTATTTTTTACTTGATTTTTACATCCTAAAATTATTAGGACGCAAAATCAACAACAACCTGAGAACCATTCTGAAAATGTAAAGTATTTTTTCTCTGGATAATGAAAAACATGTATTATGTTCTCATTTATACTAGCATATCTCATATACCATTTCTTTGGTGTTCTGCTATATAATTTTTATGGTTTTGGTGTGGAAACAAAGATAGGCAGTGAGGTATGACAGCTGAGTTAATTTTGCAGCACTCCTATGTTTTTCTCATAATGTTATCAATAAGTCCTCAATCCAGAAAGACTAGATATTAAAGTATTTTCAAGAAGATTAGCATCATAAAAAACAACAACCTGGATCCTCATATACAAGAGAAGGCTAAGTGTTTTTCTTGAGGAGCAGTGCATTTGACATCTGTATACATTCTCTCTATTTTAAATCTTTACCCCTTATACCTATTGAATTTTAAGTCCCCAAGTCATAGCTTAGCCATAAGTGATCACAAGATATTACTTTGCTTAAAACATTTTATTATGTGAAAATTCTGAATAATGATGGCTGGTAAGCAATGAGACAATATCTGAGATATTTAATTTTGTATTATTTTTCAAACTTCATTTTATCTTTTACTTTAGCCTCATTCTTCAAGAGGCATCCACAACATTTTAGTTTAAGACAATTTCTAGTCTTTACTTCTAATGGTGGCCTTAAAAAACCACATAATAACAATACGTTTCCAAACTAAATTGACTTATAAACCAGAGTGTGTTAATAAGACCTATGGCATAGAGCAGTGATGGCGAACCTATGACACGCGTGTCAGAGGTGACATGCGAACTCATTTTTTTGGTTGATTTTTCTTTGTTAAATGGCATTTAAATATATAAAATAAATATCAAAAATATAAGTCTTTGTCTTACTATGGTTGCAAATATCAAAAAATTTCTATATGTGACACGGCACCAGAGTTAAGTTAGGGTTTTTCAAAATGCTGACACGCCGAGCTCAAAAGGTTCGCCATCACTGGCATAGAGTGTATACTATGTAATAGGTGTGAACAATAGGAAAGAGAGAAACAGACTATCTCTCTCCTGAGGAGTCTCAGATGAGGTGATTTGGCTTATGAGTTGGGAATGAAATTATCATCCTGGAGGAAGACAATGGGTGGACTCATTTGCAGCATCATGGTGCCAGGGAATAAGTACAAGTAGAAGCAAATATCATAGTTCTAAATATTGAAAAGTTATATGTCAAGCAAACTAACTTAAAAATAAAAATACTAACCTATTATCTTTACAAGTCTACCTTTTCAACCACCTGGGGATCCAGGTTCACATTAATAATCCTCAGACATCAAAATGACACTTGTCAAAATGTTTGCTTATTTAATAATTAAGATCAGAAGCTTTGAACTCAGAGCCAATTTCCAATAATCATCCACTGTTTAATATCTGCATTGTTTTAACCATGTCACATGCTTTCTCTTCTCGGCTTCTTCATGTGTGATATGCAGTGACCACCTCATGAGGTTGTTGAGAGTTTTAGAGAAGATAGGCTTTGCAAAGCAGGCAGCACAGTGTCTGATGTAGAAAAAGTCTGGCCAAGTTTCTTCATTAGAATGTTTGTTATTGATTCATATTTTTCCAGGAAGAAGTGCTTCTAACTCGAGACGTTGGCTAACCTTGCTCATTTGTGGAAGAAGTTCAAGGGGTATAAGATGACTAATCTTTAATGTCAAGAATACCAATAACCTTTTGATCCATTTCAGTCTCAGGATAAAGTCAAATTTCCTTTCTGATCTTTCATCTCCAGACACAGACTCACACTGTGTGTGAGGGTCTTGCTGGGTGAAGTGTGAAGATGGGTTGAGCTCAGTAGGGGCTGTTTTACTGTGGTTGCTATCCATTTCGTTGAAGACCCTGTTTGAAAAAGAGGAAACATCTTGTAGCTGAGTAGTTGCTGGTGCCTTTCAGAACTTTTTCTGGAATAAAACTAACTACATCTACCAGCTTTTCAATATCTGAATTGCTAACTTTTTTCCTTACATAATTTCTTAGAAGCTAGATGGGTTCCTATGCATTTATCTGCCAGAAGTTCTAAACAATTGTATTTAGTCTGAAAGTGCTTAGAAATATTCAGACTTCTTCCTACCTGGGATTCTAGATTTGCTTTTCCAAATATTAAAAAAGAGTAACTGCAATTGTCCTCTATCAGCCAAGTGTTGAAAATCCATACAGTAGATTGAATTTGCTTTGGGGTGTTTTCTCACATTTTTGTTCAAGCATATCCTGTATCTTTTCCCTGACTGAATCTGTTGTCGCTAGACATTCAGTGAGTCACATGCTGCCACATTTCAGTTGCCATTGTAATGTCTGGAATACCGAAGTAATGCATCCTTAATGTTGACAGAAGAAAAATAGAAAGCAATGGCTAATGGGAGGAGACTCCTTCTAACACCCTTCAAATTATCTTGTGTGAGCAATAAAGATGTCTAATTACTCATGCTGTCAGCTCTTCCATGCATATTAGTTGTTATATTATAACCATCTAGATGCCGTACCAAATAGCAGAGGAGATAAAGTAGGCTATGAATACCAGTACACATAGGTATGCTTGTGTGCAGATTACTTAATGGTCTCCTGGACTCAGTTTTGTTATCTGAAAAATGGAGATAAAAATTCCTCTATAATATTATTGTAAGGATTTAGTCAGAAATATATACATGATGTATCACAGTATCTGCAATAATATATCAGGTACTCAAAATGGGATTATGTGGCAGTATCTTAAAATCATCTTTTAAAAATATATTTTTATTGATTTCAGAGAGGAAGGGAGAGGGAGTGAGAGGTAGAAACATCAATGGTGAGAGAGAATCATTGATCGGCTGCCTCCTGCATGCCCCACATTGGGGATCGAGCCCGAAACCTGGGCATGTACCCTGACTGGGAATTGAACTGTGACCTCCTAGTTCATAGGTTGATACTCAACCACTGAGCCAAGCTGGCCAGGCATAATCATGTTGCTCTAAAATGAGAAAATGATTGGCCAAAGAGTTTGGGTGACTTGCCTAAGTTACATTTATAATATTCTAGAGGCCCAATGTATGAAATTCGTGCAAGGGGCTCGGCCCTCCCAGCCCCAGCTGCCTCGGCTGGCCCTCATAGTCTCGGCCGGCCCTTGCAGCCCCTTGCAGCCTCAGCCAACCCTTGCAGCCCCTTGCAACCTCGGCTTCATCCGAAAGGTCGTCCGGAAGGTAGTTTGGCTGTTTGGTCTAATTAGCATATTAGCTCTTTATTATATAAGATTGGAAAAACTGGACTGGAATTTATGTATTCTCACTTCCAAGACAATAATAATTTATTGAAGACAAGAAACTCTGAAAATGAATTAAAAAGGTATAATGTATTCTAGTTCTACCGAAGAATTTTAATAATATTGTTAAAAATAATGTTCAAGCCCTGGCTGGTGTGACTCAATTGGTTTAAGCATCATCTGTGCACTGAAGGGTCATGGGTTCGATTCTCCATCGGAGTACATATCTGGGTTGAGGGTTTGATCCCATGTCAGGGTGTGTACAGGCTGCAACTGATAGGTATTTATCTCTCACATTGATGTTTCCCTTTCTCTTCCCCCGCCTCCCCCCGCCAAATCAACAGAAGCATGTCCTAGGGTGAAGATTAAAAAATAAAATAATAATAAATGTTCAAAAAAAGAAGTTAATTCAATTGATATATTGAATATCAGATTGACAAATGTATTACTAATTTTTATGCTGTCAATCTCCAATGTTTTCCCTCTCCTACAGATATAATTAATAATAATTATGTAATTACCTCTAACTTCTGATATAAAATTTTTCTTTGATGCTCTAGATTTTTTATTTATATTAACAGTCCTAAAAACTCACATGGAAAATAAATACTAAATATGGGTGGAAATGATTTTCAGAGAATATAGTTGCCCCTGAATAGCATAGGTGTTAGCAAAAAACATATTTAGTTTTTGATTTCCTAAAAACTTTACTAATAGCCTATTGTTCACCAGAATCCTTACTGATAACATAAATAGTTGATTAACACATATTTTGTATATGTGTTATACCATACTGTACTCTTATAATAAAGTAAGCTGGAGAAAAGAAAATGTTACTAAGAAAATAACTTATACTATATAAAGAAAGAGAAAATACATTTACTGTATTTATTGAAAATATCCGTATCTGAGTGGAGCCGTGCAGTTCAAAGCCATGTTGTTCATGGGTCAATTGTAAATAGAAAACCTCTAACACTGGTATAAGCTTCTTTCTTATATGCTTTGCGTGCTTGTTTTATAGTTGGTGGGTGTTTTGTTTTGTTTTGTTTATTTGTTTGTTTTGGTTGGACCACATCCCACATTGTAAATAGGCAGGCCGTGGCGGCTTTCCTGTTTTCCCACTGGCATTGTTTTTTCTTCCTTGTTTAGTACATACCTTGTTTCCCAACCTTGCTATGTTTTAGTTTCTCTGTCTGTTTATTAGTTTTATTTATAAAGACTATTTTAAGACTGATAATATACATCCTTTCTGATGATGAAAAAGCGGCCCATTTATAGTTTCTCTTGGAATGTGTATATTTTACAAAACTTGATACCATAAAATATATTCTTCAGTTTATTAAAGGCTCCCTAGCTAAGGAACCAGAAATAATTAACCGTGCAATGTTATCTAAAAAGCCTTCCCTGAGGCCAAATTTAGCTCATTTCTTACCTTGTTATCTTTGTACTCTATTTTGTGAGACTGCCTCAGCAACCACTTCTATCAACTTCATCATCACCATCATCATCATTTTTAAAAATATCATGTTATCTTTTGACAAGAATATTTAATTTTTAAATCACTATTTCCTTTTCTCTTCTTATTTTTCATTTGTTATTGAGGTTATTGAGGGGAGTGCCTTCTGTATCTCACGTTAGACCCATGTGGAATTCTGTAACTGTCTTCTATATTTCTTAAATTTTATCTTTATTTTACATTTTCCCCCCTTTGAGTTAGAAATTTTTTAAAAAAATTTGTATCCTATACACCTTTTTAATTATTCTGTTTTACCCTGTAAATTTTATAAGGTTGCTTTCCAATAAAAATAACATTCTTTCCTCTGATTTTTTTTTTTTTTTACTTTTTAAAATAGCATTCTGGGTTTGCTTTAGGGAAACAGTATATTCTTGAATCTTTCTAACCACAAATTTGAATTTAAAAAGAGCTTAAAATGTTTTTCCATTTGTAAATAATGAGAGTCAGTGAAGAAATATGAAACTAGAATAATAGCACAGCACCCTATAAGTCAAGTGAGTTAGGTGATTAATTTTGGGAAGGAGATTTGAACAGACAGTGAAGTTGTGAAATAGCTCTGGAATAGAATAAATGAGGCAATAGAATAAGAACAACTGAAAGGATTGATGAGAAGCAAAAAGACTTGGCTTAGATTGATGACTATCCACTGCAAATGTTATCAACCCAAAGCTTAACTTTTCTGGGAAATAGAGTTTGCTGGAACATTCTTTTTGTCTATATCTAACAGTTTGAAGGATGTAATAGACTAAGAAAAGAAGGTTGTATAGTTTAATCCAAATATTTTTAATACTTATCCAGAGATTCATCGAGTCCTTTTTGCCAGGCAAAGCAAATTTCAGGAAACAAAAAGAATGCAATTTATTTATTTACCGATGCATTTTAAAATTTATTTTGCTTCATGCAGGAATTTAAAATTTCACCTATAAGTAAGTTACAACGTCCAGTGTGATATTTTCAAACTCAGTGCTACATGCCATTTTTATGTAGTATATATATTTTTTAAAAATATGATTTCCAGTATTGAATATTCCCATGCATTTTAGGTGATTGCCTTATAAATGTCATTCAGCGAGGTCTCCGTGTCAGTTATCTGCTGTTAAAATGGCAATGCATAATACACCACTCTGAAACTCAGTGACTTGAAACACTGAGCATTTGATTGTCTCAGGGTCTGGGAATTAGTGATTGAGGTTAGGCTTCACTGGTTGGCCCTCCTGTTTTGGTGTGGATCACTGTGTAGTTGCCTGGTTATCAGCTGGAACAGGAGGAGGCCAGACTTCCTGTATCTCATCTCCTGATCAACTAGCCTGGGTATGATCTTAGAACATTGTCAGGGAGAAAGCTCTACCAAGCCCACCTAGACAAGGCCTTTCAAACCTCTGCTTCATCACATTTGCTAACATTCCACTGGCCACAGGAAGGCATATGGCTAAACTCAGAGCTAAAGATCAGGGAATATATACCACCCTTGTTAGGAGGAACTGTGAAGTCACAGAGCAAAGCATGTGAATACAGGGAGGGACCTTACTGCAATTTGTCTACAGTGTGCACTTACCTTTAATTGGGTGCAGATGTATGAATTACACTTTCAACCAAATATTTTGATTTCCACTTTCTAGCTGGGAATATCTTTTATATGATCCTTTGAGCTTTCTTGATGTATATCTGGGTGTGTGCACGCTTGCATGTGTACATTTAGGATCTGTATTAACTAAGTGTGTATGGCAAGCTGTAGGAAATGCCAGGGAAATTTTCATGAAGCTCTTAGGAAAAGAGTGTAAAAGAACAGTTGGGAGAAGAGGGATTAGAGCACGGTAGAGCACAGAATGGATCTATCTAGTGATTAGTAGATTAGGGATTCTGTAAGAATTTTGCAGCACATTAAGTGTGTTGACTTCATTTTTCTTGCTTTAAATTGTATACATTTTAAGTTGCATAAATTTTGGGATGAAATACCCAGGCCTTGCAATATCAGGCTCTGGAAACAGTGCTGTCCATGAATCAGTCTCATCCTTTCTCGGTTTCTTTGTTTGTTTTAGTTTCCATAACAGATGACCAGGACTCATTAATCTGCAATTCAGGGTTTCTGAGGTTCTCTATGAACCATAGGATAAGTTGGACAATGTTTATACATTTTAAGTGAATGTCTTCAGGCATTTATGGAGAAAGATCCTCACACATCTCATTTAGGTTGTCCTTCTCACACTTACCCCTAGAAGGAGATCTACAGACCTGAAAGGAAAACTTTGACATCGCTGATTAGAGAAGTCAAGGTTAGATACTATGTGGGAGTAGCATTTGTGTGTGTGTTTTCTCCCGGGCCCATGATGATTAAGGTGTGCATGGAATTCAATGGGTAGCCTAGACATGCTCTGCTCTGGGTTTTTGGATATATTTTCTCCTTCTATGGCCAAAATGTTTTAACTGGATTTGTTTGTTATTTTCCTCAGCCTGCCTTGCTGTCCTATCTAATTGTTGAAATCTGAAAGCTGAGTGAAAGTTTATGTTAAATGGTCCAATAATGCCATTCATTCTATGTGGTTTCCCCATCTTAGGGTTACATCAATCCTGGACAAATTGAGGCCTCTGGTGTTTAAGAATCTGGCTGTTCTTTTTTTCATCTATTCATTAAAAATGTTAATTGGTACTCACTGGAGTCAAGACTTACAGTTTCATGACCAAGGAAATCAGGCACCATTAATAAATATGTGATAAAACAATATAATACTATGCTTACTTGAGTGTATTAGCATAACAAATAAAAATACCCAAAAGTACTCCCATGAAAAAATAAAATTAAAATATTTCACATATAATGAATGTTCTTTTCACTGTTAGTTTTACTATAAATGTTAAAGTTTTGAAAGAAACATTGCAGGACAGAGCATTGATGTGTGATATCTCTTAGGCTCATCCATAATCCTGCTAACTATGAAATGGGAACAGAAAAGTTCCCATGACATTTTCCTATGGGACATATTCTTTTTCATATTTCATAAATGTCTTATTATATATGTGATTCTAAATTCTTTATATCAAATTATTTTCCTTGATGGCAAAATTTACTGCCATTGTAAATGGTTACAGTTTCTACAGTAAATATTCTACTTTGTTTTAGTGTCAGTAGCTTAAAATATTTTTTCCATTTATAGGATATTAAATATTTTTATTTTTGTGTTCTCAAAGTCCCAACTAGAATGTGAAGCTTACATATCTCATATAAGAGAATTTAATATCAAGTAAATAGAAAATGTAGTCAGAAAAAATTCAAAATTGTAGATGCAATTATATTTCAATATATACAGCATAGTATATTTCAATTTACTTTTTATTTTAATCAAACTTATATATCTGTGTAGTTTAAAGTGTCACATGGTTCCTGTGCTTTTTTCTCAGCCCATTTCCTGATATACAGATGCAATCACTTTCAACTATATTAGTCGATTCTTTAAAGATCTCTCCATCTCTCTAAATAACATGCTTACGTTGCTATTTCCTGATATTTTTATTAATAGGCTTTATCTATTGGCTTCCCACTGTGGAAGATGAGAATTTAGCTTCCCTTCATCATCCGGCCCCCTGTCACACACATGCACACTTTTGAGCTCCCATCCTCTTGAAATAATAGATCATAATTTTGAATAAATGAATATTCATGTTTACCATATTAGCACTAAATGAGAGCATTCAGAGCTCAGCCATGGACTAGACAAGGGTTGCTTTATCTTCCAGCATTTTGTTTTCTTGTGTGTTCAAAATGGCCTATTTTCATTTACTTAGGATTTTTTTGTACCTAGCACTAATTCAGGTTTTCCCAGATATACAATGCATATCTTAACAGTTGCAGGAATTTTATATATTCTAAAAATTTTATCTTCTCCAAGAAATCTCTCCCAGAGCTCGCTAACCAAATCCTACCAACTAGAGGGGAGGGTCTTGCCTTCTAACTCCAAAATTATTGAAGGGTTCTCTAATGGGAACCCCTAGGAGCTTGCTTGTTATGTACTCCCTGCAGTTGGGGGTCCTGTGGACAGTGCCTGACTCACACCAGAGAAATAAAAAAAACAGCTTGTGCCAGAGGACTTTTGGGGAACTAACTCCAACCCAACAATGTCAGGGCAAGGAATGCACGTCATATATTGACCAGATTTGGGTTATGTAGAAAACAGGAAGCTAAGTCATTATTTTTCCAAGGGGGTATTGGAACCCAAGTCTAAACTATCATGGCTTGTACATTATAATATGAAAGGTTTTAGGGGAAGGTTTTTGCTTGTTTTATTTTAAATCATCCTTCACTTTGCCAATTTATTTTATAAAGAAGGGAAACACAAGAAACCGGTCTGAGAGAGATTCCACGCCTTCACTGCCTACTTTTAAGGCTTTATAACATTTGGCAGGTCTGCTCCCACCTTCTCCCGGAAAAGAAATCTACCCCTTCAGGACAGTTTGAATCTTCTTTAGTCAAAAGAAGGCTGACTGGGCCTTTGTGCTCCCCATCTCATCTCTTTATTTCCACTGTTCACGGCAAGGAGAAGATTGGAGGCAGTCACTGACTCTGTGAGGTTGTATTGTTCAAGCATAACTGAATACCATTTTATTTCCAAAGGTCATATTAAGTTTGCTTATTGGGATTAGTCCTTTGCCCTGTCATCTTTTAAGCTCCATCACCCTCCCAGAAAGGCCACTTCAGTAAGATTTTTTAAAATGTTGTGCTGCCGAGTTTGTCCTCTGATTTTCAAATCTTTACTTTCTCAATCTCCAAGCCTGTCTTCGGCTCTACATAGGAGATGAGTTGCTTATAGTTATCTTCTGACACTTCAATTTAATGTTTTACTTGTGCTTTATAATTAAATTCCAACAACAATTTATATAATCTAAATGTACTCTTGATCTGATCAAATTCTATCAAAAGAAACATTTTAGAAACTTCTGTTTGAAGAGTCTTGATTTCAGGGGATTATTACATGTCATTAGTAATTCTTGATTTTTATAGTTGTTCTGGCTCTATGGAAGAGGATGTCCATGTTGTTGGAAATAAACACTGAGTGTTCAGGACTAATGGGGCAAAACATCTTCAATTCACTCTGAAATGATTCTGGAAAAATAGTTCTTTTATTCTGTCCTTACTCTATTTCAGTGTATTTGAAATTATTTCAGAGAAAAAGCACACAGCAAAAAGTTTTTACATATTAGTAAATGATGGTTCAAAAGGAGCTGGGATCTCAAGTAAAAAAATTATTTTTGTGAGTTTTTGTTCTAACAATGAAATTGCTATAGAGTAGAAAGAGAAAGCACTCATTGTATAGTGTGCTGGGAACTATGGTTTCTTAGGCACCATTTGACTTACCAGTGTGCTGTGTGTGTGTGTGTGTGTGTGTTTAAAGTAGAGGAAGTAAACTTTTATCACAGTCAGTTAGTTAAGAAAGTTGGAGTTTTTCACCACTTATTTTCTAATGCTCTGGGTTTTCTACTTGAAAATGTAAGGGAAGGCTCAGCCTACTCTAGTTCCTAGCACAGAGTAGAAACAAATAAAAGTTTGTTGAATAAATGAATATTATATGCGAAGTCCTTAGCACAGTATCTGTGCCTTTTGAAATACTAAATAATGGTAGATGTTACTCTTATTATTTTTAAGAGTTAAAAAAAAACAGTCTATATAACCAATAGACAGTTATTCAGCATAAAAGTAAGGAAATCGTGCCATTTGTAAGAATATGGATGAAACCGGAGGGCACTATTTGAAGTGAAATAAGCCAGAAAAGACAAATATTGTGTGGTGTTAATTATATGTTGAATCTAAAATATTTATTTGTACTCATAGAAACAGAGAGTAGAATGGTGGCTTCTGGGGGCTGGGTGTTGGAGAAAATGGGGAGAAGTTGGTCAAATTGTACTAAGTTATAATATGAATAAGAACTAATGGTTACTATAGTTAACAATACTGTATTGTAAACTTGACATTTACTAAGTGAGTAGAATTTAATTGTCCTTATCACACCTGAATTGAATTATAATATTAATGCTGGGTAATTCACACTGACATTTGGCTTTGCTCCCCCTTCACTTGGACAGATCATGTAAAAGGTTTTTTTCAAAAGACCTGGTTGGGGTTGATTGTGGTTTCAAGGACAGAATTACCTACCTGGATTGTTAGAACTAAAATAAGTTTGAGAAATGTAGTCCACTTAGTGAACCTTCTTTCTGGTACCTCGTGAGATACTTTATTACAGGTGGTTTTATCCTATATAATTAAACCCTGATATGCAAATAGACCAAACGGTGGAACGGCCAGTCGCTATGATGCGCACTGACCATCAAGGGGCAGACGCTCAATGCAGGAGCTGCTCCTTGGTGGTCAGTGTGCTCCCACAGGGGGAGTGCTACTCAGCCAGAAGCTGGGCTCATGGCTGGCAAGCGCAGCAGCAGACATCCCCTGAGGGGTCCCGGACTGCGGGAGGGCACAGGCCGGGCTGAGGGACACCACCCCTGCCCCCCTCAGTGCATGACTGTCATGCACCAGGACTCTAGTTTTACTATAAAATATTCATTTAGTTGAAAGTGTATCTCACTTTTCAAACTTCTAGTTATACATATGAAAATCAGCTAATCTCAAAATGCTCCATATTTTTATATTCGCTTTTTTTTTCTTGAAGCTATGCAAATTATGAAAAACATGTAAATCCAGAATCTTATAATATAATAAAGCAGAAGTCCAGCTATTGTTAGTGATTTTCTCCTCTGATGACCTTGTTTATGTGTAATTTTTTTCCTACATCTTAATGTCTCTTCTCAATTCATACTGATAGTGAATGAATAAATAGAAAGCTATGTAAAAATCCTTTTTTTTCCATAAGAAAAGAGATACTTAAATTTTTTTTGAAATCCCTGGATTTTGCTGAGGCAATTTTTCAAAATAAAGTAGTTTACTTTAATGTAAGTAGTTTATTTAATGGCTTTTTATCAATTACTTTTTTTTTCTTGATTGTACCTATGTTTAAACCCTGCTTTTTATCTGAGTTCTTCCCATTTGTAAATTACCAGTCTCCTTGGTTCCCATTTTTCTATCTTCATAAAGACAAAGCAAAGCAGAAGCGTTGCTCAAATGGAGGAAATGCTGCCTATTTACTCAGAAAATCTGAGTGGGGGAGAGAGGCTAATATTACTTCTTCTGGCTATCTCCCTGAGCCTAATTTCACAAGCCATCAACACTTTAAGAGGAGAAATTAATTTGAATGTCATATTCTAGAAAGTGGGTTGACCTATTATTAGTAAATATTGTTGGGTTGCCATAGGAAAGATAGATTGGTGAAAAATGGATCCATATTGTTGTTATAAAGGAGAAGAATATCCAGAGAATGGTGAGTTGCTTATAGTTATCTTCTGACACTTCAATTTATTGTTTAGTAAATATTGTTGGGTTGCCATAGGAAAGATAGATTGGTGAAAAATGGATCCATATTGTTGTTATAAAGGCCTTAAGGGATTTCAAAATAAATTTAAGTATCTCTTTTCTTATGGAAAAAAAAGGATTTTTACATAGCTTTCTATTTATTCATTCACTATCAGTATGAATTGAGAAGAGACATTAAGATGTAGGAAAAAAATTACACATAAACAAGGTCATCAGAGGAGAAAATCACTAACAATAGCTGGACTTCTGCTTTATTATATTATAAGATTCTGGATTTACATGTTTTTCATAATTTGCATAGCTTCAAGAAAAAAAAAAGCGAATATAAAAATATGGAGCATTTTGAGATTAGCTGATTTTCATATGTATAACTAGAAGTTTGAAAAGTGAGATACACTTTCAACTAAATGAATATTTTATAGTAAAACTAGAGTCCTGGTGCATGACAGTCATGCACTGATGGGGGGGTGGTGTCCCTCAGCCCGACCTGTGCCCTCCCGCAGTCCGGGACCCCTCAGGGGATGTCTGCTGCTGCACTTGCCAGCCTTTATGGATCCATATTGTTGATATATATATATATATATATATATATATGGTATTTGTTTCATTTCTTTTCTAATCATCTTTGGGGAATTACTAAGACATATTTCACAAAGCAACGTGGTTGTACAGAGAGATCTCTAATGAACTCTGGGATAAATTAAAATATGTGCAAATGTGAAATGGGATGAATGTCACAAGGTTAATTGAAGAAATGTATATAATTGTGGAGTCTGTCTCAGTGATACTGAAATATAGTGGGAATGCTCTTGGGTACATTTTCCAAGACTGTAGACTGTATTCTTACATGTATCCATCAAATAAAAATAAACATTTGATCCTACTGGTCATTATTCAATAGATGCGGACAAAATATAACGTCAAATTTAAATTTTGCCTGTGTTTTTGTACAATGAAAGCCTCATTTGAATGAAGCACTGACTATGTTCCATTCATAGTGACTGAAAGAAAAGGCTAGCTGGTGCACTTTTCTCAAGATAAACAGTAATGCCCTGGCTGGGTTGGCTCAGTGGATAGAGTGTCAGCCTCCAGATTGAAGGGTCCCAGGTTCGATTCTGGTCAAGGGCACATGCCTGGGTTGCAGACTTGATCCCCAGTGGGGGGCGTGCAGGAGGCAGCCAATCAATGATTCTCTCTCATCATTGATGTTGCTATCTCTCTCTCCTTCTCCCTTCCTCTCTGAAATCAATAAAGAAAAAAAAAAAAGATAAACAGTAATGCTGAAAACCCACAAAGAATCATATCCTAACATATGTGAGACTAAAAGTAGATAGATGAATTTCATCCTAGGACAGTGGTTCTCAACCTTCCTAATGCCACGACCCTTTAATACAGTTCCTCATGTTGTGGTGAACCCCAACCATAAAATTATTTTCGTTGCTACTTCATAACTGTAATTTTGCTACTGTGATGAATTGTAAGGTAAATATCTGATATGCAGGTTGTATTTTCATTGTTATAAGTTGAACATAATTAAAGCATAGTGATTAATCACAAAACAATATGCAATTATATATGTGTTTTCTGATGGTCTTAGGCAACCCCTGTGAAAGGGTCGTTTGACCCCCAAAGGGGTCGCGACCCACAGGTTGAGAACTGCTGTCCTAGGACATATATTTTGGGATTCTTTTGACTGCCCCAGCATGCCAAGCTTTTTTCTGACTAGAAGATCCATTCGATCACTTTCCTTTGGCTGTATTGTTCTTCTCCATCTCTGAGTATCTTTCCCACCTTCTCACCCCTCAGATCTCAGTTTAAATGTCAGCTTCAAGGCAGTTACCACTCTATCTGAAATAGTCCACTAATTTCTACTACTCTCTACAACATGTCTCCATGTTTATTCCATTCAAAATACTTATTGCATTCTAAGATAATATTTTCTTTATTTCTTTGTTTATTGGTAATAACGCAAACACTAAAATATAAACTCAGTGAATGCAGAGGTCTGAGCGTTCTTGTCCCCATTGTATCTCCACTGCCTGGGACAGCACCTCATACAAAGAATGCTAACAAAACAAACGCACTTGTTAAAGTACTGTGGAAGTAATCCAAATAAATTAAAACATTATGGGCAATAACAGATAGCAAATTGTGGCTATTGACTGGGTAAAATGGCTAAAAGAGGCAATGTAGGCATATTTAGAACACACAAGATTACAAGACACTTAAAAAACCCAGGATATTGCAAACATTACTCTCCCTAACAATTATCACAAATTTTCAAAAAAAGTTCTTATTTCCTCTAAACAAATACCATATAATTTTGAGATAACTGAAATATGGATACACTTCAGAATAATTTAAGTGGAACCATTTTCCACCAACACAAACTTGGAATTTTTTATATAAAGTAAATTATAGGAAACTAGAAACCATGTTTACAACATTCTTTTTTCTTCTTCTTTTTAAATCTCTAGCATATATTTCAACGTCTGGAACATAATATCTAATCGGTTAATATTTGTTTAATTAATGGAAATTGAAAAGGAATTATTTAGCTTAATATTACCATAGCGACAGCCTTCACACTCGTAGTGCTTCAAATGCTGGCCATTCTGGTTGCAATGAAGTTCAAACAAACTGACCTTTTCCCAGTCGTTTAGTAAGTAATGTATAAATGGTAAGTTTTGTTCCAGTAAGAAAGGTATAAATCACTTTTAGGATATGCTTAATGCTTTATTTGATAGTCTCTGTAGGGCTGGCCTAAAGTCAGAGAAATTGGATTCCAGTGTTGTGGACTTTAACTTTCCAGGGACTCTCTCTGGGCTCCTGTATCCCCCAAATCTTGGGGATACTAAGGTCTCCTTTCCCCAAAGAATAACTAATGACCCATAAGTTTTAACTAATGTGGTTTGAGGCATGACTACCCTAAAATATACTTTAATAAGATTTCAATAGCAAAACAAGCAAAATACTCAAGGCCCAGAGCAGAGACAAATTATTACAGTGGTTATTTAAACTTGATATGCACATATTGAAAGACCAAGAAGAGCCACTGTGTTTCTAAAACAGTATAGTATTTAAATGGTAATTTATTTCACCCACATGTAAATCAGACTTGGATTTAGGAATTGAGTGTATTTACCAAAAGACTTTATAGGGATATCTGATATTTTAGATTATCCCTGCTTTTTTTCTTCACCTAATTGATAAATTCATACTTTATCAATTAGAAAAGTGAGTCAAGCCCATATTACTACTTAATACTACAAACTGTTGCTGTTGAGTAGATTTCCTGGGGTGACATCATGCCTTTAAAAGCTTAAATGATTGACTCAACTACCCCTTTCTTCAACTACTAGAGAAAAAAAAAATGCTTTCACAAAAAAAGCTAATGATAAGTATAGACAGAGGGAACATGGTTTCATTTTAATAACTCAGTGATATGTCAACCAAATAAAAACTTTTTACATTACTTGAATACAAGAAAAATATATGCTGTAAATCTATTCTAAATATCCCTGGTGAGGCTTATAAAACTGGTTTTCTTTTAGTCAAGTAAAATTGCTGAAATTCACTTTACATATTTTCATCTTTACACATTTATAGCTGATTTAAACATGAAAAAGCAGAACTCTTTAGATAAAAATGTAAATGTGAAAATATAGCGATACTTAATTTGGATTAATTGTGAAGTTTTCATAATGAGAAGTGAAGATTAAGTGAACTTGTAAGACCCAATTTATTTCTTTATTTCTAATAGACTCCAACTTGAAGTTTCAAATAAATAATTTGGATGTTTCAATATCCAAGTTAAAAAAAAGAAAAATACCTCAAATTGGCTATTTTTAATCAACTTTGTTGAAATCTGTTTCTTTACAATAAAGGCTCCTGTGTTAAATGTATTGTTAAGTTTTGAAAACATATACCACTATACGACCATCACACTGAAGATACAGCAAATGTCCATCACCAGTGATACTTTATGTTTGTTCAGACCTCTGGGCAAGACTGGGGTCACTTTTATGTCACACTATTCACAAGGTGGATGAAAGATAAAAATGTGGAAGGTAAAACAATACGACTCCCAAAAGATAACATTGGAAAAAAACTTTACAACTTTTCAATGGACAAGGGTTTCTTAAAATACCAAAAGCAGAGATCAGAAAAGAAATAATGGCAAATTGGACTGTTTTAAAATTAAGAACTGCTATTCATCAAAGTACATTTTGAAGAGACTGAAAAGACAAGCAGAATCTACAAGAAGACATTTGACCCACGTATAGATTTTTGCTGCTTAATGAAATTCCTATGCTAAGGAATATTTTGTGACTATTTTAGTTACCTATACTAATAATAGCCTAGGGCCATCACGGCCAGAAGGAAGACTGGTCAACAGGAAGTGCATGGAGCACTTCGGGGTTCCGCCTCAGGCTCCTATCACAGCAAGGCTGGCAGCCCGGTGGGCGGGGTGAGGCAGGCGCAGAGAGCAGGGCCTGCCAGCCAGGTGCCTTGGTGGCAAGCGAGCAGGCTCGCAGACAGACAGCAGAGCCTGGCTTCCAGGCACCACAGCCCACAGACAGACAGCAGGGCCTGGCTGCCAGGTGCCGCTGCGAGCAAGCAAGCAGGCCTGCAGTCCTGCCTCTGTGTGTGAGCTGCAGAGAAAACACCTTTTCTGACGGCTCATTCGCTAAGCTCCCCATATGCCACTCGCAGCGTTCTTGGTAACTTGAGTAATAAGAATCCAAGAAGGTGATCTAGGGTTTTTCCACCTCACTCCTGGAGGGAAAAATGAAGGTCCACTTCTGGAGGGGTTAAGAAATGTCATAGCCTGCCCTAGCTGGTTTGGCTCAGTGGATAGAGCCTCAGCCTGCAGACCGCAGGGTCTGGGTTTGATTCTGGTCAAGGGCATGTACCTAGGTTGCAGGCTCCTCCCTGGCCGGGGCCCAGGTCAGGGCTCATGCAGGAAGCAACCAATCAAAGTGTCCCTCTCACATTGATGTTTCTGTCTTTCCCTCTGTCTTCCACACTCTCTAAAAATCAATGGAAAAATATCCTCAGGTGAGGAAAGAAAGGAAGGAAGGAAGGAAGGAAGGAAGGAAGGAAGGAAGGAAGGGAGGGAGGAAAGAAGGAAAAGAAAGAAAAGAAAGAAAAGAAAGAAAGGTCTTATACTATGAAAGAGACATCTTGAAAATGCCTAAAGAAAGTTGTCACTTTTTTATGGTGAAGGGACTGGAGTCCGTGTTGATGAAAACACCTTAGTGGCTGAAAACAGCAGGGTGATGGGGGTGGCGCCTTCCCCTGGTCAGCCCGGTCACCTCCTGCAGAGGGAGGCCAGACTGTGGCTTAGCCCCGCTCGGGCCTAAGCCGTCAGTAGGATATCGCCTGAGGGTTTCTGGTTTGGAGAGGGTGCAGGTCGGGCTGAGGGACCCCCGCCCCCCATGCACGAATTTCGTGCACTGGGCCTCTAGTATAAAGATATATTTCAAAACATCTATATCAGGGGTGGGCAAACTTTTTGACTCGAGGGCCACAATGGGTTCTTAAACTGGACTGGAGGGCCGGAACAAAAGCATGGATGGAGTGTTTGTGTGAACTAATATAAATTCAAAGTAAACATCATTACATAAAAGGGTACGGTCTTTTTGTTTTTTTTTAGTTTTATTCATTTCAAACGGGCCGGATCCGGCCTGCGGGCTGTAGTTTGCCCACGGCTGGTCTATATTCTAGTATATAAAAGCCTAAGCGACCAAATGACCGAATGACCGGTCGCTATGACGTGCACTGACCATGCTAAATGCAGGGGGCAGACGCTCAATGCAGTAGCTGCCCCCCGGTGATCAGTGCACTCCCATAGTGGGAGTGCTGCTCAGCTGACCAACCTGTCCTGATGGCGTACCAGCCCTGCAGCAGCCACTCCCTCCCTCAGTAGTCCTGCAGGTCCAATCTCCAGAGAATGGGCCTGGCACTGACAGACTGCTGCCATTGGCACAATCCCTACAGCACCGCTGGCCTCCTGAAAGTCAGCCTTGGGCACTGTGGCTGCTTCCCCTCCCTAGAAGCTCTGCAAGGAAGAAATGATAGAAAAGGGGCTGCCAGGTGGCTCCAAACAACTGGTGCAGATATCGGCGGGCTGGATCCTGGGCCGGCAAGAGCATCACACTGCCTGCCTGAAGGGCTGATCATGTCCTGCCTCCCCCCTCTCCCATGATAGGTGCCAGATGCAGGGCTCAGAGCTGACGGGCGCCACAGTGGTGGTGGGAGCCTCTCCCAATCAGGACTGACTGGGCGGGAGCCCATGGCAGGTGCAGCATTGCCGGGATGCGCGGGAGTGGCAGGCAGCTTTGGACTGCTGGTTTTGGCCCAATCCCCACAGGCCACTCCGAGGGACCCCACCCATGCACAAATTCATGCACTGGGCCTCTGGTAGAATTATAAACTATCCTATTAAGCTATCAAACAAAGGTCAAGAACCAATTCAATGCTTATCTATACACTCACTGGGGAATGATAGAGTATTCTCCCCTTCTGAATGGATAATGAATCCATAAGTGGGTATTATCCTTGCCCATAATTCCAGAGTTCTCTCCTCAGGCTATTAGGGTTTCTTGTGTGCCAGGAACTGTCTGTGACCTCCCTCCCCACTTAAGACATCCTCAGTTTTCACCAGATCCTTCTTTACCTCCAGACTATGATTGAATAGTCTGGAGGCAGGTCCTTCAAAACTTACATAGACATCCCCGCCAGAAACCACAGAGTTAAATATTGGGAGATTTGAATTAAAAAAAAAAACACAACAATTGAAAAAGACAAATACAGACTGGTAGGGTGGTGAGAGAATTTAATATATATGATAGTTAAGACTTAATATGATTTATGTAAATAGTTCTGAAGAATTTATAGTAAATATCTGAACAGCACAATAGGAAAATGGAAGCAGGCATGGTAATTCAGAAGATAATAAACACAGATGGCCAAAAGGCATAAGAACTAGGTTGAAAATTGCTAATGAATACAAACTGCAAATTAAAATACCACTGTATTTTTTTCTTCATCCATTTTTCAGTCTCAAAGACTATTATTGTTTTATGTAGGTAATTATTTGTGCAAGAAGTAGAAAGAAATATTAACCTCTCCAATTCAGAAGGATTATCAAGCAACGTAGGTATCAAAATGTGTATACTTTGGCCCGGCTGGCATGGCTCAGTGATTAAATGTCAACCTATGAAGCAGGAGGTCATGGTTTGATTCCGGTCAGGGCACATGCCCCGTTTGCAGGCTTGATCCCCAGCGTGAGGTGTGCAGGAGGCAGCCAATCAATAATTCTCTTTCATCATGGATGTTTCTCTCTCTCTCTCCCTCTCCCTTCCTCTCTAAAATCAGTAAAAATATATATTTTAAAAATGTGCATACTTTTGATCCCCCAAATCATAGTACTCAAAACCTATCTTAAAGACAAAATAAAATAAATGAACAAACACCTCTGTGCAAGGATGTTCATTAGCGAGTATTACATGTCAGGAAAATACTGAAAACAATTTGATAACTCAAAGATGAAGTATCATTACATAATTTTCTAGGAAATACTATATAAACATTATATTGTTTTAACACTGAAAATATTAAATAAAAGCAGTGTAAGCTATGTGCATAGTAAAATACCATTTTTGTTACATACGTGTAACTATTCAAGCCTGTCTCTGAGCACACTCAGCATTCATTCATTCATTTATCCATTAATGGCCTATGAAAGGGCCAAGACTAAGATTATATGATGAATCAAAGAAAGATTCTTCAATCTCCTGGGGCTCCAGAAACCTGCAATAACTTGGTCTTTCAAGAAGGGGCCTGCCTGGGCACTGTGGTCCTCTGAGGAGGCCACTTAGGGTTTGCTGTTTTTAAAATATGAGCATCAGGAATCTCTTGGGTATGACCCCAGATGAATGTAGACTTTCTGAGTTCTGCCCTGAGGTAGATTTACAGTGATGCATGTTATCTTTCTGCAGGGAAATTGGGATTATATCTCATGGAATTTGCCTTAGGCAACAGTGGGTTTTGGAAAACTATTTCTCTAAATAAGCTGCTTCTTCCTGCAGATATTTCTGTCCCTCATCTGTCATGTTTTGTCTGTATCTGAAATGAAGGATGAAATCTGGGCATTGCTGAGCTAATAGTAAGAAGTTTAGTCTGGGAAACAAGTAGAAGCAGTTTGTCATAACACACTAATGAAGACCAAAGTTGACATTTTGAAGATTGAATTTCTTACCACTTTATTTTTGGTGAGCAAACATTGAAACATGAATTGATATTAATTTCTTTAGATATTGTCTCATATATGATTAATTCAAACAAAATAAAATATTAAGTATTAATAGAATGGAATAGTGTCTTAGTAGGACTATGTTAACAGCATTATATTTTTTTAGGAATTTTAATGCTAATAAACCTGATCTTCATAGGCCTTACCAAAGGGTAGGTTAGAAGAAATTGGTTACATTAATAAGAATTACCCAGATTTCTTTGTCCATATAAAATCTCAGCATCTCTGTTTCTTCCTGTATTTCCACCCAATTTTTCAGGACATTCCTCTCATATTATAGTAGATTTGGGGGGAATATGGTATTGTTAATCATTGTAGCACAGTTGAAACTATGCTGATTGTTACAATAGTTTTCAAAATTATGTCAGCCCTAAATTCAAGTTCTGTGAAGACACATGATAAATGTTGTGATCGTGGAAATATTTATTTATTTACTCTAAACCTCAATTAGTTTGTGTTCAATAAAGGGATTTAAAGATCTATTTATAGACATTCCTACGAGAGAATTGTGGGTTATTGTATACCAAGTACCTATTAAAATAACTACCAATATTCTTCATTTTACTAGGTAAAACTATATATCTATATTCATGATGTATATGGTTGACACAGTGGCAGGCTTATTGGTGAGAGCAGAGATGTAGGAATGGGCAAGACTGGCTCCAGGTAGTGCCATAACAAGTCTGAAAGTTTTAGAAGAATTAGAATGTTATTAATAGAGGTTTTTCTTTTTCCCCTATCCAAAAAACTAAGAGAAACCAATCTAAGTATCTCTTAATGAAAATAGAGGATGGATATTCAGAGTGTTAGCATACTGAGGTTCAAGGTATGCCCGCTTTTCCCCTCTCATATTATTATTGGTAGGACCACTGCATTTAATTGACGTATTTAAATAAAGTAGCACATTATCTTCAGATATAGAAAGAGTTTATACGTAACTACATTTTATAAGATTGGATGGGCGTGAAGAGGTAAGGGAAAGAGATAGAGACGATGGCAGTGTAGAGGCTGGCCCATTTGGTGACAGCTCTCAGGGTCCGTTTACTCTAATTCTTGAATATCGACTAGCCCGGGACATTTATACCATAGAGTATGGCATAAATAACTAGGGAAGTTTCTGCTTTCTATCACTTGGAGCTCTGACCCCAGCTGAGAAATCCAAATACCCTGCTGTAGAGACCAGTAGAGATACTTTGGAGCTGCATTGAGAGCGAGAGGGGCCACTCTGAACCCAGTGTTCCAGCCGTCCCTCTGGGGCACCAGACATGTACATAATGAAGCCATTTTAGACCTGAATCCTCTGTTTTTAGTTACTCCAGTTCATAGTACGTGAGTCAGAGACAGATGGCCCAGCCAAGCCTTTCTCAAAAAAATTATGAACAGCATAAAATGATATTTTAAGCCAGTAAGGTTTGGGATAGTTTGTTATAAAGCAATATATATCCAAAAACATTTTTTTTCAGATAGAAAATGATTTTAAAATTTATTTTTAAATAAAGCTCTACTTAATCACACTCTGTCTTTGAGATATTAGTGTTTTCTGCTGGTTACTTAGGCATATACAACTGTCATACCCTTATTATAGCCCTCAAGTGTTATTACTCAATTGAATTCTTTTCTCATAGACACAAAGGGAGAAACATAGGCAAACCAATGTTACGTTAGCATAAAAATAGAAATTCCAGAAATTATAAATACAACTAAATTTATAAATCCAACTGTATTTAGAAGTGTAAGTAATTTAAAATTAACTGAAAAGCACCTGTAAGAATTCTGATTAGAAATATGTCCTACTCAAAATATTTCTTAATCAGATACCTATTATAAAGAGATAGAATAAACTATGAAATATTTATAATAAGTACATTGTTCCCGATGATAATGTGAAGGGGGGAAGAGCAAGAACCAATTAGAACTCTATATGTAATTAGAATCTCTAGAACATCATTCAACTCAAACTAACATGGCCATTTAAATTATTCACATGATTACTTTCTTCACAGTTAATCACACCTTTGAATTTTCCAAAATGGTCAGAATTCTAAGATGTTCATCATCCTAAAAATTTCAAATCTCAGGATTGTTCTAGACTGAAAAGGCAGACTCTATTAAAAAGAAAGAATGGGGCACTGGAGCATATCCTTTTCCTTGAAGATCAGGAGATTATAAAAATCATTTCATTTAAGTCTTTTTTTTCATTTGAAATAAAATTTTAGTTGCTCAATCAACTCTGGTTTTGAGGTTTTTAAATATTTCAAGCTAATCCTGTTTTGAAGTTTAAGTTATTTCTAAACAGCACCACTTTGTTTACATGAAAATATTTTAACAGCAGTCTAACTCAAAATATCCATTTTTAACATAAAGAGAACAATAACCAAGGGAATAGGAAAAGTACTCCAGTTATTATATGGAGAATAAAGATGCAAGTTAATTAATCTCAAGGTACATGTACACTCACCAGTTTACTGATTTATATGTTTAGTTTATAATTACTATAAATGTAATGTTTGAACATCCAATCATGCTAATTGTAGAGTTAAACACAATGTGAAGGATAGAACTATCATTTCCTTTTTTACGCACTTTCAAAGTTATAAGAAATGACATTTTATTCTTATATTATACTAGAGGCCCAGTGCATGAAATACGTGTATGGGGTGGGGGGAGTCCCTCAGCCCGGCCTGCGCCCTCTCGCAATCCGGACAGCTCATCCCTAACTGCTCACCTGCCTGCCTGCCTGTCCCTAACCACTCACCTGACTGCCTCCCTGCTCACCCCTAACCACTTGCCTGCCTGCCTGCCTGCTCAGTGTGCATCATAGTGACCAGTCGCTTGGTTGTTCTGACGTAATGGTCACTTAGCTTTTATATATATATAGACTAGAGGCCCAGTGCACATGAAATCATGCATGGTTAGGGTCTCTAGGCCTAGTCTGGCCTCCATCGCATGGCCTCTGTTGCCCTGAGATGCTATGTAAAGCTCCCCACCCCAGGCCGCTCAACAGTCCCCAGTCCCATCCCGCTGCCAGCCCCCCTGCATGGTGAGCAGCTCGGGGGCCGGGGGAGGGGGGGACCAAGAGGTGCTCCATGCACTTCATGGTGACCAGTTACCCATTCAGTCATGACGGGCATCTAGCTCTTTATATATCTATACTAATAAAAGAGAAACATGGTAATTAGTGTACGACCACTACCCTTCCCATTGGCTAATCAGCATATCCTTATGCAAATTAACTGTCAGCCAAGATGGCGGCTGGCAGCCATGCACTGAAGCGAACAGGGAGGCTTGCTTGCTCCAGTGATGGCAGACTCCAACGTTCCCCGCCTGACTTGCCGGCCTCTCAGCTGCAACTCTAAGCAACTATGTTGCAAATATAGATGCTAAACAAAACCCCAGAAACCGGCTTTCAGTCAGCAGGGCTTCAGCCAGCCGGATCGCAACATTGTATCAAATACAGAAGGTAAAGGCCAGAAACCTGCTTTCAGCAGGGAGGCCTCAGAGCTAAAGCTGGCCCAGAATAGAAAAAGAAAAAAAGGAGCAGTTGGGAGCTTCAGTCACCTGCCAGCCTGAAAACGGCCCTCAGCCCCTCAGCCAGACTGGCCAGGCACCCCAGTGGGGACCCCCACCCTGATCCAGGACACCCTTCAGGGCAAACCAGCCGGCCCCCAAAGGGTAATATGCCTCCTGGCACCGGGATCAGCGGAGCAGCGAGGCTCCTGGCACCAGGATCAGCGTAACAGGGGGCAGCGACCAAACCCCCTGATCGCCCTGCGGCTCTGTGTGTGACAGGAGGCAGGGCCACAACCTCCCTATCTGTCCTGCTCTGTTCGTGACAGGGTAAGGCACCCCAACCCCCTGATCAGCCCTGCTCTGTGCCTGATAGGGGGGAGCTCCCCAGCCCCCCTGATGGGCCCTGCTCTGTGCGTGACAGGGGGGAGCTTCCCAACCCCCCTGATTGGCCCTGCTCTGTGTGTGACAGGGGGTGGCGCCGCAACCTCCCCATCGAACCTGCCTTGAGTGTGACAGGGGGCGGTGCCCCAACCCCCCCATCGGCCCTACCCTGAGTGTGACTGAGGGTGGCATTGCAACCTCCCAATCCGCCCGGCTCTGTGCATGACAGGGGGCGGCGCCCCAACTCCCCAATTGGCCCTGCTCTGAGCCCGACCAGGGGCTGCACCTAGGGATTGGGCCTGCCCTCTGCCACCCGGGATCAGGCCTAAGTCAGCAGGTCGTTATCTCCCAAGGGGTCCCAGACTGCGAGAGGGCACAGGCCGGTCTGAGGGACCACCCCTCCCCCCCAGTGCAGAAATTTTTGTGCACCGGGCCTCTAGTATTAGGATAATTATGTTAACTATAGATTAACAAAAGAGATACAGTAATTTATGATTTAAGCTTTGGCTAAATAATACATAGACTTAAAATATTTTAGTGTGGTTTACTAGTTTCTATTATAATAATTCCCCCAATTCCTTTGCTGTTCAATATTGCATGAGCACGACTGGATGAAAACAACAGCTAGCATCACCTTTTCTTCAAATGCCTCTTTTTTAAATAGACTGCTCTACCTGGCTGGAAAAAAAGTACCTTTTCAAGTATACAAACTTCATATGGTTAACGGCAGTGTTAGGTTGTATGAGAGTAAACCCATAGGTCAACTTTTCATACAAATAAATGAAGGTAAATTATTTGTCTAATTCTCCTATAAAAATCTGCAGCACATAGAAAAAAACAAACAAGAATGAGGAGAGAGAGGGTGGGGAGAGGAACAGGCAGAGGAAGAAGGAGGAGGAAAGGGAGAAAGCAGATGAAGAGAGAGAAGGAAAGAAGAGAGGGGAAGAGAGGACATATGAAAGAGTAAAAGTGGGCCAAGAAAAGAAAGGGAGAGAGATGGAGGTAGTTAACATCATATAGAGGACAAAATTTATCTTGATTAATCAAACCTCAAATAACTTATTTCTTTAAAATATAATTGAATAAAATCTGTGCGACTACATAACACTGTTTTCCCCAGGCTTACCCCAAAGCCCTTCCTAACCAACCTCAACCAGGAGCGTTGGTGATTGCTCCTCTCTAAATCTCCTTGCATGTTTTTCCCAAGCCCAAGCACAACAGATTTGAAGAAACATCCGTGATTGGTACAAAAGGGGGAGGGGGGTGGATTATGGCCAAGCCACAATTATCCTTAGAATTCAAAAGATAGATAATGTTCATGAATATTAATATAATTGTTTTATATAAAAGTTTCCCTTGTTTAATCTTTTATAACTTTTCCAAGAGACTCCTTTTATGTATGGTGTTACATCTCTAATTACTTGCCTTATTTTTAGGGGTATACATGATTTCCCTAATATCACTTTTCACATTCTTTTTCAAGAGAAAAAGCATTGTTATTAAAAGTATGAACTAGTTTTTAGTGATGTACCTCTCTCTCTCTCTCTCTCTCTCTCTCTCTAAGGGGATAAATATTCAGCATACTATTACTATATTTTAAAATAATAATTCCAAGATAAGTTTGAGTTTAAGACTATCTCTTTTAGGTAAATGTGCTTTTATTTTTATTGTTTGATATTACAGCATATTTAAAGTTGTATCTAAATAAAATGAAAGATATGTCTTAGTAACTGCATCTAAATAAGACCTAAGGATTTAGCAACTGAAAAGAAATACAAACCAAATGTCCACAAAGCAAAGTCAAAAGATTTCAACCATGTCATCTGATACTGAGGTATGAGATGCTTCATAAACAATCCAAGTGTGTTGCAGTGTCTGCCCATGGCATCCACGTGGTTGAAAAAACTTTACTATTTTATTTAAATATTGATATGATGTTGGACAAATGATTCTAGGATAGTTGTATTTATAATTTTTAGAATTTCTATTTTTGTGCTAACTTAACATTGGTTTGCCTACGTTTCTCCTTTTGTGTCAATTTAAAAGTCATTTTGTATCTGTGTATTGTAGTGGAGGTAACACGTATTCCAAACATGTCATGTTGAAATGTAAAAATCAGCCTAATTTCAAAGATTACAAGGTCTAAAAATGATTTCAAAAGGAGGGGAATTCATGCCCTGCATTGGAATAGCACCATGCAAGAAACTAATTAGTGGTATGAAATGCTATTCATTATGACCTAAAAGCACATATAGTTTTATTTCCTTCTGAACCAATAGGTTTTATTTATTCATTTGCTATGATTAGATAAATGTCTGTGAAACTCATGATGATAGCACCTGTACATCAACAAGAAAATTTGGGAGGAGTTTTTAATCAAAATGAGGAACCAGTGAAGATAATTTCCCATCATTCTAACAGAGGTAGCTCTTGGTGATCCAGTCTTTCCTCTTCAGTGGTCAGGAAAATGGTTTAGGTCCGATCATAATTGGCCAAGTTAAATGGAGATTGACAGAGCAAAGCAGGTAGAAAAGCAGCAAGGAGGACTTTGGACTTTGTGGTTATCGAGATTGATGATGCTGATGACTCTCAATTAGGACAGAAATATCGAAATTAAAGTTGAGGGGACATTTAAGATGATATGGACACCAATAAGAATGCTTCTTAAGGTTGTTGGCTTTGGTAACTGAGTAAAATCTCCCAGGAGAAGGAATGTAGGCAGAAAAACATGTTTGGAGAAATGACAACATGAAGAGTTCAGTTTTAGACATATTGCACCCAACATCCCAGGGGACACTCAGAACCCAGGCCACCAGCAAAGGAGAGACATATGTAGATTAGCATGTATTATAACATCATTAGCCAAAGGTGTGAAGAAATACATTTTGTAAAAGCAAAAAAAAAGATTTGTTTTGGTTTGATGATCATTAGGGGGAGCCCCAGCACTTTTAATGCTTCTTTAGTTTATATCCAGATCAGAAATCTCGCCACAGTTTCATAAATAAAAAATTTATATATTTTACACACAAAGTTAGTGTTTTATAAAAATTGGATGAACATCAGTGACTCAAATATGTCTGCAGTGTTTGTGAGATAGGCTCAAAATGTAATTTTCAAATGGCCAGTTACCTGTATTTTTTTCTTTTCCTGGAGTATATAATAGCAAGTGGGTGCTTTGATGATATTAAATATACTGCGCTTCTCTTGAATGTGATCTCTTAAAATATAAATCAAAGAATAAGAAAATATTTCCAATGTAATTGTCTCTCTACCTATTCCACGATGAAAAGGAAACATCTGAGTAATAGAAAAGGAAGTATCTGCCATTGTCTTTCTATTGCATTGCTTTGGCCTAGGTTTGTTGAAATCTAAGAGCAGCATGAATGGCTTACCAATTCCTCACTTTTCCTGATATACATGCCATAGTTCTGGCATGATTTTCTATTTCTTTGGTCACTAAAATTCTGTAACAGCATATACTCTAGTTACTTGAAACTTGAGCCTTTTACTACATTTTATATGTAGGCAAAAATACTAATTTCCATCTGGATATCTGCTAGTTCTCAATAGTACAATTGTATATTGAGGAAGAATGCATGGGCTGAGGCATAGTCTCCTACACCTTTAAAAATCCCTTTCAGATGCTGGTGCTCAAATCTAATGAATATGACCAAAGTCATAGACAATTGTTGAACAGTGCACATTAGAAAGAACCATCAATGGGGAAGTCAGCTTGGTACAGTGAGCCTGGACAGCGTGCAAGAGGACAGCGAAGAAGCTTAGAGAGGTGCATGCAGTTATGTAATACAGAGGGTCGGCTCAGATCCAAGCTCTGCTTTGGTGATCGTCTGTCAGGAGACAGTCAGGAAGACGATTCTGAGTAAACAGGTGAGACTTTGATTAGTCATACCAGAGAAGAAAGTCCAGGGTAGGAGTGGGTGTTGGCAACTTTATAAGCTCTGTTAGATCTAAGACACACAGCCAGATTATGATGGATGTTTCTATAATGGAAGCCAGTTGCCTTCTGATTTTAGAGGTATTTTTGCTTGTAAGTAGATGTATCCATTTGCTTGGGCTGCCATAACAAAGTAGCACAGCCTCGGTGGCTTAAACACAGACATTTATTTTCTCACAGCCCTGGAGGCTGAAATCCAAGGTCAAGGTGTCAGATGGTCACCTTTCTTCTGTGTCCTCTATGCACACACATCCCTAATGTCCCCTGTGTGTCCACATATCCTCTTCTTATAAGGACACCATTCAGATTAGATTAGATCCCAGTCATTGGGCCTCATTTAATCTTAATTAAAGGCCCTATCTCCAAATATAGTCACATTCTAAGGTAGTGGGGTTATGGCTTCAACACACAAAGTTTTGGGGGACACACTCAGGCCCATACCAATAGACCCAGCCAGCCTGGACACAGAAGAGAGAAGGAAAGTTCACCTTCTTAGACATGGAAGTAAATGGTGGAAAAAGATTGATGATGATTCAAAAATATTAAATTCCCTGAGAAAGTTCTCTTTATTGCAATTATTAAAATATTTTTTTTCTCATAAATAGTCACGTTTATAAAAATAGAATTATAGGAAGCATAAGAAATAGGCTGGTTGTTGTTTTGTGTGTTTGTTTTTTTTTGTTAATCCTCACCTGAGGATATTTTTCCATTGATTTATAGAAAGAGTGGAAGGGAGGGGAAGAGACAGAGAGGGAAACATATATGTGAAAGAAACACATCAATTGGTTGCCTCCCACATGCACCCTGACCAGGGCCTGGGATGGAACCTGCAACTGAGGTACATGCCTTTGAACGGACTCGAATCCATGACCCATCAGTGCATGGGGGGGGTGGTAGGGGGTGGTACTCTATCCACTGAGCAACTGGCTAGACAGAAACAGGCCTTTTTAAATTTTGTTTTTAGCAAAGTTTATTTTTCTTCTTTTATAGATATGACTTAGCATGAAGGCATTGGAGAATGGGGCATCTAGAGAAGACAGGGGATTGATTAAAATGAAACAAATTGACAATATCTACATCATTATAAAACAGAAATATAACTGAAATATATATTTTAACTTTTTAATTGTAGACAGTTTGGCTTATGCATTCTTTAATAAATATTGACTGTTTAAATTAAAAATTCATTCTAAAGGATCATACAATTCATTAAGTATCATGCCAATCAATTCTGTGGATTTTTTGGTATTTATTTGTAAGCTAGAGGCCTAATGCACGAAGATTTGTGCAAGAATGGACCTTCATTCCCCTGGCTGCCAGCACAGCCTTCGCTCAGGGCAGAGCCACTTTTCTGCCTTTGCTCTGGCCTGGAGCCACCTTTTCACCTTCCCACACTGCCCAGAGGCCCGGAGCAGCTGGGGCAGTTGGTGCCTGTGTATGCAAATTAACCCGCCATCTTTGTTGGGTTAATTTGCATACTCACTCCTGATTGGCTGGTGGGCATTGCGAAGGTATGGTCAATTTGCATCTCTCTCTTTATTAGTGTAGATGTATTTTTATTTTTGCCATCAAATCAGAAAGCAGCATAAAACATCGGACTACTAGTATATGTGAGGAGTATTGAATTTATTTGTACCTAATCTTTGCAGATTCTGTGCATGTTTTTTAACATCTTTAATCCTGAATTTCACTGGCCAAAGAGTTTTAACTGTGTAAAAAGTTTTGAAAACATACAGTGATTCACAAATATAATATTAGTAGTACTGTAATGATTATTCCCTTTTTATAAGAACAATTTCCATTTACCTTATTGCACTTCCCTATTATTAATCAAAACATATATTTTTTTATGTTCAAGCTATATATTCTCATTTCCAATATTAAAGTCAGATTTTGCCTGATTCAAGGAATAAGTACTGTCAAGAAACTGTCTTAGCATTTAATTCTCAGTATTTTCAGTATTTTCTTACGCCATAGTTTACCTTAAAAATGCAATTCATGAAATCTCAACTACATATAACATCCTTAAATACTGATGGCTTCTAAAAAGTATCTATTTAGTGTGTTTCAGTATTTGGAAAGAGGGCTAAAATTCTGGAGTTATATACTTTTTATAATTTCTTTCTATTTTGTATGTGCCAACTTTTCCTGTATTCCTGCCAGATAATCCAAACACTGATCATTAAGTGAGAGACCTCATCCTTTTCTTAGGTCACATTTTTTTCTGTTCTCTTATTGGCTTTGTAAACAGGTGATGGCATGAATGAATTTATCATCATAGTGCCTGACAGGCTGAATGCACAGAGTAAATGTAAATTATATCCATTCTGTTAATAAGACAATGCATTCCATTATGCAAGGTTTTGGTCCAGTTTCTGTGATAGAACTTTCTTCCATTGCTATTATAATCTTTAATGCTATTTCTAGTTACTGGGATTGTGAGTAGATGACAGACATATGAGTCTTAACAAGACCCTGTATATTTGTAAAACTGAAAATGAAATCATACCTACACAGTTTCTTTCTTTTGCTTTTTAAATTTTCTTTAAAAAATATTTACTAAGTGCCTAATATATGCCAGCCCATGGCTATGCTATGTTAAAAAAAGAAGAAACAGTCTCTGCTGTCATAGAGTTTATAGTCTAGAGAGAGTAACAAATAATAACCCAGCAAACATCAAGCTGGTGAAACACATTTGATATGTGGTATAAAGGGAATAAACAGGATGCTGTCTCATATATAACAGTTTGTAGTCAACTGCAAAAATGGATACAATTCTTCATCTTTTGTATTTCCACACCCTTTGTAATGTGACACTGTCCCTTCTCTCATCAAGAGCTGGAGTTTATTTGATCTCCCCTTGATTCTGGGCTGCATTTTGACTTGAATTGACCTATCGACCAGTGTGCCCTGGGTCTGGGGTCTTAAGTAGCATATAATCAATCTCTCTCTCTCTCTCTCTCTCTCTCTCATATATGTATCTATACTACTAAAAGGGTAATGTGCTAATTAGACCAGGTCGACTGGCCATCTTCCGGACGTCCAACTTCCTTCCAGACAAAGCCATGGTGGTGGGGACCGAGGCAGAGGCCATTAGGGGTGATCAGGCTAGCCGGGGAGGGCATTTGGGGGTGAGACCAGGCCTGTAGGGGTGGACCATTGTGGGCGAGATCAGGCTGGCAGGGGTAAGCAGTTGGGGGCAAGATCAGGCCTGCAGGGGAGGGCAGTTGGGGGTGAGATCAGGCCAGCAGGGGAGGGCCACTGGGAGGAAGATCAGGCCATCAGGGAGGGCAGTTGGGGGCAAGATCAGGCCAGCAGGGGAGGGCACTTAGAGGCGATCAGGCAGGCAGAGGCATTTAGGGGTGATCAGGCCAGCAGGGAAGAGCATTTGGGAGCGAGATCAGGCCTGCAGGGGAGGGCTGCTGGGGGTGAGATCAGGCCAGCAGGGGAGGGCAGTTTGGGGCAACCAGGCCAGGAGGGGAGGGCAGTTGGAGGCAAGATCAGTCTGGCAGGGGAGGGCCATTGGGGGTGAGATCAGGCCGGCAAGGGAGGGCAGTTAGGGGTGATCAGGCAGGCAGAGGCAGTTAAGGGCAATCAGGCAGGCAGGGGAGGGCAATTAGGGGCTGTCAAGCAGGGAGGCAGAGGCAGTTAGGGGCAATCAGGCAGGCAGGCAGAGGGGTTAGGGCAGGGGTGGGCAAACTTTTTGACTCGAGGGCTACAATGGGTTCTTAAACTGGACCGGAGGGCCGGAACAAAAGCATGGATGGAGTGTTTGTGTGAACTAATATAAATTCAATGTAAATATCATTACATAAAAGGGTATGGTCTTTTTTTTTTTTAGTTTTATTCATTTCAAACGGGCCGGATCCGGCCCGCCGGCCGTAGTTTGCCCACGGCTGGGTTGGGGCAATCAGGCAGGCAGGCAGAGGCAGTTAGAGGCAATCAGGGAGGCAGGCAGGTGAGCAGTTAGGAGCCAGCAGTCCCTGATTGGAATAGGGATGTCCGACAGCCGGTTTTGGCCCGATCCCTGTGGTCCCTGATTGGAGAGGGTGCAGGCTGGGCTGAGGGAACTCCCCCCCCCCCCCCCGCCATGTGCATGAATTCTGTGCACCAGGCCACTAGTGTGTGTGTGTGTGTGTGTGTGTGTGTGTGTGTGTATACACACACATGAGTATTCTGCCTGTTCATCAGGTGCTGAGTCCAGGCAAAATTGCTGACTGAAAAATCATGAGCTACAAAATAGTTATTGTTCTAAAAATATAATTGGTGTGGGTAATATGAAGTAAATGTAACTTACTCTTTTAAATAGAAGATACCTGAAAAAGGCCTTAGAAGATAAAATTTAAGTTCAGGTCTAGAAGGAGTCAGTCATGTGAAGAGTGGTTGAGTGAGCACTCCAAGCAGAGGGAACTGCATGGTCTAAAGCAGCGGTTCTCAACCTGTGGGTCACGACCCCTTTGGGGTCGAACAACCCTTTCACAGGGGTTGCCTAAATACATCCTGCATATCAGATATTTACATTATGATTCATAACAGTAGCATCGCCTAAATATATCCTGCATATCAGATATTTACATTATGATTCATAACAGTAGCAAAATTACAGTTATGAAGTAGCAACGAAAATAATTTTATGTTTGGGGATCACCACAACATGAGGAACTGTATTAAAGGGTCACAGCATTAGGAAGGTTGAGAACCACTGTTCTAAAGCCTCTGGCTAACTTAGTCTGGTGCATTATATGAACTCAAGTAGAACCATGTAAATGAAATATATTGAACAAAGAGAAAAAAGGGAGATGACAAAATGGGGATGTAACCAAGAGCTTTATTATGCAAGGTTTGTAAGTAGTGAGCAGAAGTTGACTTTTATCCCTGAGGGCAGGTGAAAACTAGTAAATCTTTTAAGCAGGGAAGTAATACAATTTAATTTTTATTTTAGAAAAATTAGTGTGGTGAAGACCATGTAGGAGGTATTATAGTAGCCTGGTAAAGATCATGTTCTTTCTCTTAGTAGATATGGAAATTACCTGGGGTTTCTTCAAATTACTTCTTGTGGTAAACTGAGTTTGCCTACATCTAGAACTGTTCCTAAATAAATTTGTGATGTTTTACATACTCTCTATGCCTATATATCGATTAACAAGGATGTTGGTGGAGGCTATAAAAGCCAGTGTAAACAGAAATTTGTACACTTACCTGGCTATATGATGTCATATTTTTAAACAACAAGGAAATGTGTTCCTTGACTTTCTGTTATTTACTTTAAATGCCTTGACCCCCCTCCCCCACAACATTTGCTTTATTCTTTTAGGGATCTGATTTCCAATTTTACTTTAACATCAAAATTTCCCTCAACAATTTTCATTCCCTCACATTTATTTCTTTTAATGATAATTCAAGTAATGAAAAAGAACCATTTGAGATACTAATAAAATCTTTCATCTTTTCTTAAAAAAACAAAAAACACTTTCTTCCATTGTTTTCCATGCAATATGAATTAACATGCTCCATGTCCTTCAATGCTCCACTATACATTGTTTCTTGACTATGTAAATTGTCTTACTCTTCATTTGCCCAGGATTTTATCAAGAATATATATAAATATGTATATGTGTGTGTGTATATATATATGTGTGTGTACATGTATGTAAATTATATTGATGCAGCTGCTGAGCTTCTGATTGGTCCTGCTGAAGGTTGGACTGGCGGTGGCAATTTCCTAAAATTAGACAGCAATGAAGTTTACCACATCAGTTGACTTTTCCTTTTACAAATGATTTCTCTGTAGCAAGTGTTGCTGTTTGATAGCATTTACCCAAAGTAGAACTTCTTGAAAATTGGAATCAATCCTCTTAAACCCAGTGACTGCTTTATCAACTAAGTTTATATAATATTATAAATCCTTTGTTCTCATTTTAACAATCTTCACAGAATATTCATCAAGAGTAGTTTCAATCTCCAGAAACCACTTATTTTGCTTATCCATAAGAAGCAACTCCTCTTCTATTAAAGTTTTGTGATATTGCAGCAATTTAATCACATCTTCAGGCTCTACCCTTAATTCTAGTTCTCTTGCTATTTCTATCACAGCTACAGTTACTTTCTCCTCTGAAATGCAGACCCCTCAAAGTCATCCATGAGGATTGGAATCAACTTTATCCAAACTACTGAAAATGTTGATATTTTGACCTCTCCCTGTGAATCACAAATGTTCTTAATGGCATCAAGAATGGTGAATTCTTTCCCAAAGCTTTGCAATTTACTTTGTGCAGATATATCAGAGGGATCATTATCTATGGCAGCTATAAACTTATAAATGTATTTTTAAATAACAGACTTGAAAGTCAAAATTACACTTTGATCCATAGGCTGCAGAATGGATATTCTGTTATCAGGCATAGAAACAACATTAATCTTTTATATATATCCATCAGAGCTCTTGAGTGACCATATGCTTAATTCATGAGTAGTAATATTTTTAGATATTACTACTACATGAGTAGTAATATCTTCTTTTTTTGAGCAGTGGGCATTAAAATATTGAGTAAATTATGTTGTAAATAGATGTGTTGTTCCATTTATGGAGCATAGGTAGAATAGATTGAGCATACTTCTTAAGGGCCCAAAGACTTTCAAAATGGTTAGAACACAGGCTTCAACTTAAAGTCACCAGCTGCATTAGCCCCTAACAAGAGAGTTAGCCTATCCTTTGAAACTTTGAAGCCAGGCATTGACTTCTCCTCTCTAGCTATGTAAGTCTCAGATGACATCTTCTTTCAATATAAGGCTGTTTTGCCCATGTTGGAAATCTGTTGTTTAGTGTCGCCACCTACATTAGTAATTCTGGCTAGATCTCCTGAGCAACTTGCAGCAGCTTCTAGCTCAGCACTTGCTGTTGCACCTTGAACTTTTATGTTATGGAGATGGCTTCTTTCCCTAAACCTCATGAATCAACCTTTTCTGGTTTCCAACTTTTCTTCTGCAGCTTTCTCTCCTCTCTGACTTTATAGAATTGAAGAGAGTTAGGGCCTTGCTCTGGATCAGGCTTTGGCTTAAGGGAATGTTGTATCTGGCTTAATCTTCTATCCATACCCCTGAAACTTCATACCAGCAGTAAGGCTGTTTTGCTTTCTGATTCATGTATTCACTGGAATAGCACTTTTAATTTTCTTTAAGAACTTTCCTTTGCATTTAAAACTTACCTAAACTATTTGGCACAAAACCTGACTTCATTGCTAAGCTTAATCATTTCTCGCTTTTGGTTTAGGGTGAGAAACATGTGACTCTCTCTTTCTTTCTTTTTTGATTTTTTTACAGAGAGGAAGGGAGAGGGATAGAGAGTTAGAAATAACGATGAGAGAGAAACATCGATCAGCTGCCTCCTGCACACCCCCTACTGGGGATGTGCCCGCAACCAAGGTACATGCCCTTGTCCGGAATCGAACCTGGGACCCTTCAGTCCACAGGCCGACGCTCTAGCCACTGAGCCAAAATGGTTAGGTGACTCTCTCTTTCATTTGCACACTTAGATGTAGGCTTATTAATTGGCCTAATTTCAATATTATTGTGTCTCAGGGAATAGGTGGACAATGTATTGGTGGAGTAGTCAGAACACACACATTTATCAATTAAATTACTCTGTATTTAAATGGGAATGGTTAATGGCATCCAAAAAAGTTACAATAGTATCATCAAAGATCATTGATCACAGATTATAATAAAAATATAATAATGAAAAAAAATTTCAATATTGTAAGATTTACCAAAATGTGACACTGACATGAAGTGAGCAAATGCTTTTGGAAAAATGGAGTCAATAGACTTGTTTGATGCAGGGTTGCCACAAACTTTCAAATTGTAGAAAACACAGTATCTGTGAAGGGCAATAAAGCAAAGAGCAATAAAATGAGGTATGCCTTTTTTTTCAAGTAGCAGTTATTGTTTTATTTTCCATTTTTCTGTGAGAAAATGAAGTATGCCTGTATATATTTATGAAATACATATAAATATCCATTTATATGTATAATATATCTGAACATTAACCTGCAATTAATCATACACATAATTGTAAATTCCATTTAGTACTGTAAATAGAGTTCTAACCTGGATATTAACAAGAAGTTCCGACTTTAGGTAGGCTCATTAAAGAATCATTAAAGAATGGTGCTATTTAAATTGTTGCTAGGAGCTATTGACATGATTTATGCCAGTGCATGCCGTGAGTAGAGTAGTGTATTTCACAGCTCATTTTGCTTTCTGTGGAGACATTGGATTGGTATGAAGCACAATTAGAAAATGTAACTATATTATTAGAAGCCATCACAACTACCCATTGACCAATCCATGGCGACAAAGAAATGTGGAGATATAAAAAGACATTGGATTGCCATGGCTGCATTTGCCCGGTGATTTGCATGTCGGCCCACTCACCAAAGACTTGTTGGCTCATTTCCTGGTCAAGACCATGTACCTTGGTTGCAGGTTCCCTAGCCCAGGTAGGGGCATGTGCGGGAAGCAACCAATTGATGTGTCTCTCTTATGTTGATGTTTCTCTCTCCCTCCCCCTCCTCCCTCCTTTCCTCTCTCTCTCTAGAAATCAATGGGAAAAAAATATTCAGGTGAGGATTAAAAAGAAATTGGATTTGTAGTATTTTGAGAGTGTTTTGGAGAGCCAAGACATTAAGATAATCACCAAATAGTTCTCTCTGGCTGCTCAGTACATTTGAAATTCTTTAAATACTATTCTGTAAATTAAAAAAATATAATAAATAAAATTTACTAAATTTTAGCATTGGTTAAGAGCAAACCTTTTAATAGATTGGTGCACACATGCCAGAAAACCTTAGTAAAATATTTAATCAAGGGTAATAATTTAGATAGTTGAGCCTCACATGGTCAAATAATGCTGACATTTGAATTCTAATGCCTTAAGCAGGTACAACGATTTCAGTTCAAACTCTAACCTGGAACTCTTTGTCTTGCTTTTCATTTTCTTTCAGTCGGCTGCATCTTTGTGTTTGTAATAGCTATAACAGAAGCATTTTTCTATTTCTGATGATCTGTTAGACACTGTACAGATAATGCTGCATTATGCCGAGGGAACAACAGTTCATGCTGGCCTATTGAACCTGACATTCTCTTCGAAGGAACAGAGAAAAATGAAAGAATAGATGATATTCTCATCTAGAACACCAAGTCAGCTTCCTTTCTCAGACTCAGTTTGTGGTCCCTTTATACCCTTTGTCCTCTAGTTGCATCTTTATTCTACCGTGGGCAAAAGGAATGAAGATAACAGCTAGATCAAAGGTATTTTGAAAAAGAAGTATAATGGTGCCATCTCAGATTAGTGGAGTGTTTTTGTCTCTTCAGTGTAAGTGCCACACCAAATACAGTTAACCACTTTTTATCATCATACTACTGATAGAATAAGTGTCTGCTTATTGTTTCTACTTTAAAACCATGGTAACTAAAGCAGAAATAGCTAAGAAATTACAGTTGTGAGAAAATTGATTTCTTTTCTCTCCAAAGCCAAATCCCAATGGATATTTTCTTTTCTTCATCTCTTGTAACATGAATAAATGGGCTGAGGGATGCTGCCCGAATGTCTCTTCTGAGACCAATGGATGATTTTAAGTAAAGATTTCATTAATCCTAAGAATATAATATGTGAAGTTACAATCTGAGGAAAATTTAATGTTTATCATAAAAATTCACCTCTCATGCCCTCATTTTAGTAGTGCTATTGCTTGATTAGACTTACAGATGTTGTAAAATATTCTTTTCTTGCTTTAAACAATTTAAAATTTAAAATTTAAAAAAAATGAGACTTTGGGCATAATGGGAACAAAATAAGCTATCAGTACAATTGTGATATTCTCCCTATGGCAAAATCATCAGTCATGTTGTCTGCATTTACTACTCTGATATTAAAATGATCAAAAACATGAATGTTTGGTAAGTCACTTGGCTTGCAGAGCCCTCTGCTCATAAAATATGAAAACTAAGTAAAATATTAAAAACTCCACTGAAATGGGCAGACAGACTATGATAATTTTGATTCTCAGTAATGTTTATAACATTTATTAAATGCTAAAAAGGTTAGTGTTAGAAGTATCCATTAGTGTGAAATAGCTTGGAGCGCATAATATGTCCTCACCATGTTATGCAGCCTGTCTTAGAGGCATTTAGACAAGAAAATACTTTTGATTAATGTACTATTCATTCCTACTCTACCTTTTACTTAAAAATATTTATAATGTGTTTTGAAGCATATGCAAGTTCTTTTTATAAATTACAGATGTGCCTATTTGCTAAATGGGATTTAAACATTTGGTAGATTTCAACTATCTAAATGCATATGTTTTCTTCCAAGAAAGATGATTCTTTGTGTTTTAATTTTTAAAAAATTAAAAATCTACCTCAGAATTGCATTTTTAATTATCCCATAATGCAAACTATAATGTATCCAATAGTAAGGGTTTATACTATAAAGCCTTAAGACAATAACAGAAATAATATTTAAAAATAGAAAACGAAAGATTTTATTGGAATTCAGGAGGTTTCTATTAATTTCAAATATATGCTAAGGTTTGTCTAGAACACATACATATGCTTACTGAACTAACCAATCATAGTTGGTTCATCCATGGGGATGGCATCTTGGGCAGTCTCTTATAGGAGCCCTCGAAGAGTCCCTTTAAAACTTCTTTATGCAATATGATATTAATGGTTTTGAAAAAATGTAAATAAAGCTCTGATACCAGTTTCAGATTTGTGGAACTTTTATACAGACTAGAAGAGGCCAAAGGATTAGTGTTGGCATTCATAGGTCAGGGATATAAAACCAGAACAGAACAGTTTATCTTCCTTCCTATAGTAGGATGTGTTATCTCTGAAAAAGATTTTACAATATTTTATACATGAATATTTTCTGGGTCTTTTAAAGGCATCCATAGAGTGGAACAGATGAAAAGACCACAGTTTCATGAGCTGGGACATAGGGTCAAGTAATCAATTTGTTGATCTCTGATTTCATAAACCCCATTTCTGATTATTTTACTTTCCATTGAAACTCTACTATAGGGAAAGAATGATAATCAATTTATAGTCAACATTTTTTACCATGCATTAAAAGGTTGTCATTCATTTGTGTGTGTGTATGGTTTGTGTCTATTTCTGTCAGTGTGTTCATTTAAAAATCTAACAATAAATACAGTTATGAAAATAAAAGAAATTTAAATAAATGACTACTGTAGATTCTTTCCTCTTTTTAATGGACAAAAAGATATTATTTTTCTGATAAACTTTGGTCAATAATATGTCTTCCTGGTGCCCAGATAATAAGACCAAAGAAGAAGAAAAAAGCTGTATAAATTTTAGCCACTAACCAGCGCACTTTGATGCATAATTTTATGGTATAATGTTGTGAGGAATGATCGCTTTACATATCACTCATTTACCATTTATCTCTCTCCACCTGGAGAGTACAATGTAGTAATAGAATCCAGATATTTAATTTATGGAGTTGTGAAGGTATACTAATCGTCAGTGTAGACATTACTTTCTCTTATAATCCAGGTAAGTCTCAAAAAAAAAATTATCTACTTGAAATGGGCACACCTCTCATCTACTGTTATTAGCACTTTGATGTTTATTTTTAAGGGTTTGAAACATAGGAAAAGGCCTTTCTTCAGATATCACTGGGTTTAAGGCAGAATGGGTCAAGTGCCCTCTGTCTGTTCTTAGAATGTAACTGCCCCAAGCTTTTGTGAAGGGTTTGTGAAGGGTTTGTGAAGTACGGTACACACAAATATCAAAATGCATAACAGGATATGGCACCCAAAGCACAATTAACAAAAGAAAAATAGATAAATTACATTTCATCCAAATTTAAAACTTATGTGCTTCAAAGGACATTATCAACAAAGGAAAAAGACAGTCTACAGAATGGGAGAAATTATTGCCAAATGAAAGATACGATAATGGATTAATATCCAGAATATATAAAGAATTATACCTAAAAAAAAATCAAACAGCTCAATTCAAAAATAGGCAAAAAACTTGAACAGAATTTCACCAGAGAAGATATATGAATGGCCAATAAGCAGATGTAAAGATGGTCAATATCACTGTACATGAAAAAGATTCATATCAAAACTACAATGAGATATCACTTTACACCTATTGGGAGGTCTACCATAAAAAAAGTAAAATATAAAAAGAACAAGTTTTGGTGAGAATTCAGAGAAATTGGAACACTGGTGCATTGCTGGTGAGAATATAAAATGGTGCAGTCTCTGTGGAAAACAGTATGGTGACTCACCAGAAAATTAAACATAGAATCACCATATGATCCAGTACTTCAACTTTTAGTTATGTACCTCACAAAATTGAAAGCAGGAACTCAAACAAATATTTGTACACTAATATCCATAGCAGCACTCTTAACAATAGTCAAATGGTGGAAACAACCCAAATGTTCACTGATAGATTAATGAATAAACAAAATATGTCATATATATATATAAATTACATGCTACAATATGGATGCACCTTAAAAACATTGTGCTAAATAAAAGAAGCCAGTTACCGAAGCATACATATTATATGATACATACATATGAGGCACCTTGAATAAGCAAGTTTATAGGCATATAAGCATAATCATAATAGAGATTACCAGATAAGGGAGAATAGGAAGTTATTGTTTAATGGGTAGATAGATAGGTGATATATCGATAGATAGATAGATAGATAGATAGATAGATTATAGATAGATAGAAATTGTGTTTGGAATGATTAAAAAATCTGGAAATGGATGCACAATATTGTGAATGTACTAATTGTCACTGCATTGAGCACTTAAAATGATTAAAATTTTAGGTAATATACATTTTACCACAATAAAAGAATAAAGTGCATAATAAGATCCATATTATTTTACACCATATTAATATATTTTTTGTCAGTGGAAACATTTACTTGCTTTCAAACTCTACATACTGAGGCATTTTATTAAGCAATTTTATTAGGCTCCTTGATGAGTCCCTTTGATCAGTTCTGTTTTTACTCATATAATTTCAAATTTCATTTTTTTATTAAACTCTAGGGGCCAAAGGAATCTGATAGAAGAAAATAAATGTCATGTATTAATAAATGTTATGAATTTTACACTCCAACAGTTCTGTACAAAGTAATATTGCTTTTCTATTGACTTTTGCTGTAAGGTATACAGATGTGTAAATTTGCTTAGGGTATATTTTGTACACCTTATTTTTGGAGGAAGATTGTTTAAACAAGGTAAACATTTCAGCATTTTCAATGCATATTTTACTCTTTATTTTATTTTATTTGAAAAAGTTTCATGGAAAAAAACCAGACTGCACTTTCTATAAATTAACTTCAATCTTTTTAGAGGAACATATATCGTGTATGTCACCTCCATTTATTAAAAGGGTAAACTTGCTTTTAAATTGGAATGCATTGACATATAAAGGAGAGAAAGCTGGGTTCTAAGATTTGCGTTCTGTCACTGACTAGTCCTGTAACTTTGAGATAGTGTTTTCACATGTCTGGATCTTGTTTCTCATTGGCAAATCAAGAGTCATTGTACTAGATGTCTGATAAGATCCTTTAAATGAATAAACATGGTTGTGATCCAAAAAACTTTATTAACAAAGCAGTCAGCAGGTTAGATTTGGTCAATTGGGGTATAGTTCGCCAACTTCTGATTTAGAATACTGTTAACATTTTAAAATTAATATATTATCATGTAATCACAGAGACTATTGGGAAAGTTGTTTTTAAATAAAACAGAATTAGAAATAATGAAAGGGTGGTACTGTTGTATTTTTCTCCTTTAGATGTTGGATTAATTAAACAAAAGATACCTGAACGTAGAGCTCTATTATACTTCAAGTTCTGGTGGAGCTCTTGAAAATCAATTATGCACCAAGTTTGGGTAGATAAAGAAGTATATACATAACTAAGTAAATTTGTTATTCAAATTGGGCAAAATGAACATCTCATTTCTACTAAGTAGAAACAAATGGAATATTTTTTAAAATGTAGATTAGCTGAACTAAATGTATGTGCAAACTATGTTTTCAACTGTTGTAGTTCTTTTCTCTGCCTAAGGCACATATTATTACTTTAAGCAGTAAAATCAAGTAGGAATATTTAATATGGGTAAGCTCGTGTTGACATTCACATATATTATATTATTTAACTAACACAAAAATAACACTACGAAATTTGTGGTAATAATTATTTTGCAAATGAGGAAACTGTATTTCAGATGGCTCAATTAATAAGTATATGTATAATCAGTTTCAAAACTATCTGAGTAGCTTCAAAGGCTCATCCCTATTTCTCCTGCAGATATCACAAATCTCATTTTTTTATTTTACTCTTAGTTGACCATATATGAAACGATGAGGGAAAAACATAACAATATCTAATCATGTATTCACAACCAAGAGGAAAATGTAGTAGAGATAATTCAAGTGAGTAAAAGCCCTTCCAGGTTTTTCTATTAAAATTATGAATATTCATTAGTTATTGGGCACCATCCTTTTGATAAAGCTTTAGTTGGTCTTGTGGTGGCTTCCTTGTAAATGAAAGCCTGTGTTGATTGGCTTTTGCTTTGCTCCTCTCTCACTCTAACCATTATCTCACTCGTGTGCTCTGGGATTACCTCTCAAACAAACTACCCGCACATATGTCCATGCCTAGGGATCCATTCCTGAGGGAAAATCAAGCTAACACGCAACTTTCTTAGGTAGCTCTCTCTAACCACACTCAATCCCCAGAATGCCTCAGATATCTCTCCTGGCAATTCCTAAAGCACCCATGGCTTCGTTAATAACCTAAGATCAATATACATACTTTAAACTTAACTAGAAACCTATTGCTATTATAAGGTACTAGAGGTCTGGTGCACGGAATTCCTGCATTAGGGGATGGTCCCTCGGCCCAGCCTGCACCCTATCACAAATCGGGACCCCTCAGGGGATCGGGCCTAAACTGGCAGTCAGACATCCCTCTCACAATCTGGGACCACTGGCTCCTAACTGCTTGCCTGCCTGCCTGCCTGATCGCCCCTAACCACTCGCCTGCCTGCCTGATCGCCCCTAACCACCTCTGCCTCGGCCCCTGCCCTTGCAGCTTCATTCAGAATGATGTCCGGAAGGTCGTTCGGCTGTCTGTTCTAATTAGCATATTACAATTTTATTATTATAGATTCTACAACTGTTATAATTATACTAGAGTCCCGGTGCATGGATTCATGCACCGGTGAGGTCCCTGAGCCTTGCCTGTGCCCTCTCGCAATCCGGGACCCTGAGGGATGTAGCAGTGCCAAAGCGGCAGGCAGCTGGGGTGGAGTCCCAGCTGGGGCTGGGCCCAACTCCACTGCCACTCATCCTGGCCCCACTGGGCCTGCCGCCACCACCTGGTAGCTCTGCCGTGGAGGTGGGAGAGGCTCCCGCCATGGCCACAGCTAAGTTTGCCAGCTGTGAGCCGGCTTTTGGCTGAGCGGCGCTCACTGACCATCAAGGGGCAGCTCCTGCATTGAGTATCTACCCCCTGGTGGTCAGTGCGCGTCATAGCGACTGGTTGACCAGTCGTTCCAGTCATTTGGTCCTAATGGTCACTTAGGCTTTTATATAGATAGATTGGTCTCCCCTTTGTTGACCCTTTACTGTATATACTGACTACAATACCTTTGAGCATTTTATATATTTCTTGACCCTTGATATTTCATCTGTTTTTGCTTTTCCTTCCCAAATAATTGCTAAGGCGTGGAAGGGGTGGGGCACAGTTTGCACATTTTTAAAAATTTCGAGTATTTCAGACTCACAAAGTAACTGCAGGTCGTTAGATACTGACTTAGTGTGATGCTTCATAGTTCTGCAGGAAGCTACATATTTTTTGACAATGGAACACACATTTTCAGTTCAGAATTAAAAGAGGAAGTTTCTCTTTATGCTACATGGAGAAAATTCTCCTTTGTAATCATGTCATGACACAGAATGATGTTCAGAAGAAAATATGTAACCTTCAAAGAGTGGGTACAGCAGCACACATCCATTTCTGCTGACAAGTAAGCTGAGAGGCAGTTGCTATTTTGCATTGTGTTGTGTTAGGAAGCGAAGTGTTCTGAAGTTAAGTGATTTAAAACTCAATACTTAATGTAGGGGTAGAGACATAAGTAAAATCTAAGAGTTCACTTTCTATTTTGCCTGGAAGCAACAACTGTACATGGAAGTTATGTGAACATTAAACGAGGAAGAAGCAAGGAGATTCCCAGCACCTTTAGCAAATAAAGGTAAGTTTTTGTGTCTATCAAGCTGTCACAAAAGAAAGCACATGGAGAATGCAAAGCCTTTGCCTCCTGAATTGTGCAAGGGAGCTTAGTGAGAGCAGAAAACTCAATGGCAGCATCAGGTAGGATGATCAGGTACACAATGTGATGGCAGCAGATAATTCACAGACACTGGGAGAATTGCTAATATCTAAAATAGTTAATTATAAATTTTGTGAATTCGGTTCATTTTGTTTTTATAGCTTAATTTTTAAACGTTTTATTCCCAATCTCAGATGTCCAAAACTGACTAACAAAAAAGAATGAAAGGCCTAGCCTCATCAATTTATGTCAGAATGTGCTCTATTTACTCTTGCTTTCAGTTTTGAAAAAAGTATTTTACTGACTGAACAGTTTGTAGAGAGAACAATTAGAATCAAAGAATTCAAAACATACTTTTACAAACAGGATACATCTAAAATTTTCCACTTGAAAGGTGTGGTGAGACACAATTTTGTTTGAGACATTAGCTTTGGGGAATTAATAAAAATTGTATTTTTAATTACAAATGGAAGGAGCAGTTGGAGAAGCTGTTCTTCGCCTTTACCTCTACCATCACACGAATAGTGAGTAATAGTCACATGAGTAAGCATCTCCATAGGCATGAATAAATTTTGCTACAAATTTTAAATAAATGTCAGCAATAATCATGTACTATGATCTTCAGGGTAGGTAAGATAGACTATAATGTCATCCTATTTTTCATACTGCAGAAGACAGATTTAAAATGAGGAGAGTAAACAATTCATATACTTTTTCTTTGTATTATTAATGCATTCTTTTGCATGTGAAGGGGACCAAAGTTTTGCCTCCCTAATTTGTGCCTTTTGGGATACTGATTTTAAGCAGGTGAACAAGAAACAAGAGTCAGAAAGAATCTTTGACCCTTCCCTTTCCTGCCTAAGAGATGAACGGGGAAAAGCCTACTTCCGGAAGGGAATCGTAACATATTCACCTTAGTATTAGCTAGGAAGGATCTACGCAGGAGCCTGTTAGCTCCATTTCTCCATTGTTTCCTAGCAGGCATTCATATACAAAGTCCACACCCATCCACCTTTACTCCTCCTCACAGTGTTTTGAATTAGTTTCAGCTTATACTTATTGCAGTATTAATTGTGAATATGTCTATAGTATTGCTACTGTCCTTCAATCATCTTAAGAGTATTTATCTTCTAATTAAGAAGTTCAAGATTTATGCTTTGGATCCTTATGTTTTCCTATAGGCAGCAAAGTCTTTAAAGGTTCTAAAGTATACTGTAAGAGGTAAATCTGGTTACATTGATTTTACCTGAGTTTTAAAAAACACATGTACATATAGAATCACGGAATCTACTTTTTTGCTTAATTATCTCTCTTTCTCCCTTATTTTTCTGTCTCTTTTGTGAAAAAATTCAACTACCCATTGGGAGATGTTTTCTTCATATATTAGCACCACCCATTATTTAATTCTAAAGCCTAAGAAAGACTAAATATTCAAAGTATGGGTTTAAGATTATGAATTATATGTACTCAAAGGGCATATTATCATAACAATACATTTTAATTTTGTGACTTAGTATACCTTTAGAGGAAGGAGGCAAAACCAGATGTTAAAAACATTTATTTTAAATAAAATTGCTTTGCAGTGTTCTGGAAACCATACATAGCTTTCAAATGTTTTTGTCTCTAAGTTAATTCACAGGGACAGATAATCTCTTTTGGGAGACCAGTGATGCAAGAACAGATCAGCTCCACCTGTTTATTACCCTACCAGCCTCTAAACAGAATTCTGCTTTAAGTTACATTTGTGAGGCTTTACTTGATTTGCTAATGCCAAGTATAAAGAGATCATTTAATTTAAAAAACTTAGAATTGTAAAGATTATAAAGCCATAAGATATAAAGTCAAAAGAAATTTATGGACTATTGCATCAAATCTTATAGTTTCTTAAAGTGTGTGTGTCTGAGTGTCTTAGTGTGTGTGTGTGTGTGTGTGTGTGTGTGTGTGTGTATAAAGAGAGAGAGATACTAAAGTTCAGTGAGTTAGAATGGCCATTTAGTCTACTTACATTGGACCACCAGTGTCCTGAATAACTAACATGACTTCTGGGAAACACTGAGGCTAATTGGGAAAGTCACACATAAATTTATTAGGAAAAGGTACTTTTGTTTATGTTTTCCTCACAAAATATATGCAAATAAAATCAAAATACCAGAAATAAAAACACTATTAAAATTGTAAATTATTAAACATATATTGGTTAATTATTCACTTTGTAAATATTTTATTTTCTGAAATAAAACTGCCTGTGTTCATTACAGTGGCATTCATGAGTTCCCCCCATTGTCTTTTGATAAGCTGATTGGTGGCATTCTATTTAGTAAATCCTGGTAAGTAAACAATATGATGCAGAGGCATAACCTCAACCCCAGGCCTTTGTCAATAAGCTCCCTCTTTGCTCCAAACTAAGATAAAAGTGTCATCTTCTTTTTCATATTTCAGATCACTTCTGCACTTTACATCGTGTGGAGTTTGAAACTTTTATTTTGACATTTAAGGAAATAGCTGTCACATAATTTTTTCTTTTGTATCTTTCCTGCTAATAAAGAACTGGCTTTCCTTATCTAGCAAAATATTTTCATATGCAAACTACAGTGACATGGTTGCCAACCTGGTTAAAAGTTTTGCATTAAGAGTTGTCATTTCTTTATACTCATAGAAATGCTCTCACTAAACTAGTACACCGCTCTTTATGCCGTCAGGATTCTTGGGAAATTGAAAGCGCAGAGATGGGAATAAATGTCAACTCCTGATCAAACAAAGAAGAATAAAGAAGGATTTAAATAATAGACTAATCCATTGTTGACAGAATGTTCTTAAGCCCTTTTGAGAGAGACACTATCTGCTCTCTGCAAATGTCAAACCCACTAGCTGCTGCTTCTTGAAAGAGTATTGCTTACACAATTGTTACGAAGGCTATTTGTTTTTGGAACCCTCGTACTTCTCCTTTCAGAGTCTTTTATTTCTCTCTCTTTATTGATTAAGGTATTACATATGTGTCCTTATCCCCCCATTGCCACCCCCCGACTCAGCCCTCACCCACCTGGTGTCTGTGTCCTTTCAGAGTCTTTCTCTTCATACTTATCTCCCTACTCCCTCAGAAGCCTGTATAATATCATATTCCAGACATCACAAGTTACATAAAACAAAGCCAGTCATTTAATAGAATTAAGAGAACAGTCTATGACCCTGGCAGGTTTGGTTCAGTGGTTAGGAATATTGGCCCATGGACCAAAGGGTCACCTGTTCGATTCCCAGTCAACGACAAGTACCTGGGTTGCAGGTTCCCCAGCCTAGGTAGGGGCACAGGGGTAACTGATGTTTCTCTCTCTCTGCTCCTCCTCCCTCCCTTTCACTCCCTCTAAAAATCAATGGAAATAATATTCTCAGGTGAGGATTTTTTAAAAAAAGAGGATGTTATGATTGCGCGCGCGCGCGCGTGTGTGTGTGTGTATACAAGTGTTACAAATGGTGTAGTGCATATGTGAATCTACTTTTGAAGCACTGACTCATTCCTTAGGTACCACTAATTGTTGTCATAACTAATTGTGGACTTTAGAAATAACACAGAGAGCAGCGTTTTTATTTGGAATCCCTTATTTTCTAAATGTCAGTTTCTATTAAGGCTGAAATCTATCTCTCCCCATCCCATCCTCTAAATTCATATGTTGAAGTTCTAACCCCCCAACAACTGAGTATGTGCCTGTATTTTGAGATGGAGCTTTTCAATAGGCAATTAAGGTGAAATGAGGTCATATTGGTGGGCCCTAATCTTAAAAGAGCTGAAGTGTTATGAGTAGCAGAAATTGGGAGCATTTCATTTCACCAGTGCATGGATCATTCATGTATTGCTGGCAAACCGTTTCTGAGGAAGTGTGATGGAAAAATAGAGTTGACATGGAAGCACAAAGGGAGATTGCCCTTGGCCTACTTTAGTTGGAAATTTATCTGCATTGTTACTGTATGCTTCTGCCAAGTTTTTGTTTCCTAATGTGCATTCTGACACTAGTAATTCAGGGTCAAAACTCACCTCATTGGCAATAAAGGAAACAGCAAGCCAGCATCTACATATATAACTCTTGCATGATTTAACTAAGCAGAAGCAAGACTATTGCCAACTGGAAATTCACCACAAAAATATCCTCAAGTGTGCTAAATCCTAGTGTTAATTAAAATTAAATAAGGAAATTTATTAACTGTTTTAGATCACTAGGGCACTGTTCAGTTCAACCTAAGGCAATAATTTTCTAACTTTCACTCAAATGACCCATTACAATTAATGACATGTTAAAAAAAATTGCTTATTTTCTCCAAGCAAGTTCATAGGAGTACTGGCTAGAAATTATCTAAATTGTATTAGATGACATAATAAGGAAAGTTCATTGAGTGATTAGGGAGAAAAAATTTATTTTACATTAGAACAGTTGAATGTATCTTTTTAAAATATCACCAAATGGTAGCTCCCCCAGTACAGATAATTTATCACAAGTCACGTGAATTGTGATATCAGAGCTTTTGAGTGAAATAGTCACATCCAATTTTAATGAGAGAGTTTTAAGTGCAAGGGGATTGTTTAGTTGTAGGAGTTCCTTCTATATATTGGAAATCAACCCCTTAGCAGATACATGGTTTATGAATATTTTATTCTGTTCTATATGTTACCTTTTCACTATTATTTCCTATGCTGTGCAGAAGATTATTGTTTGACATAATCCCACTTTATTTTTGCTTTTATTGCCGGTGATTTTGACATTCTTGTCAAATTTTGATTGCCTGTGTATGTGTGAGCTTATTTCTGAGTTCTCTATTCAGTTCCATTGGCCTGTTTGTCTGTTGTATGCTATTACCATACTGTTTTAACCACTGTAGCTTTGTAATAATTTGCAGTCAGGTAGTGTGAGGCCTCCAGCTTTGTTCTTTCACAAGATTGCTTTGGCTGTACTGGGTATTTTGCAGTTCTGTATTAATATTTTCTACCTACTAGATGCCAATAGCATCCTGTTCCGTGGACCACCCCAAAATGTTTTCATATACTGCCAAATCTCCCCTGGGATGCAAAGTGTGTCCCTGAGCCACTGACCTACAGGACTTGTATAGAGAGATTTGTGGTGTGTTAAAGGCTATCACGTTCCCACTTATGCAGGAAGTTCTTTTAGGCAGCAGAGGAGTCAGAGCCGCCTACCAGGAGGTCAGGATCCGGGCACATTGTTGAACACGGAACCTGAGAGCATATCTCTCCCAACCACTTTGCTGGGCAGGGAGTGGTGCTGATGACAGACCGAGGAGAAATTGACCCCACGGTGATCAACATAATATGGAATACACCGTGGTGAGGTGGAGAATTGGGAACAGAGTAGTCAGCCTAGGTGAGACTTGTAAACACTATACTTAATCTCAAATTGTTCCATTTCAAATTACTTCTCATCAAATATTACATCAAAATTACTTCCAAGTAATACAATTAAAAATAAGAAATCTTTTTCTTTCTAAATTTTCAAGGAAAATGTTTCTCTATTCCAAAAATAAAAGTTTGAAGGAATGAATACATTTTTTTTTTTTTTGCTGTTGTAACAGAAAGACATTTTAAAACTGTTTTAATTGCTGATTAGTGATAAAGGGGAAAAAGCATTATTTGTATTATTCTGGTCTTTTAAAAATGAATTGTACCACACAAATATATACAATGTAATGTTTATCTCAATTTAGAACAGGAAGGATAAAGTGTAAATGAATAAAACACATTTAAAAAAGAAGAATACATATTTTACAGACATTGATCAAAGGACAGAGCCTCTCTCCGCACTAATTCCTACCCAGCCCCTAACTCCTCACTCCCAATAACATACTCCTTAATTTATTTTTGTATTTGTTCATCAGTTTTTGTGTTATTTTCTCTTATCTACATCAACTTGGATGCTCTTGGATGGAGAACTGCACAGCTAGATTAACTCACATTGAACAATACCATTGACTCTATGGCATAGAGGCATCTTTCAGAGAGGCACTCAGCAAATGGCTTTGGTCAAATGTGGTACTCAGTATTTCAATGAGTTGATGTTTCCCTTTAAGAGTCAAGTTCCGAGTCATACCATTTAAAATGAGCTGGATTCATTACTCACAGTATGTATATACATAGTGAAAGCCTGGGTTATTAGCAAACAGCCTCAGTTATGCAGAATATATATATTTTTAAGTAGCAAGTTTATAGAGTTATCTTTAAATTAAAATGTCAGCAAGATATGCATCTAACTCTAAAGAAGTATGTAGAGCCATTGTCAGGTTACAAAGTGGTTTTAAATTGCTCATTAAATTAAGTATACTGACTTAATAAACTTGGACCTTTTCCATTTTCTTAACTATCAAGGAGACTACGGTCTATTAAAGTTGAAATATTGGGAAGTGACACTAAAACTGAACAGAAGGCAGTGAAGCAGTATTTGTAAAAAGCAAGCTCTGTACTTCATCACATATAACCAACTGATAGCTCCAGATAATATTTAATATTTTAAATGACACAACTCCTAAGATAAAGTTACATGTTTCATCTCTTACCTGTCCCTCCTTCAGCTATACCTGAATATAAACACACAAATACATACATTTACATGTATAATGCATAGGTACAGATTGATACCTATTAATCCCCTACCCTCTCTATCCAGAATAAAGAGCAGAGAGTTCCCAGTAACCTTGATTTCTCCGGAATGTTCTTCATCAAGTTTCTCATTTATTCCCTTCCAGAAGTCAACCCCTCACACATTTTGTATTAACAATTGGTTTGCGCATTAAATGTTTTGCTATATTATAATTTATCTGTAAATATGTTTATTAATTTTATTTCATTTTTATATCAATAGAAATGTACTTTCTGTGGGACTTGTATTCTCTGGGACTTGATTTATTTTTTGCTTAAAGTTATATATTTATCATTCAACATTGTTGATGCATGTACCTCTAGTTCGTTTATTTTATTTTTCTCTCTGTCATTGTTCCATTGCTTAAAGCAGTTTTATCTCTGGTTTTGGAATTACTTGTTTCTAGTGTATGTGCATCTTCATATTTACAAAGTAATGTCACCAATTTTTCAAGTTGGTTATACTTAGATACACGCTGGCTAATGTGGTCATTAAAATAAAAGTATTAGTGAATAAACATCAGGTAATAAAATGAAAAATAAATTAATCTGTAAAATAGATTTGATATAAAAATAGGAACTCAGTTCAACTGTTAAAGAGATGAAAATATTCCATTTCAACATGCCTGTGATAAAAATTGAAGAAGGACAAATTAGAAAGAATGAAAAAAGGTAATATTCAAATAGGTGATGTTTGATAATTTTACAAATTGATGAAAGACTTAAATTCTCAAATTCAAAACGAGAGAATATCCTGAAGGAAAAAATAACATAATGATAAATAAATAAAAATAGTATTCCATCAAGGTACAATATGTGGAATCTGAAGACCATGAAAGACAAAGTAATATCTTAATCAGAAAAATAAAGATATCCTACTAGGAAACAATTGGGAATTATTAGAGAACAGACATTGGAATATGCTTTCAATGTGCTGAGGAAGAGTAATAGCTCACCTGAAATCCTGCACTGGTCCAAATCATCATTCCTTTATGATGATAAAATACAAACATTTAAAAACACACACAGATATATAGAAAAAAAAACATAAAATTTGCTACTTGCTAATATCATTGAGAAGTAAGAAGTAAATGAAATAAACAGTGGCAATGGAATTAGTAAAATGAATGTCTCTTTAGCAGTCATGATTTTAAAAAACCAAAAAACAAAACATAGCTCTGGCCAGTGTGACTCCGAGGTTAGAGCATTGGCCCGTCCACCAAAGAGTTGCAGGTTGGATTTCTGATCAAGGGCATGTACCTGGGTTGCAGATTTGATCCCCAGCACTGGTAGGGGCACTGCAGGAGAGGCAACCAATTTGTTTGTTTCTCTCACGCCAATCTCTCTCTCTCTCTCTCTCTCTCTCTCTCTCTCTCTCTCCCCCTCTTTCAAAAAAATGCAAACAAACAAATAAACAAATCTTCAAGGAACTATCACACTGCTAAAAAAAAAAAAGAACTAATGAAACCAAGTAGTCCTACGTAGAAGAGACTGCATAATATATTGGTGAATAATAAGAGCAAAATGCTGAAATTGTGTTTAATATAACATATTTCATGAAACAAGACCATGTATGTAATGGTGTGTGTGTATACATATACATGAAAATATATCTGTTTAAACATTATTGTGTATGCATGGAGAAAAGTATGAAAAGAGAAATACTAAGTTTAAAATATTTAATTGCAACTGAGAAATTTGAGAAGAAAAAGGAGAAAAGTAGAGAAGAAGAAAAGCAATGTAACTATAAAAAAGTAATATTATAAAAGGCTAATACAATTTATTTAAAACATAATTTTCAAAATATTTGATTATTAAAGATTAAATATATTTAATTAAAATTTGCAGAGTTTGTATTAAATGTTTTAAAATCCAAGCAAAACTTTGTATTTGTGAACAAAAGACAGACAAAATATATGTATAAGGTTCATTGTGACATGTTTTATACTACTACAAAAGTGAGTAATGGAATATCATTAAATGAAAAATAATTCTAAGATGCAGAACATTGTATATATTATAATCCATTTAAGAGAGGAAAATGTGCATAATATACACTATGTATGTACTATCATGATACATTCCAAATGTTGATCACTTCTCGGCACAGGATGAGAATGAGTTAGTTGTAAAGAGATATTGTCTTAATTTTCAATACACGTGGCATATTCTTAAATTATTTACAGTTTGATGTTCATATATTACTTTTGTAAATTTTGAAAGGGAAAATCTTGTTCTCAGAAAAAATATAGCTTTTTATTAAGTTTGAGGACTGTGAAATAGCCTTTTCTCAGTGATATTAACAAAGATGTAAGAGTGGACATTTTTTTATGAGTTTTAATTCACCTTCTGTATTTTGAATGGTAAAAAGGACATGTGTGACAAATTTGTGTGTTTTTTCTGAAATTTTTTTCTCTCAGAAAACACAAAGTAAAATTAAATAAACATGTGCATGTATAAAGCCCTGCTCAGTAATGATCTCAGTAAATGTGCAAAGTTCTTAGTCTGACACACAAAGCTTTCCAGATCTGTACTCACATGAACTTAAATTCCACATACATTTCAATTAATTTTAACCAGACTATTTCTTCTAATGCCCAACAACATATTGTACACACCCACCTGTTTTACCACTTATGGCTCTAATTTTGGAATTTTCTCTTTTTCTACCTGCTGAAATGCTAACAGCTATTGAAATCCAACTTGTGTCACTTCCATAATTATTCTTTGACCCTCTGGTAATTGCTCCTTCCCTTGTATGTTCACACACTCTGTCTTCTATTAGAGATTAATTGTGCATATTTCAGTCTTTACTGCTAGACCCATCTTCTTTAGAGCAGAGGTTATGTCTTAATTATTACTGAATCTCTATCTGTTCTTAGAAAAAGACCTTTACATAGCAGATGTTGGATTAACCAGAAAGTAATTGTGAGATGTTCTCACTTCACTGTGTCCCACAGCATGGATCTTAAGAGAAGATTGGTGATGACAGGTGGTGACTTTCTGAAATTTCTTAATTCTACATGTCACAGATAAAATAAGAACTAGAATCAGATTTATGCAGTAATTAAAGGGTGTAGGAAATCTTACCTTTTTACAACAACATGGATGGACCTGGAGAGTATTATGCTAAGTGAAATAAGCCAGTCAGAGAAAGTCAAGTACCATATGATTTCACTTACATGTGGAATCTCGTGAACAAAATAAACTAACAAATTAGAAACAGATCATACAGACAGAAAACAGACTGACAGCTGTCAGAGGGGAAGGGAGATGGAGCTGGATGAAAAAGGTGAGGGGATGAATAAAAACAACAACAAAAAACGGACACAGACAACAGTATGGTGATTACCAGAGAGAAAGGGGAGTCGGGGGAGGTAGAAGGATGTAAAGGGGGGATAAGTGGGGATGGAAAGAGACATGACTTGGGGTGGTGAACACACAATATACAGATAATGTACTATAGAATTGTACACCTGGAACCCATATAATTTTATTGACCAATGTCACCCCAATAAATTCAATAAAATTTATTTTAAAATGAAAAATAAGGGTGTTTTAAAATAATCTCCAAATGTGTATAATTTGCAATGTAATATCAAAAATGATTAATTGGGAATATACCCTGTAAGAGTATTTTTAGGTAGCACTCTGTTAATCGCTTTTATTCAATTAGATTATAAATGAAAAGTTCTATTTCATCCATACTGCTATACATCATTTCTTTTCATTTTATTTTATTTTTTTATTATTGACATCATTAGCTATCACCCCCACTTTCTCCACCTTTACCCACCTCCACCCAGCCCCTGTCCCCTCTTCCCTCCAGCCATCACCATGCTGTTGTCTGACTCTATACATTATACCCATATGTTCTTTGACTAATCCCTTCACCTTCTTTCATCCAGTCCCCCACTCTCCCTTCCCCTCTGACAGCTGTCAGTCTGTTCCATGTATCCATGCCTCTGTTCTATTTTGTTTGTCAATTTATTTTGTTCATTAGATTCCACATATAAGTGAAATCATATGGTCTTTGTCTTTCTCTGGCTTATTTTTCTCATCTTTACTTTTTGACACTGAATTTCATGTTTACATAATTCCCTTTTCAAATGTGCTATAGGATAAAAATCACCACGCTTTAAAAATTTTTTTTTAATTAGGAAGGAAGAAAGGGAAGACAGTTGCCTGGAGAAGTGAGACTGTAGGTCAGAGGGACAAGATCTTTGGTCTGAAGCAAAGACCTGAATCATGGAGGCAACTCATGGGAGGAAAGGGATGGTCTAAGACTTGAGAACTGAAGAGAGTTTCTGACTTCACGTGTAAGGAACATGGCTTGTGGGAAACTGAATACGATGTGTTCTACTCTAAATTGATTCATTAAAAATAATAACTAATTGAAATTCATTTTGCACCAGACTTAATCAATATAGCAAAAAGCCATTTAAAAATTTCCTGTCTCTAGGTATCCATAAATGATATTGAAAAACTCATTGTGTGAAGATGGATATAAAAAAAAGGATGTGAATAGTTTAGAACAATTTTATCATTTCTATTGAAATAAAAAGCTCAAACACATGATATGGCAATGTTGAGTTAGTTACATCATTTTCATGAAAAAACTATATATATATTTGTCATTTATTTCATGCAAGATTAAAATCTCTATGAACAAAATATGTCAAAAATTACTTATAGTAAGCTATTATATATATATATATATATATATATATATATATATATATATATACACACACACACTAGTGGCCTGGTGCACCAAATTTGCACACATTAAAAGGGAATTAATTAGAGGAAATATTTTATTTATTTTTATTTTTTTTTAATTAAATCTTTATTGTTCAGATTACATTTGTTCCTCTTTTTCCCCCCCCCCCATAATTCCCCTCCTCCCAGTTTCCGCCCCACCCTCTGCCCTCACTCCCCACCCACTGTCCTCATCCATAGGTGCACGATTTTTGTTCAGTCTTAGAGGAAATATTTTAATATTGCTATTTGCCCTTTCTCTATAATAGAAGTGTCAGAGATGAAACAAAATTAATAAAATAACTAATAACTTGAGAATATTTAATCAGTTTAAAAATTGGAACATTTGTTTCAGATTTCCCGAGTTCATATATGAAAATTTCCCTCCTGTCAGAGTCTGGGGTGTGCTGCGGGACCTAGAGTCAAGTCCCTGCCCACCCGCACATGCCTCAAAATTACATGAGACCCAAACTCGGCAGGCCCTACCCCTGTCAAGCCCCGCAGAGCAGGGGGCGCGGCCTCAGTTACCCGGATCATCAAGTAGTAAACTATACTTTTATCTCTTGAACCCCTCTCAAAATTTGTATGTATGTAAATTAGCAATAATAGTGAGTGTATAGAATGGTGGTATAAATGAATGAATTTATACATGTAAGCCAGTTGGATACATAATTGGGGTATGGAAATGCCCAATAAATATTAACTATAAAAAAAGATAGGATGTATTTAATCAAGAAATCAGACTGTTGTAAATATAGACTTTATTATGTTTAAAATAAAATAAGTCATGTAATTATAGATGTATTTAATCAAGAAATCAGACTGTTGTAAATATAGACTTTATTATGTTTAAAATAAAATAAGTCATGTAATTATAGATTTTGGAAATATAAAAAAATTAAAGGATAATTTAGCATAGTTCTTCTCACCCAATTTTTGAACACAGGACATAAGAAACAAAAATTTTTACATAAGGCAATTATGATTAAACCAGAAATTATTCATGATTCTGAAATGAGAGAGATGTAATTTACAATGTTTTCTATGCCAAGGTAGCTGAGATCAGAATAGGAAGATAATCATGAGTAGATGCATTTTACTTTAAACTTCCGTCAACTCTTTTCTTGTGGTGAAACTCCTCTAAACATATCAATGAGCACTGCCTCCTTCCTAGGTACCAATATTATGGGGCTGTCATTTCAGAGGGTAGCGTATCTTTCTGCAACTATGCTGGGAGGAATTTGGCAAGACTCATAAAAAACAAGGTTGACTTCACTTGAGAATATTTAATCAGTTTAAAAATTGGAACATTTGTTTCAGATTTCCCGAGTTCAATATCTTTTCTATCAAGAATAAATTTCTAAATATAGAGTAGACACTTATTACAGAGCACTCACCACCAGCATGTCCTTCATAATTCATTTATAGGAAACCATATTCTGTATTCTGTGCTCAGCAATGTCTCAACATTATTTTGCTAATGGAAAACACAGTGATGGAAAAGTAAACATGAATGATTTTTTTTATTTTATGGCAAATTTTTATGACCATATTTACATAGTGTATTTCTAATATAATTTCCAACATGTTCCTAACATAGGATTGTTTTATTTTGCCATACCCTTTTATTCTAATACTAAGTGAACTTTAGTTTGACTTTCCACAGCATCATCGCAATTAGTTGTTTTTGAGTAAATTATGATTTTCTGTTTGTCAACTGAAATTTGATCTCCGCTGGGTTGTAACTGCACTGCCAATAGTCATGAATTATCGCTAGGGTTAGGGACATAGTTTTTTTTTTTTTTTTTTAATTGATTTTTTACAGGGAGGAAGGGAGAGAGATAGAGAGTTAGAAACATCGATGAGAGAGAAACATCGATCAGCTGCCTCCTGCACATCTCCTACTGGGGATGTGCCCGCAGCCCAGGTACATGCCCTTGACCGGAATCGAACCCGGGACCTTTCAGTCCGCAGGCCGACGCTCTATCCACCGAGCCAAACCAGTTTTGGCAGACATAGTTTCTTTTAGAACCCAGAGACACTATGACTTCTATCCAACTTTCCATCCAACTTCTCTAAGAAATTTGGAACCTGATAAAGAAAGTTTTACTCTACGATAAGACTGTGCCTTCTTTTATTGCTTTGCTATTGCTGCTCCTTCTGATTGGGAATTCCTTTCCTTACACACTACCCCAAACTCTGCTATTTAAAACCCAGCATATATATCATTTCCTAAGAAAGACTTCCATAATTCCATCCAATCATCAGGCTACCATAATAACTTGTGTACACATATGTCAGAACATATATACATTTTGAAACATTATCATGATCTTCCTTTGTTATCTCCATCTTTCTAAGCCTGTGAGAGCAGAAACTTAATTTCATCCATCATTTGTGTCTTTTACATTTTGCAGAGTCACAGGCACAAAACTAATGCTCAATTACTATGTATATGTGTATGAGTGAAAATGTCTCATATTGTTCTAATTTTCCATCTGCCCACAGAAAACCAAAACCTTTCATGATTGTCTTGCTCATCCTTTGAATTCGTTAATTACATTCATTCAATTCTTTCTCTGGTCTAAGACTTTGCATATCTACAATATATTGACTTACCTACAATAAACTATGGAAATTCATTATGATAAACCCTAGTGCAGTTATCTGACTATTGAATTATTTTACCAAAGGAAATTAAATGCAAATTACTGCTTTTAACATATTTTTGAATTCTTGAAGGAAACTGAAATATCATTTTAATAAAAGAGTCCATGTTAAAGGGGAAATGGATGCCCCAGTGGAAGATAGTCATTTTGTGCTGCTGAGAACACTCTCCAGGAATCATCAGAAATCTTCTTAATCCCAGGGAGCTCTTTAACAGTGCAGTGACCCTAAAGATGTTAAATAACCTCTTCTTTTAACCAAAGCACGGCAGTTGAATTCAATGCTCCCTGGTGGTTCTTCCATTTCTAATATTATATGCAAACAAATCTGTCCTCTTTGTATTCCTTTTGAATTTATGAAAGTCCACTTCAGTGATTTTATGCTAACCCTTCCAGTATCTAACTTATTCCATTGTCTGGTATAGCTAAGATTTTCCTTTTCTTTTCATGCTTTCTCATTGTAAAAAAAACATGAGCTTGTGGTAACCTTGATAAATTCAAACTGTTTTCACTAGATATTTCTTGTTGTAAGAAGTATAAACATTTCTGTGGGCACTCAGTTTCTTAAAACTCAAATAAAGCTACAATAATGGATTAAGTTCAAAATAGTTTTATGGAATCATTGCTTTTCCTTTAGGTCTGCAATTAAGTAAGCAATAGCCATTTAGCCACATATACTTAATATACTTCTTAAATTTAGACCCACATAAATTAACTATTTTAGAGAACATGACTATGAGAGTAGAGGGAAAAGAGTTGGGATACAGCTTCACATTCGCACTCACTTAATGACAGGGAAGATGTGTGAACTTTTTTTTTTAACAGAATATTGACAGAGGCCTCCTATAATATAGGAATAAGGCTAGAGTAGAACGTGGGACATTTGAAGATGATGATCTTATGACACAGTTTCTGTTGGCCAGCTTTACATTAAATAATGATGAGCCTTATTGATGTTTTGTAAGGTATTGTGATTTATTGAACTTTCGTAAAACAAAAATCTTGAATTTTTATAGGACATGACTGACACTCCTTTATTTTCACGTAGATAATTTGTAAATTGTATAGTTATTTTCACTTTGTTTTTTATTCTTGCAAAAATGTTAAATTTTATGAGAGCAGAGATCATATCTGTCTTAATATTATTGTCAAGCCGGTATCTGACACAGATGAGATGCTTACTAGGCTAGTAAATATTAATTGAATTAATGCCATATAGCCTACTGATTGCCATTGCTCCTGAATGTTTGCTAGTTTTTGTTTTTCTCATTAGTCTCTGAGTTTAGAGGCTATGTGAGGGGTTGAGGACAAATAATCTCAATTCTTTTCTTTGCAGGAAAGATATTTTTTCTAGTGATATTTCAAATGATAGAACTCTTAAGTGCAGTCTTAGAATCACAGATATTTTCAACTCAGATACTGTGCATTGATTAGGATTTGTTGTTCTTTTGTGTTTTTTCAATTATGAAGAGATGTTAGAATGATCTTTATAACTTTATTTCACCTAAAATGTGGTTTTGTTAATGTTTTTGTTTTTTAATAAGCTACATCTTACTACAAATTATTTATATGAAGATATTAGTTAACATGACAATATTCATTTTATTTGCACAGAGCCATGGAACTCAGATTGCTTCTTTTTTTAAAAAAAAATATTTTTATTTATTTCAGAGAGGAAGGGAAAGGGATAGAGAGATAGAAACATCAATGATGAGAGAAAATCATTGATCAGCTGCCTCCTGCATGCCCCCTACTGGGTATCGAGTCTGAAACCCTGGCAGGTGCCCTGACCAGGTATCAGACCATCTGGTTCATAGGTTGACACTCAACCACTGAGCCACCATGGCTGGACCAAATTGATTCTTTTTTGAAAGAAGCAATAACCTCAGTTATTATAGAAAAATTTTGCTTATTATATAATTACATATTCTCACACTGCAGAACATATATCCATGCAGTGCAAGGGAATTTGAGTAAACATGAGTTCAGGACAAGAAGCACTTAGCAGAGAAAATGCTCTGCAATATAATCCATATTGTTAGTATCTCTTGGGCAGGAGGTCAGAGTGAAAGACTAGAGGAAAGCCAGGCAGCTCAACTCTTCCTCCCTCCTCTGGTTTCCTTGGGCTGACTGTATCCTTAAACAAGATCACTGGTTCCTAAGAGCTGGGTAGCTTCACACAACCTGTTCCTTTGTGGTTTCCAGTAACCCCTCCCACTTCTCATTTCTTTAGGCCAGTAGAATGATAAACGGTTAAAAGGATTGGGCTGAAACATACATAAAATTGAAATTTGTTGCTAAATTTTAATTTCTTTTAAGCCACTTAGCTCTTTGGCATCATAAAAATTTAAACAGCTCATTTTAGTTCTATATTATTAAAACTAGAGGTCCGATGCACAGAATTCATGCACTGGTGGGGGGCGTGGCCTGTGGGGATGGCCCACTGTGGGAGCGCCACTCATCCCAATCAGCCAAGTAGCTGTGGACCCGCCCTCTGAGCAGCTGCTGCCTGGTCCAGCATCTTCCGTGGAGCCAGAGCACTCGCCTCTCCAGGGAACCTGGTCCGGGGACGGGCCCAGGGGCAATAGCACTGAGAGGTGGCAGAGTAGGCCTCAGTCCCACAGCGGCTACGAACCTACCTCCCAGCCTCTAGGGTCAGCTCTGCGAGCATGATGGCAGTGGCGCTGTGTGGCCTGAGGGTGTCTGGACTCTGGACGAGGCAGCAGGGAGCGAGGAGGAGAGGTCTGGGGTGAGGAGGCGATGATCACAGCCCGGGTTCCTGCCCGTTGGCCCAGGGTTCCCAGCGGGAGCAGCTGCTCAGCCGAGTGGTGCTTCCACTGTGGTAGCGCACTGACCACCAGGGGGCAGCTCCTGAATTGAGCATCTTCCCTCTGGTGGTCAGTGCATGTCATAGCGACTAGTTAACCAGTCGTTCTGGTCTTTCTGTCTTTTGGTCGTTGGGCTCTTATTATATAGGATTATCCCCATCTATTTGAATGTTTAAATGTAGAATCACTGGAATATCCTTCCACCAAAATGCTCAAAGAAGATAAAATCTGTTAGATAAAATGCCTTTCATTTTAACTCCAATTCTTCTACTTAGACTTTATATGTTAACATACTAATTGTTCTTTATAATTTCAGTTGTTTCAGTCCTTTTCGTGAAAGTATTTATTTGTTACTTGCTTTATATTGGGCACTATTCTAGAAGCTGACAAAAAATAGCAATGAATAAAAAACAATGAGGTTCCTTACCTCAGGAGTTTATATTCTAGTAACCAGAGGCACAATAAATAATGAATCAATAAATGAAAAACATTATTTTATGATATCGTCATGGCTATGATGGAAATCAAGAAAATATTCAAGGGTCCCATGAAGAAAATTAGATAATCAGACTCACACAAGAATAATCCAAACAAAATAATATATTTATTTGCTTGCTCATATTTTTTTTTGTTTCCCAAAATGGACTATTTACAATGATTTGAGCCAAGTGGAATGAGGAGATGGTGCAGTGACTTGTAACTAAGAACAGCTCAAAAAATTAAATTTTAGCATCAAATTTCAATTTTGTTTGTTTTTAGAATTTTCTAAGCATGTAATTTAAGCATTTGTGATTTCTAACCAAGTCCTTTAACCTCTTTTACCATAAATGTAGAGATAAAGGGTAAAACTCAGCCAGTAACTCTTTAATTAAATTGACCAGATTACTTAAGGCAGAAAAATGCAATAAACTATTGCTCACATACATAGTGTTGACTTCCTAGAAATGAGAGTTGTTGCAAAGAGTAAGTGGCAAGCAGTGACTAAAAATGTAGAGATAGGTTCAGCCAGAAGATGTACTGAGTTTTACTGTTTCATCTTTTTTTGTGTGTTACCAGAGCAAAATTTTCTGACAAGTGGTATACCTTACATCTTCTGACTGACAGCCTAATCTTTAGGGAGGGCCTGAGCTTTCCAGTAGATCAAAGCTACGCCTTCCACACTCAGTAGCTGCTGAACCTAAGACAGAAAAGTGACTAAGCCAGGGAGATAGTGCAGTTTCAAGACTTCTGCCAGAATGAGGAAGCTGGAGATGAGAGCACAGAGCCTTGTTATGACAATATTGGAGCCAGTTCCTTTTTGTCTACCTTCAAGCACTAAAATCTTCCTTATTAAATAAGAATATTAAATTCCCACATTTGAATCCTAAGTATCAAACTCCATTTGATCAGTGTCCCTTCCCTTCATTATAATCATGGTATCTATTCATGTAAATATAAAAATAATTAAATAGTGCTTCATATTTTCCAAGAATTAAATGGATTTGTTTTATTCCTAGACAAATCTGCTGTTTTAAGTTATTGGCATAGAAAGATTCTCTTGATATTTTCTTTATTAAGAAAAATAGGCAATTGCAACTAAAAAATTAAAATACCTAGAATAAACTTAAGAAAGATGTGAAATGGACCTAGATAGTGAAAACTACAAGGCATCATTAAATATACAATTTGTATATAATATAATATATAAACAAAAATATAAAAGCATATATATTATATGGGGGGGGACAAAGTAGGTTTATAGTTATTCACATGGTAAATAGTACAATAATTAAAAATAATATAAGCATTAACTCTGTTTTGCATACTCACAACTGTAAACCTACTTTTGCCCCTTCCTGTATACTTGTAGGGTATATAATTATAGATAGTTTATTTTTCAGTTTATGCTCATTTATAATGCCTAATTTTCCTGCTATATTTTATATACTTATTATATATTTAATATATAACACATGTTATATGTTTCATAATACATAATGTATAGAAAACAGATATCCTATTTTCCTTGAAAATATTATATATTATATGTAAAAACTAATTGGAAAGAACTTGTGAATGATATGGAAAAGTTATGTAGTTATTAATAAAATATTTTTTACTTAGTCAAGTTGAACAGTAAAGATTAGAGCAACTTTTAGCAGTCACTTGTTCATTTCTGTATGGTTTCTAGAATAGGACGTCTTAGAAATAACCAACACCTTTGATAAATAAATAAAGGTAGACTTCACACAGTGTCAATTTCACAGAGAAAACTGACACAATTTAGATGAGTTATTTGGGCTTTCATGAGGAAAAAGAAAAAACTAAGGCCTGAACAACAACAGATAAAAAATAACCTTCAGATACCAGTATACAATTTTATTTTTGGATGCCTCTAAATCCTGCCAGTGAATAAATGCTAGTCGAAATCACACTAATAGCAACAAGGCTAGACCTAGAAAGCCATATTCCTAGTCCTCTCAGTCTTTTTTTTTTATTTTTTTTTATAATATCCGATTCTTTGACATCCTAGATAATGCCCATATAGAAATGGAGGGAGTTATTCAAGATTAGTTTACAAGGTTAAGGCAGCTATAACCTTCAAGGAAGAGCCTTGGGTTTATTCAAATGAAATGCAAATCTCAGTGATTAGGACTGTAATTCTAGGATCAAGGCTTAGTCTGAGGCCCCAACAACCAGTTTCACAGCATCTGGATAGCAGCTAAAAAATGCAGTCTTCTACCAAGTTCTGTGTAAAGTTGAATACATACATATCCTTGTCAGCTTACATTCTTTTGTGTTGGAAGTATCCTATTGAGACTCTACTATTTCTAAATCTGTTTTTAACACATAAAGTAAATAATGCCACATCATTATTAATATATATCAATAATATATATATATTATTATAAAATCAATATATATTATAAAATCAATAATATATATATTATTATATATATTGATTTTTTACAGAGAGGAAGGAAGAGGGATAGAGAGTTAGCAACATCGATGAGAGAGAAACATCGATCAGCTGCCTCTTGCACACCTCCTACTGGGGATGTGCCTGCAACCCAGGTACATGCCTTTGACCAGAATCGAACCTGGGACCTTCCAGTCTGCAGGCTGATGCTCTATCCATTGAGTCAAACCAGTTAGGGCTGCCACATTTCTTTCACTTCCTTCCAGAAATATAGGGATCTAACACACAGCCTAATTATTATTATTATTATTATTATTATTACTATTATTATTATTATTACTACTACTACTACTACTAGAGGCCTGGTGCATGAAATTCATGCACGGGTAGGGTCCCTAGGCCTGACTGGCCACTTCTTCCCTCGCCACCCATGCGCCGCCACGGTGCGGTTCTCCCCCGCCTCCCTGCATCCTCCTTCCCTTTCTCCCTCAGCACCCTGCCACTGCTGCTGGTCGCCTGGCATGTTCCCCGCCACCTCCTGGTGGTCAGCACATGTCATAGTGAGCGATTGAACTCCCATTCTCCTAGTCGAACTCCCAAAGGGACACTTTGCATATTAGCCTTTTATATACATAATTTAAATAGAAGGCAGATACTATGTATTTGAAACAAGTAAAAGTTAAAAGTAATACATGTTGAATTTCTAGCAGTTTAGTTTCCTATAAAATAGTTTAACACAGTGTCAGAGCATGTAGCAGGAGCCCCGCACGAGCTCTGGTGCTCTGAGTTGTTTTGAGTGGCTGTGAGTCCATATATTCTAAATTCTCCCATTCGACTACGCCAGGACTGGTTCCTTCTTGAACCCTGCCCACTCTACTAACTGTTGGGAACTTAGTCCAAGTTTCTCTTTTATCCTCTGCTCACTAGTAATAGTGTTGGGTCCGAGCCCTTCTGCCTGGGGCTGGACCTCCTAGGACGCCAGGTCTTAGATGGAGAAACCATGAGAGGCTGTGGGTATATAAGAATGAGTCTTTATTGCTGAAGCCAGTGTCCATATAGCCATCAGACAAGTCCATACAGGCAGGCAGCCGGACCCCAGCTGGTGAACGTAGGTCTTTCCCATAAAGCGGCATCAGTCTCTGTGCCCACAGCTATTATGTGAGCAGCTGCATGCTGCCTCCTAGACTCACCGCCTCACATCACAGCAGAACCTGAGCTCTCCTGCCCAGCTGCTCTCTCTCTCTCTCCATACTCCAGCAGACTTCTTCTCACCCCAGCCTCAGAGGACTAGCTGGTCAGTAACCTACATTTACACTATTTAGAAAAAGAAGGCTTCTTGCCAATAATTACATCAATCATATCAGCTACTGAAGGGCACAGTGTACCATGTGCCCTTGCATCTGCTCATGGTATTTGGCCTGATTAGGATTCCCAGGCTCAGGGTACTTGAACATCCCATTTAGGCACATGCCCAGGATGGCCTTTGGTCATTTTAATGTATTGAAACAAGGCCTTTGTGCTTCCATCGGCCTTGACTATCTGGGGACCTGGCATGGTTCCCACACATAGTTTCAAACTATGGAAAGTCTGAAAATTCAGTTCATTTTAGTCTGAACAGTAGAACAGTAGAGCATGTGGTATTTTTAAGTCTGAAATGAAATCTGATTTTTTCCTTTCCTCTAGTTATTCCTTAATGTACCTGAACTGAAATAGAAGCAATACTTCTATCATCATTTTGTTATCATTCAAAAATACAAGTGGCATACTTTTAAAATACCTTCTCTCAATATCAATTAAATCTTATGTTCTCTTCTTTTCAGATAGACCTATGACAATTTCATAGCCATAAAGAACCCCAGAATGCCAGGTTCTCAATGGTTAGGTTAAATTTTTAAACAATATTTGGGGAAAGTGATAGATGGCACAGAATAGTGGAGGTGGTGGTCTCCATCAATTCAGTGGACAAAGTCTATTTGGCTTTAGGCTTTAGGTTAGATTATGGGGACACAAAGGTAAGTGGATTCAAGACCTTGCAGTTCATCAAAAGATAATTTATTATAAAGAATTTAGGAGAAACCAAGATGGCAGCATAGGTAAACACCAGAGATTGCTGCCTCGCACAACCACTTCAAAAATACAACTAAAAGACGGAATGGACTTCATCCAGAACCACAGGAAGGCTGGCTGAGTGGAAATTCTACAACTAGAAGGAAAGAGAAAAGCATACCGAGACTCAGAGGAGGCGCAGTACAGAAGTAAAATACTAAGGTGCGGAGTGCATGCGGAGCAGGCTGGCGGCTGAGGGCTCGGTTGTCGTTTTCAATCGGGAGGGAGTCTCAGGCTCTGAGCTCCAGTTCCGGGCTAGTCTCTAGGGACCCAGACTCATACCGGAGAAGCGGGACTGTCTGGCATCGGTCAGAACCCTAGGGCAGCTTTCTCTCCAAGGGGCTTGCAGCGATTACCAGGACACTGAGAAGCAGAGCCTCTGAGGGCAAGACTGAGAGCAGCCATAACTGTTAGACCCGCCCTGTTGATCCCGTGGGACCTGCCCCACCCAAGCCCTGCAGGGAGGCTGTTGCTGGATAGCCGCAGGCAAAGGCTAAATTAGCACCTCCCTAGAGATCCAGGAGCCAGGAAGCCCAGAGGTCAGAGTGGGACCATCCAGTTTGCAGCTCCATGGAACCATAAAAGACACACCCAGGGGGCAGACTTAGTGAGCACCAAAGCCCCATTGAAGCAAATCTTGCCCCAGAAGGGTGTCTCCAGCACAGAAGTTCTCCCACTGCAGACACAGCTGATTCTCACAGCCAATTGGCCTGGAGGTCAATTCCTCCCAGTGATAACTACAAAAATCAAGGCTTAATTACAACAAGACTGTGCACAAAGCCGACAAGGGGGTGCACTAAGAGTGTCTACCTCAGGTAATTGGGACACTTAGCACAGAAAGGCACTCTATTGACACAGTGAAGCATAAAAAATGCCGAGACAAAGAAATAGGACACAAACAACAGAAATGGAGGAAAGCAAACTGCTGGATATAGAGTTCAAAACCACACTTTTAAGGTCTTTAAAGAACTGTCTAGAAGCCGCCGATAAATTTAATAAGGCCCTCGAAAAGACTAGTGAGACTGCTGATAAATGTAGTGAGATCCTCAAGAAATCTAGTGAAACCCTCGATGTTGTGATAAAGAACCAACTAGAAATTAAGCATACACTGACTGAAATAAAGAATATTATACAGATTCCCAATAGCAGACCAGAGGAGCGCAAGAATCAAGTCAAAGATTTGAAATACGAAGAAGCAAAAAACACCCAACCGGAAAAGCAAAATGAAAAAAGAATCCAAAAATACGAAGATAGTGTAAGGAGCCTCTGGGACAGCTTCAAGCATACCAACATCCGAATTATAGGGGTGCCAGAAGATGAGAGAGAGCAAGATATTGAAAACCTATTTGAAGAAATAATGACGGAAAACTTCCCCTACCTGCTGAAAGAAATAGACTTCCAAGTCCAGGAAGTGCAGAGAACCCCAAACAAAAGGAATCCAAAGAGGACCACACCAAGACACATCATCATTAAAATGCCAAGAGCAAAAGACAAAGAGAGAATCCTAGAAGCAGCAAGAGAAAGAGACTCAGTTACCTACAAGGGAGTACCCATATGAATGTCAGCTGATTTCTCAACAGAAACTTTGCAGGCCAGAAGGGAGTGGCAAGAAATATTCAAAATGATGAATACCAAGAACCTACAACCAAGACTACTTTATCCAGCAAAGCTATCATTCAGAAGTGAAGGCCAGATAAAGAGCTTCACAGATAAGGAAAAGCTAAAGGAGTTCATCACCACCAAACTAGTATTATATGAAATGCTGAAAGGTATCCTTTAAGAAGAGGAAGAAGAAGAAAAAAGTAAAGATACAAATTATGAACAATAAATACACATCTATCAACAAGTGAATCTAAAAATCAAGTGAATAAATAATCTGATGAACAGTATGAACTGGTGATTGTAATAGAATCAGGGACATAGAAAGGGAATGGACTGACTATTCTTGCGGGGGGGGGGGGGGTGTGGAGGGTGCAGGAAGAGATTGGACAATAATCGTGCACCTATGGATGAGGACAGTGGGTGGGGAGTGAGGGCGGAGGGTGGGGTGGGAACTGGGTGGAGGGGACTTATGGTGGGGAAAAAAGAGGAACCAATGTAATAATCTGAACAATATTTAATTAAAAAAATACTAAAAAAAAAAAAAAAGAATTTAGTGATTTAATGAAACAGGGGTTGTTACAAAGTGGCATAGACATGATAAGCTAGCACCTAACTACACTTGGGTTTAAAATACATTTGAGTTAAATTGTAAGCAGCTTTGAAGGACAGGCTGAGAATGCCTAAAAATATGAGAAAATGGGGGGTGGTGTGGGGAAGAAGTGCATTTCAGATATTTTGCAAGATCTATCCCCAAATCCTAATTAACACTGTTTTTTGAGAATGTACAAGAAAATATTATCTACTATTCTCATTTTTGGATCTTCTGTAGAGTTCTGAGACAACAAGGAATGTCATACTTGTAGGATTATGAATGGAGTGCTGTGATTGGTTGGGCTTTGCCACTGTTCATAGCCAGAAATTATTCTGTGAGCAGGGACACTAGAAGAGAAACATGACGACCACTCTTTCTCTGCCTCTGTGGTTCCTGCTTTCTCTTCTAATTGTAAGCAATAGTTTTTGTTTAAATAACTGCTAATATAGAGCAGATATTTGAGAGGGTATTTCTCTTTGAACTTAAAAAATGTATAGTGACTAAATAGGGATGTGTTCTACAAAAAAATCAGGGGTGTGCTTGGCAAAAGAATTAAAGCACCCAATATGATTTTTAAAATAATTAAATTGAAATCTAAAAAATGAAAGGAGGAAGGAACCAAAAATTTAACTTTGGTGAGTTTATAGTTACTTTTATTATTTAGATAAAGATAAAGACATAAAAGATAAAGAGAAGCTGACAGTTCTCTTTCTTTAATGCATTTACATATGTGTGTGCAAATGTGTATGTAGGTTCTTCAAAATAATCTTAAAAATAGTCATGATCCACAATTTAGTGTGTTCTGAAGAAAGTAAAATGAGTTATAATTTGTGAGTAGAATTTTCAAAGAGCTTAAAATTATAAAGAGCAATTTAAACTAACATTCCTATTTGCTACTTGACAATATTGGCAGTGTTCCCATAAACACTGAAATCACCACACTTTTTTTGAGGAGCCCTTTAACAGTCTTACTTTTATTCACCTTGGATTCAAAGATACGGCTGATGAAAATAGAATTGATATAACCTCTCCTATATGGGTTTGTGTTTTTGAGTGCTGGTGACACCGTGATGATACATAGCACTAATAATTGATTAAAGTGACTTCTCTCCTCGCCCCAGTGCTCACTGATATGTTGCACTTAGCAATATATTATTAAAGCCCCATTCATTGTACTGACGATGCACTGGGACAGAATGTCACCAGAGAGTCCTTCTTGAGTGATATATTTCTCCTTCAAGGGCTGTCAACGTCTTAAGTATGCACATTCAAAGCCAGTCTGTGTGCCTATTTAAAGAGTAAAATCAACTTTAAAAATCTTAATATTTCAAAGGTTGCAATGGGTGTATCATGGCTGGAAGCCAGGCAATCCAAACTCATAAATAATGCATTCTGGTTGCACTGTATATGTATGAAAAGGGGAGCTTTCCTCCTGAGAAAAAAACTGATGGTAAAAAGAAGACACTCTGAGGATGGTTTACAAAAAGAAGTGTGATTACGGGCCTGAAGATTTCTGGAAAAAGTTTATGTGAAGTTTAAAAGAAAAAGTAAAAAAAGGTCCATTAGATGATAGCATCATCAAGGAAGTAGAAATGATAAAGCCAGTGGTTTTAATCCCATATATTTAAATGCCTGACTGTGAACAGGACAGGAAAAATGAAGACAAATGAGTCTCAGAGACCTGTCTGATATCCAAAGGGGGAAATACATAATGTTTGCCTGCACACTATAAGGAATGGTGCTAGAACTACTCCAGGAGACTTGGCAAGGAGTAGACTAAATTAATCATTTCAATATACATCTTTATCAGTTCCTCACTTTTCAATGTGTTGACTAAGGCTAAATATGCTTATAAAATAGAGAATAGGATTTATAAAATTCCTCCTCTAGCTGTTTATATCTAGCTACATGAGGAAAAAAAATAATTACAACTTTTCTTATCTTAAATATAAAAATTATTCCAAATAATATTTGGCCCAAATTGATATAGATTTAAGGATTCAAAAAGCTAATAATTTATTTAAATATATGTTATTTTGTTATTACATGGTTTAAGTCAGTTCAAGTTTGGTAAGTATACATCAGGAATTCAACTGCATATCAACATTCCAAAGAAATAGCAGGAATTGATGTTGGAGTCTCTAAAACCACTTTTTGTGCAATTATTTGTTTTGTATTTTCTTTTAAAATATACATATAGATATATAGATATATAGATATATAGATATGTAGATATATAGATATATGGATATATTTCTATTGACTTCAGAGAGGAAAGGAGAGGGAGAGAAAAATAGAAATATCAATGATGAGAGAGAATCATTGATCTGCTGCCTCCTGCACACTCCCCACTGGGAATTGAGCCCAAAATCTGAGCATGTGCCCTGATCAGGAATTGAACTGTGACACCTCCTGGTTCATAGGCTGACTCTCAGCTATTAAGCCACACTGGCCAGGCTTGTTTTGTATTTTCAAAAGAAACCCCTTTGTGACTATTAACTGCAAATATATTTTATTAAGTAAGGAACATATGTCTTAAAATATAGACAAGTAGAGGAGGAAAAATGTGTGTGTGTGTGTGTAATGAGTGTTAAATTTTTTCAGTTAATAGTTGTTTTTTTTACTGTTACAACAGTAAAATTGTTTTTGTTTTTTTTAAGTTTAGATCAGGTACCAATTTAAAAAGCCTCCTTTCTTTTCTCTCCTTAACTTTAGTCCTAAACCTGAAAGTGTAAATTAAGTGATAGCACATTTGGCTCAAATATAGAACAAAGCAATATTCTATCAAAAGATTAATATTCAAACAATTCGAAGATAGTTGTCCAGCTGTCCCAAGTCATTTTCTTTTTTAAAAAACATATTTTTATTGATTTTAGAGAGTGGGGAGAGATAGAAACATCAGTGATGAGAGAGAATCTTATCAACTGCCTTCTGCACACCACATACTGAGGATGGAGCCCCCAACCGGGGCATGTACCCTGACTAGGAATCAAACTGTGACCTCCTGGTTTGCAGGTCAACACTCAACCACTGAGCCACACCAGTGGGGTTCAAGTCATTTTCTAACTGTTGTTTTAATGAGGAGGTAATCAGACTATTGAAGTGTGAACTTTTAATAAAGTCACTCAAATTGAGTGAAAACAATTTGGGGCAACACTCATTTGTTGCATCTGTAATGAGAATTCAGAGTGAATATAATAGCAGCAATTCAAATGTATGCAGTTCTTGAAAATTGATCATTGTGTTCTCCTGCATGTCCGGCACATACCATTTTCATCTAACTCAGATGCACCTGTTCCATTTGTATTTATATATATGCTGAGTTAATCCAGAGGTGAGAAGTCATCATTGTTAAGGTTTTCTAGGGAAAACAAATACATGTGTATGCCCTTTTTTATCTTGTGAACTTCTACTCCCAACTACTGCTTCTTATGTAGACTGCTGCATATAAAAGGCCCAGTGGCATGTGATGATTATTTGTAAGTCAAAAGCCAACAAAGAAAACTGAATATAATCACTTGGAGATGGAGGAGACCTAACTAGTTTTTGCTTCAAGAAACTCAGGCCCTGGGATTTCCTAATGCACTGTTACCATTGGTTGATTTACTCACTTAATTCTTCAATAAAGAGTTAAGTGTCTATTGTGTGACAGGCATTTTACTACTCAGGCGCTTTGTTCATACCACCAAAGTAGCGTCTGTACAGGCATTCCTGATTGTTTATCAAATGTTTACTGAAAGAACATTTTATAAGAATTCAGAGAAAATTTTCTATGCTCCTAAATATACCCTAAACTGTTGTTGATAACAATTTGTTTTTTAAATTTATTTTTATATTTTGCATTTTTAGGTGTATTTATTACCTGAAGGGAGTCAATACAGAACTTGTCCATTAAAAAAAGTCACCTTAAGATCAAAACATAGCTTAACTAGCAGTACTTAGAATATAGAAACATTTTCATTAATTCTTTGCAAATGTCTGTGTAAATAAAACAGATTATAAGCACTTCTTTCTGGCTACTAAACCAATCCTTAGTAACACTGACCATTATGGATTGACATGGGATATTCTTTGAATTCCACAAATAAAAATTTGTGCAAGAATAAAAATTTTTGTGTTTTTTTTCTGTGATATTCTTAAAAATAATACTAGCATATTTTTCTTAATGTGCCTGAATTTATATGTTGTCAATCATATAATATTATATACTACTAGAGGCCTGGTGCATGAAATTCTTGCAAGGGGGGGAGTGTCCCTCAGCCCAGCCTGCAACTCTCGCAATCTGGGACCCTTAAGGGGATGTCTGACTCCCACAGATTGGGCCTAACCTGGCAGTCAGACATCCCTCTTGCAATCTGGGACCACTGACTACTAACTGCTCACCTGCCTGCATGCCTGATCGCCCCTAACCCTTCTGCCTGCCTGATCGCCCCTAACCCCTCGTCTGACTGCCTGCTCGCCCCTAACTGCTTGCCTGCGTGCCTGAATGTCCCTAACTTCAGCCCCCACCACCACAGCTTCATCTGGAATGACGTCCAGAAGGTCGTTCGGCTGTCCAGTCTAATTAGCATATTATGCTTTTATTATTATACATTAACAAAGATTCTCTCTTTGACCAAATTCTAGCCAGTGTCCTTTGAATCCTCTTCTCAATTAAGCCTCAACTTTGGACATGTAAAGCCATGAGCAAACAGTCACAGTTCCTAAGAGCAAAAGGCTACTTTCCTAGGATGATCCTGGCTCTCCTTACGATGCCTGCCTGAGAAAACTCAAGGCTGTGGAAAGACTGTTTGTTTCAGCCAGCACCTGAGATAGGGCCTGTCTCTGTCTCCTGGGCGGGGGTTGAGGAGGAGCCTGATTTCTATAACCACTAGTTAGCAAACACAGATGGGTGTCACATAGACCAACCTGCCTCCCCACCTGTGTAACTTTTCACTTCCCTGACTCCGTTGAGCTCCCTGTCACCAGCCTCTCTATTCTTTCATTCTTCCCTTAAAATGCCAGCCACCGCTGTACAAATCCTAGTTCAGCTCTGTTCACACTGGTCTCTTTTCCCTATTGTAATAGTGTCTTATGAATCCCTATTTTTTCTTACCACTTCAAACTACTGTAGTATCCGCTGTATCTTTGGCAGTATGCAAACAAAACCTTTTCGTGCTTTAAATAGCACAGAGAGTTGGAGAAATTATTTTGACACAGAACCTACTTTCGTGCAGGAAGTCAAATAAAAACAATGAGGTGTATCGTGTTGACACTTTTATAAAACTGTTTCTTGGCTCTGCTCACATATTCCATGTACCAAATTTCAAATACCTACTATGAAGCCTTAATAAATATTCAATGAATAGTATTGTAAAAATAATAGAAGTAGATACCAATTTAAATATGATTTAATTGAAATTTTAGCTTTAGTGAACTGGATGCCTTAAAGTTATTAAATGGCACATCCTAAAAGAAGCAAAAGTTGTCTCTTAAGAGGATTTCATTAAATATGAAGCCTTAACAGCATTAATTTCATGTCCTGCAATGCAGTTATATAAATTATCTGTAATAGAATAAAGTCAAGATAGAAAAATAGATAGATTGTACTGCAGGACCTGGCACAACAGCACTCTGCTCTGAACTTAAGCCAAGGATCTATTTCTAACATGAAAAAGCCACTTTTCCTGCTAAAACAATGCAGTTAATTAGAGTTATACTGCTCTGACATTTTTGTTTTTGTTAATTTGTACATTTGGGGGAATTCATAGTTGTATAAACATCTGATGAAAAAGTTTTTAATTGTTCTACATTTGTCCATAAATATGTCATCATCCATGGAGTCACAGAATTATATATATTGCATATATAATATATATTATATTATATGTATACACATAATCATACACATATGTATATGTCAGTTATGAGAAAAAATGAATAGAAAATCATTATTTTAAATACATTCTACAACTTTAATGTATAAAAGTTTCTTATTTTTTTTATTTGTTTCTTAGAATTAACTTGTGAGTTTTTTCCTTTCTGTCTTTAAAATTCCTTCTGACCTGGCCAATGTTGGTCAGTGGTTGAGCATTGACCTGTGAACCAGGAGGTCATGGTTCAATTCCTGGTCAGAGCACATGCCCAGGTTTCAGGCTTGATCCCTAGTAGGGGGCGTTGTGGGAAGCAGCCAATGGATGGTTCTCTCTAGTCATTGATGTTTCTGTCTCTCTCTCGCTCTCCCTTCCTTCTGTATCCCTGAAACAAATTGACTAATGTGGCAAGATAGTACTAACATCTGCTTCCCATGTACAAAGGTGTTATTGGTGGAAAAATATATTTAAACTTGTTTTAAAAAGTTAAAGACAGAACACCCAGCAAACATTCCTATGGGAAATGTGGAATCTCAACCCTTATGTATAGGTCTGTAGTTTATTCATTGGAAACATTTACAAAAATAACTAAGGATAATGAAAGTGTCTTCCCCTTTAGGCTGGTTATTTCTTTTATTATTTTAATATATTTTTATTGATTTAACCAATTATACTAGTTTAACCATTAAACTACTCCCAACCCTTGACAAAAGATGTCACCTGTTAGCCAATAAAGCTTCCCCTAATTTGTCATTGGTGGTAATGTGTTTTTCCTTGCTAAGTAAAAGTGTCTTCCATCAGATTTCAGAATTCTAGATGATAACACTAGCTTAGAAACTCACAAGAAAATTATTACAGCTGATTAACTGCAAAGAGTACTTATTTCAAAGATAACATTTTCCAGTTGACAAATGCTCCCAACAACTTTTCTTTTAGTGCATGGCATTTTAATTTGGTCCTTCATGGATGAAATAGAGTTCACTGCTATATGTTAACATAGTTAACATCCATAATATTGCCTTGGTATGTTTATAGAGCATATATATTCATGTCAGCAATAGTTTCTCTCAGATCTAACACTATAAAGTCTCCTGATAGCGCTCAGTTGTGAAACACAACATATTATTTTATGCAGCCAAATAGTCATGAAGCACTTAGTTCCTAATCCTTAAAAGAAAATTTTATAGCTGATACACTAATGATATGATAATGATTTGCATTTTCTGACATGGTCATAATGACAAATTAATGCCTCTTCTGAAACACATCTCTCTCATTCCTTATTTCCCTGACTAGTGTGATATGGCTGAAGATTTTTCAACTGCATATGGGAATTTATGTTTACTCTCAAATAACATATGTCTTAACTTACGGAATAGAACTAAGATGGTATTGATGAACTGTCTTCAGGTGATTGTGTTAAGAATTGATTTTGGGGATTAATTTTGACAAGATAATATGAAGAAAAAGTGGATGGGTTGCTGCTTATTTGAAGGAAAGGTGTCTAATTCCAAAAGAGAGGGTGGAACTGGCATGCAGAGGATTAAAGAGTAACCTAAGATGGCAAGAACAAAACATCATTTCTAGACCCCAAAAGAGGATATACTAACCCATTATCCTAGGAATTACTATATAATCAACTAAAACTCCATAAAGCGAGGGATCATTTCTATTATTTGACTTTTGTGTAGTGGAATATAAGATAGAAAAAGTTGTTATAAATACTGGTATAAGGAACATCATGAAGATACAATGTAGACTCACTAGAAGAAAAACATTCAATCCAACCTTATCTGACCTCAATTCCAAATGAGATAAATGAGATTACCCCTGCTTCTTTGTCTAGTGGAGAAATTGGTGAAACCTCACTGGAGGAAGAAGACATTTTCTGAATCCTCTGGGATTTTTTTCTTATACTGCATTGTTATAAAAAGTCAAAACAACACTGTTAGTAAACACGACTAATTTCAAGACTGGATACATAGTGTGTGGGGCCCAGTGCAAGATGAAAATGCAGGGCCCATTGTTCAAAGTGGCTAAGAATTTCAAGATGGGGACAGCAGCGTATTAAACTATGTGTGGGACCATGCTAAGTATCGTGGACCCATGTTCTGCACAACCATAAAACTGGTTGGTTTTAAATAGATGATAGCAGAATGCATATTATTCTCTAGTGCATCTGAACGTTAACTGCCACAGAGCATGTCATCAAGTTTCAAAAAGTAAAGTCATTCCAAGTACTAGTATAGTAGTATGTTCTGTAACCACTACTGAAATAAGACAGAAAACAACACTAACATGTAACTGAAAAACACTTAGCCACTTGGACATTAAGCAATGTGCTCCTAAGTAATCAAAGGCATAAAGAAGAAGGTATACAGGGTAATATAAATCCTATTGAACTGAATGATAATGCATATGTGGCATGTCAAAACTTGCAGGATGTAGCTAACTCACAGTAATATGAAAGTATATAACCTTAAATTAATATATTAGAAAATAAATATATGTTAAGCTGATAATCAGTGATTTAATATTATATCTTAAGAGTGTAAGAAAAGGATAACAAATCAATCCCTCAGCACAAGAAAATAATAAAAATGAGTAGAAATTAATTAAATAGAAAAACCCACACCATTAAATAGGTAACATCATACCAGACATTTTTGTTATTTGGTAAGATTCATAAAATTGATAAACCTCTAGTAAGAAATTGCCATTGTCAGGAATGAAGATATCACTATACATCTGTTAAGTCAGTCTCAGCCTATTGATGCCGATCCTCTTGGCTAGGAATGCTGAGGCACTCCCTGGGCTGTTTTAGTCTTAGCAAGCCCCACAGACTTGGTTCTTATTATGATGGCAAGATGCACTTTAGCAAAAATCATCATGGAACTTGGAGGACAAGATTTATTACTCATAGTTCCTAAATAGTACATGGCATGCGGTGGGGCCACAAGGGAGGTCACAGGGAGAGAGAGAGAGAGAGAGAGAGAGAGAGAGAGAGAGAGAGAGAAGAAGAATTAACAGGAGGAGAAAGAGGGAGACAGAGAACAAAGAAGACTGGGGTTCTGCCTTTAGTAGGGTTCATTGGGGAACCTGGGGTTTCATGTGTTCATTCATCATTAGCTGATTGGAAACATAAGAGCAGGAATTTGGGCATGGGAGAGTGGAGGTAGGATCACTCGAGTGGTCAGTTATCTAGGTCACCCAGGTTTTCTGAAAGGGGAACTTCCTGGGTAGGAAGAGCTAGTTCTTTATCTGGTTGTTTTGCTAGTGGCTGTGCCATACAGCTGGCAATATGATTATTAAAATGAATGCCTTTTGAAATGGATGCCTCAGCAACCAAAAGTTTAATGTCAGGTATTTAAAGTGCAAGAGTTTGCATGTGTTACTAAGATAATATTATGAACAATATTCTGCCAATCAGTTTGAATACATAAATAGAAAAATATCTTTGGCAGGAAAACTTACCAAAATGTACAGAAGGAGAGATATAAAATCTAAATAGTCCAGCACCATTAAAGAAATTTAATCTATTGTTAAAATCCTTTCCACAATAAAAAACTTTAGGTAAATATTTTTTCACAAATGAAATCTACCAAACATATAAGTAAAATATAACATCAATATTACATCAAATAGAAAAATAAAAGGAAACAATTCATAATGGACACTCAGTAATAATGATGTGTCAATGTAGGTTTATCAATTTTAACCAATACACCACTCTGATGGTGGATGTTGACAATCGAAGGCCATCCATGCCTCGGGGCAGGGGGTATATATGAAATTTCTATATATCTTCTATTGCATTTTGCTGTGAACCTAAAACTGCTCTAAAAATATGTTTATTTACTTTTAAAAAAATCATGCATTTATTCCCTGGCAAGCAATTAACCCAGAATAATGATAATGATGCTGATGATTTCCATTTATAATTTTCAAATAAATTGACTATTTAAAGCTTCAAAATAATTTTCTAAGAGGAATTTCATTATATTATTCAATGAAAATAGTCCATTATTCTAGTCATGAAATTAGTCCCCTTCTGCTCCAAATAAATTTTAAAGTAAATTTATATTAATTGCAAATTCATATAATTGTAGAAGCAAATATATTCCGTTGTCCTTGTTCAAGAAATTCCAGTCTGTAATTGTCTTGGGACATTTCCAGTCGTCTGGAGTGATGCTTAGTCATCACTTTAAATGACACTGTGAATCCCCCCTCAGGTAAGTGGTAGCCTGCCTTCTATTCTTTTGTATTGTAAAACCTGCTAAAAAAGCAGAAAGGGGGAGCAAATTGAAAAGCCAACTTATCTTTCTTTTTTTTTAATTCCTTATTATTTTTATTTTATCGATTTTTTACAGAGAGGAAGGAAGAGGGATAGAGAGTTAGAAACATTGATGAGAGAGAAACATCAATCAGCTGCCGCCCTCACACCCCCCAATGGGGATGTGCCCACAACCAAGGCACCTGCCCCTGACTGGAATCAAACCTGGGACCCTTCAGTCCGCAGGCTGACGCTCTATCCACTGAGCCAAACCAGTCAGGGCGCCAATTTATCTTTCTAGTGCCATTACTAGGTGTCTGATTCTTTTGTCACTGTACATATGTGCCAGAGAGAAAATACATAAAACACTCTTCTTGTGATGTGGAGTAGGAAAGGGCAGAATTAATGGGATTTCTCTTAGGGGTTCTTTAATTAAAGGAAAAAAATGTTTCATTACATTAGACTACTGATCATATTGCGTCTTCAGCTATAGTAATGAAATATTTATATTGTTTTTCATTATTTCATCAATTTATGAATTTAAAAGTAACACATGCATACAGGGCATTTATAATAACATTCATATAGGAAAATTAAAATCATCCATTATTTATCACTGAGAAACAGCCAACATTATTACTGTTTTATTTTATCCCGGTTTGTTTTCTATTTTATGTGTATTTTTATTTACATGTATGCTTTGAAAAGGAAAATGATGTAATCTAATCCATGTATTCAAATTAGGTCCTTTAAATGGGTAAAAGGGAGCTAATAACAAACGAGAAAGATTAAATAGAACTCTGTTGCTGTAGTGTATGCAGGCCAGAGAAGGATACAAGAAGCAATCAAAGGCAAGAAATAATTCTCCCCTATTGGTTTCACTGGGAGCAGGGCTCTGCTAAAACCTTGATTTCAGGCCTCTAACATCCAGAACTGTGAGACAATCCATTATTGCTCTTAGAAGCTCTCCAGTTTGTGGAATTTGTTCTGACAGCACTAGGAAGCTAATGCAGCACTTATATAAATATCTAACTATTGTTAAGACTTTAGGAAAGGACCAGACTGAGAGATCTTGAAAGCTGGAATGGTTTTAGAAAAAAGACAACAATTGACAGACATAAGTCAAGATGATTCTGAGAGATAAAATTTAAGGCAGGGAGACAATCAGAAAAATAACAGTTATAAAACATAAGCTCCACAAATGCCATAATTTTGCATTTTCATTATAGGATGATGGAGGAAGGAAAACAATCTTTATTGGGCACCAGTAATGTTCCATGATAACTATGTTAGATGCTTTCACATACATTATCTCATTTAATCCTTGGAATTACCTTTCATTGTAGATTATTTTGCTCCTAAATTATAGAAGAAACCCAAGGAGGAAACTTATGCAACTTGAAAATTTACAAAGCTGATTAAAACTAGAACTCAACTTGGTACTCAAATCCATGTGACCAAAAGTCCTCATTTGTTCCAGTAACTTATCCTGCCCTTTGTTTAAAGTTAAAAGCAAAACAAAGATTGATTTTTTTGTTTATTGTTGGTGTTATTTTAGTTTTATTGTTTTGGTTTCCTGTTTAATGTTTCCTAAAACCCATTATTAATCTGATATTACTTAAAGATGTGTCTTTAGACATAAAATGAAGCAAAGTTGACATAACAAACTAGCTTTATAGGTATGCTTAAGAAGCCACAATACAATATTTCAGATTGTATGTGAAAGAAAATTGAGGGAATAATTTGACATTTTCTTCAAGCTTTAGGTTAAAAAACACACAAAAACCTAAGGAGTTCTAACATGTTATTTGAATATTCTCTAATAAACACCAAAGTGGATTTTTTGCAACATAGCAGAGCTGTTTATAGAATTTTAAAAGAACTGTAAAATATAGATCATGACTAACAGTATTAAAAAAGCCTGCTCTATGTGTCTTATTTATCATTTTATTAGTAAATTCTGAATTTCCATTCCTTTTCAAAATAGCCATTTTGACAATAAAGTTGTTTTCATAATCAGTATGATGTTGAGTTGGCAAGCAAGCATTGGTTTGCTTCATTATTCAGTCTGATGTCACTTTTTAAATAAGAAAATATAGACTGTACTTTACACTTGAGATCACTTATTACTTATTGTTAATATATAAAAAAGAACTACTTGGCTCTAAGAAAATGTTAAATAAGTGTATTTCAAAAGAACACCAGACTCTGAATATCTTAAATAAATAAATTTAATAAATTTTGACAATACATGGTTTCAATTTATCTGGCTGTCCATAGATAACATATATTAAACAATAAAATATAATAATACAAAAATCAAGTAATACAGTAATAAATAAAATGTTATCAGAAGATGCTCAGTGTGATACTCTGGAAGGATACATATTTAATTTATATTAATTGTTTAATTTGTATTAATAAAATTGAGTTTTGGAAAGTATAGTAATCTATTAATTAAAGATGAGCAGAATATTTTATTGAGGCATAAAAATGTATAGAAAATTTCTTTAAAGTTATAAATTATTAGTTGGAAAAAACCAGGGCATAATTGAAATAAGCTGAAAAACCCTGAGGAAAATAAATTTTATTTCATTACATAGTTACAACAGAAATGCAATTATGTACATAAAAGATTTTGATTGACAATTGCACCTCATATTATTCCCACAAACATTGTTAGGACTTTTCTTCTATAAATCAGTGTGGTATTGTTACATTCAAATGGCCTATTTTGAAATAAGAATATTGGTTTAAGAAATAAACTTTCATTTGTGTGGCTTATGTCCAAATCTCGGTAATGATGAATTAAAAAAACATAAAATATTTTTAATCTTGAGAATATTTTACCAATTAACATTACTAAAATAAAAATTGCTAGAGTTCATGTTAACCTTTGAAATACTCAAGACATCTGGTTATCTGAAAGCTTCTAAAGCAATTCATCTATTTGTAACAAAAATAATGCCATGAAAGGTAGAATCAGAACATGTTGGCTTGAAATTAAAATTCAAAGTGGTCCTTGGCTTTTGTTCCCTACTGCTGTAACTATCTTCTTAGCTAATATTTGTATAGGACTTAATGTTTTACAGTATGTATGACTTGCCTAAATTATCACAATTGATATTCACAACCAAATGTCAATACATTCAGGCCAGGTGCTAATATCTTCCTTTCAAATGTGAAGGACTCAGTTCACAATGCTGTTCTATGTCATAGAGCCGATGAATGATGAAGCTACAGTTTAGGTCTGATTTCCAATAGCTTGTATTCCATCCTCTGCAAAATATTCCAAATGTAGAAATCAGAAAGTATTGTGAGTTAGATAAATGACCGGAATTTAAGATTCATCCTTTTAATTCAAAACGTGACTTTGAAAAGCATTAGACTAACTAGTTAGTACTCTGAAAGGAAATCTGCTTGAAAGATGCAGTAAATTCTCAGTTTGCATTTATATCTATAACTAGAGGCCCAGTACATGAAATTCGTGCACTGGAGGGGTGGCCCTCAGCCCAGCCTGCACCCTCTCCAATCTGGGACCTCTCGGGGGATGTCTGACTGTTGGTTTATTCAGACAATCCAGAACTGCTGGCTCCTAACCACTCACCTGCCTGCCTGCCTGATCACCCCCTAACCTCTCCCTTGCCAGCTTGATTGATGCCTAACTGCCTGATCACCCCCTTGGGGGGTGATCAACTTGGGGGTGGCCATCTTGTGATGGCCATCTTGTGACAACATGGGGGCGGCCATCTTGTGATGATGCGAGGGCACAAGGGCCACCTAGCCTTTTATTAGTATCCTATATAATAAGGAGGAATATGCTAATTAGCCATTATGCAAGGCCTAATGACCAAGCATGTCACGACCAGATCACGGCTCAGTGGGAGGGTGGGCCAGCGAGGTACAAGCAGGCTGCAGAGAGCTACAGGAGGGGGCAGGGCAGCAAACTATGGGTTGAGTGTGTGGGGGGAAGGGAACGAGGGGAGCTACAAGAGGGCGGGGAAGCATGCAGAGAGCTACAGGAGGGTGGCAGCGACCTACTGGCACATGGATTTGTGTGCAGGGCTACTAGTAGATAATAAAAGCATCATATGCTAATTAGACTGGATAGCCGAACGACCTTCCAGACATCATTCTGGACGTCCCAGACGAAGCCACTGTGGCAGGGGTTGAGGCAGAGGTGGTTAGGGGTGATCAGACAAGCAGGCAAGCAGTTAGGGGCAATCAGGCAGGCAGGAAGAGTAGTTAGAGGTGATCAGGCAGGCAGGCGAGTGGTTAGGGGCAACCAGGCAGGCAGGCAGGTGAGCGATTAGGAGCGATGAGGCAGGCATGCAGAGTGGTTAGATGCCATCAGTCCTGGATTGTGAGAGGGATGTCTGACTACCGGTTTAGGCCCAATCTCCCAGGGATCCCTGAGGGATTGGGCCTAAACCGGCAGTCGGACATTTCCTGAAGAGTCCCGGATTGCAAGAGGGTGCAGGCTGGGCTAAGGAACCCTCCCCCTGTGCATGTGTGCACCGGGCCTCTAGTACATTTAATAATAGGATAATTTTAGAACAGCGGTTGTCAACCTTTTGGACCTCACGACCACCAGTGGTCCGCGGACCACTGGTTGGTGACCACTGCTTTAGAAGACACATACAGTCCACCAGTTTATCTCTTTTTCTGGACAAGAAGGGGCCACATGCTACCCTGACTAGCTCAGGGAAGACCTGAATGGTGACCTTGCAAACTCAGAGACCTAAAGTAACCACAAAGGGTGGTCTGACATGAAAACTTTTTAACTTAAAGCCATTTCTGGTGTATTGTTATATCCTAGGCCAGTATCATCTCTGACAAAGGTCAATCTTTACTTGAACTGAACCTATCTATTGTCTTTTTGCACGATAACATATCATTGGAATGTAAGAGTAATTTTCCTTTTTCTGGACTCCTCAAAGCACAGGCACTGCTCTGAGGAGACCACAAATCCCCTCATTGTCACTGAGTTAATTGTTCACTGTTAACTATCTACCTAAGTAAAAAAAGTATGTGTTTATCATTTTACTCTTTATCCAATCCCAGAGGTTCCCCTCCACTGCTTTGCATTCTCCCGCCTCCCTAACCCATCACAAGTGGCCCACTGATGCCTCCTCTTTTGATTGTAGTCCATAAAACAAGGTCCAAAACTGCCATTCTCTTGGGCATTATTTCAATCTATTGAGATTTTGTTTCCTGGCAATTGTTGACACTTTGGGCTCAAATAAACTACAAAAATTCTTCACAGGTTTGAATGTTTCTTATGTTGACACTTAAAAAGAAAAATGCAAATTCCATAAGTTGCAAACAAAGAGGAAAGAGAAAAAAACAAAACATGACAAGTTATTGCAAAATATTGGATAAAGTATTTTGATAACTATCTCCCAAATTGTTATTCTCCTGAAATCCATACTCTCATTGTTTTAGAATAAATATATGCATGATGTGTAATCCATCATGGAAGATGCACACATTCTAAGCACACTTCACTCAGGCACACCTGGCCAACTTTTTAAGGTTGGGTCAGCAGGCAACCTACATACAAGGAAACCCTTTGATACGTAGCTTGTCACTAATGCCAGTCTGACTCTTCTAGATATGGACTCATTTATCTATTGCAAGAAACTCCCTTCAGTTTTCTTGATTCGTAACTGTCTTTCTCTCCTTCTGGGGACATTTTCTTCTTGTTTCTTATGAGTTATACTCTAAAGGAGTCTTACATCTACTTTATAGCTGCCCCCCATATGGACCTGTGTCCTTCCTGTTGTTTGGTAAGATAAAAGATAAAAGTCTGTGGCAGAATCTCATGATACTGTTCTAGATTGTAACCAGTGACAGTCTTCACTAGCAAGTGGTCATGTGGCCCCAGGGCTTACCCCAATTGGCCAATGAGTAGAAGCAGCAGCCTTTTCAAAAGGTAGCACAATACCCATTAAGCCAGACTTGGAAGATGTTTTGTTTGGAGTTTTAATTTAGGATGAATGGTCTGGCTGCCTTTAGAAAGCCAAGGTTTAGAAGGATAGTGTGTGCTCTCTAAGGATGGAAGTAACTGCTTGGGTTCATTTTGTGACCCACGGTTTATGCTATTCATTACTCAATGCATATTTTGTCAATTGTAATGTTGAAGATTTATAAAATAATCAGGAGGGAACTAAACACATAACACACGGAGTTCCACTTGGAAGGTCTCCATCAACGAAGTTTATAGCTTCTGCTTTTGGCTCTTATCCAACAGTTGTATGTTTTTCACGAGATTGTTCTTACTGGCAGAACTCAGCCTCCCTAGCCTTCTTTCTTTGTAAAAATTTTATGCAAGGTGACTAGGCGAATTTTTCTTCTAAAAACCTGAACTATTACAATTCTGGAGCTTTACTTCTGGGATATGATTTATTAAGGAGTATCAGTTTTCTCCCTTCAAGGACATTTTACTACCATCTGCTGCCACCCCATATGAATAAAACTTATAAGTAAGTGAGACATTTAGGGAATTTTTCTGTTTTTATTCTAAAAGCTGCTCCAAAAACATAAATTCATTGCAAAATCAAGACAATAAATTATATATGTAGTTTCATTTCAAACCAAAAGATCCTGTATAATAAAAGCGTAATGTCCGTTCGTCCATTTGTCTGTTCAACCAATCAAAGAGTAATATGCTAATTATATGATAAGGCTGCTCAACTGCTCGCTATGATGTGCACTGACCACCAGGGGGCAGATGCTCCAACTGGTAGGTTAGCTTGCTGCTGGGGTCCGGCCGATATGGACTGAGCGAGATGAGCCAGACACACCCTGGAGCCCTCCTATGGTCCCTCCCCAGCTGGCCAACCTCCCGTGTCCCTACCTGGCCCTGATCATGCACCGGTGAGGTCCCTCAGCCTGGCCTGCCACCTCTCACAATCTGGGACCCCTCAGGGGATGTTGGAGAGCTGGTTTGGGCCCAATCCTGCAGGCCAGCCTAGGGACCGCACTGCTGCACAAATTAGTGCACTGGGCCTCTTGTTATTAATAAAGCACCATTTAAACTTACTTATTAATGTATTTTTATATATGATATGTTTTGTTCATAGCCCCCATACAGACTATTATGCTAAGTAAATCATGTTTTTGAGGGCTGTCTACACAATTTTAATTACTGGAGAGTGAATCAACATTGATCCTCTCTCAATTTTAACCCTATTGAAGTAGGACCAGACAGTTTAGAAGGAAACTGGTTCTTCCCAAAGCTTGAACCAGAATCTATTTCTTACTGTGAAGATTCAACCCTGAAATTGTTCTCTCTGTCCATGTCAACTATAATGTGTTTACCTTTCCCACCATTTTCAGTAAATGATTTTCCTTCTCTCCTCTCCACTTCTCTAAAGCTCTTTTTAGGGCCACTCTTTCAAGTTTTCTCAGACCACTCTGAATGTTTAACAATGGATGATGTTAAAAACAAAACCAGTAGTTGGCATTCATTTACATTTTCTAGATCAATGTTTTGCAAATATGTTTTATGTTTTAATTTATGCAGAAGAAACATCTGGGTGCTTGTTAAAAGGAAGATTTGCAGACCCACTAAATAACCCTCTAGTGTTTATAACCTGGAACTCTGCATGTGAAGTACTCACTTCAGGTACTCTAATACACAAAGTTTAAAAGCTATTTAGAAGTATATAGAAATAACTGAAAAGAAAGGGGAAAATCTGTTTAATGTTTCACACAATTATGTCCTGGACATAATTAATCTTATATCATCATGGACAGTCAGTCTTTGTTGTTCCTCTGTTCAATTCTATAATGCATTCCAAAAGGAAGTCCTCAGGCATTTGAAATTAATCCAAGGCCAACTCATTTCCTCTGTGTTACTTAGGTTTGCGAATGTCCTCTCAGGGTTATTTCAGCAAATTAAATATAATGATACTAGAAAGAACTTTTGAAATTTTTATTATATCCTTTGTGTATCAGTAATCTTTGCAAAAATGTATACATAGAAGATGCATTAACTATAGTTGGCTATGAACTGATTCATTGTTGACAAAATTAACTGCCAACTCTATTTTTCTGATTATCAGTAATTAAAAGTTAAAGTGTTATCTTTCCTTTTTTTTATTAGAAAATAACTTTGGAAGTTCTACTAATTAAATTTCTCCTTAAGCTTGTCAAGAATATTAAAGAGAGAGGTCAAATGTATGGCTATAATTACCATGCCTAGACACACCATTTTTAGTTAGGCAGGGATTTTTTCCTTACATTCACAATCAGACTGTAATTATTTTTGTCAGTTTCAAATACATCATGTTCTGGGAAACACTACAGTTTGCCCCTGGACCAAGTTGTCTTTTTAATTCTAATTCAATATCCTGAAATAGAATATTCTCTGATTCAATCTAAACAATAGATCTCCAAATTTTTCTACCCATCTATCTCTATTCTGATCATACTTGTGTTGGAATGTCATACCCTAATAGACTGAGCATTTTGTGTGTGTGTGTGTTTTTTTTTTTTTGTTTTGTTTGTTTGTTTGTTTGCATGGTCAAGACTATTCTTGACTATTCTAAGTTACCAAGTATGACAATGGAAATTGAATGTTAAATTTACCCAAATCATCATACTACAAATTAACAGATTGTGTCAATGATGAAATAATTACAAACTTTCAACAATACAAACCAACTGCTATTGTCTGGATATGAATTGCTGGGTAAAACCTAATTAATCATTTCTCAACCTATATAATATTGCTATGATCTGCATATAGACAAAGTGATAATCACGAAGTGTGTGATTGAAAAAATATCTGCATTATTCAGTAGGATAAACAATTTATACTATTTGTCTCCTGAAATTTCTGATTTAAACTTTATTTATATCATATTTTTATGACAAAACCTAAATAAGACAATTATGAGGTTCTTTATCTTTAAATTTATCAGGAAACAAACAAAAATATTTCTGTTTTTAAAGGAATGTAATTATATATACATAGTAATGTCAAATAGCAATGCAGTTCTAAGAATTCTCTTTTCACATATCTCAAGTCAATTATTTTCCCTCTCCTCTCTTGCTGAATTCCCCTGGCAAGACAGGAAGATAAAGGGATAGAAGATGGATACCTGTACAGGGCTCATTTATAATCTCTGTGTTTTCAGTATATTAGAAGTATAACATAATCTACTTTTTAAGATAAATTCTTGACATTAAATGATTTTCCTTTTTAGTATGCCTTATTTATAATAATAGTGTACAACACAGGGGAAATGCTGAAAATTTAATATGTTGATTAGTTTTAATATAGCAGTTGACTTTTGTTGTATTTAACAGAAAATATGCTCTGATTTCATTTAGTGACATTTTACTGTGGCTGCTCAATCGCCAGTAAAATCTGCAAGTCCTAGATACAACTCCAAGAAGAATTGGGCTTAGAATGGGAGAGATGGGTTAGAAAGTATAATAATGAATCCAACCAACCAGAAAAACAGAGAAGTCATTTTTTTGTCTTATCAAAACATATTTCTAGGGATATTTAAATACCTTCTGATAACAATATTCAAAACTCAGAGTTTCTAATAAATTTTTCTTTCTGACCACCCAGGTGGAAATGCAGAATTATTTGTCCATGTTAGATAAAATTATGTTAGCATGATTCTCTATTGGCCCTTTTAAAGTTTTAATTTATAAATATATATATCATAATATTTAGTAGAAAGAGGGTTTATTTGACATAATAATACATTTGTGTAATCTAATATGTGTCCTATACAATTTCTTTTTCTTTTTTTTTTTTTACAATTTCTATAGGAATAATAAATACAGTAAAATAAGTCAACTTAGCACATATTTTAAAATTTTTCCCAAAAATATAAAAAGAAATCTAGAATTTTCAAATTGTCTTTAGTGTACAACTTGATACCTTTGAAACATTTAAATTATATCAAGTAGTTTATGTTAAAATTTATAAATACATACATCATTATATTTAGTAGAAAGTTTTAATTTATAAATTTAGTAGATTTATAAATATAAAAATCTTTTAAATTATATCAAGCATATAAGAAAAGGGAAACAAAGAGGAAGAGGAAAATCAGATGAAACCAGTGATTAAATGGAAATATAACATAAAATTAGAATTAAATCAACACACAGGACTTATGCCAGAGAGTCATTTCACTTACTAATGTGCGTTACTTCTGCATCCTGTATTTCCCAGCAAGTAAATATGAAAATAAGGTTAATCATAGGATGCATGGTGTCCCTAAAATAAAAGCAGTTGCTCAAGTGATGCAAGACTATTCCTCTTGCTTATATTTAAAAGTACATTCTCCCTTATGTCCTATAGAATGCTATGTAATATAGCAAACAATATATGTCCTATACAATGCTATGTAATGTGTATGAGTGACATACTTACTACAGATAAAGAAGCCATAACAACCTTAAGTATGCCTTTTATTTTTAATATGACAAAGCCTGGTTCCTTAAAGCTAAACTAGCATATTGGCTAAAATAATATTTTCTGAGCATACAGTTACTATGGCCTGGCATAAGGTCAGGATAGATTTAAAACTATACACAGAGAAATAGGAAGTACGTCTCATATGACATAATCTTTTCAGTATAATGTGTTCCCTGACTAAACTTCTTAGGCTGTGAGAGTTTTTCAAATAGCTGGGATTATTACTTATTCCAGTTTGCTCATTGGGAGGAGAAGCATGTCTTTTAGCTATCCCCTAACTGAAGGTGGATTTGGCTTTTTTTTTTTTTTTTTTTTTTTTTTAATGAAAAAGAAGGCATTTTCCAAAATGGACATCTTAAAAAAAACAAAAGAGGAAGGATTTTGAACTGGGGACAGTGCTGCCTAAATTCATCCACAAAATCCTATTATCCATAATCATATTTAATCATCCTAGAAAGATTACCTTAATCAAGAATTAAACTATTCAAACAAATCAGTAATAAGTTTTGCATCAAATATTTATCTTTTTATTTCCATACCAATGTAAAATTATAACAGATTTTAAATATACAGAATATGAAAGCCCAGCTCACAATTATAATGCAGGAAGGAAGACATTCCCGGGGAAGGAAAAATACCCAAGAAATATTTACTCTATTGCTAGTTATGGTAGTTCAATATTTTTTAAAAATACTTGACAGCATGTATACAAGTCAAGTTTGAAAGTATTCCAAACATCCTATATAATAAAAGTCTAATGTGCAAATCGACCAAATGGTAGAACGAGCAGCAGAATGACCAGTCGCAATGATATACACTGACCACCAGGGGACAGACGCTCAATGCAGGAGCTGCCTCCTGGTAGTCAGTGCACTCCCACAGGGGGAGCGCTGCTCAGCCAGAAGCCGGGCTCATGGCTGGAGAGTGCAGCGACGATGGCGGGAGCCTCTCCTGCCTCCATGACAGTGGCACTGCTAAGCAGCAGTGAGCCAAGCAATAAGGAGAAGCAAACAGGCAGGCGGTAAAGAGTGAGGGGTTCCAGACTGCGAGAGGAATGTCTGTCTGCCAGCTTAGGGATCAGGGCTAAGCTGGCAGGAGGACATCCCCTGAGGGGTCTCGGACTGCGAGAGGGATCCCCCTCCCCCAGTGCATGCATTTCATGCATTTCATCTGTATCTATATTTCTGCATGCATTTCTTGCACTGGGCCTCTAGTTTCAAATAATAAAGTAGGTAAATTTATTGATAGTAAAAACATTGTTTTTCTTTTATTTTAACACTAGAGGCACAGTGCACGAATTTGTGAATGGGTGGGGTCCCTCGTTCTGGCCAGTGATCGAGGCCTATCACGGGGGCTGGCCGGCTGGGGGGAGCAAGGTAGGGGGAGGAACCTGAAACCTGGGCATGTGCCCTGATGGGGAATCGAATTGTGAGTTCCTGTTCATAGGTTGATGCTCAACCACTGAGCTACCAGGGCTGGGCTAATTATCTTCAGTTTTAAATTAAAATTTTCAGATAAGTGTTTTTATCCTTATTTCCTCCCACTATTTTGTTGATGTCTCCTATTTCTTAAAAGTGTTTTGTTTAATTCTGTTTTGATTAACAAATGCTTTTATGTGTTTTTTTTAATTTGCTAATTTTTGATTAAGTTTATAGTTTAACTTGGGGCCAAGTGACATTTTCAATATATTGAGTCTTCCAAACCATAAATATGTGGTATATCCTCACATTTTCCAAGTATTTATTTTTTCAACTATGTTATGTAGTATTAATTGTACAGGTCTTGCATATCTTTCATTATATATATCCCTTGGTATTTTATGACACTGTATATAACATCCATTTTAAAGAAAATTTTCTATTTAATGAAGTAATAGAATTGACTTTTGTAGGTAGAATTTATATAAAGTGACATTAATAAAAAAACTAAAGTCCACACTTTGCTCACATATTCTTACTTTTTACCCAATGCTCCTTTTCTGTTCCAGGATCTTATCCAGGATAATACATTACACTTAGTCATCATGTCCCCTTCGTCTCCTTTTGGCTATGACAGTTTCTTAGACTTTCCTTGTTTTGGGCTACCTTGATAGTTTTGAGGATTACTGGTCATGTACTTTATAGACTGTACCTCAATTGGTAATGATCTGATGATTTTTTTGTTACTAAAATAGAGTTGTGGGTTTAGGGAAGGAAGGCCACAGAGGTAAAATACCATTGTCATCCCATCACATTAAGGGTACATACTATCAACATGACTTGTCACCACTGATGTTGACTTTGGTCACCTGGCAGAGGTAGTCTTTGCCAGGTTTCTTAATTGTAAAGTTTTTCTTTTGTTCTTCATTTTCAGAATGTGTTCTTGGAAGAAAGTCACTGTATTCAGTCCACACTTAGAATGGGGAGTTGTGCTCTACCTATTGAAGGGCACTATACACATGTTGGCTTCTTCTGTATGGGAAAATTATCTATTCTCTCCCATTTATTCATTTATCTATTCATTTATTTATTTACATTGCTGTAGAATCCTCGGTATCTTTTCTATACTATGGATTATACTAGTAATCTAATATTACATTATTTATTTTGTTGCTCAGGTTAGTCCACCTTTGACCATTCGGAGATCTTTTGGTTGGCATCAGTATCTCTTTGACATATCCTCAGAGATGTGTTTTTTAAACCTTTTCTTACTTTTGAGCACTACAAATGCTTTAATTTGTATATTTTCTCACCCATTGTTAGCATCAGTCGTATCTCCAGAGAGCCACTGTTCTTTTTATTGGATAGTTATATTGGAAAACAAGATCTGGGTGATAGAAGTGCTTGCTGCTACTGGAATGTCATTACTTCTAGGCCCTCTTAGCTTATAGATATATGTCTGTTTATCAACTCTCATGCCGGAAGCCAATTCCAGCATGTCATAATTGCAAGAGTTTCATCAAAAGGTTGATGGAAATTGGGGACTCAACAGGGCTGGGTCACATATGTTGTCACCTGTTGGGAATGGCTGAGGGCATTTCCCCAAACCTGAAAAGGATGCATTAGATTGCTTGCTACCAGACAGCTCAGGGCATCTTAATCTACATGTTATTGCCTCCTACTGGCCAAACACCTGAACAGCCGTAGGCAAATTCTTCCAGTCTGACAATGGATTCTGTACTAACCCTATCCTTTGAAGTGTATATCTCCACTTTGCCTTAGGACAAATTGTGTTAATAAAAAGCAAGGGGTCCTGAGACAAGGAGAATTTAGTTCCTTAAGCTGAGTCTTCTCTGACTCTCTATAATGCCTTTCAAAATTATGTTTCGTCTCTGGATTCTTGTTTAATTTATGCACAGCCCTTCTCCAGATTTCTGCACCCTTCTAGATGCCAGATCAAGACCACTGGCGCTCTCATATGTAAATTCATATTTGTATATGCAGCAATTCGTATCTATATTAAGCTAAATATGAGTTCATATTGATATTTTCTGTATCTTTTAATAAAAGCATATTTTGTTTTTCACTTTTTATCTGATTATGTGGTAAAAATATTAATGCCTTTCCTCATGTTGAACCAACCTTTTATTTCTGGGTTTTGCATTTATATATGTAAGAATTTATCCTGAAATTTTTCTTTCTTTAAATATCCTAGTTAGGCTTTGGTTTATAGTTCATGCTGGACCCACAAGTGAAGTGTGAAGTGTTTCCTATTTCTATTCTTGCTAAAATGTCTAAACTATTATTCTAATTTATGTTTCTTTAAAATACTAGTAAATTGTTTTTGTTGTTTAGTTGCTCTAGACCCGTAAGATTCTATTACGTATTTTTGGAGACAAAACAACTATAAGTTCTTTGGCTATGAATTGGTCCACTAGTATGGATTTCCGCTGCCCAACATTGAATCACTACTTCCTACGAATCAGGCTAACACTCTCTGAGCTGCAGCTGTATCGCAGTTTCAGGCTTTAACCAGCCAATCCTTCTTCCTTTCTTCTGGGCTTTTTCAAGTGTTAGACCTGCATTGAAGATGCTTCCTCTAATTTCTCCTTTCTCTCTCCCCTTTAATGTTTCACAGACATTGTTCCCCAATAAAACTCTTGATGAAGATTTCTGTCTTGGTATGCACTTCTTGGGGGACCTGATGCAGCCAAAGCAACAGTCACTAAGTTTTTATTTTAATCAATATAGTTCTTATTTATTAAATATTATTTTTTGAAACCTCTTAACATCAAAAAGCATTTTAAATATGGCAGATGGTATATACCGCACTAGTGATAGTAGAAGAAAAGCTAATAGTGACTATTTTGTCTCACATAAAAAAATTCTGAGAAATTCCTTAGAGGCTATAAGGAGATGAGATCAAAGTAGCAGACTGAGACATACCCATAACTTTGACATTTGTCCTAAGTTGCCATTTTTCATTATTTAATAATTTACAATGACTAGTTTTTCATCTTTTCTAATTGAAGTTGTAGGATGGGAAAGATGATTTTTCTTCTACCTTTCTAGGTTTTGACCCTCCACCCTCTATAATAATCTAGTGTGGAATGATTCAGCAATGTAAGAATATCTCTTGTTTTTACAAAACAAAAGATGAACCCTCGATGCCAGTCTGCACAGAGAAGTCAGGTTATGATAAAGCTTCTACTGCTCAGGAACTGAGCACAAGCATCTGAGTTTGATTGTCAATTAAAATTGTGATGGAATATCCTTATTGCCGGGGTCCATCCCCAGAGGTCTAGGGATTCCCAAAGATGTGGACGGCGTAGGCGAAGAATGAAGGACACAGAGACAGCATTCAGATGATCAGCATAATCAGGTTCTCCTTTATTGCCGTTACAACTGTATTTATACTATTTGATTCTATAAGCATGCGTCTATAGTTACATCATGGTATGTTTTGGTTCCTCCATTGACCTTTTACAGTTTCTTGTTTTATGTTTACAGTTTCTTATCTGACCTTTGCTAAAAATCTTATTTCTATTTAGCTCTGCTGATTTTAATCTTATCTACTGTCTATGTTTCTACATTCTATTCTAAGGGTTAGTCTCTGTGTTCCATTATAAGGGCTAGTTTGTTATTTCTATTCTAAGGTTACTATTCTATTGCTCTACTGTTAAGCTATAAGGAAATAACGGAAGGAGGTTTTCCTAGTCTATGGCCATCAGCGGTTCTCAACCTGTGGGTCACGACCCCTTTGGCAGTCAAACGACCCTTTCACAGAGTTTGCCTAAGACCATCCTGCATATCAGATATTTTCATTACAATTCATAACAGTAGCAACATTACAGTTATGAAGTAGCAACGAAAATAACTTTATGGTTGGGTCACAACACGAGGAACTATATTTAAAGGGCCAGAAGGTTGAGAACCACTGGAAGTAAAGGTTATGTAGCTTAAGCGTGATTATTCTTAGCTATGGTGATTAACTACCTGTCTGGCACTTAGTTTAAGTCTTTCTGCTTGCATAGCTCGCATAAGATTTTTAGATAAGGAGCCTGCCTGCATTGTTTGCAGCGGTATTTCTTTAGCTGTTTGATAGTTATCCTTTCAGCCTTACTGGTGGTCTTCCTTGGGACTGCCCTGCGTCTGTGGGTTTTTAGGGGTATAGGCATTGGTACTTTCTCTGGTGGGCAGACCCCTGGGGATGTGGGCCTAGCAAGTCCTAAATTTATTGCTAACAGTCTTAGTCTAAGTTCCTCATAAGTGGTACACGGTATTTCTGTAACACTAGGGGGTTTTACTGATTCATTCCCTTCCCTAGTCCCATTAATCCCTAACTCTAGGGAAACATTCCCAGCTGGGGAAACAACCTTTCCCAAGGAGGTGGCCCCAGTAAGAAACACATAGCGCAAAGAAGGGGAGCAAACATATTAAAAACAGTATGCCATATACGCCAGGTCCCTTGGAACATATGCTGTGCAGATGTTTCTTCCCTGCAGCGACTATGTCAAACAGCAAGGATGGAACGGCTTCTGGCACCTTATTATATAAGAAGTTTCATGTCATTGTCCTACTTTCTCTTAAAAATATGTCACTGTATTAGCATCTTTAGATGGCAAACATCTAGTTGGCAAATGTGTGTTTGTCTCCACGTTTTGGAGAGTTGTTGGTTATGAGATTTCATGAAGAAAATCACTATTATGTATCTAAAAAATAATAACCATTTAGAGGTTAAATAAGTTCAGTAATTGACATGAAAGACTAGCTTTTCAAAGCATTAAGTCCATTTTTCATGGCTACTGTATAAAAGAAAATGCTTACAGATGGTCTTCTTTCTAAGTTTGTCAAACCATTCAGCTTAGAAAGAAACTTGTGTATTACTCAAATATATTTCTCATTTTCTTCTACTTATATTTAAAAATATCAAAACAATGAATCCAGATGAATGTCAGATGGAGTTATTTTCAGATTCATTAATTTTTCAAGGGTGGATTTTTTAAAAATTCTTCTACTCACCTTTTGATTTTTATTGGAGACACAATTAAAATTACATGAACATTGCCTAAAAAGAATAATAAAGATTGTATTGTGCTGTTTTATATTCCTGATAAATAATGGCTAAGATGACCCTTGCAGCATAGTTATTATTCTTCACAAAATAACATCTGAAAGCATTCATACTTTCAAATTTTACTATTTCTATACTGTTTAGCCTCCAAGATAATTCTAATTGGATAGTAAAAAAAGATAAAGCTGTGGCCTATTGCACTTCACATAATTACAGTGCTAAATTTAGTTATGTCTTTTTTTATTCATAGTTATGCAAAACTTGCAGCTAAACAATGTGATAGCTTTTGACAATGTATTAATATTTTGGTTAAATTGTACACATAAATGTTATTGAGTCTAGCCCCATGATTCTCTCAAGAGTTTATAACTTAAACTAACATTTCCTTCCCATTTTAAACATTCAAAACGACTATTTTCTAATGGGAAATAGTAGTTGCTTTAAAGGAAGTAGAGCTTTGTAGAGGAAAATTGCCCATACAAAAACCTCAGGCTGAATTTTACATAATTTCTGACCCGTTTAGCAGATTACAAAAAACAAAAGAAGCCTAATTCTCAGGTGTGAATTGGGTTATTATAATACGGAAGACTTCAGTGTAAATTTAAACAACAAATACCTAAGCAAACTATGTAAGGATATCATTCCTTTAAAGGTATCTATAAAATCATCTCATTGTTATTGGAGAAAAAAGTGTGGGTGGTCTTTCTCTGTTGTTAGTGGGAGTGGGCTCTTGGGGTACCCTGGAATAAGCATTTCTGGAGTCCCCCACAGGAGGATGAGATATGGCAGAAAGCTTTAGTTTTCATGAAATTACAATTCTGAGTTTCCAAAGTCCCATTTCCCTCAGTCCAGTCATAGAAGAAGGTGTAACTGGGGTGTCAGTAGAGCTAGAAGCAAAGCCAGTGTCCAGAGTTTTCTTTCCATGTGGAAACCAGGTCCAGTTCAGCATCAGGCTAGCAGCAGTCCATTAATCCATTGTGAGTGGGGTCTACATGGCCATGGGCCATGTGGGTGAATACAGGAGAGCGCATCCCAAGCAATTAGAGTCCCAAGAGCATAAGAGGAACCAAGAGAACAAACTGCTTTTTTAGGGGATTAAAAATCCCAAATCTCACGCCTTTGCCATGGCCACACCCATTCTGGCACAGGACCTGTTCCCAGTTTTGCATGTGTCATACATTATAATAAACTTACCTCAGAAGAGGAAATAATGTATGCAAAATAATGAACATGTTATCTAATGTAAAGTAGTTCTCATAAAAATAAATACAATTATTATCCTCTCAAAAAGAGAATTTTTTTTCAAATACTTTAATTAATATCTACAATGTGAAAACATATTTTTTTAATATATATTTTATTGATTTTTTTACAGAGAGGAAGGGAGAGAGATAGAGAGCTAGAAACATTGATGAGAGAGAAACATCGATCAGCTGCCTCCTGCACATCTCCTACTGGGGATGTGCCTGCAACCCAGGTACATGCCCTTGACCGGAATCGAACCCGGGACCCTTCAGTCCGCAGGCTGACGCTCTATCCACTGAGCCAAGCCGGTCTTGGCGAAAACATATTTTTGAGGCAATACTACTTTTTACTGCCAGCACAGCTCATTTATCTATGGTACACGGAATTTTTAAAGAATATTTTTTTTTCACATGGACTAGAATCTGTTTCCCATTCCGCCTCCTGGGCTAAAGCTAGTTTCCATCAATGCTAAGAAACTCACCTCCATCCATAGTTGAATTAAATCCTCCTCCTCCTGCAATGAAGCTCTGCAGGAACTCACTTCAGCAGATGGAAGCTCTAGACCTGCTGTCATTCACAGCTCTCAGAATGCCTCTTGGTTCTGCAGGAGGTGGCAGTGAAATAGGCATGTCAATGGGTTGCTCACCAACAGGAAAGAGTCATTAAGAAAAAATGAAAATGTTGTAGTATGAGGTAGAGATTGAAATGTGGGCTCCAGAAGCTGGACAAATTTAATTAAATACAGCCTTCTGGTTCTTGGGAATGTTTTTGGGCCCTTTTTGTGTAAAGTTTTCCTTATCCAAGCTATCACATAGGTTGTTGTGAATATTAAATAAGGTAACATAATCTAAGGTACTTACTAAAAAGCTTCACCTATTGTATAGTAAAGTATAAATTTTGCTATTAAGAAAGTAGAGGAGGAGGAGGAGGAGAAAGAAGAAGAGGAGAATTGTATTTACTGAGGAAAAAATGAAAAGAAATAAAATTAAAATAAAGCAAAAAATGAATGAAAATTGAGTTTGCAAAAATTAGTACTAGACAGAAATAACAACTTTTGTTGAGGATATGGAGAACTGAAACTCTCGTGCATTGCCGATCAGAATATAAAAGGTGTAGGCACTTCGGGAAATAATTTTGCAGTTCCTCAGTAAATTAAATATGGAGATACTGTATGACAGAGCAGTTTCACAACTAGGTATATTCCCAAGAGAACTGAACAGATGTTCACCCACAGACTTTTACATCAATGTTCATAGCAATGTTATTCATAATAGCCAAAAAGTGAAAATAGCCCCAATGCCCATCAGTTGATGAATGGATAAACAAAATGTGCTATGTCTGTACAATGGAATATCCTTCACCCTTTAAAGGGACTGAAGTACTGATACTGCTACAGTATGGATGAACTGTGAAGACATTATGAAAAGTAAAAGAAGCTAGACACAGGGCCTACATATTATATGTTTTCATTTATATGAAATGTCCAGAATAGGCTAATCCATAGAGATAGCAAATTGATTAGTAGTTGCCAAGGGCTGGGGGAGGGGGAAATTATTTTAGAATTAGAGAGTGGTAATGGTTACACAACTTTGTAAATATACTAAAAATCCCTGAATTGCACACTTTAAAATAATAAATTTTATGGTATAAGAATTATATCTTGGTAAAAGAACAATTGATACTAGGAAGAATAAGGCAGAAAAAGCCCAATAATGAATTCTATTTCAAGGCAATATGTAGATTATAAAATAAACAGTCCCATTTCTTTCTACACAGAAGAAGAATTAAAATGTGATTTCTCCCTCCCCTGAGAACACTGTTGAGTAACAAAATATGCTTTACTAGTCAGAGTGAACTTAGAAGGAAGCAAAGTAAATAAAATAAAAACAAAGGAATAAAGCATAATTAATACATTTAAATGACACTTATACTTAATTTGTAGTTTCTACAATTTTTTTTATCAAAACACCATTTTTTCTTATAAACATGGACTTGCCATAAATATAATGCACTTAAATTTAAATCTATAAATTTATGATTCAGTTCCAAAAATCTTTCCTCATGAGCCCCTTTAAAAACATACAAAGAGTATGATTAGATCCACTTTCTAATCATATGTGTTTTTAAGAGTTCTGCTTCGTTCCATCTGAAGAAATTAACCTGCTCTAGCAGTGAGTAATTGTGATCTCATTTTTGCAGCTTTACAAACATCACCTGTCCAAGTTTCCCTTTTTTTCTTAAATATTAAAGATCCACCAAGTGTACTTTGTGGCTCATTTTGTCCAGTATCTTTCCTCATTCACCTGCTTGGCCTTGTGAACATCCATGTGATACCCATGAAAAGTGTACATAAAATTTTGGTTTATCAACATGACGAGTACTGTCAATTGTGAAGTAACCAAGAGCTATAATTTAAAGGAGGATGTTAACAACATTTAGGACAAAAAAATGTTGATTAATAATGTCTGAACATAAGCACTGAAACTTTACTATCCGCTTGGCTTTTCAGCTTTTATGGACATTAAATGCAATTTCTTTCAGCAATGGCTTTAACATAAACACATAGAACACTTGGTGCGATGTTTGCTAACTGGAGTTTCTTAGGTGTTTCCCTGTGTTGAATCTAATATCAAGCTGGGAATGGGATAGATTCTGTAGAGATTGTGACCAGAAAAAAAAAAAAAAGCACAGTTATACATCATTTCAATTTCAAAATATTTGTGCCCAGTATTTTTCTCTTTTACCTATCTAGACTTCGAAATCAATCATCATTGGTCTTTTTCAATGTCAATAATAACCTTTATTTCTCTATCCCTTACTTTCAGATTTGATTTATTTCATTTATCTACATTATAAGGATTATCTTGTCATTTCATTCCTTTCTGTAGTCTTGAGACAACTGATCTATCTTGTGACTTTTGATGTGACCAAATAGCACTCTAATGAAAAGGCTCTATTAAATTAATGTTCTTCATAACAACATCAGGTACATAGGGTACCTGAATAATGGGAATTAGACAATGAAAAAATCCACTTACTTGGATAGTCAAACATTAGAATATCTTTTATATGACTTAATTTTAATATGCAATTTCTGTTAATTCTGTTATTTCATATGCTACTCACATGAACTCCAAATCAGAATGCTGAACTATAAATATATTTGACTCATTTTTTATTAAGCGCTCATGAGTCTTGTTATTAATATTAATATGGATAGCTGACCAAATATCTTATATAATTAATCTTTGCAACAGGACTTTTATGCCATGTTTGATAAAAGATAACTATTTCAGAAGAGACAGAATTTTTATTTCTTTTTCTTATTGGAGGAAATACATATCAGGGACATTCAATATTGAAATATTAAAGATATAAGATATCATTGAGGAGCACAGTATTTCAAAAAGGGAATTGTTCCAAAATTCACTAATACCTTGAATAGAAAATAATTATTTTAAGCAGAGTAGCTTAAAAATAAATGTGGACAGGGTCAAGGAACAGATCTAAGATTCTGTCTAATGGGTTATAAATGATTAAAAGTTTTAATATAATTTATTCTGTGGAATGCAGAGAATGGTATTTTTAAATGATATTTCAGAAGTTATTCATAATGATATTAAGCAAGCATGCTTTGTGGAGTCTCTGTGATACAATTTCCTTTCCTTTTTAGTTGCTATTACATATATTTTCTTTTTTTAAGAAAGAGAGGAAGAGAGAGAGAGAAACATCAATGAGAAGTACTGATCGGCTGCCTCCAGCATGCCACCTACTGGGGATCAAGCCCACAACTCTGGGGCATCAAAGCGTGGTTGTGGGCTCCTGGTTCATAGGTCCACACTCAACCACTAAGCTACATCAGCCAGACTATATCTATTTTCATATCATTGTTCTTTAACCACCATCAGAATGCACAGTCTTTAACAATCTCCCAAACCATGACCCCTCTCTCTCTCTCTCTTTATTCACTTCTTTTTTATTCTCTCTTTTTTTTTAAATTTAGATTTCTTAGTCCACTTTTTTAACAATATCAGTAGTCTTGCCCTTTTTCATCCTTTGTCTTTTTGTGTTTGTACTGAATCAGTCTGGCCAATGCCCATCCCTGGATCCTGGATGAATACAATTTGCTTCCCCATATCTTATCAACCTAAGTAGGGTATGTTCACATTTCAGTCATCCAGAAAGTTTCCTTCCAAAATCCACTACTGCCCTAATATCTATCTTTGTCTTAATATTTTGACACATTTATTTTTGAAAAAAGTCACATTGACCAAAGTGTTATAAAAATAGTACAATATTGCCCAATATATTTACCTCAAAATTTATCATTACTAACATTGTATTCCCCTCTCTTCATATATTTATTTCCCCCAACATAATCAAATAACTTTATACTCAGTCAAAATTTTTATTTGGGGGAATAAAAGATAGATGCTATTGTTTAAAAACATAATCCAAATGAATTGTAAAATAAAAAGAAAATTACTAAGCAAAAAAAACCTCTTCCCTCAGCATTTGCATTGTCATATACTGTACTGAGTTTGTTAATAATTATTGGGTTTTTAAGTTTTTATTACATTAATTTATTATACATAGTTTCTCTACTTATTTCCTTTTCTCATGTGCATTTAATTTTATTACCTTGTTCAGAAATTGTAGACCCAATGGAGTTAGCTGCTTTCAATATTTACCATCATATTCCTCATTTTTTAAAAATGATATTGGAACATTCTTATTCCCCCAGCTTTCTATGCTCTAACTAGTAACATAATGTAAACTCTGTAAACTCTCTGAGATAGGAAATTTTGTCTGTTTTGTTGATGATGCAGTCCTAACTCCTAGCACAACACTATTACATGAGAGTTACTCAATAAGTATTTGCTGTGTTAATGAGTAATAAAATGTAAACATATTCTTGTTCTACTTCAAGAATTCCTGTCAGATCTTCAATATTCTATATGTAAGACATCACTGAATCTCACTCAGAATTGGTCACTTTCTCCTTTATTTTACCACTATGTCTATTGGGTCCATGTTTTTGATCAATTTGCTAAATGTTGTCAGTTTTACTAAATTTTGAGAACTTTAAAAATGAAAACTGTAAAAAGGCTTACTTAAAGTAAGCCTCTAAAATAGACTAGATAAAAGTAAAATGTTGAAAGTTCCCCAAAGAGACAATAGTTTTAGCACAATGCATGCATTTGGGTAGTTTTATAAATTAAATATTTAAAAAAATCCAAATTAAATACAATAGGAAGGAATATTTTACGACAGCATCATTATTGAAAAGTTCTTATATGGCCACCTACTTGAATCACCTATAGATGACCATACTTTCCAAATCCATGATCATCCTTTAAAAATAGTATGTGTAAAAAGCAGAGATTTCACCAAGAAAAACAAAAAGCTTTAATGTAAATTTGTTTATTTTATGAATTATTATGAAAATATATGTATTCTGAGTTTTCTACTGTTGTTCGAAATTCCCACAAACCTGGTGTCTTAAACCAATACAGGTTTATTACTTTATAGTTCTCTAAGTAAGATCTCTGACACACATCTAATTGACCTAAAACGAAGATGTTGGCACGGCTGCATTCCTTTCCTTTCTGGAGGCTCTGGGGAAATATGTTTGATATTTTTGCTCTACATTATGTTATGGTATATGACTAATTTTAATTACTTGTTTAACTATAAGCAGCCCTCAACTTAGATTTCACATTAAAGCACTTCCCAAGTTAATTGCTTTAATAATTGCTGGTACTTAAAATGCTCCTTCTGAGGATACAATTTTTTAAATACATGTAAGTAATTTTTCTTCTTCTGACTTATACATTTCTGAGTTTTCTTCAGAAGAGAGAAAAAATAACAGAGTCACAGGGATTGATTTTAGGGAAACTTAAACTCAGGAGGAGGAAAACATGGGATAGAAGTTATAATGCCCAAGCAGAACATGGAGCACTACATGGATCCTTTTATTTGAAACCTGTTAATACTTCATTTATCCTCTAACTTATAACATAATGTAAATGTAACATACCTAAGGATGCATCTAGCATTAGTTTTTACTCTTATGCCTTTCCTGGGTTTGCTTATATTTTTATATTAAAATTGCATGGTCATCTCTTCACTGAACTCTAAACTCCTTAAATATGAAAACAGTATTGCCTCATCACATACCCCAGCACCTTGTATTCTGAAAAATTGTTAGCATTCTATCAGTACTTGCACAATAAAAATTAAGGTTACGCATATGAAAAATCTGTGGTATAAACTATTAGAAAAAGCTCATGTTTTTTTTAAAAAAAATTTAAATGTCACTGAATTGAGCAGGAAAGCTTAGAGTTTTAGGAGAAAAATATTTCTTGAGACTAGACTGGAGGGTTAATTTAAATAGATGATGAGAAAAAAAGTGACTGTTGGACCACCAGCCATGGGTTTCAGCAGTGACAGGAAAAAGAACAGTTAGGTAGTGGTTAGAAAATGTGGCAAAATCGATCTGTAAAACAGGCAAAGCACATGAAGAGGTAGAAGACTAAGCACACACACACACAATTTCTCTAAATATTGAAGGAGGTATAACCTAAACCATAGTAGAAAGACTTGGCTTTAGAGGAGAAGAAACACGTTTTTCTCCTCAGATAAGAAAAAGTTTAATGGTGAATAATGATGAGGATGATAAACAAAAGCAATAGTAATGTTCCTACATTTTTAAGGTATCTTTCTGTGTGTTCAGATGCTATACTAAATGCACATAAATGTCCTAAAAGTTCAATGTCGCAGATAATAATATTCACTTCTTACGGAAGAGGAAATGAAGCTTTGAAAAATAACATAACTTACCCAAAGTCATAAAGATAGAAAGTGGGAGATTCATACTTAGTACCTATACTTTTATAACTGCATTATGGTGCTTCATGTTTTGCTATGTGCCAGGCATATAAGAACTTGATATGTATTTTCTGGGATGTCCCTGATTGTCTGTTGGCAACACTAGCTGAGCCCAATACACCCCTGCACTCTCCCCTGCATTGCCAGAGGAAGTGGTGAAATCATATTTCCCAGTCTCTTTTGCCAGACATATTTTTGGTTAGATTCTCCCAGAGGAGGATCTTTACATGCGATGTGGATGGCTGAAGAAAGAAGCCATTTTTCTCCCTCCACAGCAATGCATAGAAAGAGGACACAGGCAGGTGCAAAGTCCTGAAGGAAACTTCATGTTTCTGTGCAAAGCTCTTGATAGGTGCTCTGAACATTAGTAATGATTTGCTGTGGTCTGGAAGGCTGTAGATGAGATATCCAAGAGTTAGAGGTGACCTTTTCTAAACTTTGCTCTTTTATACCTTCTGACAATTTGCAAGCAGTTATTTTATTGTAGTCTATACTCTCTTGCTGGAATTTCTAAGAAATTTCTTTTTTCCAGTACTAACACTGATATTGGTACTATCTAACCAATGACTTATTTTCTGCCTAGAAAGCCTGCATGTTCTACATAGGCCTAAACAAACAAATATTATTTTACTCCCGAGAATTCATACTTCCAGGATCAGTCTTGTATCCAGGAGACAATGGTGACTACTACTGACATCTTTATGGGATAGAAAGAATTACTGATATTATGTGACTCTTACCGCACATTCCACTAGATGAGAATGAAAAAGAGTTACCACATTTGTCTTTGATTTTAGGAAACACTAAATTGTAGCTGATTTTATGAGTAGACAAACAAACAAACAAAAAAAAATAAAATATCACCAAATATAATAAGAGAAACATATTTTACATTTAATGTATAAAAGAAGATAATTAATGCAAAGAATTACTATTATCCTTTCTTTCATACATTATGTCCCTAGTTTTTTATTTTTTATGTTCTGCCAAATAATAATTTTACTGTTATCTATATAAATATATATGATTGAAATAATAAAAGAAAACCATAGTGTTGGTATGTTTATTTCCTTAAATGGAATCTAGGAAATGTAGAACTACATTTAAAAAATATATATATTTTTATTGATTTCAGAAAGGAAGAAAAAGGGAGAGAGAGAGAGAGAGAGAAAGAGAGAAACATCATTGATGAGAGAGAATCATTGATTGGCTGCCTCTTGCATGCCCCCTACTGGGGATGGAACCTGAAAACCAGAAATATGCCCTAACTGGGAATCGAACCGTGACCTCCTGGTTCATAGGTACCAGTATGTCGACACTCAACCACTGAGCCATGCTGGCTGGGCTAGAACTACATTTGATAAAGAATAAAATTAATGCCAACAGAATTCTTTGAATGAGCATGCTTTTGTTTATTTATTTTAGCATGGAAGTGTGAAACAGAAAAAGGTTAAGTCATTTATGGCAAATACTAACCCACTTCAGAAGATTATTTTCAAAGCTACATATTAAAACTTTGGAGCCTTTTTATGATCTCTGTTCTGCACATGACTGAGTAAAGCTTTAAGACTTATATTCCCCGAGGTGTTTTAATGGTTAGGGACCAATTTATTTAACAACTTGGCCACACAGTGACAATGTGGGTAGGCTGCAGCTTAACACATATCTTGGGATAGGAAGCTCCAACAAACAAGGAACATATGTTGTGAACTGGAGCAGTTTAACAGAGCATTTAATGATTATTTGGTTGAAAATCTCCGTAAAGGGAATAAGAAATTCACACACAGGCCTGCAAGGTTCTTTCTCCTAAAAATTTAAATGAAGTTACTAAGGGTTCATTGCTTTTTATGTCTGTCATTTCAATATCTGAGATTTTTGTACACTGACTTTTACAAGTGACTGACTGGTTCACATCAAATGCTCTTTTTTAAGGAAGGGAGAAAAGGTAATGTATCAAATGTAAATGATATGAAGAAGATGATTAGTATGTTAGCTAGAAAAACAGACTTCAGACATGTAAATGGAAGTATAATGTAACTGTTGAAAATGTGAAGGGCATAGCCAGTAACAAAAAGAAACAACAAATAGAAGAGTGTTGCTAGGGGCTGAGGGAAAGAGGAAATAGGGCATTGCTAATTAACATGTATAAAATTTTAGTTATGCAGGATAAATAAGTTCTTGAGATCTATGTACAACATTGTGCCTATCCTATATAATAAAAAGGTAATATGCAAATTGACCCTAATGGCAGAACGCCTGCTTGACCAGTCACTATGAGGTACACTGACCACCTCTTGGTCCCTTTCCCCGGCCAGCAGGCTCCCATCACCCAATGGCAAACAGGGAACCGGTGTAGGTGGCGAGGGATGCAGGTGGTGCCAGGCCAAAGACCCTGACCTGCCAGTGGCCCCACATACAGAAGGCGACTGGCTGTGGGGGTGGGGCTGGCGAGTCGGTGGGAATGGCCAACCTCTTGGTCCCTTTAACCAGCCTGCAGGTTCTAATTGCCCAATGGCGAATGGGGAACCAAGGGTGGGTAGCAGCAGAGGGTGGGGCCAGCTGCAGGCAGCCAGGGAAGATGGCCCTGATCACAGGCCAGGCCTAAGGACCGTACCTGCGCACGAATTTCATGTGCCCGGCCTCTAGTAGATAATAATACTATATTGTACCATAAAAATCTGTTGAGAGTAGACTTCATGTTGAGTTTCTTTCCAGAAGGCACACACATATATATTATATATGTAATATAAATGGGTTTTATGTAATATAATATAATATAATATAAATATATATAATATAAAGGTGTTTTCCTTCAGAATATTAGAAACTATACTTTTAGTTGTGTTTAATGCTCAAAGAAAAAAATTGAGTTTCTGAATCAAATGTATGATTAACACCAATACTTTCTAATCATTCTAATCATTTTTAGAGCAATAAGACATTTAAAGTTTATAACATAAAAGTATTTATTTAAAGTAATATTTATTATAATTTTAAATTATTTGCAATTTATAAGAGCTATAGGAAACTAAACAGACAAGTCTACAGAAAGATTCTGCTTAAAGTAGTGTCATTTGTAGTATTTTTATATCGCAAAATTTGGAGTTAAATAGAAAATGAAGGTTTTCTTAATATTTCTTAATAATGAGAAAGCAGATCCTTTATTTAATGTGAAAATGAGTTGATAATCTTCTAAAGATAATGCCTGCACCAATAGAAGAAACAACTGGTTGGAGCCCATAATTGCTATATTTGAGGAGATGGTACAACAATGATCAAATGATCACAAATAATCGTTTCTGGGCATCCATCCAATGGTGAGTCATGAGAGCAAATGAGGCAAGGACATGAAGGCTTTACTATAACTCAATTCATCCCTTACTATTAAAGAGCAAAATCATCTTGCATTCATAGATGTAACTGACTCATGGCATGAAATCATAATAGATTTTCTGCTGGACATCTTGGCTGGCCCTTTAGGACCGGGATGAGGCCCATCTTCAGATCTTGACCCATGTCTTTTATTATAAGAAGAAAAAAAATGCAGATTGGCAGATTTTTGATTGATCGTAGAGGATTCTATATCTTATAGTATGAGGGATAAAATAGAGGTAATTTGGTCTTTGAGATTTTTTTATTGGGAGAGTTTGATTAATATCGCTTTGAAGAGTTGGTTTTACATCTCTACCTGTTAAGCATTAAAATCTTTTGATTTAGTTTTTTCTTAATATGTGTCCTGAGTTGACAGCTTACAGCTTTTCTCCAGAGAAAGATCTATCTTTAGCATAAGCAGGATGGAATAGACGTGGGCTGTCATTTCACTCTGAGTTTTACAGGAGCTCTTATTTTACATAAATTTTAAATCATTTTCTATGTATACATTTTAACTATCACTGACAATTTCAACTCTGTCTTTTCCAGAAATGTCCTTTCTATCACCATCTATTGTAAAAGTCATTAGTTTCTACTGCCTATGTTCACTACATTTCTCTACTTTAGCCTGAAAATTTGTGGACATTTCAAAGTAGAAATACAATATTCGTAAATTAATTTCATATAGGACATTTAAAAATGTTTTTATTGATTTTTAGAGAGAGGAAGGGAGAGGGAGAAAAAGAGAGAGGCATAGATGTGAGTTGTCTCTGGCATGCACCCTACCCAGGATCAAGCCTGAAACCTGGGCATGTGCCCTGACCTGGAATCAAACCAGTGACCTTTCAGTGCCGGGCGTGACACCCAATCAGCTGAGTCATATAGGCCATGATAGGACATTTTTTTTCTTTGAATATTTGATAAAAATCTTCATAAATTTTGTAATACTTTCATAGCTTTCTGGTTTTCTGATACATGTATATATTTCTCTTTTTCCAGATTAAACAACAAATTTTATACAAATTTTTTTTGTGTGTTTTCAAGTTCTCTTATGGTACCTTTAAGCCCCAAGACTTCATCAAACTATATATTTATCTCACATTTGTTTATCTCATTTTTGTTTTCAGTTTTTATTCACAACCTGGCACTGTAAGAACTTTAATTCATTTGATATAGTTTCAAAGTTATTGTCAATCCATTGTTAGCTGGCATCTTCCACATTCTGTCAGGAATTTCTAGCTAGATCAATAAATTCATTAGACGCATTTCCTATTTGTTACATTATTGCTAACTCTTCACTATTTCATAACAAGGTTACTGTACTATTTAGCCTCCACTACCATTTATTATTATTTTTTTTACTGTCTTTTATATCCTTACCAATAGCCACTTCTAGGACCATTGATTTGATCCCAAATCAATGCTGCTTGTTTATATTAAATTATTTTCAGTTTGCCATTTTAATCTACAATTAAAAAGTAATAATCATTTTATTACCATTTATATCCTTTGTAAGTCAGAAATTAGGAAGGAGCTTGGATGAGCAAGGCTAATTTAAGGTCTTTCATGTGGCTACAGTCAGATAGTGGCTGGATAGGAAACGTTAGGGGACTTGAGCAGCCAGATACTGCTCGGGCACATGGCTCTTTTCATGTAGTCCTGAGGTCCTTTGATATGACCTCTCCACATTCACTAGTCTGTGCTTCTTCACAGCATGGCAACCTCCGGGCAGCTGTACTTTTCACATGATACTGACTTCTCAGGGCCAGTGTACCAAGAGAACCAGGGAGTACCAGCTCAGAAATCACATGGCATCACTTACGCCACACTTTGTTGGTTGAGGTAGTCACTGAGTTCTCCCAGCTACAAGGCTATTGTACATAAACCGAACTCTCAGTGGAAGCAATATTAAGGTCTCATTATAAGAAAAACATGTGAAATAGGAGCTCACAATGTAGCTTATCAAAAAAAGCTCTCCAAAGTCCTGCAATAATGAGGTGTGCTCAGTTACATTTAATCTTATTTAACTCAGTTATTCCAAAACTCATCTATGCACCAAGTAGTTCCTTTTTTTTCAAACTTATACTTCTGTTGAACTTGTGGAATAATGTAGTTTTCCGCAGTATGACATTTTAGGAAAAGTTGAGCATGGTTCATTTGTTTTGTTTTTTGAAGAAAACATATGGTATACTGGGATGATAATACTGTGGTGAAATATTAAATTGGCCTATTTAGCTTTTAAATTGGACTTTTAACATATATTGTGGAAAAGTTAATTAAAGGTATGAATTAGTAAAGAATTTATATAATATTTTTCAAAATACATTTATTGAATACCTACTTTCAGCTATACACTTTACTTTGCTAAATATGTGCTTGATGGAGAAATGAAGATCTTCAAGAATTTTATAGCTAGAAAAGGAAGAAACCTTTGCCCAAAACTTAAGAGTTAATAGTACCATGTGTTTGGTTGTAATGGTAATGATAATAATTAGAATAGGCATTTATTGAGACATTCTTGGTTTTAAGTACAGTGCTAACACTTCAAAGTTATTCATTTAAAAGTCACAACAATCAACCATATTTTATTGATACTACTGTAATCTTTTTTGCTTGAATTAAGATATTTAACTTCAAATATGTCAAGCAATTTGCCCGATAAGTGAGGTGCTTCAGGTAATCAGTTCAGTGAAGTTGAGTGGAGGATTCTTTGATTTGATTTTGTATAAAGGAGTAGGTTTGTGCAGAATAGGACAATGCAGAATGAGGCTTTTCTCAGAAAGGAAGAAGCGTTTATAGTATCATGAGGGAGTGTAAAAACATATCCATTTGAAGAACTGCCAGTGGTTTGGTGTGACTTTCAACAATTTCCTCTGGGAAATGATAGGGCCTAGATCATAGCATTCTCAAGACCGGTCAACTAAGCTACAACAAAAGAAAAACAAGTACTGAAAAAAACCTCTCTTTCCTATAAAGAAAACACACATGTAAGCCAGTAGCTCTTTAGAGGGATTGTTCAGCTCCATAGGGGACATTTTTGAAGTATTTTCAGAATTTCAAAGATTGAAGGGTATTACTGGCATGAACTGTGTAAGGACTGGGGATATTAGACAACCGGCAATGTGTAGGCAAGTCCCACACACAAAAATAGTAGTTGTCCTGAGTCAGGAGAAGTTTCAACTTTCCCAGGGTATTCATTTCAGGGAAGTACTTGTTTAAAATTATCTGAATATAAAGTTTAACTCCATTATATGTACAAGAGATTTTCCCCCCTCAGGTTTACTACCCATGACATTTTTATATTAAAAGACTGTATAGATCAATAGAAATTACACTTTAATTTCTTGTAAACCATAGTCTGAGACATTCCAAATTCAGAAAATCACATCGCTAATGGAAATGCTGCATATTTTGTTTGTCACCAATATAGTAGTGTGACTGATTTGCATACAACTTTATTTGAGTCTCTTATACCTGATGTGATTCCATAGATAGAGATAAACATCTGGCTACTTTATTATGGCTTCTGCAGTTGTATTTATAAATGAGCAAAATTAAATACATGTTATTTTATTATCAATTAATGTTCTCTTATTTTTTTACACTGAGTTTAATTTTTAAAATTATGAATATAGATGATTTCAATATTCTTAATTGTAATTTAAGTTAATAAGGGGCAAGTTTGTGTAGGTGTGCAAATAGAGAGAGAAGCAGCATTAAAGATGGTAGAGTGGAGGACCACAAATAATGTGTTAGCATAAATTAAATATGGAAGACAAAATTTATTCAGTCTTCCTTCTCCATAAGGTGGCTATATATCTACTTAAGAATTCTCACCTATCCAAAGTGTCTTCCCTTGTTAGGAGCCATATTATAATTCTAGCCATTAAATTATAAGCAAGAATTGCTAGATGAAATTTCTAGAAAAGGTTTTGGACATGGTCTCTATTCATATGCTGCTTTTGTCTTTCCACTGCCCTGTTTTATTCCTTTTTTCCTGGAAGTCAAACATCATACCTGAAGATATAACAGAAATATGACAATGATGTAGAAAAGCCAAATGGTAATAGCAATGCAGCAGAAAAGGAGAAAGAACATTGGTTCATAATATGATTGTGGAATCAATATACCTGCTTATATCTTGACATCTTAAGTAAAATTAAAAAATTTTTTAGTTACTTAAGTTTTTGTTTGGTAGATTTTTCTGTTGCTCAAATGTTAACATAGTTCTTCCTGATACAGAATGATGATCTAGAAGTAGGGTTCTGCAAGTAACAGAACTTAACATGTAGAATTACCACCGTTGAAAAGGATGGGTGTTGAGGACATATATATCGGCATAAAAAATGCTGGTGACCTTGTTTTATGCTAGAAAACTTTGGGCAAATTCTACATTCAGTTTTTTATGACATAGACCACATGGTGACCAAGTGTTGGGAAAACAGGAAAAATTCAGAATGTTGATTTGTTTTTGTTACTTTTTGCTGATTTTGAAAATAAGAGTGATATCAGATTAGAGCTATTCACTTTACTAGCAGAGAGAGGAGAACATTTTATTTGCTAAGGGAAGGGAGGTCTAATGGGCTAGAGAATGACAAACACAATCATGCATATAAATTCACATAATTTATAGTTTGCATGGACAAAAAATGTTTCTAAACATTGAACAGTAATATCTGTAAGAGGTGCAAATAAGCAGCAGCCTTAACAGGTGATGAGATTGTGGCTGTAAAGCTTTTCCATGAAATAGCCCATTAAGAATTATCTGGCCTGGCAGCATGGTTCAGATGTTGAGCATCTACCTATGAACTAGGAGTTCATGGCTTGATTCCCCATCAGGGCACATGCCCAGATTGCCGGCTCCATTCCAGTGTGGGGCATGCAGGAGGCAACCAATCAATTATTCTTTCTCATCATTGATATTTTTCTCCCTCTCCCTCTCTTAAATCAATAAAAATATATTAAAATAAAAAGAACGATCTGACACCGAATATAGTGTGCTAGCGAAGATCAGATTAAAGGTGTCGTTAGAGCCCAGTGTCTGAATTTTCTCAAGACAGTGACATTCTTTTAAGAATATCACAACAGTAAAATGCAATAAGCATTAGTTTAAAGCAAAGATCAGGACCAACCACTTTGTCTAAACAAAATCTGTGTAAGGAACACAGAAATTAGCCACAAAAAGACATTTTGGTGAATAATTCTTAGAATGGCCAAAAACAGCTTGGGAAGTTCAATTAGCAGAGATTCCTAGTTTGGTGATATTTCCAATAGAAAAAGTCATTGTCCCTACTCGGCTTTCATCTAAAAGAAGCCGCATGGCATAATTCTGGTCTGAGAGACAACAGCAAACAAACAATTGGTTGAGGGTCTCAAATTTTTTTAAGGAGGCTGACACTGCTGACTTTATTTTCTTTTAATTCTCTGCCCATTTGCCTTTTAGCTCCTTCTACCCCAAATACAGTTCTGATGGCTAGTGGAGCTCTCTCATAACTTGAGAAAAAGAGGCTGGTAGCATAAAGGTATAAAAATGAAGTAGCCTAGACCCTCAAGGCATTATGTAGTCAATCTACTATCTCTGAGCTACCCGCTCTTGACTCTCTGTTGAGTGAAAAAAATAAGCCAGTTACCTGATTAAGCCAGTATTTACTGTGTTTCTAGTTATTCACAAACACATTCTTATTATTAAGCAATCTAGGAAAGTTACTCCTTGAATGAATAGCAGATCCAGGCATGCATTCAAGCGGAGTTTATGAACTGCACACACATTGACTATATTCTGCTTAGATTTGACATCACAGTACAGAGCTGATAGCTGTAGTCAGTAGTTTTCCAACAGTTTGAAAAAAGTTTCATTCTGCAATAGAAAGTGGTAGGTCACAGGTATATTTTCTATTCAGTTACAGAGAAGAAAGTAATTAAATAGGGATAGGTCACTGAGGATTTGGTCAGATAATTGGGCAAGGACTATAGACTAGAGATTATGTATTATATTAAATTGTTTTAGTGATTTTCTTCTTATAATATGGGAAGATATAAGAATTATGGAGAAAACACTTGCATATTAAATAATATCTATGTGTGTTTTTTTTTAAATATATTTTATTGATTTTTTACAGAGAGGAAGGGAGAGAGATAGAGAGTTAGAAACATCGATGAGAGAGAAACATCGATCAGCTGCCTCCTGCACATCTCCTACTGGGGATGTGCCCGCAACCCAGGTACATGCCCTTGGCCAGAATCGAACCTAGGACCTTTCAGTCCGCAGGCCGACGCTCTATCCACTGAGCCAAACCGGTTTCGGCAATAATATCTATGTTTAAATGGTTTGTGAGTTATGTAAAACATTCATACTCTGTATTTTTTCATCTCTGAATCTACAGACTGTGTATTATATAGTCTTTTCAAGTTCTCATTGAAGTTTAGTACTCTACTTGTTACTCGGTTTGTTTATATGTTTTTGGTAACCATTCTCATAACTAAGAAGATAAGGATTTGAGGTGTTACTTCCATTACAGGAAGCTCTAATTTTCTGATAGGTGCTTTTCTTTTTCTCTGTCTTCCTTTTTCTTTCTGAGTCAGGCTGCTCCACTCCTCCCATCCAAAGAAAATTAAATCATAAAATATCCTATATAATAAAAGCCTAAAATGCTAAGTGTCCGGTTGTCCGTTCAACCAATCAAAGTGTAATGTGCTAATGATATGCTAAGGCCGCTTAACTGCTCGCTATGATATACACTGACCACCAGGGGCAGACAGTCAGCCGGTTGACCAATCGCTATGAAGTGCACTGACCAAAAGGGGGCTGACACTCCGACAGGTAGGTTAGCTTGTTGCTGGGGTCCGGCCAATTGGGACTGAGCAAGATGGGCCAGACATGCCCTGGAGCCCACCTGCAGCCTCTCCCCCCGGCAGGCCCCACCCCTGGGGCAGGCTGGCTGGACCCCACCTGTGTACGAATTTGTGCACTGGGCCTCTAGTATATTATAATTCTTTTGGTACAGTAAGAGACATGGCTATTTAAAGCAAACCTTGTGTGTGAGTGAGCATAATTCCAACTAATTTATCTACTTGTAAATTTAGCTCTTAATAACCAACTAAATGTGCTTAATAGGCTTACTTTAAGGCAAAGTAAATTTATAACAGAATGAAAGAAATGAAACTAAAATATCAAGTTGCAATGTAGAGCAGACAGGATGTGTATATTCCTTTAAAACTGTTTCATAAATTAAGGAGAATGTGTCATAGAATAAAGTTCTTAATAAAGTACAATGTTGGAAATGTTATATTTCACACATCACTTCTAGGGAGTCTGACATGTGAATGATAGGTTCGGGAAATGCTTTTTTATTAAATTGAGTATAAAAGAAGGAACACTTCCAAATGTGTATTAACAGCTTCACATTGGTGAGATCACCACCAAATGTAAATCAATTGATTGAAATGTGTGAAACTTTGGAAGGAAGTACTAATAAATAATGAAAATCAAGAACTATCCCAAACAGCTATTTCTTGGATAAACTAGTAAATCATTCCATCTTATCTTTAGAAAATGACAATATATATCATCTCTAAGCAATGTCCCATGAATAATTTAGCATAGTCACAGTCAAAGAATGATTTCAACCATATATTAGCTAACTCATAATAAATATGTTCATACAATTTCTATTCCCCTTTCAGATATTCTCCATCTCTTACTTTCCATACAATGTGTGTTTCTGAGACCCTTCATTCTTAGGAAGGTTACTCAGCAAAGTTTTGAGCTCTGTTTCAAGTAGATGCTTTTTTTCTTTTTCTTTTGTTTTACTTTGGGCAAATCAGTTTACATGTTACTTTCTTTGTCTTTGCTTCTCAAATTAGAGTTTAAGTACTTACAGGAATTTGAGATAATGTAGTAAGGTATCAAGTCATTGGAAACTAACTCAAATGCTTATTAATGTAAGCAAAGTTAATTATTGCAAAAGGCACAAAAACCCACAGAACAAGTTCTATCATTTTATTCATTGTTTCCAAAATAAAGCAACCAATGGATTGTTGAGGAAAAACTTGACATCCTGATGCAGGATTGATTAATGGAAAAAGAGATATTATTTCTGATTCACAGCCTTCCCATATATTAATTTATTAACATAGTTTTTGATGTCTGTCATTAATCTGCCTTCTTATTTGGGAATACCAAAGGTTAATTAAAAATAATGTCTCAAGCTATTTCTTGGGCATTTTCAATTACTTTTTGAGCTATTTCATACATTTTCAGAGAACACAGATTCACAAAGTACTTCACTTTTAGATAACTTTTCCTCTCAGCTTTAAATAACTTTAATACATTAGTGTTCTTATATCAAAATGATTCTCCTTGTTACCTAGTACAGTTTAAAGAGTCCATACTGGACATACTGGTCCACAAATATTTACCTGCAAGGCAAATGAATGATCTGTGTTATCTTCTCCTCATCCTACAGCTACACCACATGATAAACAGGGACTAGCTGGGAGGTGGTTGGAAATCTCTGGCAGCACTGACTCCAAGTATCAGAGAGCTCAAGGGCTGGTGGGCTGTCCTCTGGACCAGTGTCCCAATACTAGACAGATGAATGCCCAGAACTACTATAAAAGTGGTTGTCTATTGTTCATAAGATTATATTCTCAATACTTTTGGGCATTCTTGGGATCCATGCATCATTATCCGCAACCCTAAACCTGAGAATAAATTAAGATAGTAATCTTGACTTTACTCTAATCTCCAGGCAGTGTCCCTGACAGATAAATAACATCAAATGGTTTGTGGTTGGAGAGACTATAACTTTAATCTCTTTTTATCTTAAGATTTCCTGCTGAGCATATAAAGGAAAAGATCAGAATGACAATTCAGCAAAATTGCATAGCATGGAAAAGGTCAGAGGTATATGGTTTAGTCTTATCTTTCAGAGAATGATATGAGGCCCTAAGACACTAAAACCTAATTCCTATGACAAAGCTTGTGAAAGGAAGATAAAAATAATAACTCATAAATCTGGCCTTCTGAACCAGATAGTAGCAGGACCCATATCAACTTAATCTGAGTTACAAAAAATCAAGAATGTAATGTCTGACTCATAGTTCTATAATAGGATTGAGTTTAGTTCCCTTAAAATAAAGAATTTTGTATGGGTGCTTTTGCAGTAAGTTTCCTAGTGACTGTATGTCATTGTTGTAAAGGTTGATGTTTTAAAAATAACCTCCGAGATTTAATATATTTTAAACATTTAAAAATAAATTTGCCTACAAAAACATAGCTGATTTATTATATAAACTACCATCCATAGTCAAAATTTGTCAATTATCCTTTTAAGCATTTTCTCCTTGTCATATACAAGGAGAAAAGAGTTTACTTGATCCTGTAGTCTCTTTTAAACTTGGATAATTCCTCAGCCCTTATTTTGTCTCTCATAACACTGAGAGTTTTGAAGATTTCAAGCCAGGTTTTTTTCTGTAGAAAGCCCCTCAACTTTTGTTTTCGGATGTTTCCTCATGATTAAATGTTGATTATGCATTTGGACATTAATATCATATAAGTAACATTGTTTTCTTTTCAGTAGATCAAATTGGGAAGCATGGGTTGTCAGTTAAGTAAAAGTTTGTTGATGTTAAATATGCTCACTTTTTTTTTGCCCATGTTAGAACTTCATATAAATTGGACCAAGCAGTATATCTTTTGTGCCTGGTTTCTTTTCTTCAACATAATGTTTATTAGATATATTTACATTATTGCATGTTTCATTAAATTACTTTTATTGCTGAGTATTTATTCTCTATTTCAAAGATCAGTGATATTTTTTCTGTGAAAAGACATATAGTAATTATCTTAGGTTTTCCTGGCTACACACTGATCTCTATGATGTACTCGTCCTTTTAAAATTTTTTATACTCCGTAAAAATATAAAGATAATTTGGGCTCTCAGGATGCATAAACACAACCAAGCCTCTGGTCAGATTTGTCCAGTTGACTGTACTTTGCCAAATCTTACTCTAAATGAATTCATGTCAATATCTTTTGTCATTCGTCTTTTAAAGTTTGTATTTATTTATTTATTTTTAGAGAGATAGAGGAAGGGAAAGGGAGAGAGAGAAACATCAATGTGAGAGTGGAACATGATCAGCTGCCTCCTACACGCCCCCTACAGGGGATTGATCCTGAAACCCAGGCATGTGTCCAAAACAACCACCTTTTGGTACAGGGGATCATGCCCAATCAAGCCAGGGCCATCATTCACTTTTTGGTGGGCATTTTGATTGTTTCTTATTTTGAGATAGTAGGAATGAAGTTGATATAGTAGGCAGTTTGACATACATGAGCAAAAACCAGGTACAGAGGTTACTAGGGTGAAAAGCAACTGGCAAAACTGGGAAAACTAGTATTGTAGGACCCCACCCCTAGGGTGACCGTTTCTCTTCCACCATATTGCTAGTCATGTGGTTTTAGACCCCCTGAACTGTCCTTTGTTGGTGATGTGGCTCAAACCCTCCCCTGACCTTTCCTCCCTGGCATGTTGCTAGTCATGCAGTAGACCCCGTTAGAGGAGGAACAAGGAGGCAGAAGAAAATCCTCATATGAGTCCCATGCAAGCCTTTGTACAGTCACTCCCCTAAGCATTAAGCCCTCGGTACAATGAGGTTCTAATTAGCATCAATTAATCTTAGGAACAAAGCCTCCGTAGCTTAACCACAGAGACAGAGTTTAGGGCAACCTAGAGATAATATCTAGGCCTCAGTTGTGTTTCAGCTCCAGACCCAGAAAAGCAGTGAGGCCAAGCAGGGCAATGTTATGGTTGACATCAGGATCAGCTTCCATGTCTAATGAGCCCATGCCCGGGCCCCAACCAATCAGTGGAGAACACTACCCTGAGGTGACACCTGAAAAAGCTGATGAATATTCCATTGAGATCCTCCCCTGAGACCTCCAGATAAAAGCCCTTAAACACAGAAGACCCAGCTCTCACTTGCTCTCTCTCTGGAGCAAGCCCATGCCTTTTCCTGGGTCGTTTTCTTCGCCTTCCTTTCTCCTAAGCTCCAAGAGCTCTTCTTTTATCTCTGTAGTTTGTTTCCTGAGCCCACACAGCCCAACTGGCTCACTTTCTCCATGGCTTAATTCTACCTCTGTGACTGTCTAAATAAACTTTTGCTTATATATGAGTCTTGGTACTGAATTCTTTCTTAGCCAAAACTCAAGAAATGAGGTCTAACATCTGGTACCTTTTCAACACTAACAAAATGTAGTAAAGTTCAGTGAAAATGACCATGGACATATCCATAGAAGCCTTTGTATAGATGTGTTTTCTTGATGTGGTAAAATATACATAACAAAACATTTACCACTTTAATCATTTTAATTGTATAATTCAGTTGCATTAAGTACATTCATAAAGTTGTGTGACCATCACCACTATCCATTTCTAAAACTTGTCCATATATCATCATACTAAACAGAAATTCTGTACCCATTAAACTCTCTATTTCTCTCTGTGCTATGTTTTTATTTCTCATGTATAAGTACCTAGGTGTGGAATTGCTGAGTGTTAGGTCAAGTATGTGTTTAATCTTATAAGAAATTGAATTTTCCTGAATGATTCTACCACTGTACCCTTCCACAAGCAGTACATAGGGATTGTAGTTGCTCCATGTTCTCACCAACATCTGACATGGTCAGTCTTTTCCAATTTTCACCGTTCTGCTTGGTATCCATCAATCATCCTAAGATACAGGTTTCTCATTATCTTCATCTACCATCTCTTAGTGTTCCCACAGCATGCTGGATGATATCTGTTCTCCAGAGTGTGAAAGGGGAAAGAGAACATGAGGGTCAGTTTCTCATAAGAATGTTATTCAGAAGATGTACCTTTTCTTTCTGCTCCCAGTTCATAGAGCAGACTTGGGTTGCAAGGCCACAGGTTGAAGTTAAGAAAAGTAGCAAAATGTGCTTTTTCCCTGGGCAGCCACTTATTCTATAATCCTGGGGTACTTAATATAGAAAAAAAGAGAAAAGTGGATTTTTAAAGATAATCATCATGCTCCTTTACACTTTCAAAACATGTTACAGAGAGGTGCACTTTATCTATCATTTTCCAGTATTAACCTAGGGTTTCTAGATAGTGAACAAACTGATGCTATACTATTCATTTAAAAACAAAAAAAGTAATGAATTATTTAATATATTTTATACCTTTCTGTGATCCAAGCTAATATAATTTCTCTACAAATCTAAAACTATTGAACTGAATCATAAATAAATAATAACAAAGAAAGAATTAAAAAAAGGAAGGACGGAAGGAAGGAAAGGAAAGGAAAGGAAAAGAAAAAGAAAAGAAAAAAAATTACTCCTGTCTACTTATTCTTGAACAATAAAATACTAGTGCTAGGGGGGAACTTCAGCAAGACACAATCCTATCTAATAATAGACAAAGATGCAAATCGACCATACCTTTGCTACGCCCACCATGGGCTAATCAGAGCAATATGCAAATTAACCACCAACAAAGATGGAGGCTAATTTGCATATGTAGGCACCAAGCGACGGAGCGAAGCCTGCCATGCTGACCCCACCCCTGGGGCCTGAGCGGCAAGCGAAGAGTGAAGCCCACCACGCCAGCCCCGCCCAGCAAAGAGTGAAGGCCTGGGTTCTGGGCGCCTGGGGAAAACCGGTGCCAGCAGCCAGGGTAAGGGGCCCCCGAGGGGCCCCAGACTGCGAGAGGGCACAGGCCAGGCTGAGGGACCCACCCGAGTGCACACATTTTTGTGCACCGGGCCTCTAGTCTGTATTATAAAAGGCCAGTGGCTGTAACACTGTAACGCCATAACGACCAAACGATCGGTCACTAGGAGGTGCATTGATGGGTCTCCCGGCATGGTGCGTTTCTGGGTCCCACTGGCATGGTGGGTTTCTGGGTCCCACCGGCGCCGCAGGTCTGGGTATCATGCAATTTGTGCGCTGGGCCTCTAGTTAAGTAATAATTATCTTTCCACAGTGCTCTGTAATGGGCAATAGTATTCTTGTTTTGGACATTTTTGAGTATGTGGAACTAAATTCTTATAAGGCAGCCATTCTATGTTTTATGTAATTCAAATTGATAACAATTGGCGCTTTTCAAATAACTAAGAATTTGGTAAATTTTTTTGTATTTTGTAAAAATTACTTTTGAATTATTGTGTTTTTTCAATTTACGTAAAATTGTTATAGTTGTTATTTTGATTTAAATTACACTGGTGAACAAAATTATTTGCTTTTGATAATAGTTTTCTAGGTGTTAGCTTTCCATAACATATTCTAAAATATAAACAATTATTCTGTAGTAAAGTTCAGTGAAAATTACAATGAAGTAATGGTTGTGAACCAAAATCAAGTGCATAATCTTTTCCTTTAAAGTAAATCACCTTTGAATGCTGCATTAAACATTTCAGGTATATAGGATACTATTTGATCAATAAATATACATTTGAAAGTCTCTGCATAATGCTTTGGAGGGTTAAATGTGGCGAACTAATTACTTAATTTGCAAATTGTTTAAAACCTAACCACTCCATTGAGGTCTTGGATTTGAGGGTCTATGTAATTTCCTGATACCAATGAAAAGCTCTTTAATTCATTCCATAATATGCTACCTACTTTTGTGAACTACTTTAAAGACATTACAGTGTTGATTAAAATAGAACACAGTTCACAGGTGTAGAAACTTCCAGAATTCCAGGATTTCCTAGAAAAACATACGTAGACCCACCTGTATTATCTGTTGCCTTTGTTATGTATTGTAGTAACCAAAGGTAAATTTCTGTGTACTAAAATGTTGATTTAATCATGTGTATTACTATAAAAATAATTTCATTCTGTGTTTTATAGTATTTGGTCATTCCAATGATCACAAAGGTTCTAGAAATAATCTTCCTATAGTCCCCATATTATGGAGTGCTGAGTTGCCTAGGACCTGCTACTTGCAATTGGCACCTGAAGCTCCTGGGACTGAGTTCTTAACCTGTGGGGTCTGTGTTGAGTCCACTTAGTGTTAGTATTGAATTAAATCATAGAACACCCAATTGGTGTAGAATTGCATAGTATGGAAACACCCTACACATCTGGTGTCAGTCTTGTGAGTGCAGTAGTGTGAAGGTAAAGGAGAAACACACATGAGTAAGTTTTTCCTACATTCCACCATAGTCAATAAATGCTTTTGAAGGATCAGCTTTACTATGTTTACTTGTGCTATGCTACCAACTTTTCTATACCATATTCTTTTATTTCATCTACTAATTCATATTAATAGTCATTAGCTCCTTACTCAGTTCATTACTTATTAGCTCTTCTGCAAAATGACTCTGGAAATATCTCAGTGTTTATCAAGGTAGTGTGCACAAGAGGATTTCCAAATAAATATTATATGACTAAATGAAATTTAATAATAGATAGGAAAAACATAAAAAGTGTACATATATAATTTTTATCTTATATGCTTATTTATCAACCCCCAAATGGATTATAGATGGAAGTTGACCAGGTCTCCAGTGCTTACCTCTTTTCTAATGTGTTCTTTTTAGCCTTCTTAAGGATTCCTGGACCCATTTCTATGTTTATTGAAGTCTCTCAGATTCCTCGTGTTGTTTGAAAATATATTAAGAAGTAATTGTTATCCATAAGTTCTAATGTCTATAGTTAGGAAAATTGGAGTAAAACTATACTGTATCTCAATTCACCTTTGTTGTATTGCTTTTCTGTGGACAAAGTAGAAAATTATACACTGCATCTTCCAAGCAGTTTCCAGAGAATGTGTTGCTAATTTAAAATTTTACAGCTGTAAGCAGAATATTATACCATGCTTCTCAATTTATGTAGAAAATTATATTGAAACTCTTAATTGTTTTATTAGTCTATTATATTATAGATATGGTCCTAGAAACAAACAAAAAATAATGTAGAAGGCAGCAAGTTTTAATTCTGGGGGGCATTTATCAAGTCAATGTGAAAAGTGCCTTTGCCTGTAAATTATTGTCATTGTCAAGTAAATTCAGATAATGTGAGAAAAGGATAGTAAAATTAAAGTAAACTTTTCAGCTGATGAAATTCTTTCTTGCATTTTTAGGACTGATGTGTCCATTCTTTTGCTATTTGTTATTTAGGGGTTGCACTGAGATACTGAGCTGGCTCTTAGTCCTTTGCCTTAGTATGGCAGTTTGCTTTCAAGACCAGCAGGAATAATACTAGCACATTCCTGCTGGTCTTGAAAGAAAACTGCCATATCCATATTTAAATTAAAAAAAAATGAAAACATGAAAGGAAAAATAAATGAAAGACCAGCAGGAAAATTTTTCACCAGCAGGCTTTCAATCTCTCTTTTCAAGAATGATCCAGTTTCTTTTAAGGGATCATCTCAGGTCAAACCTACCCTAGATAATCACAGTTTGATTAACTTAAAGTCAACTTATTTGAAATTTTAATTATGTCTGCACATCATTTCAGCTTTGTCATATAATGTAACTTAATCATCAGGGTGAAATCCATCACATTCAAACACCTGCCCACATTCAAGGGAGGAGATTCTACAAGGCATTTACATCAGGGGGTGGGAATCCTAGGGATGCCATCTCAGAATTCTTCTGTCATAGATACCTTGCCCTAAAATTAAATCCAGAGTTCATCAAACATCTCTAGCTTTTTATTTTCTTAGAGACTCAGAACCTTATTAAAGCTGGTAGAGCCAAAGTAATTTAAATATATCTACCCATTTTGCCCTTTTAAAAAAAAATGCTAAAAATATTTCATGGAACTCTCTGTTGGAAACCTCTTACTGAGAAAAATCCAGACCATCAAAAAGCAATTATAAACTTACTTTCTGTTAAATTTTTTATTGATAATTTTATGTGACAAGAGTCTTTTTCATCATATTGTATTTAAAATTTTTAAATTTTCAATTAAAGTTGACATTCAATAGAATATTAGTTTTAGTTTTACAGCATAGTAGATATTAATATAACTCATGAATTGATGCACCTGATAAGTCTAGTATCCCCCTGACACCATACATAGTAATTACAATATTATTGCTATACTACAGGCCCAGTGCACAAATTCGTGCATGGGTGGGGTCTGACTGGCCTGCCCTGATTGGCCCTATACCCCCACACCAATTGGGGGGCAGGGCCGGCTGGGGGGAGGGGCTGTGGGTGGTTGGCCGGCTGGCCCCTGGTCAAACTCCCAGTCAAGGGGACAATTTGCATATTAGCCTTTTATTATATAGGAATTCCCTATGCTATCCTTTACATTCCTGTGACTATTTTGTAACTGCCAATTTGTACTTCTTAATTCCTTTTTCACCCAGGCCCCGATTGGCCAACTGTATAAAGAACCACTCGTTCTCTATATCTATGAGTTTGTTTCTATTTAGTTTGTTCATTTATTTGTTTATTTAGATTCCACATATAAGTGAAATCATATGGTATTTCCCACTTATGGGTATTTATCTAAAGAAATTCAAAACAGCCCGGGCCCTAGCCAGTTTGGCTTAGTGAATAGGGCATAGGTCTGCAGACTAAAGGGTCCCAGGTGCAATTCTAGTAAAGGGCACATACCTTGGTTGCAGGCTCAGTCCCTGGCCCCAGGTTGGGGTGTAAGTGGGAGGCAACCAATCGATGTGTCTCTCTCACATTGATGTTTCTCTCTCTGTGTCTCTCCCCCTCCCTTTCACTCTCTCTAAAAATAAATGGAAAAATATCCTTGGGTGAGGATTAACAAAAAAACACAAAACAAAATAAACATCCCAGCCAGTATGGTTCAGTGGTTAAGTATCACCCTATGGACAGTTTGATTCCAGGTCAGAGCACATGCTGGGATTGCAGGCTCAATCCCCAGTGGGGGCCATGTAGGAGGGAGCCAATCAATAATTCTCTCTCGCCAAAACCGGTTTGGCTCAGTGGATAGAGCGTCGGCCTATGGACTGAAAGGTCCCAGGTTCGATTCCGGTCAAGGGCATGTACCTGGGTTGCAGGCACATCCCCAGTGGGAGATGTGCAGGAGGCAGCTGATCGATGTCTCTCTCCCATCGATGTTTCTAACTATCTATCTCTCTTCCTTCCTCTCTGTAAAAAATCAATAAAATATTTAAAAAAAAAATAATTCTCTCTCATCATTGTTGTTTCTATCTCTCTCTCCCTCTCCCTTACCCTCTGAAATCAATAAAATATATATTTAAAAAAAATCCCAAACAGAAATCCTTAAAATATTGATATGAAAATTTGCACTTAATTTAAAATAATGACTAGAGTCTCAAATCAATTAACTGACCAGCATAAGGAAATCTAGTTTAGTTCCTACACCTAAAAAATAAACTTATAATAAAATAAAGAAAAAATAGATAAACTATGTTTTCACATCACCCAAAACTTTATTGAGTTTTTTAAGTGTGAATATGGCACAATGGGAATATACTAATGTAGATTAAATGAGAATGAAACCTAGAACATTAAGCATCAAAGGAATAAAATATTACTGAAAGTATTACTTAAAGTGATTACCTAAAATGCTGCCATTTTAGTTACTTGTTCCAATTGTATTAAAAATTCATTAAAAAGTAGGAAACACTGCAGTTTGACATTTTATTATTGACAAGCCAAAGTACAGTTTTGGGATATATAGTAGTGTGTCTAGACATAGTAAGAGAAAATATGAGGTCAAGGCAATTATTATTCATAAAGTCTACTTTAATTATAACTTACAGTGCCAGAATTTACTGGATAATTTTTTCATTCTCAATTAATTCTTCAGATGAGAATGCAATCTGATGTTATTTCTTCTTTCTAGAATGTTATCACTATAAGATTTAAAACCATGCAAATATATACAGATATATCTATGTACATTATAAACATGCAAATACATATATATTTATTATTCATGGTATTAAAACATAAAGGAACATTTTAAAATTTTAATTTGTATTGTATATAATACTTCACTTAATTACTGATGCTCAGGATTTATTTGAGATGTTCATTTTAATTCCACAAACCTTTGTGGCCCACCCACTATATCTGGTACAGAAGAGATATAGCCCTCATGTCAGTTTAGTTCTTAAATCTGTCTAATATATTGTTAGAGCATACCGTAAAGTAGTTTTATAGTTACATGGTGGTCAAAGTCCACCCTCATGTTCCTTGAAGAAAGTTATTATAGCAAGTGGTGATAAAACCATACATGGGCATCCCTGAATCAGTTTTTTTTATCTTAAATGTAGAATTTGCAACAATTAAAAACCATGAATGGACCTTAAGATTGTGGTGCTGGGAGATATCAGAAACCAAAGATCAACTGTATTATTTGATAGATTGGTCATTGGAAGGGAGAGGATTTATAAAACAATTTCTTGCAAACATTAAAGACTGTTTTGCATATAATTCAGTGTTGGCTTTATTTTTGCATATTTTAAGTTTCCATTAAAGAGGCCAGTTTTATATCCTTCCTTGAAAATTAGGAAGCTTTCGGACTGGCAAATGAGACTCTAGTTTAATCGAGTTATTTTTCTAATTGTTATGTCATCTATGTCATGAAACAGTAAGATATATGTCAAAAGACTTACAAAGTTTAGTTTTATGATTTTGTCTTAATAAATTAAAACAACTTACACTGTAAAGAAAATTATTATTCTATATAATAAAAGGCTAATATGCAATAGACCAAACTGGGAAACGAACTGGATCAAACAACTGAACAACTGGTTGCTATGACGTGCGCTGACCACCAGGGGACATATCCGAAACATGGCGGGTGTTGGCCATGGTGGGATGGTGGAGCAGGTGAGCGGAGTCGTCATACCAAGATGGGGCGCTGGTCGCTGTCATCAGGGCGAGTCTCTGGTGGTTACTGAAAATTCTTTGCTCCTGCGCGCCATGGTCCCCCCTGGCGCTCGCACCTGCTGCTGGTGCTGACCACGCTCGCACCTGCTGCTGGTGCCGGAGCCACCTCTTGCACCCATTGCCAGTGCCCGGCTCTGGTCCCAATTACTCGGCACAATCAGTGGGTGCGAACAGTGGCTGCCAGCCCTAATCTCCCTGGAGGGCTTCTCCACCTCCCCCTGCTCCTGAGGGGCGATCAGGGCAGCAACTGCTGACAGCGCCGGCCCTGCTCACACCTGCTTCTGGTGCTGGCCCCAATTGCTTCGCACCATCAGTGGGTTAGAGTGAGGCTGGCACTGTCAGCATGTGGGAGCGGTAGCAATGGGAGTGGAACTCCTGGCAGATGGGACCAGGGGCTGTGGCAGGAGGGGCGGGGCGGAGGCGCAAGGATGGGCCAAGACCCACCCCTGTGCCTACCACAGCCTCGCAGCCCACAGTTCCTTTCAAGGTGTACGAATTTGTGCACTGGGCCCCTCGTATTGATATAAAAGGGAATGTGCATGAAGTAATATGAGGAAGACACTCAAACATCTTATTTTGTTGTAAAAGTTACCATAATGGCTTATTCATGTTGCAGATATACAGTTGTCAATGTAAGAAATGTCTAAACCTGTAGAGAATTTTCATGAGTTTATTTGAGCCAAACAGACAGTTGTTGGGAAGCAAAATCTCAACGAATTGAGAAAATGCTCCAGAGCATGGTAGTGTGTTATTTTTTAAGGAACATCGATTCGTTGCCTCCTGTATGTGTCATACTAGTACTCAAACCCACAACCTTTTTGTGTACAGTATGATGCTTGACTCAACTGAGCCACCTAGCCAGGCAAGAATGTCAGTTTTGCAGTTTATTTTAAACACTCGAGGCCTGGTGCATGGATTTGTGCACTAGTAGGGTCCCTCGGCCTTGCCTGGGGGCGAGGGGGGGGGAGGATCAGGCCAAAACCAGCTCTCTGACATCCCCTGAGGGGTCCTGGATTATGAGAGGGTGGTTCTCAGGTGACGCACCTCAGAATTGGGCTCCCTCCTCTCTGGCTCCCGGTGCGTCAACTGAGAACTGCAGTTGCCAAGTCACCATAGCTTGGCAGCTCCTGTGTTGAGTGTCTGCCCCCTGGTAGTCAGTGCATGTCATAGCTACTGGTCGGACAGTCAAACAGTTGGCCAGTCACTTAGGCTTTTATATATATAGATAAACAAAGGAGGCGATGTAAGGGGAATTACATGAAATTCATTGGTGGTAGATTAGGAAGGTGGGAGAAAGCAAAGCCAGGAAATCTCTGAGATTCGATAAAGAGTAAAAGGCCAGTCAGAGAAAGACAAGTACACATGATCTCACTCATATGTGGAATCTAATGAGCAACATAAACTGATGAACAAAATAGATCCAGAGACATAGAAGCATGGAACAGACTATGGAATCTCAGAGGGAAGGTGGGGGTGGGTGGGAAGAGATCAGCCAAAGAACGTGTATGCATATATGCATAACCCATGGACACAGACAATAGGGTGGTAAAAGCCTGGGGCGAGGGTGAGAGGTGGAGGGGAGAGTACGAGGGGGCTAGAAGGGGTTAAAGGGGGGAAAGGGGACTTACATAATACTTTCAACAATGAAGATTTAATTTTAAAAAAACAGCAAAATGAAGACAAATACTTATTTTACATTGGTGGTAACAGGATAGTTAACAATTTACATTTACAGCCCATAGACGTGGTATGTGTTTTTGACAACCCCAATATAAAGAAATCTAGCTAGGAATTTTAAAGTATTATTTTTGTCTACAAAAACATCAATGGTTTGTTGTTGCCAAGCATTTCTTCCAAGACATGAACTGCTATATATTTCTGAGATATGAATGCAATTTATATGGACAGGCAAGAAAAAGTAGACCATTTTAATCTCCTAATTTAGTTTACAAGTATTTTCTCTCCTTTCCTTAAGATTCCTGAGGTGTAACATGAGTATATTGTGATTGCTTCTGTGATGTCACTAAACCAATATAGAACAACTCAAATCTGAAGCACTAAAGTGAAGATATTCAGGAGCCAAAAGACTTTCATAGTTCACATGATGACCTGGCAATGACTTCTAGATAGAGATTCTCCTATAAGGATTAAAAGTGATAGTATTCTGGGTATGTCCATATGGAAAGTTTAAATTCAATTGACCACTATTTAGTTTAAAATACAAGTACCAACTATGAGAAATAATTTATTCTAGTAAAACTTCACTTCACTCCTCCATGCAATACCCATCAGAGCTTGTGGCAGAAGTTTTCTTTGATGATAGACATTTGAGAACACCTCAGAATATTTTTCTCTGATGTAAATTTTAAGACATAAGTTTTTTGCAATAAAATGTCTCAATAAATTTTATAAACTCAGAGAACGCTATGTGTGTAAGACTATAAGGATGTTTACTTGAATTTCTATATTGACTCCTTTGTGAAACACATTTGCCGTAAGCTTGGTATCTCTTATATAGTTCTTTTGTAATGAGAAAAAATGTCATATTGAAAATAAGTTAAAAGAAAACTAGTCCCCTCCCTTCTACTCAATAAAAAGAAAACTTTTAACTTGTAGTATGGGAAGGAAAAAGATTTGAGATGTGTTAATGAAGTTAAAAAAAGTTGAGTAAACAACATATGTAATTATTCTGTAAGGAAATGCTGCTTAATTAAATCACACTGTCATTCTATTAGCATACACACCTGCTGTTTATGGGACTCATTTCTTTCTAAAATAACTTAATTCCTGAACAAGGTTCTCCCTCTAGTTCAACTCCTCGGGGAAGTTTCATTTCAGTTTCCTGCCTTAGCCTTGTTTGTGTTGATTCCTATCATAGTAATGATGAGAGACTATTAGAGGGTGAGCAAGATTTTATGATGAAATGTCCTTGTAGACTTTATAGTTCTGTGTTTCACTTTAGAAGATAGGGGAATAAAATTTGTTTCTTTTCAAAATGTTCTAAATCCTGTCACATCAGGCCTGAGATCACGATATTATCTTTAAGAACTCAAAGTGCATTCTCAAGGTCGTAGTCAAAACTAGAGGAGTATCATCCACACATGCTGATCCTTCTAGTTTGTTGTTGTCAATTTAATTCCAGGACTTGTTAAACTATACTTTATTCTGGAAATTTTTTAAAGAAGTTATTTTTATTTATTTTGTTTTTAGTTAAAGAGGTTATTTTCTCCAAATATATTCAACAACGGGTCTATCCACTGTTAAATAAAATAAAAAAAAATCTTTGAGGCTGAAAGGTTTTCTGATAGAAAGGTTTTACTAAGCCATATGCTGGCCAGGAAAAGGACCAGGTCTTGGGACATACATTCAGAACCATCAGCAGCAGGGCTAAGTGGAAAATATAAGCAGGTCTGCTCTCCTAGTGCTGACTGGGCTTTTTCACACAATGAATTCGGGGAAGAAAGATATAAATTATTTTCAAAGAATTTACATTGGCTATAGATAAGGGAGGCGGCAACAGGTAAAGAGGGGTCAGTTGTAGCATAGGTGCATAGTCAATAAGGAGAAGTATTTACTTCTTGATTGGTTACAGGTCAGTCTGGAAAGTTCATGCAGAAGCAAGACTGGTGGTCCGCTGTTTTTTTAGACGTGGCCAGAAATTCAGTTCAGAGGCTCAACAAACATTCAGAAATGTTGAATAGTCTTTTGTGGCCCAGGCTGTGTAGTTCAGTTGGTTAGACTGCTGTGGTCGGCAAACTGCGGCTCTTGAGCCACATGCGGCTCTTTGGCCCCTTGAGTGTGGCTCTTCCTAAGCCTTAGGAGTGCCCTAATTAAGTGAATAACAATGTACCTACCTATATAGTTTAAGTTTAAAAAATTTGCCTCTCAAAAGAAATTTCAATCATTGTACTGTTGCTATTTGGCTCTGTTGACTAATGAGTTTGCCGACCACTGGAGTGTCCTCCCCGTATGCCAAGGTTGCAGATTCGATCTCTGATCAGGGCACATGTATGAGGCAATCAATGAATGCATCAATAAGTGGAACAACAAATTGATGTTTCTCTCTCTCTCTCTCTCTCTCTCTCTCTCAAATCAATAAGTTAAAAAAGTAGTCTTTTGTTAGTTTCAGCCTATAGGTGTGTGGGAACCATGCCAGAGTCGCTGGGGAGCCAAGGCTAATTAAGAGTGGGGAGGCCTTGTTCTTAATAAGCTGGACAGCCAAGGCCACTCTGTACATGGGAATCTTAATCGGAATGTCCAAGGATTACACAGCTGTAAGGCCACAGCAATCACATGGTACACTGTGCCCTTCTATAACCCAAATGATTGATGTCACTATTGGCAACTGGCCTCTTTTGTCTAAGTGGTATAATACGTTACTGACCAGCCAGTGTACCACTCCTGCTGCTGCTGCCAGAGGAGTGCAGGAAAGGCTGGAGAGAGGGGAAAGGCCATTGCGGCAAGAGCGGAGGGCTCAGGTGCCACTACTATGTGATACTATGTGAGGTGTGTGGCTGCTCGGGTAATAGCTGTGGGTACAGAAGACAATGCTGCTTTTGTGGGAAAGATGTATTAGTTTATCAGCCGGTGTGTGGCTAACTGTATGGGACTGTTGTGAAGAACTGTTTTTTTTTTATAGTTCCTGTTAGCAATGGCTACAAGGCCACTGGCTCCTATAATAAGGCCTCATTCTTATACACCCACTACTTGTCATGGCTTCTCTGTCTAAAACCCGGCATCCAAGAAGGTCCCCTCCCTGGCAGAGGGGCTCAGACCCAATATTTAGGGTAGCGAGCAGAGTTCGAGAAGGAACCTGCCCTGAGAGTTGGCGTAGTTGAGCAGAATTCAGAAGAATATACGGACTCAGAGCGGTGGTGCTCTGTGATGCTTTGACAAGTTGTTAACTGATTACTTCAGATGTCTTTCTCACACCTCTCCTGCTGAACACTGAATTTTGAGTGAACAATTTATTTCACAGGTCATTATAAACCTGGGCCACCTGAACCTGCAGATAGCTCTCATCGATAGACTTGTTACATTAATGAGCCACCTTATAGCAACATAGATTTGGGGGAAAATGTATTTTTCCACTAAAACTGTAGTGAATTTTTTTAGAACATACAATTATATTATTTCAGGTTGTAAATCATATAATACCACAAAATCTGACAAAATATATTTAAATACCATAATCATTTTGGTAGCTACAGAAACATATTTCTTCTTACCCCTACAAAAGGCAGAATAAGTTGTCAAATACACACCCAAAACAGCTTCCTTTAGCATGTATATATTTAAGATCATCAGACAATTTTATGAATCTTACATAAAATTATTCACTTTTTGTAAGTCATTCATTTGATTATTTTTTTCTACATGTTTCTTTAAATGTTTTTGGGTATATAATAATATTGTGAAAATAAAAAAATTAATAAGGAAAATTGAGTGAGGATAATTGATCTCAATACTTTCAATTTCAAATAATACTGTTTCAAAAGGAGGTGTCCATAGAGGCAGTATTGCTAATGGATAGCACACTAGACTGAGTCAAGAGTCTTGAATTTTATTCTGAGCTCTATTGGAAATTATTTTTCTAATATTAGACAATTAATGACCATTGTGTGTTCCATATCCCTCAGTCATAAAATGAATGTACACAAACTTGTTTGCTCTTTTAAAGTAGAATCAAACATGTTATTTTTCCATTATCGATGACCACAGATTTCATCGTGTTCTCTACTTATGTGTCCCTATATGGGTACATCCTTCACTTATACTCTAGATCTTGTTATACTGCATACTGAATATTTATTTTCTCATCTCTCTTCTCCATTACAAGCTATATTCTTTAAAAGCTGTTCCTGTTCAGTAGTTTATTGCCTTAGTTTACTGTCTGGTCTATGACATTTATTATTGAAATAACAAATTTTTAACTGATATCATGCTACAATCATTTAATACAATTCTGACGTAAAAGATCAGCAAAGTATAAGGGGAACATGTTTTAGTTGCAGAACCAAATAATTTGTTGCTGTCTTTTTCTTCTTATTGTTAATAAAATAGGTAAAATTGAGCTTACTGACTGCTCTAATTAATTGGATCATTGGCCCAGACATATACCAGTCAATGATTTATAAAGTTGCTTCTAATAACCTCTCATTATTATCTTTCTTCCTCCATTTATTCACCAGATACCAAAATAATTTTCTCAAAGCAAGTATCCAATTGATTGGAAAATTTATTTTCTCATGTGCTATCTTCTAAATGTTATACAAGCACTTTTAGAAGAACTTATCTAAAAGTATGTATTTACAATCATATGGAACCAATGAAACAAACATTCAGATGATTGGAAAAGTTAGACAGCTCAACAGCAGAGGGTCTGTATTACTTTTCCACTGCTGCTGTAACAAACCTGGTGGCATAAATCAGTACAAATGTACTATCTTATAGTTCTGGAGGTGAGAAGTTCAAAATGGGTCTTGTTGGGCTAAAAGTAAGATGTCAGTATGGCTGTGTTCCTTTCTGCAGATTCCAGGGAATAATATATATTGTTGCCCTTTCCAGTTTCTAGATGCTACCCACAATTCCTGCTAGTAGTTCCCTTCCATTTCAAAGCCTTCAGTCATTCTTTCTCCCTTATCACTTGGACTCTTCTCCCTCTTCCACATTGAATGATCCTTGTGAATACATCCGGCTGATCTGGTTAATCCAGGATCATTTCCTTCTTTTAAAGTCAGATGATTAGGGGGGAGGTCAAAGGGGGAAAAAGGAGACATATGTAATACTATCTATATATATAAAAGGCTAAGCGACCAGCCGACCAGCCGGAAGGTATGACACTGACCACCAGAGGCAGATGCTCAATGCAGGAACTGTCGAGTGACAGAGACTTTGTAGCAGGCCCTCTCACACTCCAGGACCCCTTGGAGGATGTTGGACTGCCAGTTTTGGCCCTATCCCCACAGGCAAGGCAAAGGGACCACAGCAGGTTGGCACTAGGGAATGTCTGGCCCATCTTGCCCAGTCCTGCCCCACCAGCCACCTTCTAATTAATTTCCTTTCAATGTGCATGAATCTGTGCACCAGGTCTCTAGAATGTAATACTTTAAGCAATAAAAAAGATGAATAAAGTCAGATGAATAGCAACCTTCATTCCACCTGCAACTTTATTTATTTATTTATTTATTTATTTATTTATTTATTGCCATGCAACATGACATATGCACAGATTCTGGAAATTAGGATGTGGACATCTTTGAGAGGCCATTATTCTGTCTACCAAAGAGTCGCAAACCACATTCTATTATTATCAAAAAGTATTTTTTCATCATTAAAATAAATATTTTCTGGAATGTCATTTTTAAAAAAAAATATATTTTATTGATTTTTTTACAGAGAGGAAGGGAGAGAGATAGAGAGTTAGAAACATCGATGAGAGAGAAACATTGATCAGCTGCCTCCTGCACACTCCCTACTGGGGATGTGCCCGCAACCAAGGTACATGCCCTTGACCAGAATCGAACCTGGGACCCTTGAGTCCGCAGACCAACACTCTATCCACTGAGCCAAACCGGTTAGGGCTAGAATGTCATTTTTTATGAGGGAATCAGCATGACCTGTTCATTTAGTTAGTGAAACTTTTAGAAGAGTGTATGTTTGCTTAGATTAAGACACCTTGGCAATTGACTATAAAGTCAGATTCCTATAAAGGGAGATGTTGAAGACCTGGATGTTTTGAAGGAAGTCAACTCAAAGATAAAAAGGTAACTAAAATGTAGAAAACAGAAATAGGAATTTTTAAAACTCGAGGATGTTTTATAACCACTTTTATAATAGGAAGGACCACTTATTTGTAGTAGAAATACATGACACAAATGTTTGATTTACTAATGGGGAAAGGCACTCAAATCTATATTCTGCTTTATCCATCAAAGGAAGAAAATATTTAAAAATAACAATATATAGCATAATTAGAAGGGAAAGTATATATCAATATGGTATTTTAAAATACTACATTTTAAAAATATGTATATTTTTGCAAAATGATGGGATAACCTGATTTTTTTTCACCTCTGGGGAATGCACAATAAACCAAAATTAGGGGTATTACACAAGCATCATATGAGAAACTTCAATATGTGAATGGATAGTGCTTACTCTAAAATTCATATTATTGATATTCTTCACCACATACTCCTGTGGGAGAAAAGAGAGCAGATATATGCAATACAAGTCTCACTCCTATAAAATATTATATTGCTGAAGTGGCCATGTATAAAAATTAAGCTGACTAGCATTCTGGCTAGTGCTGACATAATAGAAGAATTAATAGTGTCAGACTGGCATCTGCATAACTGTTAACTAGCCTTCAAGTTACTGAGTTTTTCACCTTAAAGATCTTAAAGATTTTTTTGAGATACCTAATTCAGTGGCACAAGATTCCATTGCTGGAATCTCTGAAACATTTTACACTTCAGAAATTTCCTCAGATTGGAATGAGGAAATTAAATGACAGGAACATTTCACAGAGGCAGAGCCCAGAATTCATACCTGAGTTCATTCATAATCTGTGTCTCTTAACGCAAATATACCAATGATGAAACCATTTTCCTGGTAATGAGACCAAAGGAGGTCTAGGTAACCAAAAATCAGCAAAGGCTTATAGGCAAGTTCATAGTGTCTTTCGCTTTGATCTACATCAGGGGTCCTCAAACTTTTTAAACAGGAGGCTAGTTCACTGTCCCTCAGACCGTTGGAGGGCTGGACTACAGTTTAAAAAAAAAAACTATGAACAAATTCCTATGCACACTGCACATATCTTATTTTGAAGTAAAAAAAACAAAACGGGAACAAATACAATATTTGTATTTGCATGTGGCCCACGGGCCGTAGTTTCAGGACCCCTGATCTACATTTATACAATTCTAAGTAACAAGTCAATACAGTTAGACAAACAAGCAAAGCAAACACTGATTTTAAACTATCAAGCTAACAAAACTGTAACTTAGCATCCTATAGAATAAACTCTGCATTGTTTCATCCAGGATTTCTGCCATGAAGACAAATTATCTAAATTCTATGAGCATAAAATCTATTCCCTCAATGTCCATTTTTAATTAGGCCTGAGTACAGTTATAAATTGGGCCAACATTCAGAAGATCTGGCACATGCTGTTAATGGAGAAATTGTTTCCGAATAGGAGGACATCTGATATAGAAGCATTCATGTCTTCACCACAGAAAATTCTTGCATTCAGCTGCACAAAATAGCATTGTTAAAGAATGCCCACTGCTGGAACAATATTCAATCGCATCTTTAATAGTAACACTCTAAATGAGTTCAAGCTGTAAAAGTAATTTCTTCTGCATAATAACTTTTTTAGAACTATAAGGTAATTAGACATTCTCACTCTAAATACAATTATGTGCATTTATTTTCAGCATTTCTGTTGAAGGTTGACTCAAATATATTTTTCCAGTGTTTTTAGGGATGAAAGTTTTTAGGGATGACATCATTATATTGTCTATTTGAATAAGTTTTATATAAGCTCTAAAATACTCAAGTCTACAGACAGATTTCTCTTTTGCCTTTTTGATCTAATATTTTATTGTTCGTTTATTTTTTAAATTAAATTTATTAATAAGAGTATATAGGTTTCAAGTATACATTTCTATGATACATGATCTATATATAGTATTTTGTGCCCATCACCCAAAGTTACATCATCTTTCATCACCACATATTTGGCCCTCTTCCTTTACCCTTCACTAACTCCTAACCCCCTTCCCTCTGGTAACATACCATACTGTTATTTGTGTCTATGAGTTTAAGTTTTAATTCCACATATGAGTGAAATCATATAGTTTCTTAGCTTTTTCTGACTGACATATTTCTCTCAGCACAATATTCTCAAGGTCTATCCATGTTGTAAATGGCAGTATTTCATCTTTTCTTATGGCTGGGTAGTATTTCATTATATATATGTGCCACATCTTTTTTATCCAGTCATCTATCAGAGGACACTTGAGTGGTTTCTATGTCTTGGGCCACTGTGAATATTGCTGCAATGAACATAGGGTTGCATATATCATTGCAAATAAATGTTTTCGAGTAGATATCCAGAAGAGGGTTCTTTTATTTATTTACTTTAAATGCTCAAATCTCTCTGCTTCCTTCTGCATCATTTCTAGATTTCTAGCTTTGATATCACTAATTCTTTCCTCCATCTGGTCCACTCTGTTTTCTGTGCTCATTAGTTCATTCACTTTTTAAAAAATATGTTTTTATTGATTTTAGAGAGGAAGGGAGAGGAATAGAGGGATAGAAACATCAATAGGAGAGAAACATCGTCTATGGGCTGTCTCCCACATGTCCCTACAGGGGATTGAGCCCACAACCTGGGTATGTACCTTGACTGGGATTTGAACTGGTGACCTTTTGGTCCCTGGGTCAACGCTCAACCCCTTGAGCCACATCAGCTGGGCTATTTTTAAAAAATATATTTATTTATTTATCAGAGAGAGAGAGAGATCAATTTGTTGTTCCAAATTTATGCTTTTATTGGTTGCTTCTGGTATTTGCCCTGACCAGGGATCAAGTCCACAACCTTAGTGTATTGGGACGACACTCTAACCAACTGAGTTACCTGGCCAGGGATCCCTAGTTCATTTTAATCTCTTTTATTAAGTACTTCCTCTCCAGAATTTCTATTTGGTTCTTTTCTAAGTTTCAGTCTCTTTGGAAAAGTACTCGTATTGTTCGTTGATTTTGGTTCTGGGTTCATTAAACTGCTTACCTGTGTTTCCTTGCATTTTGTTGAGTTATTTCAGAATTTTAATCTTGAATTCTCTGTCATTTAAGTCACATATTTCCATGTTTTTAAGTTTATTTTCTGGATTTTTTTTCCTGAACTGCCTCATTAAATTGGTTATTCATGGTATTTGATGATGGATTCCTTCTCTCTCTAGGCATCTTGGTATGAGTGGCATTTCCCTAGTAGGTTGATAAGAAGTCTTTCTATTGTTATCCAGTAGGAGGCAATTAATCACACTTTTTTTAAAGCTTTCTTGCACTTCTATGGCTTGTCCAATCTCTGCTGAGTGATAGAAAATGGCCTGTGCTCCCAGGGAGGTGGGCACCTCCCCTGTGATCAGATCGCCTTGGTCTCAGGGCCATCTCTGCACGGAAACACAGTGGGTCATGGGGCTCCAAATCTGTGAAGTCCAATGTTGTTCAGCCTGTCACCCCTGACAATGCAGCCCTTGATGTTTGGGGTGGTGAGGGCTTGGAGGGAGAGGAGGGTGATCTGGGGGAACCTGGCTGAATCCTTTGTTGCTTTGCCCTCTCCGTAAAGGCATCCAGCAGACCTTTGCAGTGATTAATCACAGAGTGTGCCCTTCACTCAGGGAAAAAGTGTTTCTCTAGTACCAGTTCTCTGGTTTGCAGATAACGTGCTCTATAACCCAAAACAACAGCTGAGGGGAGGCAGCTCTGGTAGGTTAAAGACAGATAGATGTTCAAGCACCATGACTTTGTTTCTCTGTCCGGAATGCTGATTGCCAGACCACTGTAGCTGCGTTTTGTGCTTTATCTCCGCCCAGGTCACTGGGCTCAGATGCAGCTAGTACTGCCCACTCCTGCTGGAATGCTCACTAAATCTCTTCTCTTCTCCCAGCTGAAGGAAGTGCCAGTCACAACCTGATTCCTCCCCTCTCCAGCTGAGCTTCACAGGGAGTTCTGGGCTGCAGGGCTGCATCTCTGGCTTGTGGAGGCTCTTCTCCCTTCTAGCCACCCCTGTTTGCTCCCACTTGCCCACCTTAATAGTTTCAATGTGCCAATCTCTCAGACATGTTTGTGCAGTTGAGCAGGGAATTCTTTGCTGAATTATACCTGTTCAAATAGTTGAAACTTCAAGGAGAGAGAGCAAATAAATCTCTCATGCTGCCATTCCTCTGATGTCCCAATATTTTATTTTATCACTTAAATGTATATATGTTGATTTTTAATATTTGGACACGTGAATAGCATTTGAAAAAGACTATTCCTTTAATTATTGCTTTTTTAAATAAACAATATATTTTTAACTTTTCTTTTTATTTGTGTTTTTCAAAATTACATAAAATACCTGTGAATATTTCAGGGTACATTTTCTAAGAAAAATACTTTCCTATAAAAAATTACAGTACAATTATCAAAAGAAAAAATATATATTGACTATTATCAAAATAAAAAAAATATATTGACAATTTTCAAAATAAAAAGTACATTATCTTGACTATCTCTAATCCATAGTTTATATTCAAATTCAGCAATTATTCCAATAATATTTTTATTTTTATTTTATTTTCAAGTTTCAAGTCAGTATTACACATTGCATTTATTTGTTCCCTTAATTTCTTTCATCTAGAAAAATTCCTTGGCCTATCATTGTCTTTCAAATTTACTTTGTAGAATGATCTCAATGTGAGTTTGTCTGGTAATGCCTCCTCTTGAAACTTAGATAATACATTTTTAAAAAAATATATTTTATTGATTTAGAGAGGAAAGGAGAGGGGTAGAGAGAAACATCAATGATGAGAGAGAATCATTGATTGGCTGCCTCTTGCACGCCCGCCCCTGGGGATCAAGTCCGCAACCCAGGCATGTGCTCTTGGCCGGAATCGAACCCGGGACCCTTCAGTCCGCAGGCCGATGCTCTATCCATTGAGCCAAACCAGCCAGGGCTAGATAATACATTTTTAACAGGAATACTACAAAAGTAGTAGAATTAATTCCAAATGCATCATATCAAGAGGAACATGATGTTGGTTTGTTTTATTATTGGGAATGTGCACTTTGATTAATTGTTTAAGATAGTGATCTCCAGACTATGTTGCTCTTTGCTTAGTTCAGTTATTAATATGATGTCAAAATAGTGTTTTCTAGGTCTGTTATTTTCTCTACCTTTTATTAGTTGGTGTTTTACTATAAGCAATAGCATTCTCTTCTTTCTAATTTTACTTAATGGGTTATAGTCCATTATATTATTATGGATTTTAATGCTCAATTTTTTTTTATCAGACTTAGATGGTAAGATACCTTCCAGCTTACTCCTGTTTTCTTCTCTCCTGTCCCCACATTTTCTTTATAATTTCTTTAATTTATGGCATGAAAAACATTATTTCTTTCTGTGGCTCAGTGGTTGAGCATTGACCCATGAACCTAGAGGTCACCAGTTGATTCCCGGTTAGGGCACATGTCTGAGTTGTGGGCTCAATCCCCGGTGGGGGGCATGCAGGAAGCAGCCAGTTGATGATGTTTCTCATCAATGTTTCTCTCTGTCCCTCTCCCTTTCTCTTGCTCTAAAAATCAATAAAAACATATCTAAAGCAAAACAGAACAAAACAAAACAAAAACAATAATTCTTCTAATAGGAGATGGCATTAGGAGCCAAAATCTGAGATCAGAATTATTAATATTGTTAAAATGTCCAAACTTACTACCCAAAGTCATCTATACTTTCAATGCAATGCTACAAAAATTTCAATGTTTTTTCACAGACATGGAATAAAACAATCCTAAATTTGGTGTGGAACCACAAAACTCCACATTGCCAAAGCAATCTCATTGAAGAAGAACAAAGTTGGAGGCATCACATTTCTTGATTTCATACTATATTAGAAAGATATACTTAGTAATAATCAAAATTCGTACTCACATAAAAACAGACACATATAACAGTGGAACTGTAGGGGAAGAAAAAAATAATTTTCCTTCTACCCTTATGAGTTCTTCTGGTTGATCTAATAATCAAATTGATTTGAAATAAACTAACAGAAGAAAATCACCAAATTTATAATGTATGTACATATGTGGTTCCATAAGAATATGAGGCCCAAAAACAAACCAGGTAGTTGAGGCTTATATGTCATATACATAAAATATAATATTAAAGATCAATTTTTTTAAAATAAAATCTACTCATCAGGCAACTTTATTAGATTAGGTATAACTTGCCTAATTGAAGGTGAAACCTGGAAAAAGATTATAAAGTGACTGAAAGAAAGGCTTGTTAAGAAAGGAGACTCTTTCATCCTCTGGTCAGCATGCTAGGAGTTGCAAGAGGCAACTTTGGTTTATTAGTGACTACTCTGTCCACTCAGAGTTCAGTGACTCCAGTGAATTGTATTGCACAAAAATGAAGGTGTCAGCCCATATGATCTGTAGCCTTCTTATGTCATTGTGGAGATAAATGAAAATAGTGCTGAGTTATGAAATTTGGCATCAATGAAAGCCTGCTAAAAACAATCGTTTTCCTCACTCTTTACAAGAGGGCAGCTGTAGCTACAACAAAGGGCTCTGTAGGCCATATTTGGTCCTTCTGATGCACTTGATAGATGACTGGTTGCTTTCACAAGAACCTTATTTTCATATTCCAAATAGCAAGTCCTGAGACCTGGAGGAAGTTTCATTGAGGCCCCATCAGTCACTCTGTGCTTGGCAGTCTTCAGACAGAAATTCCCAAATAGAAAACCAATACTATCTGTCCCACAATATTTCATCCTATACCCTCGGTATCTTGCAAAATTTTTGTGGTTGGTTGTATAAGTGGCATGCTGCGTTTAAGCTAATGTGTTTTCCATCCTAAATGGCACAGCTGCTTTCTTCCTCCTGCATTAAGCTCTGAGCAGGTGGTGTTTTCTAATCATTTATGTTCATTCTGTCTGCCATTATGAGCAAGAGAGATCATAGATGTGCTCAGTGCCTCTTGTAGTTAAATGGTGATGAATAGAACAGTGAGAGTCTGTTTGACCATGGAAGCATCTAATTTGAAAACCATGGCAACAGAAGTGTGGAGGTGGGGCTGGGTTCTGTCCTCTGTCATCCAGAAATAATGCAACACCATCTAGCAGCAATTTGTCTTGGCTCTGGTTATTGTTGAGAAATGATGAATTGGAGCAGAGAATTTGTAGAGGAAGTAACAGGATATTTTCTTTGGTTAAAAAAAACAAAGTTTGTCAATAATAATTTATAGATACTTTATTTTTCTTACATTTATGAGAACAGTGAGAAAGGTGAAAATAATGACAATAATACTTTCATGCTCACAATGTCAAACAACAGTGTCTCAATCTGTGGTCAGAGTGTTATTTATAAACAAGATATTGGCTTTCTCATCAAATCATAACAGCTAAAAGTTACCTTTTTATTCCTTCTTTACCATTTTAAGGACAGATTAGGAAACAAATAGATGTTACACTTAATGAAAAGGTTACTGAGTTCCGGACTTTGTAGGTCTTTTTAAAATGTAATTATCCTATATAATAAAAGTCTAATATGCAAATCAACTGAACGGTGAAATGACCACCAGTGGGCAGATGCTCAATGCAAGAGCTGCCCCCAGCCCACAGGCCCTAGGCCAGCCAAGGCAGGTGCCAGCAGGGAACCCCCAATCACCCCACCAGTCACCTCCCTCTGTGGGCTGGCGCCGCCCCCCGTTCCCCCCTCCGGTTGCCCCACAGATTGGCCCTGATCACCGGCCAGGCCTACAGACCCTACCCATGCACAAATTTTGTGCACCGGGTGTCTAGTGGAAAATATAAGCTCATATTAGTTTGATTTTTGACTCTTAATCATAGGCTTACTAGTATGTCTATGTACAAAGAAAAATTAGATGAGAATCAAGCTTGGGAAATAAATTTATGCAAATGCAAAAAGATTATCACCTTTTCATTTTCTTTATTTTTTTGTGTTTTACTCTGCCATACCTAATGTGCAATTTAAATTTGTCTTGTTTCTATTGAAGGAAAGCAAAATATACCACCCCCAAAATATATGCCTCTGGCATATTGATGATTTTGATCTGGTTAATATTTTTCATTTTTAATTAAATTTAATGGGATTATATTGGTTAATAAAATTATTTAGTTTTCACGTGTACAATTCTATGATAATTATCTGCATGTGGCATTATGTGCCCACCACCCCATGTCAAATCTTCTGTCATCATATATTTGACCTCTTTACCCTTTACTACCCACCTATCCCCCTTCCCTCTGGTAACTACCATACTGTTGTCTGTGTATATGAGCTTTTGTTTGTCTTGTATGTTCAAAGCAGACACAGGTGAAGCTCTGAAAAGTGGATAGAAATTACCCCGCTGTAAGAAACATTTATATTCATAAGGGAACTCTCCACTTGTAAGAATGTTCCCTCTCTGTACCAGGAAGAGAAAGATGACTCTAAATCTTGAGCAAATCTTTAGCAACTGCTATCAGTGGAGAAGGCAAGAACATAAAAAATCTGCATTGCCTTACCCTTGTTTACTGTGCATGTGCATTTCCTGTTAACCTCTCACCGCTGGCCTCCCCCGGACCCTTCCCACACCTTATCTTTTTTTAGCTTAAGGTGGTGGCTTGGGCCATTTTGGAGAGTTACTCAGCTTTCCTGTTACACATGTTATGAAACTTCTGTTTATTTTTCTTCAGTTCATTTATCTTTTACTAGAGGCTGATGCACGAAATTCATGCACTAGGGATCCCTCAGCCTGGCTTGCGCCCTCTTGCAGTCTGGGAGCCCGTGGGGAATGTTGACTGATGTCTTAGGCCTAAGCCGGCAGTCGGACATCCTTAGCGCTGCCTTGGAGGTGGGAGAGGCTCCCACCACCAACACTGCACTTGCCAGTCATGAGCCTGACTTTTGGAGCACTGACCACCAGGGGGCAGCTCCTGCATTGAGCATCTGCCCTCTGGTTGTCAGTGCGTGTCATAGCAACCGGTCGTTTAGCTGTTCAGTCTATTTGCATATTAGGTTTTTATTATATAGGATTACAGTGGGGTCTCAGCCAAGATCTTAAAAGGGTAGAAGGGAAAGTATTTCTCCTTCCTTAAGCTATCGATAAAGACTGCTAAAGGTGAACTATTATAATTAAGATTGAAGACTGTCTTGTCCAGGGAAACTAAACAAACATAATCCAAATAAGAGTTGTTGTTTTTTTTCTTTTTGGCTGAAGAAAACATTAATTGAAGGAAACACAATGATTGACATTAGACAAAACTGCATGAGTAAATACATATTCAATATAACAACTATAATTTAGTCCAATAGCAGTAATCCATCCTCTACCCAGAGTCTAACTGTAAATGGGAGTGGAAAGGAAAAGCTACTAATTGGTGTGTTTTACTTGTAATATAGTACGGATAATGCACTCTTTGGGTTACCCATATTAAATATGCTTTATAAACAAAATTCTACTTGATACAAATAAGTGTTCAATTATGGGCCAGGGCAGAAACAAGTATATGAACTGTACAAGTAGTATGGAAACAAGGGAATGGATAAGTCCCAAAATGGAAAGTGAGTGGAAAAATGTTAGGGAACTTTTTACCAGAGGGGCTAGGTAAAGAACTTCAGGGAGCCAGACACATGGTGTTGCCTAGAGAAAGCTCTAAGAGAATAAAGGAACTAGAAGAATTGGGGAGCAGTGAGCTTCTGTGTTAGTCAGGTTTCAGTTATTCTTCCATTATTCATTCATTCTGTAAATGGATATGTTTTTTGATATTTCAAAGTTCTAAATTTATATATGCTAATTGTAAATCTATTGAGGTCTAGCATTACATTGAAATTGGAATGAATTGTGCTAAAGAAGGAAGGCTTTTGAGTTTATGTATTTCTCTATTTTTTTTTCAATACTTATCAGGAATTCACAGAGTTACATTCTCCTGAAGGCTAGGAATCAAAATCATCCATTTATATTTTCCTATTTAAATTATTTTTATTGGCAAAATACCATATTATTGCAGCCACCGACAGAAAAGGAACAGGCTAAGAGTGAATATATCTCACATCTCATATAAATCTCATATAAATCATGGCCAGTTTAAGATTTTTGATGAAAGTCCAGGCTGTGAAGCTTGTATTTTAAGAGCTGGATCTCAAAACTGGGTAACATAAAGGCTGGTTAATATTAGGCAAGTCAGAACTCAAATTTTATATCTCTAATATTTGTCTAATAATACCACATGCTTCATGGAATTGTTGTAAAGGAGGAATGATTTCCTAGTAGAGCTTATAGAAGGGTGAAAGAACAATAAAACTTTTCAAACACAAATTAGATATTAGCATTAAATTATTAATCTAAATGCTGGAATTGAAGGGCATTTAGGAAATTAACATATTACTGTCAAAGGAAATGTAAGGGTTTTGGGAAGTAACAGTTTTTATAGTCTAACCTGGTATTATCTCGCATCCTTTTGAGTTAGAAAAAATGAGTACAGACCTACCTGTATGATTCATTTATTTGCAAATTTTTCACTAATACCATTGTATTAAATCATTTTGTATATTAACAACAAAGTAATAATTTAAAAGGGTGAGATACAAATAATTATGGGCAAGGATATACAGATAAAATCATTATGAACGTTCTAGAAGGCAAATTGACACTTATGCTTTATTTGATTGAGTTAGATTACTTCTCTTGATTTTTAAGAGCTACTGGGGTAAAAGAAGAGTACTGACAACAATGTATGTTGGGTAAATATTTATTGGGCAAAATCCCATATAACTTGTGACTTTTGGATAATATTTCCAGTGTTTATCAGTAGGGAGGTTCCCCCACCAGTTGCCGGTGGAAGTGGGGTTCTTGTAATGTCATGAGAAAATGAATTTTCTGAGACTCACACAGAAGAATGAGTGATATTTATTTGCATGGGAAAAGGCCCCATTTTGCTTTAAACAGAGCTAGGATTAAAGCTGTTGCCCAGCGTTTTCGCTCCATAGTTGCACAGTCCAATCCAGCATCAGGCTAGCTTAGTTTGTGTTCCCAGCTGCAGTCTGTCAGTCAGTTGCATTTGGGGTACACAGGGTCACATGGCCATGGAGGAAACATGGGCAGGAACAAAGCCAGAGGAACAAGAGAACCACAGGAGCAAAGAGCCAAGAGAGAGTGAGAATTCCTTTGTTTGGGGATTATGTGTCCCCAAATTTTGTGGGCTTGCAGTGGCTCTGCTCTCTCTAGCCAGTGATCTCTGTTCCCAGGTTTAACTGACAGGCATCTTCCCCATATCACCCCAACTTTACTGTGCAAACATCCATCCCTCTTTGTTGGACTCCTCTCCCCAGTGACCTGTGGGGAATGGACCAGTGGCTTCCTAGGGCATGTGATATTGTGCCTTCCTGGTGAAGCTGCCCAGATGGCCATGCTTATAAAGTCTGGCCTCCCTTTTGCTCCTTTCCTATTACAGTATTAACAACTAGCTAATTACAATGGTAACACATTCATTCCAGTTATTAATGATGTCTGTCTACTTTTACTAGTATTGGAGGAGATGGGTAATAAAGCTCTCCAACATCGCTGTAATTTCATATTCATTAAATCAACAAGGTAAAGCTGATGACCTTATCTCAGAACATGTAACTTATTTTCTAGAGATGAACTGATAGGTAAAATATAGACAATTTTCTATTTTAGAGTGCAGGTACTTTATCCTCCAGTGCTCTCAGAAACATTTTTGATGCAACATTGACTGTGTTAGAAATAAGTGTGATTACAGGCATGCAATTGCGTTAACAATGAGAATGAGATATTAGGGGAATCAGATATCAACTGGAAATCCATTCAGGTTTCACCAAGGGGCCAATTTATTGAGAAGCATCCTGAAATGTAAATGATGTTTTTTAGCAATTTGAAGGACATATGAAACCCAATAAAATCAGTTCATTAAGCCATGTTAATTTATTTTAATCTCTAACAATATGTCTATTTATATGTAGAGTATAAATTAATTAGTGATAGAAAAAATAGACATGAAAATGATAAAAACAAAGTTCATCTTACAGGTCTGAGGTGAATTCTGAACCATAAACCACCAGATTTTTAGGACAAAGGGCTTCTTCGTGGCTTTTAATCCTAACTATGGCATGAAATATATACATTTCTGTGTACTTTTCAAAGTTCAATGATTTATTGGCCCTATTACTAGGAAAAAAATCTATTAAAATGTTAATGAAAAAGACATCATTTTCAAAGGCAATTGTCATATCAATAAAGGATATTTAAACATTGTGAATAGCATTTTCATACATGTTATGGCAAGGTATCATTTATGAGAAATCAAAAGTTCCCATCATGTATTGCTATGCACTTATCATCTGTAAGAGTTGCTTAAAAGCATGGAGTATTATAAAATAAATAAATATGTTCTTTCAATGACATAAGAATTTAGTTTGCAATCAAATTGTAAATATACAGTTTAAATTCTGGGAGGACCTTGGTCAGAGGGAATGAATTGGAAAAGGCTTCCTTGAGAAGGAAATTATTTTAAAAGCCTTATAAGAGCACAGCACATGATGGAGGAGAAAAGAAGGGACTTTAAAATAAAGTCAAAGGAATTTGTAAAGACAAGAGAACACACCGAGTCAATTTTGTTGACTTCAATGAGTTTTACTGACCTTCATGAGCCACTTGAAGGTGTGGGAGACTGAAATCAGGGGAGCCATTTTAAAATGCAGCCGAAGGAGTCACTCCATCTTTGGGTCATTTGAACTGGACAAATAACTTTTGGGTTGGGCTAAACCAACATAGAAAAGCAGATATCCTGACCACAAGGACAAGTGATTATGGACAGTCTTTAGACTTAGTAACAAGCAAGTATAACTAAACAGCTTGCTAGCACCAGTGGAACTGTCTTTATTTATGTAATTATTTCCCTTCCTTTTTCTCATAAAAACTTCATCTTTTCACCCTGGAATTAGGACATAATTTGGGTTTAAGCCTGAAATCTGTGTTCCCATTTGTAATTCTTTGATCTCAAATAAATGCTTGTTGTCTGTCACTTTGGCTTTTTATATTTAGGTTAACAAATAAGTAAAACTAATTGATAATTATGGAATGTAACTACTGAAGAGGGTTGGACTAAACTTGAGCCATATATTTTCTAGAGATGGTTAAAATAAAGAAAGACATTATCTGAGATAGTATCAATAGCTCTTATTGAGTGCATGCCATAAGAACTTTATGTGTCTGCCATTTTATTTAATCCTCACAAAAAACATACAAGACAGATGCTTTTTTAAAAAATCTCCATTTTGTGAAAGAGAAAATGGAGGTGAGAGGAGTTGAATAACTTGCTCAATGTTACACAGATACATACAGTGATCATCTGCATTAGTTCCAGGATGCACTCTCGTAACAGTTAAGAGTTATTTCAGAAGTCTGTTTGATTTTAAAAGGAATATAAGCCATATTCCAATAAAGAAAAATCAACTTAAAGCTAAAAATAAGACATTTCCAATGAAAACAACTTCTAGCAGGAAGAAATGCTATCTTATTCACTCTGATGTTCCCAAATCTCCACTGCTAAATTGTTCTTCCTCTTGGTGTAATGACAGAATATCTATCCACTCATATTAAGAGCTAAGAAATGGAAAACAAGCCTTGGTTTAGTTCCAAGTAAGACAAAAAGTAGAGTATAGAAATTTTCTTTTCACCTAGAAATTTTCTTTTAGGGATATCTTTTCTCTCCCAATACTCAGCCATATGTAACAAATATAGAAGTGGCAATGAAATATCTATATATATATAAAAGCCTAAGCGTCCATTGCAACCAAATGGACGATCGAACAGGCTGCGTGGGGCGACCAGATTGGCTGGGGTGTTAGTGTGGGATGACCAAACAACTGAGCAGCAGATTGTGTGGGGAGACCAGGCCCGCAGGGGGGTCAGTGAGGGGTGACCAAACGACCAAGCAGCAGGCTGCGTGGGGCAACCAGGCCCGCAGGGGGGAGAGTTGGGGGTGACCAGGCTGGCGGGGCAGCAGTGAGGAGTGACCAGGCTGGCAGAGAGGGGCAGTGAAGGGTGACCAGGCCAGCGAGGGGGAGGGGAACAGCTGGGGACAACCAGGCTAGCAGGGGGGGCAGTAAGGGGCAACTAGGCCAGCGGGGGGGGGGGGGGGGCGTTAGGGGCAACCAGGCTGGCGGGGTGGGCAGTTGGGGGCAACTAGGCCGGCAGGAGGGGCAGCTAGGGTGAGCAGGCTTGGGGGGGGGCAGTTAAGGGCAATCAGGCAGGCAGGCAGGTGAGCATTTAGAAGCCAGTGGTCCCAGATTGTGAGAGGGATATCCGACTGCCGGTTTAGGCCCGATCCCCAGGATTGGGCCTAAACTGGCAGTCAGACATCTCCTGAGGGATCCTGATTGGAGAGGGTGCAGGCTGGGCTGAGGGGACCCCTCCCCCCCCATATGCACGAATTTCGTGTACTGAGCCTCTAGTATCGTATAAAAGGATAATTCTCTTAAAGAAAGCCTAGATATGTGAAAGAATGAGAATAAGAGTGGAAAAATGTTCAGTACAGAGAACTGTTGGCTTTCCATGACATAAAATATAAACTGTTAAACAGGTGAAAGCTTTCTGACATGTATGTTAAAGTATACAAAGTAATTAGAAGGAAGAGGCTTTCAGTTCTGTGCTAGTGGATTCTCTGACTTTACTGGTCCCAATAGAGGTTTGTAGATACACCTGATCATTTGGAGATGTAAAGAAATGTTAAACTCTGTTACTTAAAGGATTGTGCCAAAGGAGATTAATCATTTCAGAATTAGCAAATGTATACTGTATACCTATTGAATGACAGTTTTTTAAAAGACTTTATCTCACTTAATCATAATAACCTTGTAGTCATTATAATTTCCATTGCATGGGTGAAGAAAGTGAGATTTTTCCATATTCACACAATAGGTAAGTAATGAGGTCAAAGCTTACATCCAGAAATTATTATTCAAACATCTAATATTTTCCCCTTATACCACTGCTCCATAAAGACAAATTTACTTTACTTTTTATATAATTTTTTTAATATGGCCTCAACTTTTAGTCTTCATAACTGTTTCAGCTTTGCTTTTTTTTTGGAAAGGGAGTGCAAATTTACAATTTATGCATTCATTGAACAAATATTTGTTGTAAGTCTACTATGTAATAGGTATATTCTACTTGTTGAGAACATAGCAGTAAACAAAATAGTACCTTTTTTTAATCAAGGATATTACATACTTGTGCCGAAGTAGTTTATAATCAAATAAATGAATAAACAAAAATAGTTTTACATTTACTTATTTATAAGTACATTACATATTATATGTTTTATAATGTGTGATGTGAAGGTGTGTTGAAGAGAGACAGACAGACAGGGAGAGAAAAGTTCTATAGAAATAAATAAAGAGGAATAGAGCCACAGGATTGCTACTTTAGACAGGCCATTTGTCGGGAAATTCCTCTCTGAGGATGTTGCAATTGATTACAAACCTGAATGGTATCAAGGAAATGCACTTGGAGAAAGAACTTTCCAGGTGGAGGGAATAGAAATTGAAAAAGGACTGAAGTGAAAAGTACTTTAGCATGGGCAGGCGTTCTCAAAGTGGGGTGCTTGAACTAGCAGCATCACCATCACCTGGGAACCTGTTAGGGAAATTTGGGGCCTCTATCTCAAATCTACTAAATCAGGAACTCTGGAATTGGGGCCCAGCAATCTGTAGCCAAGGTCACCTCCACCTCAACTAATGTTTGAGGAGTATTGAATTTGAAGAACAACAGGAAACCAATGGGCTGGAGTATGCTGGATGCATGGGAAGTTTTAAGAAATGAAGCCTGGACTAAGTCATGGAGGACTTTGCGGGGCTCTTGTTGGATTGTAAACCACAGTGCATTTTTCAATCACACTACAATAGTGTATCCATTATATAAATAGAAGCACATTCATACATGGCTGCACACATATTTTCTATGTATGCTGCTATGCAAAATGCAACATTATAACTCTATTTGCGTAATTTGCAAGTAAGTTATGCCTGCTGAATTTATGATAAATGCTGATGATAAAGCTCCATAAACAGGGTTTACTCTAAGAAAAATATTGGCTCTGTTCCCTGATTGTAGCATTAAAAAGGGTTAACATGTAATATAAAAACTTATGTTATGGAAACAACTAAAGTGGCCATGAATAAATATTTGTGCCTGAGTGTTCAAACTAAGGAAGTAAATTACATTATTTGTTCTGGTGAGGGATTTGTGTAGTTTAATAAGCACATTAAACAGATTTAATGAGCACATGAGCCCTGGGGACCTTAGCTTACAGCCAACAACTTTAATTGGAACTTAAATAAATTATACAGTGCCAAGACAACCATATCCCTTATATGATTGCAATAGCTGGCAGTCTTTGAAAGCAACTGATAGTTCCCTTAGTTTATAAGCCAGGGCTAGTAACCTACACATTTTTTTATTGTGGTAAAATTGGTATACAAATTACATAAGTTTCAGATACAACACTATAATTCAATATCAGTGTGTACTACAAAGTGATAACCACCAGAAGTCTAGTTGCCATTTATCACTATACAATTAACGCATTCACCCATTTCCTCCCTGCTCAACCTCCTTCACATCTGGTCACCACCATTTTATTCTATGTATGTGTGTTTGTTTTAATTTGATTGTTTGTTTTACTTTAGATTCTACATATAAGCAAAATAATATGGTAATTTGTCTTTTTCCATCTTACTAAAATACCCTCAAGTGTTCATCCATGTTATCACAAATGGCAAGATTTCATTCTTTTTTATGGCTTAGTATTTCATAGTATATTACTACTACATCTTCTCTTTTACTCGTTCATCTTTTGAGGGACACTTAAGGTATGTCCATATCTTGTGTATGGTCAGTGACCATAGAGGTGCATATATCTTTTCAAATTAGTATTTTATTTATTTTTATTTTTTATGCTTTTATTGATTTTCAGAGAGAGAGAGAGAAAGAGGGATAGAGAGATAGAAACATCAATGAGAGAGGAACATCATAGATTGGCTACCTCCTGCATGCACCCCCACTGGGGATCGAGCCCACAACCCAGGCATGTGCCCTGAGTGGGAATCTAACCGGTGACCTCTTGATGTTCAACCATTGAGCCACACCAGCCGGGCTCAAGTTAGTGTTTTAATATTTGTTGGATAAATACACAGAAATGGAATAGCTGTTTCATTTGGTAATTCTAGTCATAATTTTTTTGAAGACTCTCCATAATGTTTTTTATAGTGGCTGCATCAATTTGCATTCCGACTAACAGTGTAGAAGGGTTCCCTTTCCTCCAAATCCTCCCTAACACTACTTCTTGTTTCTTGTCTTTTTGATAATAGACATTTTACAGATGCGAGGTAATATTTCACTGTGGTTTGGGTTTATATTTCCCTAATAATTAATGATGTTGAACATTTTTTATGGGCCTGATGGCCATCTGCTGTCTTCATTGAAAAACTATCTATTTAGATTCTCTGCTCATTTTAAAGCAGGTTGTTGTTTTGTGTTTAAGTTGTATGAGTTCTTCAATATATTTTAGATATGAACCTCTCATCAGATATAAGATTTGCAAATATCTCCTCCCACTGAGTAAGTTACCCTTTTGTTTTTATGATGGCTTCTCTTGCTGTGTAGTACTCTCTAATTTTAAAATGCATATTCATTTCCTACAGTGTGTCAACAATGAGGATCTCCAGGGAAAGAGTAACAGATCCCTGAGGCCACTTTGATCTATATGGTATTAGTGAGAAATGACTGAATCAAGTTCCATGACAGTAATATGAGATTACTGAGAAGGTGACATAACAGCTCTTTAAGTCATATCTCAAGTTCTAGCCTCTCATATCCTGCATTCTTTCAAGCATATAGATGTCCTATTCTGCCAAGAGGTGTCATGTTCATTAACAACATGTTTATGGTCCTCAATTCAGAGCAACTTGAACTACTTTTTCTTTTTTCTGTGTTTCTGAAAGTTTTATATTTATTTTGTATAGGAAATGCCAAATGCTGATGACATTGAAGAGAAGAAGGTTATCCTTTTAGAAATTATTAATGATGTTTGCTTGAACAAATTACTGATTTTTCATTAGAACCCTGTTCTTCTGAGGCCAAACCCTAAAGAGAAAGGAAATATGATTATACTTTATTGATTTACTATTCTACATCAGCATTTACTTAATGTGTTTACCTGGAATTTGGTCAAAGACACAGCATAAAGCAAAGCAGGGGGTTCGGAAGAAACATAATAGTTTAGACAAGATGCCATGCTTCTGAAGAAAAAAAAGTTTGTTTGTTTTTTGTTTTGCTTTCGGCACCAAGGGAAGGTCTATGTCAAAATTTATCTTTATTGAGTCTTTTTTTTTTATATATTTAAACTACTTAAAACATTTTCATTTCCTAATTGATCTTTGATTCTGTATTCATGTTTTTAATGCAATGTTGGTCTTTCATAGAGCAGTATACACAATTATTCTGTATATATACATATATATATATATATGTATATATATGTGTGTAAATATATATATATATATATACCAGCTTGATCAAAAATTATTTTGTAAAATAAATTTACTATGGAGACATTTACAAGAAAAGGTATTTAATGCAAATAGTTAATATTTCGGATTATCAGTGACATATCTCTCTACTAACAAAGTAATACTAGTTAAACTGCTATAGCAGGACTTAGTAACTTTCTTTTAATAATAACCAAAAAGGAAAAAAAGAAAACAAACAAGAAACACTTGTTCCAATGAATGGAAAGGGAACAAAAACCAGGGGCACTACATATTATTTTTTAATCGGTACAGGAAGACATCAATTTTGTTTTAAAGTTGTTCCTTAAGGAAGAGGTTTTTTTTGCATTCCATTTTTCAAATAAACAGTTCCTAATATGCTAATATAACCTTTTATTGTGCAAATGTATCTCTTAAAAAGAGACCCTTAATCCACCAGAATTTTATTTCAAGGAAAAAGAGGAATTTAAATGGAAGAAGGGAATCCATATACCCACAGAGCAACTACAGTAATAGGTACAGTGAAACAAAACAATTTAAAAAAATAGAAAAATCTGAATAAGGAAGAAAGATGTATAATAGGGGACGGCAAGGAAATTTTCATGAAATGCGAATAATTGAAGGGTGTAAATGATGTAAATTTCAATAGGCAGGGGGAAAAAAGCCTCTTCATTGGCTACTTTTTGTTAGAATTTCAAATTTCAGCCAATTCCCTGGCACTTATTTTCACCTAGGTTTTACCAGTGTTGAGTAGAGACAGCCTAATTTTATTTTGCCTGTGCCTTCCCCCTCAGGCTCTAGTACTGCCTGATGCCTCACCATGGGGCATCCACGGGAACCTACTTAGCACTGACATATAAGCAACGTGGAAATATGGAGAAATCCTTGGTCAATAAAGACAACAAGAAACTCACTTTACATATAAAGGTTCATGTAAATGAAAAGTAAACATATGGAGAAAACTATACCATACTAACACTAATCAAAAGAAAGCAGGAGTAACTATATTAATTTTAAACAGAGTAGACTACAAACCAAAGTTATATGGGATAAAGAAGCACATTTACATAATAAATGGATCAATTGTTCAAGAAGAGATAACAGTTCTCACTATGTATGCACCTAACATCAGAGAGTCAAACTATATGAAGCAAAAACTTATAGAAATGCAGAAAAAAATAGATGAATCCATTATCTTGAATGAACACTTCAGCACCCATCTCTCAGAGATGGATACATCCAGCAGACAGAAAATCAGTAAGGACATAGTTGAACTCAACAACACCATCAATCAACTGGATGTAATAGACATCTATAGACTATTTTATCCAACAACAGCAGAATACACATTCTTCTCAAGCTCATATGCAACATTCACCAAGATATACCACATTTGGGGCCATAAAATATACCTTAACAAATTTGAAAGAATAGAAATCACACAATATCTTACCTCAGATGACAATGGAATTAAACTAGTAATCAATAGCAGAAAGATAATTGGAAAATCCCCAAATATATGGACTTTAAACAAACAACACACTTCTAAATGATACATAGGACAAACACTAAATGTCAAGAGAAAGTAAAATATATTTTGAACTAGATAGAAGTGAAAATAAACATCACAATTTGTGGGATACAGTGAAAGCAATTCTTAGAGGGAATTGTTTTAATTCAGTGTTTTTTCCTAATTAATTATTGAAAAAAAAGTCCTCCAAAGACTGTTTTATATAGGTTTCTATCCTGTGTTTCGATAAATATTATTATATAGTATTATGAGTTAATGGGGAAATATGCAATTAACTCATATTCCCTATTATAAAAAATAGGCATTATAAGATAAATTACTCCTGTGCCAACTGAATGGGGTATAGAGAATTTCAGTGAACCAACAACACTCGGTTTCCATTTTTTCCTCAGGGTATTGGAATGGATCAGATTTTTCAGATATTTACACTTATGTAGGCATCTTGTATTAATGCATAAAGTTGTGTCTTGATGATATAAAACTTTGTTTGTGACTCCTCCTTTGCTCTGTTATTCTGGTGCTTCAGACTCTCTTTTGGTTTCTGTCATCAGGGAAGGACCTACTATGAATGAAGGTCTTTCTTTCTCTCTCTAATTTCTATCTCTATCTCTCTGTCTCTCTTCCTCTTTCTCTATGTCTCTCAAGCAAAAGGACAAGTTAGCTTGTACTGCAAGTTTTCCCCCAATTCAGGATGAAAGAGTAAATAGTTCAGTTTGGTCTTTACAGTCTGAACCATGATCCCCAATGCAATTTTCACAAGAAAAAAATCATTTAAATTTATTAGGCACTTTTTGTTCTTTATATATCAAACATTTATTTTCTCATTTGACTTCAGTTCTTTGTATCTATAATTTCATTTGTAAGGATCTTAAAGGGGTTAGGAGAAAATCCTAAATCCTAAACAAAGAATGCTAAATCAAATACAATTTTAAAAAATATATATTTTTATTGAGCTCATAGAGCAGTGGTTCTCAACCTTCCTAATGCCAAGGCCCTTTAATACACTTCCTCATGTTGTGGTGACCCCCAACCATAAAATTATTTTTGTTGCTACTTCATAACTGTAATTTTGCTACTGTTATGAATCATAATGTAAATATCTGATATGCAGGATGCATTTTCAGGGGTCGCGACCCACAGGTTGAGAACCGCTGTCATAGTGTAAGGAAATGGGAGAGAGCGATAGAAACATCAATGATGAGAGAGAATCATTTATCAGCTGCCTCCTGGACACGCCCCACTGGGATCGAGCCCACACCCCGGCATGTGCTCCGACCAGGAATTGAACTGTGATCTCCTGGTTCATAGGTTGCCACTCAACCACTGAGCCACACTGGCCAGAGTAAGTACAATTATTAATATGGACAAATGATGACCTACCTAAATGAAGAAAAAAAAGTGCAATTGTTTTTCTATGCCTCACACGGTGCTATACATTGTACATCTGCTGGATCTACTTCATCAACTTTATTGTGCTGATAAATATATATTTCAGAGTCCTTTTCTCAGTACTGTCCCAAGTAAAAGCTACCCAAATGAGGAACTTGTGCAATATTTTAAAGAGGAAAATAGCAGCAAATAATATTATGGTTGCCTTCAGACAGTGGAAGACCAATGCCAGTGTGCCCAGCAGGTTCTAGTTTGCAGTAGCTTTCTTTCCACATCCTGAAGGCTTGCCTTGCTAGGCCTACCATCAGCTGTATAATTGAGAATCCTCAGAGATGCAGAAACAATCACTACACATAGGGAATGGCTTCCAACAAACTTCTCTACAACTTCCCCCTTCAGGATTCTACCTCAGCAGCTAGAAGTGCATGGTTCTAAGATTTCTTGGAAACATCAACTTGTGTCCACCCAAACCAATGGTTTAATTTCGGTTAGTTTCTCCCCTCATCTTCTAACTCTCCCTTTCTAGACCTTTACTTGAACAGTACCTTTCATAGTTGTGTAAAGTCTAAGCCCTATAACAAAATTTCTGATCTCATATTCCAGGTATTGGTTATTGCGTGCAGATACTAAGACTCGGTGTTTTAAAACAGCGGCAGGTATTTCTTTGTTTAAGAATTTGAAATTAGGCAGAGGCCATTTCTCTGTTTCAGCCTGAGGTTTTCCCATGCCTGGGGAAGTGCAGACTGCTTTCATGTCTCCCAGTCTCTGTGGTGCCAGCTGCCTCCCCACTTCCTTTCCATCCGTGTGGGAGAGTTGGCTTCCCACACGAGGAAACTGAGGGGCTGAGGATGAGGTAGTACAAAAAGTCATACAAAACATGAAGTTTAATGAATTTGATACCTGACTCTATCATTTAGTAGCAAAAAGCTATATTAATCTTCTAACATTCCCTCAGTAGGAGAAAGATCATGATAGAGCTAATTTGATAGCATTGTGGCAGTATTAATTTTTATCAGTTAAGATTTTGATCGACTATTTTGAATTAGAGGGCAGAGAGATGGGTTTCCTGACATTTTCTTAACAATTACTGGTAAGGCGGGATACATTGCTATGAGTACCTTGTTTAATCTCTGGAATGGATCACGGGGCAACACATCTGCAGTGAAGCTCTATGCTTTTTCAGTGTCCTAAGCTTAATGCAAGGTGCCAACACATTACAGGGTCTTTGATTAAAGTATAAAATGTCATTACGTCGAAGCCATTATAGAAATGTATTATATTGATGGAATAGAGACCAAGAGAATGCAATTCCCCTTTTTTTGAAAAAAAAAAAGTATTGATTTTCAAAAGGAAGGGAGAGGGAGAGAGAGATAGAAATATCAATAATGAGAGAGAATCATTGATCGTCTGCCTCCTGCATGGCCTTGTACTAGGGATCAAGCCTGTAACCCAGGCATATGCCCTGACCTGGAATCGAACCATGTCCTCCTGGGTCATAGGTTGATGCTCAACCTCTGAGCTATGCAGGTCAGGCTGAAGCAACCCCCTGTCTTTAAAGAATGGATAAATTGAGTAGGATGGAACTCACTTTTTTATAATTTTACCACTTTGTCTGGCTAGAGATCTATTCTAATCTCAAGATAAAGAATGTTTAACTAGTTATTTGTGTTTGTCATGCAAGGTGAACATTAAATAATTTTAACTGCTTATTTTTCTTACATGTATCTAGTATTAAGTATTAAGATATCATCTTGTCTTTTTATTGTTCTTTCAAACTCTTTTTTTTTTATCCATTTCTGGTTTGCCAACACATTTTTTTAATTGAAAGCAAACAGCCATTAAAAAGAAAAATGCTGTGTGTTTTTTTCTTGAATTCTTCATTGAATAAATTACAATTGAGGCTACTATTCAAGGGGCTGATGTTTGCCCTTAAGTAAGCAGAAGCTGGAACATTAAATCATGTATAAAAACAGCTTGCTACAGATGATTACAAAGGAATTTCAGCCAAATGATTCATTTGGAACTAGAATCTTTGGAGCCTTCCTGATGGTGTTGGAGTTAAAGATACTGTCTGACGCTGGCCTTTCTTTTCCATATCCTGGAATTGATTCTATGAAACATGACATTTGCAGCAAGAACTGATACGATTGAGAGTAAACCTCTCTACCGCATGCCAAGGTACTTTCGCATAATGTGTAATTGCAGTTTATCAAAGGAAGATTTTACTTCATAATTTTGTTCTTAATTTCATCAGCATAAAACAACTATGTGCTTCCATATCACTAGACAACAAATACTGACTATGAAAATTTTATGGCATGGCAGCATATGGTAATTCTTAGATTTATGTCATGTGCTCCAGAGTCAGAAATTGATACTTAAATCCCTCCTATTTACTGCTACATTTAAAACTTTGCAATGTTTATGTTTAAAACTGTCAAAAGCACTTTTGTTTCTTTATATATTTCTTTAAATAATTTATACCATCAATCTTTCAAGCTTTTGTACAAGGATATAATAAATCAGAGCAGATACCTGAAGAGAAGCTAAAATATGTTTGTTTATTTTCTTTAATAGCAATTTGGAGAACAAGATGAGACAAAAAGTTATCCTGGTAATTTACAACTTGAAGTAAAACATATGTAAAATAACACTATTTTCTTTAAAAACATGTTTTGTGTGACTAAAGGAATTCTCTTAAGTTTAAACTTTAAAGGGTACATTTTAGATGTATTTGTAGATGTTTGATGATAAACAAAGTCTTTATGTTTTGTACTGGAAGTCTTTTGCAATTAAAAAAATAAACCCTGAAGAAATTGGCCACAACTAGAAGAATCAAATGAATTTTGTCTATTTATCTATTCTGATTACTTAGCACATAGGTCTATTGTTTAAAGACCTGCATCATAAATATTAGGTATCATTAATTTATCAGCAGAGAGAAATGCTTTTTAAAATATAGTCTGAACAATAATGTATTTTAAGTCCTAGTGACTTGTTTTATATTTTCATTAAATAATACTGAATCCCTGCTTGAAAGGAGACACATAATTCTGATTTTATGTTACCTTTCCTTGAACAAGGGGAAAAGTTGTATACTTTTTTGTTTTCTATAGAGAAGAGAAAGACATTTTTAAGAAAGAAATTCCACAACTCCTAACTATCTGCAGTGGAAAAAATCCTTAAGCACCCTGAATCTCTTGATGAATAACATAAATTGGAGATAATAACAGCATATTCCTATATGATTTATTGGATAAATAAGATGAAATATACCCAGGGATAAAAAGTGCTTAGAGCAGTTTCTGGAACAAAGCAACAAATAATGGATAACAATTATTATTTGTATTACATTATATATTACCCTTTTAAAGATTTTCAGAAGAATTTTCAATGGTTTTAGTTCTATACACAGAAATTGTTCTCCTGAGCAATCTGTGTGTTTTTATCCCAAGGCCTGTGAACTTTGCAATAATGCATTTGCCTGACTGCCAAAAATCAAGATAGGCCAGGTTATTTTACGGTAGAAAAAGACCATTTCAGCCCTAGCTGGTTTGGTTCAGTGGATAGAGCATCGGCCTTTGGACCTAAGGGTCCCAGGTTCAGTTCTGGTCAAGGGCACATACCTCAGTTGTAGGCTCCTCCCTGGCCCTGGGCTCTGGGCTGGGCGTGTGCAGGAGGCATCCAACTGATGTGTGTCTCTCACATCAATATTTCTCTGTCTTTCAATCAATGGAAAAATATCCTTGGGTGAGGATTTAAAAAAAAAAAAGGAAAGGAAAAGATCACTTCAGTCATTTAATGAGACAATAGTTTACCCCTTGCCCCAGCAATGAACACTGCAGACGCTATAAAAGTTGTAAGTCCTAAGTTGTTCCAATATTTCAAGCAGCATTGATGTTACGGTTCTCTTTTATACTGGAGGTAAGTCATATCGTATCTCCAACCACTTGTTAGCATCTCTTCCCAACTTCAAGCTCAGTGGCATAATGTTGGTAGCTTGAAATTAGGAGTCATTTGCACCTCAGAAATCAACAAATGCTACTAGGGCTTTTATTCCTTGTTTCAGAAAACCAGTTGGTAAACACTTACCAGCACACATTATGTTAGAAAGCACTATCACAAGCATCCTCACAAAATAAGAACATGGAGATTCACACACTGGCATTTAAGTACTTTGAACTAGAATTTGAGTGATTCACAAGAAGTAGACACAGTTATAGAGGTTGCTTTAGATAGGGCAAATAAGGAAGGCCTCGCTGAAAGGGAGATCATTTAAATAAAATAAGGCACCAAGCCATGTAGCAAGGGGAAAATAGCAAATTAGGAAAGGCTCTAAGGAATGTGCAAGAAATAGCCTACAGTTGGCCTGGTTAGAGTGGAGAGACTTACTTTGAGAATAACAGGTGAGGTCAGAGAAGTGACCAAGAGTCAGCTCATTAGGGCTTTGTATGTCCAAGTAAGAAATCTGGGTTATTCTAAGTGAAAAGAAGATTTGTTTGACAGTGTTGAGATGGTGAATGGCATTACATGACTTCAAATTTTGGCAGAGTCATCATTAATAGCTGTCTTTTTTAAAGGATGTCTGTGTTTCCGGATCCAGCAATGAGAGGATAAGTATTATTTCCTGAGCGACAGACACTGGAGGAAGAGCAAGGTTTGGGGGGCAGAAGTGCAGGAAATTCACAAGCTCAGTTCTTTGTAAATATCATATGAGGCTCTGACAATTGTGCAGACACACAGGAAAATAGACATGTTGATATATTTTATTCATAGATATCGGCCTACTTTGGTTTGAACAATACATTGTGATCAGAATAGAAACCAGAAAGATGCTGAACATTTGTGCAAGGGGGAGATTTGTATGGATATATTTAAGACAATTTTCTACAATAACCTCCACAAAAAAGGGGAATGCAGAATGAGTCACCCTGTTAAAGGATACAGCTCAGCCTGAAATCCAGTTTTGGCTATCGCTGGTATGCTTTCCATGATCCTCCTCAAAAAAAAACTTATTTCATTTAATTTTTTTTTACATGTGCCATGATATATTTATTTCATTTATATGAATTTCATTTATGAAATTCTTTTAAAACTTTGTCTAGGGAACCATTTTATTAATTCAGTGTTTTAATGGGCAAAATATTACCTACAATTCTTGTTCATGCCAAAACAATTGACTGCTTTCTCCTTCACCAAATCATTAAGCATTTTGATGTTTTGATAATCAAACAACTTTCTTGACTGTTACAAATTGTCTGCTTATTTGCCCAGACACTTCTGAGGATATACCAAGGCTTTGTTTTAGTTTGTTACATTTGGATATGATAGGCAGAGTCAAGATTATTATCTACTAGAGGCCCGGTGCATGAAAATTCATGCACTGGATTGGGGTCCCTCAGCCTGGCCTGCCCCCTCTCACATTCTGGGAGCCCTCAGGGGCGGGAGGTGACCCGGCGACCAGAGGAAGGCAACGCCCCCATCACACCCCTGCTGCTGCCACTGCTGGCAGCACAAGCCTCGGCCGTCCCTGGACAGCCACCATCCGAGGCTTTGCTGCACCTTGGGCCCACCCTGGGCGGCTAGGCAGCCGACATCCGAGGCTTGCCTGCACCTCAAGCCGGCCCTAGGCGGCTGGGCAGCTGATATCCAAGGCTTGTCTGCGCCTTGGGCGTTGGCTGGGCAGCCAACAGCTGAGGATTGCCTGTGCTTCAGGCCAGCCTTAGTCGGCTGGGCAGCCACCATCCGAGGCTTTCCTGTGTCTCTGTCCGGCCCTGGGCAGCTTGGGGTGTTGAGGGCAGGTCTGGCCGCACTGTGCGCCTGCTGAGCCCCTCCCCCCCCCCCCCTGGTGGGGCTGAAAGGACTGGGGGATTCCGGCAGGGCTGAGGGGACTGGGCACCACCATCTTGTGGCTATGGGTGCTGCCATCTTTGTGACAGCATGATGGTCAATTTGCATATTCCCTCTTTATTAGATAGGATAGTTATGCACTTTAATTGAATAAGCTTTGAATGATTATTTTAGTTTTAAGATTTTTCCAAGAACTCAAGTCATAATTCTCTTCGTGGAGAGGGAAAATAGCACACTCCCCTCATTTGCATGTAGCCAGCTGCTATCTCGGCATGTGGTTGGAATCCTAGCTGTCTTTCTACAGAGGTCACAGATATCACTGTCATTTTCCATAGTAGGGAAACTTGTTGTTGTGATGGTCAAATGGATGTTGTTGGAGGCTTATGTTAGCTTTTCTATTTTGTTTTTCATTCTAGCTATTTGAGTTAAATACTATCTTTTCTACCTAAAGTATTAGTTAAAAGGAATAATGGATATTGAAGTTGCTTTTTTATTAGTAAACTAGAGACCTGGTGCACGAATTTGTGTGTGGGTGAGGTCCCTTGACCAGGCCGGTGATCAAGGCCTATCAGGGGGGCCAGCCAACTGGGGGGAGGGAACCCTGGGAGGTTCACCAGGTGGGGGGAGGGGCTGTGGGAGATTGGCCGGTGGAAGGGGAAGGGAGGAGCCATGGGAGGTTAGCCAGCCAGCCCCCCCCCATTGGGGCTGATCAGGGGGCAAGCCAGGTAGGGGGGGAAGGGCCATGGGAGGTTGGCTGTGGGAGCACACTGACCACCAGGGGGCAGCTCCTGTGTTCAGTATCTGCCCCCTGGTGGTCAGTGAGCGTCATAGCAACTGGTCGACCAGTCGTTCCCATCATTTGGTCGTAACGGTCACTTAGGCTTTTATATATAGATGCAAACACAATTAACAAAATAATAATATAAGCTGACATTAATTTTAAGTGCCTTTAATGCTATATTACTCCTGAAATCAACCTTGTGAAGTAGTTAGTATTGATATTACCATATTATAAATATATAACACAGGCATAAAATTAAACTTGATATAAATTACACAAGGTAGTATGTTAGAGAGTCATCATTTGAACCCAGGGAATCTGACATTAAAATTCATTTATCAGACATCAGCATTATTCTGTACTATACTGAGATGCATATTGGAGACAGATATAAAATCAACTGTCAGATATCATGAAGAAATCTGGCAATGTAAAAAAAAAAAAAAAAAAAGTAGTAAGTCATGTTTTCCCAAGTTTCTTAGTCTATAAACTGCCATCTCAGCATTTTGGTGGCAGAGTACTAGTATATTTTCTGACCTCAAAACAAGTAACCTATCTGATTCTTCTATTAACTTACTCTTCTTGACTTTCAATTACATCTAGCAAGCACACACATTCCTATACCTTTATTCATGGTGAGCTTCACTCAATTCCTAAAATTCATGTTGTCTTTTTATACTCTTGCTATCTTTCTTTAGTTGGAGAATCAGAGCAGCAGTCCTGATAACCTGCAATGTCTTAGCACTATCAGTTAAACCTTGGTGTTACCAGGAGCTGCCCTCACAGATGGGTGTTTGGTGTTCTATTGAATATAAACAATTTCACAGAACACCAACTCAGACAAGGCCACTTGGTGACCATGATGGATCAAATAAAAAATAGAAGCACTCTCTAATCATAAAATCAAGAACATTGTCCAAAGCATAAAAATGAGCAAACATTTCCCTTTAATGGCTCCTTTACCTGTTGCAGCTTCAGCCCAGCTTCGTTTTACCAACCATTTAGATGAGATTTATTCAAAAGCCAATCATGGACTTAGTAGTACTTCCACATCCCGATAGCATCCAACCCAAACCAAAGACCTACTTACTTGATCCCTACCTAGAAATCACTTAATATAAATCCAAATTCTAAAATAAGTGCTTTCTAATATCCTCTTAATGATACACCCTGGGGCTTCCTGTATTGAATATTCTTCATCATTACAATGAGTTAATAACCTCCACTTTGGTTAGTTACAGGTGTGTTATTGGTGATTTTCAACTTGAGGACATTAATGGGCTCCTAATACATGCTTATAATCTCTGTCTAGAGCAGCATCTGGAATACTTAACCCTCCTTGAAATTTACAAATTCCATAAGGGGTATACAACCTTGCAGAGTAAGTTACCACACATTCATACAAATAAATGCTCCTAGGTCCTTGCACAATATCTTTGTATAATTATCCAGTTTCTACCAAAGCCATTTCTCAACTCATCTGAGGATTTATCTCTCTCTCTCTCTCTCTTTCTCTCTGTCTCTCTCTCTCTCTCCTGTAAAATTCAGCCTGATTTGAACTTCCTCAGCCCCCCTTTCCCTCCCTGTGGCTTAAAGCTTTTGTAGTACATGAAAAGTCTGTTGACAATGACTTCCAATTAAGTCAAGCTCTGCTACATTTCTGCCTTGTTTTACAACTTTACTTTCTCCTGTTAGGACATCCCCTCCAAGTCCTATTACTCTCACTGGAAGACTGGAAGATGAATCGAACTAAAATTCACTTGTTTGGGTGACTTTTAATTACTGTGGTACACATTGACCAACAAATTAGTAGAACTAACTCACTTTGAAAAAAAACTATCTTAGTTACTATTTGCCATCAAGAAGGATAATCCTGCTGAAATCATCACTAATTATCCTAAACTCAAATTTTTGTTCAATTTGTTATCATTAGGATATCAACCGAAGGACTTGTATGCATGCATATAAGCATAACAAATGGACACAAGACACTGGGGGGTAGGGGAGGCTGGGAGAAGGTCAAGGGGAAAAAAAGGAGGCAAATGTAATACTCTTTGTAATACTTTTAAGCAATAAAACAAAATTAAAAAACAAAACAAAATTAGAAATGTTAATCATCATTAAAATTATAAGACTTTGTGAATGTTATTATATTTTTAACAAATAGCTCTTTTGTTAATATTTTAGTGCAATTTGGTGAAACATTATTACTTATATAATATTATATTGAGCTTTTATTTTAATGTATTAATAATACCGTTCTACCACTCAGGAAAAAATTCCAAGTGTTTTTGAGTTTACATCCCAGGAGCCAGGGAAAAGTTATCCAAATGTTTTATTACACAACAGTGGAATTACACATTTATACAAAAATACTCATTTCAAAGTGCTTTCTATTCTTTTTTTATCTATCTTAACAGTTGCCACCAGAGAGAGTTCCAAGTGAGTATGTTGGCTATGCATCATTTGAAATACTGTTTCTCTTTTTTTCTCCATCAGCCCTTCAACTCATTAGCAATATGGTTGCCAGCATTTTTTAAACTGATTTTTGAAGTTAACTAAATTGAATGTCTTCCACGTAATCAAAACTAAAGAATAGAAGGGAAAATTCATAAAAGCCACCTATGTCTGGTAAAGGTTATTCTATTCTCTACACACCAAACATGCTTCTGGCATCCTTGTGGTATCTTCAGATTCTCAGTGCACTATGAATGTAAGGGAAAGATTGATAGCAGTTTTCTATAATATATATATATATATATATATATATATATATACGCGCTAACTTCAATATTTACTTACAAGGTGCCAGGCATAGAGTTAAAGTTTTCATATATAATTCATATTCTTCTTGTAAAAAATGTGTCAGGTAATCATGTTAGATTTTATTAGCAGATAATTAAATTGAACCTAAAAATTTTTCTGTGCAAAATGGAAACACACACACACACACACACACACACACACACACACACACACACCAGGAGGTGACAAATCAAGGATTAGAATTAAAGTTCTGGTTACAAACAGATCTTTTTTGAAACCTGCATAGAAAAGGAAGGTGCCATATATACAAAACCATATCAAGCAAAAGTGCAAAAGTAAAAATATTTCCCTATTAAAGATGTTTTCATTTCATTGCGTTCACTTTATTTCCCCTTACTTCTACAGAATGAGAATAGAAAGTAGGGCAGAAGCATAGGAATAAGAAGAAGCAGTGAAAGATCACATTTCCTTCATACTTTAGGCAACATAAAAATCTCTGAATTCTAAACCAGTTTCAGGCTGGTCATTAAGCATATCTTTTTAAACTAGTCACATCTGGGCTAATTAAATAGAGGTACAAATATTTTCATCACAATGAAGTACCCAGAATATAGAATAGAACTTTCGTGTATTCTCCTAGGCTCCTAGAGTCCGTGATAGAGTCAGGCATTGCTGTGATGTCAGGGCAGGGCAAGTTCTCACAGGATGGGGAAACGGATTTTGCTAAATCAGTGCCCTTCTTACTCAGTGCTTGAATTACTCAAGAATATTTTAATAGAATGGTACCTATGGTTCAACATTTAATTGAATATTGATACTCATCAGATTCTCCTACTTAGTATTAGTGATGCCACAGCCTAATCCAGGGGGAAAGAAGCAGAGTTTGTGTTCAGATGAGCTGAGTCTTATCTATGCCCACAGCTTTGGAGTTTTATAGAAAGCTCATATATCCCCAAATTCTACTCTAAGCTTTGGTTTAATCTTTTACCTGAGTGGTTCTGATACTGAGCTTGATCCCAACGCCATAACCACAGGACTGTTTCGCTACAGGTGTCTTCAGTAGATCTGTAAGACTATGCAGAGAGGGACATCCTTGATAATTTGTTCTATTTTTTTTTTTCAAATCTGGCAACAAAGCTAATGGCCTTGCTAGAGCACATTTCTTTTGTTTCAGCTCTACTGAGACCCTTGGTTACAAGTAATAGAAATCCTCTCAAATTAGCTTAAATAATGGTACCCTCTGTTATTTGGATGGAGAGGCATTGAAATCGAAGAACAAAAAATGCAACTGGATCTGAGAACTGGGAATCTGCTAGGAAAAATGAAAAGCACTTTTCCATTTCTCATACAGTAGAACAGTATATTTTTCTCTCATCTCTGATTTATTTATCTCCTCTTTTTCAATTTGTATCTTCTGCTTATAATAGTCCAATAATGTTACTAGCCCTACAGCTAAATAACTTGATGAATTTAGCTTATTGTTTGCTTCCTTTTGAGTCAGATACCCATTTTGGCTCAGTCAGGCGTGACCAAGAGAAGTTAAATCAAACAGTATAGACATACCTCACAGAAGATTTTTGTGAGTGAGTTCCCTGCCTTCCAAAGCATCTTTAAAATTTAATACAGTAAGACATCAATGCCTTCCATAGAGTACGAGGGACATTATGGAAATTACTTCAGAGCCAATTGGGAATATCAGGTAGTATAAAGCAATTGTTCTCCCAGACATTCAACTTTATTTCAATCAAAGACATCTATCACTTTTATTTGCTTTGTAAGACTTCCTCATAATATTGTGTTTGAAAGATGGTTTTGTTGCAAAAATAAAATAAGATCTCTAAGGAGATGGTGATTCCCCCGCCCTTATCCTTATTCTATCTTGTGGAATGTGTAAAGCATGCTAAATATTAAGTACACTTGAAAATTATATCTTAATAGAAATCTCTTAATTTAGAGTTATAAAATGAAGGCTTAATCAATCAAGAATATAAAAATAAATGTACTTGCCAATGAAAATTTCCTGGAGAAAAAAACACATTTCCCATTACAAATGGTTCACATAGCATGACATTCCATTTCCAGTATTATAAAGGCACATGTTAAATTTAACAGAATGCAGTATATATATATATATATTTTGCACTATCTTAGTACAGAAAATTAATATATATATGATTTATTAACACATGGTTATATTATTCTTTTATATTACTATATTATATATATATTTATATGTATGTATGTATATATATATATGTATATATATATATATATATATATATATACATATATATATATTGCCAAGGCCAAATAAGATTTAATATGAAACTAATAAGCCCCATGATATTTCACTATAAAACCATCTGATTGATTCAGATATAAAATCAGGAGACATGCCAGGGCCGGTTTGGCTCAGTGGATGGAGCGTCGGCCTGCGGAGAAATAAATTCAAGATAGCAAATAAAATATAAACATGCTTACCTTGAAAACAATTGTACTACTTTATTCTTTCAATTACGTGGAATATTATTGGGCATCTAGAAAAACTAGAGAGGCCAACCTAGAGACAAAATATGTGATATTTTTGTTATTGACCACAGAAGCCGAAATAATGTGATATAGTTAAGAATTATGTAAGAAATAGTTGTTGAAAAAAATGAATAAATATTGAAAAACATGTAAAGTTACATTTTAAGAATTTATGTACAATATTTTTAAAATATGTGTTATTACATGTTTTAGTAAACTTTTTTTAAATATATTTTATTGATTTTTTACAGAGAGGAAGGGAGAGAGATAGAGAGTTAGAAACATCGATGAGAGAGAAACATCGACCAGCTGCCTCCTGCACATCTCCTACTGGGGATGTGCCCACAACCCAGGTACATGCCCTTGACCAGAATCGAATCTGGGACCCTTCAGTCTGCAGGCCGACGCTCTATCCACTGAGCCAAACCGGTTTCGGCTGTTTTAGTAAACTTTAAGAAATTATTCTGCTTCTGGTGGTATACTAAAAAAAAGCAGGATGAATAGATGATAGATGGATGTATATATAGATAGATAAATAAAGATATTTTTTAGATAGTAATTTGTTTTTACAGACATCTGTATATATAAAAGCCTAAGTGACTGTTACGACCCCTCGACTGCTCAACCGTTCTACCTGTCACTATGATGATGCACTGACCACCAGGGGGCAGACGCTCAATACAGGAGCGATCAGCCCAGTTCTCCCGCCAGGCAGAAGGACCCCACCCGTGCATGAATTCATACACCAGGCCTCTAGTATGTTTATAAACATATATGTAAAAATCTTTAAAAAATATTCAAAATCCTTAAATCTTTCAATGTATGTAAATGCATTACATATTAAACATTTTACTGTATTATAAATACTAAAAGGCATATACAAAAATGTCCCTTAGAAGAATCCATAGGCAGCAAAATATCAGACATATCTTGTAGCAATATCTTTACCAACATATCTCCTAGGATAAAGAAAATTAAGGAGAAAAAATAAACAAATGGGACTGCATCGAAATAAAAAGCTCTGTATCACAAAAGAAACCATCAACAAAACAACAAGAAAGTCCACTTCATGGGAGAACATATTTGCTAATGTTATATGCAATAAGTGCCTAATCTCTAAAATTTATAGGGAACTCATACAACTTAGCAAAATGAACATAAATAATCCACTGCACGCCCCTACTGGGAATGGAGCCTGAAACCCAGGCATGTGCCCTGACCAGGAATCAAACCATGACCTCCTGGTTCATAGGTCAATGCTCAAACACCAAGCCACACAAGCCAGGCTAAAATGTAAATTTTATTGACGTTTCTTTCTTCTCTGCCTCATTCATTGCCTTGGATATCAAAAAGAATAGTTACCTTCTCTTAATCAGTGATGTAATTTCATTTTTAAGGATCAAAGAGCCCTAGCCAGTTTGGCTCAGTGGATAGAGCTTCGTCCTATGGACTGGAGGATCCCAGGTTCGATTCCGGTCAAGGGCACATGCCTGGGTTGTGGGCTCGATCCCCAGTCGGGGGCCATGCAGGAGGCAGCCAATCAATTATTCTCTCATCATTCATGTTTCTAACTCTCTCTCCCTCTCCCTTCTTCTCTGAAATCAATAAAAAAAATATTTTTAAAAAAGTTTTAAAAAAAAGAATCAAAGAAAAGGCGATGTAGAAATCAAAGCATCCTAGGACACATGTTATCTCCAGTTACTGATATTTTAAGGAATTCGCCAATATGTAATCCTAGACTTTGAAAGAACACAAACTGGTTTATTTTATGCATAAGTATAGGCTTCAGTCTAAAAGAAGCATTTTATTCATTAATTTAATACAATTTTAAAATCTTCCAACACATTAACAACATAGAGTAATTCAGAACTTTTAAATTTTTGGCTGATATACAATTGGGACTACATTGACTATTAATAGAACTAACTTGATAATACTCAATTTACACTTGATTTTATAGTGACTAGTATGAGGGGTAGGACTCAAAGGAATTTAGAGTTCATTTGTTTCAAGTATTGAAAACAAGGTGAAGAGAAATGAAGGGGCTTTATGAAGATCAGAGTCTTCTAAAAAATGAGACATCACACATCCCTAATCCTATTTCTAATTTTCTTTCTTCTGCACCATTATTTATTATTTTATCACCACATTCCTCCTGCCAAAATGTTATGCCTTAAAAAACATTTAAAAATGTTTGCTTTTTATGTATAAAATACAGTGTAATATACTAATCTTAAGTGTACAACATAAACAATTTTACATATATATACAATTTTTACAAATATATGTAAACATACTTACATATATATGTCCCAAAAAAATGTATACACACTGTAAGAGCCAATGGCTCAATTTTGAAAATGAAATGTATTTTAATAAATACTGCCTTTATAATTATCCAAAGTGTGCATATACATTTTGGGGGGGGCACCCTATATACTGTGTAAGTACCAGATATCAAACTATTGAATGATTCCAGCACTTATACTTCTTTAAATAACTAAAATACTACTGTGACATAATGTGATAAGTGACACCATAATTCCAGTAGTGTGAGATAGAAGTTCTCATTATTTTTAGAGTTAAGGAAATGATGGATGACCTGCACTTATAGCTAACTGGCCCAGGGTTTGGGGAATGAAGTTGTAAGATTAAATTCTGCTGTGGGACATATTGCAAATGGAAATGGAACAACTTGCTGATGATCATCTAGTGACCCTTAAATATCAATGGGCATAATTCTGGATCCTGTGACTCATTGGGATTTCCAGAAGCATGGCTAATATTTCAAGGGCTTTCCAATTAGTTGGTGATCATGGGACTATTCTGGAGAAACTGCACTAGAAGAACAAGGGGATGTGAAGATCCATCCTCAACCTCTTTGTTTTCAGTGTTGGAGTTGCTTGTTGCCATTGCCTGCTATTATTTCCCTTTTGTCATCCCTCTACTTTTACATCCTTCAATCCCACCTCCCAGAACAAAGCCCTACGTGAGAACAGAAGGGCTGGGCCCCTGTGCTAATCACATTAGAAATCACTGCGCATCAAAGAGGTAGGGTTATCATTGCAAGGATTTCATTTTCTATCTTAGAATACGTAGACACTTGAAAGAGTCTGGGTTTGTCACCAGTCATCTCTAATGAGAATATTTGCTTTGCTTCCCCCCCCCCCCAAAAAAAAGATTTTTTTCAGATTGTAAGGATTATTATTCTAACTTTTCATTGCACACACTTGCACACACACACACACACACATATGTGTGAACACACAGTACTCATACTCTCTTTTTCTCTGTTAATATATAAATCTACATCTCTATATTTATCTGTATCTACTTATCTATTGACATATATATATAATACCATATTGCTAGAGTGATAAGGAATTTAATTTTATCTGGTTAATAAAAGTAGGGACTAAAACTCAGTTCTTGACTACTTATATTTTTGTCCCTACCACTGCTATAATTCCCTCTAATTTGCAGATATTGGCATATTATATTAATATAGGCTGTGATACAATTCAGTAGATCAGCCTTATTTGTAACATTTATATGCTTTATAACTTCTTATCTCCATGGCATGGCATGGTATGACCTTGATTCAACCTTCCTTTCATGGATAGTTTGCAACCCATAGTTTTGCATCAGTAGTAAACATGAATTTTCATAGGCTTGCAAATATAATAAGGACAGTAATACAAGTTTGACACGTGATAAGTAGCGGTAGACTGTCTTCTTGTGCCCAAACCTCTTCTCTGTTCTGGGGAGCAGGGAGGTAGACAAAAAGAGCCTTTAGCAAGTGACTGTCACCCAGAAACCCATGAAACACTTATTTAATTATATGGTGAGTTGATCATCTTCTACTTTGTGCTGTTTTAGTGACAGCATATAGTGACTAATAGTCAATCCTTGGTTTTGTGACCCTGAAGTAATGGGATTGTTTTTCAAAACTTACTTACTGGGACATATTTTCCAAGTGGACAAAGACATTAAGCAAAGCTGATCTTACCATATTGTAGATCTCACAACCAATCAACAACTGAAAGAGAAAAGGGTTGGGATAATCAAAACAAGGTACAAAGTTGAAAAATATCAGTGCCATGCAGCCAGGTGGATAGGAACAATATGCACAGACCAGGAAAATGGTAAAGCCTGACATGGGGGCTGGGGACACCTGGGAAATGGTAGTAAGGAAGGAGAGCAAAGGAGCACCCCAGGGAGAGAGGGCTTGCAACAGAATGCACATTTTCAAGAGTTGTTAAGTTCCTTTATTGAAGATGCGGTTTTCTGTACCAGTGTGATTCATTGAGAATGCACCACAAATATATGTATATCTTTACATCTACTTACTTCATTTTCTTAAAAGTGTTTTACTTTGTGTATTTCCTTGCATATCAATTTAATTTAAGCATGTATTTAAATAATCTCTGGAATAATGAAAATATAAACAGTCATCTTCAGTACATACCCATGTGTTTATTCTGTTTACTTCTTTAACATTTAAAATAATGAGAAAGAATACAGATAAGCCAACAACATCGCCAGTTACTCTAAATGTCAAATGGACTGCTGTTATTGAAATCTGTAGCTAGTTTTGTATTGCCCTTTCCAAGTAATTTGTGATTTCCACTTGAGAATGCACTCAAGCATATTGTACTACCAGAGAAGTAGAGGCCACAAATCAGTCTGCCTATTACTGTCCACATTACTGCTCAGTAAAAGGAAACGGTGCGTGTAGCCATCTTCCACTCAGAGTGTTGACAAATGCTTTATAGATATAACTGTCCAAAATATGGACAGTTATAAATTCAGTGATTATATTTTATATACAAACTGATTGGTAGCTCTTCACACTCTTTTTAGCTCAAATGAATTCCTGTCAAATTCCTGCACCCATTTCATTCCTGTTATTTGAAAGCTAAGGATATGCAATGTCTTAACCTATGTATCATGGGTAGAAAAGAGAGATTACAGTGTGTTTAGTTACTATTGGGACAAGGTACTTATCACAAAGAATGAAATCTTGAGCCAGTCTTTCCATCTCAGCCATTAACTCACTAGCACATACACATGTATTATACTGAAGTAAAGCATAGCATAAAATGGAAGAATTCAATAAAGATACCTCACATTAGTCAGCTTATTTTGTTCATTAGATTCAATAATAAAGATAAAATTTTAAAAACCCTCATATTTAAGCCTTGAAAATACGTGCCCATGTAATATCCATATTTTGTCAAGGGGATCTCAAATCTCTCTTTTCTCAAAATGACAAGGCACATAACACAAGAGATGAGGGTTTGACTATATGCCATGTACAGCCTTAAATTCTTTCTGATATCATTCAAATAGCCAGGCTTTTCAGTCTACTTCCATGCAAGTCTAGCATAATGCTTAAGGATTCAGTCAAAAATCTTGATATAAAAAAGTAGGAGTTTAAATCTCGTATATGAAGAAAAACTGGATATAGGAGAAAGCCCAGAGCAATTCAGTGAACCACAAATGAAAATAGAATGCTTTTATGTAAGCACACAGCTGTTTAGTTTTGAAATAGAATATTCACTCTTAGGAAATATAGAGAGGAAGAATTTTCAAAAATGTTTACCCTTTAACTGCAAGTTCACTTTAGTTCTGATTATCTACTAGAAGTTTATTTAAAATGTATTTTAGCCAGGACCGGTTTGGCTCAGTGGATGGAGCGTCGGCCTGCGGACTGAAAGGTCCCGGGTTCGATTCCGGTCAAGGGCATGTACCTGGGTTGCGGGCACATCCCCCGTGGGAGATGTGCAGGAGGCAGCTGGTCGATGTTTCTCTCCCATCGATGTTTCTAACTATCTATCTCTCTCCCTTCCTCTCTGTAAAAAATCAATAAAATATATTTAAAAAAAAAAAAAAAAAAAAAAAAAATAAAATGTATTTTACCTCCCTAATTCTTTTTCCTAACATTTAAAACTCACGTCAATGTTTCTTTAGAAAACTCATATATGCAGGGGTGGGCAAAAGTAGGTTTAAAATTGCATTGTGATATTCTATTGAGTTAATAAGGCTATTGTAACAATCACAAACTGCAAGTGTTTTTCCATATGAACAACTGTAATCCTAGTTATGAACAACTGTAAGCCTATACTTTGGTAGTAGCCCCAAAATTAAGCTTCTTGTTATTGCTTGTTGCTTATTGCAAGCTATTCTGCTTCCACTTTCCACTAGGTTATTCTTCCTAATATACGGCCTTCAGAAAAATCACTGCTCATTCAAAGAAATTGCCTTGATTATTTAGTAGATAAAAAAAAACCATTTATTCATAAAATCTTCCACAATTTAACAGCAATTAACTTTCCTCATCTATTGCCAGGTATTTCCTGAAACATCTCCTTTACTTTGGCAGTTTAAGTGCACTGGGTGTCCTTGTAATGAAAATAGGTTGTTTTGTGCTTTTCCAAAATGCCTTCTCCTTTTACTCGGGTAAATGAAACCATCTTCCCATAGACAACCCATTTCCTAAAATTCAAGTAGGATCTTCCTTCCTCACCACCTGAGAGATGGGCCTATAATCCAGTTTGAAGGAAGGGAGGAATGATGGAAAGAAAAAGAATGACAGTCAGGAGTATATTATGAAGAAAATGTAAAGCTCACAGAATCAAATGTGGGAAAATACCTAATTTTTTGTAAGCTTTTGTATTTCATTCTATGACAGAGATGATTTATCAAACCTCATTTTCTCTTCTGTCTCAGATTACTTGAAAGACTGCATTTCTCAGCATTCTTTGATATTAGATGTTCCCATGTGACTGATTTATAGGCAATTAAATGTGAGTAGAAATAATATGTGTCCCTTTCCAGCTTTGACTCAGTAAAAAAACACACACACAATCATACAAAATAAAAAACAAAACAACTCCAAGTCACAATTTCTCACTCCCCCCCCCCATTTTATCTGCATAAGGCAGAAGAGTATTGTACACATAAAAGCTATATGACAAAGGATAATGAAAAATAAATACTTTTATTCTATAACTGTCTTTCAATATTATTGGCCAAATTAAAATCTCTTTTATTTAGGTTAGTATAAAACTGATCAGAAAATAGCATCTGCTCACATATTATATGGGAAAATGTCTGAGTTTCTCCTCCTGTGATCACAGCAATCAGCAAGACTCATTATTCTTTCCACTTTCTTAATGAAGAACTAGTCATCCAAAATGTTCGTTTGAAACTGTAGGCATTTACTGAGTTGAACAGTCTTTACCTGATATTTATAACTGACTATATTATACTAGAGGCCTGGGGCATGAAAATTCGTGCACTGGGGGGGTCCCTCAGCCCGGCCTGCCCTGTCTCACAGTCCAGGAGCCCTCAGGGGATGTCCTACTGACAGCTGAGGCTTGCTCCCTGTGGGGAGCAGGCCTAAGCCGCAGTCTGGCTACCCTCTGCAGGAGGCAACCAGGCCAATCATGGGAAGGTGCCTCCCCCATCACCCCACTGCTGCTGCCACTGCTGGCCTCTGCAGCTGCCAGCCATCGGCCCTCACTTCTTAGCACTGGCCCTGCCCCCCCGCCCACTCATGGGTGGGGGCGATGTGGGGCCAGGCCGGCTGGGTGAGGGGCTGTGGGAGATTGAGGCACAGCAGATCACACCCTGTCCAGCCTCTGCGGAGGCGTGGCGCTGGGACTAGGCCTGCGCTGCTGCCTCTGTGGCTGCCTCTGCGGAAGGGGCAGCACTGGGGCTGGGACCATGCTGCGGCCTCTCCTGCAAAGCCTCTGCGAAAGGGGCTGTGGCACTGGACCGGCCCACACCAAGGCCTCTCCTATGCCGATTCTACCAAAGGGGCGGTGGCGGCAGTGGTGCCACCTCCTCTGCTCCTGCTCCCGCGGCAGCTCTGCCTTCTCTCCCGCAGTGGTGCCACTGGCCCTCGGCCCTCGCAGCCACTGTGGCTTTGTCCAGATGGACGTCCGGAAGACGTCTGGTCTAATTAGCATATTACCCTTTTATTAGTATAGATTACATATACATATGTGTATATACTTTCAAAGCTAAAATGTTAATGGAGTGAGAAGCTGTGTAGTATGTGCTTATAGTACCTGCCATCTTATTTATTATTTGTTTTGTGGATGTGATATCATGCTTAAGTGTTACCTATGAGAACCTGTAACAGAGCCCCCTATAGAATTCAAGAAATCTGCCTCTTATTTTGGAGATTATACCTAGTTTTATCACCAGAAAATTGCATGAATTTAGTGAAGATGTTTTGGAATTTGTTTATCCATTTATTAATTCATTTATCAAATATTCATTGCACACCTTCTATGTGGTAGACCATGTTTGGAGTGCTGGAGATAAATCAGTGAACTAAAATATAGCCAAGAACCCTATTCTTAAAGAATTGAAATATTACTTCTGAAAATGGGCAAGGTGTAAATAGCCATGTCTGAAAAGCAAAGTGTGAGCTCTCAGGCAGTTGTGAGCACCACAGTGCTATTCTCAAATTTATTACAGATTCGCTCCCAAAGCCCTTTTTTATCTTATCTTATAACAGCCAATTCTACTAGAGGTAGTGCTGGGATAGAAAGAAAGACTTTGTAATTGAAATAGATTCTCTGAATTTGTGTGCATTTATTCATTGTGAGTTTGGTGACAAACCTGGGCTAGACATGTTTTGGGTGGTTGAGGATCCGTATTGTGAGGATTCTAGAGAAAAGCTTTCAGTGGCAAGTCTTCAGCTTGTTAAAAGAATTGGTCAGTATGTTTTCCAGAAATAATGATGGGTATTGAGTTAGCAGGTCAGTGAAGCAGAAGTCTGTTAGGAAAGCTTGCAGTAGACATCTCTATTTTATGCCATACTTTATGAAGACAAAATATATTGCATCAGAAATTACATGGTGCTTAGAACCAGACATATGAAGTTTAGCTTGAGTACCAAACAGGAAAGATCTGTGTTTACTTGAGATCTCTTTGGGAATCATTTCCCACAACTTAAGTATTGGTATAACATTGTACAGCACTGACAATTTGCAAATTATGTCAACATCCAATTCCCTCCCTCAAGATGCAGGCAGTTCATTGTTGTTGCTAACATGTGACAATATGTGGTGAGTCCCTTGGCACCACTTCCTACTTGCTGAACTGTCCTAAACAAGTGACAGTATTTCTAAGTGTCATTATCCTTGAGTGGCCTTTTAAAGAGATATTGCAAAGATTAGATGAAATAAACAAGAAAACAGCATGTTTCAAGGGCTCAAAAATATGCTATTATGATTAGTCACCTTGTTTGAGTTGACAGCAGGGCATTTTAAAAAAGGTATAGAAAATGCATAAAAATTGCAGACACTTTATAAATGCCACATATTATGTAATTTGGTACAGAAAACCAATGTGCAAAAGTATTGTCACATTTGATTCTCTTAGGCAAACTTACATTACTTAAAGTGATGTTAAATAAGAATTCTCTAGCCTAGAAATTCTCTTATAACTCTAGTTTCTGGGTTCATCAGATTTCCCTTAATGATTTATTAATTAATTTTAATCTAGCATTTTTCAAGTTATTTATTATTTCTCTTTGGATTTGCAGGTAACATTAGAGTAGCTGGCTGATTAGAAAAAGTAATGAGTTTCAGTTTGCAGCAAATGAATCTTGAAAGCTCATTGATTACAAATGTCTGACTATAATTGCTCTTATTTCAGAGGCTAAGGTAGAAGATTATTGAAGATTAAATTTTCCCCAACACCCTAAAAAAGACATAATGATTTACAGGGGGCTGGAGGACTAAATATGCAATCCTTGAGTACTCTGTAACTTCAATGTTCTTGGAATTGTACAACTTTAGATATGGGAGGACCTTTAAGGAGCTGTTTAGAAGCCTACATTTAATCTTACTGACCAGGAAGCTGAGGCCAAGAGAAGCTAGGTGAGTTGATCTGGGCCACAAAAATAATGTGCAAAAAGCTGAGATGAGAAACAAGATGAAGCATCTTATCACTACATTATATAAAAGAAGAAATTAAATCAGAGAGAGAGAGAGACAAACATAGGTGCATTGAGACAAATAGAAAACAAACTTCATCACCGAGGGCCAAGGATGGAATCAAAATCAAAAGATATGTGACCCAATCTTTGTGTACCTCAACCTCCACACAAGTAACCTGGCCTCTCTGAAATCTTCTATTACTGCAAATAGATAAAAGTCTTCCAACTAAGGTTGATAATTGATATCAGCATGTTACTGGATCTAGGTTTTACAACTCCTCCTCAGCGAGCGACCCTATGCCTTAGGAAGTCAAGATCAATTCAGGCAATAAACATGGAAGTGAAATCTGATACATGAGAAGTAAAACTGTGTGGTTCCATGAGCCCACCAAATATGAGTATATTAATAAGAGTAAGATCTCTACTTGTATATTTTTCCTAAATTGTTTAGTAGAACTCATTATTACTGGTAACCTTGAACAGATGACTTGTCTGTCTGTATGTTTGTTTATGGCACTTTTATTCTCCCTACCTCTCTCATCCCTGCACTAAGGGGGGAAAAAAGATATATCAGTGAAACCTGGTACATTGACAGTTTTCTTTTTCCTTTGTTTTTTAACCTTTATTGTTTAAAGTATTACATATGTCCCCCTTTTCCCCCCATTGATCCCCACCAGCCCCCACCCCACCCCACCCCAGGCCTTCACCACTCTGTTATCTGTGTCCATGGATTATGCATATATGCATACAAGGTCTTTGTTTGATTACCTCCCACCCACCCGCCCTCCCCAGCCTTGCCTCCGAGATTCCTCACACTGTCCATGCTTCCATGTCTCTGGGTCCACTCGGTTCATCAATTTATTTTGTTAATTAGATTCCACATATGAGTGAGATCATGCAGAACACTCATAATTTTCTACCAATTTTAAATTTCAATGATTTAGAGCTTTAGTGGTCTAATTATTATTATCTTATTATTTTTGTCAAAACAAAATTTTCTAAGTTTTAAATAAGCTTCTAGATGATGTCATTAAGTAGCTGTTCCAATTTAACCAAAGAATTTCCTGTTTATTTCCTACAGTTTATAATGTGCTGCTTTGTTTTGTTGTTCAATTTTTGGAGTCTTGCATAATGTGTTTAACATACTTGTGAAAGAGATCTAGGTAGTTCCCTCAATATAAAACTTTAACTCATAAATTATTTTTATTTGGGTAGAAGTATTACCTTTTTAAGGTCTATGGGAGCTACAGAGCCTGAATCATTTATTTTCTCACGTTGTATAAGATCATATGGACACAGATTTGTGGCTAACAGTGTTTAACCTAGAACTATGAGAAAGCTATCATGTAACTGGTGTCAGGCAATGTTTGGATAGGGAGGATGCTTTATTTGTCAGATTATCTTCTATCCCTTCTGGTTGCAAAAACAATAAGCTACCCGAAAGAATTTTCAACGGCATATTACTTTAAATGGCATCTAGTTCTGCATAGAGCCATAAATGAGATTCCACACATGAAGCATTTTTTGGTTATAATGATCACTCACATAGGGTTATATTTGTATTCTATTTTGATTAAGTGAAGAGAGATACCTAATTTTATATAAGGTCTCAATATTAAAAAAATACTTCCTTCAAATGGGAATATCTAGAAAAAAATTAGAAATAAAGAACAGATTAAGAATAAGGGTGCGGTGAAGTGGTAGTGGAGTAGAGGGGTAGAGGCAGTGTTACAAAAGTCAGGGATTCATGGATACATGCAGTGATGGAGGTGCGCTGTGTCTTGATTTTGTATCTTTTTTTAAAAAATATTTTTTTATTGTTTTCAGAGAGGAAAGGAGAGAGAGACATAGAAACATCAATGATGAGAGAGAATCGTTGATTGGCTGCCTCCTGCATGCCCTCACTGGAGATAGAGCCCTAAATCCAGGCATGTGTCCTGACCAGGAATTGAACCCGAACCCTGACGTCCTGGTCCATGCTCAATCACTGAGCCACATCGGCCTGGCTGATTTTGTATCTTGATGGTAGTAGTGGATACATGAACCTACACATAAAATAAAATTATTTTGAATTAAAAACTGTATATAAGTAAGTACAAGTAAAACTGGGGACCTAATAAGATCAATGGATTTTATCAATGTCAATATGTTAGTTGTTATTCTTTCATAAACTATTACTGTTGAGAAAAACTGAGAAAAGAGTGTACAGTTCTTTTCTGTATTTTTCTTACATATGCATGTGGATCTATAATTATCTCTAAAATTCCAATTAAAATTATTTTTAAATGTCATATTAGTATAAATTAATTTATGATCATTTTTAAGATTACTTGAATGTAAAATACTCTTAGTTAAGTTTTTTGGAATATTATACATAGCCTTTATAATCTTTGGGTCATAGATCAGACACCTAGTTGCAGTTTAAATAAATAGAGATGGCCATGCCTTCTCTGATTCATGAACATTCAAATCAATGAATAACAACTTCCAATATCCATCACTTTTAATTTTTTTAAATAACATCTCAACCATAAATAATTATTTATTTTAAAACAATTATTTGATATTCTATGCTATTAGTTTATCCATGTTTCTGATAAACAAAATGCACAATTGGGGACTAAACACATTAATTTGTCATAATTTCTTTTGTACTTTTTTTACAGACTACAGAAAAGCAGTAACTCAACCAATTTTAAGAATTTCTTAAGAGTTCACATTTTAAGTTCTCTAAAAACATAAATACCCCAGATTCTAAAATGATTTTTTACATTTTTCATTCTCTTTTAAGTGGTTACTATATTTTATTTTAGCAAACTGAAGAGCTTCTAAACCTTAACCAATGCTAATCTTTTTCCCTGAAGATTAATTTTTTATAGTTGTTTATAAAGCTTGGTAAGAAAAATAAAGGAGACCTGTAGCATTTGTATTTATGGTCCTTAAGAAGGGAGTGATGAGAAGGTAATTGGAAGGTTATGAGAAATCTTAATCAGTAGGAAATGAGTTTAATTATTGGTTTTTATAAAATTGAAATCTTGTTTCTTTGAACTGTCATCATAAAAGCTCACAAAGCCCTAGAGATTGGGCTTGTTGACATTGTGAGCTCTTCATTTAATTCTGGCCAATATCTATACTAATAAAAGCCTCTGTGGTCGTCATGCCCTCATGCTGTGATGCCCTCACGCCGTCACAATCCATCACCAGGAGGCTGTGTGCATGGCGAGGCACACGTGAGTGGGCGAGGACGTGACTCTGCATGTGCGGCATGGAGGTGGCGGGTCCTGGCAGCTCTGCGCGGTGACACTGGGGGTCCCGCGGCTCCACGCAAGCTGGAGCGGGACCCCCGGCTCCAACCTACTTCTTTGGGTCAATCCATCGAGGAGCCCCACATGGGTGGGTGGGGCCTTACCTCTTTGGGGAGATCGATTGTGGGGCTCCTGCACTGTGAGAGGGCACATGCCAGGCTGCGGAACCCTCCCCTCCCAGAGTGCATGAATTTCGTGCCATCGGGCCTCTAGTAAATATATAGGAATGTTTCCTAGAATAGACTACAAAGAGATTTTGACTTAGCTTTGGTTTTTATTAAAGGTCAGGGCCAGGAGTATTTAACTAGTTGTCTCATGAGATCACAACCCATTGGTTTAAAATGTAAAATCAAGTTTATAGTCCTAATACAAGTTATTTTATAGATAATTCTGTGTCTCAGACCAGTGTGTTGGCAATCATTATTAGAGTTACTGAGTTCAATACAAGTTTTCATTAGAATGTTAATGTTATGTAATATGCAGTATTACATTTTCCCCAAGACACTAATCTTGTGTCCCTGAAGTTCAAACCTAAGAAAACTCTCAGAGAGATTGGAATGAGGATAGACTCAAAGTCAAAATCCTGTCCATGAAATGTTACTTCCTTATGGATTCAGCAACACAATATAAGTGCCTTTAAAAAATTAAACAGAATAAATACAATTTTTAAAAAACAGAGTTCTGATGACTTAGGTTTTGTTTGTTTCTTTTTAAATTTGAGATAGCTGTATGTTAAGGAGTTTTTAATCATCTGCATCATCTATATGGGCTATGAAGAAATTGCATAACACCAGGGTAACAGTTAAGTTTTAAAACCCTTAGTACAAAAATAAGGGGCTATTTTTAGATGTTTAAATTGTCCTTTGGGGGATTGCCATGTTTAGCTATCTCTTCATAAACCTTTTTTTCCCCTTTCTTTTTATATATATATTGTTTAGTTTTTCTCCTCATGAACCTTTTCCATTTTTTTCTTATTTCCTACATCCCAGATTGGTTACAGGGACAATAAAGTATTTCTTTTTTGCTTTTTTGTTTTTTACCTGAGCAGCAATTGATAAGCAGGTTTAGAGGCTTCATTCTCCCACTCCCATTCAAAACTTTTCTTAAAGTATTTTTCATGTAACTAGTGAATTTTGGATGTGAGACATTATAATAGCAATGGGTTGAAAATTTCATTATATATTATGATGTAATATGTAATATTAACACATTTATAATTGTGTATATTTTTTCAAATGGCAATGATTCCTATTTGATCCCTATTTCTTTAACTTACAAATGTACAATGATTATCTTTATATACTTAACATAAATACACTTTTGTATAAATATTAAATATGATTAGAATTGAATACTTTAATCAATGCATTCTGTTAATTTGTTTGACTTTACACCCTCCCACTTTTCTTCTCAAGGTCAACCAAGTAAATTAGTATTCATGCTTCAATTTATTATTTATACTACTAAAATGCTATTTATCGGTCGATCTAGCTAGCTATTCTACATTTCTGTGCACATAGATAAGAATTTGTTTTTTAAGCCATTCAGTTGGTGGTACTATGTTATAGCAGCACTAGCAAACTATTATACTAATGTTTTCCATATAACTACTGCTTACATTTTATTGGACTGAACTCAGTCACATGGCCTCATATCACTTCAAGATGTATTGGATACATTGTCATGCAGTATCCAGATATACCATATAAGCAGTGTTTAGGATTTCATGATAAACACACTGATAAACATGTTAAGAAATATTTCTAAACATCTATTAAAATTTTCTTTGCATAAATTTGTAGAGTTGAATGTTACTACTGGATTAAAAGTCACGCAAACTTAAAGCCTCTATGTAAATTTTGTGAAATATTTCTCTAAAAAGATTACATAGATTTAAGCTCTCACTGGAAGTTGGAAGAGTGTGAATCTTTCTCTCTACTTTCATTTATATGGGTTATCTCATTAAAATAAAACAGATTCATTGCCAACTATGAGAGCAAAAATTAAATCTCATTATTTGAATCTATGTAAACTGTTCTCACATTTACTTCTTTTGTGAAGTGTGGTGAATGTTTTGTTCCATTTATAATTCAAGTCATTTGTCTTTCATTTAGTGATTTATCTGACATCAATTTATAAATTTTTCTGCTAATAATTTGTCTTTAGTTTTGTGTGCATATATATGCATTACTCTTATCATTAGTCTTCCATTTATTTGCCTTTCTTATTTTGTAAATTATTCACCTTCTTTGTTAATTTTTATAGTGTGTTATAGAAGCTCTTTGTGTATGGAAGTTGTTAATCCATTCATACTCTGGGATTTGGGGAACTCTTGATATTAATGTATTCCTCATTTATGTAGATTTCTATTTGGTTTATACTGATTTTTCCATTAATTATCTTGGAATATTTTATGTTTAATATATCATTTGCAAGTAATGATCATAACAGTTTCTATTGTCTAATATTTATACCTTTTTTAATATATATTTTATTGATTTTTTTACAGAGAGGAAGGGAGAGAGATAGAGAGTTAGAAACATCGATGAGAGAGAAACATCGATCAGCTGCCTCCTGCACACCTCCTACTGGGGATGTGCCCGCAACCAAGGTACATGCCCTTGACCGGAATCGAACCTGGGACCCTTCAGTCTGCAGGCCGACGCTCTATCCACTGAGCCAAACCAGTTATGGCATATTTATATCTCTTAATTCATTTTTTGGCTTAGTTCCTGGTCAGTGACACCTTGAAGCACATTACTAATAGTGATAATAGCCACTCCTTAACTTGTTATAATTAAGAATACTAATGACTTTAGTTATCTGACAACATTTTCATATTGTTAACTTTACCATGTTGTTTTACAGACAATTTTGGTAATAATAATAATAATAATAATGATAATAAATTTAACCTTTATTTATAAGTTTCTCTGTGACAGTCTTCTAACAGCTCTTTCTTACTGACTCCTTTCACTCCAGGGGGATCTCTGGATAACTTTTTATGTTGTTTTTAATTGTGTGTTTTTATCAACATTAACCAGTTCAGAAACCTTTGTTGGAATATCATCTTTTAAAAAGTATGCAACTGCCCTACCAAACTCCAGAAATATAAGTTCTTCCAGAATAGCCTTATCTTCTTATTCTGCCTCCACAAGCCCTTTCACCAGACTCCAGCTTTTAGAATTTTTCTTTCTATTTATTCTTTTTAAATTAAATTTATTGGGGTGACATTGTTTATAAAATTACATTGATTTCAAGTATATAATTCTATAATACATCATATGTATATTACATTCTGTGTTACCACCCAAAGTCAAATCTCCTTCCATCACCATATATTTGGCCCCCTTTATCATTTACTACTCCCCAACCCCCTTCCCTCTTGTAACCACCATAATGAGTTCTTATTTGTCTTATTTGTTCATTTGTTGCTTTCAGTTTTATATCTCACATATGAGTGAGATCATATGATTCTTGACTTTTTCTGTCTTATTTATTTTGCTTAACATTATATTCTCAAGATTTACCCGTGTTGTCACAAATGGCAATGCTTCATCTTTTCTTATTGGTTGACTAGTATTCCAATCATTTATCAAAAGACACTTTGGTTGTTTCCATGTCTTGGCCACCGTGAATAATGCTGCAATGAACAGAGAGGGACACATTAGACCAAATGGGTATAATTGGTATTTACAGAGCCTTTCATCCCAGAACACCAGATTACACGTTCTTCTCTAGTGGCCATGAAACATTCTCAAAGATAGGCCATATGTTGGGATACAAAACGAACTTTAATAAATTTAAGCAGATTGGAATTATACTAAGCATATTCTCCCATCACAATGCTTTGAAATCAACTGCAGAAAGGAAGTGTTACTGGATAAGAAAGGTCCTTGTCTCCCTTGGTTGCTAGTGAATTCTTGGAGGGGGGGGGGGGGTTGCTTGGGGTGGAATTCTTGTGATGTCACGAGAAAAGGAATTTTCTGAGACTTGCACAGGAGGAAGTGATGTTGTAGAAAGTTTTATTTCCATTAAATTCTCAACTTTTCAAAGTCCCAGTTCCCTTTGTCCAGTCATAGAAGTAGTGTATCTGGGGCTTTAATAGAGCTCCACCCCCAACAGCAGCCGAGGAAAATGAGCCCCTCTCCTCTCCTGTAACAAACTGAGAAAAGAACACACCCAGAAAGTTCAGTGGCATCTGGCGCTCTCCTTTTATTGTCAGCCATTTGCCTCCAACCTTAGGATATAAATTGCCATGTGTCATCTCAAGGTTTTCTCACAGCTTTTCACTTCTTCTGCACTGAAAGTAGTGCTTGTTTATGATCTTGTCCTAATTACATTTGAATTTATTTCAACCCAAATAATTCATTTGCTGCCCTATATTTTCAAATAAAAGGGGAAGAACAAAATTTAGTCCAACAAATTCAGTTTAGATTACACATATTTTCCAAGTAATTTATTCAGATCTTACATTAGGCAGTGGGTTCACTGACAATTATAAAGAAGAAGAATGCTTCAAGTGCCACTGCAAATCTTTCTATGAATTATAAGTGGTTAGAAAAAATGATGTGGACAAATTATATTACAAATGGCTGGCAAAAAATACTGGTTTATTAGACTATTTAAAGGGTAATAAGGCAGATAATTTTATAGAGAATTTTTGTTTTAATTTAGATTATTAAGCATATTGCTACCTCGTGAAACAATGTTTGTATACAGTCACTGATTGTCAGAGAAGAAAAAATGATTCAATACATTTACTAACACCTCAAAGCATTTACACATATTCTTTCAGTTTGATGTTTATAACAATACTGTTAAGTAGCTAAGATCAGTATTGTTAATCCCTTTATCCTGCTGAGGAAATCAAACTTCACAGTACTTAAATTACTTTGCTATAGATTCAATATAAGTGGCCACATGGAATTTAAACTCAGTTTTTTGCCCACTATCCATTTGTCTTCTGCTACATGTCTTCTCTTAGAGGGTATTATGATCATGAAATGTTTTCAAATCTCTAACACATAATTTTCAAACTAAACGATTTCTCTGAGAAGCCTTCTCTGTCACTAACAATCCTAGAGTTGTATTTTGTTCAAGATATTTTTGACAAGGTTTAGCTATACCCTTCTTGTCAGAAGGATTGCAAATGATATGTTAGTGAAATATTTGAGATGAATTATCATCATCCTAATGTATCTACCTATTATCTAAATTTAAAAACTTACTATTCTGTCACAGATATTTTTGTAGCCCATGTCTTTGGTTTCCTCTCATGAGTTCAAAATTTTATATCAAATGTTTGTGCTTTCTAAAGGTCATTGTCATTAAAATGGAAGATGACTATTTTGAGTTCATAGAGGTCACTGCTATATGGGGAAAGCAATGCATATTTTGCTGAATTTCTGGCACTTAATAGAAGAAAAAAATGATTAAGCTGTCAGAGTTGATTGCTCAATTTTGATAGAGCCAAAAATATGGGTTGGTCAGATAACAACTCGTGAATTGACAAAGTAATGAGTAGGCATTAGAAGAGGGAACTTTTCAATAAGGTAATTACTTGTATGGTAATACACATCAAGAATGCCTATATTCATTTGGTGGCAAATTTTCTGGACTGCTTTCTCCTTTTATCTCTAAAGGAAATATCCATCTGTGTGATATTTGTATACAGGAAAAAAGGCAGTGTTCTTCAATGTGTGTATTTCCGATAAAATGCAGCTGGCAACCTGTCTAGTACATCTACTAGTATGTCTGTCCATTGAAACAAGGGCTGGAGAGCATGCAACTTGATTGCAGGAGCATGAAATGACCAGATAGAAAATTTAAAAGTCCTAAAGCAAAAGACTGGGACAATAAGATTTGGTGATTTCACAATTCACTTTGCTTTGTAAGATAAAAATGTTGAGGTAAAAATATTTACTCTAATGAAGTAATAACTTAAAGGGGAATATTGAAAATATTGATAGCTTTTCAGTCAATAATTTAATTGATTCAAAAATTATTTATTGAATAACTATCATATTCAAGAAAAACCTGTCTTAAGATATGTAGGAAGACATAAAAAATGACACAGGTCAAGTGGAAGTAATAATAATTGTTCAACTATTACATATAATCCAAGGTAGAATGTGTTTTGCTATTTAACTTGAGTTCGACTCATTAATTGTGTGACTGATTAATTGATTTAACTCATAATTAAAATACAAAAATACACATAAGTATAATGTAAAACTGCTACAGCAAATTTGAGAAAGTGAGATTTTACATATCCTATAATAAGTGAAAGAAATATATCTTATTTTACCAGTCATCCCCTCACCTCACAACTTTTTATTTCACAACCTTTTTTATGCCATTTACCTGTCTGTACTTACTTTGCTTGTCTTTATAATCATAACTGTGATAAAGATTCAAGTCTCTCTCTACATAAAAATAAAATTTCTGCCTTTCTTGTGTATGTAATCTCCTGAAAAAGCCCAATTTGAATGATAACTTTCAGACTGCTGCTTACTGATGATTGTTACATCAAGAACTATAAAAAAAACCCACATGTAATAAAAACCTTCTTTTGTAAGGTCACAATAATTTTATATGTCACTCAGAAGATTCTTTTCAAATTTCATAATAAAAGAACTATTCCATTGCACTAAAGCAAAAATACAATCACCTAGAGACTGAATGTATCTTGAGCCATTGGGTTATAGTCTGACTAACTATTGTGGGAAATTGAGAAGTAGCTCTTTCTTTTAAATGAAACACATCACAAGGAAATCTCATTATAGTTACTATAACTTTATCCCTTTAATTTTATTACCTTTTAAAATGGGCGCCTCCTTCTATTTTTTATTTAGGTAAAAATACTACACACATACATAGAAAAAGTGTCCCAGAAGAGGAATTAGCTTGATACTGTATTAAATGGCATTAAGTAGAAAAATTATAATGGTTAGAACACAAGCTAACAAATCATGTATCCTCAAACAAATTTCTCATCATTTATAAACTTAGGGGGTTAGCCAAGGGTTTTATATTCATTGGATGTTCACAGTACTTTTGATAATCCGATGATAATGCTGTTCACTTTTTAGGAAAATGCACATTCTTTACCCCAAGGCACATCATTTTGCATTAAACTTAAGGTGCTTTTAAAAAAATATTTATTTTTGAAAGTATTACGTATGTCTCCTTCTCCCCCCCCATTGACCTCCTCTAGCCTGCCTCCATTCCCCACCCCATTGTCTGGTCCATGGGTTTTTATATAAGTAGATAACATTACAAACAAACTGTTATACCTCACATATTTTGCTCAAAATTTCATTTGTGAGATACACCCACAATATTGTATGTAGATGTGTATGCATTCTCATTGTGATATAGTAATACATGTCATGAATATCCCACAATTTCTTTTTCTGTTCTATTTTTGATACATTTGGATTTTTTTCCTGTTTGGAGTCAGCATGAAAAGTATTGCTATAAATATTTTAGAGTATGTCTTTTGATGAATACATAGGCATTTTGTTGTACATACCTAGAAATGGAATTGCTGGATCCTAGTAGTACAATCAAACAATTTTCCAAACTGGTTCTAACAATTTAGACTCTCATGAGCAATGACTGAGACTTTCAACACTTGCTACTTTTTCTTCTTTTTCATTATAGACATTTTAATGGTGGTGTTGTAGTGGTATTGCATTGTGGTTTTAATTTTTATTTCCCTAATTCTCATTTTTAGTAGAAATACACACAAGTCCCCCATTTAAGCAACCAATGATCCACTTTGAAAACTCTTTAGAAGCTATGTGTGTGTGTGTATGTGTGTGTGAGAGAAAATCTATGTGTTTATCAAAAAGGACAACAAATTATTGTTCACCTAAAATATAGTTAATAATATACAATACCTTTGAAAACTACTAAAATTTATTTTGTTTTTCCAAATTTTTTATCATAAACTAAATCAAAATTGTAAAGTCACTAGAGATGTATTTCAGAAATAAGCCTTTTGACTCTTCTGTCAGGCATATGTGAAAGGTTTGGAGATACAGACTACCACTTAATGACCTTTATATATTTTATCCAGGGACATCTAACCTTAACTCTTTTCATTATGAATTTTATTGTAGTTAAATCAGTATTAAGGACCAAGTTCCTGGTCTTTCTAGGTTTTAAAGCATTAAGTCTTTCTTGAGTTCACATTTTATCAGAAATAACAATCTAATCTGGAAAGACCCATCTAACCTTTAAACACATGAGCTGCTCTTCTACTGAATTTTCCATTTTGTGATCTCTTGCTATATTGATGTTTCACAGTGGTTTAATTAAAAAGCCTCCAAGTTTTGACTTGAAATCCAGGGGGAAAAAGTTTAGACCCTGAAATTATTCCTTATGTAATTTTTATTCTCTGAATTTTCATTGTTTCCATACTACGAATATCCCAAATTGGGATAGTCATAAATAGGTCATTTTTTAATATTTTATGTTAAATATACTGTTAGCTACATAGTAGATATTTATGAGTTGGTATTTGGCTATCGAGTTTATATTTTGTCAGGATTAACAAACTGGACTTTAAAATTTATGAATCACCTCTCTCTCTTATTGAATTATCCATTTCTGAGTCCCTCATGAAACAAGTATCCTCATTTTACTAATATTGGTTAGTATTCAACAAATGATAGGTAAATGAAAGCATAAATAAATACATGAAGTTACTCTGCATCTTGAATTGCTTGTATTCAGACTAAAATTATTGAATTTAAGAAGACACAGATGTAGATGTGTATAGTTTAAAATAACTGGGTAATTTTTTTCTTCAAGTAACTTCAATTGGACTCTGAATAAGAGAAATGTTTAAAATTAAAATAATTCAGCCCTGGCTGGGTGGCTCAGTTGGTTGGAGTGTCATGGGGTATACACACATACACACACACACATACTTTGTGCTTCAATGATTCCTGGTCAGGCACCTACGGGAAGCAAATGATTGATGTTTCTCTCTCACATCTCTCATATAGATATTTCTCTCTCTTTCTTTTCCTTCCTCTCTCTCTCTAAAATCAATAAACGTATCATTGGGTAAGGATTAATAATAATAATTTAAAAATAAAGGAATTCAGGCCATATTCCTATACCTATAAAATGCACTATGGGGAACTCAGATGGAGCCGGAAAAAGAGGGGAAAGCAATTGATATCTAGACTTTGATATAACGAATCTTTTTTCCTTGTTTCCACCATTATTTCTACTACCATTACTTGAACTGCATTTGTATTTATAGAAATTAGATTAATAGCAATTTGAAATAATTCCCTTTCTTGAAAACATATTGAACAACTGCAAAATCTAAAAATAATTCTAAGATAGTTTCTACAGTGGCAAACATTGAACTAATTAAGTCTTAAGTGAATAAGTTCTAAGAAGAGTCAAATCCTAATATATCAGTTTTGCTGATATATTGAGGGAATTAAAGTCACATAAAAAGAAGTTTATAGAACATTACCAAACTGGCTTGTCATAGTGATGAAATAAAAATAAATGTAAATGTAAAAACCATGATGAAATAAAAATAAATGTAAATGTATCTCCTAATACAATTAATTGCAATCAAGCTATTACATATCTGAGTTGATTTAAAATAATTATTATGAGAAATTTTAAGAAGAGTAAAAGCACAATATTTACAGATTCCTTCAGTTTCCAACTTATTCCGAAGTTGGTACAATGGTGACTCTAGTCATTAGTTGTTAAAGAAATAAGAAAATATTTTATACTCTTTATCATAGCATTCACATTTTCATTTTGTGTATACCAAACTTTCACCTCTTTTTTGCTCCTTCTCCTTCCACCTCCCCTTCTTCCGAGACCTCATAACTTTTTCTTAGGATTAATTTATATAAGTTTAAGATAGGAAAAGAAGGTGTGCTTCACCCTGGCTTGGAGCGAAGGTGAGCCACAGACCCAACCAATGCGGCTCTCCGGGTGAGCCAGGGCCAGGCTGCAGTTCCCCATGTGCCCGGCAGCGCGGGGGTCGCCCTTGTCCCGCTCTTGGCTGCCCTTCCTGCCTGCTCGCTGGTTCGCTCTCCAGGGGAAGGACCTGGTTGCCCCGCGACAGCTCACTCAGTCCGCTGGGGAAGCGGTGAGTATTTGCCTCTGGAGGCCAAGACCACAGTCCTGGTCCCCCGCCTGAGCTGCGCACCGGCCTCTGCCTGGGACAGTGATCAAGCCCCTGCAGGCGCTCCCCTCCAGACAGCTGCGGGGCGCTTGCAGTCCTGGCCCGTGGTGGGGACAGCAGAGGGAATTAGAGATAATTCGGGGGGTGGGGGGGTGGGAGGTAGGGGGAGAGGGCACTACAGGGTGGGACAAAAGTAGGTTTACAGTTGTGAGTACCCGAAACAGAGTTTAATCTTGTATCATTGTTTATTAATGTAATATTTTCCATAGGCACAACTGTAAGCCTACGTTTGTCCCACCCTGTACAGCAGGCTAGGAAATCTCCCAGTAGCCTCGTGGCCTTTGGGAGCATTCCTGCCGCCCCCCCCCCCCCCCCCCCCCCCCGGTCCTTTGGGAAAGTTGCTCAAGGGCTCAGGCTCTGTGTGGACTTGGTACCTGCAGGTGGAATGTGCGGTTGAGTGCAGGGTCCACCTTCCAAGGGAGACTTTCTCCGCCCACTTTGCCAAGGGCACCACTGGGGTTCGTCCTTGGGGTTTATAAGGATGCGATCCCTTGGGCCTAAGATGCTGCTTTCCTCTGATGCCCCAGTGATCCCGAGGGCCCTAATAATTCCTATGACCCCATCACCCACCCACCTCCGGAGTCCACCTAGCACCCCGAGGCTTCCAGCAGGAAGTGTGCTTTACCTGGAGGTTGTGTTGCCACTGGAGGCGTGTGTGTCTATGTCTCCACCTGGGCCCTGTGGTCCCTTTCGCTGTACCCAGATGGATTCTGATCTCGCACCCATACCTTGAAGGGAGAAATGAAGTGCAGATTTAAGAAGGAGGAGGCCTTCAGGGACAGCCTGGCTCTTACAGAAAAAAAAAAATGCTGCCCCTGTGTTAGACTTAACTCATCAAAGATCACTTCCTTGGTATTGTTCTGTTTTTACTATCGCCTGCACTCAATCATCTTGGCCTCTTGACTTTCATTTCTTGATCATCAAACGGGGGCATCATTTTCTTAATTCCATTCTTAAATTGTCATGTTAACTGCTTGTTGCTATTTGTTACATGATTGGGAGATCTAAAATGGTGAAATCTCAAGGCTAAGAAATTATATCATTACAATCTCAGAGGATTGCCTCTGATGGATTTTCAAGGATACAAGGTCTGTTCGAGATGTGCCTGAAGCATCTAGCTGCCACAATTTCACTTTTATTATTATTGAGCATTATCTCAGTGTATAGAAGCATCAGCATTTCCCAAATTTGGCAGTGCTATCAAGAAGGTGGTTTGATTTTAGAGTGTCATAGCTTTCCAAGAAACACAAAACCCAAGCTCATTATTTCCTTACTGTGTCTGGATAGCCCTTAGCATGTGCTATATTTATTTCCATGTGTTTGGTGAAGACTTCTTACTGCCACCAAATCCCATTCCTCACTTTCTCCAAAAATAAAAACCCAAGTTTTAGCTGGGCAGAATAAAGACTATCTCAGCCTATTTTGCAGCTAGACGTGGCCAGGAGACTCAGTTATGCCCAACAGGATGCAACTGGAAGTTGTATATGTAACTTCCGAGACACATCCTTAAAAGAGGGGAGCTTCTACAAATTCATACAATCTACTACCTGTTAGAATGTAATGTAATCTACCAACTATCGTGGACCATGTTATTCTTGGAAATAAGACTCATGTTGGAGCAACAAAGACATGAATCTAGATTTCTTATACTATAGTTTGCTTATCAATTGAGTCCTGACTAACTCTGAGATTTGACTGTAAAAGATCAAACTCACATGTTGTTTAAAGTACTGTTACTTTCAATTATTCTATTGCCACTTTCTAACATAATCCTAACTAATGCATCCTATATTTTTTTTTAAATTGCTCAGCATATATTTTCTATTCTTAAGAAAATGCTACTCTAATTATATATTTTTAATATAAATGTTTTATATAAGGCTGACTCTAGTCTTGACATTCTAGGAGGAGTACATGACCCTGGCCAGATCAATGAGAGCATTCTATCCCTCGGGCAAGGGTGATAGCTTTATGGATGGTTACTAGTACAAACTCTAAACAAGAATAATGGTTCAGATTCCTGGATCTTTTATAAAACCTTTTGGGAAAAAGGACTCTCTCTCCTTCATAATTGCTCAACTATGAGAATTTGAGTCTGGACCTAGCTAACACTGAATAGCACAGAAAGGGGAAATCACAATGATAATGAAGTCAACGCAGAGGAAACCCAGTTAAAGCAGAGAAAGTACATATAGAAAAACAGGCTATCCCATAAGCCTCTGGATCTCGAGTCCAGCCAAGCCTGAGACTAAATACCCCCTGACTTCAATTCCTTTAAGCATTGTGTATTTTCCTATTCTATACCCTCTCCCATGTTTAAGCTAGTGGATTTGTCATTTGCAACTAGGAAATTCCCAAGTAATAATTACCTTATTTATTTAGACATCCACAAAAGTTGTAGCATGTATTTTTTATTTTAAATTTTATAACAGCCCCATGGATTTGTATGTGGATGGGTCAGTCTTATTAAGTTTTGCGCTTCCTACAGAGCCCAGCACTGTATTCTGATGACAGCAGAATTAAATTGAGGTAAAATACCAGACACTATTGACTACTATTATCTGATATTTCGTTAATTTAATCCAAGCAAGCCAAAATTCACACAACACAATGCCTGTTGTCTTCACATTTTTCTTAATAAATGATGCTTCCATTGCTCAGTACATTTGGAGAGCTGTTGTTTGAAATTGTCTTCAGAGTCAGTGCCATTTTGGTATTATACTTTTAACAGATAAATTTTGCTCTATGAAACACGATATAAATTTTGCACATAGCCAAAGTTAGGACTGCTAATTAACAAAAGAAGTTAGAGATTATAGGGTAGTAGTTGTGAAAGTGACAGGGAATAATATTTTTTTTTAAAGTGCCTACTATCCACTAAGCCTTTTGTCAAATACTACATACAAAACTACTACATGCTTTGGCCCAGTCCTGGTGCTAAGTTCTTTACATGAATTTCCTTATTTAAATCATGCATCAATTTGAAAGGCATTATTATCCCAATTTATACCTGAGAAATTAATAAATTGCTTGAGGCATGTCAAATCAATAAGACTTGTTATCAAAGGGTTAAGTCAAATGGCTAGGCATACATCAAGGTTTATTAAAGATTTCCAAGCAAAGAGTCAGCAACATGCACCCATTCATTCAACTCACTGCTAAACTGAACTCACTGCTACATACGTCTTTATTTCCTGTACAGAAAGCAGTATCATTTCTACCCTTAAATACTGAGTACTCCTAGGGCTCTTACTGTTCAATAAAGATAGGTGCTTAGGCATAACTGGATGTACCATAGAATATTCTCCCAGAGAGAACACCTCACTGTGGTGCCACCTGAATATTTATTGAGATTAGGGAAGGAGTGGAAGACATTTGGCTAAGCCTTGTGGCAACAGAAGCTTTCTATTTATAAGAAATAACTTTTTTGGGGAAATGGAGTATTCAGAGTTCAGATGTCAATAACCTAGGGAGTTTCTCTACTAGCCTTCTATGGGCTAGTGACTTTGTAGCCCTTCAGCACATTCAGCTCCTTCCTACTGAACTATTTGCTGGACAGCATAATGGGTGAGTGCCAGGGTCATTCAGCAAATAAATGATTTGACTTCTTCTCAATCAGCATATAGCTTCCTGAGGTGACTACATTATTTGATAATTATGTTTTTGGTTTGGGGCTTATTCTTTCAACTCTTACTTTTTCTAATACTTCACTATATAGACTATCCTTAGGTATGCCCCCAAAGGTAACAGATTCAGCTTTATTTTTTTTAAATGGCCTATAGGAGATTGCCTTGAGCACATACTATCTACGACTCTCAAATTCCTCTCTGCTCTAAAGAAAGCCTCCCATGAATTTCAACTGAGAAAATGAGCAAGTATCTCATTATTATCCTGAGCATCAATGGAGATAATCAGTAGCCAGAGCACCCCAGGGTAACAAAGACTCGGGGTCTGATAGCATCATATTCCCTTCATTTACTTCTCTGACTAATCCAGAGACCAGAACAGAAGCAATGAGTCAGGTGTCCTGATGGACGCTCATGCTGTTCTCTGCAAATAGAGGTGGATGTTGTTGTTTAAAAGGACAGCTAGCACTTTGGGCAGGGGGCTTTCATTTCACCTGCTTCTTCGCTACCACTCGATGAAATAAATTTCCCAGTGGTGACTGTCCCGGGGAGCACCGTCACATTCTGTAACACTGTGAGTCTGCCTGCTTAAGAAGTGGCTTGAAATTTTCTGTGATTGCGGCATGTAAGACAGCTCTCCTGTAATGCTGTAAAGATAAGGATGGGCCAGGCTACTGCTGGGTGTTAATGCAGACAACCTGAAATAAGACCAGAGCCATAGTGAGGGCAGGAGTCTAGACTCAGGTAGTAGGTAGTTGGGAGATAAAGGGAGGTCAGTCATGATATGCTAACAGGTGCAACTGCTCTTGACCTTTGACAAGGTGTTTGATCTCTTCCTGCCTAATTTCCTTCATATGTAAAATTGAATATGATAATACCAATGTCATAGAATTGTTGAGAGGATTATGATTTTAATAAGTATTTGTATAGTGTCTCTATGTGCATTTACTATGTTAGCAATCAACACATATTAGCTTTGATGATGATGGTGATGATGGTGCAAATTATAATTAAATGCAAACAGGGAGGGAATGGGTATTTTGAAAGCAAATTATCTAACAGAAATTGATCATACTCCTTTTTAGTTCTCCTTTAAAATGTAACAACTATAAGAATACTATTTTATCACTTTTCTCTGTGTGAAGTAGTCAGTCATACATTATCCCATTTATAGATGAGGAATATGGATCTCACGAAAGAAAAATATGGCTTCCATTTTTCACAGATATCGTTAGTGGTGGAGTCAAAATATTGGTCTCAGATCACATGAGTATGAGTGCTATTTACAGAAGTCCCCAAACAATGTAAATCAGGGACTTACTATTTCATTGTGGGGCTTGGAGTGAGTAGGAGAAATGCAGTATTTCCTGGGAAAGGAAAGATAGACTCAGGCACCAAAATAGGGGTGTCTTTAGAGCCTGGCAAATGCAAGGACTGGAAAGTTGGAGGTAAGAAGATAGTCACCTGGCCAATTCCTGCTCATCCTTCAAACCTCAGCTGCTGACATGTCACTTCTAAGAAGCCTTTCTGATCCTTCAGACCAGGTTTGGCCACCTTCTCCTTTCACAGCAGCTTATGCTTCTCCTCAGATCACTTCCTTGCGTGTTTTTGGTCTCCCCAATTGATTTTCAACTCTAGGAAAGCAAACATTTTCATAACTTTACCCCAGGCTGAGCACTGTTCCTAGTGAAAGGAATTTTAGAGACAAAAGATACAGGTTTAGGGAATAAATGGGGGAAGAATACCTACATGGGGGCTTAGAGATGCCAAGATGCCAAAATGCTTAGGCAGAGAGAAATGCCACAGGATAAGGGGAGAGGAAGACCTACATTCACAGAGGGTAAAGACAAGTCATAGGATATTAGGAAGAAGGAAACATACTTTCACAGAGGATAGAGAAATATTGCAAGATAAGTAGGGAGAGCAGAAGGGGGCACCATGTGGGCTTTGAGCTTTGAAACTGATACTAAGTAGCAGAATGACCAATGAGGAAAGCACGGGGATCCCAAATTAAGGAAATAGGCCAATTAGAAAGAGTCAGGGGCAGACAAAGAGCTACACCATATATAAACTGGAGACAACGGGACACAAGACAGATTGCAGACTTTAGATTTTTGGATTTAGATTTTTTTCCAGGGAGAGAGAGAGAGAGAGAGAGAGAGAGAGAGAGAGAGAGAGAGAGAGAAAGAAACAGGCTTTCTCCATTTGGAGTTTGTATATGCTTCCAATAAACTTCTACATTTTTATTAAAGAAATCTGTTAGTCCATGAATTTATTCTTCATCTTTGTCGGACAAGGACCCACAAGAAGGATCTGCACCCTGAAACCCCAAGTTTCACTAACTCACATCAAGGGCTTAATTGCTGAATGAATAAACCAGAAAGACAGGATGTGCAAGATCATCTCTCAGGTCCTGTACTTCTGGACTCTTTTGTGAGGCCTCCAGATTCAAAGAATCAGCTTGATTGTGGAACAAGGGTTCAGAAGAAATATTCAGTCCACAAATAACTGGAATTGTGATGGATGGCCTAAAGGTGAGGGGAAGTGGCAGATTTCATTTATCATCTAGAAATTGTCATTGAGGTCTTCAGAATTCAGGCCAGGAGATTAATAACAATGGTCAGAAGTCTGGAAATAACAGGTCAACCCAAATTTCTCACAAGCTGAGACACAGGAAATCTTTAGAAGAGCTCAGCCTACAGACCACAGAGCAGAGCAGGGAGAAATTATTTCACGGAAAGCTTTCAGGAATGGGCAAATCAAGAAGGATCACATGCCAGGCACACACTTCTACAGGTAAGAACAGCCCTTCATGGATAAGGAAGCAAGTCCTTTATGGATCCCATGGTTCTTCTTCTGAGTCACCACAGAAGCATTCAGTAACATGTCCTGCTTGCCCCTAAGGGCCAAATGAAAGTTTGTTGGTTTATTTTTTCACCCCACAATATTAGATCATATTTGGAGAACACATGTTATTTACAAAGCTTTTCAAGAACAATAATGCCCACTACTCACCCAACTTTTCTTCTTTACTAAATCTGACCCTCACTCTTCCATATAATGTTGCCTCTTTTTAATCTGACCTCCTATTAATATCCACCAATTCCATTTATTCAGGTTTGAAAAAAATCTTTATTTGTACTGTCATGTAACTTATTTGTATGTTCTTTCAAGTGTCCTATTTGGTATTTTTACTACTTGGTGTTATATTTCAAGTTCCTTATGCGCACTTTAGTTTTACTACTCCTCCCCTGCTTTTTAAAAATTCCTTTAAATTCGAATGCAATATTTATGCATAATAAACATTTTATAAGTATATATTAAATAAGGGATTTGATGCTTTTAAACATCCATGTCAATGATGTCCCATCTCTTTCTTAGAAGAACTCACATAGCGAATGATATAGATGTAATTGAATATAGGTAAATGAAAGAGGTTCCTTGCGCCCAGAGAATCCTGGTTTAGGGCTTTTGGTACATTAGCTCCATCTAGTTTCCCTGAGTGCAAGGGTATAAATATTTTAGCAAATCTATTTCTGACTCATGTATTGCATCCTTCATGCCTCTCCACATGGTTGGGAACCTCTGATTTATGTTGACTGTCAAAGAAAAATTGCACTGGGCAGAGTTGAACAAGCAAGGAAGGCTTTTTTCAAAGACTATTGCAGTGGGAGAGAAATATTAAATTTGACTCCACTGAAACAAAAGATGGGAGGGTTTCTAAGCATGTGGTGAGCAAGTAAAAAGTATTGGAGAATATTGGGGTAGGGGGGTTAGTCAATGTAGTTACACCATCTATATTTGCTAATTGGTGCTTATCAAAGTTTTTACCCTCCCACATAACAAAAGGGATGGCTCCTAAGTACTTGGGGAAGACATTTCTGGGTTGTAAAACTGGAAAGAGATTGGGAAAAGAACAATATCTGAAAAGGGACAGAAAACGAATTTACAATGGCACATTTTCTAGAGTAAAAGCCCTAAGAAAAAGGAGATCAGGGGACTATAGCCAGGAAAAACTAGTCTGAAGTTTATCAAGTGAGGCAAAGCTTAGTTAAGGTCATTGTGGTCAAAACCCAGTGTAGCACAGAGTCTCTGTGAGCAAACTGTGTTCTTGCTCTTGGACTCACCTTGAAGCAGGACCCTGCCTGATACAAATCTCAAATGGAATTAAATTTCTCTTACATTAACAAGAACCAAAAAATTTACTGATGATATGTGGACAAAGATTTATGGATGTTCCTTGACTCATAATGGGGTTAAATCCTGATAAACCCATCACAATTTTGAAATATTGTAAGTTGAAATTCATTTAATACTACCCTGTATAGAGTGTTGCTTGTTTACCCTTGTTACCACATGGCTGACTGGGAACTTTTGTTTCTTGCCACTGCACAATATCACCAGAAAGTATCATACTGCATATATCTAGCTCAGGGAAAGATCACAATTCAAAATTCAAAGTACAGTTTCTATTGAATGCATATCATCTTTCTACCATTATAAAGTTGAAAAATTGTAAGACAAATCATCATAAGTTCAGGTATCATCTGTGCATGGTATAAACACAACAGCCACTTCAGTCTCTGTCTTTGACCTGTTTCTTGTGCTCCAATCTTCTTTTTTCACTAAACCTCAGAAGCCACCAGAAGCCCCTGAGTTGTCTGAGACAATGCACTTTTCCTTCACCATGTGAATAACCCCTACAACAACACAGAAGTCCTTTTAGTTAGCTGGAGAGTCACCATCGATTACTATAAAAACATGCACCTTGTGGAACTTCTTTCCACTCCAGTTCATCTACAGATGAAATTCCTGGCTTTCTTCCATTCTTAGTGCCATGTATATAAGGTTGACTTGGCTAAGACTATATATTGTATTATTTTCTTTGCCCTTGTACATATCTACACTAATAAAAGAGAAATATGGTAATTAACATATGGCCGCTACCCTCCCCATTGGCTAATCAGCATATCCTTATGCAAATCAACTGCCAACTAAGATGGCGGCTAATTTGCATGCGCTCAATGATGGGAGGCGAAAGGGGAAGGATTGAAGAATGGTGATCAGCAACCCAGGCGGCAGGCAAGAGCTCGGGGGTGGGCAAAGGCCGCCTTTCCCCACCCCCCAGCCCGTGATTGCCATTGGAAAGCTGGCAGCAAATCCAACCCCAGGGGCCGGGGTTGCCAGCTGGCCTGCGCCCAGGATTGCCATGGCGTCGGAGGGCGGGAGGGCCCAGGCGTAGGCCAGCCGGCAACCCTGGACCCCACTGGGGCCGGGGTTGCCGGCTGGCCTGCGACCAGGCTCGCCATGGCATCGGAGGGCGGGAGGGCCTGGGCGCACACCCAACTGCGTGGTCTGAGTTTGCTACTGTCTATAAACCGAGAAAAAGTTGTAAAATGAAGTACTAATCTCTAGGGTTTAGGTCAGACCAAGGAGTAGTGCCACTCAGCCAGAAGCTGGCTCATGGCTGGCCAGTGGGGAGGTGGTGGCAGGAGCCTCTCCCACCTCCATGGCAGCACTAAGAATGTCTAACTAACAGTTTAGTCCCGATCCCTTGGGGGCTTAAGCCTTTAGTCAGACATCCCCCGAGGGCTCCCTGGCTACCAGAAGGATGTCTGACTGCAAGCTTAAGCCTGATCCCCAGGGGAGTGGGCCTAAGTCAACAGGTGGACATCCCCCAAGGGGTCCTGGACTGCAAATGGGCGCAGGCCGGACTAAGGGACGCACCCCGCCCCCACCCACCGAGTGCACAAATTTTGTGCACCGGGCCTCTAGTAAATAAATGTTAGTAGTATCCAACTTCTGTCTATGTCAGCTAGCTGATCTAAGAGTTTTTTCTTAAATATTTGACTAGGTTGAAAGTCAGAATACTGTAAATAATTTTGTGACTTTGAACAAGCCATTTATTCTCTGTAATGGTCAGTTTTATGTGTCAACTTGGCTAGGCTACAGTCCCCAATAATTCAATCAAAACATGATCTAGGTATTGCTGGGGAAGTATTATAGATGGTATTAATGTTAATAATCATTTGACTTTGAGTAAAAGAGTTTATCCTAGATCCGTGGTGGGCACACTGCGGCTCTCGAGCCAAATGCAGCTCTTTGGCCCCTTGAGTGTGGCTCTTCCTAAGCCTTAGGAGCACCCTAATTAAGTTAATAACAATGTACCTACCTGTACAGTTTAAGTTTAAAAAATTTGGCTCTCAAAAGAAATTTCAATCTTTGTACTGTTGATATTTGGCTCTGTTGACTAATGAGTTTGCCGACCACTGTCCTAGATAATCTCGCTGGGCCTAATTCAATCAGTTAAAAGACTTTAAAAGCAGTATTGAGATTTCCTGGAAGAAGAAATTCTACGGGTGGGCTGCAGCCTTAACTCATGCCCAAGAGCTCCAGCCTACGTTTTCTGATGGCCTACACTGCATTTGTTTTCTAGGGCTGCTGTAAAAAAAAACAAACATATTGCAAATTCACTGGCTTAAGACAAAGTTATTCCCACAATTCTGGGGGCCAGAAATCTGAAATAAAGGTTTTGATGGGGGCATGCTGCCTCCAAGGGCTAGGGGAGAGAGCTTCCTTGACTTTTCTAGCTTCTGATGACTCTATTTTCGGGAATGAGGCTGAATAATTAATTTCTGCCTCCATCTCTGCATGGCTTGCTCTTCTCCCTGTATGTCTTTATGTGTCTCTTCTGTGGACATTTTGTCATTGGATTTAGGCTGTACCTGAATAATCCAGGATAATATCATTTCCAGATTCTTAAATTAATTACATCTACAAAGGCCCTCCAAATAAGGTCTCATTTACAAGTGCTGGGGGTTAGGACCTCATTATATTTTTTTGGGGGGGGGGGGTGGACACAATTCAACCCATAACATCCCTTAATATGCATATCTTACTGGTCCTGTGTCTCAGGCTAAACCCTGACTGACACACCCTCCCTGGATCTTGTGTCTTCATCTGTATAATTATGGAATCAATGGACTGAAAGGTCACATTTAAGGATCATCTGAAATAAATAATTTTAAAAATACCTTGTAATTAAAGAGAGCAAAGGTTTCTCAATTCTTTAACTGTTGCTTTAAAAGCATCCTGTATCAAGGATAAAATGGAAGATCATTAGTGATAAGAAAGTAGAGAGTCCTTTTACACATGTAGCATTGGTCACAATCAAGTTTCTAGAACTTGCAGAATATGAGTTTCTCCTGTATCCTATACACTTTTCTATATAAATCATGCAGAGGAAGTATAAATAGAAGATACATTTTCCTTGTCACTGCAATCAAATATTTGCATTCTCCCTAGGGAGAGAGATTTGACAAAGATCAGAACTCATTTAGAAAATTCTCCTTCTCAACACTTTCATAAGAATATAACAAATTAGTCAAATTTCCTCCCTCCTGATGTGACTAAATATTCCTGGTGGATTCCAGTCTGTTTTTTATTAAAAGGATATTGAAGAGGTAAGCATATTTCCTGTGGTCTCATAAAGGCATCTAGCAATACATTACTTGTGCTAAAATGGAAAACACTCAGAAAAATCAATTTTTGATGCAAGAAAAAAATAATTTTGAAACGTGATGAAAGAATATGACTTTCAAATGTTGGAAATTATAGTGGAAAATTGAGCCCAGGGGGAATAAGCAGAGATGCCTTCTAGTAAACTACAGAAGTGATGTCCCATCTATGTGGTCAAATCAATGTTCTTACAGTGGACAATGCATTTTATTTTCCAGTTAATGTGTTTTCTGCCCCTCACCCATATGTAAAGTGAATATTTCCAGATGCACATGAAAAAAAATCCTTGCTTGAAATATGCTTTGCTAAGAATATCAAAAGTTTAGGTGGAAGGTATATGGAAAAATGTCAAGATCACATTTTTGTGATGCTAAACAGATATAATTCATATTTACATATGTATCATATGTACACATATATATGTGTTTGGGGGTATTATCTTTTAGGATAAAAATTATTTTACAATATTAGGTAAGAGTGAAGAACATAAAATAATTCCTAGTCATAAGAAATGTTGAAGAACCTAGTTAATATATCTCATGTTTGCAAAGCATTTTATAGAGGGTCAGCAGGTGACACAGATACAAAACTCAGAGCCATTGTCCCATGTCACTAATTAAGATTAATTAAAACAATGCAAATTAGAAGAAAACCTTGAATAAGAGAATATTTGAGGAAAAATTGGATTTTGTAAATTTCTCTCTCATGCCTACATATATTCAAACTTTCCTATAAGCTTATATTAATGAATACATAGGAATGGTTGGTAACCTGTACATGAAAACACAAGTCTAAGAATATTACTTCACATTAATTGTGAGTAAATGAACATTTTAAGTAGAGAAATGAGACAGATTTTAAAACTGTCTAGGACTGTGTACTATCCTTTATCAGTCCCAGACAATATCCACATAGGTCAGTTGGTTTTCTCTGTGTCAGAATCATATACCCTTTCAATAGCCCTGCCATTCAGTGAGAATAGGAATGGAAGAGAGCACATCACCATGGCTGCAGAAATTGTTTTGATGCTATGTCTGTATTTTCTCATCTTCTACAAAAAAGGACAGAATAGCCCAGTTGGCATGGCTCAGTGGTTAAGCATCAACCTATGAACCAGGAGGTCAAGGTTTGATTTCTGGTCAGGGCATATGCCCAGGTTGTGGGCTGGATTCCCATTGTGGGGCATGCAGGAGGCAACTAATCAATGATTCTCTCTCATCATTGATGTTTCTACCTCTCTCTCCCTCTCCCTTCTGCTCTGCAATCAATATATATATATATATATATATATATATATATATATATATATTAAAAAGGACAGAATACATAATGAGACAATAATATTTGTTTCTTAAATCACCACAAAATGTTTGAATACATTGTTTTTGTTTTTTCTTTTTCTATAGGATAGCATGTGCTTGTGTGTGTGTGTGTGTGTACGTGGGGATTACAAAAGGAGGTAATGGAAAGGGTGGAGAAACACATAAAAGCAAAGCATGTGAGAGTTAAGGGACCTAGCCCTAAAGACCTAGCAGACAGGTAGAAATCACAATGCAGAATTTGCCTTGTTGCACATGAAGCCAGATTGGATTGTGCAATGGCTCTGCAGAGCAAACACTTCCCTACCCGCCAACTGGAGCATCACAACCTGCTCATTTCATGGTACAGGAAGGACTAATCCTTCATTCTTGCTGTAAGCTTAAATATTATGACTTTAAAGTTTTTGTTGTTATAGTTCCTACTAGAGGCTCAGTGCATAAAATTGTGCACAGGTAGGGTCCCTAGCAGCTGCCAGCTGTCAGCCAGAGCCTCCCTTTATTCCATGCCACCCCTTGATGGTCAGCGCATGTCATAGCAAGTGATCGAACTCCTGGTCGGTCGAACTCCCAAGGGGACACTTTGCATATTAGGCTTTTATATATATAGATTGGGCTAAAAATTAGCAAACAGACAAGAGGAGTAGACCATAAAATTGTGAGAGGCAGCACAGTGACCACTGTGCATCCTTAGAAGGTCCTGTCTCATCTCTGTTTTGTTCCCCTCAGTTAAGGAATGAAAATACTTCCTCGTAGTGTTATGAGTATTGAATGAATCATGTATATTAAAAAGTTTAAAAATATCCTTCACATAGTGATTGATAAATATGTGTTGACAGGTTATGCTCATTTATACACAACCAAGAGTTTATGACGAGTGTTTGGTTCACTATGTTCAGAATAGTTTGTTTTACAAATTTGTGTCCATTTGATAGCTAAGTAATTGTGATCATTAATGCATTTATTGATAACTCATGAGGCTGAACCCAAAATAGTCTGATCACAAAATGTATGCTTACACATTTTATATCTCTAATGTCCTGCACAGTGCTTGGTCCATAGTAGGTACTAAATAATTTTTAACTGAGTGAATTGTTGACACTTGAGGATGGGTAGAAAAAGAAGAACTATTCTTTGCTTATCAAGCCTCAAAGAATCATAGGCAACATGGCAGTCTGGCCATTGTTATCTGTTTCCTTGAATCATGATGTTTGAGTTTGCTGTATCCTATGGACTGAATTATGTTCTCTCAAATTCATACATTAAAGTCCTAACCTATAATATGATTGTATTTGGAGTTAGAGCTTTTAGGAGGGAATTAAGGTTAAATGAAATAATAACAACGGAGTCCCAATTTAATAGAATCGGTGGCCTTATATGGAGAGAAAGAGAGAAAAATCCTCTCTCTCCATCTCTCTCTTCTCTCTCTCCCTCCACTTTCCCATGAGAGGATATAGTGAAAGGCAGCAGTCTGTAATTCAACAAGGGAGTTCTCACCAGGAACCAAATCAGTTCACACCTTGACCTTGGACTTTCCAGCCTTCAGAAATGTGAGAAATAAATATCTGTTGTTTAGGCCACACAGACTGCGGAGTTTTGTTAGACAGCCCAAGCTGAATAATGCAGTGTACTTGCAAGCCAGATCAACTCTAAGAGATGCCTGAGGATCTCAATTGGCCTCTATCTCTAGGTGAGGTTTCCAGATCTGGTTCCAGCATTACCTCTTCCTGGCTGTCAGACATTGAGCAAGTAAGTTCATGTCTCTGGCCTTCATTTTCTTATCTAGAAAATGGGAGATTTGATTAAATTTCCTTCCAAGAAAAATAAGGATATAGAATCTAAGCTTAGTAAAAGGGAAACTTAATGTTGACAAAGTAGTGAAAACATGTTCAGGTTTAGTGCCTAAAGATGTACTGCATATGGCCAACCTTAAATCTCAATAAATATATACATAACATTTTTGGTACTTGTGTATTTAACAGTTATTCGTGTACACCATCCATTTCAATAGTATTTCAATCAGGAATTATTACTAGTAATCCAAAAATTATCCTGAAATGATCTCACCTAATTTGAATGAGTAATAATTTCCAAACTAAAGGTTTTATATGTCCTTTTCTTTATTTATAGCAATCATTTAGTCAAAGAACCCCTCATTTATCTTATTTATTCATTCAAAAACATTTATTAAAACTTTAAAAAATATATATTTAGAGAATTGTACATTTTTTCATTGGTCTCTTGATCGGTTCAATCATTGTTGACTGGACCATGGCTATAGACAGTAAAAACTTAATTCTGCCAGAGCGACACTAGCCACTTCCTTCTCAAGGCTGATGGATTTATTGTGTGTGCTGGCTTTGAACAGTGGATGACAGGGTGCTCTTGTTAAGATTTGGTGGGTGGCAAGGGGAGCAACTTTGCTCTGACAGAAATAATGTGCTCTCTTAATTAAATAATCATCCACACATATAAAAACCAGACAGCATATTGTCATAAAAATGATATTGACTCCGCCATCCACAAGGACCTTTCTTTTACATTATTGATGGCTTCACCCAGATGTTTTTTGAGGACTGTCACTTTATGTCAGTAGCAGAGTAGAGTTTCCAGCACCATGTTACCAATGGTGAGTGTTAGAAGAAAAATAAAATCTGGATTTAAAATCCTAACAGCATTTTTGCTACTATAACTTTTTATACATTTTCAGGCCCCCAAAAGAGTGACACAGAGTGATGCAATATTCTGTTACAGTTGTGAATAGGTGTTTCACTGCATATCATAATAATTGTATATAATCATTTTATTGAGATATAACTAAGACACCATAAAATTCACCCATTTAATGTGTACCAATCAATTGTTTTTAGTATATTCACATATATGTGCAAACATCACCAAAGTCAATTTTCGGGTATATTTTCATCATCTCAAAAAGAAATTCTGTACCATTTAGCTATCACCACCCTATTTCCCTTCTCTGCTCCCATCCATCCCTAAAAACCATTAGTCTGTTCATCTGTATAGATTTTCTTATTTTAGACGTTTCATATAAATAGAATCCTATAATATGTGTTCTTTAGTGACTGGCTTCTTTCACTTTTCGAGGTTCTGGATAATCATCTAATGGCCAGAATATAGTCATATGCATCAAACATTGGCTGTGTCGCATACTTATTTATCTGTGTGACTTCTAAGAAACAAAAGCTCCTGGATCTAGCCTAGGACAGTGAGTCAGAATCCCTGAAAGTGGGGGCAATAGCCACGAGCCTCTTACGTTTGAAAAGCTTCAGAATTCTCTCCTGAAGTGACAGTTGTCACTCTTAAGAATAAAGCAAGCACGGTCTTCAGGATCAGCCTCATATGCAGACACCTCATGGCCTGCCACTTCAGGAGCACCAAGAGTGCCCAGGGTTTCCAAATCCTTTGCCCTCTTCCCCTGAAGGGGAGATCTGAGAGCCTCCTTACCCGCTATTCTGTGCCAGAGTCTCCTCAACTTTGCAATAGTTACATGGAATGTAATTCATTAAGAGCCTTTAGCTTAATAATCATCAAGTAGTTTACTACATTATCAAAATCCATCAGGAAGGCACAAGGATCGAAGCTGATTGGGAAGTTAAGTGCTCTTGGGAGAGACTGGCCTGAGTATGGTGTGGCAGAGACGTCCACCAGTTATCCAGGAAATCAACAGAGACTGTGAGAATGGTAGACATTTCAAGAAGCCAAAAACGTTTGATTAGGAGATTTGGATTATCCCCAAAGCAGACTGTAGTTATTTTGCCTTGGGCTGGCCAAGCTCACTGCTTAGTATGGAGGAGGCAAATGTAATAATATTAACTCCCCAAAAGCAACACTGGAAAGGCTAAAACTTAGTGAAGGAGTATGGGGTCAGAGGGTCTCAGTACATAGGCTTTGGTTTTGACAGAATGGCTGCTGAACTGAGGCTGTTTATCTCTAACACAGAAATGGTGAAAAGGTAGAAATTTCTGTTAATTAGCTAATTTTGTGTGAACCTAATCAGCTTGTTATTTTTTTTTCTTCTGGGTTGATCTGTTATTTTAGTGTTATGTAGGCATAGGTTGAATTACCTGTCAATTTAAGACAATTGTGTCCAGTAATTAGTCAGTTCAATTAAAAATAAATTGAACTTGTCATTCGGTGATGGGAAGCACAAGAGCTCTCCAATTAAATATAACTATAATTACATGCATTGTCATTTCATAGCCCGCTAGAACTTGCTGGCCTCAACTATTGAAAATTACCCAGAAAGAGCAAATTTTCCCATTTTGAAGAAAACTTTTTTTCTATTAGCTCTGAATTAGCTACCTGCCCTCTGCTTTTTTCTTAAATTTCACTAGAACCTCTATAAAAATCTCTAGTAATAAATCTCAGGAAAGCACTAACCAGAATCACTTCTGTGCCACATTTGGTATTCTCTGGTTGTTCATCTGGGTAATCAATCTCAAAAACACATCATTTGAAAAACAGCCTTTTTTAAAGTTTATTTTTTATTGTTGACATCATTTTAGATGTCCCCTATTTTCCCCCCACTTCCCCACTCCACTCAGCCCCCGCTCCACCCCAGGCCTTCACCACACTATTGGGCTATACATATATGCATATAAATTATTTGGTTAATCTCTCACAATTTCCCCCACCCACACCCCTCTGAGATCATCTGTCAGTCTGTTCCATGCCTCTGGACCTACCATGTTCCTCAGTTTACTTTGTTCATTAGATTCCACATATAAATGAGATAATGTGATATTTGTCTTTCTCTAACTGGCTTATTTCACTTAGCATAAGCAGCCATTTTTTATTTCTGATGTTTACCATGATCTCCATCTAGTTCCTAATGAATGATTTACATTTTAGCATTACATTAAAAGTAAGAATAAGATGTATAGGTAATGTTTTCACCCAAGGCAGATCAACATGTGTTTAGGGCAGCCAGATCTTTTAAGTTTTGCATAGTATAATTGGGCAGGATACATGTCTGAGAGAGTAACTCTCAGAACTCTTCCATCTCTGATTGATGTTCTAGCATTTGCAAGTTACACAAAATCAGAAAAAAAATTAAAAACCCTTATATTTTCCAAGCTAGACTTTTTAGTACAGAGGTTTATTGAACTTGCAATTATTCTTCAGGGCAAAATGTCATAAGTATTCCATGAGGCCAAAATATTTCCTTGAGGTTTAGCTCAGAGATAGAGTTTTGGCAATATGCACAAAATTTGAGGCAGCCCGAGCTGCCTCAGCCGGCCCTCACAGCCCCAGCTTCATCCAGAAGGTTGTCCGGACGGCTGTTCTGCTGTTTGGTCTAATTAGCATATTAGCTCTTTATTATATAGGATATTACATTTTACATTGAATGCTTTTATTTCTTATACTCACAAGAGATAAGATTCTAAATTCCTACTATTCTCATTGGAAAGAGATTGTCACTCAAATGCTCACTGGGTGGCACAGGAATCACAAAATGTGCTGATTTGAAGGACTGCCCTCTTTTAATTAGAATGGGATCAGCTCTGTGCTTGCTGGTAGAACTTAACTGAAAATCTAAAATCATCACATGCTCAGTGCTCAGCAGTCATTGGTTAATGAAGTAGTATACAAGTAGTATGTAATATATATATATATATATATATATATATATATATATAAATTTAAAATCAAACATTTGCTTTACTAAAAATCAGATTTCTACTGTTTTTGATTTTCAGTGACTATTCACAAGTAAATAAGATAATGTGGGGATTACATAATAATTAATTGAATAAAGAGTTTTGCTTTGCTTTGAACGTTTACAGTCCTCTGATAACTGAAAGGTGCTTTTAAAGATTCACTGGAATGCTACATTTGATTTTTTTAAAAAGTTGAGGTATTTGCATATTGCCTGCATGGTTCTTTCTGATAAGTGTAAACAGTCTTTATCTGGTTTACCAATACATTTAATTTCCTACTTTGAAATAAAAATTCCAATCGAATGCCCGAATGCTGTATGAATGCCCTGCTTATTATGCAGGTAATTGCATTAATTGTTTATCTTTTTTGAGCTATAGGGATCAGGCCAAGTGGTGCTTTGGGAAAGAGGAAATCACTCACTTTAGACTAGGAACTAGAAAAGTTGATGACAAATAGTGAACAGATCACTTTCTCTTCAGTCTCCTTTAAATCATAAGACAAACATGTTCTGAGAATTAATCTGATTCATTTTTTGAATGAAACTAGGGTGCATGTTTCTTATAATTTTAATTATCTTGTTTCATAATTACATTTACCATTTGGAAATTGGCATTCCCTGTGTCAAAACCTTCCTACAGATGTAATCTGTTCAATTCTGTTGATCCTCTCAATGTATTTTTTTTTTTAAATTACTACTCATTCCCAATACATACAAGTGCAGGTATTTCTTATCAAATTGTATATTTCTGGCTTCTCTGAAAATTTAGAAGATTTGGGAAACTGGCCCTTCTTGTCAGCATAAAAACAATTGATTAAAGCTGAGTAGCAGCTGCCAGATTTAGACCTGGGATGTTTTTCCCAGTTTTTAATTATTTATTCTACTTCCCTTCACTGGGCCCCTTGGACTGAGAATCATTTCCACTTATTTTTCTGTAACCAAAGAGAAACAAAAAGGAGGGTATTTATGGACATGATATTTAACTCCTCTGAACAAATACAAATCCAAGGGCAGTGGGTCCAATCCATAGAGAACTCCTTTATGAGGGTGGGGTGAGAGAGTGAAATCAGTCCTGACCCCATCTTCATCCAGTGACTGGCTTCACTCCTCTGTGCACTTGAGCCTTTAGGGATTGGCATTTTAGTCCCCAGAGCTTTTGTGAATGGCTCTGATGTTTTCCTTGAAGTCTTTTTGAGGCTAAACTCAAGACCATATTACACAATAAGACAGAAGTGAATCCATTTAAAATATTTTTTTGATTTGAATTTTGTTCAACTATGTTTTATTTTGAAGAAATGTAGTATACAATTTAAGAGCATAGACTCCGCAGTCAGATTGATTATATATTAAAGTAGCCTAGATATACTAGTATTTACCTCGGAAAGTGATGCTCAATCTTTTTGGACCTCAGCTTCCTTCTCTGTAAAATAACAGTGTCTGTAATAGGGGTATAGATAGGACTATAAGCCATAATCTGAATGATAGTGCTCAGTACAGAATGTGGCACAGAGTAGGAACTCAGTCAATTTTAAAGTTTCTTTACTCCTAATCCCATCTCCAAACCATCTTCCCAAATTATACTGTGATATTTGTACCAGGAAATAATAAAGTCTAAATATTAATCAACTAAAACGGTAGATAGCATTTCTTTCTTACTTACTACATGCTAGCCACTTTTTGTTCATTATTTTATGAATACTAACAGTAACACTATGTATTAGTCAGGATTCTTCAGAGAAACAGAAAGAGAGAGAGAGAGAGAGAGAGAGAGAGAGAGAGAGAATGGGAGATTGAGAGTTTTCTTTTAAGGAGTTGGTTCACAGGATCTTGGGGACTTGGCAAGTCCAAAATCTGCAAGGTAAAGTGGTAGACTAGAGACCCAAGGAAGAGTTGCAGTTGCGTTCTAAGGTGGTTTTCTGGAAGGATTCCCTCATCTTCCTGGGAGGTCATGTTTTTCTGTTTAGGCCTTTAACTGATTTAATAAGGCCCACCCACATTATGAAGTCATCTGTTTTGTTCAAAGTCTACTGTTTCAAATGTTAATCTCATCTATAAATACCTTCACAGAAAGATCTAAAATAATGTTTGACCAAATATCTGGGTACCATGGCCTAGCCAAGTTGACACATAATTAATCATCATACATTGTGGGGTATGTGGTTTAATTATTCCAATATTAAAATAGGGAAATTAAGACTGAGAAAGTTTACATAAGTTGCCAGTTAGAAAGCTGATAGAAAAATGTTAAATCCATGATTTCAATCTAGATCTGCCCTTTTTTTGGAGCCCCATGCTTAATAGCCATATCATGATATATGATTTATTATTCTAAACAAACATTTCATGAAATGTAATTTATGACATGATAAATATACCCACATTTGCACAATGTGACTCTTTTTTAAGGCAATAACTATTTTTCACAGAAATTGAAGTCATCATACTCTCTCCGTTTTTTTTTTAAATAAATAAATAAATAAATAAATGGCTCTTGCAATAACCACATCAACTAACCATCCTGATCAAGTTAATTAAGAGGTTTCTACTGCAATCTATTCTAATTTTATAGATGAGGGAAGGAGGTTTAGAGGCCAAGTAATGTGTCCATTGTCACACACCTAGTTACTGTTGGAGCTGGAATTTAAAACCAAGTCATCTGACTCCAAAGTCATGTTCTTGTTCTTGACCAAGACTGCCTCATCATTTATGCCTCAAACTTGAACATCTACAATGCCACAGGTAGCCTTAGGACTCCCTTTGCATTGTAGTGTCTAACTGTGCAAAGGAGAAAAACAAAGTGTAAAGTAATCTGATATAAACATTTAGCGCCGTATGGGTTTTGTGGGGCTCTTCCGAAATGATGCACCTCAGCCAGGTCGGCTGTGAAAAGAATCTCTAATGTGAGCGCTGTTTTCTCATGGCTCTGCTCTCTAATTCCAGTCATGGAATTTGTCTGTGGAAACGATCCAAATTTTGGTGAAGAACGAGTACCCCAGAGTATGTTGGGAATTTTAGCCTTCCACAAAAATCCTTCCTAGCATTCTCAAGATTTTGGAACCCTCTGCCTACCTCGCTTCCCTATCTCCATACCCTTCTCTTACTTGACTTATATCTGAGATTTTCTGATGCTGTATTTTACCTAATAGAATGTTGAAGACTAGGGCAGGGGTAAGGGAATGGTGGGAATGATATTTACAGTGTTTAAAAGGAAGTATATCCTCAATTGACAATAATCGCTGCCACTAAGATTTACCCTTATCTGAAACCATGAAATTTAGGGTTTAATTTGCTTGCTATTAAAGTTATCAAAAATATCTTTGCGCGCGCGCGCACACACACACACACACACACACACATATGTTACATTCATAATACAACTTTCCTCATTGTAACCTGACTTTGTCCCTGAACATCTTAAAAGTGAGATAAGTAAAAAATAAGTAAATGCAATTACTTGTGATTAAAAAAGAAAGAAAGAAAGAAAGAAAGAAAGAAAGAAAGAAAGAAAGAAAGAAAGAAATTGAAGTCATAATGTAAAGAATCTTCTATCCTTTTGTTAGAACGGGAAAATGAATATCTCAAAATAAGCACAAAACCAACACCCTTTCTCTATCTATTCTTAGTTGACATGATTCTAGACATCAGTGGCTGGTTGGATTTCTGATTCTTTACTAGCTGTAGCCTGAGCTGTTGTCCCATGAGTTAAAGTTCCTTTAGCACCATCAAACACCTTTCAAATTGGATTCACTCAATTCTAACATCTCTTCTGTCTTGTTTTTCCCCAGAGGATAAATAGGGTACATAAGGCTTGTAGCACCAATTACTCTTGCTCCAAAAACCACCAATCTCAATACCAGTTTCCTAACAGAGTAGTGTTTCTCTAACAAAAGCATTCATCTCATAATATGACGAACATTTAATCTTGGGCAACGTTATTGCTATGAACCATAGATCAGAACAGAGATTTCTCTGGAAGAAAATGAAATATAGAGGGAAATAAGCTAGAACAAACAACAGGAACAGCTTTGTCAAGGTTTGGTTCAATCTATGCCAGTTTTCCAAAGCATAGGACCTGTGAACTTAAACTCACATGGTGTTAATCTCTCATCATGAGTTTAGTTGCAAAAAAGTCACTCTCATATCCTAGAAGGGGGGAATCCATGTTTAATACAAGTTATCCCCTTTTCATAAGTGGCAAATAAAACTGTAATTTTGAAAAAAATTTAAAGTTTACTATAGTGGCTCATTAAACTTTCCTGAGAACTCTGTCTTTTACTATTCTTATTTTACATAAAACCTCCATTTTTTTTCTTTTCCCCTCTAAATTCCTGACACTTTAGTGTTGAATTAATTGGAGGCCATGTTTGGGAATACCACTTTTACTTGTAATGAGTTCTCTACATTTGTAGTTGGCATCACTCTAGAATAAATTTATGGCCATAATTGAAATTTTCTGTCCCAGTAGGATTCAAAGTCTTTCTTAATACCAATTTCCTCTCTGAAATTACTTATATCTATTAATTATTTATTCCAATGAAATAACCTGTAAACTAATTTATACTAAATAATCCACATTGTTTGCTCATTTCCTCCAGTTTGAACATTGTTCTTATTTTCCTGGATTTTTCAAGTCTAATAATCTGATAGATGAGGCCACACTTATCTACTTCGAGTTAAAAGAATTGAGAAGGATTTCCTGAAGGTAGAAAACTCCAGAGTTGTTCTCATTCAATTAGCTTTTAGAAAGAAAGTGTATTTGAAAAGAGACCATACCTATAGCTCTTCTTTAACTTAATCATAAAAATAATCCACCGACTGAGACTGTTGTCCAGTAACCCAAACAATTCATAGCAGCACACCTCAATTTTTCCAATACAGGAGGAGATAAGGGAGGCAGACAGAAGCTACAGGCTTTCTGATTCCTCCACTGGGTAATAAAGTTCTCAAGTCCATAAGTTACTGCACGTCCAGTGCTTTCCCATGGGGGAAATCCTGAGCTTTTTCTTTTCCCATGGGAGAGCTCAGTCAGGAACCTTACTCACTTCCATAATATAGTTTATTTCCCCACCTTTGAACATCTTTATTTCCATATTTCAGAAAACAACCTATTTTTTTTTTTCTAAAACAAAAAAGTTTTTAAAGGCATAAAGGGGCTGGGACAAGGAAGTCATAAATGAAATACGTGGGTTATTTCTGGAAAGGTCATCATTTGGGGGGATTTAATAGGGCCTATTAGGCCGACTACCTCACCGATGCTGACCAGGAAAGTCCAGATTGGCCAGTTAAAACGACCTTCCTGGGAGAAGCTGAAACTGGAATCAGGTTAGGTGTTAGGGCTTGGTTTGCTGAAGGGAGGCCTGGCGATTCCATTTTGGGCTCTGTTTCTTTTTTAACAGTAAACCGCACATATTCACTGAATAATGATTAAGGTGCTGTCTCTGGAGCTGTTTTTCTATTTCTTATACTTAGAAAATCTATTGAGAAAGTGCATTTATCAATCATTTATTTCATCACATTTTTGTTGTTCCTCTCTAAGGCTACTATATTTGTCCCTAAAATTATTTTCTAATGTGTTTTATTTTAGCTGCACATGTATGAAAATAAACCTCTTCAGCTTTCCCTTGCAGTATTCAGTTGTGTGACCCTTCCGTGTTTAATTCATGCTGATACTTTGAAGGCCCATTATCAGAAGTCTAAAGTTTCTGAATCAAAGATTCCTTTATATGTCAGAGTAGCTGTGGTCATGAGGTTCATCTATTGGGAAAGTAATTCTGTATCATCTCTATGCATGTTTTCTGATGTCATCTTCATAGTTGCATGAGATTAAATATTGGATTGCTTCTCTTCCTTGCCGTCTGCTCCACTCCTGCAATTCTATGAATTTTTCTCAAATAGACACTAATCCCATTTTAATGGAGGCCATGCATCAAAGTTTATAATGGCCTGCTCCTCACTGGAGGAGCCTCTGATATTTTTGATGAAGGCAAGATGCAAAGGCATAATCCAAATCTCAGTGGAATTTTCTACTTAGCATCTAGGCCATCTGTGGTTTTATCTTTTTGCTTCTCTGAATTTATCCTTAGATTTAAAAAATATAGATAAATAAACTATGAGTTTTATTTTATTCCAGCATCTTGCCAGTGGAAACAGAGGTATATACTCTTTTTGTTGAAAATTCATTTAGGTTACCACTTTGGGGGGGAAGTTACATCCTAAGGGCTTTACTAATTGTTTTCATCCTAAGGGCTTTAATACCACATTACATTTTCAGTGAAGAATGCCTGCTGCTTGCTAGTTATTCCCCTAAGAAATGGTAGTTCCTCTAATTAATAATAGTAGCAAGGAACATGCTAAATGAGATTGTGCCTATTGATAGAGTTTAGGGCTCAGGAGGTAAGGCAAGCATTTCAGTTATCAAACAGATGATTAGAAATGGAGATGTCACTCATTAGTAAGTTAGTCAGTGAGCCTCCAGCTGAAACCAGCAATATTATTTACTGTAAAATTCTGCTTTATCGGCTTTTATATACAATAAATCAGTTGCAAATAGGATTGTGCTTTAGGCTGGGGTTCTGTCAATGTTATTGGGATCAGGGTTTAAATGCAATTGTACATCGTTCTTGTAAGTGACATTTATTAATGCTATTTAGTATTTATTTTAGTAGACTAACTAAAGGGTTTTATTAATGGTCAAAAATGGGTAACAGATTGAGAACTACTGATAAATTTATAAATGTCATATTTTAAATTTTCATTTATTCAATTTTCAGGAGGTAAGCAATAGCCTTGAGGGAACTAAAGTCACTTTCTTGAGACTCCTAATAAAATGAATTATTTCTACTTCATTTTTAAGCAGAGGACTTTTATAGGAAAGGTTAAAATAAAGCTAATATATTTTTCCAACAATAGTTTTAAAAATTGCCATTTGTAACTACATTTCAAACTGAAAGCTCAAGAAGTCAAGTTTATCGTCATGCTCATTTTGTTTTCTACCAAAGAAATGCTTGTTGAAATGTGCCAACTAATTTTCAACAGTCCCTGTGATTCAAGTAGCTTTTTCATGTCCAATTGATGCATACAGACAGAGAATTATCATGAAGATGAAATTGTTTGGTGAAGATTAAACATGTTTTCTCTTTGAAATATTTTCCCAAGAAGTTTCACCAGAAAAACAATTATTTTAAGAGTGAATGTGAATATTAACATTCAGATGATAAATAATTCTCTGCTACTTCTGTGGTTCTGTTACCCAGGAAAAAAGATTGCCCCCATAATCCCACTAAATACCATTTATTATCATACAGCAAAATCTATTAGGAATACCTTAAGATTGAATATCTTATTAACCTTTTCTGACCTTTAATTAGCCAGAAAGGTATTACAAATTTAGATGTATTAATGAAACCTAAAATATTTCCTGCCATGTGTTTTAACAGATAATTTCTACTGCCTTAAAAACAAATATAAAAAAAATATAATATTTTTTATGATTGTATGTTTTCTTAATGCAGATAATTTTCTCATTTAATTCTCACCATATTTATCTGAGATAGGTTATGTTATTATTCTCAGTTTACAAATGACGACACTGGCACTCAGTAGGTTAAACAACATTTCTAATGTCATACTCTCAATGGGATCTTTTTTTTAAAGTCTTTATTGTTGAAAGTATTACATAGATATCCCCCCCCCCCCCATTAACCTCTTCTAGCCCGCTCCCATCATTCCTCTGTCCCTCAGTGTCAATGGGATCTTAAGACCCCACCAAAAGTGTTAGAACTCATAAATGAATTTAGTAAATTTGCAGAATAAAAAATCAATATACAGAAATCTGTTGCATTTTTATACACTAATCCCAAACTTATCAGAAAGAGAAAATAAGAAAACAATTCAATTTATAGTTGCATCAAAAAGAATAAAAAACCTTAGAAAAATTTAACCAAGCAGGTTAGACTTCTGTACTGAAAAGTATAAAATATTGTTGAAAGAAATTGAAGAAGACACAAAAAAATTGGAAAGATATTTCATGCTCATGTATTGCAAGATTTAATATTGTTAAAATATTCATACTACCCAAAGCAATCTACAAATTTAATTCAATCCATATCAAAATTCCAATGACAGTGTTCACAGAATTAGAACAAATAACTAAAAATAATCACATACGACCCTGAATAGCCAAAACAATCTTGAGAAGGAAGAACAGAGATGGAGGTATCATGCTCCCTGATTTGAAAATATACTAAAAAGCTATAATAATAAAAACTTCATGGTGTTGGCATAAAAAAGACACATGGATCAATGATTCAGAATAGAGAGCCCAGAAAAAAAATACACAATAAAAACAAACAAACAAAAAACAAAACTCATGCATCGCAGACTTGAATTTAAGACCTGAAACCGCAAAACTTCCAGAGGAAAACATAGATAGTAAGCTCCCTGTTATCAGTCTTGGCGTTGAATTTTTGGGTCTGATTCTAAAAGCAAAAATAAACAAGTGGGAGTACATCACACTAGCCAAGAAAATAAAGAGAATTAAAATGCACCCTTATGAATGGCAGAAAATATTTGCAAATCATATAGCCATTAAGAGATTAATATCTAAAATATATAAAGAAACTAAACAACTCAATAACAACAAACAACAACACAATTACAAAATGGATAGAGGATTTAAATAGACATTTTTCAAAGAAGACATATAGATGGCTAGCACACACATAAAAAGATGTTCTGCATTACTCATTATTAGGGAAATACTCCTCTCACCTGTTAGAATGGCTGTTAATAAAAGGACAAGAAGTAACAAGTGTTGACAAGGATGTGTAGAAGAGGCAATCTTTGTACACAACTGGTAGGAATATAAATTGGTATAGCCATTATGTAAAATAGTAAGAAGTTTCTTCAAAATTTAAAAACAGAATTACCATATGATCCACCTATTCCACTTCTGGGTATTTATGCAAAGATAATGAAAACACTAATTTAGAAAGATATTTGCCACCCTGTTTATTGCAGCATTATTTACAATAGCTAACAAAATATCTATTGATGGATGAATGATAAAGAAGATATCATATATATACACTAGAGGCCTGGTGCATGAATCTGTGCACAGGTGGGGGATGGTAGGGGTGAGGGGCACCCAAGGGGAGGCAATTGGGAGGGGGGCTGCATGGGGAAGGGCCTCAGGAGGTTCGGGGGGCCGATTGGGGCCCCCATCAGGCCAGTTGGCTGCTGCAGTGCGAATCATAGTGACTGTTTGTTCCAGTTGTTCCGCCGTTCAGGTTGCTTGGCTTTTATATACATAGATAGGAATACTACTCAGCCATAACAAGAATGAAATCTTACCATTTGCGACAACATGAATGGACCTTGAGGTTATTATGCTAAGTGAAGTAAGTCAGAGAGAGAAAGACAAATACCCTATGATTTTACTTATATGTAGAATCTAAAAAAACAAACAAAACTGAACAAACCAAATAACACCAAACTCATAGATACAGAGAATAGATTGGTGTTTACCAAAGGAAATTGGGGTTGAGAGGCAGGTAAAATGGGTGAAGGGGATCAGTTGTACTTTGACTGATGATAACTAAACTTATTGTGGTGATCACTTTGTAATGTGTACAAGTATAGAATTATTGTGTTGTATACTGATATTAACATGTTATATGCCAATTTTACTTCAATTTAAAACAAGAAAACAGAAAAAAACTGATATCTATATATATAAAAGCCTAAGCAACCGGCCAATTGTTCAACCAGTAGTTATGATGCGCACTGACCACCAGAGGGCAGACGCTTAACGCACAGACATGGAAACATGGAACAGACTGATGAATCTCAGAGGGAAGGGAGGAAGGAATAGTGTGGGAAGAGATTAACCAAAGATCTTCTATGCATACCAGAGGCCTGGTGCACGGATCCCTGGCCTACAGGGATCGGGCTGAAGCCAGCAGTCCAACATCCCCTGAGGGGTCCCAGATTGCAAGAGGGTACAGGCCAGGCTGAGGGACCCCACCAGTGCACGAATCTGTGCACCGGGCCTCTAGTATAATTATAAGACCTAATATTTTTAATAAACCATAAAAATATATATACCACTGACTAAGCTATCCAAGGGTATAAAGAGTACAAAGCCTGAAAGATGAAAAAAAGGAATTACAATAGGTATCAAGATAAGTAAATGGCAGTCTTTGGACCTTTATAACAAATTTGGAAATGCCTACTTTTCAACTAGAATTTGTTTATTCTTTCTTATTTGAGATTTTTCATGTTGTAGCCAACAAACTTTGATAGGATTTTTCTTAAGACAGCATATTTTCCCTTTGGACTTTTTTCTCCTAGAAAAATTATCCAATTTTCTCCTTTTCATCATGAAAATAATGAAATTATCCTTTTTTTAACTTTACCTATTTAACTTTTTTGATAACTCAGTTAAAAATCATTTTATTGCATGAAGAAATATATACTCTAGCTTTCCCCTTGCATACAATAGAGAATAATCATTATTAATTTGAAGAAGAAGAAATAAGGATAAAAGGAACACATATATTAAATGATTTTGAATAATTATAAACTATGAGTGAAGTTAACTCTAAGCCTATCAGACAATGTATCATATAATTGCACACCTGAAACCTATATAATTTTTTTTTCATTTTAAGTTTTTAATGAAAGTTGTATATAATATTACTTTATTCCTGCATCTTCTCAATTGTTTCTTCCTTGGATTTGCCCTTTTTCTTTCCAACTTGGCGAGATTTGGCTTTATGTTCAAGGACCTTTTTGTGGATTTTGTCCAGCTTTAGTCTAGTGATAACCACCTTGCTAGGGTGAATGCCCACATGAAGAGTTGTACCATTAGTTTTCTCCCATATGTCAATGTAGATGACATATTTCTTCCTGTAACCTTGGACTATTTTGCCAATTTTCTGTCCTTTGTAATGTCCTCAAACAACCTGAACTTCATTATCCTTTCGGATGGGCATGGGTTGAACATTGTACTTCTGTCTCAGCTCTTTGGAAAGAGAAGACATAATCTTCCTGTGAATGTGGGAAGGTGCATTGAAATGCCTTTTATGGTTCTTGCTCTGGTCAGAAGTCACAAAGGGATTGAACTTCATTTTGACGCTTCTATGATGGCCGCCCCTATATAATTTTATTAACCAATGTTACCCCAATAAACTCAACAAAAATTTCTTAAAATATAAAAAAATAATAAATCCCAAAACTAAAGTAATTTTAATCACATGATGAATGTATGAAATTTTATACTTTTTTATATGCAAATGTGCACATGCACAGTCACAGACATTTCAGATTATAAAGGCAGAATTCCCATGTTAATTTGAATGTTGGCAAAGTTTATCATTAGTATCTTCTCTAATTCCTTCTGCTCTTTCCTTGGAGTTATTCTTTTTAGCTATCTCCTCTGTCCATCAGGGCCTTCTGAAAATGTGGATATTATGTGTAAGAATTCCAATAATAATGAAGCCCTCTAACCAAAGTCTTTTTGAGTGCAAAAGATAGAAGCCCATTTTGGCTGGCCCCAATGAGGGGGAATGCATTTGATGTAAGATGGAGACTTCAGTCACAAAGTATATGTAGGTAGAGATTTGTTAAAACTATTGGTTACCAAATCGGATAGCCTTTCTATGTTTCTCTCACTCTTTCTAGAATTCCAGTCTCTTCTCCATTTTCTTTATGTGGAAATGGACTTCTTTTACTTTTCTAAATGTACCAGATACATGTTGACTCAGAGTCTATGTAGCCTTTCAGCTCTAGAACCTTCCAACCTCTGAGTACAGTAGAGATATATACAATGTATTTCTTAAGAAAGAAATTTTTATAGTTGCTGGCTAGACAATGTTTGCCTGGTTTGGGGTCAAGTACTACAGCACCAATCAGCCATGTCTAGTGCATGAGATCATGTGGTTATTATACCCTGTCTCTTTCTGTATAATATAACAAACCATGTTGAAGTATTAGGACTATGACTGGCAAAGAAGTAGGTGCTTTTAAGAATATTAATGATTTGATAGTGCTTAATTGTACACATTATTTTAAATATGTCAGCGTGTATCCTAAGAAAACAGTTAATAATATTTTGGGGGGTTTTGCCTATCTCTCTGATACCTTTAAGCCAGCTCAATCCATTTTCTGATCTCAGTTCCATTTATGTTCATTAAAAATTATTGCCTATGACCTTCCTTGCTTTGCTCCCAATTCTATTCATGTTGTGGTTCCTTTTGTATGAATTCGGGTCCTTACATTTGTCATATTAACATCCCTGCAGTTGACCAGCAGGCTGATCTCGGTCTCCTTGGCCAGATCCTCAGCACTTTCCTAGAACCTGCTCCTTTTCTAGGTGCCTCAGGTAGAGTAACTAGTCTTAGCTCAGTCCTGCAGCCCAAATTCTAGAACTAGTTACTTGGCAAGAATCTTGCCTGTTCAGTGTTGTTTGGACATTTAGCTGTCATGTGTGATGTCCTAGTTGTTTTCCAAGAAGAGTTCATCAAAGCTTTTCACCAGCAGAAACAGAAGTTTCTCATAACTTTGTTGATGATGTCTAAAAGGTAGGAAATATTGTTTGCATATTTATTTTTTGGCACATATGAATGAAAACCAAACCAGCATTTAGACAGGTAGAAAGCAAATGGGACTATTAAGGTGAAAAATCTAGGTCAGGAAAATCATCTGGTTGGAAGGTCATTTTAAGTAGAAAGACACATTTTCAGGCTAATGACATCACTTACTTGCACACAAAAATTCCTCATGTTCAGATTTTTGACATTTTGTCTCGGTTAACTTTGACACCTATATGAGACTCTTGTTTGAGATGCAGAGAAATCACTTTAGGAATGCTTGCAGGCTTCTTGATAAATTCACAGTTGGTCTTTCTATCCAAGGAGGGCTTCATAATAAATCTGAGCCTCTTAGCAGCAACATCAAAGCGTAGATTCTCTTCCCCTCCTGCCCAAGATCTATGCCCTGACACAGAATATTGTGTCACCTGTTAATCCTAGCACACTGAGCAGTTATTCAGTTTGTGTGGCAGCCTGAATGAATCATTTTATTAGCCTTCAAAGTCAGAGTTATGAGCAAAGAGCAAAATAGCTTAAGGAAATTTCAGTCTTCAGCCATCCTGCATAAAATGTCTTGAACCAGATTTAAAGAGAAAATTGTGGTTCTGATATTTCCAAGGGTTGTAACAAAGAAGAAAAAAGAAAACTATGCAATAGGAACTATGTATATGGCCAATAAAGCCTATAATATTTACTATCTGGCCCTTTACAAATGTTTGCCAATCCCTATTAGAGATATATCTAATTTTTTATAGCCATGTAGTTAGTATTCCATTGTGTAAGTGTAACCAAAGTGATTGGGGGAAAGTTAAATAATTACACAAAGTAAGTATAAACATTTTCAAAATTCCCGTACCTCCAAAATTATTCTTCTTTTCTCTGACAAAGAGGTGTTATATATTGTGGTTTGCTGCCCACATTCCCATTCCTGATTAAAGATCTTACTTCCCAGCAACAGGGAGAATCAGCTGCTAATGTCTCAGGGTTGGATTCCCCTCTAGCAACTGCTCTCAGCAAAGGTAGCAGCCTCACTCAAGGTAAATCCCCTTCCCAGGAGTAGTCAGAATCTAATGGTTGGTAACTATGGGAACTTAGCTTGATACCCTATCCTGATCATGGAAACTCTAAAGAGCACTCTGAGTTCGAGTTCACCTTGAGAATTTTATTGCTGCAGTATCACATTTCATTTTCTCTCTTGGCTCAGTCTGTTTCCCTCCATTTCCCTCAAGTTTTGTTTCTGAGAACCCTATACCTAAAAAAATCCTACTTGGAAAGATCACCTGTTTTCTGGGAAACCCACCTAAGACTGTGAATGTCAACACACAAGGAATTGACTCTAAAATTCCAAGGAATCAGACTCTAAAATGGGATTTTGGAGCTAAGTTACATACCTCACAGCTGCCCATGAGGATTATAACAGTGATAGTGGAGGTACTTCTTGGTTTGCTATAGTGGTACAACTAGTGAAATTTTTCTGGGGTTGAACTAGGGTAGAATAGCTGTGTAAAGAAATGCATTGGTTGATTCAATATCACAGATGTTTGAAAGGGTTGGGAAAATCAAGGCCCTATGTGGACCCAAGAATGTAGATTTTCATCACCAACGCTAATCTGCCTCCATCTGCTGAATGTCCAAATGACAGTGACAGAGATAAGCACTAAGCTCCAGTAGGATGCCTCCCTTGGGCAGTCAGTCAGTTACTTGTAGGCAAGTTAATTACATTAATTACATCAGAAATGTTCTGCCCTGGAAAGATCAGCCATTTATCTTGACTGGAATTAACTCACATTCTGAGTATGAGTTTTCCTTTTGTCTTCAGACCTTTAGTGCCTATAGTGTTTTTATTTAACATGTGACTCTATATGAAATCAGAGCAAGGAACACATTTTTTTTTTTTAATTTAACTTACTGGTGTGACATTGGCTCACAAAACCATACAGATTTCAAGTATACAACTCAATAAAACATCATCTGCCCACCGTAGCATGTGCCCGTCACCCCAGGCAAAGTATCTTTCTGTCCCATTTCCCACCCTTTGCCCAAATCCACCCAGCCCCCGGCCACCTTTCCCTCTGGCTAGCAGCACTCTATTTTATGTGTCTATGAATGTATTTTGGCTAATCCTTTCACCTTCTCTCATTCAGTCCCCTCTCCCCCATCCTCTGTGACTGTTCCATGTATCCATGCCTCTGTTTCTGTCTTGTTCGTCAGTTTATTTTGTTCATTAGATTCCACACATAAGTGAGATCATGTAGTATTTTTCTTTTTCTTATTTCACTTAGCACAATAATCTCCAGGTCCGTCCATGTTGTTGCAAAAGGTAAGATTTTCTTCTTTTTTACAGCCATGTAGTTAGTATTCCATTGTGTAAATGTACCACTACTTTTTTATCCACTCATCTACTGATGTGTACTTGGGCTGTTTCCAGATCTTGGCTAGTGTAAATAATGCTGCAAGGATGCATCTATTCTTTGAATTTGTGCTTTGGAATTCTTAGAATATATACCCAGAAGTGGGATTGCTGGGTCAAAAGGAAGTTCTGTTTTTTTAATTTTTTGGGAAAACATCATACTGTTTTTCACAGTGGCTGCACCAGTGATGCATGAAGGTTCTCTTTTCTTCACATTCTTGCCAGCACGTGTCATTAGTTAATTTATTGGTGATAGACATTCTGACAGGTGTGACGTGATACCTCACTGTTGTTTTAATTTGCACTTCTTTGATGATTGATTAGTAACCTTGAGCATTTTTTCGTATTTCTATTGAACAGATGTATGTCCTCTTTGGAGAAGTGTCTATTCAGGTTCTTTGCCCATTTTTTTTTTTACTGGATGGCTTGTCTTCCTGTTGTTGAGTTCTATAAGTTCCTTATATATTTTGGAAATTAACCCCTTATCAGATGTATTATTGGCAAATATGTCCTCCCATTCAGTGAGTTTCCATTTCATTTTGTTGATTGTTTCTTTTGCTGTGAAAAATCTTTTTAGTTTGATGTAGTCCCATATATTTATTCTTTTCTTTTGTTTCCTTTGTCCAAGGAGATATATCAGCAAAAATATTGTTACATGAGATGTCTGAGATTTTATTTCCTATGTTTTCTTCTAATATTTTTATGGTTTTGTAATTTACATTTAAATCTTTTATCCATTTTGAGTGTATTATTGTGTATGGTATAAGTTGGTCTAGTTTCACTTTTTTTGCATGTACCTGTCCAATTTTCTTAACACTGTTTATTGAAGAAACTGTCTTTACTCCATTGTATACTCTTGCCTCCTTTGTCAAATATTAATTGACCTTAAAGGTATGGGGTGATTTCTGGGCTCTCTGTTCTGTTCCATTGATCTATATACCTGTTCTTATCTAGTAGCAGGCTGTTTGGATTACAATGGCTTTGTAGTATAGTTTGATATTAGGTATTGTGATCCTTCCAACTTTGATCTTCTTTCTCAAGATTTCTGAGGCTATTCAGGGTCTTTTTTGGTTCCATAGAAAATTTTGGAATATTTGTTTATGCCATTGATATTGCAATAGGAATTGTGTTGAATCTATAGATTGCTTTGGGTAATATGGACATTTTAATGATGTTAATTCTTCCAATCCATGAACATGGTACATACTTCCACTTATCTATATCTTCCTCAATTTATTTCTTCAATAAGGAACCCATTTTAAAGAAATGGAAATGCAGCTGGGTGCATTATTAGATACCTCACCTTCCAGAAGCTGTTCACTTGATATAGTAATGGAATAGCTTTATGAAGGTTTAGCTGAGGTGACAATTTGGAAATGACTTTATCCAAGGATGAGACTTAGTACACATCCTCAAAGACTTAAAACATATGTTGTACTACAGCAGGTAGAATACCTGGGCCCAAAAGCTAAGGGTGAAAAGAGGAGTGGCCTTGCTTACCATCACTTCCAGTGGCCCACTGAGGAATTTTTGCCTCCAAAATCTGCAACACTGGACTGTGCCTATCTAGGTATCCTAGTTTCCAGAGTGGGAATTCTGGGGACATAGCCAGTGTTTCATTAAACTTTATACTCAGGCTGTCTCCAGTCACTTTAAAGTATTTGTGCCAAGAGACCAGCAGATGCCGAAATGAGTCACAGTCCTGCCATGGGTTATTGGCCCTGTTCATTTTCTGATGCTTTGCACATTAAGGATAGAGAAAAACATGTTTGGCACACAGGGGATGGACTAGAATGCTTCTTGGTACTTTGTTGATGATAAATGGACAAGTATAGCAGTCAGTTTGAGAATATTGTGGTGACTAGGGGGCTCATATTTCTCAGAGATGGTACAGTAGGCAGAATTATAACCTCCCAAGATCATACACACCCTAATCCTTGTGATGTGAATATAATGAAATACCACCATCTTGAAAAGATTGTCTTATTGGGCAAAAGGGACTTGGGATATAATCAGGGTTACTAATGGGTTGAATTTAAGATAGGGATATTATTCTGGACTTCCTGGGAGGGTCTACTGTAATCACATGAATCCTTAAAAGTGGAAAAGAAAGTAGAAAGTAAGTGGATCAGAATTTGAAACCCCACATGGGACAGCTGAGAGAACATGCATCTAAATGCAAACACAGCCAGTTACTAGCTCTGAGACCTTGGGCATGTCACTGAACCACTCCGAGCATGTTTCCTCATCTGTAAAATACAGAATATGATATCTGGTTTTTATTGAGAAATAAACTAAGCACTATAATTCACGAGAGGGGGCATACACAAGGTACTCAACAAATATTAATTTCCTTCTCTAATTCATTGAGTGCTAGTACATGTAAAAACTTATAATAAACAACACAGGGGGTACATAAAAATGTATAAGGCTTACCTTTTACAGAACTTAAAATCTAATCAGGGATATGTGACATATCTTACAGATATTTTGTATATACATACAGATATGACATTTTAGAATAGTCTTCTAGGTCTTTGCAAATTTTATCTCTATATGAAATCAATATTGGAATTAGCTCCAATATTAAAACCTTATAGTAATTCTTTTTTATTAGCATTCCTTTGCTTCCTGTATTTGGTTTTCTTTTAGTACCAAAATTTGATGAATTCAAAACCTGTGCCCAGTCTCCTCGGCATTGCACTCAGCCTTCACTGCAGGTGCAGTGTGTATAATGAATAGATCGAGGTAGGGATGTTTGTCTTCCCAGCGTGTTGTTCTGTGCAGCTGCTCCTCATAGCACTTCACTCCCAAACAGATAATTTCCCCCTTTGGGGACTCTTTCCGGAATGAGCCAAGCAGAGAGTCAGACAAATGAACCCACTGGAGATGAATAGAAAATGAAAGGGATTGGAAGGGGAGCCAGCCCAGAAACCCTGGGTCATGTCGACCAGCATCAGAGGCCTATTAGCGGGCAAGGGGAGGGCCTCACTGAATTCCAGGCACATGTGCTGGCATGAGTGCCCTTGGGAGCTGGGAACACCGGGTCCTCCTAATGTAGTGTAATTAGGAGGCCCCTGGGCTGCAAGTTGATGTCTCCCTGTGAATGCACATGGACTCACGTTCGGCCACTCTTAGGTCTCATTTCCTTACTTTCCTAGGGCGTCCACATTGCTAACGGTGTAGGCCAGACATTATCGCTGCAGCAGAGACCCTACTCATGATTTTGGCTTCTTCTTGCTGCAGACAACCATGTAGATCATGTTAGTGAGGGCTGCCTGCGAATACTTTGCTTGGCTCCAAAAGAATGTCAATATTCAGGCACGAAAACTGAAGTCAGAACACACAACAGACATCATGAGGATTTTGTAGACACCTCGCTTAGCAGGGAGAAAGTGACTTGACAGTTAATGACTATAAATAGACTATGGTAAGAGTTGTCTGTGGCCCAGCTAGGAGAGACACTTTTATTTTAGCAGTAGATTTAGCTAATAGCTAAACAGGGTTTTCATTCATGATTTTTCACACTGGGCAATTAGGTCTTACTAACGTATAAGTTTTCTAAGCAGTATATCAAGTTCCAAAAAAAGATTATGTTGAGATGTTGACTAGAATTACATTAACTATGTAGATTCATTTGGGGGTAAATTAAATCTTTAAGGTTTTGGGCCCCACAATACATGAACATGTGTATCTCTCTATTTATATAGGTTTTCTTTATTTTTTAATTTTATTTTTTGTTAATCCTTACCTGAGGATATTTTTCCATTGATTTTTAGGGAGACTGGAAGAGAGAGGGAAAGATAGAGAGAAACATCTGTGTGAGAGAAACACATCAATTGATTGCCTCTTGCAGTGCCCTGACCAGGGCCCAGGCTGGGGAGAAGCCTGTGACCAAGGTTACTGCCGTGGACTGGAATCAAACCTAGGACCCTTTGGTCCACAGGACGATGCTCTACCCACTGAGCAACACCATCTAGGGCTAGGTTTTCTTTAATAGCTGGCATAGCTTGCACTGTATTTATAGATACTTTTTTCTTTCTTCCTCTTCCTTTTCCCTTCTTTCCTTCCTTCCTTTTTTTTCACCGTTTCTATAATAAACTAGAGGCCTGGTGCACAGATTAGTGCACTGGTGGGGTCCCTCGGCTTGGCCTGTGGGGAACAGGGTGAAACCAGCTCTCTGACATCCCCAAGGCGTCCCAGACTGTGAGAGGGTGGTTCTTGGGTGGCACAACCTGGAATCGTGCTCCCTACTCTCTGGTTCCGGGTACGTCACCCGAGAACTGCAGCTGCCAAGTCACTGATGCTTGGCAGCTCCTGAGTTGAGCATCTGTCCCCTGGTGGTCATTGCATGTCATAGCTATCAGCTGGTCGGCCGGTTGCTAGGCTTTTATATATATAGACTAGAGGTCCAATGCACGAAATTCGTGCAGGGGGCTCGGCCCTTGCAGCCTCGGCCGGCCCTCGCAGCCCCATGCAGCCTCAGCTGACCCTCATAGCCCTGGCTTTGTCCAGAAGGTCATCCAGAAGGACATCCGGAAGGTTGTTTGGCTGTTCGGTCTAATTAGCATATTAGCCCTTTATTATATAGACTAGGGACCCAGTGCACAAATTCATGCAGCTTGAAAAAAACTGTGGGATGCGAGGCTGCAGTGGGCATAGGGGCAGGTCTCAGCCCATCCTCTGTGCCCCCAGCCAGCCCCTCCTGCTGTAGCCCCTGGCCCCTGTCTGCCAGCAGCCCCACTCCTGCTACTGCCGCTCCCACATGCTGATGGCAGCGGGTGCAAGCGGGGCCGGCGCCGTCAGCAGGTGCGAGCAGCAGCTGCTGCCCCAATTACCCCTGAGGACCAGGGGGAGGTGAAGAAGCCCTCAGGGGTGACCAGGGCTAGCAGCCACCACTCGCACCCGCTGCCAGTGCCTGGCACTGGTCCCGATCGCTCAGCACCAGCAGTGGTTGCAAGTGGGGCCAGCACCTGCAGCAGGTACAAGCGCCAGGAGGGACCGCAGCACGTGGGAGCAAAGAACTTTCAGTAACCATCAGAGGCTTGCCCCAATGACAGCAACCGGCTCCCCGCCTTGGTCTGGCACCCCCACTCACCTGCTCTACCATCCCGCAATGGCCGATGCCCACCATGTTCTGCATTCTGCCACCTGCTGCTGACACCCGCCATGTTCTGTGCACGCCCTCTGGTGGTCAGTGCACATCATAGTGACCGGTTGTTTGGTTGTTTGGTTGTTCTGCTGTTCGATCTATTTGCATATTATGGTTTCATATATATAATACTAGAGGCCCGGTGCACAAAAATTTGTGCACTCGGGGGGGAAGGGAGGGTCCCTCAGCCCGGCATGTGCCCTCTCGCAGTCTGGGACCCCTCGGAAGATAACGACCTGCTGGCTTAGGCCTGCTCCTGGGTGGCAGAGGGCAGGCCCAATCCCTAGGTGCAGCCCCTGGTCGGGCTCAGAGCAGGGCCAATTGGGGAGTTGGGGCGCCGCCCCCTGTCATGCACAGAGCAGGGCGGATTGGGAGGTTGTGATGCCACCTTCAGTCACACTCAGGGTAGGCTGATTGGGGGGTTGGGGCACCGCCCCCTATCACACTCAAGGCAGGGTCGATGGGGAGCTTGCGGCGCCACCCCCTGTGACGCACAGAGCAGGGCCAATCAGGGGGTTGGGGCACTGCCCCCCCCCCCCCCCGTCACGCACAGAGCAGGGCCCATCAGGGGGTTGGGGAGCTCCCCCCTGTCACACACAGAGTAGGGCCAATAGGGGAGTTAGGGCACCACCCCCTGTCACACACAGAGCAGGGCCGATCAGGGGGTTGGGGCGCCACCACTGTCACACTCAGGGCAGGGCCGATGGGGAGGTTATGGCTCTACCCTGTCACACACAGAGCAGGGCCTGTGTGTGTGGGGGGGGCGGGTTGGGGCGCCACCCCCTGTCACACACAGAGCAGGGCCGATCAGGGGGTTGGGATGCCACACCCTGTCACACACAGAGCCGCAGGGCGATCAGGGGGTTTTGGCGCTGCACCCTGTCATGCTGATCTGGTGCCAGGAGACCTCTCGGCTCCGCTGATCCCGGTGCTGGGAGGCATATTACCCTTTTACTATATAGGATAGAGGCCTGGGGTCAGGCTGGTTTTCCCTGAAGGGTGTCCTGGATCAGGGTGGGGGTCCCCACTGGGGTGCCTGGCCAGCCTGGATGAGGGGATGATGGCTGTTTGGAGCTGGTCACACACCCTTCAGGGTGGGGGTCCCCACTGGGGTGCCTGGCCAGTCTGGGTGAGGGGCTGAGGGCTGCTTTCAGGCTGGCGGTTTTGACTGAAGCTCCCAACCACTCCTTTTTTTCTTTTTTTTTTTTCTTCTGGGCCAGCTTTAGCTCTGGCTCTAGCTCTGAGGCTTCCGCTGCTGGTTTGTTTGCATTCTATAATCGAAACAATGTATAACTTCAGCTCTGAGATCCCAGCCGGCTATATTTTTTACAAAGTTTCAAACTGCCAGCTCAGAGGCCGGCAAGGCAGGTGGGGAACGTTGCAGCCTGCAGTCACTGGAGCAAGCAAGCCTCATGTTCGCTTCCAGCTGCCTGGCTGCTGGCCGCCATCTTGGCTGACAGTTAATTTGCATAAGGATATGCTGATTAGCCAATGGGAAGGGTAGCGGTCGTACGCCAATTACCATTTTTCTCTTTTATTAGTGTAGATAGATAGATGGTATGTTTTAGTCTGTTTTTAGAGATGCTATTAATTTTGGTTACAACAACCTTACAGAGCTCTCTTTTTATATCCAATCGTTTGCTCAATCTCCTTGCTTTTCTTTGTAGATAATCATATCATCTTCACAATCTGTCTTTTCTCCCCAAATTGAAAATTTAAAAAAAATTATTTGTCTTGTCTTGATTCACTAGCTAAGAGCTTCAGTCCAAAATTGCATAGTCATTGATAATGTCTTCCTACTGATTCTAAAGGAAATGCCTTCAATATTTTACTAGTCAATGTCTATTTCCTGATACAGCTTTTAACAGGTTAAGATTTTCTCTTTTTATATTTACCTCAGAGTTTTATTATCAATACATTAATTAATACTTAATGTTGAATTTATTACATCAGAATTTCATTCTAATAAAATATACTGCATTGTTGCCTTTTTTCCAGATTAAGTAAGATATAGCTTTTTCTATCTATAAATTATTTTTATATCTGGCCTTTGCATTAGCCTGTGATTAATTTCCTGGAAATACCTCCAGTTGCATATGGTACTTTTTGTTTGTTTGTTTGTTTGTTTCTAGAGAGTGATATCCCAAATGGTTATGACCACAGATTATTTCTTCTGTAAAACTGAAACACTTTTGTTTTATACTTGTAAATCTTTAAGTGTGGGTAAAACACATGTACACCCTGCAAGTTTTGGCTAATTATATTGCTTTTAGAGAGAACAATTCAAAAGTCAGAATTTTAAGGTAAGCTGTAATGCCATATTATTTTCAAATTCATGAAAATTTGATAAATTTGAACCTGTATCTTTGGATATTCAGAATGCCGCTTTTGCTGAAATGGTATGAAGTAATGGAGAACAAGCTACAATGAGAGAAGCAGCTAATTTCTCCTTTTCCTTTGGCTCTATTTATAAATGCCGCTCGGGTACTGCATCCCTGGAATTGTAGATTAATTGTAGTTATTCCAAGATGTGGAATCCTTTCCTGAATTTTGCTTATTGAGAGCAGAATTAGAGTTAACCTTTTTGCAACTATTCACTTATAAGGAACCCTGTTTTAATTAGCTAGATAACTATTGGAGTGCCCTATAAAACAAAACAGAAAACAAATAAAAAAGCTTAGAGAGGATTTATTTTTTGTCCTCCCCCTTCCTCAAAAGAGGAAGAGAAATAATTAAATTTAATTCAAATTAGTACTCTAAGTCTTAGTTACTTTCTCCTTGGAGTTCAGGTCCAGTTATTTTGGTATGAAAGACAGAACCTCCTCAGTGTCTTATTTCCTGGCTGGTTTATTGGTCCAGTGGGATCATGTGCTGGGATATCTACCCTTGTCATTTTTGCTGAGAGCAGATTGTATCCATGTATATAAATTAGTCACTATGGACATTAAATTCTAAAAATTGCCTGGGTAGTAGAAAACACCAATCTAAAATACAGTCAAATTTCCATTGACCTACTTCCTACATTTCATGTAAAATTGATGACAATGGTAGAGTAGAACATGAAAGCTTCTAGCCATGTCAGTAACACATTGGTCCTTATTGAAGTTCTTGGAAAAGAACAAATAACCACGTATTTGCCGCTTTCTCTTTTTATAGAAGTTTCAAATCAACCTCTAAGGGAAATGGAATAGCCTTAGACTCCGTTACAAGTTAGGTAAATCTCTACCACCCGTACCCCTGCTAACAATTTAGGAACTATGTCTCCTACAATTTCCAGATCAATGACTAATGAACTCACTAGAGATATCAGCTTGTCTTCCAAGTTATTTTATTAGTTTGTAAGTGAACAGTTATACATCCTTGCTTCTCAGCATAGAGTGCTGTCAGGCCTTTATCTGCACAGGATCTCACCTAAGATGTGCTTACTCTAGGCTACTAAGAGAGTAGCTGCTGGGACACCAAGCAAGGTAGGGTATTGACAAACCCATAAACCTCAAATATGCCACAGCAATGTCTATTTTTCCTTGGAGTTTACATCTCTATTAACAAAGAGCTTATTCTGGCAATCCATTTGCTTCTGTTTACAGGAATGTTTATAACATTAAGATTATGGAGCAGATTTGGAAAAGAAAAAACAACAAGACAGAAATACTAAAAGTAATTTTCTAAACATATAAAACCTATGACAAAAAAAAAATACCAAAAAAGCAAGTAAGAGGCATCTTTATCATTCGTGGGGCTGACAAGAAACAGAGTGCACATTCAAACTGGTTGACTTGAGGAGATTTTAATGCATGGGCTCTGTACAAAGATGTGGGGAAAACATTTAAGGGAGAGAATAAAGTTAGAGAAGTAACATGGTGATTAACAAGGAAGGAGAGAGACATGACTACTTCTAGGCTGATGGTGGCATGGGTGGAAACAGTTAAATCCTGGGAAGAGGTAGCTGCATAGAGAAGATCTTAGTACAAGAGCTGTGTCCTTCAGGTAGGGACGCAACAAGCCTATGTTGATACAAGATTACACAACCCCTGCAGGTGAGCTAATTCTCTAAGATGCTGCACCACCGATTTGTAAAAGGAGGCACATCAAACTCTCAATCAAAATTAACTTAGAAATCAGAGAATAAATGCTCCAAGAGATAGAATAATAATAGTGAGTGAAGATAATTATGAAGAATTATTTATGAATATAATGATAATATTGCCTTAATAATTTTAGGCAATGAGGATCAGGCATCTTCATTTAATAAATGCAAACTTGAGGGGAAGAAAGCATTAATTGAATCCTACTGCCTAAATAACTTAGTTAAATAAAAGATCAGAATGTTAATTCCCTGGAAAAGGACAGCTACCCTGGTCTAACTTGTTAAGGACGAAGCTACAGCAAGGATCACCTGGCTCCTTCCTTATGTACCTAGTAGAGTTGGAAAATTATAGAACAAAAGTACTGTTGGTGTAAATATATGTCACTATATATAGTCATGCACTGGGTAATGATATTTGGTCAATGACAAACCACATATATGATGATGGCCCCATTAGATTATTAGGGAGCTGATAAATTCCTATTGCCTGGTGATGTTGTAACATCATAGTGCAATGTATTACTCACATAGTTGTGATGGACCTGATATAAACAAGCCTACTGCGCTGCCAGTTGTATAAAAGTACAGCACATACAATTATGTACGACACATGATATGTGAAATTGTTAATAAAAGACTATATTACTGGTTTATGTATTTACTATTCTGTTTATTGTTATTTTAGAGAGTACTGTTTCTCTTTATAAAAAAAGCTTTCTGTAAAACAGTATGCTGTGTTATGACTGTAGCAGCCTCATCTAATATTTACCATGTCTCTTGATTGCATCATATTCTCTTGTTTGACTTAATCTCATGTTGTTTTATAAATTTACTGTAGGCTTAGTGTGTGGTGTTTATAAAGTCGACAGTAATGTTCAGTAATATACATCCTCAGCCTTCACATGCACTCACCACTCACCACTAACGCCCCAGAGCAACTTCTAGTCCTGCAAGCTCCTTTCATGATAAGTGCCCTGTACAGTTGCACTGTTGTTGTTTGTTCTTTACCATGTTTTTATTGTACCTTTTCTATGTTTAGATGCACAAATACGTACCATTGTGTTACAATTGCTACAGTTTTCAGTATAATACCATTCTGTGCAAGTTTGTAGTAAAGAACAATAGACTATCCCATATACTAGTAGCCAGTGTGTATTAGGCTATACCATCTAGGTTTGTATAAGTGCACTGTGATGTTTCCACTAAGATAATGATGCATTTTTCAGATGTATCCCCATCTTTAAACAGAGCATGACTACACTGTAGAATTAACCAAAGCACCTGCTAGAAGTGGCATTGAGAATGGTGGTGCTAAACTAATTAAAAATTAAACAACAGCAATTAAAACCAGGGATGTCTCAAGAAAACACTCAAACTGTATTGATAAGATGTCTTCCTAAAATATTTGGGAATTCCCAAAGTCCATGTGCCTTTTAGGAACTTTGCTATGTTGTTTTAATGTTGCCAGGAAGTAGCAGTAGATTAGTGAAATAGTTCCTTCAGTAAACTCTAGTAACATGCAACTTTTTGTAACTATTCATAACATACTTAGCAGTTCACAAATAAGTAACTCTCAGTTCCACTTACAAATGAAAACTCAGTTCGCATGAACTCACAGATCACCTGACCCTCTTCACCAAGATGTGTCTGTAACTCCATTGATTTGAAAATACGGTGAGTAAAAATGAATCAGAAAGGCTTCCTAGGGACATGTGATTGCTACAGGGTGCCCTAGGCTACACCTCGCTGAAGATAAACTCAATGAATTTAATGTTTCGGCAACCCCTGCCAAAGATCACAGAGTTATTTGTCATTTTGAGGTCAGGCAGTTTCACACAAATGTGACATTGACTTTGCCTTAGACTTTGCTTACGATACCAGATAAATGTAAAATTGGGAGATTACGGAGTTGTCAAAGGGCAACTAAAACAATTGAAGTGATTGTTTTCTATAAAGTGGGTTTTGATGAAACATCTTGACAAAGGCCAGTTCAGGCCACTCTCCTTCCAAACTCTAATCTTTTGAAACCAGGAAGCCACGGGCCCGGTGTCATTCAGAAGTTTCACCAGGCTCCTTTAATAAAGTCTCCCCTGAGCCAGGCATTCAAGTGCAGGCCACATAATGGTGATTTCACAGCGAGGTGCTGCACACTCTGAGTGATGTTGCCATTGGTGCAGTTCTCAGCCGGGCAGCTCTTCTGCCCAGTGGCTACAATTTCACTGATCAGTCACTTTAACTTAGCTTCGCCACTCTCAGACATTTAATAATTCATTTGGCAGGTGCACAGTACACAGATATTTAAGAAATTCCAGAATTTTGGAAGAATTAAAAAATTCACTGATTGTTTATTTGCTTCTGGATGGTGACATTTAATTTGGAGATTGAAGAGGATTTACTAGTTCCAAACTGATTACACTACAAAGATTTTTATTGTTTCATTTTTATTCTTCTTTTTTTTTTGTGGGGGGAGGAGGGAATGGCTCCATTCCTTTGGTCTATCCTAGGATATCAATAGGTTGTTCAGATGTGGCTGGTTATTAGACTATAGCGGTAGCCTCGTTAAACATAGAAACATGTTTAAAGACATAGATTAGTCCCTTGCAGAAATATCTGTCTCAGATATTGTGGCTGACAGAGCTAACTGATGACACAGAGACTTAATTCTGATTTTATTTTCTTAATTGTTATACCTATAAGTGAGTATGTACATATATGTAGCTGCATTGTCTAGATTCATTCATTAGTTCTGCTACTAATAAGCATGATAATCTTGGAGAAAGCAAGTAAACCTCCCTGTACTTTACCAATAACTTGGGGGTACTAATAATACTTTCCTTGTATTTCAGGAGAGTAATGGTGCTAACCTCATTATTTAATCATATGTGTGAAATAAATTAAAGCAGTGGTAAGCATATAGTAGGCCCTTAATGAATGTTAACCCATTATTAGAATTATCCTCACTTTTGAATAAACATATATTTATCATTTGTTAATTGCTTTCCTATATGACCACACATGTTTGCTTCTGTTTTATTTTTAATATATTTTTCTTAAATTGGCAATACATTAAAAATTAAAACACTAAGCAATGTATGATGAAAAATAAGTTTTTTTATCCCCACAGTGCACCAATTGCTATTTCATCCAGTGATATTTTATGCTAAAATCCATGTATTTAATCTTCCATTTAGAACTTTAAAAGAACACGGTGAATACAAAGAGAAGAACACTGTTCAAAAGGAAGATGTTGTTTAATCTAATTTTTTGTTTATAATAATATAGTAATATTGGAAAAAACTGTTTTGATAGACTACTTGTTATGTAGCAACATTATTCTAATACTATATTTACAAATGCATTATATCATTCAATGATTATAATAATTCTGTGAGATAGGTGCATTATCAACCAGAGTTTACAGATAAATCATGTTGTAATCATAACCCAGCTGGAATTAAACATTATGCACTTAGATTTAAGTTTCCAAAGTGTATAATAATCCAAATACCTTGTATTTTTCTCTTTGAAATAAATCTTACATTTTATCTTTGTTTTCTCTTCCCTTTTAAATACCACCTACTACTTAATGTTAAAAATAACCCCAATCTAGACGCCTTGTCCAGCCTCCAATTCATTCTACAGTCCACAGTTTACATGTTCCAAAATTCCAGTTTTACCAAGTAGCTTGTTTACTCAGAAGGCTTCACTGACTCCCCTCTGCCTAGATGATCAATGACAAACCAGTCATTCAACTTCCAAGGTCTTTCTTGATCTGCCTAAATCTAAAGTAGCAACCTTGATTCCCGTACATGCCTAGATTGGCTCAAGTAGTAAAGGTTACTCAACAATTTCTTTATCACACAACTAACAAATATAGTTAAGCAATTCTCCTTAAGATGTGGAATGAGGGGATTTAATCTTTCAGCTTGGGTTATTTGGGTAGTGCAAAACAAAATTTTCTGGCATCTACATTTTAAAAATTTATTTGGAGATATTGATTAATTCCTGCTTGAGGAATTGGAATTGGGAGCAAATACACATTCTGATTAGACATTTCCTGGGAGCCATAGCTGTACCATGGCTATATCCCTCATCAAGCTGATCAACTCTTGGTGTTCAAGTTTAAAATGTGTCTAAGAGTCCTCCCCAGCCTTGGATACCAGTACCTGATTTTAAGATAAATTTACCCTGTAGTTGGAATAATGGAAAACAGAGAGCATCTTAGGAGTCACAAAATCATCTGCTACCAGAGATTTTACAAAGAGGCCTGTCTAAGAAGAATCACATTGTTAATAATTTCTTCTGTTATGATATTTCACATTTTTTTTGAAGAACAGATTGCCTGACTAGGTAATTTATTTCCTTTCCAGTAAGGCAGTACTGCCTTGTCTGAAAACAGAGAAATCTTATCCATTCCTTCATTTTCTTATTTTTTAAAAAATGTATTTTTATTGATTTCAGAGAGGAAGGGAGAGAGAGAGAGAGACATCAATGATGATAGATAATCATTGATCAACTACCTCCTGCACACTCCACACTGGGGATTGAGGCCACAACCTGGGCATGTGCCCTGACAGAAAATCAAATTGTGACCTCCTGGTTCATCGGTCAACACTCAATGACTGAGCCACACTGTGCTGGGCTATCCATTCCTTTTATTATTATTTTTTCATTTATTTTAAATTAGACTGTTTTGAGATCCCCAAATGCTGGGATTGTGTTTCATTCATCATTTTATCCCCATTGCCAACTGCATTTTCTGGCACCAGAGAAATGGGTTTTTGTTTGTTTGGTTGGTTTTTCTTTGTTTGTTGTTTAGTAAAAGAATGTGTTCATGAACTGTTTTCCTGAAAAGGGGGCTTTGACTATCAACTTCTTAGATGTGGGTCTAGGTTGCTTCAAATTTTCTGACACTAGAGAATTCTATTAGTACCAATTTAATAAGTTTGATAGTATAATGTAAAAAGATAATTTTTGGCCTCTTAGCAAAGCCCAGGGATCTACTGGACCAGATATAATTGCTTCCAACCCATGCTGGTAATATAACTTGTGTTGTACATGAAGTGTCTTCTTTGAGGCCCAAATGTTCCCTGGTGCAGTGCAGTATAGTGCTCAGAAGTGTACTTCTGAGCACAGGGGCCAATACACGTTGTGTTTGCTTTGATCTGTAGTGTCTGTAAATCATTTTATTTTAACCTCCCAGTGATCAAGCTCAACAGAAAAACTGAGGTCATTAGAGGAGCTTCTTTGATCTTAAACAGAATTTTTTATTTGTTTTTCTTGAGGGGAGGCTTGAGTTCAGAAACAGGGAGGAAAGAAGGGCAGATGGTTAGTGTTGAAGGGAGTTCAAAAGAGTAAAGGAAGACATTAGTAGATCAGGGTAAAATAATGTCACAGGAGCATTTGTGTTCAGCCAGTGTTTCCTGAACACAAATACAGATAGGCAATACATTAAAAATTAATGTATTAATAATCTTGGAGAAAGCAAGTAAACCTCCCTGTACTTTACCAATAACACAGATAGTGTTTCCTATCTCCTCGATATTTTCTATAAGACTCAGTGCTGCCCTTTGAATTCCCTTGGTACCTAAGGAAGTCATGACTTTCCTTCTATTTTCATATTTAAGCTTGTCTTCAGGACATAGTAAAATAACTCCATGCTAGAGTAATAACAACCTACTTCCTTTCCAAAGAGATTTTCATGTTAATTGAGGAGAAACTTAGGGTGGATGAAGAAATAAAATGCTCCATATAATGTTTCAGACAACTGTGAAGTAGGTGAGAGGGATTTTAGTAAACATGAAGAGAGGCCTGACCTAGGCGTTGGTAACATGAGACACCACAGACAGTCTGCTGGTGGTAATGCTACTTCCGCTGTAGAGCCCAACAGCTGTCTTCCACAAGCTCACTGGACTCCTAAGAGTTGGAAGCAGTACTGGTTTGTTCTTGGGGTTTTCTTGACCTGTATAGTGAAGATTATCCAAAACGATTACACCTCTGAATTCAGATACTTTCATAAGGTAGCACCCATTTAGTATGTTTGATCGTATAAAGTGAAAATTGACCCTGATCATCTCAGTTCACTCTTTCCTTTGATGCTCCCGTCTTCTCTATGACCAGTGGCACTTTGCAGATATCGTACTTCATGAAGTACTTCATGCTTAAATTGTCTTCAGTTTTTTTGATACCCAAATTACTAAGATTTTGTCTTTTTTGAGAATAGGGGTCATATTATTGTCATACAATATGATATGATACAGACTGGCACATAGGAGTTGCTCAGTAAATGTTTGGATAAGTTAATGAAATGAGCCCTTTCCATGGGCGAAGTAGTACCATGGGGGGAAAAGTGAAAAAAAAAAGGGCTAAAACTCCTTTAGCACGAATATAACTGCATCTTTGGATAAGCATGATGCATCAAGGGCTAGACTTACGAAGGACTTTATTTTTACCTCCTGGAGACTTAAAATTCTCTCTGTTGGGCTATTTCTTCCTCTGATCTATTAAATTCTTTCTTCCTCTGATCTATTAAATTCTAGTCACTTGAAAGTGAGATATTATTCTACAGTCGGTAAATAAAATGTTCATTCTTGTGTTATAGTCAAACTTTAAACTTTTTTTCTATTGATATGAAAAGTGTGGTAGAAATTAAGAACATGTTCAAAAATGATGGGAATATATCAGAAAGACATAGAGAAGCCATCTTGAAATGGTTCACATTGGCCAAATCTAGTACAATTTGAGCATCAAAACAAATGATGACAATATCATAATGCAACACACTGAATAAAATGATAATATGCAAGTGCACTGTATATATAATAAATTAATAAGTAAGTAAATAAAGGGAAAAGAAAGGTATTTAGAGTGCAATGTTAACCAATAAGCAACATCTGCCTGACAGGCTTAATACCCATGCATTCATTCAGTGACAGCAAATGTGTTGTATGTTATGAGCTGATAACTCATTGCAACTAATTTTCTCACTGTTATGAAATGTTATCAGGAAGATTGCATAACAGTAAACTTTTAGCTTTTCTTTCTTTTTACTTCCCCCTGACAGAGAGAGGGAGAAATGAGAGAGATATATTTATTATTTGAAAAACAACTTCTGCACATAAAAAATTTTTCAGTTATTAAAGTTTAAAAATAAATTTTAGTAAATAACAATAATTATGTTATATTTAAAAAATTTTAAATCACCTATTTGGATCAGCCCCTTTATAGCCTTGTTTTGCCTTTCCAAATGAGTTATCAAGATAAAATTGTTTCTAACTGAGCAGGAATTAGGCTTCCAAAATTGCATTTACTGACAAAATAATCAATAAAGATCACCTAATTCTCTCTAGTGTACTTTTGTGCTTTTAATAACCACAAGAAATAACTTGTTATGCCAGGGCTGAAGTTGATGAGGCAAATATTTTGTAATGAGTTTTTTAATATTAAAAAATTATTTTGTATTATAATGTAAATTGTTCATTTCATTATACCTTGGCGCATATATATATATATATATATATATATATATATATAATTAACTTCTTCTTTAGATATTTTCAAAAAATGACTGTGCTGGTACTACTGTAAGAGTTCCTAATGAGTCATATGCTGTAATTATTGTAGTATTTAATTTATAAATGGTATTTGTTTTTTTATAGAAATTGTCCATTTAACAAGTAATAGTATATATATTCTGCACAAGCAAAGGGAGTTGGTAATAGTGATAAATTGACAACCAAAAAAATTCCTTTTACATCAAGGTTTCCCTTTCAATGAATATATTTGGTACATCAGAAACAATCATTTACTGGAAGCACGTAGGTAAAGCATGTGTGCAGAATTTCAGTTGAATTTTAATTGAGCTCTGCAGGGTTCCAGAAGTGAAGCCGCTTGCTAAACCTCAGGACTCATCTTCTCTATTTCACCACTGACTTTCCCATTCTTTACTCATAAGTTTTCCCATACTTTTGCATTAGGAAAAATGATTTGCAAAATTATTCCAAGCTATGAGCATCTTTATGGTATCACTTCATTTTTTCTACATTTTAGAACCTGTTCTTATGGCATGATCTGAGAAAGGTATTTCAGGAGGGCTATAAGTTTAGCATATGTATATGACAAGTATATTTTATTCCTTCTTTTTTCTTCTTTGTTTTCACTGTTCTGTGCTGCTAGCGAAGTAAATAAGTTGATGGATCAGAAAGTGTGGACAAAGATTTATTGGAACAACTTATTTATTAATAAACTAACCCAGGTACCTAGCTGTTTGCTATTGTATTAAAATGGGTTTTCTACCTCAAGGATTTATTTTTATTGTGAGACTGAATGTTTTTTAAAAATACAAAGAAATGTTGCTATAATAGTAATTTTCAAAAAATGTTGGAGTAGGTTTCTTACATAAAGAAATTGTTTAAATGCAGATTTAAGAGACAGAGTTTGAATAGGTCTAGGACCTTCATTTTGTCTATAAGTGTATAAAATGAATGGGTTGGACCACATATTCTCGTGGCCTCTTTAAACTCAAATATCTTTTGGATATTGGTATTTCTAATTTTAAAATGTATGTTTCTTCTTAAATTCTCAAGTTATTTTGCTTAAGCCTGGGAGCAATTATTCATTTGATGACTACAATTTGATAAAGCCATTTCAAAATAGGGAACTTTATGGAAAACTTATTATGAGCAAAGAATGATAAAGAAATATTCTTATAGATCAGGTCAAGTATATTTTTATATTAAAATTACTGGATTTGGACAAGGTCTTACATAGTATGTCATGTAGAAAACCTTCTTGCTGGTCTTGTGAGCTGACCTGTGTTCTCTCGGGAGGTGGTCTTCATAGCTCAGACTTGGACTCTTCTGTTTTTGGAGCCAGGGACCACCACTCGACCATTTGTGATTGAAACATGAGTTCTACTGCAAACACTGAGAATCCATCTAAAATAAATGGCCATAGTAATAAGAAACCTGAAAGGATGTTGCAGTACGAATCTTGTTAGCAGGCCAGGTTCCACAGAGCAACACTTTGCAGTCAGTAATTTATCTCCAGGAAATGAATTAACAGCTCTCTTAATATTTAGAGTTTTTTTTAATAAAAATGCTCAGAAAATTTTAAAAATATACAGTTAAGAAAAAGTGTGTGTTTTTTCTCAAGGTATATTTTATCCTTGTTACTACAGGCTTAAATTTAATATTTAACACCCTACCTTTGAAATTTATTAGTATTGAAAAAGAGAATGTGGTTCGCTCTATTTCTCTAAAAAACTAATTGGATTGCACAGAACTACTGCTATCTGCATGCTATTTGGACAACATATATATTGTCTTGTCATTCAGGAATATTTATAAGTTCTACTTCTCTTTTATTTATACTGAAAGGCTGGCTAAGGGCACAGATTTGAACTCCAATAAACCTGAGTCAAATAATCAGTTGGCTAATCACTAGTTGAGTGATTTCAGGGCAATTACTGGAAAGGAAAATGGCCAAGTTGAAAGAGGAAGATATTGTTCTCAGTGAAGTATCAAAGATTATTGATTATTAGAGACAGAGGTATTTATTGATTACTAGAGACAGAAGCATTTAGCTTCTTAAAAATGTTTGTTAAAATATTAAAAGTTTGCTTTTTTTCTACTTTTGTTTGGATTTATTTGCTTTTTTAAACTTATCACTGGTAAATGGCTTAGTGATATTGAAAGCAGGCTAAATTATTAGGTCTTTGTTTTTCCACAGTAGATTCTACAGTGCCTTGGAGTAAGAAAGAATGTGGAAGCAGGGGGGTTTTGTGTGGTTTTAAATTTAATTCTTCAATTTTAACACTTAGTATGTCCTATAACTCTGCAGTAATTTGGTAATTATTTATGCAGTTGTTTGTCATTTAATAAAGCAGCTTAAGTGGTTTGGAAATATTCTTCATTTTTATGCTGTATCAGTATTATGGATGGCTATGAGTGGTGTTTGTGCTCATGCCACATCATCTTATTTTAATATATACACTTCGCTATTTCTGACTTGATTGTTCATCCCAAGAGCACATCACCTGACTATTGATTTGAAGTGATGGCCTTCAATAACCTTTATCTTTTACTTCTCATTCTTTGCTGCTGGGAATATGACTCATCTGTATTTTACCTTATTCTGTATTCTGTTACAAGAAGCTGGCCTAGGGAACAGTGTCTGATTTTGGATTCTCCCCACTGAGCATTGTTCATGGTCATACGTCAATTATAAATCAGGGTCAACTTCAACACAATTGCAAGAGCTGATTACAGATAAGAGAGTTGCAATAGCTTGTTGCTTGTCTTTGGTGCCCAAAGCTATTAATTATTAGAAGAAAACAATGTGGTTTTATTAAAGCAAGCATTTTTATAACAGTAATATTCTTGTCTCAGATCAGTAAATAACATGTCTTTGGGCATGTTTGTGAGTAGAAGCTTCAAACCAGTTTGATAACAGACTATATGGGATGTCCCAGGAAATTCACTCTTGCCATGAAAGACCAGGGATGACTTTAATTTAAAAGAGACACATTGTATTTTTTTCCCCTCAAAGGATATTGGAGACTATCCTGACCTTAAATGATGCCTCCTGTATAAAAGGATCTCAGTTCAGCTGAATAGCCAGGCTACAAACAAGCAGTTATCTTTCCCATCTGTAACTTGCCATCTCAGTTCCTCTCTTAAAAATAACATGTCTGAGTCTGTCTCCTTGATAGTTGGACTAAGTGACTTATAGGCATGAGCGCAGCAGAACTGGCATAACGAATGCTCAGCCGCTTAGCTTTTTCCTCCACCTCACCCCAGGTAAAACAGGGAACATTAAGCTGGATCTTCCAATTCTGTTCTCATTTCTGCCCTCAACATAGAGCATAGGCACTATGAAAAATGAATGAGCAAAAGAATAATGAAAGGAGACACTGTTTCTGTCAGTGTCTCTAAATACAGAGAGAATGGATTTCAGGAACACGTAGAACCCTGACAACTGACCAGAACTCTGACATCACTGCCTCCTGAAGCAAAGTCAGTACTTGGTTCTTTTTCCACTAATGATCCAAAAACATTGTGATTTTTTTCCAACAAGAAAAATGACATTGTTTTCTCCTTATGATAAAATACATTTTTCTCTTCAAAGTACAAAATAGTCTTCCTTTAAATAGATATTAATCTAATGTGTCATTTTGAAACAGACCTCAGATCCAGGACATCTTTGCCTTGAAGAATACCGACAGCTCCTAAGCAGATAGCTTCTGGGCTGTCATACTTAATATTCTTCGGATATTCCTTTACTAGTAAAAAAATTCAGATGAAGGAGTACATTTATCAGAGTTGAATTTTATAGTTTGGACACATTAAATGCTTTATTAAATTTAGATTTGATGTACTTTCCAATAATGAAAAAAAATCAGTTTTTCCAATTACCCTCGCTGGGTAACAGGGGAACTCCCAAATGCCAAGTGTCTAATCATTTCCATAGTGGTGAGTGATGGAGGACTCTTAGGTATCAGGGTAGTTTTATTAGACAGAAAACACATACTTTTCTGAGACGTTATTGTTTTATTTTTTGGTTAAAAGCAGAGCTCACTTTATTAAACTAGCACTGTTTTGTCATATCAGCAGTAACTGTAGGGAGAGTAAGTTTAATTCTTACACAAGCAATTTAATGCAGTTGTCATTAATATCAAGCAAGTAAATGTTGGGCTTTATGCTGCCCTGGTTTCTAAATAAAGAGGCATCAGATTGTACCTTTGGAGAATAGAAATCCATGCCTTATTTAGCCCTCAGAGGATGACAAGAGAAATAATTGACTCCTTCCCTTTGAAATCTTCCAGCAAGGATTATTTGCTCTTCAAAATGTTCATAGAAATGGAAGTCTCTTGTTATAACAAGAAGAACATGAAGATAAAAACCAAAGTTTCCTTTTATCCTTTTACTATATTATAGCAGTTGGAAGTCATTATAGTCCTTGTCATTACATTTAGACAAAGTGTGCCAACTGTTTCCAATGAGATTCTGTAGAAAGAGACGGGAAGTTTTCTTTGGGCAAGCATTTCTGGGAGAACTTTAAGGAAAGTAAAAAAATTAAAAATGGAAAACAGGATGGTTTTTCGTACCAACCTTAAGCATGGTATTTTTCTTGCCTCACTTGGAGTTACCTTCTTGACTTCACAGTGGTGATTTAATAATAAAATTCAGAGATTCAATACAATCCAAGAGCTACAAGAGGCTCTAAGACAGTGGTTCGCAACCTGTGGGTTGCGACCCCTTTGGGGGTCAAATGACCTTTTCTCAGGGGTCGCTTAAGACCATCGGAAAACACATATATAATTACATTTTGTTTTTGTGATTAATCACTATGCTTTAATTATGTTCAATTTGTAACAATGAAAATACATCCTGCATATCAGATGTTTACATTACGATTCATAACAGTAGCAAAGTTACAGTTATGAAGTAGCAACGAAAATAATTTTATGGTTGGGGGTCACCACAACATGAGGAACTATATTAAAGGGTCACGGCTTAGGAAGGTTGAGAACCACTGCTCTAAGATCTAGTCTAGTCTGCTTGGGATATATATATATGTATACATATATACACACATACACACATATATATACATATACATATACATATACATATCCTATCTAATAATAGAGAAACATGGTAATTAACCATAACTTCGCTACTTTTCCCATTGGCTAATCAGCGAGATATGCAAATTAACTGCCAACCAAGATGGCGGCCGGCAGTCAGGCCCCTGAAGCAAATAGGAGGCTTGCTCCAGTGACGGAGGAATCCAATGTTCCCCATCTGCCGCTGCTGGGCTCTGAGCTGCTCTCGAAGAAACATTATTGCAAATATAGAAGGTAAACAATCCCCAGAAACCTGCTTTCAGTCAGCTGGGATCTCAGACGTGGAGTCGCAACAAAGTTTCAAATACAGAAGGTAAACAAAGCCCAGAAACCTGCTTTCAGCAGTCGAGGTCTCAGAGCTGGAGCCAAGCCTCAGAGTTAAAGCTGGCTCTCAGCTCCAGTGACAGGCATAGAAGGTAAATAAATCCCAGAATAAAAAAAAAAGTAAAAAAGGAGAGGTTGGGAGCTTCAGTCACCCGCCAGCCTGAAAATGGCCCTCAGCCCCTCACCCAGACTGGCCAGGCACCCAAGTGGGGACCCCCACCCTGAAGGGGGTGTGACCAGCTGCAAACAGCCATCATCCCCTCATCCAGGCTGGCCAGGCACCCCAGTGGGGACCCCCACCCTGATCTGGGACACCCTTCAGGGCAAACCAGCCAGCCCCCACCCGTGCACCAGGCCTCTATCCTATATAGTAAAAGGGTAATATGCCTCCCAGCACTGGGATCAGCGGAGCCGCAAGGCCTCCCGAACCCAGGATCAACGGAGCAGCGAGGCCTCCAGGCACCAGGATCAGTGGAGCCCTGAGGCCTCCCAGCACCAGGATCAGCGGAGCAGTGAGGCCTCCTAGCAAAGGGATCAGCTGAGCAGCGAGGCCTCACTGACCCGGTGTCAAGCAGAGCCGCGAGGCCTCCCAGCACTGGGATCAGTGGAGCCTCGAGGCCTCCTGGCCCCTGGAGCAGCGTGACAGGGGGCAGCGCCCAAACACTCTGATCGCTCTCCAGCTCTGTATGTGACAAGGGGCGGGGCCACAACCTCCCTATCCACCCTGCTCTGTTCATGACAGGGGAAGGCACCCTAACCCCCTGATCGGCCCTGCTCTGTGCCTGATAGGGGGGAGCTCCCCAACCCCCTGATCGGTCCTGCTCTGTGTGTGACAGGGTGCAGCGCCCCAACCCCCCCATGGGCCCTGCTCTGTGTGTGATGGGGTGGAGCCGCAACCTCCCCATCGGCCCTGCCCTGAGTGTGACGGGGGGAGTGCCCCAACCCGCTGATCGGCCCTGCTCTGTGTGTGACAGGGGGCGGTGCCCCAACTCCCCTATTGGCCCTGCTCTGTGGGTGACAGGGGGCAGCGCCCCAACCCCCTGATCCGCCCTGCTCTGTGCGTGACGGGGTGGTGTCGCATCCTCCCCATCGACCCTGCCTTGAGTGTGACAGGGGGTGGCACCCCAACCCCCCAATCGGCCCCACCCTGAGCGTGACTGAGGGTGGCATCGCAACCTCCTAATCCGCCCTGCTCTGTGCATGACAGAGTGTGGCGCCCCAACTCCTCAATCGGCCCTGCTCTGAGCCCGGCCAGGGGCTGCACCTAGGGATTGGGCCTGCCCTCTGCCACCTGGGAGCAGGCCTAAGCCAGCAGGTTGTTATCTCCCGAGGGGTCCCAGACTGTGAGAGGGCACAAGTGGGGCTGAGGGACACCCCCCCCCCCCGCCAGTGCACAAATTTTTGTGCACCGGGCCTCTAGTATTATATAAAAGGCTAAGCACCCCTCTGATGGGCCGACTAGATGGTAGGTATGATGTGCACTGACCACTGGGGGCAGACTCTCAACTCAGGAGCTACCAAGACTTGGCAGCTGTGGTTCCCAGGTGATACACCCCAAAACCAGAGAGAAGGGAGCCTGATTTCGGGGTGCATCACCGAAGAACCACAATCCAGGACCCTCGGGGGATGTCAGAGAGCCAGTTTTGGACTGATCCCCATAGGCCAGGCCAAGGGACCCCACCTGCCTGAGAGACCTCGCTCACACCCCAGATGCCCTTCGAGCCATGGCGCCAGGTGCGGCTGGCCGGGGAGGGACTGCAGGCGGTTGGTTCCAGGGCATGTCCAGCCAGTCTCATCCAGTCCTGCCCTGCCAGCCACCTTCTAATTAATTTCCTTTCATTGTGCATGAATCCGTGCACCCAGGCACTAGTTGAAATATAAATGCCTTCTTTCTCCAGGAACATAAATTAGAGCACATGTGATTTGTAAACAATGGAGCATCATTCAGGGGGTTCACAGATGCTCCTCTTTCTCTTTCTAGGGCCACATGTGCACTCTCTCCTCTGGAAACAGGCACTTGGAATTTCGTTATTCTTGTTTACGGTTATAAGGAATAGTTCACACACAATTAGAGTGTTTTGGCAATTAAATGGTACAGTGGTTGGGAGTTGACCTGTGAACCATGAGGTCACGGTTTGATTCCCAGGTCAGGGACATGCCCAGGTTGCAACTGGGAACATGCAGGAGGCAGCTGATCAATGATTCTTTCTCATCATTGATGTTTCTATCTCTCTCACTTCCTCTCTGAAATCAATAAAATATATTTTTTTAAAATTAAATGAGTTGGAGGTGACTGGAAAATTTAAAACAGGACTTATGTAGCAATTCTAGCACAGAGGAGGAGAATGGCTTCTAAGGTCCATACACTTGTTATGAGTCTGTGGTAACTTCTGCCTAATTTTCTCAAGCTCTTTCCTAGTTACATTCTATAATGGGCTATTACTAACATTGCAATAGCATTTTTATGTTGTTCATTTAAAATAAATTTTATGTGAAATTCTAAAACATTGCATATGACAAAGCTTTTAGCTTGCCATTTTAGCATCTGTGAAAATGCAGATTACAAAGGCCACAAATGTGGCCATGGTTGATATATGAAAAGGTGGCATGTAATTGAGTTATTATGATATTACCAAGTAGAACATGATAAACAACTTTTATTAAGGGAAGGGACTCAGTACCAACACCAAAGATCAAAACACCATCTTTTTCTAATTTTTGCAACTAAAATGCAAACCCATCATTTTTATATGGCAAGTTGGAAAACTGTATAGTTTGACCATTCTGTGAAATCGCAGAAGACCATGAGATGCGTCCCCCGCCCCACCCTGTCATGCATCTACGTATACATACACCTGAAAAGGTATTATACTAAAACGCCTCGCTTTTTTTGTTTGCTTTTATTTTTGTAAAAATGGTTTATTCCATGGCCATTGTAAAAAATAATGGCCTGCTGAATAAATATTGATTTAAGGCATATAGCAGAGCAGCTCGCTACTTCTCTAACATACGTGTAACAAGATGGAGTGCCATCTGTTTTCCAAAGATAGAAGTTTAAACCAGTATATCCATTTTGAAGTGCTACTATATTAGTATATACACACCCAAACTACTACATATATATACAGGACTTCAAAAACAAGCAAACAGCCCTAACCGGTTTGGCTCAGTGGATAGAGCGTCGGCCTGTGGACTGAAGGGTCCCAGGTTCGATTCCGGTCAAGGGCATGTACCTTGGTTGTGGGCACATCCCCAGTAGGGGGTGTGCAGGAGGCAGCTGATCGATGTTTCTCACTCATCGATGTTTCTAACTCTCTATTCCTCTCCCTTCCTCTCTGTAAAAAATCAATAAAATATATTTTAAAAAAACAAGCAAACAAGCCCAACTCAGAATGCTTGCAGCCTGGCACCTCAGCCTCATCCACACCTCACAAGGCTCTTCAGGGCGATGCCTCAAATGTCTTGAACCCTGGGGACTGATGGTGCTCATGACTCTTCTTGCGAGGGGATTTTAAGATCTCCACAGTAAGTGGCTTTTTTAACAAGAAAAATAGGCAGCTGTAGCTCACGAGCTGCTCTTTTGCCAGCATTTTCACATTTTGCCTTTCACATTTTTCTAATTTTTATGTCTAGGCCACCGGACCATGTTTCTTAATATTCACAGGAGACTCCTTGTGAATCGCCCCCAGCATCACAGCTGTGACCCGGCATCACGTCCCCCACTGTCATAACACAGAAGAGTTATTGCATCCTCTCTAATCTGATCCTTCTAGGGCCTGTTTTGAGTTTTAAATGAATGTGAAATGACATTCTCAAGAAAATAAACACCGCATTACGGGATGTTGGTTGTGTTCATTATAATGACTTTTTCAGGGCTTACTTTGTGTTTCAGAATTAAGGAAAATTGAATGTGAACCACTGCTTTTTGTAAAAGGTCATGGCTGGCTGCGAGAATGTGGATCAATGGGTTCATTAAAAATCATTTAACAGTTGTTTCCATTAGTCTTAATGTTTACAGTTCGAGGGCCTTAAAGGAATCAAAATTCACAATGCTGTTACTTACTGGTGAAAGCAAAGCTCTTCTGAGAAGAAATAAGGATATGCTCTGATATGTGTATGTTTTATATTCCACACTGAAGTTGATTAGGGTATGAATACATGTATTGAGGGAAGCATGGCAAGTTTATACAATAGACATAGGTGTAGGGAGCACCTCTGAAGACCTATAAGTGTAAATTAACTAACACTTACTAGATTTATAATGTAGGACCCACCATTTATTTAATCTCTTAAATTCATATATTGCAGATGTTAATTTCAGCTATCTCTTACAGTTGCTCTGGCAATTAAATGAGAAAATATGTGCAAATTATGTAAGATTGTAAGAATTTGATAAACATTCGACTTTATTGGTGTTGTTATGCAAAGCAATGTGGTGGTAGGAACAGTACCAGATTGCAAATGAGCAAGTCAGGATTCTAAACCTTTTATTATGACTGGATAACTGAGCAGCTGATAGCAAATTTAACTTATTTGAGCTGAGGGTAAATTTTTTTTCTTTTTGTTTTTTGTTTTTCCTGGCATTGTTTTGTTTTGCTTGTATTAGACAGAGATAGGCTAAAGAATATCTCTCTCATTCTCCAAAATGCTCTTTTTTTTACAGCTATAAAAGTTGATGATTCTAAAATAATCAATATATTGAATCTAAAATAAACTCCTATATGCCTTACTGACTTTAAATATTAAAAACCATACATTAGAATGTCCTGAAGTGAATAGGATACAAGAACATAAATTAATCAAACTAAAGAATAATAGTTGTCAAATGGGGACTTTTCCCCCAACAAGAGATATTTGGCAATGTCTAGAGACATTTTTTATTGTCAAGATTGGGGGTGGGGCCATGGCAGGATGGCTCGTACATACATACCATGCACCAAAAGGTTGCAGGTTCAATGAGTATGGGAGGCAAGCAATTGATCTCTCTCTTTCTCTCTCTGTCAAATCATATTCATGGGTGAGAATTCAAAGAAACAAAAAAGATTGGGGGGGGGTGTGCATAGAGGTAATACACCACTAGTTTCTAATAAGTAAAGGCTATGGATGCTAATCAACATCCTGCAATGCACAGGGCAGCCTCTTACAACGATACATCATCTAGTTCCAAACATCAATAGTGCCAATGTTGTGAAACCCTGATTTAGCGCATCATTTAACAAAAGCAATTTCATAGATTTACTGAGGGCCAACAGTGTTCTGGCACTGGATATACAGAATTGGATAACATAATCTTTGTCTTTGAGGAGCTCAGTGCACGTGATGCATTAAGACATCTTCTATCATTTCTGCGTAATCACACCCTTGCCTTTATAGATAAACAAATATTATTCATAAATCCTACCAGAACATGTAAGAAAGATAAAAACCCAGAACTTTGGCTTCTTTATTGGATCAAGATATTAGCTGAGTGGGTTTAAAATAGCAATAGTCTTATATTCATACTTTTTATGATCGAAATCTACTTAAAAATGACAAGTTAAGGAATAAAATCAGATATCAAAGAGAATTAGTTGGACAGATACAGAGCACAGCTCATGTGTTTTCTCTCAAACAGAAGGGTCAGTAACTAAGAGGTGAATGTCAGTGTATGCACACAAAAAATGAGGCCAGCTTCTCTCAGCAGAACTGGATGCTAAAGGACTGCAGAACCTGAACAATTGAGCTTCTGATCTACTTTTTTTCCTAGGGGCAGAGACTTTTTTTTAATTATTACCTGAGAATGTAATACAGTCTTAGTGAAGAACTAAGGATATTTTCATTCTAAGTAGAAATAACTTTGCACAAAAACTGTTTTTGTGAAACTGTCAGTGTAAGTGTCATGGACAAGAAAAGGGCACAGGAGGTAAGTTGAAATTAAACTTGGAGTAACTGTCTCAGAGGTTGTCCAGGGGGTAATTGTGGTTAAATGGAAAGTGACAATGTTCAGAGAGAGTGAAACTCCTTACAAAATACCAAACTGGAGAGGCCAACTGAGGAGCTGGAGGGGAGCTCTGTTAAAGCAGGGGCCATAGGGAATGGTATATGGAAGATTTTAAAAGATGAGGATGCCTTGATGTCTTTAATTTACTCTAAAAATTATTGTCATAATAATGTTTAATATGAGATCTACCTTCTTAATTTTTTTTAAGTGTACAGTATTATTGACTATCGGTACAATGTTGCACAGCAGATCTCTAGGGTTTATTTATCTTGCCTGACTGAAACTTTATGCCCATTGATGATTAACTACCTGGTTCCTTTTTCCCATAGGCCCTGGCAGCTTATCTCTTTAATTTAAATTGACCATAGTAATAGAATATATGTGGAGAAATATATGGGGAAAACTGAAAGCTTGCACATAATTTGCATTCATCTCTATCAATTTTTAAAATACATTTTTTATTGACTTAAGGGAGGAAGGGAGAAGGAGAGAGAAATAGAAACCTTGATCAGCTGCCTCCCGCATAGCCCCTGCTGGGGAGCCAGTCCCCAACCTGGGCATTGCCCTGACTGGGAATGGAACCATGACCTCCTAGTTCAGTGATGGCGAACCTATGACACGCGTGTCAGAGGTGACACGCGAACTCATTTTTTTGGTTGATTTTTCTTTGTTAAATGGCATTTAAATATATAAAATAAATATCAAAAATATAAATCTTTGTTCTACTATTGTTGCAAATATCAAAAAATTTCTATATGTGACACAGCACCAGAGTTAAGTTAGGGTTTTTCAAAATGCTGACATGCCGAGCTCAAAAGGTTCGCCATCACTGTGACCTAGTTCATGGGTTGATGCTCAACCACTGAGCCAAACCGGCCAGGCGCTCTCTATCAAATTTTGTTTGCAAATGTTTTGGGCCGTATTCGAACACAGGGGCCCGATTTACACTCCCACCTTATACAGATAGAAAACTGGACAAAATATGTGAAGCACTAGTTTTCAGACAGAAGAATGGAAAGTGCAGGACTACAATCTTTGAGTGAAGTAAAAGAAAACTAGGGGAGGTCTGTGCTTGCTTCAGCTTAAGGCGTGAGGGCAATTTTGGGGCCACAGCATAGAGAGGAACACAAGCAGCGTCTCTTTGGAGCATTACTCCCCACGAACAGATGAGGAGGCCTGAGGCTGCAGGCGACAGAGCTGGGATTTGGGCCCACATCTGGTGGACTCTTCCTGCATCTTCCCTCTGCTGTTCCCTAGATCCTCCTGTTTCCCCCCATCCCGCTGTGGGTCCTCAGGAAGGCCAGGGGAAGCTACAGAATTTATTCTGCATTCTGTAGATACATAGTTAAAGTTATTAATTGGGATCTTTAATGTAATTTAAATGAGAGGTGGGAGGAAATAGCAAAAAAAAATGAGGTTTTTCCATATTTTGAGGATGGTGTAAAAATGTGCTATGCACGATTTTATAAGAGTCAGAAAGTCTAACTTTTCTGGTATAATTTCTTATTTAGTGCCAAAATCTTTATAACAGTCAGTTATCAGAGAAAATAAAATCCATTCCACTGTTAAGTCTGTAGATTAAAGTTCCCAAACTTACAAGTTACATGTGAACTTGTAGGATTGCATTTAGTAGAATGCAAATCATATCTATCCAGTAAAAAAGATCATTCCACTTTTTATTGTAGCCCAAAAATCTTTACATTATTTTATTAAATTGCCTACATTACCTAACACTGCAAATGCACTTTAACCAATTTTGACAGCTTACTTGTTCCCTCATTAATAAGTTACATAAAATATTTTATATGTGTTTATTTTGTACTTATAAGAACATTTTAAAATCTTCTTGAAAATTGCACTGTATGTCACCTTTGATGTTATTCCAGAGTTTGGAGACTCTTCAGTTCATTATTTTAACATTGAGGGATTTCTCCTCAGTGCCAGATGCTGTTCCAGCTCTGGTTCCATCTCGAGATCTTGTTACCGGGAAGCCCCTGGTTGGGCTCAGGCTGCCTGTCACTGTGTCCAATAACAAAGACAGGGGTTAATCATATTAAGCATTTATTGAGAAGACAACTAAGAAGACAGGGTGCTTACAAGCATCAAATCCTGTCTTCCAGCAAGGTACAGGGGACAGGGTTTTAAAGGGGAAGGGGTTGGGGTGAGGAATGAAGCTATGTGCAGGCCTGGGGGTCTGCAGACGTCAGCTATTGTAATTTATCATCAGGCAATGAGATGATGTTGATGAGATGATATTTTGACTCCTGGTGGGTTGGTCTGACCCTGCTTATCGGTTCTGCTTGCTGGATTCACAGCTGAGTCACATCCTCAATGGCTTTACACAGGCCTTGAAAAGGAAACTGAAGAAAACCTTAACCCCCTTTTCATATAAGTATATGTGTTCTAAGATTTAAAATAATATGATTACTCTTCAGGTGCTCCATCTATCAGGCTATAGGCCCCCCCCCTATCAACTTCACCGCATGGCTGGGGAGTTTATAATGTCATGTAGCAGAACTCCAATAAAATTACTCAAAATGCAGAAAGGAAATCTTTATCTACACTAATAAAAGACAAACATGCAAATTGACCATACCTTTGCTATGCCTTAAGCCTTGCCCACCAGCAAATCAGAGCGACTGTATGCAAATTAATCCAACCAAGATGGCAGCTGACAGCCATGGAGCTGGAGCAAGCAGGAGGCTTGGTTGCTCCAATGATGAAGGAAGCCAAGCTTCCCGCCTGCTGCGGCCCAGCTCTGAGCTCCACTCAAAGCAACAAAGTTTCAATTATAGAAGATAAATAAACCCCAGATACCTGCTTTCAGCTGGCCACGGCCACGGAGCTGGAGCAAGCAGGAGTGGGTTGCCCCTGGCGATGGAGGAAGCCAAGCTTTCCTCCCGCCTGCCCTGATGGCTCTGAGCTCCTCTCAAGGCTACAAAGTTTCAATTATAGAAGGTAAATAAATCCCAGAATAAAAAAAAAGAAAAGAAAAAAAGGAGAGGCTGGGAGCTCCCATCACCGGGGCAGGGGGCCTTGGCCAGCCTGAAAACGGCCCTCAGCCCCTCACCCAGACTGGCCAGGAACCCCAGTGGGGACCCCCACCCTGAAGGGGGTGTGACCAGCCTGCAAACACCCACCAGCCCCTCACCCAGGCTGGTCAGGCACCCAAGCGGGACCCCCACCCTGACCCGGGACACCCTTCAAGGCAAACCAGCCAGCCCCCACCCGTGCACCAGGCCTCTATCTTATATAATAAAAGGGTAATATGCAAACTGACCCTAACAGCAGAAAGACTGGGAATGACTGGTCACTATCACACACACTGACCACCAGGGAGAAGACGCTCAATGCAGGAGCTGCCCCCTGGTGGTCAGTGCACTCTCACAGGGGGAGCTCTGCTCAGCCACAAGCCAGGCTGATGGCTGCCAGTACAGCGGTAGTGGTGGTGGGAGCCTCTCCCGCCTCCTCAGCAGTGCTAAGGATGTCCGACTGCAGCTTAGGCCTGCTCCCCACTGGCAAGTCGACATCCCCCGAGGGCTGCCGGGCTGCCAGAGGGATGTCTGACTGCCAGCTTGAGCCCGATCCCCATTGAAACGGGCCTAAGCCAGCAGGTGGATATCCTCCGAGAGGTCCCAGACTGCAAGAGGGCAGAGGCCGGGCTGAGGGACCCCTTGAGTGCACAAATTCTTGTGCACTGTGTCTCTAGTTTATATATAATTCATAATAGCTCTCCACAAATAATTTATCTATGAATGCGTCCTGCCACTGATTAAAAGGAATCAGCTTAATTTTCCATTTTATTTATCTATTTTAATACCCAAATCTTTTTTCTTCTTTTATAAGAAAATTAATTTGTCCAATTTACTCTCCAGCATTAATATCTGATTTTTTAATGAAAATTCTACCTCCAAAAAAAATTACTCCAAATGGCCTGGGGAAACCAGTTAGAGCACATGATTTTGACTGAAGTATTGAAATCACAGAAAGCTACAAAGAAGAGGCAGTCTTTGATTTAAGCTTTGAAATTTAAGAAGGATTTGATTAACAAGACCAGAGAGAGAAGTGGGCAGTGGGAAGAAGAGGATATTGTAGGGAGAAAAAAGCATCAGCAAAGGAAATAATACATAGAAGAGTTTGGCATATTCATTTGATCAGGAATTTCAGGTGGCCAGAGTAGAGGGTATGCGAAATGGGGAATGGCTGTAATAATGCTATAAACAAAGGTTGGGTATAATTCTGAAGGGCTTTTTATTCCTTTCCAGGAAATATTCTTTTGACAATGAGGATGTATGAAAGGTTTTAAAGGTAATAGATTCATTTTCGTGCATTTACTTGGTGTCAGAGTGGAGAATTAATTGAAGGGAAAAGATACAAGATTTATGAAAAAAAAGTTTGTCTCAAGAGAATCCAAGACAGAATTGATTAAGATCCATATCAGAGATACTGCAATGGAGATGGAGTAGTTTTCAGATTCATTAGGGAGATAGATTCAACATGAGTTGATGAGGTGTAAGTCAGAACGATGAGTTAATAAAGCCTCCGGGGTTTATTGCTTGAGTGATAAACTGGGTGGCTGGTCTAGGGTGGCAGTTTCGAGAGAGGAAAGGCAGAATTAAGAGCAAACTGGTGAAAGAGGAGACATGAAACATTATATTAGGAAATGAAATACGGCTAGGTTATATGGCAAGGGAAAACACATGCCCCATCCCCAAGATAGTCTTGTCTAAAGGAAATTCAGTTTAATTTAACATAAAAATAGCATTAACCTCAGTATATTTTTTGTAGCTGGGCAGAATCACGTAGAAATACTAGCACACCTGTAACTTTGTGAATAACCGTTACATAGCCATTCTGGATGTTAGATATCTCATCCATAAAATGGGGGTAAGAGTACCTACTTGGTGTGATGTTGTTGTGAGCTAATGACTCCAAATAACCAGCATAGAGCATGGCCGATGAATGAGACTAGGAGAGGTTAAAGTTCCCTTACTCTCCTAGGAATAACATTTTTAATGCTACTTCTTGTTCACACCCAATCAAATGAACATTTGCCCTAGTCCAGTTTTTGCATGTTTGTTCATTCATTGAACATTTAACAGGTATTTTTGAGGGTCTACCAAGTGCCAGAATCTGTTCTAGGTCCTGAGGATACAGCAGTAAACAGGGTAGGCTTAGTCTCTACCCTCAGATCTTACTTTCCAATTCAATACCAGGAAAAATATGTCTCCATGAATATTGCATGGGCAAATAATGGGAAGTTAATAGCTTATCTTTGACTCTCTTCTCAAATAATAATCTATAAAATTAGCGGGTGTTGGGGAATGGGGATTAGCTCTGTAATGGTAATCTGAGGGAACCAACAAGAGGGCAGTGTGCATGCATGCAGGGTTTCACCTCAGACTTGGTGATGATTAAGGGGGGATCATTACACAGAGGCTGAAGCAAGATTGTCAGCGCAAACTCAAATGCTGCAAAATGCTTCAAAAGAGTAGAAAACAAGTGGGTAGAATATCAAATTTACACTTTTCGTTTTCTATTACTCTCCTTGTATAACCATGCAGTTCCCAACACTTGCAAGTCCAAGTCCTTAAATGCATATGTCTTGTTACCAAAACTTTAAATTTAGAAAGATAGATTGATAGAAAGTCTTTTGTGACTTGAACAAGATGTTTCTTGATATTCTTTAGCAGAACATAAACATTCACAGGTAAGCCATGAAAATTAGGTGACTCTCATATATTTTCCTACTTACAAAGCAATGCTTTATGTACCTGGGCTGTTATAGATGAACTTCATTTGATTTGAAATTGACCTTCAAATATTTGAGCTCACATTTGAATTTGGAGATTTCACTTTTTAAGAACCCTGATTTCTATTTATGGGCCGAGGGCCTGAAACACCACTGAGGTCAAGATGTCTTCTTTAGTTTAACTGAAACTGTTCTCTTGATCTTTAGCCTGAATCTTTATTCTTCTTTTTTCTTTTATTGATTTTTTACAGAGAGGAAGGGAGAGAGATAGAGAGTTAGAAACATCGATGAGAGAGAAACATTGATCAGCTGCCTCCTGCACACCTACCACTGGGGATGTGCCTGCAACCCAGGTACATGCCCTTGACTGGAATCGAACCTGGGACCCCCCCCAGTCCGCAGGCCGATGCTCTATCCACTGAGCCAAACCGGTTTCGGCAAGTCTTTATTCTTATGCCAGTTCATTGCTGACCAGAACCTGATGTCCTAGGGGTTTAATGATTAAAGGAGTGGTTGTTCAGTATGTGCAAAGGTGGAGGGATCTGGTTGAAAGGGGGCAAGTGAGTTATGCTGCTATTAGACTGGGTAAAGCCAGCTTGAATGTAGGAAAAAATTATATTAAAGAAATAAAGTTCCTGTGCAGTTACATTGCCACAGCTAAGGACGTAGAACTCTTACTTCTGGAATTTTGACTTGACTCTTGGATCACTTCTTCTAGTGGAATGTTTGAGGAATCGCATGTTGAAAATATTGCCTGAGAATATTGTTGGGATATTAATTGTCCATTATTTTTATCGTTAACCAATGTTTAAAATAAGTTGGTGTATCTTTACTGGAGTGGGAGATTTAAATAAAACAGGTTCATCTAAGTTTATAAAGTTTTCAAAATTAGGAATTAAGAAGAGAAAAATCCTTTTTTGAAGAAACATTATTTTATTTTTATTGAATTTATCGGGGTGACACTAATTAACAAAATTATACAGGTTTCAAGTGCACAACTCTACAACCCATCATCTATACATTTTATTGTGTGTTCACCCCCCCAAGTCAAGTCTCTGTCCATCACCTTTTATCCCCCCATAACCTCCTCTCATATCCCGAAAATAGGATCATAACTGAGAACACTTCTGTTGAAATGGAGAGAGTCCCTGGTGTATGGCTATCCTTGCTTCATCCAAAACTTTGCAAAAGACGGAGACAGGGCAGTCACCCCAGTTTCTTGAAGTGTGGAATGAAGCGGGCAAAACTGTGTCTGTACCAATTACCAACCTTAACTGCTGTGAAATTCTCAAAGCACTTTTCTATAGACTTTACCCAGTCCGATCAACAACTGAAAACTAGCCATTTAGTTCATAAATGAAACAAAGGAAGATGGGCATCCTCATTATTGGAGTAATCAGCACAGGCAGCTTGCAGGAGGGTTAAGGAAACTACCTGACAATGTAACAGAATCGGAGACTCTGCTGACCACAGTGATGGATTCTGACTGCAGTGATACAGTTCTTTTCTTTCATGGGTCATCCTGCATCTTTCCCTCTTCTCAAATTAACCACAATTCCACAAAATGCAGTTGAAGAAGCCAGAAGAGCCCAAAGATAAGAAATGCACTCATTTTCTGCAGATAGTCCATCGTTGTTCTTTTTGTTTCTTTTTAGAAGGAAGTAGAAAATATAATAAAGGTCCTCTCATACATATAAGAATCTTTATTTCATAGTGATTTTAAAAGGGAAATTTATTCTAAGTCAGACAATTTTATTAAAATTTGGGGGTATTGAATTATTCCTCCATTGACCAGAATGATAAAATCATGGCTTATGAAATTCTATGCCTGGGAGAGCAAAAAGAAAGCATTTGCTTTCAACTGCAATAAAATTCATATTTATGAATCCCAGTTTTTACAAAGAGCTCTGTATGAAAGCTACTTACATTGACATATTCCACACTGACTCCATAGTAAGTTGGTCAAATGTAAAATCAGTTTATAAGACTTCACTCAAGTATCACATACTTGATTTCCATTTTTCTTGGAGGGAGTTCTTAAAGATTGTAGTCAGCCAAATTGGTTATGACACTGATCCAAGAGAGATTTCTTCAACTTTGCTTAACTTAGCAAGCAGCTAAGTAATTTTGTGTCCTTGTGACCAGCATGGCTAGCTACTTTAAAAAATCATCTTTTTTCATCATCACAGCAGTGTTTTTGGTGGGTTGTAATAACAATAATAGGAATTATTGTTATAAACGTTTATTAAGCACATGCTATGTGCAAATCACTGTGCAAGTGGGCATTTTCCATATTATTTTTTGTGAAGTAAACAGGTTCTGCATTATATACATGCTTAGATTTAGATTCTCATTCTGGGGACTTTTGCCTATAAAATCAAGGAATTCCAAAGAGCAAGAGGAGAGGGGGAAAAGAGGCATACAAATCAGCATTACAATTCTCTACTCTTTTAAGACTAAATCTGGAAAGGATAAAAGAAGAGGAGAAGAGAGCCCTTTTTCGCCATTTATTGTGAAGTATTCCCTCCCTCCTACTCCATTCTATCAACAGTTTTAATGTTTAAGTCTTTTTTTTTTTTTTTTTTTTTTTGGATTCATTATTTTATTTTTATTTTTTTTTTAAATTAAATCTTTATTGTTCAGATTATTACATTTGTTCCTCTTTTTTCCCCCCATAACTCCCCTCCTTCCAGCTCCCACCCCACCCTCCACCCTCACTCCCCACCCACTGTGTTCATCCATAGGTGCATGATTTTTGTCCAGTCACTTCCCGCATCTCCCACACCCCTTTTTCCCCCAAGAATAGTCAGTCTATTCCCTTTCTATGTCCCTGATTCTATTATAATCACCAGTTCATTCTGTACATCAGGTTATTTATTCACTTGATTCTTAGATTCATTTGTTGATAGATGCATGTTTGTTGTTCATAGTTTGTATCTTTACCTTTTTCTTCTTCTTCCTCTTCTTAAAGGATACCGTTCAGCATTTCGTATAGTACTGGTTTAGTGGTGATGAACTCCTTTAGCTTTTCCTTATCTGTGAAGCTCTTTATCTGACCTTCAATTCTGAATGATAGCTTTGCTGGATAAAGTAATCTTGGTTGTAGGTTCTTGGTATTCAGCACTTTGAATATTTCTTGCCATTCCCTTCTGGCCTGCAAAGTTTCTGTTGAGAAATCAGCTGACAGTCGTATGGGTATTCCCTTGTAGGTAATTGAGCCTCTTTCTCTTGCTGCTTTTAAGATTTTCTCTTTGTCTTTTGCTCTTGGCATTTTAATGATGATGTGTCTTGGTGTGGTCCTCTTTGGATTCCTTTTGTTTGGGGTTCTCTGCGCTTCTTGGACCTGTAAGTCCATTTCTTTCTCCAGGTGGGGGAAGTTTTCTGCCATTATTTCTTGAAATAGGTTTTCAATATCTTGCTGTCTCTCATCTTCTGGCACTCCAATGACTCTGATATTAGACCGCTTAAAGCTGTCCCAGAGGCTCCTTACATTATCTTCACACTTTCGGATTCTTTTTTCATTTTGCTTTTCCAATTGGGTGTTTTTTGTCGAATCTTTGGTTTGATTATTGTACTCCTCTGGTCTGCTATTGGGTATAATATTCTTTATTTCAGTCCGTGTATGCTTACTTTCTAATTTCTTTATCGTAGCATCGAGGGTCTCATTAGTTTTCGTGAGGCTCTGCACAAATTTATGGCAAGCCCTCAAAATTGCGATTCTTAGCTCCATATCCTCCATTTCTGTCATGTTTTTTTGTCTCCGCATCTTTTATGCTTTCTTGGTGCACCCCCTTGTGGTCTCTGTGCGCAGTCTTGTTCTAGCCAAGCCTTAATTGTTGTAGTTAACACTAGAGGGATTTGACCCCCAGGCCGACTGGCTATAGGAATCAGCTGTATGGAAAACGTCTGCCTTCTGGGGAGGTGCTAATCCAGCCTTTGCCTGAGGCGATCGGCAAATGGCTGTGCGCAGGGTTTGGGCGGGGCGGGATCAACAGGGCGGGCGGAGGGAGCAGTTATGGCCACGCTCAGTCCCGTTCCCAGAGGCTCTGCTTCTCAGAACCCCGGCAGCCACTGCAAACCTCGGAGAGAAAGCTGCCCTCAGGTTCCAACTGATGCCGGATAATCCCGCTTCTCCCGTTTGAGTCTGGGTCCCTAGAGACTCGCCCGGATCTGGAGCCCAGAGTCTGAGACTCACTCCCGACAGAAAACGACAACCGCGCCCTCAGCCACCAGCCCGCTTTGCGCGCGCACCTCGGTACCTTTGTATTTTCCACACTGCGCCGCCTCTGAGCCTCGATTTGCTGTTCTCTTTCCTTCTAGTTGTAGAGTCTCTCTTCAGCCAGCCTTCCTGTGGTTCTGGGTGATGTCCGTTCAGTCTTTTAGTTGTATTTTTGAAATGGTTGTTTGCGGCAGCGGTCTCCGGTGTTTACCTACGCCGCCATCTTGGCTCCTCCTCCTAATGTTTAAGTCTTATGTAACATGGGTGGATCTCTGGCTCTTGGTGAATACTTTGAACAGAGCCCTTTCTGCCTTCAAAAAAATCAGCTCAGACTTTGTTGAAGGCTCTGGCCAGTTCCAGATGCAAGTGCGAGAACTTGGCTGAAATGTGAACAACATTCTTAAAGGAAATTATTTAGAGTGCTGAAGCTAGGAGCTTACGCTTACCGTCAATATCTGCTGACTTCCACCATCATCCTAACATGATGGTGGCTCTTGCTCTTTATGGACAGCATGGTAATAGAAGGGTTAATCCAAGAGTCTGTGAGTAATGACCTCTCATTTTGATTCTACCCATATCCACTGTCCACTTTGAGGAAATTAAATATTTGTTTTTTTTCTGTGGTAAAGCAATGAATCACTGTCATCATCAACATCTACATCATCCTAGTCATACTTTCATCACTATTAACATCACTATTGTTATCAACAATAGCTACCTCCATAATAAAGTGTTGTTACGTTTTGAGTAATGATACATGATTTCACTTATCACCTCATTTAATCCTAATTGCTCAATCAGCAGGTCTCACTATGCCTATTTATTTACAGATGAGGGCACTGAGGTATAGAAAAGTTAAGCAACTGACTTAAGGCAACATAGCTAGGAAAATTTGAAACCTGGACTATATAACTACAAAGACTATATTATTTCTGCTGCACCTTCTTCCTTCAAGTCATGTTTTATAAAAATGTCCTACTTCTGTTGTTCTTTCAAGGCCTAACTGCTTTTTAGGGAAGATGCCTGAATATACCCTATCATCAACACCTCTTGAAATGTGCTGTTACCTTGAAAGTACACTGAGTGAAGACCATTGGAGGATTTGGCTCTTTGAAAATATTTTCCTTAGATAAAAAAAGAGTCAAAACCTATTTGAAGAAATAATGACAGAAAACTTCCCCTACCTGGTGAAAGAAATAGACTTCCAAGTCCAGGAAGCGCAGAGAACCCCAAACAGAAGGAATCCAAAGAAGACCACACCAAGACATATCATAATTAAAATGCCAAGAGCAAAAGACAAAGAGAGAATCCTAAAAGCAGCAAGAGAAAAAAAATCAGTTACCTACAAGGGAGTACCCATACGAATGTCAGCTGATTTCTCAACAGAAACTTTGCAGGCCAGAAGGGAGTGGCAAGAAATATTCAAAGTGATGAATACCAAGAACCTACAACCAAGTTTACTTTATCCAGCAAAGCTATCATTCAGAAGTGAAGGTCAGATAAAGAGCTTCACAGATAAGAAAAAGCTAAAGGAGTTCATCACCACCAAACCAGTATTATATGAAATGCTGAAAGGTATCCTTTAAGAAGAGGAAGAAGAAGAAAAAGGTAAAGATACAAATTATGAACAACAAATACACATCTATCAACAAGTGAATCTGAAAATCAAGTGAATAATCTGATGAACAGAATGAACTGGTGATTGTAATAGAATCAAGGACATAGAAAGGGAATGGACTGACTATTCTTGGGGGGCGGGAAAGGGGTGTGGGGTGTGTGGGAAGAGATTGGACAATAATTGTGCACCTATGGATGAGGACAGTGGGTGGGGAGTGAGGGCGGAGGGTGGTGTGGGAACTGGGTGGAGAGGAGTTATGGTGGGAAAAAAGAGGAACCAATGTAATAATCTGAACAATAAAGATTTAATTAAAAAAAAGTCTTAAGGACATCCAAAAAATTATAGTTAGATTGTGTGTGTGTGTGTGTGTGTGTGTTTGTGTGTGTGTGTGTGTGTGTTACTTAATGATGTTAAGTATGTAAATAATGCTAACTCTATACAGCATTTTGGAGGGTTATTAGAGTCCTGTGCTTTTTTAAAGCTTTATTGGACAAGCACATATTAGTGGAAAGCATGTGCATTCATTCTTGCTTGTTGAACACTAACAAATCTTAGTTTCCTAAGTAAATAAATGTTTTAATATGTATTTTAATTTGGTATCTAAATATTATTTGCAGGCTTTGATGTTTGTTTCTAGGCATTGATAAGGAACTTTTAAAATTTTTATGTAAAGCAGCTCACTAATTAAAAAAAAATATCAGTTGTAGCTTAAATTGCAGCTTAGGCTGAACAAAAAAGAAGCCAATTATGCAGGCAGTTTTGGTAAACCTATCAAAATATGAACTGTGTTCTTTCTAAAATAAATAACTACTCCAGGAAAATATTAAGTCTAGAATCCTGGGAAAACCTCTGAAGACTGCATAGTCTGGGGGAACTGGCCTTAAACTGAGAGTCAGATTCTGCTCTGCTAGGACTTTAGTTGTTGGTGACTTCATAGTTCTATGTAAACATACAGTTTCTCATGTACAGAAAAAAATGACCTATTGAAAGATGAGGTATGCACTCAATACATGAGAGCAAAAAGCCAAATTCATTGTTTAGGCAAACAAGGAAGACTTATGTTGTTGGGATAGTCTTGTGTAGCAAAGCAAATTGCTAACATTATGATTTTTTGGGAAGAGTTGTTTTGGGGATTGTGTTGGTTAAAGAGACAAGAGAGCATGGACACCAGTTGTGGAAACATGTGTTGTGTCGTGTTCAGAGAAGGGGTATATTGACATCAGCCTTAGAAGAATGATCACTGAAGGGAATCCACATCCTCGTGCCGTGTATACTGAAACTAATTGTCATTGATCAGTCAGGCTTAAACATTTTGATCTTTACATGCACCTTGGCTATAGAACGGCAATATATTGATTAAACGGGTTTAAAAGCATTTCTAGTGTTTACTCGTTACCGTAAGCATCAGCAGTCCCATAACTACCTATCAGTTTGGTAATTTATTAGAAGGACTCATACCTACAGTTAAGAGTTATGGCTAAGATTTATTATAGCCATGGATATAGTCCAGCAACAGCAGGGAAAGAAATACATAGGTGAACAGTCTTTTTTGTCTTCTTTCTGTAGGACCACACAAACACGTTTTTCTCTCCAGCTGTAAACTATAGGGATAAATATGAGATGTCCTGCCCCCAGAAAACATGCTTGATTCTTAGAATTCCACTTTCTTTAAGGGAACTGGTTGCATTCTTACAACATGACCCTGGTGCAACACCAAACCAGGTACCATGTACCCATCATGACTATTTAGGTTCACTTTAAAGATATTGAGAACTTTGTTTATCTTTACCTACTGATTCAGGAGTATAGAATAACACCAATACCCAGTGACAGTGAAGATCTCCCCATAGTTTAATACTAAGAATCTGAACAAGAGTTGTTATCATGCCTACAGAGATAACCTACAGCCAAGCCGAACAGCCTTGCCATGTCCATTACCTTTCATTGCACCATAACCATAAAAATGCCAGTTTTTAACTGTGTGGGGACTTTTATCACATTTCTCAGTCTTTACCCTTCTGTCTGGATCTCAGATAGTTCATGAGTGTGAACACCAAGAATAACTTTTTAGGTATTATTTACAGGGTCTTTCAAGGATGGATCTTAAAGTAGTAAGCTGATTGTGGCACTTTAATCTTTCCTCTGTCATCAGACTGCATTAGCGTAATCCTCGCTAAGTGCCTTACTAGCCTTTGATCTTCTACAAATTTCTTAATCTCTCTGAGCCTATATCTTCCTATGCACTGCGAATAACAATAATATCACTTCACTGGGCTTGTATAAGAATTAAATGAATTTATGCCTACATGTTTTTTAGCAAAGAGTTTGGCATATGTTAAAAAATCAGAAAATAATAACTTTTAATAGTGATAATTATATTCATAATCTCATTTGTTTTTCATAGTCAATCTGTGATTAGGCATAGCATATGTTATCATCTTAATTTATAGTCAGGAGAAACTGAGTTTCAAAAATGCAAGAATTATTTTCTTCACAGATAACTATTTTGATAGATTTTAGATTTATGGCTTGTTTCTCTCAATTAAGAATAAATATTTTAAATCAGAGAATGGTAACAAATACCAAGTAAAGGTTTGAATAAAATAAAGAAGTAAATATTCTAAGGCAAATTTCAAAGTTTATAAGCTACCAAGGCTAGTTGTTAGAGGTATGTGGCTAAATTCCCTAGCGTCTCATCTCAGGAAAACATGGGTAGGCACCAGAAATTCTCAAAACATTACTAGGCATAGCTTTTTAATGCAGAGGTTCTTATCATGGGGCTCATAGAAAGATCTCCTATGAAATATTACACATAGATTTGATGAAAGTTTTATTAGCTTTACAAATGATCCTAGAACTTCCCAAAAGACTAAGAACAATTGCTTTCGGGTATGAGTTTTATTTTAGTTTGCATAAAACATTTAGTTTTGTGACAAATTGTAGTGATCAACCTCATTATTACCAACCCTGTCACAGATTGCAGATAAAAGAATCAGGGAGTTATATTTGGAAAAATCCACTGACTTTACCTGGACCATATCTATGCTATGAAAGAAAAAATTGAGGACCTTATAGTCAAAAGGCAAAAATGAATACAAAAGATTATTTCTAAATCAAATTGGATTATCATAGCTTAATTTAAAGTGCATTGACCATATAGAAAAAAAGTTCTGACTATTAAATTTTTGTCCAATCATGTAGTATAGTGTATTCAAGTCATGAGATGATTGATATTTAAGTTCAGTGGATTCTTTGAACTTAAATTCTGCATGTGTTACTTTGGACCCTTATGCTACTGTTCCATGAATAAAAACAATTCAAGTTTCTTTGCATTGATTGTTATAACTTTGAACATTTTTTATTTTACTTAAAAATATTCAATTTTTTTCTCCTTAAAATATTTGATTTGGAAGAGTTTTCACTCTTTAAAAATGTTTAAGGCATTTTTCAAATAAAAGTTTCTGATTACAATGAAGGCCAGTATTGTCAAAGAATTTTTAATAAAGAATATTATTATTTAGGAAAATTTTCAAGCACATGTTATTAATATAATGTAAACATAACTCAAAATGCATCAATCATATATTTTATTTCTTACTGAGTTTTTAACAAGATCTTAAATATTGTTCTAGGTGACTGGGATGTAATACTTGTAATGCATGCCAAACCTTCCAAACAAAGTAAGTGTCATTATTTTCATTTTACAACTGAGGAAACTGTTTAAATAACTTGTCCCAGGACATATAGATTCTAATGATGGCTGGGATTTTAACTCAGATGTCTACCTACTCTTTCCCTACATCATACAGCTTTCTTCCTTAGGTTATTCCCTACCCATAAGTTTTTTATAGGACCTGTTTACTCTTATTCCGGAAACCATATTATATGTACAAAATATATTCAGGTTCATTGTACAATGAATCATGTAATCAGTGGATAGAGCATTGGTTGATGTGTCTCTCTCTCAGATGGATATTTCTCTCTCTATGTCTCTCCCCTTCCCTTCCATTCTCTCTGAAAATCAATGGAAAAATATCCTCGGGAAAGGGTTAACAGAAAAAGAAGATAAAGATATCTCCTTTTCATTTTCCTTTCTTGATTGTGAAACTAAACAGGACAAGTAATCTCCCCACCCCTTGGTAATATGTATGATACATGATCCATTAGACCAGGGCCAGGCAATGTGGCTGCAGTGCACCGATACCTCACTCATGTAAGTGTTCACTTGTCATCTGTGTGACCTGTAAATAGTTTATCCGTTTTGGTGGCCGCTAAAAACAAATAGTGCTTTAAAAAAACTTTATCTTGATTGTAAGTGGCAAGTGATTGATTTTCTGCCTCTAGGCTTTTTTTGTAACCTCTTAGATATTAGCACAGGAACAAACTGCATGAAAATACAAACTTCTTGGCAACTGAGGTTTTAAAAATTGGTATAAAGCAAAGCTGTATACATCAAAATTCATTGATCTTTTAGTGAGATCCCCAAGGCAAATATTATGTACAGTGTGTGCTGATTCTCATTCATGTCAAGCTGTTTTTTAAGACCTATCTTCTCACTTTCTCATCTCATCTGCACACTTGAGTTACTGGGGCAGGGAGTCACTATTCACTTAAATCTGCTTTATTGTTTATTATCCTTGGCTTTTTCACAGAACATTTTTTGGGGAATATTGAATTTCTTCAGATCACTTGGAAATACTTGTCAGAAATCCCAAATGAATGTCTTTCTTTCTGAAACTCAAGTACCAGTCTAGCATGCAGCATTGAAACAATCGCCTGCAGTTTTTTGTTTTTGTTTTCTGTTCGTTTTTCTGTGTTTTTTAACCTCTCTCTAGGAGGAGGAAGAGGAGAGAAATGAAACAAGAGGTGTGCGACATGGCAGATACATTTACTCCGTTCTGTCTTGATGCTGAGCTTGTACCTGGGAAAGCTAAACACCCTAAAGTATAGACCTTGTCTGAATTTCAGTCTCCACTCTGTCCTTGTTCTTTAAGCTCCATTGCACCATCTGTATGCCTTTAGCACGTTATTAGCAAATTTAGAAGACTTGTATTTTATCTGCTCTACCGTAAAATGTATTCTTTGTAAGCAGAGGCTGAATCTCCTTCACTAGTTCTAGTACAATGGCTCACACAAAGCGAACTCACAATACTGCTTTAGAGCTCAATGGTTATTGCTTGGTATGCACCAAACAGATACAGATTCCAGATCCTAGTTTTGTCTCTATGATGTGTGTTGATGGTCAGATTGCTTAAGGTGTCTGATCTTCAATTGAAATAAAAAAAAATCTAAAACAAGGGTCATCTATTTTTCAGTGTTTTTGTGATCATTGGATATATGCATTGTGTTTAGCATTTTACAACAGTGATTCTCACACATGACAAACATCTGATACATTTTTATTACATAAAAAAGACAATATCCTATCTCTTAAAAGAGGCTTGAGGTTGAGAACTGCCTTTGTTTCTGAGATGTAACTGTAGTAGTTTTAACAGACTAAGAAATACTCTTACTTTTTTAATAAGTTCATGTAGATTAAGACCACAAGTAAATTCTTCTAAAAGTCACATGGCCTCAATATAATTTAAGAATGAGTCCTAGATTCTGCCCGATGTGCTCAAAGTAAATCACCACGTAGGGTCATAAAAGAGGGCAGGGTAGGCCAGACAGAAAGAAAACAGGAAAGGGTGAGATTCCAATAACAAGTGAAGAATATGTCCGGACCTCGACCTAAAGCCAAATTTATTTGATGGTCACTTTTTAGGCCAAGCCCTCTGAGTGATTTCTAGTTGTTTCATCATGGTTAATATAGGTAAATAAAAATATCTACAACAAAGATTTTGAATACCATCATTTCTCTCTTTAAAAGAAGAAACCAAAAAGTGGAGCCAAAAAATAGCTAAAAGAGGCTTTCAAAGAGAGGAAGATGCACAAAAATAAACTTTTTACCCATGTCATTTCTCAGGATTGTATTTATAACAAGTAACCTTGAGGGATGAGATCATGGCTTCCTCCAATACGAAGAGCAGACTTTCTTAACACTTACTGTAAAAGGGGCAAGTTCCCCAATATTAGTGTTTCCCAGGTTCAGTACATCTATACCATCAATAGTACTCAGCAAAAAAAGGAGTGAGCTATGCAAAAGTGAGATACTTGCAAACCACAGTATGTGTGCTACCCACCTGTAGCCCTCTGCATCATTCCTAAGGGACTGGAAGATCTATGGAAACCAATGCAAATATTATGTTAGTTCTTGCTGTGCTGCGAGGAATAAAGCCCTTGGTCTCTTACCCAAGAGACTCATGTCTTCTGACAGCCGTCATGAAACTGCAATAAGCTAGTTTATTACCACAAAAGTAAGGTAAAACCAAACCCCAGGCACTGAGATGTATTTTTTCTGATATTTAGGAAATGATATTTTAAATGATAGTACTGAAAATGTAGACCTTTGTTTGGCAATAAAGTTATAAAAACTCATGGAGAAACTATTAAGGAAAACAAGTATCCTATCTAATAAAAGACAAAAAGGGTAATTAACCGTACCTCTGCTATGCTTCCCATTGGCTAATCAGGGCGATATGCAAATTAACTGCCAACAAAGATGGCGGCCAGCAGCCATGCAGCTGAAGCGAACATGAGGCTTGCTTGCGCCAGTGATGGAGGAAGCCAAGGTTCCCCACCTGCCGCGGCCTGGCTCTGAGCCCGAAAGCAACAGAGTTTCAATTATAGAAGCTAAACAAACCCCAGAAACCTGCTTTTAGCCAGCCGTGGCCTCAGAGCTGGGAGTGCCAGTGATGGCAACGTTTCAATTATAGAAGGTAAATTAATCCAGAATAAAAAGAAAAAAGAAAAAAAAGGAGAGGCTGGGAGCTTCAGTTGCCTGCCAACCTGAAAACAGCCCTCAGCCCCTCACCTAGACTGGCCAGGCACTCCAGTGGGGACCCCCACCCTGAAGGGGGTGTGGCCAGCCTGCAAACAACCATCAGCCCCTCACCCAGGCTGGCCAGGCACCCAAGCAGGACCCCACCTGATCCAGGACACCCTTCAAGGCAAACCAGCCGACCCCCACCCATGCACCAGGCCTCTATCCTATATAGTAAAAGGGTAATATGCAAACTGACCCTAACAGCAGAAAGACTGGGAATGACTGGTCACTGACACACACTGACCACCAGGGGGCAGATGCTCAATGCAGGAGCTGCCCTCTGGTGGTCAATGCGCTCCCACATGGGGAAACTCTGCTCAGCCACAAGCCAGGCTGATGGCTGCTAGTACAGCGGTGGTGGTGGGTGCCTCTCCTGCCTCCTCAGCAGCACTAAGGATGTCTGACTGCAGCTTAGGTCTGCTCCCCGCTGGCAAGTGGACATCCCCCCAAGGGCTGCCGGGCTGCCGGGCTGCCAGAGGGATGTCTGATTGCCATCTTAGGCCCATTCCCCCAGGGATCAGGCCTAAGCCAGCAAGTGGTCATCCCCTGAGGGGTCCCAGACTGCAAGAGGGCACAGGCTGGGCTGAGGGACCCCCCCACGAGTGCACAAATTTTTGTGCACCGGGCCTCTAGTTTTTAATATTAGCAATAAGAAGTAAATATTCTGTAATAGTTCTTTTTTACATCATATTAGAGAACTTACAGGGAATTCCTATAGTACAAAATAGACTTCTGCATTCAATTTTAAATAATTATTTGATTTTTAAATTCTATGCTTAAAGTTACAATAATACAATAAAACATAGGAGGCTTTATGAAGTATATTCAATAAGATAGATCTTATAAATGTTAAAAGTTCTTTTTCTCCAGCCATAATAAGGATTTTAATAAGGATTTCTTTGATTTTATTTACACTATAATGCCTTAGCATTATTGATAATTTTAATATACATTCTAATAATGATGACACATATAGGAGGAGTTTATACAAAGTTAAACATAAGTACAATAAAGCAACAGATATTTGTGAAATCACTAAAATATAAGTATTTTATGAATGACAAGTTTTGTTTTTTTAAATATATTTTATTGATTTTTTACAGAGAGGAAGGGAGAGAGATAGAGAGTTAGAAACATCGATGAGAGAGAAACATTGATCAGCTGCCTCCTGCACATCTCCCACCGGGGATGTGCCCGCAACCAAGGTACATGCCCTTGACCAGAATCGAACCTGGGACCCTTCAGTCCGCAGGCCGACGCTCTATCCACTGAGCCAAACCGGCTTCGGCCATGAATGACAAGTTTTTATTGGCATCCTATAATGATTTGTAGATTATTCATTCAACAGGGAACCGGTAAAATAAACAATTTGATTCTACCAAATCAAACTACATTATTCTATTTCATCTCCTAACACTTTGGTCCAGCTACTATTATTTCTCCCCTGGAATATTTTAAATGCTTCCTATTTGCTCTAACTCTGTGTTCTCTCCCCTACAAGTGATATTCTACACAGTAGCCAGAGTTTCACTTTCCTGCTTAATACAAGATTTCTTATTGCATCTAGAAATCCACATTTCTTGGTCCAGCCTTTGCCTTCTTCTCCCTCCTCACCATGCTATGCTCCAGATATACTACCTGTTTTTGCTCTCTTATTCAGACCAACTTCATACTTCACACTGAAGTGCTTTATACCTGGTTTTCAGATGGTCAGTTTTGTTAGGTGGGTCAGGAAGCTGCTTAGGAAACAAAGAGAGCCGAGTCAATCAGAAAGAAAGAAAGGAAAGATTTAATCTGCATCCCTGGGCAACCCAGGAACCCCAAAGTCAGGGCCAGTGGATTTGCGCCAACAGGGAAGGGGGGTTTCTTTTTATACAGGTGTTTAATGAGGGGCGGGGGCATGTGAGGAAGTTCCAGCCATGGTGGGTCAGCAATGTATTCAGGAAGGAGTCAGTATCTGTGTGGGGGTCGTTGTGGATTCCAGGGAGGAGCTGGTATCTGTGTGGCCATCTGTCTGGCATGTTGATCTGTTAGGAATTCCATGGAGGGTCCATTCTCTCATCACTATCTGCCTTGCAGTGGCATGCATCTGATCCTGGGCTCCCTCCAACCTAATAAGTTTCTAACTTTTAGAATGCCCACTTCAAAGAGAGGGCTTCCCTAATTCATTGATTGCAGTGGTCCCCACTCCCTCTTATCACATTATCCTACGTTATTCTCCACACAGAACTTATTCTTTTCTCTCTCACTATATATATATATATTCTACTTCTCAGATATGATATTTGTAATCAGATTCATGTCTCTCGTTCATTATCACTTAATCCACAGATTTTAGAAAAGTGTAAAAGTGTCAGTCACATCGTAGATGCTTTATAAATATGGAATGAGTGAATGAAAAGATAATGCCTATGGCATTAGCTCTGGTATCAGAGAGATCAGAGTTAAATCCCTGCTGGGGTCCAATCCCAGCGGGTCCAGGGGTCCCCAAAGGTGTGGACGGAGTCGGGGAAGAAGGAATGACACGAAGACAACCTTCAGTTGATCAGCAGCCTAGTCAGGACCTATAGCCAGGATTTCCAGCCAAAGTTCTGGTTGGAGCTCTGGTTAGGAACTGATGAGGTTCTGATGTTTATTGTCTTGTTACATCCGTATTTATACCAGCCGATTTTAATCCTGTCAATTTCTATTACAAAGGTTAGGGCGTTTCTTATCTCCATTCCAGGGAGTAAAGATTATGTAGCTTAACTACCCGCCTGACACTTAATTAAGGGGTTGTATCCCGTCCCTAACCTCAGGGAAAGATCCCCACCTGGGGAAACAACCTTTCTCGGAGAGGTGACCTTGGTTAAAACACATGGTTTTAAAGGGAGCAAACATATTAAGAACAATATGCTATATATGCCAGGTCCCTTGAAACATATGCTGTGCAGATGTTTCTTTCCTGCAGCGACTGTGTCAAGCAGCAAGGATGGACCGGCTCCCGGCAAATCCCCAGCTCTCTTTTTTTTCTAGCTAAATAACTTGAGGTTCATTGCTCAGCCCCACTAATTCTCAGTTTTGTCACTAGAAAAGTGGAAAGAATAACAATTCCTACCTTGTAGGGCTGTGTGAAATAAAAATACAGTAAATATTGAAGCAGGAATCTTAGGGGGAACATAGGCAGGCTTAGGGATTTTTTAGAATTGGGGTCCATGGAAAAGCATGGGGCTGCTGACTGGGAGAGGGTACATTTCCATTTGCAGTTACATCTCCATAAGACAAGGGAGCACCAACAGTTGCATTTACATAAGACAAGAAAACTGGAAGTAGCCAGGAAAGGTCTATATTTACAAAATAAAGAGAAGGGAGCCCTTCATTCAGATGGAAAAGAAGAAAGCCAGAGGAATGGGAGGACTATGAGGGAGGAGGGCCTTAGGAATCACTATAGTAAACAATTCAAAGGGGAATATTGACTAATCAGAGAGGATATCAGGACACAGGAACTGCTTCCTTTATAAACCATAGGGAAAAGGAACCCAGTGGGACCCTTTCCCCCTCCCTAGGTGGGAGTTCATTCTGTGGGACTCTTCCCTCTCCCCACGTGGGAGTCTGTATCTATTCAATAAATTTCCACCTTTGCTATACCACTTTCTGTCCGTGGATTCATTCTTTGATTCCGGCAGACCAAGAATCCAGGTTCCAGTCCAAAAATTCGGTGTCAATATAAACTGCCAAACCCACTGCTTCAAAAAGGAAAACCTCTCAACAAATCAGAGCATGCTCAGATAGCCTCTTTTAATATGTATGTCCCTTTCTTCTTTCCTATATAGGCTTTGATTAAAGCCATCTGCTACTTAGAAAAGTTAAAGAAACTTGATTAAGGCTTTAAAATTAAACCAAATTCATTTCTCACAGACTTTGATCTTAACTTTCAAATATACTATGCTCAGAACCTACATCCATATTTCCATTCATATGCTGATGTCTCTCTTAGGAACTCTGCATCTTTGACTTTACTATTATTTTATTGCTGTAGTTTACTTCCCTCACCCCTTCTCTCATCTCTACCTGTGAAAGTTATATCCACCTCAGGGCCTAGTTCAAATACTAAATATTTTATTTCCTAATTGCTCTTCAACTGGATTCCTCCTTTGTTCTGTCTTAGTTATATTAGTATCTTTTAAATTGCATTTAATTTTACATTATATATTCACTTGTCTTATTTTGCCTCCTAAATTATGAGCTAATTCCTGAGACTATCCATGCCTTACTCATTCTAAGGAACATATTGAATTATTTATTATAAATACTCAGTGCCTACTTGATGACTGACTAAATGAATCTGTGACTCTTACCCATTCATGCATTCTAATTTAAAAAGCTAGAGAATAGTTAATGACCTGCTTTTAGAATTGCAAAGTAACTGAAAAGTTCTCATAAAGTGAGAATAGCCACATGAGCTGATGCTCAACATCCTCTTAGCATGTTGTTCAAATTCAAGGTTATTTACACTTTTATTCTTGAGTGGGTAGAGCCAAGCCAGCCTGAAAGAATATGTAATCCAGTCTAACTTACAAGCAGAAGAGAAGGAGTAAGGTTAATGAGTGTGTGCAATATGCATAAACTCAAATAAAAATGTACAGGTTTCTTAATAAAAGAAAACAGCTCATTAGGAAATGAAGAGTTAAAATATACCTCTATTAAATTCACATATAGGGCTTGATTATACCAACGTATAATGGGAGATATTGGAACAAAAATGCATTCAAAACACATTTAACAAACCTCTGTATTTTCCCTGATAAAAGGAATGCAAGAATGAATATGGGATTCTTTTTTCTTTGAAAACCTTAAAGATTTTTTGGGGCAATACATGTACACCTGGGTAATTTCAAGTGTGAAATTAAATATTATATATATACTAGAGGCCCGGTGCACAAAAATTTGTGCACTCGGGGGGGGGGGGGTGGGGGGAGAGGGGTCCCCCAGCCCGGCCTGTGCCCTCTCGCAGTCTGGGACCCCTCGGGAGATAACGACTGCTGGCTTAGGCCTGCTCCCAGGTGGCACAGGGCAGGCCCATTCCCTAAGTGCAACCCCTGGTCAGGCTCAGAGCAGGGCCGATTGGGAAGTTGGGGCGCCGCCCCGTCATGCACAGAGCAGGGCAGATCGGGAGGGTGCGATGCCACCCTCAGTCACGCTCAGGGTAGGGCCGATTGGGGGGTTGGGGCACCGCCCACTGTCACAGTCAAGGCAGGGTCGATGAGGAGGTTGCGGTGCCACCCCCTGTCACGCACAGAGCAGGGCCAATCAGGGGGTTGGGGCGCTGCCCCCTGTCACACACAGAGCAGGGCCGATCAGGGAGTTGAGGAGCTCCCCCCTGTCACTCACAGAGTAGGGCCGATAGGGGAGTTGGGGCACCGCCCCCTGTCACATACAGAGCAGGGCGGATCAGGGGGTTGGGGCGCTGAACCCTGTAACACTCAGGGCAGGGCCAATGGGGAGGTTATGGCTCTACCCTGTCACACACAGAGCAAGGCCCGTGGAGGGGGGTTGTGGCCCCATCCCCTGTCACACACAGAGCTGCAGGGCGATCAGGGGGTTTGGGCGCTGCCCCCTGTCACGCTGATCTGGTGCCAGGAGGCCTCGAGGCTCCGCTGATCCTGGTGCTGGGAGGCATATTACCCTTTTACTATATAGGATAGAGGCCTGGGGGCCGGCTGGTTTGCCCTGAAGGGTGTCCTGGATCAAGGTGGGGGTCCCCACTGGGGTGCCTGGCCAGCCTGGATGAGGGGATGATGGCTGTTTGCAGCTGGTCACACACCCTTCAGGGTGGGAGTCCCCACTGGGGTGCCTGGCCAGTCTGCGTGAGGGGCTGAGGGCTGCTTTCAGGCTGGCGGTTGTTGACTGAAGCTCCCAACCGCTCCTTTTTTTTCTCTTTTTTTTTTATTTTATTCTGGGCCAGCTTTAGCTCTGGCTCTAGCTCTGAGGCTTCGTATCTGGTTTGTTTGCCGCTCTATAATCCAAACAATGTATAACTTCAGCTCTGAGATCCCGGCAGGCTGAAAGCTGGTTTCTGGGGGTTTTTTTTAGCTTCTACATTTGCAACATAGTACATAGTTGCTTAGAGTTGCAACTCAGAGGCCGGCAAGTCAGGCGGGGAATGTTGGAGTCCGCAGTCACTGGAGCAAGCAAGCCTCATGTTCGCTTCCAGCTGCCTGGCTGCCGGCCGCCATTTTGGCTGACAGTTAATTTGCATAAGGATATGCTGATTAGCCAATGGGAAGGGTAGCGGTCCTACGCCAATTACCATGTTTCTCTTTTATTAGTGTAGATTATATATATATATATATATATATATATATATATATCTCCATCTCCCAGGAATCCCATGAAAACCACAGCAGTTGCTCTTGAGAGGTGGCAGGTGAATAGTGTTTGAATATCAAAACTGTGCATTTCTTAGTGATTATTTATTTTGGATGAAAGTTAGTATTAAAGTGGGAATTTTGGGGAAACATAGGCAGGCTTAGGGATTTTTTAGCATTGGGATCCATGGAAAAGCGTGGGGCTGCAGACTGTGAGAAGGTACATTTCCATAACACAAGGAAGCCAGGTGCAGTTGTATTTCCATAAGTCATGGAAGCAGCAACAGGTATATTTCCATAAGACAAGTGAACTGGAAGTAGCCAAGAGAGGTCTATATTTACAAAATAAAAAGAAAGAAGCCCTTCATTCAGACTGAGAAGAAGAAAGCCCAAGGGGAATGGGAGAACAATAAAGAATGAGGAGGGAGGACCTCATACCTCCCATGTTACTATAGTAACCAACTGAAAGGGAATATTGATCAATCAGAGGGGATATCAGGACACAGGAACTGCAGCCTTTATAAGCCGTAGAGACAAGGGACTCAGTGGGACTCTTCCCCCTCCCTACGTGGGAGTCTGTACTTGTTCTTCAATAAATCTCCATCTGCTATACCACTTTCTGTCCATGGATTCATTCTTTGATTCCGGTGGACAAAGAATCCGGGTTCCAGTCCAAAAATTCGGTATCAGTATTACCGTATGGAAAGTTTGATGTGTCACTTCTTAAATTTGCATTAGCCATAAATATGTCTACTGTATACAGATATTATGTACTTCTGACTCTCCACTTAATTCAAAGTTTAAAAATTTAAGAATTTTTTAAATGATGGGTTAAATACCAAGGAAATGCTAAGAAATACTATATAACAGCTCTAAGAAATCTCACAAAACTATGAGAAATACTAATGGACATTGATGGTGTATATTAAACTATGAAAACCAAGTGAAATTCTCTCAAACCCAAGACAGAGAAAAATGAATTAGAAAACAAATGAGAACAGCAAAACATATACATATTCATCAAAAAATGGCAATCAAAGTGTAAGACTCTAATATAGGAAAATGGAGTTACAGCTGTAAGCACAGTAAAATATTTGAATCTGTTTCTAATATGGTGAGTCCCTCTCACTCCATCTGGTCAAATATATTCTTTATATTCAACAGATGATGCTTTCCTGTAATTAGTTTTTTCATTAACTGTTAACAAGGCAAACAAATTTAAACTGTTTAACTGTATCATGTTAGTCAGATGCAATGTAGATTGCTATAAAGAATTTGAATATTATATAATCGATCACAAGGCTATTACATTTTTTCTTAAATAAGTGAATAAGTAAATGCATTAACATTTTATTAATAACAACCAAGGTAGTTTAAAATGTCATTTTACTCTTAGTACAAACTAAAATAGAGTGCTTTAATTTCATAAAATATACTTACAATGTGGATTATAATTTTTAAATAATATATAGATAATTCATTCGAGATAAACTCATTTATAGATGAGTAATAGATAATGCAATAAGTATGCATAGGCTAGCAAATTGAGTGATGTTTCTAAAATTAGTTATGTCCTTTTAGAAACAGAATGGAAAAAAAAACTGGTTTTGATTTCTGTACAATTATTTTAGAGAAGATGGAGATATGGAATATAAAACCTAATCTATTTTTTTCAAATGAAATGAGTAAAAATTGTCTTTAAATTTCTATTTAAAATTAAATGAACAATGATTTTAATTTTTGGTTTACTGGTTCATAACAAAGGACTCACAATGACTGACTAGCTGTAGTTCCTTTCAGACATATAAACCTGTCTAATTTTATGATTCAGATGATCTGTAGGAGCTATATTAATCAGCAAGAGATAAGTTTATTTTGAATACTAATGACTCTAAATTCTAAACATAAGTTTATTTCTTACTAAGGCTGTGTGTCCAAAATTCATCACCTAGGAGGTTCTGCTAATCTATTACTCAGACTCTCCATTTTTGCACAAGCTTCCAAAATCATTTAAGCAGAAGGAAGAAAGATGGTAAATCTTGTCCTAGCTGTCCACTTATCAGCATAGTGTTAACTAACAATTACATACTTACCATTTTCTTCATGGTAAGAACACTTAGGATTTACTCTCAGCAACTTTTAAGTTTTTAACACAGCATTATTAACTACAATCACTATGCTGTACATTAGATCCCCAGAACATATTACTCTTGTAATTGGAAGTTTTACTCTTTGACCAACATTCCTTTTCAGATCTTCATCTAGCCCCTAACAACTACCATTCTTGTCTCTGTGTCTATGAATTCTGCCTTTTTTTGTTGTTGTTTTGTTTTGTTAATTAATTCTCACCTGAGGATATTTTCCCCCCATTGCTTTTTCAGAGAGGATGGAAGAAGGGAGGGGGAGAAAGAGAGAGAATGAGAAAGAGATTGAGAATCATAGACTAATTGCCACATTCGCCCCAACTGGTGACAGGGAGCAAACCCACAACCCAGGTACTTGACCTTGATTGGGAATGGAACCCATGGTCCTTCCATGCAAGTGTCGCTGCTTTAACCACCGAACTTGCTGGTCAGGGCTGCTTTTTTGTTTGTTTGTTTGTTTTTGTTTGTTTTTTTAGAGTTCACATATGTGATATACAGTATTTGTCTTTTTCCATTTGACTTATTTCACTTACCACGATGCCCTCAAGGTCTCTCTTATTTTGTTGCACATGGAAAGATTTCTTTCTTTCTCATGACTTAATGTAATTCCATTTTGGATAGATAGATAGATAGATAGATAGATAGATAGATAGATGGATAGATAGATAGATAGATATAGATAGATAGATATGGAATAATATTTTCTTTATCCATTCATCTGCTAATGGAAACTCACGTTGTTTTTATATCTTGGCTATTGTGAGTAATTAATGCTGCAGTCAACATGTGAGTACCAATATTTCTGTAATATGTTGTTTTCATTTCCTTGGGATATTTAACCAGTAGTAGGACTGCTGATCATATGGAGGTTCTATTTTTAATTTTTTGAAGAAAATTCATACTGTTTTCCATGATAGCTGTACCAATGTACATTCCTACCAAAAGAACAAAAAGGTTCCCCTTTGTCCACACACTTACCAATACTTATTATTTCTTGTCTTTTTAATAATAGCCCTTCTAAAAGTTGTGAGATCATATCTCATTATAGTTTGGGTTTGCATTTCCCTGATGATTAGTGATGTGCACCTTTTCATGTACCTATTGCCATTTGTGTGTCTTCTGTGAAAAAATATCTATTTAATTCCTGTGTCCATTTAACAAATAGGATTACTTGAGGTTGTTGTTGTTGTGTGTGTGTTTACTATTTAGTTGTGTGAGTTTTTTATATGTTTTGGGTATTAACCACTTATCATTGTCAAAACTTTGTCAAGGAGCTTACCCTATGTGCTTTCTGCTAGTAGTTGGGTTGATTGTAACATACATTATATTCTTGTCTTGTGAGAACTCTTTGTTGTAACAACTCAGTATCTATTGTTCCAAAGAGTATATCTCTAGTGAACTTTCAATATCATATTTATAGATCCTTGAAAGGAAGTTTTGTATTTTATAGCAACACTCTAAAAATGTTGTATATCATCACTTTTTTATCTTATATATGTATCCATTTTCAAATATACTTTAATGATCCTTTATTCATATATAATAAACAGTAATATTTGAATACATATAAAATAAGCAACTCAGTTATTTTATCACAAAACCTGGAAGGTAAGTCACTTCGATTATTGTTTAGACATTTGATAAAGTGCAACAGACCTGAGCACCTATTGTTAAGAGTTTTTGGAGGGAAGGCCAGCAATATCTGAAGTAATTTGCTCCTGTGCTATCAAATGTCTGCGATCATTGTTTAAATCCAGAGACTGCAGACGTATGTGATTCCATGACTTAGAGTCCACTCTACAAGCCCATTTATTTTCCCAGCTTTAAACACACACAGTTAAACAAATGATTGAATGGCTCATCCATCTTTGAGGAGGCACTGAAAGCACTTTGAAAATCATGCTTCCTCATGCATAAATACCATAGATTTAAACATCCCGTATTTCACTTCTGTAGAGAATAGTAATGTTATGGCAACAAGGTGACTTATAGAGCCACCTCATGGATATGAGCTGTTACATGTTCTGTAACACATTCCCACAGTCTTATAAAAAAAAAACCATAAGAGCACATAAATGCCTTTCCCTCCAAAAGCATCGCTGACCTTTATAGACAGGTCATATGGGATAGAGTATTTAACTACAAGACATTTTGAATTTTATCATTACAGATCCTACCCCAATTTCAAATATTGTTGAAAACTTCCTATAGGAAATAAGTATCAACATTGTGTCCTAAAGTATAAAGAGATATCCAAGTGAAGAAGGAAGGAGGGTAGAAAAGACTGTAACCAGCACTACAGTGAAAATCTAGGGGAGACCTTAGCGGACTAACTCCTAATGTTCTCATCTCTTTCAGGTCTATTACTTATTTTACCCTCCCCATGTTTTCTTTCTCCTAATCCAATTACTATTCTAAGTAGTAAGATGGTACTTATCAGAATAATGGAAAAGTAAAATTCTATTTTACATGCAATTTATTTTTCATTGAATTTATTGGGGTAACATTGATTAATAAAACTATATAGGTTTCAGCTGTATAATTCCATAGTACATCATCTGTATATTGTATTGTGTGCACAACACCCCAAGGCAAGTCCAGGAGTTAAAGGGGAGACCACTGTACTTTGATCTTTGGCTTGGCCACCTGCATTAGAGTGTAAAGAAAGCATGAAAACTTGGCAGCAACATCATAATCAAGGAACCTATAGAGGATTTGCTGGGCAAAATTGATCTTGTGCTTCCATTAACTTCAGTTGAAAGTGGGCATTTATTGTGAGAATTCAGTATATCATCTACCGAAGAAATTGCAAGTGAGAATGCTGAAATCTTTTTCTTTTTGCCTTTAATACCAAACTTTTAAAATGTCACCACAGCACTTTAAAATAATAAAATTGTAATACTGCTTCACAGTGTTCGGATACATTGTAGATTTATTCATATACCTCAAATATTCACTCTATGATAGTGACATTTTCTTTAGTCTTGGCTTTGGCTTAATAAAGATTTAACCCTTGTCTATCCAGCATTTGGCCAATGCGCTTTCATTGCACGTGTAATGTAAGCATTTCTCTGATGCAGGATTAGAGAGATTTTAGAAGGGAATTTTAGTAGGAAGTTAAAGATTAAGGTTCTGGGTACCCATGGGCTTCCTTTGATCTGAGAGACAGAGTCCTCAGGGGAATTTTCCCTCATCATAATCTAACTTTTTTGCCTTTAATTTGGAACATACCTCTTAAGCTCTATCCTTTCTTCAAGCCCCCTTGGTCGGAAGCTCCAATCCCTTCTCCATAATGAGAATGCCCCTCTCTAAAAGATTGTTGTATGATCTGTGCAATGGCTGAAGTGTGGGCTATGCAATCTCAAGAAATCCCCAACACTTACAATGTCTGATCCTGAATTTCATAGTTGCCAGGGTGAGGGGGAAGTGGAGATGAGGTAAGAAAATGGACTACTATTCCCATCCCCTGAGCCAGAGAAATACATTTCTTTTAATTCATGTATCCCTTTCAGTAATACTTCTAGTAGTGGGAGCTATACTGATCCTCTAGTACTGATATGTTAAAATAATAAGCTATTTAACTAATAGCTTTTCTTGCAAGGACAAACATCAGTTTTTAAGAGACAGTGAAATGCTAGCTCATAGTAACCAAATTTACTCCCTTAATAAGGTACTTTCCCCATGTTGGACACCATTGTTTCCTTAGTGAAATTTATTTCCTATTCTTTTCAAAGCTCAGAAGAATCATAAAAGATGTAGATAAGACTTTAATATCAATTTTATTGGGACTCAGGGACACACTCTCTATTCTATTCCATCCTTTTGTGTCAGAGCCTTTCTTTGCAACAAAGGAAATTGATGGTAAAAATTGTCAGAATGCTCAACTATTGACCAACAGATACATGGTTAAATAAGTGCACAATCATTATTAGATCTCAGGGTATACAGGCATAAAGTTAAAAAAAATAGCTGAGAGAGAGCAAAAAGGAAAAGTCATACACCTCTTGGTATTTCAAATAACTTTATCCTATCAGGTTTTCCAAGGTTGAAATGGCTGGTCTGTGTAGACTTTTCCTTTAAGCTATTATAAGGTTTAGGGAAGAGTAATAATATTACTTATGTTTTATTTATGGAAATTCCCTCTTTATCTCATTACTGTAAAGTGTAGTTCATCTAATATAGCCATTCTAGTCTTCTTGTGCTTAATGTATGTTTTTTAAAATCCTTTTACTTGAAACCTTTCTTTACATTTAAAGTCTATTATGGCAGCAGAACGTTGAGTGTTGCTTTCTCATTTGTTCTGACTTTTAATTGATGTATTGAGACTATCTTTAATGAAATTTATTGGGGTGACATTGTTTAGTAAGTTAAACAGGCTACAGGTGTATAATCGAGTGATAGATCATCTGTGTATTGTATCGGGTGTCCAACACCCAAAGTCAAATCTTCTTCCCTCCCCATATATTTGACCCCCTTTACCCTTTACCACTGTCCCTACTCCCTTCCCTCTGGCAACCACCATACTGTTGTCGGTGTCTATGAGTTTTTGTTTGTTTGTCTTGTCTGTTCATTTGTTGCTTTCAGTTTTATATTCTACATTTGAGTGATGATTATCAATGTGGTTATATTTAGATCTATCATTTTATTTTATGCTTTCTGGTCCCCCAAAATAATTTTTGTCCCACTCTTTTATATTTTATGGCTCCTTTTAGTTCATTTTAGTATTAAATATTCATTTTCATTTTCTATTGTCTTTTTGTGTGAACATCTTTGTATTCATCTTTAGAATTCTAGGTTTTACGATATGCTTCCTTAACTTTTCATAATCTAGATTTAATATTGCTCACTTCACATAAAAGGTAGACATCTAGCATTCATATATATCCCTTTAACTATCCCATCATCTTTTATATCTACATACATTTAAAATGCACAATATAATAATTTTTATTTGTAAACATTTATATTATAAAGGAATTAAGAAAAATGTCTCTGATATAATGGTGTAAATATGTACTTTTTTTTCTTGAGGATTCTAAATTTCCTCTTATATCCTTTTCTTTTAAAATATATTCTAGCATTTCTAGTATTTAATTTCTGTTAATTAATTTTATTTTCCTTTATCTGAAAATGTTTTTATTTTGTTCTATATTTTTGACTTGTATATTGTGTTTTCTGTGTTTACTGTGGATTGACTGTTCCCATTTTATTTTGATCTGATGGAAGCTTGCTTTACAGAGAATGTATATTGTCATATCAGAAGTAGAATTCCCTTACTTATGTTTTAAAAACATCACTCTGCCTGTTATATTGAGATGAGACTAACAGAGGAAAAAATTAGAAGTCAGATACAAGGGTATTGAACTGGTCCAGAGGAGATAATTTGGTGGCTTTGGTCAGTGATTTGGAGGTACAGATGCTTATAGAATATATTTTAAAGGTTAAGTCAATAATAATTGCTAACAGATTGAATTATTGGTATGCAAGGATAGGATTCAAGAATTTCTGCAAAAATTTTGTCCTGAGTAACTGACCTTGTTCATATTGTATTTATTAAGATGAGGATGACATTTTTAAAAAAGAGTAAATTGTCAAGCTTGGCTTGGAATAAATTAGGATTTTAAGTGTTGATTTTGCTATTAGATATCCAATTAAAGATAATAAGTAGTATAGTTTCTGTCTAGCTTTATAGAAAAATGTTCAATGCATAAACCTTAGAATACCCAGCATGTATGAATTATATTTTTTTAAAAAAGATCTAATGCTGTGAAAAGTTCAGCAGATAGGGATAATTTTGATACTTCTCTGTTATAAACATCATGCATCTGAACTCATTATCATATGTCAGTTCTGTGTGAACCTATGTATTCATATATTAGTATGTATTTATCATGAGCTGGGTATTTTACCGATAAAGGCACAAAACTGAGCTTTGTTGCGTAGACTTTAATCCCTGATTACAATTCACTGGCTAAGTGGCCATATGTATATGCTTTGATGATCAACTTCTATGGCAACAAATCACTCCAAAACTTACTTGCTTAAAAAATAAAGCCTTTCATTATTTCTCATGATTCAGTGTGTTGACTAGAGTTCAGATGGATTTTTTTCTTGGTTGTGTTTGGGGTGTCTCATTTAGGTTTAGTAAGATGGCAGTTTGAGCAGAAACATTAACCATTGTGGCACTCTTATCTGGTACTTTGGTGGGATGGCTTAAAATCTGGGCTCAGCTTATCCATGAGAACAGCTGGGTTTCTCTCTCAAGATGGCTTTTCACATGGCCCTTCATTATAGCACAGCTGAACTACTTACACGTGTCTCAGAACTTCCAAAAAGAGAAAAGCAGAAGCTCCTAGGCCTTCTTGGATGTTGTAACTGGACTGTCTCAGTGTCTGTTGTTGTATTTATTGGTTAAAGTGAGATACAGCATTAGCTGAGAATCAACACTAAAAGTACATACACAAACACCTTAATAAATGGTATTTTATTGCATCTACCATAGCAAGTTACTTAGCTTTTTTATGTCTCAATTCATAGATATTAATTGGGAGTGTTAATATAAATATTACATGATTATAGTGAGAATCATAAGAATGGATGTTTGAAAACTACATATATTAGGTATAGCACACATCCAAAACACTTTAATTATTATTTATTTTAACTATTCTTTAAAAATATTATATTTTGTATAGCTTGGTGCTGGAGTATGTCATTTGCCATCTGAAAATTTTTTTCCTGTTAAAAATGCACCAATATTATTTCATTTCCCTTATTCATTATGTCTTATTATCTGTGACTTCGGTCTATTGCCCAATTTAAAATGAATGAAAAGAAAGATATTTGACTGAAGCCATCATATTCACAAAAGATCCTTTGAAGAGGATTTCAAAAAACTTTCAAATACATTTTTGTATTATTTTTAATTTAACTGATTTATTTAAATAACCTTGATAATGTTTTATATAGCTGTATTCTGAGAAGATTTCATATAATAGAATGCCTGTGTGTGTGTGTGTGTGTGTGTGTGTGGTGGCACTTGACTTCTTTTGTAATAGATCAAAAATTAAATAGGTACTCTTCAAACATTAAAGTTCAGACCAAAAGTTAGCAGACAAAAAGGAGCTTAGTAATTATCTCTTCTTGGTTCTTTTTTCTGAGATAACATTTATGGACACTGAAGACATTTATGGTAGGTGAGAATACGGTAAATCTCAGCTTATTTTCCAGGATGGAAGGACATAACTAATGGCTCTGCCTACTTTTCTCTTTTTTGATGATAAAGCTGACGTTAGTCATTATTTTGACAGAGAAGGTTATACTTTGAGAAGAAGAGATATGAAACTTCTGAGGAGTTTTCTCAAATGTCTCCACTCTCACTTCAGCAATCAGTTCTGTTTTTATCTATTTTGTATATTTTCTTAGTAAGAATTTTTGAATAAAAAAATTACTACTCTAAAAATTAGTTTGAAAACCACTGTTTTCAAATTTAGTTGTATAATTTAATTATATGTTCTTTTGTTGTTGTTAATCTTCACCCAAAGATATTTTTTTGATTGATTTTTAGAGTTGAATGGAGGGGGAGAGACAGAGAGTAATATCAATGTGAGAGAAACACATAAATTGGTTGCCTCCCACACATGCCCCAACTAGGGCCGAGGATGGAGCCTGCAACCAAGGTACATGTCCTTGACTGGAATCAAATCCAGGGCCCTTAAGTCCCCTAGCTGATGCTCTAACCACTGAGTAAAACTGGCTAGGGCTAAATGTTCTTATAATTAGAGGTGCAATGTCTTAGGAGCAGTTAAGAGAATCTGGGCAAAATAAAAGACATTACATAATTTTTAAATTTTATTTTACTAACAATTTAAATCCAAATGAAGAATGAGTGGTTTTGTGAAAATAGACAGATATCATTTTGGAACATGTGACATTGTAGAGATAGACAAATCAAGGAGATTCACGCTGACAAATCTGTTAATAGGCCTAGCGTAATATGAAGGTATGGAGTTCTCAAGAGGTGACAGAGTAGATATGAGAAGAGAGAAGTAGCATCATGATAGAGATTCAATACAGGCAACATTTACTATAAAATTATGCCTTGAGTTGGTCACTCTCCTGTTTTGTTTTGTTTTTTTCTTTTCTTTTCTGAAATAGTATGGCTCTGTTTAAAAACACAGGATTCTATCATGATGGGGCACATGACTAGATCTGTATGTTGTAGAACACATAACTGTGCTCATGTGTAACTTAAAGGAGATTATGGTTGGGTTCCTGGATTAAAATATCTTCACATAGGATAGAGAGAGAGAGAGAGAGAGAGAGAGAGAGAGAGAGAGCTTTTGTATCTTCTTATAAGAACAATAACCCCATCATGGGGGCTGTATCTCTTGAGCTAATTATCTTCTGCTGTGACTTTGTTTAATTGACATTTCTTAAGTAGAGTCCCTGGGTGTTGGATGGTGAGCCAAAGTTCAACGAAAGGCCACAGGGAATTGAAATAGAGAAGTTTATTCTCACAGGTCTTGGAGGATATTATATATAACACACCTCAAGGGGGCCACGTGGGGAGGTCAAGGCAGGGTTCAGGCAGAGAGAGAGCAGGAGAGAGAGAGTTCAGCTGGATCTGGAGCACATGCCTCTATTAGGGTTGCTTTGGGATTCCTGGGCTAAAGCCAGATTGGTCAATTTAAGTTTCATGGGTGTCTTAAGTAAGTTGTGTACAAAGGGGAGACTGCTTACCACAGTAGCAGTTGGTGGAGTCTTGTCAGGAACTTACCTTTACTTGTGACTCTGTGGGCTGTTAGATAGGGTGTAAGCTCATGGGAGGGACTAGTGTCAGCTCCAGGCCACACAAAATGAATGGCAAAACAGAAATGCTATGGAGTAGTTTAGCTAAAATCAACAACCCCAAAAGCCTGATCTCCAAATAGCATCATATTGGGGGTTAGAACTCTAACAAATTGAACTTTTGAGAGAACACAGTTCAGTGCCTAGCAGGTGCTTATTATGTGAAAAAGATGCTGTTCAAAAACAAAATTCAACTGAGTGTATTTTAAAGATCTTAATGGCTTTATTCAGTGGTTCACAAATTGGACAGCATCCAATCTAGCTGATAGAAAGGAGCTCCAAGGAACTGTGAAAAATAAAAGACTTTTATAGGCAGAATGTAGAAACAAGGGAGTTATGCCAGGGAATTGGTTACTGAAAGATTACTTTCCTTATAGGGGCTGGCAGGGTCTATCAGGCAGATTACCTAATTGGTGCTGATGAGGCAGATTTCTGCCTGAATGGTTTAAGATTTCATTTTTGGAAGAGTCAAAATTGTAATTAAGTCTGGTTTGGTGACATGGGGGTTAGTGTGGGCAACTCTTTATTGTGCCTGTAGTTTTGTTTTTGACAAATACTGTATTTCTCCCATTGTCATTTTTGAAGACAAATAAGAGGTTTATTCTTTATATTTCTCATTAGAAGATATTCAAGGATGTTTGCAGGACAAAGAGAAAAAAGATCCAAGTACACATACCTAAATGTTCCTAATCATGGTCTGATCACTATAGCAAGCATCAATAAGGTTCTTAAATATTAGAGAAAAATAAAATAAAGAACTCCAGTGACTAATTGTTAGCTGGTTTCCAGGCACTCTCTTATTTTACATTAAGTTGGATAACTCATATTACATCTCTGCATCACAAAGTTATATGCAATTAAGAATAGTAACGACCACTCTTTTGCATATATCTCAGGTACAATAAGCATGCAATGCAAAGTCTTTCTATGCCTTGAGAACCAAATCAGGCTCCCCAAATATGTCACTTTACCCAGGATTTATTCCTCTGTACTCTAGATTAGATTATCCTTTGCAACTTTGGCATGTTTGTGTGGTATAAACAATAAATTTCCACTCATCCAGAACATCCGTGTTCTGACAATTTCACTATATGTTTAGGAAGTGTTTGGAACTCCAGTTGTTAAACTTTGTACCTGGAATGATATGGTTAAAAAAAAAGACTTTAATGAACCAAATCAATACTCTTACTCACTACCCTTTATAGACTAATTAATAAAAAAAGGGATCATTGATATTTGACTTGGTAGATCATTAACACATATTAACTGAAGAATTTTATCTTCTGAGCAGAAAAAAGAGCCAATATCTTTGATTGAATGTTGTGATGCTTAATTTTATGTGTTCACCTGATTGTGTTAAGGGATGCTCAGCTAGCTGATAAAACTTTATTTCTGTTTGTGTTTGTGAAGGTGCCTATGGAAAAGATTAGTATTTGAATCAGTAGACTGAGTTAAAGTGCACCACCACCAATGCAGGTGGTCATCATCTACTTAATGAAGGGGTGGAGTTATATAAAAAGGCAGATGAAGGGGGAAATCTTTCTCTTTGCTTAAGCTCAGTCCTCCATTTGCCACTCTTGGGCATCAGTGTTCCTAGTCTTTGGCATTTTGGACTCAGATTGGGACTTAGCCCATTGTCCACCCCAATTCTCTGGCCTCCTGACTCAGACTGCATTACATCACTGGCCTTCCTGGTTTTCCAGCTTGCAGTTGGCAGAAGGTGAACTTTTCAGACTCCATAACTATGTAAGTAAATTTTATAATAAGTCTCTTCTCATACATATCTTTTTTTTTTTTGAGAGTGCGTTAATTAAAGCTGGGAACAGTGAAACAAAGGAAGGACTTAGGGTAGCAGCAACAGGAGAGAGCCTAGGCCAGGGGTGGGCAACCCCTGGCACGCGTGCCAAACATGGCACGCCAGTAACTTTTGCTGGCACGTGAAACCCTCTTATAATCTTCTATTTGCAATTATAAATCTTTGTTCTCAGTGACGAATTTTGGTAAGTCTCGTAATAGGAGTAGCCTGATGGATGAAAGTAGTAGCTCGTGCATATCTCTGAAGGTCACGAAATATAAACCTGATGTAAAATCTCTGTCATCAGTGATGCAGCAGCAAAAGTCCCACTGATAATATCAAATGGAGTCATAAAGTTTTCTGTCGGACTATCAGTGTACATGTATACATTAAAAAGTAAATGTATTTTTCATCATAATATACTGTGATTTTGTCGCTCGAATGAATTTTATTATTTCTTCAAGGTTCTTCACATACGTACACCTTAAGAGATATCTACATGTTCTCAAAAAATTAGGGTTGGCACACAGAAGAATTTTGAGTCCGAGATTTTGCTGGTTTTGGCACGCACTCACAAAAAGGTTGCCCACCCCTGGCATAGGCAGTGCTCTGCTTTGTCTCCCTAGAAATGTGACAGGAAGGAAGCAAGCCAAAGCTGCTTTAGTTCACTGGAATTTCAGAGAAAAGGCGGTCTTGGAGACAGGATTGGGGGTAAGCCTTGGACAAGCTGCTGTTGCCCGTCTCCCCTGGTTGCAAGTCTCATGGGGACCCTTCAGGTTTAGGAGGAAGTAAAAAGTTCATGCCCAAGAACAGGCATGGGTGTGCTCTAGAGTCAGCTCACACTGGTATTCTTTGTCTCTTTTGCTGGTGAGAATCTTAGGGGAAGGTTTCAACATAACACTCATTAGCTTTCCAGGTATGTTTTTAATATGCTGACGCATCAAAATGAGCTTACGGAGGAGTTTGGGATTATTATTTGGTGTGCTTTACTGTTTGACTTTTATCTTGGGGTCTGTCTGGCTCTAATCAGGCTTTTGTTATTTGTTCCCTTCACTTCAATCACCCTTGGGTTTAGCAGGCACACATGGCATTAACTGGGTCTCTGTTCTCTATCTCCCCAGCCAGGGTGGTTTAAACTATGTATTCTCCGGTTAGGGAGGGGAGGTATAAACTACTTGCTTTCAAGTATCCTTGACTAGAGAAGGGAAGGTCTTGTAATTCACTAGCTAGCTGGCTGTAAGTTGTTCAAATTGTTTGGCTTTGTTTAATTATCTTGTCTCAGTTTCCCCATCCCATTTGCCCAGGAATTTTCCTAACTGCTTACTATCCTGCCTCAACATTATTCTCTCAAGGCTGTTTCCTTGGAATGGGCCCCACTGTGAGAATGATAGGCAGAACATATTCCAAGGATATGGGAAGGGGTGAGGAGACACCAACTCTTGGGGGTGGGGAGGGGGGGAGGGTCCAGCTTCATGACTTCCTACAACGTTCCATACTGGAGGAAAACAAATACAGTGCAATGAAGTCAAGAACCCACACACAGGCTGGCCTGAGGCAGACCTACTTGGCCAGGTCCCTGTCCTTAACAATGTGTTGTTGAAACCACTTGGAGGGCTTGCCTGGCTGAACCTGGTTAAACCAGTTAAGGCCTCCATGTAAACTTGTAAGAGTATGGTGGGCAGGTGTGGAGATCTGCTTGTTTTATAGCCGGCCAAGGCAAGCCTCCTATGTAAGTTCCTTGATTGTTAAACCTGCCACCTACCAATGAAGAGAGGCCCACCTGTTCCTTTAGTCTCTCCTTGCCCTCTGTACTTGGGGACCAACACATGAGGTCCTGCACCTAGTTGTTATGTCTCCTCTGTTTTATTTGGTAAAGGTTCATGCTTTTGTTGCTCCTATAATATTGATATACTGTACTGAAGAATACAATTTATTTGTGTCTAGCCTCAGCTACATTTCCATCCCAAATACCTTATAAGAGTTGTCTTGTCTTTGTTAGGATAGCACATCTGGAGGTATTCAATATCCATCTATGCTTCATTGATTTTATTATTGGTTGCCTTCTTAACTGTGTAGTTCTAGTTTTCCCCCTTACAACTTGTTAGTAATTTGTAAGGTGATATTTTCAGACCATGTAAGACATATTGTTGTTTATTATTTTATCTTCTTAGGATAGTGCTTTTTTATTGTTATATAATATTACTCCTAATTATTTTCAATATTTTACATTGAGCTCTAGTTTTAGTAAAATATTTTCTATATCAGATTTTATTGATTTATTATTAATTTATGAATTGGTTGATATGCTACTATGTTCACCTTATTTTCTTTATTTTGAAACCCTCTTTGATGATGTTTTACACCTCTCTTGCAAACATCCTATAAGACAAATTTTATCTTTTTCCAATCAAAGAATGTTTATTTAACTACAGATTGAGTAATTATATTTTCCAAGATTTCTGATATCTTTAGAATTCTTGCCATATTCTTAATTTGTACTTTCTGCTAATTCACCTTTGTTTACCTTTTTTTCTAACTTTTCTTCTATTTTGTTTTCTGTCTATCATTTCCTTATATTTTCTATATTTCTTATTATAAACTATGGAATATGCTACTGAGTGGTTATTTTTTAAATCCTATACATATAACTATAAATTTTTACTACAAGGTGAATTCTCTACTTTTGTCAGAATCAGAAACATAATGTAGACATTATCAAACATTAACTATCAGAGAAAAATCTCTTTCATGCCCATTCCCATCTTGTCATTTTTGACTACATATTTAGTTCAACTTTTAAAAAAAGTTTCTTAACACTAAATATCTTCATGCTTTTGGGAATTTTAGTGTTCAAGTTTTATTTTAACTAGAAATTTTTTCTCGTGTCCTATTGCTTCTTTCCCTTCTTCTAATCCTGCCTCTCTCTCTCCTTGTGTGTGGTGTAAGGTCCTTCCATTCTCTCCAACAGACTTCACTCATTTCAGAAACAGATCACTTAAAGGCATTGTTAAAAATGATGCCTTTATATAATATTGGAAATATTGGAGGTTCAGTCACAAGTTTAACTTTTTTTTTTTATTGACCTTAGAAAGAGAAAGGGAAGGAGGGAGGGAGAGAGAGAAACATCAATTAGTTGCCTCCCTCACATGCCCCAACCAGTGGTTGAACCTGCAACCCCGGTATGTGCCCTGACTGGGAATCAAAACCACCACCTTTTGGTGTATGAGACGATGCTCCAACCCACTGACCCACACCAGCCAGGGTTCAGTCACAAGTTTAGTTGGTACCTTAGTTCTGTTCATTATTCTACAGAGTTATATTTCATGGACCCCTTGTTAAAGTTTAAAATAGAGATTTGGTTTCATGATCTTTCCAAAAATTGCCATTTCTTTATTTCATCTCCTGGATTTAGCTCAGTGATGGCGAACCTATGACACGCGTGTCAGAGGTGACACGCAAACTCATTTTTTTTGGTTGATTTTTCTTTGTTAAATGGCATTTAAATATATAAAATAAATATCAAAAATATAAATCTTTGTTTCACTATGGTTGCAAATATAAAAAAATTTCTATATGTCACACGGCACCAGAGTTAAGTTAGGGTTTTTCAAAATGCTGACACGCCGAGCTCAAAAGGTTCGCCATCACTGATTTAGCTAGTGAGCCAGGATTGCCTCACCATCCCAGGAAGCCACTTATCTCTCATGACCTGGTAGGAGCCACTGCCACTGGCTGGCTTCAGACTGTGAACCCAGTAGAACAGTGGTTTTAGCTCTAATTATGTGTTGTTACCTTTATGTATGTTTAATTTCTGTCTTTGCTTTGTTTTGATCCAGCTATGCCAATATATATATTTGCATTTGATTACTAGTTACACTAGTTTATCAATTTTATAATTGATAAAATCTGATGTAGAAAAATATTTTAGTATAAAAATAGAGCTCAACATAAAATATTGAAAATAATAATTATTTCTTGAGTTTCTCTGTTCTTTTTTTTTTATCTTGACTGTCCTTAGGTTCCTATCTCCTGGGCCTTGGGTTTTAGCCATTGTTTGTAATACCATAAATATACTTCGTTGCCCTCAAATTAGCTTCTAAGAACAACACATCCTTTTTTTAAAATCTTTATTATTGAAAATATTACATATGTTCCCTTTTTCCCTCCCCACCTTATAGCCCACCGCACTACCTGCCCCAGGCCCTCACCACCCTATTTTCTGTGTCCATGGGTTATGTATATAGGCACACAACTTCTTTAGTTGATCTCTTTCCTCCCACCCAGCCTTCCCTCTACAACATGTTCTTTTTGGTTTTAGTAAACAGAAAGAACTTAAGAACTTATTGATTCAATAATTCTGACTTCTGAGATGACAGGAATCCTTTGACAGGTAAAGACCAAAGCTCTCAATTCTTTGCTTATTTTTATTGAAATTTGTTTAATTTACAGCTGGTTCTATTATTCTAATGAATTGCATATTTATTCCCTAAAGTATTTTGAAAAGGGTAATACAAGTCTTTTGCATTTACAATAGTTATCTTACATATATATTATTTTCTCCCAGAATGATTGAACTGAGCTTTTCTAGTAGTGAGGGCATAATGGCCAATTATTCTGAGCAATTATATTTGATTTTCTTTCCTCTCCAGTGGCAAGAATAGTTATTTGCTTTATTTATTTATTTTTTTGTTTGTTTTGTTTTCTTTTCTTTTCTGGCAACCTGGTTCAATTCCTCTTTTTCCCCTCCTTTTGTTCTCTAATGCCCTGGTATTTAAATGTTTGTTAATAGTTTAAGCTTTTCATGAGTTTTTGTTGTTGTTGTTTTGTTTTTGCTTTTTTTTTGGGGGGGGGGGGGTGTCATATCTAATGGTGCTTCTTATCCATTGCTGTTAATTAGAAAGGTTAGTTAGAAAGGTTACTAAACTAATCTATTGACATACAGGACCCTATAATGTGGATTTGGTTGGGGAAATTAACTAAATAAAACATAGCTGAGATATTGGTTGAAGGACTTAGACAAAGAATGGGGGATTTTCCACTTCTAGGAATATATCCCAAGAAATCAGAAACACTAATTAGAAAGGATATATGCACCCCTATGTTCATAGCAGCACAATTCACCATAGCTAAGCTCTGGAAACAGCCTAAGTGCCCATCAGTAGATGAATGGATTAGAAAACTGTGGTACATCTACACGATGGAATACTATGCTGCTGTAAAAAAGAAGGAACTCTTACCATTGGCAACAGCATGGATGGAGCTGGAGAGCATTATTCTAAGTGAAACAAGCCAGTCAATGAAGGAAAAACACCACATGATCTCACTCATTCATGGATAATAAAGACCATTACAAACTTTTGAACAATAATAGATACAGAGGCAGAGCTGCCTCAAACTGATTGTCAAACTGCAGTGGGAAGGCCAGAGAGAGTTGGGGGACAGGAGGGAGGGGAGTAAGAGATCAACCGAAGGACTTGTATGCATCTATATAAGCATAACCAATGGACATAGACACTGGGGGGTAAGGGAGGGCAGGGGTTTGTCAAGGGAGGGGGGGGGGGGAAGGGGCACTTATGTAATACCCTTTGTAATACTTTTAGCAAAAATAAAAAAATAAAAAAAAGAATGGGGGATTTTGGATTAAGAACTTTAGCAGTGAGAAGAAGAGCATTTCTTCCTTTTAGCCCACAGTTATGGGAATAAAGAATTTCACAGAGCTGGGACTTGTTGGAAAGTTAAGTGATTCTAAAATAAAGATGATAAAAAGGTAAAAGACAGGCACCTACGTTCATTTGGGCTCAATGAAGAGGTAGATAATTTTCTTCATACTTTTACCAGAGTCTGTCTCATTGAGATTACAGTTTTGTATGGCTTTGGGTCATATTTGTGATGTTCTGTGTGGATTTCTTATAAAAATGGAAATTGTTGCTGATAATTTGCACAATATGCAGAGTTTTCAGTGCAGCAAGAACAGTCACGTACAGCTCACAGTCATTGAGCATTTACTACGTGCATTGCCCTGTACCGAGCTTTTTAGACACAGTCTACACATACCCCATGAAGTAGGTGCTCTGAGCAAAACAGCTAGTACGTGGCAGGGCCAGGACTCAGTTCTAGGTCTGTGAGCAAGAGCTGTTCTTCATTCTATGATACCCTTTCTGTAAGAACGTTGCACATTCACAGTGGTGTACTCTGCAGCTGTGTTTAAACTCTGCTTATCCACACACAGCAGCTTGGATCTTGGTTGGATACCCGAGAATGTGGAATTGATGGTTGGTGGCACTGGAGTGGAGAGAACGTGCAGTTTGAAAGCTAGAAAAGCCATTTCCTATTAGATACTTGGAGAGCCAGAGAGAGTGGCCCTTGAGAAGGAAGGAGAACTTGTTCCTTTTCCTACCCTGGCTAAGTGCCCCTCCTAACCCTGGATAAGGCCTCCTTGGAAGGACTCCTGCGTCCAGAGGAAGAGATGCTGCCAGACTGGCTGCAGCCAAGAGTGTGAGTCAGGGAGGAAGAGCCAGCCCCCAGAGAGGAGTCCAATGCGAGATGGGGTTTCCAGAGAAATGGACCTGAATTTGACTGACGTGAGTCAAAGCTTGCCAAGGAAAAAAGAGCAAGACCCAATCAATATAGTGGCTGATTTGAGAAACCATGTATTTAGACTCTGGGGAAACCCTGTCAGCACATCTCTGAGAAATGCTTTACTAGGGATGTTTATGAAGAACATGAACTACTCATTGAGATGAAGATGATACAGAGAAAACTTACCTTGGAGAGTTCATCTCCAAGATTTGTCCCAGTCCAGCCTAGCTCATCTGTTTTTGACAAGAATATGGTAGGAGGATTGTAATTTTAAAAAAATAAACCAAAGGGGTATTTTATAAAACTCTCTATAAGATATTTGGACATAAGCAACCACCATGTGGTAATTTTTTAAAAATACTAATTATTAATATTATTGTAGTAACCCCAAAGCACCAAACAAGGGAATGGATGAACTTTGCCAAGGGCATTATGTAGTTTTGACATCCTGTGAGAGGCACTGTCTCAGATTTTTCGGGTGCCATCCTATCAAGTCCAAACATTTAGTTTTGCTTAGAGACAATAAAGGGCGAATATTTCAAAAACAATTTACTGTGAAACTGAGCACAATTATAGGAAAGTACATAAAATAAATTTACATTTTTAAAAAATTGCCATCGTGGTCAAGAAATACAGTATAACATTTCCAAGATTTCATATGCCTACAGTCAGTATCCTTTCCCCACCATAGGATAACTGCTATCTTAAATTTTCCTTTCTTCGTAGTTTTAGTAATTATATATGCACTTTAAAATATATAGCTGTATATTACTCAGGTGCCTAAAGAGCCTTTGGAAAGAAAAAAAAAAGAAATAGAGAATCACTGCTGCCATTACCCTACCAAGCCAGCATTATGAATATATGTATAATTTTAGAATTAACTCATTGTTTGAGATTGGAGTCTTTGATTTTAAAACAACTTATAAACATATTTATTCTACATGAAAATAAACATATGAAAATAATCATATTTTATATGGTTATTCCATGGATTATTCCATGACATGAAATATTTTTCTGACAATTTTGTTTTCTTCCCCCATAATCTTTTAGACGAGTCACTTCAAAAGATTGCTGTCAATAAAAGAGTAATTTTTGTTTTGAGCCATAATCACATAAGAGTTTCTTCAGCTGCTACTAGCTGTTGATTGCAGCCTGAGGGGTGTTCTGTGACTGGTGCCCAGTTCTCATTGACACAAAGGACTAAAAGCTGAGTTTCTTTCATGAGACACCCTTGGGTTCCCTGACCTGCACTGTGTAAATCACTACGGAATTATACCGAAACTTCAGTTCTTTTGAAAGATTGTTACTGCGTGAGCTGTATGTCAATTCTTGCAATTACTGGTCAATTTAACCTGAGATTTGAAAGGGCCATTTGTAGTACATATATTTTAAGCAAAGGCCTAAGAGAGACCAGTTTGCAATTGTATCAGTCAGGATGACTAGGTTATGCTGCAGTTTCAAGTAATCCTTACATCTTGTGGACTACATAAAATAAAATGTTAATTTCTTGCTCACACTGCCTGTCCAACATTCAATGGCTGGAGGCTCTCCTCTATTTTCCTCGTTCTATGAAAAAGGCAGGTGAAACAATTAGCATGTGAGATGTTGCAGGTTGCCAAGATAGCAAAAGAGAGAACATGGACTTCTATCCTGGCTCTTAAAACTTCCATCCAGAAGCGTCAGATAACACTTTCTACTCACATTTTAGTAGCCAAAAAAACATCAGACGGCTAAAGTTAACTTGAATCAGGGCAATGAGAATACTGTTCACATTACTAAAGTGATATACATATTGGTGTACTTTTTAGAAATGTCTTTTCTGGGGATTAGTGACCTTGGGTAGAAATGCAGAGCAATGTGTAAGTGTACACTACCGGAAGCTTTGTTACAGCTGAATCTGGACCCTCAGATGCGGCTAGAAATCGTCCTTTGAGTTATTGTCATCTTGACATCTCTGTTTAAAATGTTTAAAGGGATTCTCTAATTTGAGCCTTAAGTGATAAGAAGTTGTTAATTGTTAATCGTTGAACTCCGTCTTTAAAGAGACTCATGAACAATTTACTAAACCAGATAATATTAGCAGATATATGCATCAAGGTAAAACTAACAAGCACTCTTCCCCCTGTTTTAATTTCAAATCCTAGTTAAAACCTCAACAAGGATAAGCTAATGCCCCTCAATCTCTTCATTATCCTAATTTCATATTCAGGCTATTACTTCCCTGATGCAAATTTACCTTTCCAGAATTGCACTGCTGATGTTTTATCCAGGCTTTCAGTATTACTGCTAACAACTTCTCGTCTCTCCAGCTGCATGAGACTTAACTAGGGGTTTAAGCAACACCATTTCTATGGCTTGCACACTTCTGCTACTGAAAAGAATTTGAAATTTTCCTTTGTAAATGCCTGCTGCTGCCTTCTCTCTACTTAATTTGTTTTCCTTTGTATGTCTCTTGATCACCTCAATTTCTTCCACTGTGCCTCTTCTATATTTCTTGACTTTTGTACTTGAAGAGAGCAGTTTTCATGTTGTGAACATGACCTCAAAAACACTCCACTTCCATTGTTTGAAAATCTCAGACTCTGGGACAATTGCTAGGTTGCAATATGAAATACCTTGCCTGAATACAGGCATTGTAGGTCTTTTCTTTTCTTTTAGGTTTTTTCTTTTCTTTTTTCTTTTTTTTTTTTTGTGTGTAACAGTTCATTGACTATTGTGGGTAAGCTCCATTTGTTCTAAAGCCAATGCTATTGATGTATTAAAAGCTACTGTTTAATTTAGTTCATCAATTTGCTACCAATGTTGAACATTAACATTTTCTGTCATCTTCAAACTATTTTCCTGGGCTCCTTACTCCTAGAGAATCTGTTTTAGGTAGGATCCTAGAAACTATCTTTTAAAAAAGTTATTCAAGATATTCTCATAGCACCAGTGTCTTTCGTCTAGATATATTATCCTGAAGATATAATCTAATACTTGTGTATCTCCTGTTGTGGATGAAGAAATGAAAGCACAGGTAGCAAAATACAGTTATCAAGCTCTTAGGGTACAACAGAGATGAAACCTAGCTATGACATAACGGTGATCATGGTGACTTACTTAACCTTCCTGACCTCCAGTTCTCTCATCTGTGAAAGTAGGAAGATTTTCCAAGGCAGTCAAAATGTTAAGTTAGTTAATATATGTAAAGTATATAGCACATTCTTGGCACATATTCAGCATTCAATCAATATTGTTTTTCTTGTCCTTAACATGTTTTTTTTATCCTCATCTTTCTGGGCCTCTTGGTCAAATCTCACACAAAAATAAGTTCAGAAAATTATAGAAGAAAACTGCTATAAATATATTCTGTTTTATGTCATCTCACATTTCTTCTTTTGATTTTTCATCTATTAGCACAGCAAGTAAGGATGGTGCCCCACCCAGATTCTCTCTATTGAGCAGGCACACCCAGATCTCAGTGTGTGTGTTTTTAGCTGCCAACAATTCGCCTTTCTACGAGAATATCCCTTAGCTGAAGTGAGCCACCTTCCCCTCAAGACAGAAAGCCAATAGGACTGACTGGTGCTGGGATATACTGCCCCAACCTTTTTGCCTCTAAGCAGGACAAACTCATGCTCCAGAGCTGAGTCTGGCATCAGTGTGAGGTTAAAACTTCTCTTGAAATCACGTATTTGCTATATTCCCTCCCTGCCCTTTCCTGTTTCTCTTGCCAGTTCCTCCTGAGGACAACCCTTCAATAAATCACTAACCAGGCTCTGCTTCGAGGGAACCTTACCCCCCAAATGCTCATAATGTTTTCTTGGAAAGACAGGCTTAGGGGCAGGAAGACCATCAAAGAGAAAACCACTGGGTTCTAGAACATGGCACCTAAGCAAGAATCACCCAGCACGTTGCCTGCCACATGGCAGAGATTCAAACTCGCTTGTTTAGTGAATGGAAAAGAGTTCTATAAATGAAGAATCAGATCTCCACATTTCCCTAGTCCTTGCTAAGTTAAGCTTTGGTTGCTAAAACTTACCCTTTTGTAAAGGAAGAGACTAGGACTGCAGCAGACTCTATAGATTCACTGTTGTGGACCTAGGATAGTAAAACCTCCAACAATTCAGCAACTGTTTGAACAAGTGGGTGCTTACCTCTAGGTAAGAGGGTTTGACTAAAATGGGTGTTGTTTGTCTCTTTTGTCTTCCACACTCCAGATTGTACAAGGGCTACTCCAGTATGATTCATTGTAAATGCATCTGAATTAATTTCCCTTTGTTCATTTTCTTGACTAAATGTCTTGAGAGACCAGTCTTAGCGGCAGAGCAAGTCCAAACCCTGGGTTATTGTTCTTTGCTGCACCTACCCTGTGCTTTGGCCTTGGATCTTTGTACTTTTCCCCCAGTCTTAATACAATAATAATCATCATAAAGCTAATGTTCAGTGAACACTCACCAGGGCCTAAATGTTTTATCTAATTTAAAACTTTCAATAATGTAATGAGGTAAACAGACTATTATGTTGAAAGAGTTACAACTTCTGTAGAAACAATTAAGGGGAATCAAATAAGTAAGGATAGTCATAAAATCTGTTTTTTCCTTTGTTATGTTGCTGGAAGCCGGTCCATCCTTGCTGCTTGACACAGTCGCTGCAGGAAAGAAACATCTGCACAGCATATGTTTCAATGGACCTGGCATATATAGCATACTGTTCTTAATATGTTTGCTCCCTTTAGCGCCATGTGTTTTAACCAAGGTCACCTCTCCGAGAAAGGTTGTTTCCCCAGGTGGGGATCTTTCCCTGAGGTTAGGGAGGGGATACAACCCCTTAATTAAGTGCCAGGCGGGTAGTTAAGCTACATAATCTTTACTCCCTGGAATGGAGATAAGAAACGCCCTAACCTTTGTAATAGAAATTGACAGGATTAAAATCGGCTGGTATAAATACGGATGTAACAAGACAATAAACATCAGATCCTCATCAGCTCCTCATCAGCTCCTCATCAGCTCCACATCAGATCCTCATCAGCTCCTCATCAGCTCCTCATCAGTTCCTCATCAGATCCTCATCAGATCAACGTCAGATCCTAACCAGAACCTAGTCAGAGAACATGGCAAAAGATCCTGGACAGAACCTGACTACAGAACTTCACTGGAGAACCTAGACAGAACATGGCAAAAGAACCTGGATAGAACCTGGCTAAAGAACCTGATGACTGAACCTGGCTGGAGAACCTGGAGAACCTAGCGAGAGAACATGGCACCAGAACTTGGTTGGAGATCCTGACCAGAACTTGGTTGGAGTTCCTAACCAGAACTTCGCTGGAGACCAGAACTTCGCTGGAGATCCTGGAGGGAGAACCTCGCTATGCTGATGAACTGAAACCAGTTTCCATGTCATTCCTTCTTCGCCGACTCCGTCCACACCTTTGGGGATCCCTGGACCCGTTGGGGTTGGACCCCAGCATTATGTGAGATGACTGATATATCAATGACAACATGTATAAACCAGTATAGAAGATGTTATTTCCTGGAGGCTGCAGCAGCTTCGTTTTTCCCATTGATAAAAATGACCAGGCAGGAGAAGATAGGTTAGGAATAGCACGTGACATTAACTTGGAAAGCACAATGACCTGTACCTTTTTAGAGTGGTGAATGGAGAACAGGCTGTCATTCTGATATGCAGGGGCATTGTAACTATGCTATATAGTGGCTGTGTGATTCACAGCATGGAAATTTACTTTTCAACAGTTCCATGAAGAATCATTTAACTTCTGGGCTATTATTAGTTAAAACAACAACAAGTTAAATTTATTTTCTAGCAGCTTATTTATTATGTATCAAAATTAGATTATGATTTCTGAAAAATTGTCTCCTAATATTATTCATTCCCAGGTAATGTCTGTGATCTTGTATATAAGGTGAAAGAAGTAATTTACACTTGTCCTCTAAGAGTTCTTGTTTTGAGGACAATAAGATATTTTTAGGACTTCATACATTTTATCAATTTTTTTCTAAAACTTGTGCCGAAACAGGTTTGGCTCTGGATAGAGCGTCGGCCTGCGGACTGAAAGGTCCCAGGTTCGATTCCGGTCAAGGGCATGTACCTGGGTTGCGGGCACATCCCCAGTAGGAGGTGTGCAGGAGGCAGCTGCACATCTCTCATCGATGTTTCTAACTCTCTATCCCTCTCCCTTCCTCTCTGTAAAAAATCAATAAAATATATTTAAAATAAATAAATAAATTAATAAAACTTGTGTATCATTTTTAAAGAATTATAGTCTTAATGTAAATAGGGAAGACACATACATGATATTTTCTTTCATTAGCAGGGATCTAAACATCTTCTATGCTAGTCAATTACATTGGTTTACAGATGAAGAAATTGAGATGTGGGGAATTTAAGTGAGTTGCCTAAAATAGGGTCAGGAGTATAGAAGAATCTAGAGATGTGATGTTTAAGTCATTGAGTATTTCCTGGAAAATTGATAGGTTGACTGTATTATGAATTTTGGTGTTTTGTTTTGCTTTTTTTCAGACAGTTATTAGGAGTCTGGAATATACTCAAAAAGAGTTGTTACATGAAGTGATTTGTTTCTTGGCTGCTACTTATCACTCAGTACAGTTGGACACTTTCGATTAAGAAGAAACATTCTTAAGTTACTGCTGTAGTACAAAATAGAAAAAAAACCCACCAAGCTAAATACATAATTTAATTTCCATGAGTGCAAGAACTTAAGGAGAAATAAGTTTAATTAGGGTGATGGAAATACTTCCATGAAAGTTCTGAAGTTTGTGAGGATTTGAAAAAGCCTTGGAGCCAGAGAGCACTGGCTTTCTCTTTGTCACTTCAAAATGCTCAGCTTTCCTTTGCTTGAGGGCAGTTGCCCTGCTGGCTTCCTCTTAGCAGCCACGATTAGTGTCACAAACTGAACAGACAGAAACAAACGCAGCAGGTTGAGAAAGCCAGGATGGCCTGGGGGAAAGAAGGGAAGAACAAAGAAGTGGAGATATATCTTCTCAAAGAAATGAGATAAGATTTATAGAACAGAGGAACAGGATTAAAGAAGACACCTGTTCCAAAGAAAGTGCATCAGACCAGATAAAGCGCTGCTGGGACTGACCATCAGAAAACACCAAGGCCTGGTGTCTGACTTTATGGAGGAAGCAGAGAACCAGGAGGGTATAGGGGGCCACTGCTGTTCATGTGCATGAGATTTTCCTAAATTAGGTGTCCACCGCTCAAGGGGGCCTTTCATAGGAGTTTAATTATGTAGGCTGTACTTTTAGAATACAAATGATTGACTTCTTAATTTGTGAACAAAGGATTTGTCTACTAAAAACTGTTTGAAATCCACTGATCTGTGACCTGCCCAAGATCAAAGTTGTCATTGGCTGTAGTACTGAAAAGTGGAACTCAGGTTTCTGACTCCAAGCCCAAAGTTATTTTCATTCTATTCTCTTAGATATCAGAAATATTTTATTTTAAACTAAATAGGAAAACAGGTTGATATTAAAAGTACTAAATTTAGTGTCAGAGCACAGGGTTTTAAAAATTTTATTTATTGATTGAATTGAGAGAGAGAGAGATCAATTTGTTGTTTCACTTAATTAAGCATTCATTGGTTGATTTTTATATGTACCCCCTCACTGGGAATCTAACTCACAACCCTGTTTTTAACTTTCAGCATTTCCTACCTGTGAGGCCTATTGCAAAAGAAATTTTGTAATTTTAGTCCTTCCTCTTTAACGGGTGTGTCTAATTGTTAAGAATGCCACCAATTTCTAACATTTGGTTTGAGTGACAAAGAATTTATATGAAATGCTTAGTGCAGTGCTTGTACATTACAATAAGGCAAGTAAAATAAATAGAAGCAAAAGATTTGAAAGGAAGACTTAAAACTACATATTCAGAGATCGCATGATTGTTTATTTATGTAGACTACCCTAAGGATTTGGCAATACTGTAACTAGTGATTTAATATGCATTAAGGTAGAAGGTACATATACAAAAATCTATTTTACTTTTATAAACCAGCAACAAACAATTTAAATATGCAATGAAAAATAACATATTTAAAACTATCAAAGTATGAAGCAATTAGGGAAAAACTCTACACTAAAATGGAGAGATATACTCTATGTATAGTAGGATATAAAAAGGACACAGAATCAGTAAAATAATTTTTTAAAAATTGCAACATTTTTACTCTGAACTAAAGACTTACCATAAAGCTAGGATAATCAAGACAATTTGGTATTTGCATTATACAGACAGATAGATTGATGAAACTGAATAGTGGATTCAGAAAGAGACTCATACTTTCAAGGTCAATTGATTTACAAAACTATGCCAAAGCAATGTATATAAAAAGGATGATCTTCTAAGTAATTGGTGCTGAAATAACGGATCCATAAGGATATATACATTGAGGGGAAAAATGAATTTTGACCTCACACCATACATTTTAAACTTCAATAGAAAGCATAATTTTACAACGTGGAGTAAGCAAAGACTTCTTAGAAAGATTCCAAAAATAAAAACAATGATAAAATGGACTTCATAATAATAATAAAAACTTCTATCAAACGATATCATTAGAAGTGTATAGAGAAGCTAAATACTTGGTGACAATATTCATAACAGATATATTCGACAAAATACTTGAATCCAGAATATATAAATAACTCATGTAAAAAGTGTATATATTTTTTATGTATTTTTGTTGTTGTTGTTAATCTTCATTGAGGATATTTTTCCATTGATTTTTAGAGAAAGTAGAAGGGAGGGGAAGAGACAAAGAGAGAGAAACATAGGTGTGAAAGAGGTACATTTATTGGTTTGGTTTCCTCCCCCATGTGGCTGGACTGGGGTTGGGAATCCAGCCTGCAACCAGGTAAGTGCTTTTGACCAGGAATTGAACTTGTGATCCTTCAGTCTGCTGGCCTGTGCTCTATCCACTGAGCAAAACTAGCCAGGGCAAAAGTATATTTTAATTATAGAAGTAATTTATATTATTTAACTTAAGCAAACAATTCTGAGTATACACGGTAAAGAATAAAATACCCACAATTTGCCGGACCGGTTTGGCTCAGTGGATAGAGCGTCGGCCTGTGGACTCAAGGGTCCCGGGTTCGATTCCGGTCAGGGGCATGTACCTTGGTTTCGGGCACATCCCCAGTGAGGGGTGTGCAGGAGGCAGCTGATCGATCTCTCTCATCGATGTTTCTAACTCTCTGTCCCTCTTCCTTCTTCTCTGTGAAAAATCAATAAAATATATTTAAAAAAAAAAAAAAAAAAAAATACCCACAATTTTCCCACATTTCTCTCCTCAAAAGTTAGTACTTCAATAGTTTGATTGGTAATGTGCTACATTTTTTTTCTATAAGCTCTTTGATTTACTATATAGATAATTTGTCTACCCAGATGTTATCAAAATTATCTAATATTTTAAGTCTTTATTTTTTCTTAAGTGATATAAAATTTCTAATTTACTGTGTATAGCCTTCCTATAATATTATTTTAATGAATACACTGAAATCCCATCAAGTAAGTGGAGAATAATATACAGATATTTAGGTTGCCATAACAATTTCTGAGCAAAAATCTATTTTTATTGCATTCTTAGGATAGATTTCAAGTCATGGAATTACTGGAAATAAAGCCTTCACTCTTTGATGCCAAATTGCTTTTCAAAACAGTTAGTCAATGTTACATTGTCCTAGCATATTTCAGAGTAATTGAATCTTAATCATTGAAATATTATAAAAAGAACAATAACATACTTTCATTTATAATTTAGGAGAGAGAAATGAGACTGGAGACAGTAAATATAGTTCAGGATTGATTACATTAGACAACACAGGAAATGATGTAAATATATGCAACAATTGAGCAGCTCTTGGCATCCATTTGTTTATTTCTACAATTGCTTAATAAATATTTATTGGTCACCCACTCTGTTTCAGGCAGTATGCTTGATATAGAAATGATTTAAAGCTCAGAACTTATGTTCCAGCATTAAAAACAAACACAGGATGAGCTTGTGTTTGAGATTTAGGAATGCTTGAGGGTACTTGGAGACAAAGATCCAATTTTCTGGTTTGATGACTCAGTATATAGTAAAGTCCTTCATTACCCACATTTCTTGCTTTTTTTTTTTTTCTGATTCTTTATACACATCATTTCACCTAAATAATTCTTAAACTCTTCCTTCAAGTATTAGCATAGAAACTATTTCCTTCAGCAAGGCTTTATGACTCATTTCCAAGGTAAGATGCATTTTTTTGGCTATTTTCCTGCCTCACAAGCACATATAGGGTAACAGTGTCTCCAGTATATCTTTGGAAGAAGCCAACTGCAAATCAACAGAATTGCAAGCTTAGGGAGACGTGAATACATTTTCTGTGTATAAAGCTAACAGTCCTTTCTGAAGGAATATCCCCCCACCCCATCATCTCTTCTATTTCAAGATCCAACTCAAGGTTAGCACATTGTCATAATGAACTATTCTTATTCCAATTTCCCTTGTCTTTCTATAAAGCAACAAGCTCTAGTTATTCTATCCTCTTGAAAGGCTGGAATAATATAGTTATGCATTTGAGTTTATTGTAGATCCTACAAAGAGATAAATGGTGCACAAGTTACATATTGTATTGATTGATGAATCATTTGCCATGAAGTTTATTCAGAGAAACACAATTACTTCTGTTACACTTCATTTAAAAGTGTTTTCAACAACATAAAGTGCTAAGTTTTAGAATTCATGGTCTTTTGAAAGAGTAAAACTTTAAATGTATATTTTTGAAAGTCTATTGCTATAACCAAACACTTAAAAACTGAATCATAATTAGTATGCTTTTCTTTAAAAAGATATTTTAATTGATAATACAGAAAACATCCTCCACTATTCATCTTAAGTAACAGTTTAATTGTTCGAAAATGAAAAATCTGCCCCGACTGCATGGCTTAGTAGTTGAGTGTCAACCTGTGAACCAGGAGGTCAGAGTGCAACTCCCGGTCAGGTCAGGGCAAATGCCCAGGTTACAAGCTTGATCCCTACTGTGGGGTGTGCAGGAGAAAGCCAATCAATGATTCTTTCTCATCATTGAGGTTTCTCTCTCTCTCTCCCTCTCTCTTCCTCTCTGAAATCAATAAAAACATATTTTAAAAAAATGAAAAATCTGTTTCTTTACCTGATTTAGTTTTGATGACCATACATAATTTTAATACAATGTATAATATGCTGTATGATGGGTGCTCACACAAGTACCTTTTCCAAATCAGATATTTTTTCTTTCATAAAACTTGCTTGCTTGATTTTATAACATTCATAAATAAATAACAAAAAAAGTATACAAATAACTGAGTTGTGATAAAAGATCTTGGTCTACTTGGAATTTTTTTTAAAATTATCTTTGATAGTTATAACATTCTGATAGGGCAGGGGTGGGGAACCTTTTTTCTGCCATGGTCCATTTAGATCAGTGGTTCTTAACCTTCCTAATGCCGTGAACCTTTAATACTGTTCCTCATGTTGTGGTGATTCCCAACCATAAAATTATTTTCGTTGCTACTTCATAACTGTAATTTATGAATTGTAATGTAAATATCTGATATGCAGGATGTATTTTCATTGTTAAAATTGAACATAATTAAAGCATAGTGATTAATCACAAAAACAATATGTAATTATATATGTGTTTTCCAATGGTCTTAGGCGACCCCTGTGAAAGGGTCGTTCAACCCCCAAAGGGGTCGCGACCCACAGATTGAGAACCGCTGATTTAGATATTTATAACATCATTTGTGGGCCATACAAAATTATCAACTTAAAAATTAGCCTGCTATATTTGGTCAAACATTTAATTAACTCACCACAATGCACTGGCATGGCTGGAGCAAATGATTTCATGGGCTCTTATCTGCCTGCAGGCTAGATGTTCCCCACCTCTGTGATAGGGTATTGTTTTCAATCAAAAAGTGTCCAAACCAGTAATTCTTTTCCTCAGAAGGATACTTGGAAAAAAAAAAAAATATATATATATATATATATATATATATATAGGCCTAAGTGACTGGCCAACCAGCTGACCATTCGACCATCCAACCAGTAGCTATGATGTGCACTGACCACCAGGCAGCAGCAGCTCAATGCAGGAGCTGCCAAGCTGCGGTGACTTGGCAGCTGCAGTTCTCTGGTGACTCACCCGGAACCAGAAAGGAGGGAGCCTGATTCCAAGGTGCATCACCTGAGAACCGCCCTCTTGCAATCCAGGACCTCTTAGTGTATGTCAGAGAGCTGGTTTCAGCCGGATCCCCACAGGCCAGGCCGAGGGATCTCTCTCTGGTGCACGAGTCCGTGCACTGGGCCTCTAGCCCATTGGCTCCCCACTTCAGGTCTGGCTCCCCACTGGGCCTCTAGTCGAAACTTTTCGACTTGATTAGCTAAATGATGAGACGTGCAGGACCTACTGGCTGCGGCCCCAACGTATGATGCCCATGCCAGTCCATCCGCTTAATATCAATTTCCAGTGGAGACAGTGAATTTTTCCCACTACCACTCTCAGCTGGGAAACCAGCCACGGCTTCCCTCCTTCCAGGTGGACAGCAGCGCCAGTGGGCGACCTCCAGGGAGGGAAGGGGGCTAAGGAGCAGCTCAGGTGGGAAAAAGGAGCCACCCTCCCCCGTCCCGCGCCCTGCCACAGGACTCTGCCTGGGCAGAAGGGCCTGGGCTGGAGCCTGAGATTGAGTAGGGTCCTGCCCTAGGCAGACCAGATTCCAGGCTAAGTAAATCCTGTTTGCTAAATAATTGCATTTTGCATCTAAATGCCCACAAGTCGTCAGTTACTGCCAAACTTAGGGTAAAGTGAGATGAAAGAAGCAAGACGGATACAGAGAGAAAATGACATAATATTGGGAGAAGAGAGGAGGGAGCCTGATTCTGGGGTGGGTCACCCGAGAACCACCCTCTTGCAATCCGGGATCCCTCGGGGAAGTCGGAGAGCCGGTTTTGGCCCAATCCCCGCAGTCCCGGCCAAGGGACCCACCTAGTATTACAATAAAAAAGACATGAGGGTAGGGGTTGTCATATTTTTCCTATGTGTTGCCTTGAAAAGGCATTTAAAAATATGAGTGCCTTGATTGCTGCAAGCCATGGAATTCCTCTAACACAGCCATACAAACTTCCCATATTAAACAGGGAGGATTCACACAAAGAAATATGTGTTGTCCCAATTCTTTGTGAGTAGATCTCTATTGCATTTCTGTATTTGTGATAGAGAAATGGGAAAATTAATATTTCAGTTTTTAATTACAAAGATACAATGAATTTAGCAAATTGAAGTATAACCAACCTTAGTAAATATCATATATAACAATTAAACCAACAGTTGGCCTCCCTTTAGGGAAAAAAAAATAGAGATTAGTGAGAACTATGGTAATGTGATTATTACATAGGAAAAAAGCCCAGTCCTATCATATATTTAATAATCTAAATAAAGAAACACAACAATTTATATGAGACTTCTCCTAAAATTTCTATGCAATGTGCAATCTTTCATCTATAAATCACAGCATAAAAAATGTTCTCAAGAAATTTCTTTTTTTGTTTCTCATGTGGAGGTAATTTTTGGGCTGTGGCACTTGGAAGACAGAGATAAAACATGTAAAATTGATTTATGGAAGCTATTTTTAATACCCTTTATTTATTGATTGGTTTTAAAGAGAGAGTGAGGAAGGGAGAGAAACATTGATTTATTGTTCCACTTATTTATTATTCCACTTTTTTTATGGATTCATTGGTTCCACTTATGCATTCATTGGTTGATTCTTGTATGTGCCCTGACTGACCGAGATTGAACTCGCAACCTTGAAATATCAGGACAACACTCTAATCAGCTGAGCTACCTGACCAGGATGATTTATGAAAGTTATTTTTCTTTGCTTTTTTTTTGTTATAGATACAGAAGGAGTGATTGATCATTTACTCTTCACTTTAAACATGTACCTAAACTAGTTTATTTGGTAGAAACACATTAAATTAATAATCTTGAATGTAGAGGGTGTTTGGATGGATTTGGCCAGAGCTACCCAGTACTACCTCTCCTTTGCTCATTCAAGAGGAACAGGGCACCTGGGTTGTGAAGACAGGGCCTCTCATGGTTATAGTAAGATCGCAGGATGGACTGAAGGTGAACCAGCATCTGTGCAAAGCTTAAAACTGCACAGGTGCCAAGTTGCAAACGATAAAAAGAATCACAATATTGGTCAGATTAGGTTGGTCAAGGCAGGTGAAGAGGCAATTTTCAAAGCTAAAAGTGTAAATAGGTGAGGATCAAAAGGCAGATAATTCAGGAATCTGCTATAATCCTGAGTAAAACCAGTACTGTTTAGGCTGTTAAGAATGGACATCACCCAATGAGATCCGGAGTACAGTGCAAGGCAGACCCAGAAATAAATGTGCAAATTAAAGACCCTCAAAATACAGGCTGATAAAGGATTTGGGACAAGTTGTCAAATTTGAGCAGATCTCAAAGCATCCTCTGAAAAGCAAGATGCACACCCAAGTTTCTCTCGGTGGTGATGTTCTACTGCAGCAGAGATATGTACATTTTCCTTATTGGCTCATTACCAAATTGCTGGATTAAAATGGGTTTATTTTTCAAGAAACTTATTTTTCTCTTAAGTCTGTCAGAGTGGTTCAAATGCTCTGCTTGACTTAAAAAATAAGCTTACAACATAAAATTCTCTTTAGGACTCACATTTTTTTTGGAAGAGTTATCTTTGACTCATTGTATATTTTAAATTGAAGACTGCTCAATCCCTAAGCCTTAAATATAATAGCATGACTTTTTCTTTTGTGTTTTCCAAGAAGAAAAATCCTTAATAGCATGTAAAAGAAAATCCCATACACAGGTGGATATTTGCTTTACAATTTCCATCCCAAACTCCAAAGGTTAAAATCTTAAGAACTATTCTCCACATACAGAAATGGACAAGAGATTAAGCAAAGCTGATTTAGAAGGTGATTGTGTCTACGAAGTTATAAACATTCTACTTCTGAGTTGGAGTTATAAAATAATACCATTGGAAGGAGCCTTGAATGTCTAAGAACTAGAAAGATGAAGTACTTAACCCAGTGATGGCAAACCTTTTGAGCTCGGCGTGTCAGCATTTTGAAAAACCCTAACTTAACTCTGGTGCCGCGTCACATATAGAAATTTTTTGATATTTGCAACCATAGTAAAACGAATATTTATATTTTTGATATTTATTTTATATATTTAAATGCCATTTAACAAAAATCAACCAAAAAAATGAGTTCGCGTGTCACCTCTGACACGCGTGTCATAGGTTTGCCATCACTGACTTAACCCACGATTACCCTGCTATTGTTAGTATTAGCAACTGAATGTCAGATTCCCGGTGTCCTAAATGCCACTCTGCTTTTCTTCTCTTCTTTATATTAGAGTTCAGTGAGGTGGCTAAGAACATGAATTGCAACTTCTGATGAACATGGGTCATATTCTTTTTTTTTGTATCTCATGAACCACATGGATATGTTACATAAACTTTCTGAAATCAATCTATTTGTAAAATAGGGGTAATATTAGTGTCTGCTTTATTATACATGGGATGCACTTGATAAGTATCTGGCCCATGTTATGTAATTAATAACAGTGATTGCTTAATACAGCATGTTACACCATTACAAGAAATGATGTAACAAGAAATATCAGGGTATGACAATATTATTGTCCTCACACAAGCTACGTATACGTGCTTGGGACTATATTTTCCTTAATGGTAGTGCAATTTGGATACCATGCTCACATTATATCTTAGAATCAGTGCTACATATTCAATTGGGAAACTCAGGAACTCTAATTTAATCTTATCCCTCAAATCTCAGTGGCTTAAGACTGTATATTCTTCTCACGCAAAAAATCATTAATCAGCAGGTGAGCTCTTACTCATGAAGTTATCAAAGATTTAATCTCCTTCAACGTGTTGTCTTTAGTATCCCCTAGTGCCATGTAGACCTCCATTTGAGTATAATAAAGTCTAATGAATGCAACTGAGTAATCAAAGAATTTTAAGTGTCTGAATGAAAATTTGAATGCAATAGTTTGGTTTCATTCCTATTGCCAGAACACAGTCCGATGGCCCCTTAAAAATGCAGGGGAGGCTTGGAAATATACTTTAGATATCTACTCAGGAGGCAGAGGGCTTTAGCAAGCAGGTTAAGATTGTCTCAATCACAGGAAATATTCAGAGTGTAAACACTGGATTGATTCTTGTAAAAGAAAATATCAAAAACCAAGTTGTGGTGAGGTTACCTTTATTGTTAGCTAAAGCTTATAAAACTCCTCTGTAGGCCAATATTGATAGTGTTACTGATAAGTAATGATGTTATAAACCTCAGATTCCTTGTGGCAAGAATCTGTGGGAGTAGCAGAATCCATGAAAAGCAGGGAACGGATAATAGCAAAACATTTTTAAAATACATGTTGCATCATTTTAGCATTTGACTTCAGTGGTTTTGTGCTTTCTTATACAGTTGGGAAGTAAAAATACATATAAAACACTTAGAACATATTAAATTCATCCTACTTCTGCTTATTAAAAATCTTGATTTGTAGGTCCATGAAAGCTAAGATGGGTGATATAGCACTTTAAGCAAATGCTATTTATGTTAAAGTAATTATTTTTTAAAATGGAGATTTTAAAATAATAAAGTACTTACAACGTTTCACATATCTTTTATTTTATTTATGAAATGTGGGGTTCAGGGTGCAGATTGTTCTCACGGGTTCTTGTCCAACAAAATTGAAAAATAAATTCAAGGACTAACAGATTTCTTTAATAAAAATGTTGACATTTATTAGAAGCATATACAAACTCCATCTGGGCAGGGGTATCCCCAAAGGGAACCCCCTGGGGAGGAGCCCCCAAATGTGAAAGGCCTGCTCTCTCTCTCTCTCTCATGGGAAAAAATCTAAATAATCTGACTCTACTGAGTTTATAGAAACTGTAGCTCTTTGTCTGAACATGACCTTTTCTAATTGGTCCCTTTCCTTAATTTGGGACCCCCGTGCTTTCCTCATTGGTCACTCTGCTACACAGTATTAGATTCAAAGCTCAAAGACCACATGATGCCTCTTCTTTCTCTCTGCTTATCTTGCAACATTCCTCTATCCTCTGTGAAAATATGTTTCCTTCTTCCTGATATCCTGTGACTTTTCTTTATCCTCTGTGATTGTGTTTTCCTCCCCCATTATCCTGTGGCATTTCTCTAGCCTCTGTATAAGGAAGATAAGCATTTTGGTGTCTCCAAGTCCCCATCTATGCATTCCTCTCCCATGGACCCTCTCTCAGTTGTCCTGGTTGGAGATGTTTTATTACCCCTTATGACTCAACTGCTCAGGTCAGGACAGCTATTAATTGCTCAAGCCAGAAATACCTCTGTCCTTGGTTTATGGCTATTTCAATTGCTAAGGCCATAAATGCCTCCATCCTAGCTGGACCCTCCCCTACCCCCTTCCTGTCTGCCTAATTAAGCTAGCTAACCAACTCTTATCATTAAATTTTTTTCCATCATCATTTTTCTCCTCTGTGCCCTCTTCCACCTCCACCTACCATCACCACAGTGTTGTCCAGGTTCATGAGTTCTCTCTCTTTTTTTTTTTTATTTTAAGAAGTTTCACATATTTTTGGATGAAGATATTAGCACCTGACAACTCTTCATTTTTATGTAACAGATTGTCACACTTCCAAAAAATTGTTTATGTTTCTGAGTCTAATTTCCCAAATTTTGGAAAAATGACTGATTGGTCCAATTCAGGCCTAGAACTTGGATTAATACAAGATTTTTTACTAGACTATGGGGTTCATATAATGTTGGAACAGAGATAGCTGGCCTACAAAGTAAGCAAGGAATGGGGAGAGACTCAGAACAGGTTTCTATAGAGGAAAACATAGAAGGGGGTGGGAATGATAGCCACAATCATGCTTTTAGTATCTGGCTCTTGCTGAGGCACAGCTTCTTTATTCTCCTCAGGTTATCGAGATATAACAGCTTCCTTATAATTAACACTAGTGTCTTGGGGCATGTATTCATGCACATTTAAAGGAAATTAATTAGAAGAAATATTTTAATATCGCTATTCACCCTTTCTCTATAATAGAAGTGTCAACCAAATTCAAAATCGACAATGACAAATCAAAACACACGTGTGCGATTGGCGCCAGCTAGAGCTTTATATGTATCGCGCATGCGCAAGGTAACTTAGCCTATTATATATAGAATAAACTTGCTTAATTAGACCTGCTTTCTGATTTAGCTAAATTTTTTCCAGCCCAGTGAAGCACTCCAACTTCTCTTTCAGGTAATTGCCAGCAACATAGCAGTAAATATCAACACAAAGGAAATTATTATTGTACTAGTAGATCAGGCTGGGAGAAAAAAGGGTAAAATATTAACTGCAGCAGTGTTTGACTATATTCTGCAGTGAGAAAACCTGAAGTCATTTTCAAGGTCCACCATTCTTACTTCTTTTCAGTCAGGTCAAGTCTCTAAGCTTTCTAAATCTCCATTTTCCGGCTAATAAAAATAGGATTCGACTGAGTCTCCTATCTACCTACTCCAGGACTTCTGTGAGGATCAAATGAGATGAGCCACGTGAAAATGCTTCACAGACATTTGGTTAAAATGTAAAATTTTTGCACCTGGCTATAAAGAAAGTTGTGTTCCTGGGCTGAAGAAACTCCAAGGAGGCTAGTCACTAGGGAGAGGAAGCCGGGTGTTGCTATGTGACGACATTACCCAGTGCCCACAGCCACCGTTTCTAAGCTGGGCAGGGGGCCGCATTTTGCACCATAAGGTCTCAGCATCGTTGGCTGGGATTTGGTGGGCTGTTGCTCCAGGATGGTGGTGGGGCCTGTGTCCCACTTGGAGGAAGCCAAGTGTTGCTTTGTGGGCGCCAGGTCCAAGGTGCCGTTTCTCTGTAAATGGCCAGTGTGTGTCATGGCAGCTCCTGTGTTGAGCATGTGCCCCCTTGTGGTCAGTGTGCATCATAGCTACCAGTTGGACAGATGGACACTTAGCCCTTTATATATATAGATATTTTTGCTTAAGCAGTTCAAAATGCGTGCATGCCATTTGAAAACAAAAGATTATTTTAATATAGCTCCTATTGTATGTTTACCAACCTGTAGAATTCATTGTAATTATCTGCAGGATGGCTATATCCCTTGTTTTGTACTTGGACAATATGCCCTAATTAGATAACCTCTTCTATCCCTTGAGGGAAATGAGTCTATATTAATCCGACTGAAAGAATCCTATTGTGGGAAGACCTTGGGCATTTTGCCTAGCCATTTGCCACTGAGATAAAATGATGATTTTCTCTTAAACCTTCAGAAGAGCATGTCTTATTTTGCTGAGAACAATTGGCACCATTGAAAATAAATATATCTAGTTGGAAACAATATGTTCTAACTATATTTGGAAACCAATATGTTTTATAAAATACTGCTACAAGTATATTGTGGCTGTAAATCCAGAGGGAGCTGCTCTCTGACACTGTATCTATATAGGATGAAGTTTCTATAAGCTTTGCCCTTTTTATAGCTCAGCAAATCTAAATTCTTTTTTTCTGCAGAATAAACCATTTCCGCAGAACATCAGGATTAATGAGTATGTTTTTGTGAGCTCCAACATGAAGTTAGAATTGTCCAGGTAAAACAAAGAAGTGACAAAGTTAGTTAGCCCACTTTCCATTTAAGGTGCTATAATATGAAATCACATGTTTTAAAAGTACATATCTAATATGCTATCAGTATGTTTCATTAATGATGTGGGCACTTTTTACATAGGTAAACTAAAGTAAAACCTCTTGATCATGCATTAATTATTAGCCCACTCATATCTTAGGGCAAGAAAACAAATGAACACACTTTAAAAATTGTATTACAATTTTTAAATTAAAAAGTAGGCCTTTTAACTGAAATTTATGATTTTTAATAATGGAAGACTTTAATAAAGCAAATGGCTAAATTAAATAAACACATAAAATTGCTGGAAAGTTTTAAAATCTATCTTTACTGTAGTTGGGTAAGAGAAAATGAACGTTTTCTCATAGATTCTCCCACAGAGTACCTTTCTCAAAGATGAATTAAAAGAGGCTTTCCCCCAAACCCAAACTTCAACTAAATTTCTTTAAGTTAAAAATGAGATATTGTCAGTTTGTCAAATTTTGCATTCTGAAAAGAGTATTTTATCTGGCATCAGGAAACTAGGGCACTAGTAATAAAATAATAGAACACTAGCATTTTAGGAAATGTTTAAAAAATACTCTAGGCTCATTTGTGGATTATAATGAACAACATAAACCGATGAACAAAAGCAGATGTAGAGACAGAGAAGCATCAATCAGATACTCAAAACTCAGAGGGAAGGAAGGGGAGGGTGGGGGTGATGGGGAGAGATCAACCAAAGGACTTGTATGCATGCATATAAGCATAAGTGATGGATGTGGACAACAGGGGGTGAGGGTGAGGGCAGGATTGGGGGGATGAGGGGACATTGGGGGGATAAGGACACATTTGTAATATCTTTATCAATAAAGGAAAAAAAATACTCTAGGTTCATAAAGATAGTAACATTTCTTTCTTTCTTTGCTCTCTCTAGCAATCATGTAACTTTATCCTAAAATCACAATTGGTAAATAACTTTTGGGCAGCAGCCCAAGCTTTTCAGACTCCTTTCCAGCTAAGAGGACCTCTATGTTTCTTTCAGATCCTGTCTGTTATATTTCTGGGCTAAACTAAAGAGGTGATTTATAAGTTTGTTTCGGGTACTTTCATATTTCCACTTCTTGTGTGTCATTTGAGAAATTTATTTGGCATATACCTATATTCATATCAAAATTATAATTTTAAAATTAAGATAAAATATTCCCATCGGAATCAGGCTGAATTTTACTTTCTTTTTCTGTTCAAGAAGTAATCCTGGTATCTTTTGATGATCCAAGCAGGTTTTCCCATAAAATTTGAAGGTTCAAATGAAATGGATTGTGGCATTTCTTAGCTGTTTCTCCTTGTAAAAAATGGTTGATAGTTTGAGAAACTGTATGTTCATGCATCAAATGATGATGAATGTTCTGAGTAATAACACTTCTAGGTTGCTCCCTGAAGAGTCCATGTATATATCTTCTTTGTGCTACTCTTGATATTTTGAATCTGTTGCTGTCAGAAAAAAACACCCAGAAAGCATGCTCAGAGACATTTTTTGTCTCTATTGTAAATCGTGTTGCATGAATATGGTACACACAGAGACAAGTGGTGTGTGGAGGGAATAGTCCTCAGGTCTTCAGAAAGAGGAGAAAGGAAAATGGCGACTGGCAGGGATGCAGCACATTGATATGATTAATATGATTGTGTTTGCTGTCCACATAGTATTTTGCACAAATAACGCACTGGGAGAAAGACATTGCTGGTTTAATGTTGAATTGGTAATATTACTTATTGCTTGTTGGCATTGAGAAAAAGGAATGAAATAAAAATAGGAGGAACTATAAGCAAACAAGACTGTCCATAATATACTCTAGTGTTAATACCGTAAAACAATGGTGAAGTGACTTAATATTTTCTTAGTGCAAGAGTCCTGGTATATATTACTATGCTATACTCACTTGAGTAGATATTTCTCCATATTACTAATTGCTTCTTTACTCTAGCTGAGCCAAATTATTTAGGGAAGGATTGGAAATAAAACCATTTGAGGTATGAGAATATGGAGATCAGAATAGTAACTAAACACTTTATATAATTAAATGTACATAAATATTGAAACTGAATAGAAGAAATGATAATAATTCAAAACAAGAGGGATAAAATAAGCCAAACTACTCGAGAAAAAATCCCCACAACTCTTTAATGAATCAGAAAATTTTTGACATTACAATGAACTGCCATTACATACATTATTATTCTTCTTCAAACAAGTTTTATATCAAAACAATTATTTTCTTCCCATGCGTATCTCTTTACAAAATAATATATATAAATGCCATACTGGCAGAATCAGTGAATTCATGCATTTAAATATAATTAGAAATCAATTACATTTGCTAATTCTTACTAATCACAGGTCTCATAAACTAAGCATAAGAGTAACCCACTCTTATAAAGAGACAATTCAATTAAAACTGGTTACAGTTATTACAAGTATTGTGTTTTCTGAAATATAGCATCATTTCATTTCGGAAATCATAGGCAAAGCAAGCAAGATAAAAAGTACAAAATAACACACATAGATAAAAAGAGCTGGGTGGAAAAAAAAAGAGCTGGGTGAATTATTTGTTTTGCTTAAATAATACAAGTTCCATAGTTGTAAAAACTTTCTTGTCCCCTATTAAATGCATATCACATCGATTGTGTGTGTCCTTCAGAAGGTGCTTAAAATATGTTATAAAATTATTTTCTTGTTATTTAATTTCATCATTAATTTTTGTGAGATATTTAGGATAGATATAGAATTTCCGGTTGACATTTTTTTCTTTCAGAAATTTGAATATATAGCAAAAGGCTTTTAGCTATTATTGTTTATTTGAGAAATCCACTCTGTATTTTTTTTTTTTGCTCATTTTTAAAGTAATTTGATTTTGCTTTAGATTTAATTAATGTTTTCTATTTTTGTTTGATATTTGTTCATTTATATGATATGTACAAGTATATTTCAAAAAATGTATCCTGCTGTTTTTCATATTGCTTCTGTAATCTGGTAGTTTTTATTAGTTTCTGAACATGAAACCATGTCTTTTAATATTGCTCCTCTTCCATTTGCTCTAACTTCTTTTGGGGCTATAATTTCATGTATTAGGGCTTAGCAAGCTTTTTTGTATAAAATACTAAGCAACAAGTAATTTAGACTTTTCAGGACTCATAAGGTCTATATCACATAATCTTTTGAAACCCTTAAAAATGTTAAAATCTTTCCTATCTCAAGGGCTGTACAAATACAGGCTACATGCTGTATTTATTTGTAGGATTTTTTTTTTCTTCCTGGTTTTTGAAAATTCTTGTTTTTAATGACTTTTATTTTTGTTTGAATGCCAGACATTGTTTATAAAAATGTAGAGATGATAAAAAAAAGAACCTCTTAATGAAATGGGTATACATGGAATGTGCCTCAACATAATAAAGGTCATATGTGACAAACACATAACTGAAATAATGCTCAATGATGAAAGTCTGAAAGCTTTTCCTGTAAGATCAGAGGCAGGATAAGAATGTCCACTCTCACCACTTTTATTCAATATAGTACTGGGAGTCCTGGCCTGATCAATTAGATGAGCATAAATTGACAAACAAACAAACAAACAAACAAAAGCCATACGCGTCCAAATCAGAAAGGAAGATAAAGTTATTATTATTTGCAGGTAACATGATATTCTATATAGAAACCCTAAAGACTCCTTACACACAACAATGCTGTTAAAACTAATAAATGAATTTAGTAAAGTTGTAGGATAAAAATTTAATATACAGAAATATGTTGCATTTCTGTACACTAAAAACAAACTATCTGGAATAAAAAATAAGAAAACAATTACACTTACCATTGCATCAAAAATAATAAAATAACTAGGAATATCTTTAATCAAGGAGGTGAAAGACCTGTAGACTGAAAGCTATAAGACATTGATGAAAGAAAGAAATTAAAGAAGACATAAATAAATGTAAAGATATTCTGTGATCATGTCTTGGAAGAATTAATCTTAAAATTTCTATATCACTCAAAGCAATCTAAAAATTCAATATAATACCTATCAAAATTCCAATGACATTTTTCATAGAAAATAGAACAATCTTAAAATTTTTATGGGACCACAAGAGACTCCAAATAGCCATAGCAATAATTGGCTTTTAATGTTCCAATATTTATAAGTCTATCTTCTTTCTGTATTTAATATCATATAATCAGTTCTCCTCTAAAGAAATTAGTTATGAGGGGCTCCTGATAGTTCTCCTCTAAAGAAATTAGCTGTGAGGGGCTCCTGATAGTAGTAGTTATTAATATCTCATCCAGATACTTATTAATCTCTACCTATAATTACCTACATTTGGTTATAGTGTCTAAAGTTATTTTAAAAGCATAACAGAGAATTAAATAACAGAAAATTTAATTTAAATAGTGAGTTATTTAACTGACTTTATTTAAATGACTTATGAGAAAGAAAATCAAAGTTGGCATTTATTTGAATATAACACTAATGGAAGAAAATAATTGGAATGATCAAAGCAAATAATTAGCCAAAGGTGCAAAGGATTCTAAATTTTCTGGAATATTGCCTATTTTGCATTCAATCTCTTTCATTAGTATAACTTGTGAAGCTACACTCTGACAAAATTGCTTATGCAAGGATATCATTTATCATTAAAAAAATAAATTTGTAAAATTTGAAATTGCAATGAAAATTCTTTTGATCAAACTAGTTCTTCAATCTGCTACGGCTAGATGAATTTGGCTCATGTTCTGAGAGTTGAGTGAAAGTCATACACACAAAAAAAAGCATTAATTAAATCGATGTTAGTATAAACAGAAAGAGAGTGTGAGTCTAGAGAATCTTACACATTTTACTGGCATCCTGTAATGAAGTAGAACTCCAGCTGGTATCTTTTTTATCCAGCTGTGACTAATTATCATTCTTAATCATATTAAAATATGAAATGCAGATTTATTTTCAATGACACTAAAGGTCTAACTTAGCTATTAAAATCCAAATAATGACACCTACAATTGTCTAACAATCATGATATTCTCACAATGAAGGAGCAAAAGAGCTAATGGTACCCACAAGGAAATGAGTCACATGTTTTCTTGTCTCTCCTAGATGGTTTCAGGCACAATACTTTTGTGAGAAATCCAGGGAAACAACAATATCAAATTCCCCTTCAAACACACACACACACACACACACACACACACACACACACGATCTTGACTTTTAAATTCTAATGCTGATCTCTTTTAATAGGATGCTGATGCCTTTAAAAGCAGTCTTTATGTATCAATTGTTTATTGCAAGTATGAAGGAAAGTACATATGTGCATACATGTGTGTATGTGTTCGGGTGGACTTTGGGGTTGGAGGTTTTATGGAAGAGACTAAGACTTATTTAGAAATTTAGATTTCATTTTATCATCTATATATATAAAAGGCTAATACGCTAAGTGTTTGTCCGACCGGTCACTATGACGCGCACTGACCACCAGGGGGCAGATGCTCAACGCAGGAGTGCCGTGATGCGCACTGGCCATTTACAAAGAAATGGCACTGCGGACCTGGTGCCCACAAAGCAACACTCGGCTTCCCCCAAGTAGGACACAGGCCCCACCACCACCCCGGAGCAACAGCCCACCAAATTGCAGCCAACACTGCCAAGACCCCATGGTGGAAAATGCAGCCCACAACCCAGCCCAGCCCGGTAACGGTGGCTGTGGGTGCCAGGTAATGACAGTACATGGCAACACCCAGCTTCCTCTCCCTAGTGACTAGCCTCCTTGCAGTTTCTTCAGCCGAGGAACACAACTTTCTTTATAGCCAGGTACAAACATTTTACACTAACCAAATGTCTATGAAGCGTTTTCCTGTGCCTCATCTCATTTGATCATTACAGAAGTTCTGGAGTAGGTAGATAGGAGACTTGGTGAAATCCTATTATTTATTATTTTTTTTATTAGCTGGAAAACAGATATTTAGAAAGCTTAGAGACTTGACCTGACTGAAAAGAAGTAAGAAATGATGGACCTTGAAAATGACTTCAGGTTTCCTCACAGCACAGAACAGTCAAACACTGCTGCAGTTAGTATTTTACCCTTTTTTTCTTCCTGCGTGATTTACAATAATAATCTGCTTCATGTTGATATTTACTGCTGTGTTGCTGACAATTACCTGAAAGAGAAGTTGGGGTGCTTCACTGGGCTGGAAAAAGTTTAGCTAAATCAGAAAGCAGGTCTAATTAAGCAAGTTTATTCTATATACTAGAGGCCTGGTGCACAAAATTTATGCACTGGGGGTGGGGGGGTCCCTCAGCCCGGCCTGCACCCTCTCACAGTCTGGGAGCCCAGTGATTGATTGCGCCCCTGCCCACCTGCCTGGGGCTCCATGATGGATTGCCCCTGCAGAGGGAGGCCCCGGTTACCCACCGCAGTGCCAACAGCCAGGTAGCCTGGGCCTCTCTCTTTGGGGCGATCATGGGGCGGTAGGGGGGGCCCCCGACCAATCACATCGCACCAGCCTTGGCTGGCCTGGCACCAGTGTATGTAATGGAGTGGTCATCCGGAAAGTCATCTGGACAGTCTTTCTGCTGTTAGGTCAATTTGTACATTATGCTTTTATTATTATAGATATAAAAGTCTAAGTTTACTTGCGCATGTGCGATACATATAAAGCTCTCGCTGGCGCCAATTGCATGCATGTGTTTTGAACTGTCATTGTCGATTGTGCATTTGGTTGACACTTCTATTATAGAGAAAGGGCGAATAGTGATAATATATTTCTTCTGATTAATTTCCTTCCAATGTGCATGAATTCGTTCACTGGGCATTTGGTTTTATATAAAAGAATATATTTTACATATTCATGAAATATTAAATAATTATATATAAATTATATATGCTTATAATGAATATATACACACTAGAGGCCCAGTGCACAAAAATTTGTGCACTCGGGGGGGGGGGGGGGGGAGTTGTCCCTCCGCCCGGTCTGTGCCCTCTCCCAGTCTGGGACCCCTCAGGGGATGACCACCTGCTGGCTTAGGCCTGCTCCCCGAGGGATTGGGCCTAAGATGGCAATCAGACATCCCCCTGGCAGCCTGGCAGCCCTCGGGGGATATCCATTTGCCAGCGGGGAGGAGGCCTAAGCTGCAGTCAGACATCCTTAGCGCTGCTGAGGAGGCATGAGAGGCTTCCACCACCACCACTGTACTGGCAGCCGTCAGCCTGGCTTGTGGCTGAGCAGAGCTCCCCCATGTGGGAGCTCACTGACCACCAGAGGGCAGCTCCTGCATTGAGCATCTGCCCCCTGGTGGTCACTGTGTGTCATAGTGACCAGTCATTCCCAGTCTTTCTGCTGTTAGGGTCAGTTTGCATATTACCCTTTTACTATATAGGATAGAGGCCTGGTGCACAGGTGGGTGCCGGTTGGTTTGCCCTGAAGGGTGTCCTGGATCAGGGTAGAGATCCCGCTTGGGTGCCTGGCCAGCCTGGATGAGGTGCTGAGGGCCGTTTTCAGGCTGGTCGGTGACTGAAGCTCCTAGCCTCTCCTTTTTTTCCTTTTTTTTTAAATTCTGGGATTTATTTACCTTCTATAATTGAAACTTCGTTGCTGTCACTGGAGCTGAGAGCCGGCTCCAGCTCCATGGCCAACGCCAGCTGAAAGTAGGTATCTAGGGTTTGTTTAGCTCCTATAATTGAAACTTTGTTGCTTTCGGAGCTTAGAGCGGGGCCGCGGCAGGCGAGGAACCTTGGCTTCCTCCATCACTGGAGCAAGCAAGCCTCCTGCTCGCTTCAGCTGCATGGCTGCCAGCCACCATCTTGGTTGACAGTTAATTTGCACCCTGATTAGCCCATGGGAAGCGTAGTGAAGGTACGGTCAACTACCCTTTTTGTCTTTTATTAGATAGGAGATATATATATATATATATATATATATATATATTTATAGTCATTCAATCATTTTGGTTAGTTACTTAGTTTTTCTTGATGTTGTAATGTACACTTTCTCCCCTCAACCCAGTTAGTCCTGTCATTGTTCCATATGGTTTTGGCCTTGCATATAATCTCAACAACTTGCATTTATATTGTATCCAATAACATTACCCACTTATATTTATTATATTATTCCCAAACAAGATAAGAGCATTTTTTACCCTTTGTGTTAAACACTTGACTGTATCACTTGAACATACAATGTAAACACTGCATTCAGTAATGTGTTCCCAAGTTCTCCATTTGGGTACAGCTAGACAAGTGCAAGGTATCAACTGGAGCGTCTTGACCTGGGCTGGAGGATGCACTTTCAAGATGGTTCATTCACTCGGCTGGCAAATTGGTGTGACTGTTAAAGGGATGCAGAGCTAAAGCTGTCAGCTGGGCACCTTGATTCTACTCCATTTGGACCTTCCACATGGCTACTGAGGCTTCTTTATAGTGAGGCACTAACTTCTTCAGAGGAAGGAGAAGCTGCTAGATGTCTTTAGAGTTTGTACTCAGAAGAATCAGCATATCCCTTTGTTTGCTTTCTCCTGATCAAAGCACTCTCAGGCTCCACATCTTGATGGTAGTATACATAATAGGGTGGGGGTCGGTTGAGTTTATCTTTGGAAACCAGCTATACCACTAACCTAGTCAGAAGAGTAGGGAAGTTTTCATGAATATATGACATTTAAATGTGAATAGTAAATAGGAAATAGTTAAACAGAGTATGTATATTGACTATAGGGGCCTGGACTTCAATGCAGCATATTCTAATTCCTAGAGACCTTCTGAGCTATTGTATTGATCTGATACTGGATGTACTAGCATAAGCCACTGCAAGATCTGATAGGCCAGGGAAAGGAACTTATTCCTTTTTCTGGGAACACTCAGAGCCATGAAATATTTAATTAGAAAAAATATATAACTATGAGAATTCCTTTGAGAAAGGGTTGAAATCAGATGAGAAAAGATATGTAGAGTTGTATGGGGAAGATTTCACAGTTGGCTAACAGGGCGGTTGAATGAGAATGAAAATAAAGGTCTGTAGATTACACAATCATTGAAGTATTAGAATTGGCAAAATTCAATGATAATTTTAATACGGACCTAGGAGTGAATGGGAGGAATTGAGGATAGTTTCTGGTTAAAGAAGATGCATGGTGATACTATTTGCTGAAAAAAAAGGATAATTAGAATAATTAGAATAGCAAGTGTTCTTGTGGAAAATAACAATATCATGTTTGGACAGGTTATGGTTAATTGTCTATATAAATTTGGTCTGGTTTGAAGTATAGTTTTGAAAATTATAGAAATGTGTACTATATAGTAAACAAGTTATGCAAGTGACCATTATGAGATTATTTTGGGAGATAGGCCAGAGTGAACAGAAAAGAGAAAATAGGAAAAGTTCTCAGGAACTACAGAATTTTTGTTAAGAGTTTAACAAGCCTGGACAACAATGGCATAGAAGTAATAGAAGTATTTAAGGAAACTACATGTTATTTTGTTTTAGTTTGAAAAGTATTTTAAATAAGGGTGGATATACAAGTCATTTATGAGGTTATGCAAGTAATATCTAATGGTATTATGGGCATTTTGCTAATAAGCATAGAGGATTAGAATGAAAATATATAATGGGCCCACTGTATTTTATTTACTTTTTCTAATTATTTCTGGATAATTGCATTCCATGCCAAATGGCTCCTTTTTAAGACAACTATTAGAAATTAGAGCAAGCCCAAAAGAATATGATTAGAAGTGAAGAAAATATGAAATTTATATTATACAGATGAAAGAAGTGGGAACAGTTAAGCTTGAGAATAAGCATATTATAGAAAATATAGGAGATATTTTAAAATATTAGGAAAGCCACTTTGTGGGAGAAAGAAAGAATTATTTCATGCAACTACAAGAAATTTAACTAGCACTAAAAGTTGTTGTCATAGGGAGATGGTTTGTGACACATTAAGAAAACACATTTTTAAAAATCTAGAATACTTTTACTATGCTATTTAGGTATCATATTAGAGTAAGTAATTTGATTTTCAACAAAACAGACTTTTAACCAAAGGCTTTTTGTCTTTAATGGAATAAGGCATTGGGTTGAGAGAACACTCTGGCTTTCTTGATTAAAGATTAATGCACTATTGCATTTTGAAATGTGATACAATATGAATGTCCTTAGAGGTGGTCACACAAAGTTATAACCAGGCAAATATTGTATTGTGATTCTTGTCGATACTGCTAGTTGTCAGAATACAGTGTTACTGCAAAATGGCAAAATCAAATATCCATATAATTTTGGTTGTGCAAGACTATTGTTTCTTAGAGAGGAGGTTGGGGGGAAAAGCATCAAGCAGGGTGTATACCTCCTTCCCGGTTTATCTGGTGGTGGCCTTTTGCTCACAGCAGAGGCAGAAGTTCTGCACCGTGTAGCTGTAGTAGGGGACTGTAATTTGACAGGCCAGTAGTTCCTTTGGTACCAGTTTTATGGCATGTCTCTGCTAGTCCATTAGGGAAGCATAGATGAGACTATTACTTCATTCGTCCCAATAATTCTACAATCCATTTAGAACCCTCTAATAAATTCTTCCTGTTTATGTTAATCAGAATGCATTTTGCTCTCTGTACGTGATAAATCTTCCAAAGTATATTTAATGGTAACCAAAAGCAAGGTATAAGTGTGAGTCAACTATTTATTAAAGACACATTGGTGGACACATAAATGTTTCACTTTTGACAGGTGTACATTAATTATTGCATTTTTGGCATGGAGAAATACATGCAGACCGAGGTGCAAGGTGTTCCCTGGCTGAAGTATGACTAGAAGGGAGTTCTAATATGAGAATTACGTTTGTTTATAAAAGTTAGTCTTTAAAAATAAATTGTATTTTCTTTGTCTTGCTATAAAAATAGTATATACTCATGATATAAACTATTTGGGAAGTCAGATGTGCTTTACGATCTAGTTTTGGAGCTGCAGTCAGACATTATCTTGCCATGTATTTTTGTCCATTTAAAAAAGACAGACAAATTAGCAGAAAGTAGTGGCTCTTGCAGTAAAAAAAAGTAACTTATAGTATACTAGCTACATTGTCAGTGACTTATCAAATTGAACTCTGTTTATGTTTAAGCCCTTAGTATTTCTAATTTTTCATGAAAATTAATTTTGTACTAAGTATGACTTTTGCATAACAGTATGTACTGTCTCTCTTAGCTGGAAGCTCAACAACTAAATTAGGAAAAGGATATCATAACTTACTAGTGAATTACTTATTTCCACTGTGTCACCAGTAATGTGGTCTTGTCAGTATTCTGATGAGAAAGAGTCTACAGGGAGTACTCTTATTATGCTATAAATTTCAATGTTGTTTCAGAATGAATAATTTGATTTCCAAACAAAGCTTCCAGCAATGGCTTTTTCTTTTGGATAGAATAAGGTATTCGGTAGAGGAACATCTCTTAACTTTTTAAAGGAAAGGTTAACAAATTTTTTGCAGTCTTGAAATATGACACACACTGAATGTCCTTAGAGGTTGCCACGCAAAATTACAACAAAAAAGTGACAGTGTGCTTCTTGCTGATATTGCCAGTGACTTGATTCCATTTCAGCTATGTAAGGTTTCTTATCTCTCGGGGCAATGATATGCTTCAGTTTATACTGCAGATCTCCAAAAGTTGACTTTATTCATGCTGCTAAGGGACTGTCAGGAGTTACCCAACTGAAAAAATCACAGAAATACTGTTTGTTCCTCCAAGAGTTGTTTTGGTAATTCTCTGTGTAATGGAAGAACTAACCTAAGGGACAAAGTTCTGTCACAACATTAGTGTCATTTTGGAAATGAACAAAGAACTGAAATCATTGCGTTCCAGCCACATCTGTAAGTGTGGCCAGTGAGATGATTGATGTGTGCATCACACAAGTGATTTGGTGGCAAAGTTCTAGAAAAAATAGTAAAAATAAACACAATGGATACCTTGGTTATTTGTGCTGTGGTCATAGACAAAGGAAACATGAATTATTTTTATCAACTTATTTGAAACATTATCAATTGTTGATTGCATTATCAATTTAGTGACCACTGATAAAGAGCGTGGAAGGGAGGCCACTGTGGTCTCTTTGGCCTTTTTAGTTCACTTGATTTATGTCAGCAGAGATATAAATCGAGCACAAAATTTTAAAATTTAAATGCTCCTATTGTTAATACAATAATGTTAATGATTATATTAAAAGAAATTCTACTTTAGGCCCTGGCTAGATAACTCAGTTTGTTTGTGCATTGTCCCAATACCCCAAAGTTGAGGGTTCGATCCCTTGTCAGGGCACATACAAGAATCAACTAATGAATGCATGAATAAGTGGAATAATAAATTGATGTTCCCCTCTCTCCAGTCCTCTCTAAAATCAATAAATAAAAATTTTAAAAAATACCACTTTACATATGTAGAACATTTTCAAGTTACTTTTGCATTTTCATCCCCTGTATGATCTTCATAGTAACTCCATGACATTGATAAAAGTATTACAGATATCTATCTTGTTCATTCCTCACTCACATACACAAAAAGCTATTTATCATCCTAATATTCTCCTCATTTTGAGGGGGGAAAAAACACATTCCCAAGGTCAAAATAGAGGGCAAGCTAGAATTACAGTCCAAGTAGTCTTTATCCAAATTCCTTGTTTTGACTATGTATATTGCTACCCAAGTGTGAGACGTGGGACATTACCATATGATACCTATTAACCCAAAGATTTTTTGGTGAAATAAGATTGGAAATACTGATACTATTAAACAGATCTCAGGACCTTTACTTTGCAACGGGCATGGTGAACCACTAGATTAAAAAAAAATAAAGTTAAAAACCAAGATTTTTCCAAGAAAGCAGGGCACCAGAGGAACTGGTTGCTCAGAAACCCAGTGGTGGTTGCCTTGGTAGCTTCAGTTAAGGGTCTGGATCACAGTTTTCAGGTTCCTTTTAAGAGAGGAGATGTCCCTGTGGACAAACTTATATTGACCAACTTAACAGGGACTAATGGATCTACTAGTAAACCACTGATATCCTATATAATAAAAGCCTAATATGCTAAGTCCGGTTCTCCAATTGGCCATTCAACCAATCAAAGCGTTATATGCTAATGATATGCTAAGGCCCCTCAACTGCTCTATGATGTGCACTGACCAACCGGGGGCAGACTGTCGACCGGTCAATCAGGTGCTATGATATGCACTGACCACCAAGGGGCAGACACTCTAACTGGTAGGTTAGCTTGCTGCTGGGGTCTGGCCAATCGGGACTGAGCGAGACGGGCCAGACATGCCCTGGAGCCCTCCCGCAGTCCCTCCCTGGCTAGCCAACCTCCCATGTCCCTCCCCAGCCACTATCATGCACCAGTGGGGGGTCCCTCAGCTTGGCCTGCGCCCTCTTGCAATCCAGGCTGAGAGACCCCCCTGGAGTGCACGAATTTTGTGCACTGGGCCTCTAGTGTATAAATAAAAATGTCACTGTTCATTTACACAGAGACAAAAAACCTGCCAAGTGAATCAGATTTAATTCTGCTTCTCTAGCATATTCTCTTGGTAAGGAAAACACATTGGAAGAAAAATTTTAAAGAGGTTTGAATAGAGAGCAAGGAATCAATGAGCTGTTTAAGTATCTCTCAACTTTTGCAATCTGATTACTCACAGTTGGATTAGCCAGACTCCATCTACTTTGAACAATGTTAAAATGGGCAGAGTCAACAAACTCTTTGTTACTCTCACTCTTTTCTGTCTCTCCTGATAGCTCAGTTTTCCACTGTTGCACTCTTTCTCCATGAAGAACATAAATCAATTTTCTGCACAGCAATCAGTGAATTCTCATATGATAGGGATTTAAGTCCTGAACTTTACCAAACTAGTCCATTGATCACTTATTCATAGTATTTTATTTTACTCTCACTTATGGCTAATCCTGTATTTTGGATACATATCTTACTAGTTTAGATTTTAGAGTAAAATCTAATTCTCCCTTTGAGGGCACCTCAACTCATTACCACTTTAGTTATTCATCTATTAAATTGTGATTCTATTTGTGTTGATAATGAACATCATCAGTATTCTCAGAATATATTGAGAATTTATAGATTTGAAAAATATTCATATTGGTATGCATCTATAGTACATATTTTGATGTAGACAGATATTTGTCAGGAAGTTTGCAGTGGGTATATGGGTGTACATATCAATTTTTATATTGATTTAATTGGAATTATTCAGTTAGTATCTGAAAAGTTAGTATTCATTTATTGAAAAAAAATGGTCTTTGTTCAATGATAATGACATGCTGAATTAAATTATCTCTTTAATTCCTTTCTCTCATCAAGCTCTAATTAGATCAGCTGAACTATTTGAGATGCAAAGGAATATTATGTGAAAAAGAGGCAAACATTTTTATGTAGCACACTCTCCTGCGTTGGGATTCCCTCTGGTGAAGGTTACTTAAACTTAGCTTAGCCAAATAAAGACATTTTCCTTTGGAGAGATGCCATGTACCCGGGTACTAAAGGTAGTTCATTTTAAAAAATATATATTTTATTGATTTTTTACAGAGAGGAAGGGAGAGGAATAGAGAGTTAGAAACATCGATCAGAGGCCTCCTGCACACCTCCCATTGGGGATGTGCCCACAACCATGGTACATGCCCTTGACCGGAATCGAACCTGGGACCTTTCAGTCCGCAGGGCGAAGCTCTATCCACTGAGCCAAACCTGTTAGGCAGGTAGTTCATTTTTAATATACTGAAATGCCTTTTTGTTTCAACACTGGCTAGCTCCACAAATGAATCACACATATTGCTTTAAAAGTAGGGTAACAATCCCAAGAGCACCAAAGACTTAAAAGAACATAAGTAAAGTTACAAAGATAATTTTAAGCTTATCCATTCATCTGTCAGTGGACACTAATTTGCTTCTCTGTTTTAGCTATATTGAATAATGCTGGTGTGAATATGGTTGCATAAATATTTTTTGATGTGGAGATCATGTATGATGTTCAAGAACATGCTTTTAATTATTTTGGGTATATATTCAAAAGTGAGATTGCTGGGTCATATGGCACTTATATATTTTTAAATTTTGAAGCACTGCCATACTGTGGATTTTTTTTACAGCACCTGCACCATTTTACATTCTCACCACCATTACACAATAGTTTTCATTCCTCCAAATCCTTGCCAACATTTATTTTAATTTTTTTCATAGTAGCCATCCTAGTGCGTGTTATGTGGCATCTCATTGTGGTTTTGATTTGCATTTCTCTAATAATTAATTATGTTGAACCTTTTTTATGTGTTTATTGGCTATTCATATATCTTCTTTGGAGAAATGTTTATTCAGTGTTTTCCCACTTACGAATCAGGTTGTTTGCTTTTTTGTTGTTGAGTTTTAGGAGTTATCTATATATTCTGAATATTAATGCCTTATCATATATATGATTTTCACATATTTTTTCCCATTCAGTAGGTTACCTTTTCACTCTGTTGATGCACCATTTTTAATTTTCATGAAGTTTAATTTTTCTTTTTTGATGCTTTGTGATTTTTCATTGAAAACTAGACATTTGAATTGAATACTGTGATAACTCTAGAAGTCAGATTTTCCTCCTTCCCCAATTTGCTGGGTTTGATTTCTTTTTGTTTTGTTTTGGATTGTTGAAGGTTGTCTCTATGCTGAGAATCGGCCTACAGTATAAACATAATAAGGTCTTCTTAACTCCTTATCTTCTTAACTGAGCCGGAGCCTTTCTCTAGTCATGCATAATGATCTTCTATCTCTTCCAAATATGTGATTGCTTTTGAATGCCCTAATTTTTAATGTCTGACTCTCAAAGGGGGGAAAAGAAAAAAAAATAAAGGGGGCGGGAAGAGCACCAGCCCTTTAAGGCCCCTGGAAGTCACTTCAGTCAAAGGGAGAGATTTGAATCAATGTGGGGTAGTGAGTCCAACACGGCTGCCCACCTCTGTGAATGCACCTCCATGATCAGAAGTAGCAATCAGCTATCAAAACAGATATCCCAATATTTGGAAGGCAAAATCCTTATTGACCACCGTGACTCCTGCAAGTTGCATATAAGAATATATGCACAGCTGCTGGCTCTTGAGTTTGGAGGTAGGGCATGGTTAGCCACTGATGAGTTAGAGCTGAAATTAACTGCAATGTACCACTTAAGCTTTCCTCTGGAAGTTGCAAGCCTTCAATGGACTACAGAGTTACAAAGTAGTTACTTCCAGCGGTTCTCAACCTGTGGGTCGCAACCCCTTTGACGGTCGAACAACCCTTTCACAGGGGTCGCCTAAGACCATCCTGCATATCAGATATTTACATTACGATTCATAACAGTAGCAACATGACAGTTATGAAGTAGCAACGAAAATAATTTTATGGTTGGGTCACAACATGAGGAACTGTATTTAAAGGGCAGAAAGTTGAGAACCACTGCTTTAGATAGATCTGCCAGTGCTGTCTAGGTGGGGAGATGGATTCCTGGTGCTTCCTACTCCACTATATAAAATGGGGATAATGACAAATACTTGGTCCACACGGGAGTAATATAAGAATGAAATGAAGGAATTCAAATATAACATAGATAATATATAATGAAAAGATATATCTCTATGATATTATTCTTATAATCTCCAATATGTAAGATAATAGTATTATTAACAAGTATTCACTTCCCTATTGCAATTAGGCTTGACAGTCTGCCTTGCTTTGGCCAATACAATGTATGGAAGTGGCACATGTTAATCCTGGACAGATGTTTTAAGAGTCAGCATTTGGTCCTATTTCCAACTTCTTTCTGCTTATCATGACCATTAATGCTTAGAAGCCTGAGTCCTACAATAAATATTACATGAAGTAGGGCCACTATGAACCTATGATAGACTGGTCACACGTACAAAGAGGCAAGCCTCTGTTATTGTAAGTCAGTGAGATTTGAGGGTTGATACGTTATAAAATCATTATCTAGTCTATTTTCACTATATATCATTTCTTCCCATTATCAAATTCTTATCATTGCACAGTGACTGCCATAGTGTTTTAATTTTAGTGTATCTCCCACAAAAGAAGAATACATACATTTCTTAGGGGGCCTTGATTAGTTTATCAAAGCTTGCCTTAAGGAGAAAAAGTTATTATGGTTAATCTAAGCCTTGCATTTTTAGAAGGTCCTGTATAGGTATTATAAAAAGGTGCTGTATAAGTGTTAAAAAAGTGAAAAAAGAGGAAGCAAATCATTAAGTGCTATATTTCATGAGTGATATTATATAATTAGGTATAGATATAAATACAATATATAGGTAAAACTTGCCCTAAGAGTTCACTCTTGCCAAATATACATTTTATATAGATATAAAATGTCAGATAATCCCTTTTCAATTTTACTGCACTCTATTTAAAAGTATTCTAATACCTAAAGTATGTTAACTCTTTCACCTTAAAAGTATACTGCCTGTTTTATTCATTGCTATAATTTTAATACTTTTAATAGTACCTGACATATAGTAGTGACGAACGTTAATATTTATTGAATGAATGGAAAAATAAATAAACTATGATGTTCAATTTAGTTTGCAATGCTTCCTCAACTATGGAATTTATTGGGTATCTATCTACACTAATAAAAGAGAAACATGGTAATTAGTGTACAACCGCTACCCTTCCCATTGGCTAATCAGCATATCCTTATGCAAATTAACTGTCAGCCAAGATGGCGGCCAGCAGCCATGCACTGAAGCGAGCAGGGAGGCTTGCTTGCTTCAGTGACTGCAGACTCCAACGTTCCCCACCTAACTTGTTGGCCTCTCAGCTGGAAGTCTAAGCAACTATGTACTATGTTGCAAATAAGAAGCTAAACAAAACCCCAGAAACCAGCCGGACTGAAAGCCAGCCGGACCGCAACAGTGTATCGATGTTTTCAGCAGCGAGTCCTCAGAGCTAAAGCTGGCCCAGAATAAAAAAGAAAACAAGGAGCAGTTGGGAGCTTCAATCACTCGTCAGCCGGAAAACAGCCCTCAGCCCCTCACCCAGACTGGCCAGGCACCCCAGTGGGGACCCTCACCCTGATCCAGGACACCCTTCAGGGCAAACCAGCCAGCCCCTACCCATGCATCAGGCCTCTATACTATATAGTAAAAGGGTAATATGCCTCCCAGCACCGGGATCAGCGGAGCAGCGAGGCTCCCAGCACCAGGATCAGCGTGACAGGGGAAGGCGCCCCAACCCCCTGATCAGCCCTGCTCTGTGCCTGATAGGGGGGAGCTCCCCAATCCCCTGATTGCCCTGCGGCTATGTGTGTGACAGGGTGCGGCACCCCAACCCACCCCCCCCCACGGGCCCTGTTCTGTGTGTGACAGGGTACGGCACTCCAACCCCCTGATCGGCCCTGCCCTGAGTGTGACAGTGGCGGTGCTCAACCCCCTGATCGGCCCTGCTCTGTGGGTGATAGAGGGTGGCACCCCAACCCCCCTCCACGGGCCTTGCTCTGTGTGTAATGGGGTAGAGCCATAACCTCCCCATCGGCCCTGCCCTGAGTGTGACAGGGTGCAGCTCCCCAACCCCCTGATTGACCCTGCTCTGTGTGTGACAGGGTACGGAGCCCCAACCCCCCTGATGGGCCCTGCTCTGTGAGTGACAGGGGGCAGCGCCCCAACCCCCTGATGGGCCCTGCTCTGTGCGTGACAGGGGGTGGCGCTGCAACCTCCCCATCGACCCTGCCTTGAGTGTGACAGGGGGCGGTGCCCCAACCCCCCAATCAGCCCTACCCTGAGCGTGACTGAGGGTGGCATCGCAACCTCCCGATCCGCGCTGCTCTGTGCATGACAGGGGGCGGCGCCCCAACTCCTCAATCGGCCCTGCTCTGAGCCTGACCAGGGGCTGCACCTAGGGATTGAGCGTGCCCTCTGCCACCCGGGAGCAGGCCTAAGCCAGCAGGTCGTTATCTCCCAAGGGGTCCCAGACTGTGAGAGGGCACAGGCCGGGCTGGGGGACCCCCCTGCCCTGCCTCCCCCGAGTGCACAAATTTTTGTGCACTGGGCCTCTAGTATAATATAAACAAATATATACACTGAATGGCCAGATTATTGTGACCACCTGACGCTTGTAGGCAAATTAGCTATAATTTCACGCTGAAGTTGCTAGAGGGTCAGACCATTATAAATAGGGAAGCAGGTTGTTTACAACGACAGTAAAAGTGATTTTTTTTCTGATGATATGGGTCAACGATGTGATTTAACAGCCTTTGAACGTGGGATATATTTGAACGTGAGTGGCCCAATTATTATGATCACCCCATCAGTACTTCGTTGGGCCACCTTTTGCCTTCAATACTGCGGCGATTCTTCTTGGCATTGACTCCACAAGATGTTGAAAGGTGATGCAAGGAATCTGACACCATGCCTGATGAATAGCACTGTCCAGTTCTGTGAGATTTGATGGTTGTGGAACCAGCTGCCTGATGGCTCTTTTAACTTCGTCCCACAAATGCTCAGTTGGATTGAAATCTGGTGATTGTGGGGGCCACCTAAGCAAGGTAAAGTCTCTCTCATGTTCTTGAAACCACTCCTGCACAATACGAGCACCATGGCATGGCGCATTGTCTTGTTGGAAGAAGCCATCTCCATTGGGATACGCCATCAACATGATAGGATGAACTTGATCAACAATGATACTTAGGTATGTTGTGCTATTCAGACGTTGTTCCACATGAATTAAAGGGCCCAAATCATGCCAGGAAGACATGCCCCCAAACCATAACACTGCCCCCACCAGCTTGAAGGGTTGTACTCATGCTTGTGGTGTGCATGCTTTCATGCTGTTTCTGCCAAATTCTCACTCTGCCATCTGCATGATGCAACTGGAAACGTGATTCATCGGACCACATGACTTTTTTCCAATGCTCAACTGTCCAATCCTGTGTTCCTGTGCGAATTGGAGACGTTTTATCTTGGTAACTGCAGACAGCAAAGGTGTTCGAACAGGACTTCGGCTTCCATATCCCATATGATGCAGTGTAAGGCTAATTTGCCTACAAATGTCAGGTGGTCATAATAATCTGGCCACTCAGTGTGTGTGTGTGTGTGTATATATATATATCCCACGTTCAAAGGCTGTTAAATCGTGTTGTTGACCCATGTCTTCAGAAAAAAATCACTTCTACTGTCGTGGTAAACAACCTGCTTCCCTATTTATAATGGTCTGGCCCTCTAGCAACTTCAGCGCGAAATTATAGCTAATTTGCCTACAAACGTCAGTTGTTCACAATAATCTGGCCACTCAGTGTATATATTTGTTATATCAGGAGTAGTCTTACCCTAATTATAGTTGGTTATATATCTTACCCAGGGAAATGGGCCCACACTAGCTCACAAAAATTGGATATAATATGCCTATGTTGTTGTTTTAAGATGAAAAATAAACATATGCACTTAAGATCTAAACAAAATGTCTAAATCATATAAGAGATTGGTAAAACATAGTCTGTACGGGAAAATAGACGGGGGGGGGGGGGGGGGTGTCAAGAGTGGAAAAAGATGTCAGTGAAAATCCAGGAAAACAGAAAGCTTAAGAAAGCATATTGATGGATGAAGCAGAGCTGAAAGCGTGCACAAAGATTTGTCAGGGGACCCTGTCTTGCCAGGAAATGCCACAGATAATCCAAGCTTAGAGTCAGCATTTCCTAGTGTGGGAATATGAGGTGAGGCTTAAAACAAGGTAGCTGAAAGTCTGTCTCAGAATACTCTGCTAAGCAGCCATTTGTTCCGATCCCCTCTTTCTGCATGCATACTCAAATTTATCTCAAAATAAAATATTCTATAAAGAGAGGAAAATAACTCCCTTGGGGCACTAAGGGATGGTGGCCGTTGCCATCACAAAATGGAACACTCTTCGTGTTGTGTCAGGATAACAGACACATCATGTTCAGGGCCAGGGACATGGTCACAGCTTAAGACCTGAGCTGGGGGTCTTCGAACAGCCCGACAGCCTCTCCCTTGCTTGCCATCATTCCTTCTCTAAATTGTGAGCCTCTGATTTCCAATTTCCTGCCCCTTCCCACTCCACTGAGTGGCTAGGTGAGGTGTTTCTAGGTTTCTGGGGCTCTGCCATCAAAATCAAGGCTTTTAGGGAACAGGAATCCTGAGTGTCTTTCTCCACTACCTTTTCCCAGTGCTATTACATAGTGCCATTATTGACGTTAAAGTAATATTTGGGACACCCTTCCATCTGGCTCCCTGCTCCCATCAATAAAGTTAGCCTCCTTTGTAACAAGCGCATCTCATGTGGAAAGAGGAGTCACTTAGCTTTTTTATTCAGGGGATTGATGGGCCTTCGAGAAAAGGAACTACATAGACCACAGTGAAGTGAACACACGTAAGCTTCTTAGGTTAACCTACTTTTTTGAGCATGAAAACAATTTACTACTATAAAAGAAACTCAACAATATTAAAAAGAAAGTTAAAGTAAACAAACTGCTCTGAAGGAAGCATAATTGAAGGCACATGAGAAATTACATAAAACAAAACAAGTACCTAATTCTTAGCCTTAGAGGAATTTGAAAAGGTATTGTATATATAATTAAGAATAATAAGGTATAAAAAACAATATATCAAAATAGTTATTAAAAATAAAAAATATAACTCTATTTTTTTAAATTAAGAGATGGATTGAAAGCTAGAGACTCAGATATTTCCCAGAACACAGATCAAATAAATGAAAACTTGAAAATAAAAATGATTTCCAGTAACTTAAAATTATGTTAGTAACATTTCCATAAAGAAAGAATGGGGGGGGGGGGGAGGTAATAAAAGCCAGAGGAACAACCAAATATATTTATACAAATTAAAGAAACATACATTTTTAGATCCAGCCAATATAAAAATCACATCTACACCCACTCTGATAAAATTTTCAAATACTAAAGATTTTTTTTTTAAATCTAAAAATCCAGAAATAAATTTGCACTAAAAAAGATTAGGCCGAAACCGGTTTGGCTAAGTGGATAGAGCATCAGCCTGCGGACTGTAAGGTCCCGGGTTCGATTCCGGTCAAGGGCATGTACCTGGGTTGCAGGCACATCCCCAGTAGGAGATGTGCAGGAGGCAGCTGATCGATGTTTCTCTCTCATCGATGTTTCTGACTCTCTATCTCTCTCCCTTTCTCTCTGTAAAAAATCAATAAAATATATTTTTTTAAAAAAAGATTAGAATTACTCACATAGGATATTTGGAATGCCTTTTCTCCCTCTTTATTCTTGAAAGTATTACACATGTTCCCCCCCCTAAAAATTGACCCCTTCTAGTCGGCATCTGCCCCCCAAGACATCACTGCCCTAAAATAATCGACCTATGACCTGGAATGCATTTAGAGTAATATATTTAATATTTAAGTAAAGGAAACTTAATCTTAAACCTGAATTTATGTATACAAATAAGTAATCAAATGTAAAGATAAAGTTAAGGGCAGGCAAAGAATCAGAAGATTAATCATATATATGATTATATATTTATTAATAATAAATATATAATCTTTATTAATCATTATATATATATATATATATATATATATATATATATATATTTTCTGAGAATGTAACTTGAGAATATACTCCAGAAAAGCTAATAAAGAAAGAAAATCAAAGATGATTTGACTTTGGGTTGTAGGCACACAATGCAATATACAGATCATGTATCATAGAAATGGACACTTGAAATTTGTATAATGTTATTAACCAATGTCACCCCAATAAATCTAATAAAAAAAGAAAAATACATAAAGAAGAGAGAGAGACTTGGATTTCAGAAATGAATAGCCTTAATGCAGAAATGGAAAAAGTGAGCTCAAAGGATAATTGTACAGTTGACAAGAGAGCAAATAGTCCCTATTCAATCAAAAGATAAGAGAAAAATATGAGAGGTTTGTGGCAAATGATTAAGAGAAGGATAACTGAGGATATGAAAAAGAACCATTGTTTTTTTATCAGTAAAAAGAAAAGACATTAGAAAGTCATGAAAAAATGTACAGTAATTAATGAAGTAAATGAAAACCAAAACAAATGTTAAATGGAAAACTTTAATGGTTGGAAGCCAATTTAAAAGAAAGGGTTTACTGGACCATAAAGGACCAGATCCTGGGCATGCTGTCTCAGTCACCAGCAGCAGCACTGCGGGGAAAAGGCAGCATGTCCGCCACCCTGGGGTTGATGGGAAATTTTATACATCAAGTAGGGGAAAGAAAGAATTTATATTGGGCCTAGCCAGTGTGGCTCAGTTGATTGAGTGTTATCCCATGCACCAAGAGGTCACCAGTTTGGATCCAGGTCAGAGCACAGGCTCAGGTTTCTGGCTTGATCCCCAGTAGGGGACATGTAAGAAGCAGCCCATAGATGTTTCTCTCTCTCTCCTCCCTTCCTTTCTCTCTAAAATAAATAAAAATGGTCAGATACAGTAAGAGCTCTGCACGAGCACTGCTGCTCTGATTTGCTCTGAGTCCATATATTCTTCTAACTTCTTCCTGACTTCGCCAGGGCAGGTTCCTTCTCGAACCCTACCCACTGTATTAACTGTTGGAAACTTAGTCCAAGTTCCTCCTTTATCCTCTGCTCAGTAGTTACAGGTGTCGGGTCCAAGCCCCTCTGCTTGGGGCTGGGCTTTCTTGGGACACCGGGTGGTAGATGGAGAAGCCATAAGAAGTTGTAGGTGTATAAGAATGAGTCTTTATTATAGAAGCCAGTGGCCATAAGTCATCAGACAAAACAGTCCTTTACAACAGTGTCCCAATCAGGCAACCGCACATTGGCTACTAAACATGGTAGCTACTAGTATATCTGAGCTCTCTATGAGCTCTCAGCCTTACATCGTAGCAGTACCAGCTCTCAGCTCTGTCTGAGCTCAATAGCCTTTTCCCTTTCTCCAGCACACTCCTCTGCACAGCACACTTCTTCCCACATTAGCTGGCCAGTAACTTGTATATTATTCCAGAGACAAAGAAGGCTTCGTACCAATAGTTACATCAATTATATTTTGGCTACAGGAGGGCACCCATGCACAGCATGCCATGGGATTTGTGTCCCACACCTGCTTATGTTATTTTAGCCTAGGTGCATAGTGGCATTGAACATTCAATGTATTGATAACAAGGCCTCTGAGCTTCCATTGGCCTTGACTATCAGGCGTCTCTGGCATGGTTTCCACACATATTATTTTTTTTTTACCAAGAATTTATATTGGGGTGGGATAAGGTGAAGTGAAGGATGGGGCAGCTCTATGATAGAACACAGTCTATAACAGTGATGGCGAACCTATGACACGCGTGTCAGAGGTGACACGCGAACTCATTTTTTTGGTTGATTTTTCTTTGTTCAATGGCATTTAAATATATAAAATAAACATCAAAAATATAAATCTTTGTTTTACTATGGTTGCAAATATCAAAAAATTTCTATATGTGACACGGCACCAGAGTTAAGTTAGGGTTTTTCAAAATGCTGACACGCCGAGATCAAAAGGTTCGCCATTAGTGGTCTATAACAAAGAAATATTTAGAAGGTGAAGGTATTAGCATATATGCATACCCCAGGGATATGGACAATAGTGTAGTGAAGGCCAAGGGAGGGGGAGGCAGGGGTGAGTGGAATTGGGCAATGAAGGGGACGTCAGCAAGAGTGTCAACATTAAAAAATTTTAATAAAAATAAAGTTAAAAAGAAAAAAAAAGGACATATTTACTGCTTTTGATTGGTTATAAGCAACAGTCCTGAAAGTTCATGCATATGCCAAATGCATGACCCATCTAGTGGAGTAGATGCCTGTATGTTGATTCAAAGCTCCAACATACATTAGGAATGTGAGCAGTCTGTTGTCAGATGACCCCAGCTACTTAATTAACAAGCTAACAGCTGCTCTCTTTCTCTCAAACTCTGGCCTGCTTTAATTTAATTTAGAACATCTCCAGATTTTTTTCTGTCACAAACATGGCATGAATTTGAGCAACTAGTGGAATATACTTTTTAAAAAGATAGTCTATTTGCTCTTAAGCAAGAAATCTTCTTTTAATTGTCATTGGGTGCGTGACATTAGACTCTGAGAGCAGGAAATATAATCTTAGTACCATTCAATTTTATGAGGATGGATATTTACATCGTCATGTTAATGTACTTCCTGTTAATTTTCAACTGTTAGAATCAACCAACAACAACAAAATCCCATACATAGTTGTGTTTACAAGAGAAATTATGAGTAACATTCTTGATGACAAAAAAAAAAAAGGAAAGGTACAATTGACAAATGAGGAGGTCAAAGTAGAAAGCAGCAATGACAGGAAAGAACAGAGATAATGTTATCTTACTTAAAAATAACAGAGGCATAGTGTTTAAATTTTGTAGCAAAAGCAATCTGATTTCAAGTTTCTTATTGCACTTGACTAATGTTACCAATACTGAAACTAAAAATATCAATATCGCTCAGAAATTGAGGTGAGGAAGAAAGAATTAAAACGAAGTATAATGAACTAAATCCCTATATTTCATCACAGAAGTCAATTAAGATTATTGAAAGAAAAAAAGGAATAAGCATGATATTTAGAAGTTGGAAGGTAACCAGGAGAAAAGAAAATGAGTTGTTGCAAGCACTTGTCTCTGGGATGAGGCTGTATGTATAGAAGAATGGGCTGACACATGGCATTTCTCCTTTTAAAACCAGTACCTCCTGATTATTTGAACTGCAATGGGAATGCAGTTCTTCATTTAAAACTTATTATTTTTATCAACATGACCTTTTGATAGGGAATAGCTTGAGCACATTGAGTTTGGATTTCCCTCTTGGAAAACAGACATGGGACATAGATTTTGTTTTAATGTAGAAGTGCCAGCAGGAAATATGCTACTCTTTATAAAAATAACTCTGACATGTCCATGAAAACCTCATCTGAACTGAATGATTACTCACTGGCTGATAACTGACAAAATGATTCTACCCCATATCTTTGGACAAGGCCAATAATAAAACCAGTAAACCAAGAGAACAAAAAGAGCTTCTATGTCAGTGGTTTCTAATAGGCATAGCATTGGACTGAAGATGGTTATAACACTCAGGTTAACACTGTAGAGTGTTTAAAATCAGAAGCCCACACATTTCTAGCTTTAGGACATGTCAGTAACCGGCTACCTTAAATACAGCCTTTAAATTGGAAGGAATCTGTGTGTTTAGACAGATATTTACCTAACTATAAAGAGGAATTTACTCAATGTCTTTGAAAAGTTATCACTCTGAAGTTTTATATTGGGGCAGATCATATTTTTATTAGAATTTATGGGAGATAAAATAATTATGGAAATGAAGTTCCACTTGAAATTGCCTTTGAGTTGACTGAATACATTTGTTATAGATTTTGCCCTTCTATAAGAAGGTTAATGAAAACAATTGCAGGGTTTTCATTTTTTGGTGCAGATTATAATACATGAATGTCTTGATATGTTTCTCCCTCAAAATATGATAGTATTCAAACATCAACTTCATGCACTATTATGATTGGGACTATCTTATGCCATGATATCTTTGCTTTCAAGACCTTGACACATTCATAATACTTTCTATTTTGCATTGTAGGCTGTATTATTTAATATGGAGGACTATTCATTTGGAGGCTAAAGAAAAATATTTCCGTGTCAACTGGGATAGCTTAGCAGAAGAGGTTAAAGTGGTTTTACTTTGTTTGTTTTTTTCTCTTGTATTTAAGGTAAAAAATAAAACACATATGGGAAGCTCAAGTTTACTATTAGCAATGATACAATGATAATTTTTCAAAGCATCTACTGGTAAATGATAGAAAGCCCCATGCACTTTACTATTTGTTACTGATGACTAGAGGAATTCTTGAATCAGTCTGTCAAGATCATTATCAGTATATTTTACTTACATAAGTTTTCTCAACAAAGTTGCTCTATATTTTTAAGTAAAGTTGGTGTGGGATGGAATGAAAAATAAAACTAATTATTTAAGAGCTTCTGTAAAAGAAAACAATTTCCTCTGTAAGTGAGCAAATAATTGAGGGAAGATTTATTTATTTGTATATGTGTGTATAAAAGTATTAGTTACTTGCAGATTATTACAATTCTTCATTCTAGTTCTGGAAAAGATATCTTCCTAATTACAGCTCCCATTAGATATTTACATACTGTTCTTAAAATCATTATTTATATTGCCTCTTCTTTCACTAAAGAAATGTGCTACAGTAGTTCGATAAAATTTCTCTCAGTCTGTAAGGAATAAAAAAGTACAATTTACATTTTATCTTTGAAAATTCTTTTCCCAAACTTGTGGCAATATCCCTAAAAAGAATTGAGGGAGGAAAGGTTAGAGGTAGATTATTCTCAGAGAGTGTGGAACACAGCTGCCCTAGGGCATTAATATTATTTTGTGAAAAATGTATTTTATTGCTGTCTTTCCTCTTTTAATGAAATATACTCTAACTTTGCATGGCCTGAATACTCAGTGGTTGAGCATCCACCTAGAAACCAAGAGGTCACAGTTCAATTCCTGTTCCTGTTCAATTTCTGGGCTACAGGCTTGAGCCCCAATGGGAGGCGTGCAGGAGGTAGCCAATCAATGATTCTATCTCTCTCTCCCTTTCCTTTCCTCTCTGAAATCAATAAAAATATATTTTAAAAACTTAAAACAAATAAATATGCTCTAACTTTTTACTTTTATACCTAAAACCATTCCTGTGGAGCAGGGGAACCAGTTCACACTCCTCACAGTTATCAAACAGAACTCAATAGCCTGAACTCCCTTTTCAATTATCAATATTTAATTTCATGTAAGAAAAAGCAATGATCTTGGTGAGATATGTAATTGGTGGATACTGAAATCCATGAATAAAGGTATCTAAGCATATACAAATCATAAATTATTGAGGAAAGTAAAAAAGTTATCTGGGTCAATATGAAAAATATTTACCCACATAGTTCTTTAATTTATATTTAACTAAAGTTTGCCTTCTTAATACTTCAGAAGCAGAATTATTGACTGAATTGACTATAATATTTGAGTAGACCTTAAGATACAATGTTTAAAATATAGTGAGCCAAATTATTAAGTCAATTTAGTATTAAGATGTAGTGAAGACTAGTAGGAGAATTGCAGTTCCTTCTATATTTATCAACTATTGTTTCCTGGAAAAGTTCAAGGTTATAAAGGATATTTGTAGTTAAGTGAAAAGAGCTTTGAGGCCATTGTGATGTTAACATTTATTTGACAATAATGATGTGCCAAATACTTAGCTAAGGATTCTACGTTACATATGTCATCTCACTTAAATCCTTCCTCAATTTTTTTCATCAGGTGGTTGTATTATTAGCTGTTTTATGGGTGACAATAATAAGTTTTATAGAATTTAGCAAATTATTAAAGGCCACACAGTAAGTATCAGAACTAGAAATTGAACCCATGTTTGTCCAATTTAAAGTCTGCATTCTTAGAGTATGCTGTACCTTCCCTCCGACTTTCATCCCTCACCCTGAAGACATGTCTGTTTCTAATACCTATTTTTTTATGAGTTATATTTGTCATTTTGGAGTAGCACTTTACTATGGTTTTCAAACAATAATTTTATATATTCATTTGGGTTGTAAAATTCTAGAAGTTGTCAAGCAAGTATATAGTTGCTTTAGTGAGGGTGATTCTGAAATGCATGGATTTCGGTTATTAGCTTCAGCTATAGGGATGAATTTAACTCAGCTTCTGTCTTACTGAGAGCAAACTCAGTTGCTTCAATTTCATTGTAGTGCTTTTCAGCAATTATTAAAGTGCTCTGCATAGGCAATACTTCTTCAGTCAATGCCATTGTTTAATTAGTGTACATGAGGAGCCTCTGGGGACTTTAGTAGCCTGTGTGATGTTGTATTTTGTTATATATTTCTTATTATTTTGTTATATACAGTGGGGCCTTGACTTACAAGTTAAATTCATTCTGTGACCGAGCTCATAACTCAAATTACTCGTATGTCAAATCAACAGTGAACGAGTGAGACACTTGATGCTGGGCTGATGTTGTGGTGTTCAGTGTGACGTTCGCTGCGCCAACTAGTGGTGGGGTATCTGAAGCTGGCTCACAACCCGAATTTTAGCTTGCAACTCAAAGCAAAAAATCAGCCGAGAGATGGCTCGTATCTCGAAAAACTCGTTGGTCGGGACACTCGTAAGTCAAGGCCCCACTGTATTTTGTTATATATTTCTTATTATTTTGTTATATATATATAACATTCCTTTTGTTATATATTTCTTCTAGCATTATTAGATTGACATAGCCATTACAAAAATCTTTTCTACTTTTCTCTATATTTTTAAGGACAAGAAAATTAAGGGTAAGGTCTAATAGAGTTAAGGAATTAAGTGGCTTTGGAGATCTGTGCGCCTATACTGAGGTAGACGGATGTTTGACATACACTTTCAGAGTTTGGTACAATTGGAAGAGGGTGATGACTAACAATAATGGCCAATGGAAAGGACTGTAAAACTGAGGAGTATTATTTGGATGCTGACAATGAGTTGTACAAGTGAACTCTGCTTTTTTTATTCTATCCCATTTCTGTTTGCTTCCAAACAGTAGTCGTCACTCATCCTATAGCTTTGCTAATATTTTACTACTCCTATGGCCCCCATCAACGGAGAAAAGTTCATGTAAAGTTAGGGCAAGAAATCATATTATGGGAAGCTAAAAGCAGGTATGAGATAAAGTTGCAGGCAATAAAGGTGAGGAAGCATGAATGAGATTGGGAAATTGTTCACTGAAAGAAAAATGGATTAGATCTACAGAAAGAAGTAGAGACAAAAAGATATGGAGAAGAAGTCTACAGTAGCACCCCATTCCCTGACGAATTTCACCCGAGGCCCAACAATGTGAAATTTCTTCTTTGGGGGGCTGTGGTATTTATGAGGCCTATCATGTTGGAGTTGGTTAGTAACAATCTAGGATATTGGCAGCAAAGGGAACTTTGATTAGAACAATCACAGTATAATCAAGTTGCTTTTGTTTCTCTGCTACTGCTCTGTGATAGCTCTACTTTGACTATGTTAATTCGCATTTTCTGTGATAGTTCTACTTTGACTACGTTAATTCTAATTTTGAGTAGTCACTGCTTTCCCCTCCTGTAAGTGTTTTGGTGTTCCCTGCCTCTTCTAAACAACCCTCCTGCCTACTTTTCTTTATTTGGATTCACAGATATTACTGTAAAGTAATGGAAAAATGGTCTTCTTGAGTCTGTCATGCTTTGTGATCTAAAGTGGAGCACTGCATCAATGACTTGTCTTTCCCCAAGTGTTCACAAAGAGCATCATTCAGCTGAGTGACGGACTTGAAAATCTGAACAGTGTAGGTGTTCTCTTAATGGTTCTCCTTTATCTCTTCATATGTCATTGTTGTAAAAGGAATTTGAAGAGTGAAACAGGTGTAGGCAACATTCTGTGGCAATAGACATAGAACTGACTATTTTAATAGCTTTTTGTCAGTATAATGAATCATTATAAGTCATTATATCAGTGATAACATGTATATGTGTAATTAGGTTTAGTTGAAACACAATGTATATGTTGATAGATATATAATATAGAGTTTAAAAAGTACACATCACAACTACTCAAAAATTATTTAACCTAAGAAGGCTCATACGCCCTGGTTATTAAGAATTAGGTTCCCTACTACTTTTTTGAACAATAATTTTCATTTCTTAAAAGCCCCCCAGACTCTTACAATAGAACCACAGACCTGAGAAGATTAAAGAAAAATATAATTCAGTCCTTAGGCTCTCAAAGAATGAGTGGGATGCCAGGACTCCTGTGTAACCATGTCATTAACTCTGCTCACATTTCTTTCAGAAAATGATATGAGTTAATATTCACCACGTGGCCCCTTATTTAAGCAAGTCAGAAGTCATTGTAGGTCTCATTGTCTACATCAAAGTACAGTTAACTTTTGTAGGTCATGGATTTCAGGCAGTCAGTACATAGTAGGCACGGATTAAAAGAACTCCCCTCCTGAGACTTTAACCTCACAGCAATGGACTGAATGTCTCTGTTCCCTCAAAATTTATATGTCAAAGCCTTAACCCCACATGTGATGGTATTTGGAGATGGTACCTTTGGGAGGTAATTCCACAGATGAGTTCATGAACCTTTACAGATGGAATTACTGCTTTTTAAAGAAAAGATACGAGATATCTTGCTCTTTCTCTCTCTCTCTATGCTATGAGAGGACACAGCATAAAGGTGACAGCCTGCGTGGCAGGAGGGAAGCCCTTACCAGTAACAGAATTGGCAAGGGCTTGATCTTCTACTTGCCACACACCTGAACTGTGAGAAATAAACTGGTGTTGTTTAAGCCACCTAGTCTATCTTATTCTGTATGGTAACCTGAGCAGATTCACCAAGTTGTTTTTTTTTTGTTTGTTTTACTTGTGATATTCCTGTTAATTCCTATGAATGATATAAACTCTTAACCCTAAGAGTTTCTTAGAATTGGTCTCAGGTATTTTAGCCATGATTCTTTTAGATTTAATCTAAAATGTAAATTTATTTCTTGGAGCTTGTAACATGCATGGTACTTTTCATATTAATATAAATTCTATCCCTAACCCTCTTGACTAATATCTCATTATTACCCTGAATGCTACAACATCTAGAGCTGTGTTGACACCTTTCAGGACCTAGTTCAAGCCCTGTGCTTTTACTGAGTTATTCCAAAATGATTTTCATTCATCCTGGTACAGGTCTATCATGGGCCATGTGTACTAAACATGTCATCCCTCTCAGGGGCATCACTGGCAGGATCTCAGCCTGCGGCCCTTTTTGTGTCACCTCAGTCAGGGCTGAGGTGCTTTACCTTCAGGGCATCTTCTCTCTTGCAATGTCCATCTCCCAAAAGGTGGCTCAGGTATAGCCTCTTCAGTTGGGATTATTTGTTTCTTTTTCTCACGTTCTTCTTTCTATACAAGTTTCTTCCCTTCCTATTTACCTCCACTTGCCATCTTTGAACACGCGCATTCAAATCTTTCTGTCTCACATTTAGACTAGATTATTTTGAACTTCCTTATCAAGAACTTTTGTTTTCTGGTTTATTCTTGGGTTATTCACAAATAACCATAACTCCTGGGAATGGTTGGATGGAAATCTCTGGGAATACTGGTTGAAGATTTGATGATCCCCAAGTACTAATTAATACTGGAAATATGAGTTCATCCCACTGGTATTTTTGTTTTCAACTATTTATAGAATTTGTCACCACCATAAATACGACACTTGATAGTATGTTGTGCGTTGTTGGCTGGCATTTTTATTTTTCTGATTGTCAGAACTTTGAGAGAGGCAACTGTGGCCCACACTGATGTTGATTCTCTCATAATCCTAGCACATACCTTGTACATAACAGCAGTTATTCAATAAATTATTTTCGAGTTGAGTTTTTCAAGGTGAGAGAATTTGGCAGTGTTAAGTAATAAATAAAGATTTATTACTGCTGTATAACATTTTATACTGCTACAATTTAAAAAACTAATGAAATTGAGCTAATACCCTGAATATTTTAGCAAATTTACTTCACTTCATTTGTAGCATGATTCAGAAGCTTAAAGGTTATGTTATTTCTCTCCACATGTTTTGTTTCTGCCAAACTGAAGCCAAAATGTGTGAACTGGATGCTGAAAAGCTACAGTTGAGTAGCCACAAAATCTGGCCTAGAGCTTGACATTTTTTCTGCAACCTTCTCTAACTGAAAGTCACATTTTAACAAGATAAGAAGTTATATCTCCTTGGAGAAAATTTAATCTAAAATTGTAAAGTGTCCCTATGGAATAGATTTTCTTTGTCTTGTTTCAGGAAAGTGACAGGATATGTTCGAACAAATAATTAGAGTAAATACAGAAGCACATTCAGTGGTCACTCTTCCCTCCTATCTTGCTCCTCAATAAGGAAGAAATGCATCATTAGAGGAATTCTACTTTGTAATGAACATATATTTCCACAATTCTTGTAGAAAAAAAAGATTTTATTTCTTTTGCAAGCAATCATTGGCAAAAGTTAACATTGGATTTCAGAGATTATAATTTGATTACTACTATTAAATTATTAATAAACATCCAGGGTCTAATTTTCACCTCTGCTAATGAACAAATATATCAGTTTTGCACTATGGAATATAGGTTTTACAAAGCACATCTCCAGCTTGAAACTCTGATTTAAATTATTGCTTTATGTTTTACTGAATCCAAAGATTAATCTCACAGAATAATTTCAATGACATGAAGCTCAAAAATACTGGTTCAGCATCGTGAATCCATTAAAAATAATAGTTATGTAATGCAGAACATAAAAGTGATATTGGGGAGATGTTATAGTCTTGAGGTCTCCCTTCTTTCATAAAAGCAGCACCTGATATTTATATTTCCAAAATGGTATGCTTCTTGTCTCTAAACACACAAACAAACTCTTTTTTTTGAAAACTGGGAAATTGAGATTTAAGTGTATTAGCTTAACATTGTTATTTCATACCAAAGAACATCAAAAATAAAATAATAAACTTGATTTAGTTTAAAGCAACTCTATACAAAGTATTGGCTGGAAGATAACTTAGATTTTTTTTTCTATACATGTAGTTGCTGTTATATTAGGAATTTTATTGACTGAACTTCTGTTTGTTTGTTAATTACATGGCTGTGACTATATATAAAGTCTCTTGTGACCTGACGCATGAAGTTTAGTATCTTTATAAATAGTCCAGGATTTATCATTAAAAAAATGGCCTGTGAAGTTATAGAAAAAAGGAAGTCACTGGTTCCTTTATCTGCATTGCAGTTATTTTAGATCCAAACAGATGACACATAATGTCCCAGAAAGAAGTTGGTGTTTCCACTTAGTTGAGTCTAGAGGTCAATGATCTAGGCCAATAGTCGGCAAACTGCAGCTCAGCAAACCGCGGCTCTCGAGCCACATGTGGCTCTTTGGCCCCTTGAGTGTGGCTCTTCCACAAAATACCGGCTCTTCCACAAAATACCGACTTCTGCGCATGGGCCATGAAGTTTCAATCGCACTGTACGTGGGCGCCCGCACGTGGTATTTTGTGGAAGAGCCACACTCAAGGGGCCAAAGAGCCACATGTATCTCACGAGCCGCGGTGTGCCAACCACGGAATTCTAGGCCTTTCTCTGCTTCTGGCTACCCCACCACAAAACATCTGTGGTTCTGGGATTTTCAAAGTAGGTAATCTAGTGACTCTCATTTCTAATTGCATTATTAAAGCATTAAAAGTAGATCTTGATTTGTATCCTAGCTCCATTAGTTGTCTATAACATTATAAAATTATTTAAATACAGACAGTCCTCAGGTTATGTCGTTTTGTGGTTATGTCGCCATCTCCCATTTATTTATAAAAAAAGTTCCATCATTTCAACGTATGTACATATATGCTTTATGTTTTTTATTATTTATTTACCACAAGTAAAGGTCAGAAATTGTTACCTTTCTTTTAAATATTTTTTACTGTTTCACTTCATTACTGCTGTTTATGTGCTCATGTGAGTGACATAGGTGCTTATATAGGTGGGGTCCGACTTACGGCGAAAATAGCGTTATGTCGCGTTGTAGGAGTAGATCTCCGACGTAACCCAAGGACCTACTGTATTATGACTCAGTTTATCCCTTTGTTAAAGTGGAGGAAAAAAGTTGATTGTCTATGAGATTGAGTCTGGCACTTTACCAGCTGTTGTATCTACAAGGCAGTTGCTTAAATTTTTCATCTGTAAAAGAGGATAGTATAGTATTATTATTAACCAATAGCATCCTAATAAATTTAATTTTGAAAAATAGAAGAAAATTTTAAGCCAATTCAAAAGCAGTCCTTTGTAATTAAAGGTCTTCTAATTCTAACTTCTTATCCTTCTCTTTTTTTTATTTGAGTAAGAAACTTCTTATAATTGTAGCCTTTACAACACTGATGTAATATGACAGTCTACAGCAAGCATGTGAAACTCAAAGGCTAACATGGGCCAAATAAACAAGTTTATGTGAGCCGCAAAAAAACAAAAGCTTCAATTTTCATAGAAATGTAGGTTTATTTTGATAGAGACATGCTGAATACAAAGGGCTGAAATAAATGAGTAATTTTTAACATAAAATAATAGAACATTTTAATAAAAATTAATATTTTTTCTTGAACATTAACTTACCAGACACGGAATTAATTGCACAAATTAAAAAGCCTAATGCAAATAAACCTATTTTTCTTGTTCTCCGAAAGTGAAATATTTCCTGTTGTGCACACCAAACAAGTCAGTCCAAGACTAATGATGTGGCAATCGGCTACTAAATATTTGCTGCTAGTATTAGTGGAGAGAAATGGTGCGCCTTCGCATAAGGCGCATAAGGGAAATGAATGCAACACGATTATAGTAATCAGTCATTAGCGAACATTGTAGTTTGTTATTAATAATTATGCATAACAGGATGTTGTAAAAATTAAGTTACAAAATTTTTATTAAAATGGTTCTTACATACCGTTATATTGGCTGGGCCACAAAAATATTCGTTGCGGGCTGTGAGTTTGACATGCTTGATCTACTGAGTCTTGAGTGGATCATAGCTTCAGTTGGTGCAATACCATAAAGAATAGCAAATACTGGTAGACTCGATCAGTTCTACTCAAAGTGCAGTCCACAGACTAGCAGTCTATGAACTGTCTGCTGCTGGACCACAATAAGATAAGATGAATCTCAAGAATGTAAATCAACTACATTATTCACCACAATTATTTTAGTGGACATCTATTCTCAGTGAAAGAAGTACTGCATTGATTTGCATTATCCATCCATTTTGTGGATTACTACTCTGAGGATTATTGGTAGAAATTACACTTTCATTTCTGTGATCCAAAGCAGTTTCAGCAGTACACAGAAGGTTATCGGTTTTATTTCTTCTTGTTTTGTTTCTGGGTTTTAAGCAAGGTGTATCAGTCAGGGCCCCACCCTAGCTAAAAACTCATGACTTAATGTGTGCAAGTTTAAGTGAACGAAGAGACACTGAAACTCCCAGAACCATCAACAGTGGAGACCAGTTGTTGATAGCAGCTAAAAAGTCAGGGGAAGCGAGATCTTCCCTTCCTGTTGAGTACTAGGGCTGTAGAAGGACCACCCATGGACTGGAGTTGTGGCTGTGGACAAAGGAAATTAGCCACAAACAGCAGCAGCAAACCAGCAGGCAAGGGGCAGAGAAACAAAAGTCTTTAATGTTCTCTGCTACAGCACAGGACAATATGGGGGGGGGAGGGGGGATCATAGGTGATTAACTGTATCTCAATTTTAATAAAGTATCTGCCAAAAACAGAGGGCTTACTGAATTTCTAAATCTGTACTTTCTAAGAATGTACATAGCAGATGAAGATGGGGTTTGAAACAAATACTTTAACATCTTAGTAAGTAAACACTACTAATTATCCCCCAACATTTATCCTTCCTTTTTTCCCTTTTATAAATAGAAATACCATATTTTAACTGGGAAAACAGTAACCAATATGTATTCTTTCTAGTATTTCTGGATCCGCTTACTAATAGGCATTTTCATGTAGTGAAATTCTGTCCAATTGGAGATGAACTAAAGCAATATGTATAGCTTTAAATTAATGTCCTTAAAAAATAAAAAGCTTGCCTGCCAGTTTTTCTTTCTTCCTTTTTGTGGCCCAGAGTGTAAACAATTCCTCTGAAGTGACTGAGAAGGTCAAGGAAGATAGATGATTGCACAGGGATCAGAGAGGAGAGTCAGAGCCCACACAAGTAAGGATGGCATCCACACAGGGACAGAGCCTGGAGTGGAGTGTTAACGCTCAAATAGGGAAGAGCAGGCATCATGTAGGAGGGTGTCTGGCTCAGGGTGTCAAATCTCAAACAGAGTGAGGAGGGCACCAGTGCAGAGGTGAGGACAGCCTCTCACACAGGTTCAAAGTATGCTCCACCTGAGTAGATACCCATGCAGGAGGTGAGAGCAATGGTAGGAGCCCAGCCCTATTGTGGTGACGAGGGCAGCTCCATGGAGGAGGATGTGACAGCAACCATGGGAGATCAATTACATGCACGAGATTTGATGAAATAAGTTAATATATTAAGAAAAGAAAAGGCCAGATTTCTCAATATACAGCCCCTAAAATGTATTCAGACACTTTGAATAATTATTGAAGCAGTGCTTATTAAAATACATTTCATTTTCAAAAGTGGGTTATCAGCTATGAAAGTGTGTACACATTTTTTGGACACCCCTGTATATACACAGAAAGAAAGAAAACTATAAATAACCCTATTGTTTTTATGTTGGAATTGGAAATCTCAGGATGAATTTATGATTTTCAATAGATAGGTAGATAAATGATAGATGATAGATAGATAGATAGATATTGAGAGATAAATGTTTATATAGATATTATCCCCCAGAAAGCCTAGGAGCAATGACAGCTCAATACAATAGCTCAAAATAAATAAACACACCTACCTTGGTACTAAATACTATTCTCCACTGAAAGGAATGAGTGATTTAGGGCTATTTGGAGAAATGACTGTTTCCAGAATTGAGGCAGGTAAAAATAAAAATAAGCTTAGAATATCTTTTTGAGTCAGAAAATCAATAAGCCCTTAAATAATGATTTTGACTGGAACACAGGATCTAACCTGAAAGGACTTCCATTGGCATTAGCATAGATGCAAAAATAAATAAATGATCTTGAATAAAGTGTGATACCATGAGTCCAAATTATAATACATAAATGAGTGAATAAGCAAATAAATACATGAAAAGTTTGGTGAGTTATAAGATATTTTCATAATTCCAAGCACTTCCTGACAAAATACTTATTTACAGTGGAGCCAAGAAAATGAAAATATTATCTTTAGTTATCAAGTGAATATCATCAGTTATGAGACAAATTAAAATTGGGTGTTGATAGGATGCAATGTAAAAAATATAGCATCTCTTCTAGGGCCTTTTTACCAAAGATGTGTAACCCAAGTACAGTCACAGGAAAACATCAGACAACACGGAATTGATGTCAGCCACTGACTCTGAAATGGTTCTGTGGGGGAAAGTAAAAGTTCTTTGCATTCTACTTCCAGTCTTGCTGGGAGTTTTATATTGTTTCAAGATAAAATAATGCTGCTTTAACAACAAAAATACAGAACTGGATAAATGAAGACGTGGAATTTACATATGTTAGAAACAATATAATTTTAAGTAAAAGATGAACAGAGGAAGAAAGGAAAGGGAGAAAGTTAGGAGAAATGTTAAGAGTAGTACTGATTCAGAAATAATTTTTGGCTGGAGTACAAAAATGACGAACAGGGTAATTTTTAATCTTTGACTACATATATAGAGAGAATATTGAGAGTAATAGAAATACTGGGAATGTGATTTTCCATTCATTAAAAATGTATCATCTCTTTTGCAGAATTTTCAAGGGTCTGAGCAAATATTAGAAATGCTTTCCATAATATATTTTTGTGTACTAACCACATAAAGAAAGTGAATCTGACTGGATATTCTCTAAGGTTCCCTCCAGTTCTATTAGTTCTTTATTTTATTCTGAAGGGAATCAAAGTTCTGCCACGGTGGGATCCTGAATATTTTGACTTGTATCTGCTTGTCAAACATTATATTTTATCTGGAAGTTCTTAGATAGTACAATAGAAAGTAATCTTGATAATTGTGCTTTGACAACTGAATAAAAGTGTGTCCTGAACAAGATTTTAATATATACTATGTGCTTTATTCATTCTTTTTGTTTTGTATGTTTGCTTTGTCTGTTGCTAACAAGATTTTTCTTGTCAAAAGAATGTTAATAATGTCTACATGTATATTTGATTGATTAATTAATTTCATTATGGTGTTATACTTAGGCATAAGTTTATAAAAATATTCAACATATAAAATGTTTAAGAAGACATCCATTAAAATTTTGACTGCAGGAATGATAGATAGATAGACAGATATCCATATACTAAATTTATATATAGCTAAACCTATATCTAGATACCTATGTAATGGTATACAATGTATAATAATTGTATTCTTGTAGAGTGTCAGAAAGAGCTAAATCTAGAGTCGATAACTTATATGCAACTATACTCCAAGTATTTTGCAGAGTCCATTGCTGTACATGCAGCTAATTTTCACACCCCTCAGGTCAGAAATCAATGAACTCCACTTAAGGAAAAATAGTAGTAGAAAGATAAACGAACTTCCCAGCTACCTGAGGCTTTACTAGTCTGTGGCAGTCTTGAATTGCTAGATAATGTTAGGACCTCATGGCATTAGATTGATAGGAACAGCATAAGGTCAGCTCCAAAAATGCTGATTAAAGCGAACAAAATGGATAAGAGTGCCAAATGCATTTAAAGAGCAAGATTCTCTTGAGAAATTACATGAAGCTCTCCAATAGATAGAAATTTCTCTCTCATTTTAAAGTTAGAATTCAAAGCAGAAAAAAGATATTAACAATTGAAAAATAGAAAACGTGGTGGATATGTATTAGAAAAAAATTTGATCATAAACCTATCAGCACCTCTGCAGGAAAAATTCATGAAGCACTTAAACAATTATTTTTGAGCTTTTAAAGCAAATTGCAAATTAGGACAATGAATAAAGGAGAGGTTGGTAGGTGAGGGGACTGGTGGAGTTGAAAGAAACATTTTCCAGTTAGTGTGCCTCCTCCCACAGAGAAGCCAAGAATGTTGGAACTGAGTCAGTTCTGTAATCAGAGAAGTAGGGTCTGAGAAGGCCCTTCAACACCTCTCCTGGTATCTTTTCCCTAATGCCCTTGCTTTCCAAAAATAAGATTCATAGCATTACTTCCTCACTGTAGGACAAGCTTATGATCCTTCTTCATTGAAACAGCTTTTTTTTAAAAAAAAAAAAATGAAATAACCAGACTGATTCTTTTTTTCTTAATATATATTTTTATTGATTTCAGAGAGGAAGGATTTCAGGGAGAGAGAGAGATAGAAACATCAATGATGAGAGAGAATCACTGATTGGCTGCCTCCTACATGCCCCCCACTGGGGATCAAGCCCGCAACCCGAGCATGTGCCCCTGACTGGAATCGAACCCAGGACCTTCCAGTCTGCAGTCCAAAGCTCTAGCCACTGAGCCGAACCAGCTAGGGCTGAAACAACTTTTGATGGGAAGTTTGGAGATGGTGAGCTGAATTGGTGAATTCATTATCGTTCTTGAATCTATCTACACTGTGTATCCAGGGTCCTCTGTGACAATGGTAACTGCCTTAGAGAAGTCTAGCATATAACCCGACCATTTCCCTACTCCTAGCCTAAGTAGGAGTGGATGATAGCTTACTGGGGTAAATGCATTTTTCCTAGCTCCCTAACATTTTGGATTCCAGTTGTTACTAAATAGTAATATACCAGGTGGCAAGAATAGATGAAAAAAGTGGCCAGAATAGATGAAAAAGAGTTATCCTGCAATCTGTCATAGTTTATAATAGTTAGAATATATTGTATTGGCAATATACTTTATGTAGCCAGATAGGATCCTGGGGGGATTATGGTGACCATATTTTAAAGAATTTCTATTTTTTTTTATAGGCATAAGGAGGTCCCTATTGGAGCAATTATTTATTTGAAAATACAAATCCTAAAAAATAATAGCTACATGGACAAAGAACTGAGTGTAAATGGGATGAAAGAAATAAAAAGCAAAGTGTATGCTGACTCTGATGTAAAAAATGTCTGAATGATGAGAACTGTTAAGGAAGTTAGGCTTTACCAGATAGGGCAAAAGTAGGTTTACGGTTGTTCATATGGAAAGTTTGTGCACTCACAACTGCAAACCTACGTTTGCCCTGCCCTGTATTTTTAATGAATTCATTAAAATCACTTGAAGTTATGAAATAAAGGGGGACTTTTAAAGGATGCTGCATAAGGAATAGCCTTAGGCTCTTCAGTGCTGAGAAAGTTAATCATATATAACATATTTTTTCTCCAAATACTTGGAATATAAAAGTCTTGATAAATATTAAACTCTCAGAAGTACTTTTGGGGTCATAACACCTATAATCAAGGTTTGGGAAGCAAATGACCAGAGCTTTAACTCACATGCAAGACAATATTCCTAATACTTTAAGCATCTAATATGCTTTTCTTTTCCCAGACCAATTTGACTTTCATCATTCCACCTAATAATAACCACTAAAACTGTGTAACCAGGATGAACGTGTTGACATCATTATCACCGTGGTTATAGACTAAGAAATTTAAACACAGAGAGATTGTGTGATTTACCTGACATCACAGAAATGGTTGAGCTCACGCCATGGAAACTGTAACTGGCAAACACTGACAAGCCACGAGGAACTGAAATAGAGAGAAATGGGGAGAGAAAGAGACAAGGCTGGGGCAGAGGGTAAGCAGACAGCTATGTGGTGTGATTTAGACCATGGTGAGGACCTGTTATTCTGAATATGATCTACTGTATGTTTTATTTTGGGGAGGGGGAGTCCTTGATTCCCCCAAACGAATCAGGGTATTTCTGCTTTGTATCTAGTGCAAGATACAAAGGCCAGGAGAGCATGGGCTCACAGACTGAAGGGTCCTGGGTTCAATTCCGGTCAAGGGCAAGTACCTTGGTTGCAGGTTCCCCAGCCCTGGTTGGGGATGCATGCAGGAGGCAAACAATTGATGTGTCTCTCTCACATCAATGTCACTCTCTGTCCCTCTCCCTTCCACTCTCTCTAAAAATCAATGGAAAAATATCTACAGGTGAGGATTAACCAAACAAAATAATAAAAGCTTACTCATTGAGTGCTATTATATAAAGAAGACAATATGGTCACTCCCTTCAAAATATGATTCTTGTTACTAAAATTGGTAGTAAGCTTCTCTCTAACTACACTGGGTCCAGTACAGAGTTATAGAAATATTGTGCTTTTGGTTACCTTTGAAACACCAATTAAATATAAAACATTAGAAAGTTAATTCACCCTAAACCAACTGATGACATACTGTTGCCTTTACCCCTATTTCATCTTATCTGAGGAACAGCTTCCATTGAGTTGACCCCTTTACCTCTATTCCACTCTCTCACCCTAACAATTATCTTAAATAGCCTTTTAGTATTCTTTTGTCAAAGGTCAAAGTTTAATTACCAAGATCACTTTTTTTCTCCTACTTTTTTCAAGGTTAGAATTATCCTGATTATTTCTTGTCTCTTTTACCTCTTCTTCAGAATAATTGATATTTCTGTAGAGTTTATACATTTTCTCCTGAATATATTTTCTACTGAGTAAAGAGGAAAATATTAAAGTCAGGGATCCAGGTTTCCAGAAGGATTTGGGATTCTATAATAATATCAAGTAAATAAATTATAATTATACTATTTTCAAAAATAATAGGACACTTGTCTAGGAGAGCAGTCAATTACCACAAAAGTGTACAATAAATTACATCTTTGCACCTGTTGTACCCTCCTTTTAACAGATAGTTTGCTATTCATGAATATTTTACTATTCTATCATTTTAATAGAAATTCCACTATAAATAATCTGCAGTCTGGGTTCTGGCATTATTAAAAAGGACATGCAGTGTTTAGCTGATTTACTCTACATTCTGCATATGTGTTGTACAATATAATATTAACAAGAAAATAATTATACTATGTAAAATGCATCAGTAATTATTCCTGTAATTGTAAATTCATTTACCACCCTGTTAACGAGGCAATTAGAGGACAATTATGTATAATATTAATTTTAGCTACAATAACAACAAAAAACCTCATAGATGGGAGAAATCAGTGATAAACCCTAGTACGAGGATTCATTTATAAGCTAGAGTTTCATATGAGTATCAAGGGATGCTTAAGAATTGGACAAATGGAGGGAAAGTGAAATGTCCTCCCACATGGGACAAAAATGAGAAGCAATAATACTTTTCCCAGGGTCAAGACCAGTTTCCACTATTAGTTTACTTAATGCTGCAAACTGGATTGTGTCCACTTAAAATGTATATGTTGAAGCTCTAATTCCAAATGGAACCCCATTTGGAGATGGAGCCTTTAAGCGGTAATCAGGGTTAGAGGAGGTCATGAGGATGTGGTCCTTATGTTGGGATTAGTGTCTTTATAAAATAATCTGGGGAGCTTTCTGTCTCTCAACTCCATGTGAGGTCACAGTGAGAAGGTGGCTCTTAACAATTCAGAAAGAGAGTTTTTACTCGAACCTAACCATGTAGACAGCCCGATCGTGGACTTCATTCAGTCTATAGAACTGTGAGTAAAATAATTCTGCAGTTTAAGCACCTAGTTTAAGGTATTTTGTTATGGCAGCTTGGGCTAACAATACAACTAGATACATAATTACGACTTCACACACAGAGAAGGACCAAGTTGATGACAACAGCTCCTAATTTAGAACCTGCCCTTACATTGTACAGCAACATTAAGCAACTTATTCATTTGATATTTTACATTTGAGTGAAAGGTTCAAAAACCAGGAAAAATCATCTTGTCTAATGAACAACCCATACCGATCTGATGTGTTATCCTTTCCCCTCAGTCACACACACACATTCTTCCAGTTAGAATGCCCTCTGGATTATAACAATTTGGACTCAGAATAATTAATGGATTTCAGGTGCCTTAAAAATAATTCTCATTTCGATGTTCAAAACAATTCATAATTTCATCTCAACATATTGTTTTAAATAGTTTCCTGATTTAAAATAGTTTCCTGATTTCCCAATGTTGCTCTCATTTATGCTAAAGCTATGTAACTAGCTCTTGACAACAGGCTGTGAGCAAAAATCGCATGTGTAACTTTCAGAACAAGAGTATTAAAAACGGTTTGTATTTAGTTTCCAGTCCCAAAAGTAACAGGATTGCAAGTCACTACTTCATCCTAGCAACCAGTGAAAGGCTGAACACAATGAAAAAATCAACAACTTGTTTTGGATCTGTAAGAGAAGGGAGGATGGAGAATGAAGGACAGCCCCAAGACTGGAGAGATGGGTGATTACAGGTAGTTCTGGCTTACCAGAGCTGGCTCACAGGTAGAAACCAGAGAGAACCAGTGCTGAGTAGGAAAACCTGAATTGTGTAATTGGTGAATTGCTGGTGTGAACAACTGTGAATATTCAGAAGAGTTAAAAATTCTAGGGCAGGGGTGAGCAACCTTTTTGTGAGTGCGTGCCAAAACCAGCAAAATCTCAGACTCAAAATTCTTCTGCGTGCCAACCCTAATTTTTTGAGAACATGTTACGCCTACTTGATATCTCTTAAGGTGTACGTCTGTGAAGAACCTTGAAGAAATAATAAAATTCATTCGAGTGACAAAAACACAGTATATGATGATGAAAAATACATTTGATATTATCAGTGGGACTTTTGCTGCTGCATCACTGATGACAGAGATTTTACATCAGGTTTATATTTCGTGACCTTCAGAGATATGCACGAGCTACACTTTCATCCGTCAGGCTACGCCTATTACGAGACTTAACAAAATTCATCACTGAGAACAAAGATTCACAAGCGTATGTGGATGAAACCAAAACACTGGTCAGATCTAGGAAGGCAGGGAGAGTGAAGGCAGAGGCATAGAAATTGCTCTTCCCCTTTCTTGTCAATCCATGTCAATGGTCTTTAAGATAACTTTTTATGTAAAATTATTTATTTATCTAAGATGCACCTACACTGAATTTATCTGAAAAATTAAAAAGTCGATATTAAGAAAAAAATTGTAAGTGGGAGATTATAAGAGAGGGTTTCGCGTGCCAGCAAAAGTTACTGGCATGCCATGTATGGCACGCGTGCCAGGGGTTGCCCACCTCTGTTCTAGGGGGTCTAGTCATGGAGATAGGGAAACACAATATTGTGAGATTTACCTCCAGGAGCTCAACCAGATTCCCACAGTAGATATAAGAGAAAAATCCCCTTGGGCTTCTAGCAAAGGGAGGGAAAAAGAAACCATTTTAAAATAGACCAAAGCACTGAAACGGAATTTTTGGACTGGAACCCGGATTTTTTGTCCGCTGGAGTCGAAGAATGAATCCATGGACAGAGGGTATTCTAGCAAAGGTGGCGAGTTATTGAAGAACAAGTACAGATACCCATGTGGGGAGAGGGAAAGAGTCCCACCGAATGGACTCCCACATGGGGAGGGGGAAAGGGTCCCACTGAGTTCCTTTTACCTATGGCTTATAAAGGCTGCAGATCCTGGTGCCTTGATATCCCCTCTGATTGGTCACTATTCCCTTGGACTGGTTACTATAGTAACTCCTGGGCTCAAAGGTTGAACCTCACTTGGGACGTGTGAGGTCCCCCCCTTCTTATTGTTTTCCTATTCCCTTTGGGCTTTCTTCTTCTCCTTCTGGATGAAGGGCTTCCTTCCCTTTATTTTGTAAATATAAACCTTTTGCTGTTCCCAGCTCCCTCATTCTATGGAAATGCACCTGTTGCAGCTTTTCAGCTCCCCTATTCTATGGAAACGTACCTTCTGCTGCTCTTCAGCCCTGTGCTTCTTCCATGGTCCTCTTAATTTTTAAAAAATATATATTTTATTGGTTTTTTTACAGAGAGGAAGGGAGAGGGATAGAGAGTTAGAAACATCGATGAGAGAGAAACATCGATCAGCTGCATCCTGCACACTCCCTACTGGGGATGTGCTCACAACCAAGGTACACGCTCTTGACTGGAATCGAACCTGGGACCGTTCAGTCCGCAGGCCGATGCTCTATCCATTGAGCCAAACCGGTCAGGGCATGGTCCTCTTAATTTTTAAAATTTCCTAAAACTGTCCCATTTTACCCCTAAAATTCCTGTTTAGCACTTTGTTCTTAAATAGGTCTTCCCCTGGGGGAAATAGTTAACCAGACCCTAGTGTACTGAGGAAGAGAAATACCCAACTGTCCCACCTAAACAGGGAAAAGAAAACAACTGAGAAACACTTGTCAAGGTCAAGTCAGAAGTGTAGGCTCACTAGAACCAACGCATTTCCTCCATCTCTCTTTCCCAGTGTGGTGAACAGGGATGACGCGTATTCCAGATGGCATAACCACAGGTTGTAGGCAGAATATCTAAACTTCATTTAGACTTTACCTTAGAAGCCTCCCTCACCTCATGTGAGAGGGCATGACTGATGTGTTCTCCTTCAATAATCTACTGCATTTCCTGTCTGCAACACTGACCTGGCATTCACTTGAATGGCCTAGATTATAAGTATATAATTATTTACTTTATTGAATGCGTATGATGACTTTTATCCAAGCACAGCATAAGCAGATGTTTTTCTCAGATAATTTTTAATAAGTCATATTTTTCTTATACAGTTATCTTTATTGCACCTCAATCTCCCAAGTAAATCGAAATTGATGCAAGAAAGCATGTTAAATGGTTAGAAATAACATTGCTTTTCCTCAGTGTGATTCAGTGGTAATTTAAATGATAATCTAGTGAGAGTCTCTTGGGGAAAATGAATATTCACAGTTGTACTTAGGAGTATTAAAATAAATAACACATCTCATTTATCATGGATATCTGAGAGTGTTGTGGGAACCTCATAATCATCTTTGTAGGTATGAAATGTCCCAGTAAATAGTCTGCCCAGAGTTGTAGTAACCATGAGATAACTCTCCAAATGAGTTCTAACCATCTTCACCTCAAAAGTTATTCTGTAATTATACCAACGGCTTTGTAAAGAATAGGATTATACAGTATCCTAGGGCAAGCTTATCTCTTAAATTACAGGGGCATTATAATAGCAGATAAATAGTTTTTAAATTACTAGCATTAAAATGTGTTATTTGCCCCAGATTCAAGTTTGGGGATACTAAATCCCTTTGAATAGGTCTATTTCTATTTATGAGATCAATGTGTTTGGCCCTCAGTCTCACCAGGCTTTTCATGCTTATTGAGCTGATTTTTTTTAAAAGCTTCTCTTTTGAATAAAACAGAAGACTTATAGCTGACCCAACAGGGATCCTCCTTATCTGGTCTTACACAGAGGTAACCAGTTGAGAAGGAAGAGGGTTGCTTCTGTGCAGTTCTATCAGGTCACCTCTGGAGTTTAAGCCTCTGAGTATCCAGCAGTGTCTTACTCCCACCCATTATATTTTGGGTGTGCTCTAATGGAGCAGACAGAACACCCAGGGAATTCTGTGATAGCCCTCCCAAGGTGAACTTTGGTCTGATGCCGATTACTAGGGAGCCTCGCTAATGAAATATATATTTGAAAACATGTATTTTTTTTCCAAATGAATTTTAGAAATTAAGTTAACTGGGAGTTCACCATGTTTTAGTCCCTTGCTCTGAAAGGTCAAACATATTTGAAATGTATTAAGGGACTAAACTCTGAGAAGAGACCCTGAGTTAATACTTTCATAGAGTGGTTAATCATCATTGTTGCCAATGGGAATTTGGTAAGTTGGCTTTTCAGAAAACAAGGACTGCCTAAAGTGAGTTGCCAAGAAATCTGTGACAATTGCAATTCTTTTCTGTACATATGCTAATATCCATGTTATCATATGTCGACATTCAATCAATAAATCAATTTCCCATTTTCAATTGACAAATGTATGAGTGATTATAATCAATTCATCAAAAATTACCAGGTTGTTTTAATAATTTTATTCACCATGGAGAATAATTTTGATAATGTTAATCCATTATAAGGAATTCTAAACTAAATTGCTGAGTACTAGTCATGAATAGAGCTGACAGCTTTGTCATGTGACTCCAAATGTATTTCCATTTAAACAAATCAATATTAAATAAGACTGAAGATTGTATAAAAATGGGCTAATGATTATTCCGATATCATCTTCTTAAGCAGTTATGATTTTTTTATTAATGTAAGACTATAGATTTCTTGATTTCTGTGGCTTTGTGGAGTGATCACAGGCAGCATTTTATGCTTTTGTATTTACCTAAATCTCAAACTCTCTGTTACCTCACCCACTCAGGGCAATATGGTTTTTCCCCCCAAAAGAGAGAAATCTTATGAATTGAATAGTTTCCTGTAACTTTTAAGATAGCAGCAACACAGTCTCAAAAGTGTTGAACCAGATCTTTTTGCGTGTTGGCTCTTGATTGGACAAATTCAAAAAATGTGCCAGTCAAACAGGGTGGTTCCTACTGTTGCAGTGATCAAATGATCCAGTGTCCAAACATAAAAATGTCCCATGTAACTATCTCTCACTTTATAATGCTTGTTTTCCCAACAAGCATTCTTCCTTCTTCCAAGACAACATCTAGATTTTCCTGTGGCAAATATTGTAATTTGTTTCAGTGATTATATCAGTTTCAGTTAAGAAAACCTTTCTAATATACTACTGGATTCCTTCCCGATATCAGTTGGTGCTATAACATCTACACTAATAAAAGAGAAACATGGTAATTAGCGTACAACCGCTACCCTTCCCATTGGCTAATTAGCATATCCTTATGCAAATTAACTGTCAGCCAAGATGGCGGCCGGCAGCCAGGCAGCTGGAAGCGAACATGAGGCTTGCTTGCTCCAGGAACTGCAGACTCCAACGTTCCCCGCCTGCCTTGCAGGCCTCTGAGCTGGCAGTTTGAAACTTTGTAACAAATATAGCCAGCTGGGATCTCAGAGCTGGAGTTATACATTATTTCGATTATAGAATGCTCAGCAGCGAAAGCTCAGCAGCGAAAGCCTCAGAGCTAGAGCCAGAGCTAAAGCTGGCCCAGAATAAAATTTAAAAAAGAGAAAAAAAAGGAGCGGTTGGGAGCTTCAGTCAACAACCACCAGCCTGAAAGCAGTCCTCAGCCCCTCACCCAGACTGGCCAGGCACTCCAGTGGGGACCCCCACCCTGAAGGGTGTGTGACCAGCTGCAAACAGCCATCATCCCCTCATCCAGGCTGGTCAGGCAACCCAGTGGGGACCCCCACCCTGATCCAGGACACCCTTCAGGGCAAACCAGCCGGCCCCCAGGCCTCTATCCTATATAGTAAAAGGGTAATATGCCTCCCAGCACCGGGATCAGCGGAGCCTCGAGGCCTCCTGGCACCGGATCAGCATGACAGGGGGCAGCGCCCAAACCCCCTGATCGCCCTGCGGCTCTGTGTGTGACAGGGGGCAGGGCCACAACCTCCCTATCCGCCCTGCTCTGTTCATGACAGGGGAAGGCGCCCCAACCCCCTGATCAGCCCTGCTCTGTGCCTGATAGGGGGGAGCTCCCCAATCCCCTGATCGGCCCTGCTCTGTGCATGACAGGGGGCAGTGCCCACCCCCTGATGGGCCCTGCTCTGTGCATGACAGGGGGTGGCACCGCAACCTCCCCATCGACCCTGCCTTGAGTGTGACGGGGGCGGTGCCCCAACGCCCCAATCGGCCCCACCCTGAACGTGACTGAGGGTGGCATCGCAACCTCCCAATCCGCCCTGCTCTGTGCATGACAGAGGGCGGCGCCCCAACTCCCCAATCAGCCCTGCTCTGAGCCCGACCAGGGGCTGCACCTAGGGATTGGGCCTGCCCTCTGCCACCCAGGAGCAGGCCTAAGCCAGCAGGTCATTATCTCCTGAGGGGTCCCAGACTGCGAGAGGGCACAGGCCAGGCTGAGAGACCCCCCCCCCCCCCCAGTGCACAAATTTTTGTGCACCGGGCCTCTAGTATTAGAATAATAGCCCTATAGTCAATGCCAAGGAATAGAAATGACCAGAATGCATATCACAACCTTTATGCAAAAGGATGATCAAAATGACTTAGGTATTTTTCTCCTAAATTATAGGATACTACAGGCCCGATGCATGAAATTCATGCAAGGGTAGGCCCTTACAGTCCCAGCTGCCTCAATCCTCGCAGCCCCAGATTGGTCCGGAAGACAGTCGTTCTGCTGTTTGGCTGTTTGGTCAATTTGCATATTATGCTTTTATTATTATAGATAGTCTTCCAAATAAAGGCAAAGTACTAACAGACAAATAAAGAAAACACTAATTTTATCTTCATGATGATGGTGATAATGACAGAGTCAGTTTATCTGCAGTAGTTAAGTGTGATGATACCAGGGACAGGGATAGTTATCTGGGTTTGAAGTCTAACTCTACTTCATGTTGCTCTGTGACTTTGATCAAATTCATTAAGGCTTGTATTCCTCAATTTCCTTATTTGTAAAATGGGAAATGAAAATAACTTCTTTATATTATAGTGGTGAGGATTAAATGAGTCAATACCTTACAGTCTTTAGAAACTGTACCTGTTGCATATTAAGTACTAAATAATTAATCATTATTATGAGTAGTGATATGAAATTACTTAGTAATTATTATGTTATACTGGCTGAACTTCAGCCTGTATTATCAATTTATTAATGATGATGATGATGATGACAATGACAGCTCCACTTATTGGGTGACTTCTATTACCAAGTATTGTTGGAACATGTCTGGCATTGAATTTTCTATAATCAAACCCTAAGAAGCATGGGTACAAGTATTTCTTTTGGGAGATAATCAAGGCAACACAGGGATGGATAAGAGAACACAATTCACAGGAGGTGAAAAGGCTAATAACATGTTAATAAGTGGTCATTACTCTGAGAGCTTAGTTGCACACATTTCAGAATAGTCCCCAACACTCACCCAGAATTGGAGGTTGGGGCATTTACCTACTGACTCCCACTCCACAATGGTTGAAAGTTACTTCTGGAGCATCCTACTTTCTGGTAATTATGAATGCAAGAAATCAACATTATTGAATTGGACTAAACTGGAGTTAACAATAGCCTAAAGGCATAATATATCCAGAACGTCCAATAAACTAGAATATTTTATCACAAGGTAGAGAAATTATGTAAAGAACGTCTTGAAATGCAAGCAATTTCAAGAAAGTACTTTAATTAGTTTGATTGTGAAGCAGCTCCACGTAGGAATATTATTGAGCAAGTACCCAGAAAATGTTAGCTATTACACGTTGTAAAAGAGAACAGATATGGGAATAGTCATTCTATAGCAATAGTATGCCTTTCTCCTAAACTGTATATAGCCGACATAGTCCTTTTTCTAAAATAGGTATTTGTCTAAAACTCTTTTTAAGAGCCTACCAATTTTAATCGAGCTCATCCATCCTTGGTTTTGGGGTTCTTTTGTTGTTGTTGTTTTAGTTGCCTTATCTTCTCTAACAGATTGTGAGCTATTTGAGTGGAAAAATGAGTTTCCTTTCACTGTGCCACCACAGAACTTAGCAAGTACCTAGCCTGCTGTATTTATGTCAGGAAGAAAAGGAGGAAGGAAGCAACATATAAAGCAAAAAGAGAAATGGTCTTTTAAAATAATGTTTTACATCTACTGAGTGCTTCATATATGTCAAGTGCTTTCTATTTATTTACTAGTTTCATCATGTTAAGCATTCTGTGATGTAAGCTTTATTAGCTACATTTTATAGGTGAGTTAATTGAGACTTGTATAGAATGAATAATATGCTCAAATTTTCACAGGTAGAAATAGTAGACCCTGGACTTGGGATTGTGTATATTTCCTTTAAAAAGTCCAAATATTCATTCACAACAAGGTCCTTTCTCTGAGAAAAGAAGGGGAAATGGGGAGAAAAAAAATGTGGGCCAAGCAGGGAAAGAAGAAAAAAAAATGAGAAGAGAGATGGAAGGAAAGACTGAGGGAGGGAAGGATTAAAGGATCAATTCTGAACTTGAGGAGCATACAGGGCAATGTTTGCTCTCACGTGAGAAGCTGTCAGAGACTTTATTGATGCTTTTGCATAGGAACTAAAAAGGTCTCAGATCAAATCCTGTAGAAATGAGAGGAGTAGTTCCTTGAGTTTTTCGTATAGAATAGTTTATTTCTGTGATACAATATGATTTCTATATTTAATACAATTAAGATGAGAATTATATATTTATTTAATTAAGCTAGGACTGTGGCATTGTAGAGAGAGAAAAAAATAAGCTAACCAACTATGGGATTAAAATAGAAGTAATTTTAGATTCTTGTCTCTCTGATAATTTAGCCCCAGGATTATTTTGGTAAATTTCTAGATATAGAACAAAAATTTAGACTTAGCACAAAAGAGTTCTAAGAGTTCAATTCATTTCCAGAGTCTAAAAGTGCCTGTTTCACATTGTTTCCTGTCTTAGTATGATTTATTGTTTTAATTTTCACCTCACATTTTAGTGTTTTCAGGAAAGGATCTTCAGCAAGACCCACATGTGGGATTTGTTCTCCTTCAAACCTCATTGTGGCTTGAGGGCATTTACTTTATCGAGAGATAAAACAAAACCAGTGTTTTCTAAGAGTGGATAACAGTTTCAAATGTCATAGCTTTAATACATTCATGATAACTTTATGTGTCCACTGTTTGAGATAATTTGGAGACTGTAAGAACTTCACTTTTTAGAAAATTTTCTGACTTAGGAGTAAAATACTTATAAAATCACGATATGTTTGCAAATAATTATTTTCATAAAAATTTCCTTCACAGTGAATACCAGACATTACGAAAAGTTTTCCACTCACTCCCACAGCCATCACTGAAGTAAAACCAGTATATGAATTCTTCTAGTGAGAGAAAGAAAAACAAGTAGAAAGAAGAGGGAAAAAACAACAGAGAAATGTATAGGCAAAAATGAAAAAAAATGTCTTTTTGCAAATAGTTTCCCTCATTTAGAAGAAAACAAAAATCTTCCTTAGTGTTTACAAGTACAGTTCCTTTCCTTAGATGTATTCATAAATCTTTGGAAAATGATAGACTTCTTAGTAATTATGCAAGTTATTTACATTTATTTATTTTATAAACATTTACTGAGGGCCTCTAGAGGAAAGAGAGGGAAGGCAGGTTTTATATAATCTTGTGTAGAAGGCAAGTTTAGAAAAGTCATGAAACTTTCCTAAAAGCATATTGTATAAACTAGAGGCCCAGTGCATGACATTCGTGCACTGGGGGAGGGGGGTTCCTCAGCCCAGCCTGCACCCTCTCGCAGTCCAGGATGCCTCAGGGGATTTCTGAGGAGTCCTTAGCGCTGCCTCTCCCGCCACTGCTGTTGTGCTTGCCCATGAGCCCAGCTTCTGGCTGAGCAGCCCTCCCCTTGTGGGAGCACACTGACCACCAGGGGGCAGCTCCTGCATTGAGTGTCTGAACCCTGGTGGTCCGTGTGCATCATAGCGACTGGTCATTCCACCATTTAGTCAATTTGTATATTAGCCTTTTATCATCTATAATAATAAAAGTGTAATATGCTACTTAGACCAGATGACCTTCTGGACGAAGCCGGGGCTGTGAGGGAAGCCTGGGTCCCAGGTGCCTGACAGTGGCTGGAGGGAAGCCCAGGTCCTGGGTGCCTGCTGGCAGCCAGAGGGAAGCCTGGGTCCCAGGTGCCAGAGGGAAGCCGATGCCAGAAGCTGGGGGAAGGAAGGCCTACTTTTGCATGGATTTCATGCACCGGGCCTCTAGTGTGTAAATAATGGTGCATGTTGAGATGTTTTTTGTTATATGTTTACTTACCTAACCCAACTTTTATATATTTTGTCATGTAAAACCTGTTTAATGAAAGCTTGCTTGTCAATTCTAAAGGATATACCTTTCTGTAACACAGTGACTGCGGAGATCAACTATTGGCAATAAGAATGCTTTAAGTGAGTCTGTTCAGATCTGCTGATAGGCTTTATGTACTCATGCCTCCCACTCTTAGTAGTGTTTGTAAGATAACATGGGAGCTATGAGACCTTTAAACAACAGTTAACAATGAGCTTTAAAACGTTTCTTAGAAACACTACTGAGATGGGTCAAGGGCACCAATAGTGAAGAGAGCAATAACAACTAAAATCTCAAAATATACTCCAAGAACTAGGGACAACATTTTCTCTGCTGTTAGATTTAGTGAGAACTAATAAGTGAAGATGGTATAGTAAGCAAAGAAGTGAGTGTTTGGTGGTAATAGAGAAAAGAGTTATCTTGTGCTATTTAACATTTGTTAAGGAATTGCAGTGCCCTAGGGTATAAACTATACAAGAAATTACTTCTTAAGGGATTTTTTAAAAGGGTTATGTTATTGAGACTTAATAGAAAGAAAAATATTCTAAATATCTTAGTCATGCTTCAGAAAAACACCACTTAAAACTAATATACAACATTGATACGGATTAAATCCATTTGCCATGTTTCCTTGCGATCTTCATTTCTTAATCAGCTTCTTGTCAGGAACATTATGACATTTTTTGTATTCTTTTAGAAAAAGCTTTCTGATTACTTAATCAGAAAGACAAGTATCAGGAAAGCTACAACCACACAAAATACTAATATGATGCATTTGCATTATATAAGTTGCATTCAAGAGCAGTAGCTTTTATTTTATTTTATTTTTAATATATTTTATTGAATTTTTACAGAGGGGAAGGGGGAGGGATAGAAAGTTAGGAACATTTATGAGAGAGAAAAATTGATTAGCTGCCTCTTGCACACTCCCTACTGGGTATGTGCCCACAACCAAGGTACATGCTCTTGACCGGAATCGAACCTGGGACCCTTCAGTCCACAGGCCGACACTCTATCCACTGAGCCAAACCAGTTAGGGCAAGAGCAGTAGCTTTTAAAATAAACTTGAATGCCATTTTGTAATGGGATAGACTTTGAAAGGCAAGTTTTCTTTTTTTAAAAAGAGGAAGATATATTGATAACTAAAGGCCCAGTGCATGAAAATTTGTGCACTCAGGAAGGGGGGGGGGGGGGGGGCGGACTGTGCCCTCTTGTAGTTTGGGAGCCCTCGGGGGATGTCTACCTGCCGGGTTTGGCCTGCTCCCTGGGGGATCGGGCTTGAGCTGGCAGTCAGACATCCCTGTGGCAACCCAGGAGCCCTTGGGGGATGTCCACCTGCCAGCTTAGGCCTGTTCCCCAAAAGGAGTGGGCCTAAGCTGCAGTCAGACATCCTTAGCGCTGCTGAGGAGGAGGGAGAGGCTCCCGCCACTGCCACTGTGCTCACAGCTGTCAGCCTGGCTTGTGGCTGAGCGGCGCTTCCCCTGTGGGAGCGCACTGACCACCAGGGGGCAGCTTCTGCGTTGAGTGTCTGCCCTCTAGTGGTCAGTGTGCATCATAGCTGGTCGTTCCTGGTTGTTTGGCCATTAGGATCAATTTGCATATTACCCTTATATAAGATAGGAAGAAATATTTCAGAAACAAAACCATGATATTAAAGTTTGTACTTCATGCACTTATTTAACTAAAGAAAGCTTTTCTGAGAGAATAAACTGTGGTTTGTAAAGAAGTACAATTTTAATAAAAATAAATACCATGAACTAAACTGTTAACTGCTGGGTCAGTAACTAAAATGAATAAACAAGTAATACAATGGCATTAGTAAGTCCCTACATTTATTCTAAATGTAAATGGACTGAATTCTACAAAGGCACAGAGTGGCTAGATGTTTTAAAAAAAACAAACAACAACAACAAAAACAAGACCTAAGTATTTGCAGTCTACATGAGACTAACTTCAGGACATGTTTTCTGAGCATTTCTCCTTAGTGAGTACTTATAACCACATAGAGGCTTCTCATTGGCACCCCTGCTCTCCTTTTCCTTGAGGCCCCAGCCCCTGGCCAGTGGTCCAGATGCAGAGGGCTCTCCAGACATGGCCTGTGGGGATGTACAAGTCAGTCCTGGTGTCTGTGGCCTATGTCGGGAGCAGCTTGCCCACCTGTGTCTCTGAGAATTCTCAAAGACCCAACCAGAAGTTCAAGGGTGGCGGGAGGAAGAAGTGAAAATGTGGGTGACTCTGGCAGAACACAGACAGGGCTGCCTGGCTGAGTCCCAAGGCCTTGCAGAAACCTAGGGATATGGTGTTTTCCCCCTTTCTAAACCCCTGTCAGCCTTCAGCCTGGATGTCAGGTGACAGGTTCTTGTTTTCAGTTGGTGAAGAGGAGGAAGAGGAGGAGGAACTATCCTTTATAAATTGGTCTTGGTGATTCCAGAAATTTAGAGCATAATCTATATTTTGTCTTCTTTTCTTCTTAGTTTAATTAGTGGTCTGTTTCTCTTTATTCTTTGGTATTTATTTAACCAACTAGTCAGGGAATAATTACTTATTGAGTACCTATTATTCTTCTTGGAAAATATTATGTGGTGGGATGTTCTCAAATACTTATTTCAGAAAGATGCTGCTCTATATTATTATTGTTGTTATTATTACTATTATTATTACATTTGGATGTTTTAAAAATTTCTTAGAATAGTAGAAGTCATTTCATTTCTATTTCAGCCAAAGCAAGGAAAAATTCTAAATTAAATACTTATGTATTGTTTTCATATCTTATTATCCCGGGATTATATTCTAATCCAGAAAACTAGCCAAGTCTATATAATTTTAGTAATAGACCTCAGGTAGCTTCCCTCAGTTACTTATGCAAACAATACCTGCATAAGCTGATGGCAAGTTTTTGTGATTTTTTAGTCCATCTTATTTTTTGCTTTTGCTTTTTTCCTACTCTAATTCAGTATACCATAGTGATTGCTACATGTGTGTTGGCAACCTGTGTAGTTTTGGAGCAAATTCATAATTGTGCTATGGTTCAGTTTTAACAACTCTGTAATGTCTATTAAGGTATGTGATCAAAGGATGGCTTGGAGGAATTAATGAAATAATGTCTGTAAAGCACCATGGCTAGTATATAATATTAATAAGCCAAGTTATAAAGGTTTTATTAAGCCTCTTAGTAATTAGCTTATAAACCATATTTGATATCTCAGCTATCTCTCTTTTGACTATATTTCTAGCCTTGAAATCCTCCAGTACTGCTCTCTTTCATTATTTGTCATTTTACATTTTATAGACATTGAGCACTTAACTGTGCTCTAGGTGTGTGTGCAAAGTGCTTGATATAAAAAAAATCATGGCTTGCCTGTTATTTATACTGTATTTGGTTTAATACTTAAAGCTGATTCAGCTTAGATCAAAATATTACTGACTTTCTTGGATAAAATGTTACAGAAAGGGAGAAGAAAACATCCATCTTTCTTAGTACATTTTGTCTGTGGGAACAGTGACAAGTCAAGTGCACATCTCTGAGTAACAAGATAACTTTACTGAAACTCGCTTCCAGCTTTAGTGATACAAATATGTAAAGTATAGATTATTCCTAAGTCATTTTTCCTGAAAAAAATGTTTTTCTATCTTACCTAAATTGGCTAGTTTTATAGGCTTCTCAGTTCCTTCTCATTACCTTAGGTTTTGTTTGTCTGTTTTCTGAATCAACATACAAGAAAACTTAACCAAATGCAGGTGCAAACTATTTGAAAACTCATGAGATTTTGTTTTGATGGCTTCAGTTAAAGAAATCCCAATAATTGTTGGATCTGGAAAATGCTGGCATCTACATTTGGCACAGAACTGAGCAGCATAACTTACCTTGCACTTTAGTTCAGATAAAAACACCCACATAGACATATACACAAAGATGTGTAGAGAGGAAGCTCTCCAGATTGGAGAAAAGACCTCTTTAGATGAAGGAAATAGGCTTTATTTAGGCATGATATGTTCGATTGATTTTTTTTTTAATTTCCCATCAAGCTGGATGTAAACATAACTTTTAGTTGTAGGATTGTGAGAAATGACTGAATATTTCACCATTCCTAAACATAAGCATATTTATAGATGTTGTTGGCAACTTCAAAACTGTGAGGGGAAAGTGTCTGCATTATGCTCCTTGATAACTACATTCTTTTGCCATGTAAGGTCTGATGCTGCACAACACCAACTGTGGCACATTTCACTTTCCCTTTTCATCAAGATTACTCGTTTTTATATTGCTTATTTGGATTAGGTACAGGTACTTGACTCTAATCCTTCCCTATTTGTGGAGCAGGAGCCAACAAGAAGACAAACATGTGACTAAGGGCAGGGAAGAGTCATCAAATACAAAGACTCCTTTCAGAAATGCATTCATTAATAGTAAATGTATGACTAGTACAGACACCCAAAGTGAATGCTGAATATTAGTAATTACTGTGAAAACCCAGGCATCAGCCAGGACCCTCTCTGTCCCTTGAGATATAAATAAAAATATGTGGAATGCCCCAAATTCTGTAGCATTTGGATGTTCAAAACCCTCGAAAGGATTTCACATTTCATATATTATACATTTACACTTATATTTGAAGTCAAAGGCTGTTTCCTCCTATATTCTCCATCTTCATATATTTCAGAGCAAATAAGTTGCACTAATGGTAACATCTCAGGGTAAAAGCATGATATCTTGTGCATTTGTAATTGAATTGAGTTAAATATTAAAAAGAGATGATAAATTTAATACATACATTTAATAATAAATTTTACAATTGTTATCAACTAGGAAGGATTAATGTAAGAAAAGCAAACAGGTTTCAGTTTGCCTTTGTACCTAATGTAAATAATGTAGAGAAATATCATGGAGTGTCTAGACAATTTGAGTATCAGGAGAGATTAAGGTGTAAATTAAGTAATTAGAAAACAGTAAGTCTTCCGATTAGTTTGTGTATAAAGGGAAGGTAGTCAAGACATAAAGGGAACATAGAAAATAGTTGAAATGAAAAAAGGCACCGGAAAAACTCAGAAACTTCCACAGCATGCAAGGCAATGAAAACTGCTTCTCTCAAAGAGAAAATAGCCAATCTCTCTTACACCGGGGCATCTTCTGCTCTGAATTATCTTCTGACACCAATAGGTGGTATATATTTATTTTCATGTTGGACAGTGCGAGCAGAAATCAGAGTTGCAGGTGACCTGTGGTCAGGCTGTCAGTGACAGCTCAGATCCTGCAGTCCATTTCCATCCCGCCGTATTTGTTTTAGAAAAGAATCACTTCAGTTAAGGGAGAGAAAAATGATACAGTACTGAACTTATTCACTTGATAGATAAGATCTAAAAATTTAGATCATCTGATCTTCGACAGGAAGCATGAGGAAAGATGCCTGCTGGGGCGGCCTGCCTCAGCACAGTGATGTATTTTGAGAGTTTACTTTTGCATTTCTTAACTCCACTCCTGTCACTTTAGATGAGAATGTTTTGAACCTACCATATGCATGTTGTAGGCAACATTCACTTCAATAAACTCAATAAAGTGTCACACTGATATATTTCTGACTCTGCCAGTAACACAAATAAGCTATTTTCACCCTTAAATGTGTTTCAACTTCTCCAATGGTGAAATATATGAGTTTGCTTCTTGCCAGCTGAGAATGATGTTGTGAGTGTTGAACATTCTGCTAAAGGTCAGAAAGAGGACAGAAGTCAGACATGTCCCTAGCTGAATTTCAGAAGTTTAGACGGAGACATATTTTAATTGGATTGAATAGGTTTTAGTGCTATTATATCCATTTCAGATCCTTCATGGACATGCTGTATAGTGACGTGTACATTTATTTAACAATGAAAGAACATCATATGCAGGTAACTCTAAAATGACCCCAAATTAGAGATAAAAAGTTTATTGTATTTGCTTATTTATAGTTCATATACTTTATCTATTGTTATGGGGTTTTTTTGTTCACAAAATTCATTGTTTGCAAAAGTGAAAGGACTAAACATAAATATCATAATTTGGGAGACTTTGTCTTATAGTGACTTGGATAGGATTTATTCCAGTGATGTTTTTATGTTTCCTTTTAGTCTACTTCGAGGAAAACCTTTGATTTGGGTTTGATTGGCGTGGTAGGCAGAATAGCTCCCAAACACTGTAATCCCTGGAACCAAGGGCTATGTTACCTTATGTGACAAAAGGGGTTTTGCAGATCTGATGTGAGTTCTGATGAGCTTGCTTCTTACCAACTGAGAACGACTTTGTGAGTATGGAAAATTCTGCAAAGGTCAGAAGGGGGATATGTCTCTAGCTGAACTTCAGAAGTTTAGACAGAGACATATTTTAATTAAATTGAATGGGTTTTAGTGCCAGTGTGGCTCAGTTGGTTGAGCACTGAGGTCACTGTTTCAACTCCTGGTCCAGAGTACATGCACAGGTTTTGGGTTCGGTCCCAGTCAGGGTGTATATAGGAGGCAACTGATAGATGTTTCTCTCTCTCTCCCTCCCCCACCCCTATCTCTCAAATCAATAAAAAAACATATTTCTATTAAAAAGATCTAAAATGGGGAGATTACCCTGGATTATCTGGTGGGCCCAACATAATCAAAAAAGTCCTTATAAGGGAAAAAGGGTGATAGAGGATTTAGAGGACATTAACAACAGAAGTAGAGGCTGGTTGGACTGACATGATTACTGAAAGAAGTCCAGCAGCCAAAGAACGTGGACAACTTCTAGAAGCTGGAAAAGAAAAGGAGTGATTTCTCCTTTAGATCCTCCAAAAGGGAAGCAGCCCTGCCAGGATGTTTATAGCCCCATAATATACATTTCACACTTCTGACCGTTCAGAATGAGAAAATAAATTTATGTTGCTTTAAGGCACAAATTCATGGTAATTTTTATAGCAGTGATAGGAATCCAATACAATGGACCCAAAGAGTAGTCTTAAAAGGAAAAAGTGGCTCGCATGTGTGTGGATAACTATAGACAGAGAAATATTTTTCCTCATAGAGAAAAATCCAATACCATCCAAGTTCTTCTTAAGGAAGACTCTCTTTACTCTATGGCACAATCTATAAGTCACTATTCCTCATTCTTTAATTCTCCCCCCCCCGCCCCATTTTATAATGTGAACAGAAAATCAGGCACACCTCAGAAATAGCAGTATCTACAGCAGAGATGTTAGTTAGCAGAAGGCTTATTAACACGGAATAAGAATGTTCTCACATGCACTTGGTGACAGACATTTCATATACACCACTGGGGGACTGGGACCCTAAAAGGACCATTGTGGTTCAGAATACACAGGATATCCCAAAAATGCATACACACTTTGAGTAATTATTAATTCTAATGAGTTAAATCTACAAAGAAAGAAATATCAATTGAGCCATCAGTTAGTAAAGCATGTATACATTTTGGGGGACACCCTGTATATTTAACATCTGAATTTTGAGCAGCGGATAGAGACTCTACTTCATAAGTAAGACCCTTTCATAAAGAAGTTTCTTCTTTATGAAACAGAAGTGCAGTGGGCCAGGAGTAGCGAGAGACAACAAAGCAAGCAGAAACCCTCAGACAAGCAAGCGAGAGACATCCACATCGGGCCGAGTAGGAGAATCATTCTTTTCCACACCTGGTTTGAGATTTTTTTCTAGTTTCTTCATTGCAAAAGGATTAGAGTTTAAAACCAGGCTCCTTATTTATTTTTAATATACATCAGTGTGGACTTTGGATTCTTATTTTATTTCATGGATTTTAATCCTTTACTGTCATTTCTTTCAACATTTAAATTATCCCAGGTTTGGAACAGGATAAATTTTCTACCTTCTACAATAAATAGTGCCTTAGATTTGGAAAATAATGATATATTGAAACGAAAAGAAATGAGTAATCATTTTTTATTTCAAAAGATTAAGAGAGTTACAATATCCAAGTACAATGCATGCTCAAGATTTTATTTTTTGCCCTAAAGGTTGAGACAATTAGTAAAATCTGAATAAGATCTATAGATTAGGAAACAGTATGAAATCTCTTAGCAAGAGTGAAGGGAGAATCAGATGGACAGGGACAGACCATATATCTCTGATACAGAATTATAAAGAGTGAAATAAAGACTTCTCCCAGTCTCTGATAGTCATCTATGGGCCTTCCTTTAGTGTTAAAAAAAACACCCTACACACACCGAAATAAAATGAGAAGAAGGTTAGAAGATTGTTTAACAAAAGTGTGACCTATCTAATTTTATGCTCCAATTATACTAGTGTGTAGGCTTATCAGATTTAGCAAATTAAAATACAAGAAGCCCAGTTAAATTTGAATTTCATTCTGCCACAGAAAATGAAGTACCGACTCATAGTATAGAAAAGATAAAACTTGAAAACATTATGCTAAATGAAAGAAGCCAGACACAAAAGGCTGCATATTGCATTATCTCATTTACATGAAATGTCCAGAATAGGAAATTTATAGAGACAGAAAGTAAATTAGTGGTTGTCAGGAGCTGATGGGTATTGAGTGCTAACTGATACAGGATTTCTTTTGGGAGTGATAAAAATGTGCTAGAATTAGTAGAGATGATTGCAAACTTTGCGAATATTTCAAAACCACTGAATTGAACACTTTGAGAGTGAATTTTGTTATATCTCAATAAAACATTATAATAAAAATTTAAACAAAACATGACAAACAAATACACAAAAACCTGACACATGGCCAAATTTGGTCAGCAGGTCAGAGATCGCCAACCATTGCCCTACACCAATGGTATCTTTCCCAGGCTTCACACTGGGGTCAATTCAAGAACCTCTAACTAAAGAATGCTAGATCCCCCCTGCCCCCCCGCCCCTATGAAACGGATTCATTTGGTCTAGGATGGTGCTTATTTGTTCTCTCCAGGTGATTCTGGTAACCATGGATGAAAAATACTACTAGTCTAGAGCAGTGTTTCTAGCTTCAGGTTTAGCCTAGATCTTTTGTAACCCGTTGCTGTAGGCAACATAATGGCCCCACCAAAGATGTTCAAGTCTGAATTCCAAGATCCTATATATATGATACCTTTTACGGCAAAAGTGATTTTACAGGTGTGATTAGAGATACAGACTTTTTCTTGGATTATGTATGCATGGGCCTAAGCTAATCCCATGAATCCTTAAAAGTAGACCTCGGCCAGGTGTGGCTCAGCAGTTGGGCATCAACCCAGGAACCAAGAGGTCATCTGTTCAATTCCTGGTAGGGGCACATGCCCAGGTTGCAGAGCTCGATCCCCAGTGGGGGCCATGCAGGAGGCAGCTGATCAATGATTCTCGATGTTTCTCTCTCTCTCTCTCTCCCTCTCCCTTCCTCTCTCTGAAATCAATATATATATATATATATATATATATATATATATATATATATACACACACACACACACACACACACACATATATATATATATATATATATATAATTTATTTTTTTAAAGCATAAATTCTGTTATGGCTGTGGTCAGAGGAAGATATGAATTCAGAAGAAAGGTTGAACAGATGTAATTTGGGTAGATTTACAGTGGAGGAAAGAGGCCAAGAATAAAAGAATGTGGAAGCTGGCAAAAGAAAGGGAGAGATAATTCCCTAGCCTTTAGAAAGGAACATAATCTTGGTGGCACTTTGATTTTAACCCATGTTGAACTTCTAACCAATAAGACTTTAAGATATTAAATTCATATTGTTTTATGTCAAAATAAAGCTGAATTTTAAATGAACAATGATTGTACTTTTAAAAAATAAGTATGTCATTTGAAATATTTGGGGCATATTTATAATAAATATTTATTTTCAATTCAAATTTAATGGAATCTCCTGCATTTTATCTGGTGACACTATTAGTGTGTTTATTGAAAAATATCAACTTGAAGATTAATGTATTTGGAATATGAATTTATAATATCTGTGGTGAATCTTTCATATCTATACTAATAAAAGCCTAGGTGGTCCTCATGCGCGACATCGTCACAAGATGGCCGCCACAAAGATGGCCACTACAAGATGGCCACCACAAGATGGCCACATGCACAGCAGAGGTGGGACCCTGTGTCTGCTCTGCGTGAATTTATGTTTGGGATCACAAGATCAGACCTGGGGGTCCCGTGGCTCCGCGCAGCTTGGAGGAGGCTGGTCCCGGTGTCTCCGCAGCCTTGCGCGGAAGAGGCGGGTCCCGGCTGAGGAGGTGGGTTCACGGCAGGGGAGGACAGTTAGGGGCGATCTGGCTGGCAGAGGAGGGCAGTTGGGGGTGATCAGGCTGGCAGGGGAGCAGTGAGGTGTCAATCAGGCCAGCAGGAGAGTGGTTAGGGAGCGATCAGGCTGGCAGGCAGAAGTGGTTAGGGACAATCAGGCAGGCAGACAGGTGAACAGTTAGGAGCCAGCAGTCCTGGATTGTGAGAGGGATGTCTGACTGTCGGACATCGCCTGAGGGGTCCCAGATTGGAGAGAGTGCAGGTCGGGCTGAGGGACACCCTCCTTCCCTGTGCACAAATTTCGTGCACCGGGCCTCTAGTATGTACATAAAATACACATAGAAACAGTGTTATTAAGTAGCCTTTCTTTTGGTGCTATGGAAAACCTTGTAGTGACTTACTTAAGTGACCAATTTGAGAGATTGCATGCTCAGCTAAAATTTAGTTTAAAAAATGTTTTCCCGTGTAAATAGATATTTACAACCTCAAAAATTTGGGGAAAATCATTTCATTTTTTATCATAAATAATGTTAAAACTACTTAGCAACTATAGATTAAGTTATTCTCTACTACTGGGAATTCTGATATACCTAGCATTCACTTTTGCCAACACAAAACTCCAAATGAGACTGAGAGTAATTAATCACTAACTTCATTAACATGTACTCAAATTTGCACTTTATTGCTCAAAAATTAATTAAAAGAGCGAAAAACTAAGGTAATATATAATATAAATGTAGTTTCTCTCTGGAGATTTAAACCACTGCAGTCTTTTTACCTTTAGGAAATGGGTGATGGAATTTTAAAAGCAAGAATATAAATCAACAGCCTTGTCATTTCTTTGAAAGACTACTACACTAATGACAGCAATTACTTTTAAAGGACTGTTTTGAAATGTGTGGAATTGAACCTTAATAATTTAGCTTTCTCTTTATAAATGTGCCCACCTTCATCTATGAGAATTAACGTACTTCCCCAACCTCATCTGTGCGATGTGTCTGTACTAATTCATCCCTGTTGACTATCCCAGCTCTTCTGATGAATAGCACTCAGGGTGCACAGGGTTGCTGAGGGTAGCTAGGTCAGTTGCAAGCCCCCAGATAAATGAAAGGAGGTGCTCCAAGCCTTCATCCCTGTAGGATCACATTTTTCCCTGCTCACAGATTCATTAATTGCTTCCCGTTGGTCAGAAGTCTTATTTTGTATGATAGATTTAGCAAGTAGTTTCAAATAAGGATGCATGAATGTGTTGATCTTGTGATCCCAAACATAAAGTAAACACAAATAGGTTTTACATGTTTAGCTTGGAAATATAGCTTTTCTTTGACTTTGAATTGTATACCTGTGACTGAAGACTGCATTCTATCTTGTATTTGCCTTGTAAATATGGGAGTGGCTCTTGGCCCAAAACAATAATATTTTCTCTTGTTACTTGGTGTGGTCTAAGTTGTGCTACTAAAAATAAGTTTTAATTTTAAAAAAGTATCTCCTGTGTGGTCCTGCTCCAGAGCCTCATATGTTACTACTAGTATTATAATTCCATCCTATAATTTAAGGTAAGGGCCAGCACACGTTTTTATAAGGCATATTAGTAAGGATTTTCAATTTTGTGGGTATAAGAGCTCAGTCAGTTACTCAACTGTGTCACTGTAGCACCAAAGAAACCATAGGGAATCTATGGCCATTTTTCAATAAAGTTTATTTATTGAAATAAACAAATACAGGCAATGGGCCAGATTTGACCTGTGCCTGTGCTATTGTCTATCTCAGTATAGAAGGCCCTACTAAATTTCAAATCCTTTGAAAAACAACCATATTAAGTCAATACTTATCTTCCACAATTTATTGTAAATTGTCTTAACAAATTTTCTACCAGCCGAAACCGGTTTGGCTCAGTGGATAGAGCGTCGGCCTGCGGACTGAAAGGTCCCAGGTTCGATTCCGGTCAAGGGCATGTACCTGGGTTGCAGGCACATCCCCAGTGGGAGATGTGCAGGAGGCAGCTGATCGATGTTTCTCTCTCATCGATGTTTCTAACTCTCTATCTCTCTTCCTTCCTTTCTGTAAAAATCAATAAAATATATTAAAAAAAAAAATTTTTTCTACCAATTAGTTGTCTGGAGACTGGGGAAAATACATATTTTTGATAAAGGAAAAATAAGCAAGGACAAAACAATATTCTACAAAATATGTTCTACAAAAAGCTAATTATGCAGGAAATGAGTAGATATTATAATAAAAAGGGTCAATTATGATTGTGAAACTCTGATTTTAAAAAGTTAATTAGATTTTGTTGCTCTAAGATTTATCAGTCCTTAGTATGCTAATGTGTATTTTAGATCTTCAAATTTGGATTATAATATAAACCATTTCCCAAATATTACCTTAATTTTGCAATGCACTTAAAAACATTGATCATTAATAACAAAAACAGTCCATATGGACCACCACGCTTAGTTCGTGCTTAGGTAGCCAGGGAAGTATAACATGTTCTTGAGTGTGTGACCCAAAAGAAATGGAAAGAGGACAGAAGAGCCAAAGGTGCATAGAGAACGTTTGTCACAGAGTGAAATTGCTATTTCAATAGCAATGGTTTTCTGAGCAGTGAATAAAATAAAAGTTATAGCAATATTTGTTCTGTAGCTGCTGAGTGGGATAGATTTGAAAAATAAGTATATGTGCAATGATATTCTTTTGGCAGGAGAATGATCCCACAGTTTAATGATGTAACCAAACCCAGGTTCAGCTGCCTGCCACAAATAATTCAAACTTGTGAGACAAGTGTTGGTGGAAAAGGAAAGAGGTTTATTCAAGTGCTGGCATCTTGAGAAGATGGGAGACTCATGTCCTCAAAAACCAATCTTAACATCTCAGTGCCAGCAGAGGTTTTTATTAAGATGGAGACCTGCATGCTAATATCTAAAAATATTCCAAGGGTTAAATAAAGCAGACCTAAATAAAAAATTTATCATGTCATAGATTGGGAAAACCAATTTTCTTTAGGTGTTAATTTTTCTAAAATTGATCATAGCAGTTTTTTTATTTTTTTATAAATTGAATTTGGTTTTAAAATTTGTGTGGAAATCCAAAAGATCTAGATTAGCCAAACTGTTTTGAAAAAGAACGAAGTCAAATATTAACACTACCTAACTTTGAGACTGTGTAAATTGCTACAATATCAATATATTGTGGTATTTGCATGAGGATAGCAATATAGATGAAGAAAGCAGAATAGACTACACAACATTATTTTTCAATATATTAATAGAGTTGTATTTTAAGGTAAGCAATGCTATTTTTCAAACTATAATCTATAGATAGTTTGTTTACATTGATAACATAGACTTTATCATTAAATATCAATAAATCTTGAGAGGAAAATAGGAAAGATATACAGAAATGGAGATTTGGTCATTTACAGAAAGCTTTCTATTGAGTTAGAAGCAAAGTGTGGGAGTCTGCACAAGCCTATTGACTTGACTGACCATTTGGGATGAGCTACAGTCCCAGGACACTGATGGTACATAGGAAAAGGAACAGGCTGGAAAAATGACTACTATTCAGGAGAAGGCAAAGTGGTAGGCAAGATCCCAAATGTGTCAGTTGAGATGAAGTGGGAATGTAAGTTGAGCAAGACCCAAGAGGAGATGTCTGTGAAGACTTAACAAATCAATCTGAAAGTGCCCTTTTGTGGGATGATGTGAATATAGTTCACAGGAATGACAGCCTGATTTGAATTTCAGAGAGTCAGGACTAACAATCATGGATTGAGGATGATGTAAAAGGGAAGAAAGATACTCTGAATCATGGGAACACCATTAGCATCAAAGAAATTTATAATCCTATCTAAAAAAAGGTAATATGCAAATTGACCATCACTCCAACATACAAGATGGCCGCCCCCATGTGGACACAAGATGGCCGGCAGGGGAGGGCAGTTGTGGGCAATCAGGCCAGCAGGGGAGGACAGTTAGGGGGGACCAGGCCAGCAGAGGAGGGCAGTTGGGGGCAACCAGGCTGGCAAGGGAGGGAAGTTAGGGATGACCAGGCCAGCAGAGGAGGGCAGTTAGGGGCAATCGGGCCAGGAAGGGGAGCAGTTTGGCGTTGATCAGGCTGGAAGGGGAGTGGTTAAGGGGTGATCAGGCTGGCAGGCAGAAGCGGTTAGGGGCAGTCCGGCAGGCAGGTAAGTGGTTGGGAGCCAGCAGTCCCGGATTGTGAGAGGGATGTCCAGCTCCCCTCAAGGGGTCCCAGATTGGAGAGGGTGCAGGCTGGGCTCAGGGACACCCACCTCCACTCCCCCAGGCACTAATTTTGTGCAACGGGCCTCTAGTTATGAATATGTGTTATAGGATCAGTAGGAAGTTAAGGTTTCTCTGAGAAAGGGTAATTATTGAGACCCCAGTTATAATCAGTGGATTGGGAGAGAAGGAGACCCTCAACAACATTACAGCCCAGGGAGAGACTGTAAAGCATTCTCTTTGGGGATAATTAAGAGAGAATATTTCCCAATTGCTCATACAAGTTTTCAGCTATACTTTTATTGTAAATATACTTTTTCATATTAAGGAAGTTCTCTGTAATTGCTATTTGTTGAAATATTTTCTCATGAAAGGATGGTGAATGTTAGTAAATTAATCTGTTGTAATGATCCCAGGTTTTCTCTCCTTTATTCAATCAATGTGTTAAATTATGTTAAATAATTTTCAAGTGTTATTCTAACTTTATACTTCCAGAATGAATTCTAGGATCATGATGTATTTTCCGTTGTGTATACTGTTCTTATTTTCTATGTATAATTTAGATGTTTATTTGCATATATGTTGAGTTGTGATTTTACTTTCTTATAATGTCTATTTCAGATTATAATATCAAGGTAATATTGATCTTATTAAATGAGTTGATATGCGATCCCTTTTTCTCTAGTCTCTGTTTGTTTTTTAATGTATTATTTCTTTCTCATATGATTGGCAATATTTACCAGTAAAATCATCTCATCCTGGAGTTTTTCTCCGTGGCAGTTTTATTATTTTGACCTTTTTTGTTTTGTTTTAGCATAATTTATTTTAAAAGTAGTCTGCAAACTAAACTTTATACCATTTTACCATCATATAAATTATGTTTTCCAATGCTAAGAAAGAATCTTTAATAGCATGCTTTTAATGTGAATTAAAATCCATGTTAATTAGATTTTCATATAGTTGCTATAGAAACACAGAAAAAATGTAGCACCTATGTCCTTGTCTTTCATATGGCCGCATTTGCATCAATCTTTTTATAAAGATGTTTCAAAACTATCAAGAATTTAAGTGATCTCTATACATTCTCCAAGCTCATTTTAAATTTCAATTTAACTACTACAAAAATGCTATATATAAATACGATTAGAAGTCCTAATAACTTCTCCCTCTACTTATGATGAAATTTTGATGTGTTTTTTTATTCTATCTGTTGCCATCATGGCCCAAGCCTTGCATAATAAAGAGTTAGCCTCTGGAATCCATCAACTGTATTTATTTATATCAGCTTTGTTTTGTTTTGCTTTGCTTTTATACTGTATATATTTTTGCATCTTTGTATTTCAACCAATTAGGGTTTTATATTTAAAAGATGCCTATTATAAATGACATACAGTTGTTTTACAGTACTTTTATCCAGTTTTACAATTTTCCCTTTAGTACGCAGTAAAAAATCTAGGAAATAATGGCTTAAAGTAGCCTCTCAACCTACAAATATATAAAGTTTCATGAAGGGAAAACTTCAGTAACATTGCCAAAATTAGAATGACATGAAGCTCAAACACAAAACAAAGAGCAGAACTCAAAAGGTCTTATATATTTCCATGTATATGCTTTTATAAGCATAGAGACAAAATTATAGCAAAATTCAGAAGAAAAAAATGGTTTTTATTTTCTCTTGCCTGGAGCAATCATTTGAAAAACAAACTTTGAAGTAGAAGCTGTATAAACATTTATATTAAAAATAAAGAAGAAAAATATGTAGCGTACAGTTTCTCTCTAATATCATATATTTCTCTTATAAAAATGTCTTGCTACACAAGATAAACTTAAAAGTCAGATGAGCTCCACATAAATTTGTGTTGAGGGCAGTCCTTTTCTTACCTAATTTTTATACATAATAAATAGTTTGGCAATAAAATCTTCAAAGGTGATTTCTAAAGGAGTGCGTTCCTTTTGAGTTCTGTAAATAATAAAAGTCGCCCCATTTTTTTTTTGCCTCCAGTAAACAAAGAGACAAAAGCTACTCCTAACACATAGCAATTTTTGAGTATCTCTTGAAGACAGAATGACATGACATGGTTGCTGTCCAGTCAAACACACAGTATGTTCACAAAAGATACTTTCATAACGATGGAGAGACAGTGAGATGTAGCAAGAAGAACTGGAAAGCAGGACAAAGGATTTCTGCTCAGTCTCTGCCACTCATTACCTGGCTACATGTGTTTGTTGATCACTTAACCTCTCCAAGTCTCCTGATTGGTTAAATGTTAAGGTTGGTTTAGATAATTTCAAAGTTCTCTTTTGGTAAGAATAAAGCTAATGTGATTTCTTTAGGAAATTTTCAAGTTTTGTACTCAAGTATGCAATTGAAAAGTAACTTCACATTTTTATGTATTGAACTTAGTATTTTATGCTCATTCTGCCCGATGTAAGTAACCTACATTTATTCCAAGTAAAACATTTTAGATTAATTTTAAATAACCTTCTTAAAGGATTTTTTTCTTCCTCCTCATTCACCGTGGCTTGGGTGGCATCTATATTGTCGTAATATTAGCTGTGTGGTTTGATCATTTGTTGGTGTCTCAATGGCATTAACTGTTGAGTGGTATACATCCTCCAGTCTGGTTCTCACCATGGCCAGGCCCCACATTGATATCCTTGGAAAGAGCTGAGTCGTCTTGTCACAGCTCTGTATGTTCAGCTCTGCTGACCTTGTTCTCTTCTAACATCTGTCAACATCTTGTGGGCATAGACACATTCAGCACTCTCCTCATACCATTCTTAAAATAGGATACACTGTGTTGGATATCTCCATTAACTTCAGCTTAGTACAGTTCACTTCCATGTATCCCCACAGTGAATGGCCATGACACTGCTTAGGAAACACGGTGAGATTCTATAGTATTTCAGATTCTCTAAACTACAGAAGTTGGATTATATCCCCTTACCAGGATATAATCTGAGGGTGGGCAGACTAAAGGTTTCCTTTACAGAGGTATAAACTGCATAGTGTTGCATAGATAAATTGCATACATTAGAATCCCTTCACAGAGAGTTCTATTTTATCACTTTTCTCCCTTGTATACTCTTTTTCATTTTTCTCTCACCAGGTTCATAGAATTTTTATTTAATTTCAGAGCTTTGTGCATGAGAGAGACAAAGGTCAAAAGCATAAGGTCAGATGTTCTTCTGTTCCTAATTATTCAGATATAATCTTAGTTCATGATGCCCAGCATTTGAAATGCAGTTTTTTCCTCAAAATGTTTTGAACCTCAAAAGCTTTTAGCATTTTTCGCCGTCATTTTTTCTTGAGGGCACTAATGGTGGGTGGTTGTATTTTGCTTCTCGGCCCTGAGGAAAATCATACACAGTGAGAGTGAGCATAGTGGTGGTTCTTAAGACTGTTTTTCATCACATAACTTGCAATGGTTTGCTTTTGCCTCAGTTTTTTAAAGTAAGATACTTTTAACTAGTGAACCTTACTTGGCCTGTTGTGGTACATAAAGCTGATGGAAACACAGAGTTTGGTATATATTTTTAAGACTGTAAGTGATGGTAGACTCTGAGGATACTTAGAACCTTTGCAAAGAATACAATTTTTCATTTTTGTGTTGCTGAAGTGTGTTCAGGGACATGGGAGTTGTGTGGATTGTTTTCTATTCTGCTTCTCCTTGAAATAGCCAGCTCACAGATCTGTCCCTTTAGAAAAGCATAATAGTGATTTGGGCTTAAAATTTTAACTCTGAATAAATGATGTCAAAGATAACCCAAAAGAATTCTTTATAATCTAGATGTTTATCAATAAGTTTATTCATATAGCTACAAATATAGTCATTACTGAAAGCCTATACCCAAAGGAGCATCAGCGATGGAAAACATTGCAATAAGGGAGGAATCTTACACAAAGGAAAAAATCGTCATTGTCAAATCACAGAGCAGATTATGAATTATTCATAGACCATCAAACATAACAAATATCTGATGGTATTACATTACTAGGAATATTTTAATATAGGGAAAAGTCCAATTCTGCTCTGTAATTACGTATTTGTTTCATTATGTTTCATTGTATTGGTTCATTGTCAGCACCAGGAGATGGTTATCCTTTAAAGAAACAATCTTTCACCGAGGATTGGGAATTGGAAACAATTGGAAATAAAATATAAACAAATGCATCATCAGGGGAACCGAAATGGATTTTGGTTTTCTGCAAATAAGTCATTTCTTATCATAGATGATCGGCTAGAAGTTCTTCCTGTAACATCATCCAACCATTACTGAACACAGCACTTTATACATGGTCATTATCACTAAGAGAAACGATTAATTTCACAGTTGTTATACGATAATTTATGAGTCAAATGAGGTGTAAATGAATACTAATCTGAGTTAATTTTATTATTACTTGAAACAAAAGAAATAAAATTGAATGAATATAATCTTGCTATAACCCAGAACAATACACTTTTAAAATTAATTTAAATGTTTTTCAAAGGATAATTTTCCATTCCTAAAATAATGAAAAGTAAAATCATTTTCATTTGATTTCTTAATACTTTAAATGAAAACAAGTGATGCAATCAAGAACAGAATCTAAACATTTGTGTGTATGTGTACTTACATATCCAATTTGTCTTACTACAGGTGCATATATTTAGTTTCATTTTTCTAAATTACTTCTAATGTTTTCTACACTCTTTAAAATTTTCTCCTTTGTAAGTGAAAATATGATGTGGCTGTTTCATATAAATTTTGAAAAATAAATAAAATACTTAAATTCAAATTTAATTAGAATTATATACGATTAGATATTCAATTCATCAATCATACTAGTCATATTTCAAAAGTTCAGGAAGTATGTATGATTATATGCTACTGACATAGACAGTGCAGATATAGAACACTCCATCATTGCAGAAAGGTCTATTGGACAGTACTACCTTAAATAACTTGAAGCCATTTAGATGGCTACATAATATTCCATCATGCTGTTGCACAAAAATTACTTTTTATATTGTTGTAAATTTTCAGTTCTTACATGTCGACATTTCTTGTTTGTATATGTTAATGTTGTAATTGTGGTTGTTATTATTTTTAGTATTAACATAATGCTGTAATACATTTTAAATTATACATAATTTACTTTACACTTTATTTTGGGTATGTTCATACATTCACAATTTTTTCCTTCTGTGGTCATAACTAAAGCAGAATTGTATGGCAGAATTATTGGCTAGAGTAAAGAACTCTAGAAAACTACAGCTCTAAGTATGGGGAAATATTATTTTGAATTATTTTGATTTTCAATTGGATTGGGTGGTAAATTTTTAAAAACCAGTTATACATTGCAATTTTTAAAAGAGTATTTATTTATTGGGCTTCAGATTATTGTGAATTTACAGTTTGTTATGTCCTGAGTGAACTAATAAGATCTGAACAGCTTTAGTCTTGTAGACTTCACGCACTATGTACCTTAAGAGACAGCAAATTTTCCCAAGTAACCAACTTTATTTTGAATAAACATTTTAAAAACTCTTTGAGGAGTAAAAGTAGTTAATGCTCAATAAATATGGCTTTACAGTGCTTCCATACATTAACAAAATAACATCTTCCTTTTTTCTATGCATTTTAATACCCTTGAAATATCTGGGTGCAGAGTGGTATGGTAGTTTGAGCACTTTTATAAGCAAACCAGAGACAAGTAGATGTTATGCAGTATAATGATGTGAGAAAGTAAACATTGATAAAGTTAGCCTCATCGTTGCAAAGTTTCTACAAAGTTTTTTTCTATGTAATTGAATTTGATTTTTCAAGAGGATTCCAAAGTTTCCAGTGTTTCTTAACTTTTGCTTTTAAAAATTACTCTACTTTCCTCCTCATTTTAAAATAGCACATCTTGACTCTAAGGGAAAAGTTGTCTAGATGATAAATTTTAGGGTCAGAAGTATTTAATTTCAATGATGTCCAACTTACTCATTTTTTCTCTCTCTCATGAAAAATGCTTTGTTGTATCTAAAAAGTCATCACAAATCCCAAGGTCAACTAAAGTTTTTAGTGTTATCTTCTAGAAATTTTATAGTTTTACATTTTACCTTTAGATATATAATAAAGTTTGAAATAATTTTTGTGAAGAGTATAAGGACTGTGCCTAGATTCATCGTGTGTGTGTGTGTGTGTGTGTGTCCAAATGTTCCAGCATAATTTGTTGAAAAGACCATATTTCCTCCACTGCATTGCCATTGCTGGTTTGTCAAAGCTCAGCTGACTATATGTAGTTGTGTGGGTCTATCTCTGGGCTCTTTATTCTGTTCCATTGCTCTGTCTTTTCTTCCATTAATACTACATTATCTTGATTTTTGTCACCTTATACTAAATCTTAAAGTTGGGTAGTGTTAGTCCTTTGACTTTGTTCTCCTACTTCAATATTGTGTTGGCTATTCTGGGTTTTTTGCTTTTCCATATAAATTTTGGAATTAGTTTATCAATATTCATAAAATAACTTGCTGGCATTTGGATAAAATTGAATTTAATCAGTAGATCAAGATGGGAATAATTGTTATCTTGACAAAAATTATAATATTGACTCTTAATGCATATAGAATATATTTCCAATTTTTAAAACATTCAATTTATTTCATTAAAGTTTATTATTTTGCTCATATACATCTACTTTTGTTTAATTTATGCAAGTATTTATTTTGGGGTTCTAATGTAAGTGGTATTGTGCTTCTATTTCCAATTCCAGTTGTTAATCAGTAATAATAAGAAGGTAACTGACTATTGTATACTAACTTTGTATCCTTCAACCTTGCTATTATTTCTTATTAATTCCAGGAGCTTTTTGGTTGATTTTGGGATTTTCTATATAGTCAGTCGTGTCATCTGTGAATAAAAACAGTTTTATTTCTTCCTTTCCTGTCTCTATACCTTTAATTTTCTTTACTGGTCTTATTGTATTTATTACCTAAGACTTCCAGTACAATGATGAAAATACTAGTATGTGGGAATAGTAACCAATGACTGTTAAGATGTTACAATCAGATTGTATATTTCCTTATTATAAGAAACACTTTTTTAAATATTTTAACATTCTTAAAAAAGCTAGATGCGTCTTATCACTGATGAGATTTTTTAAATTTGCATCATATTTATTTTTTTCCTCTTAAAATAGTATATTAAATGGTACATGTTAAATAAAATGCTATTACAAATATTATATTTTTCTTATTTTAATACATATTTTATTGATTTTAGAGAGGAATAGAGAAGGAGAAAGAGAGATAGAAACATCAATGATGAGAGAGAACCATTGATTTGCTGTCTCCTGCACATTCCACTCTGGGGATTGTTATGCCCAGATTTCAAGATTCCCAAGAAGCCACCAGGGAGCCAGCCAGTCCGATGCAAAAGCAAAGAGTCTTTTATTTTAAGCCCGGGCTTAGCTCCTCTACCTTCCTTACTGACGCAGCAGCAGGTGGCAAAGAGAGAACAGTCCGCTCGAACCAGGGGTTTCATAGAGGGTTGGAGTAGGGGCGGGAGAGGGGGCTGTGCCCCCCGCCGATTGGCCAGGTGCGAGCTGGTGACCCATTACACAGGATGTGGTCATAGCGATGGCATGGCGTGCACTTCCCTTGATTACCATTGGTTAGTCCAGAGAAATGGTGGGTGTGGCTAGCAGAGGCTCCTTCCGAGGGGGAAGGAGCCTTCGCTGAGCACATGGTTCCATACAAAATGGAGGTCCCTTAATGGATGGGAAGCCAGCCACTCGGCTCCCATGCAAGGCCTGCCGCCGTGGGCGTCACCGGGAGGCGGGCCGCCCACCACCCCGCCTGGCCCTTGGGTCGCCCGCTGCTCGGCCCGAAAGTGACTCGGAGGCCGAGGAGGGCGGCCCGGGTCCTTCTGGGCGTCCGCGGGCCTGCGCCTATCTGGTCAGGCGCTGCCTCGGCCATGGCTGCCCGTCATCCTCCCTGCCGGATGCCTGCGGGGCCACGTGCCCCGCAGGCCCTTTCAGGGATCAAGCCCACAACCCAGGCATGTGCCCTGACTGGGAATCAAACCGTGACCTCCTGGTTCATAGGTCAACGTTCAATTACTTAGCCATGCCAGCCAGGTGAAATACTAGTATTATCTTTTTCAAGATTAAATCTGCCTTACAGATAGTTGAAGAGTGTCCGAAATCCATATTTTCTTTGTTCAAGAAAATATGTTATGTAGCATGTTATGTGGCCCAACTGTGGGTCTTAAACAAGTGTTTTAATGAATATATCAATTTTCTTCTGGCTTTCACTGCTTTACTCTGACTGTGTCTCTAGATACTACCACCCCTGCATTTTTCTCCTTTACCTGTCCAAATTGCAGTCATATTTTAACACTAAAATCCCAATTGATAAAAGAATATTTTATTTTCCCTGTCATTAGTCACCTTCATTCTATAAAGCATATGATAACTTTACAGTTCCCACGACAGAGAGTGGCACATGCTGTGTACCTAGTAGATACTCAAACCTGGTTGATATATTTTCTTATTGAGGAGAATAAAATGCTAAAATCACTTCTCTCCCAATCTATAAATAAGTAACTTCTGATCTAATCTAAGGCAGGCCTACCTGAGCTATATAGTCAAAATGGAGAAAAAAATTTATTTTACCATTTGATACAAACTCTTTGGCTTGTTATAACTGATTATTGTACAAGGAATTGTACATGGATTATGAGACTGAAGATTAAAAGGCATAGATTGAGAAGGTTTATGTCACAAATGTATTTGTTAAGGGATGTGGTATATATATTGCTTTATTCAAAGCCTAAATGTTTTAGATGATGTAGAGAAGATTTGGAATCAGAAAAACTTACGGGTTTTCATTGTTGTTGCTGTATGTTGTTTCATTTAGGCAACTTAATCTTTTTAAGCTTCAGAATTCCCAAAAGTTGAGATTTAATATTGAGTTGCTTATCTTGTTCATATATTATCCAAGACCTTTACTTTTCTTTCTTATTCCCTTTCATTTCCTAACTCCTAAAAATCTAATACTTTCTAGGATTATTGCTAGAGAAAGAGAGGTTAACCTTAGATCAGTTAGTATTGTACTTGCCATAAAATAGATTTTGTGGGACAAATTGAAAATTAGTGACTTAATGAGCATCCTGTACTACCTGTTAATTTGGCTAATTTTTTTAACCCACCATGTTCACAACAAATGCTCTAGATATTTTAGTTCAATATAGTTTATATATATTTCATATATATATATATATATATATATATATGTATTCTTAAATACAATTTTTTTAAAGCAGAGACTATGACACTTTTTTCCTTGAACCCAAAGAGCCAGAGACATAAAAAAGCTTGATGCACAGAAGATGCTTAATAAATGGTTGCTTAAGTGGGTGAATATAGTTTCAAGGTATAAATGGATGACTAGTTTGATGGAATCATTGTTCCCCATTATTGTGGATAAGAATTTGTCTAGAATCCTACCACATGAAAATTATTAGAGATAGTAGAAAGTGAACTTATCCCCTAGAATGCCCCCATAAAAATGTCAATTATTTAAAAAACTTTTTGTGGGAATGCTAAAATGTTTTGATATTGTATTCATATTTAAAGAACATTTTTATAATATTTAACTATATATACATACATACATATATATATATATATCAGTCTTTGTTTATAAATCACTTATATGAGTATTTAAAATAGAATATTTTCATCAATCATGGAATTTGATAGCATAGATATTAGGTTCTGACTTTCAGATGATAACAGTGAGTCTTTAAGGCATTAAATAACTTGTACATGTTCACACACTTGGAGAATGATAGCTTTGTTACTTGTTCCCATGATATCAGATTTTAACTCTTTTTTCAAACTAGTAACTGAGCAGTAGTTTAACTCCTTTAGTAGTTACATGTCTATACTCTAATCAGTTAAAAATACCTCGTTTAAGTCACTTGGAGACTGAGAAATTTGAGTTCAAAAATATGTTTCTAATTATTTTTTAATGAAATAAAATATTCTATGCGATCAAAGATCCTAAAATCATGGACTATTTTTAATGTTGAGCTTTAATTCTTGAATCTCATTATTTTTTTACCTTTGTTCCTCTGAGCATTTAGTTGATAATACCTTTGATTGAATAGATAAGTTGAATCAGCAAAACACTTAAATACATGAAAATGCAAAGCTTGGGGGAATCCTGAGATAAATATGAGAAAAATGTGATATGATTAGTGCATGCAAAATAACTTGATGTTCCCAGATTATTTATTCTGTTATTACCTTTAGAAGAAGTCATTAATGAATTAATGTACCAAGAGTATCCTAGACATGTGGAGTGAAAAATATATCAGTACTAATCAATATCTTGTGAAAGTAGAAAAAATCATTATCAATCATCATTAAATGTAGATTAATCTCTAATAACTGGAAATCCAATCTAATAATAGACAAACATGGTAATTGACCGTACCTTTGCTACACCTTCCGTAGGCTAATCAGCAAGATATGCAAATTAACCGCCAACAAAGATGGCCATTAATTTGCATATGTAGGCATGAAGTGGTGGAGCAAAGACTGAAGGCGGCTCTGGCCAGAGCAGCAAAGGCTTGAAGGCGGCTCCGGCCGGAGCGAAGGCCTGGGTCCCGGGTGCCGGAGGAAAACCGGTGCTGGCAGCCAGGGGAAGGGAAGGCCTATTGCACGAATCTTTTTGTGCAACAGGCCTCTAGTAATGAAATACTTCTTTTCACATTAGAATATATGACTAAATAACAGGATAATATACTTGATGAATAGTAAATGTTTTAATAAAAAGAAGCCAAGAAGAAAACCATTTATTTATTGAAGTCCATTAGTGGGAATACAGAGATTGGCTGTTGAAGTGCACGGTCTTAACAGTAAAACAGTTTATTCTTTTTGATGCAAGGATCCAGTTCCTTAAACAATTTCACTCAAATATGTATGTTTAATAAGATAAATTTTAATTTTAAAAATATGAAATAAAGTGAATGAATGGGTAAAAATAATAGCAATGCTACTTGGATAACTTAAATTAATATCATAATTGGTATGAATCCCAGAATATTTTTCAAAATTGATAAGGAGTAACATAAAAAGAATATGTGAACAAGAATAAGATGAGCAGGATGAACGAACAGAAGCATATATTTGCCTCTTCTTTTGATTACAAAAACACCCCTATTGACTGTGATCTAGTTGAGCGTTTTCTGAGCAATATCTCAAGCTGCTATTTATCTTTTAGGTACTAACTATTTCTAGATCAACAAATTAATGTTTTGGTTATAAAATCTTTACTCTAACAGTTTTATTAAAATATTTGGCAGGATTCACTCTCAAAACACAATTATCTATCTTAAGGGTCACCAAAGGTGGACATCTTTCGTTAACAGTGAGAGTAGAATGACACAGGGAATTTATGAGAAAAGTATACAACTGCTATAAGAACACTGACACTAAAAGAACTGAAGTAATTTAAGTTCATTATAATTTATAATCTACATAGAGGGAAGAAATTTACTCAAGTGGGAAACTTTCAAAAAAAAAACCCCTAAGATCAGAATTTGAGTTCTTCACTATGTACTTGGTAAAGTTACTTAGCTCTCAGTTGTAAAATGAAGATAATGACATTTAGCTCATTTGGCTTTTGTATTAATTGAAACAATCTATATAAAGCATTAGCAGGTGGCCTTCACGAAGTGGTGGTTATTGTTCTGGCAAGGAATAGATGCACAGCAAAGATACATGATGTTGACTAATTTAATAAATTGCTTATAGGTTCTTATAATAGATTTCTACTCTAAAACTAATTGTATTTTTACTTAAGTTGTTTCCCTCTTTGCTACTGAATATTTGTTTGGAGAAAATATCTATTTCTTGTGCAACAAGGAAAAAAATGCATGATTTCAGAGTGCATTTTGGTACTCTGAAGTGCACTCAGAGTGGTATAATTTTATCTCTTTCTGCAACACTGAGGACTGCATAAAAACTTTTTGAAACATTTTATTCAAATGAAGAGACAAAGAAACCCTCTGATAATTACCATTGTTGACAAAGTATCAGAAGAGAATACATATGTGACCTTCTTTGTAACCTGAGTGATGAGTAGGATATATGAACTAAAACCTCCATCTCAATTTAAATTTTAGAATTTGGCCATGACTCTAGTTTTTGTATTTCCTCTACTTTCTTTAGTGATATTCAAATGTGTCCCTTGGAGAAGAAGCAAAAAATGATACATCACATAGCAACAAGGCAAATGGTAAGGATGCAAGGTCACTTACAGACTTATTTTTTCTATGGAAAATAAAAAGTTATTTCTTTTAACATTATCTGATCCAGTAGAATATGCAGACTGTGTTCTTGATATCCAAATACGTCAAAAAAATAATCACCAGTGTTGGTTGAATTCTTGCTCATCAGTATTCCGTGCCTCTAACTTAAGATGAAAGCAGAGAAGAAACTACCTTTAATGTAAATGTAATAGAAGGAAGCTTATCAGAGACCAAGGGCTTCTATCGTTTACTCATTCCCAACTCACATGGACTTCGATCAACTTCAGCCTCTCAGCAGGAAGAATCTGACTGCAGGATGGAAAATTGAATTTCTTTAATAGTGTTACAAGGGATCAAGACTTACATGATAGTTTAATATCTAGGACATAAAAGGAATTACTAATCACAAGAGAGTCTTAAAAGCTGCTATTGACTTAGAGCATTTCATGTTTTCTAAAGATGAAACAGTTTAAAGGAAGTGAATATATACACATAAATATGCATTTGCTGGATTCCAAAAGCATTTCACTGGAGTGTTGCATAAATTACTTCCATTCACAGATGGGAGAAGTGGGTGTACATAGGTCCAGCAGTAAGGAGAAGAAATCATGATAAATTTTATTATGAGAATTGCATTTGACCCCCACAATCATACATGCTTCTTTTCTCTCCCTCCCATATGCTGTCTCATTCTCTAAGGAGAGTGGATAATGATGAAAACAACAGTAAGAGCAAACATCAATAGTGCTGGGTAATATAATATGGATTTATATTCATGACTTCACTAATTCTTACTATAATTTCTTAGTGTACATGATATTACTATTCCAATTTTAATAATAAAGAAACTGAAGCTCAAAGAAGTTAAGCAACTTTTCCAGGTAACACATGTAGAAAGATAGAATGCAGGAAGACGATAATCTGATTTGCTATTCTATTTTGACCCCATTTCAGCTTCATTCTCCACACTTCTATTAGATTCTTGTAGCCTCACATTCTAGCACATGTTTCTATCCTGCTTAAAGCCCCTCAGTAGTTCCTAACTGCCTCTTGGATGAATCTTTCACTCTCTACTGGGACTGTTAAAAAGGCGGTTATAAATCTAGGTCTTCTTTTTTAATTTTGCACTTAAATCTGCTGTTCAGTCCTTCAGTTCATCTCCCCTTAGCAGTTTCTTGTGAATAGACTTAGGTATATTTAAGCCTATATGTTTATATACATTGTTTAACTTATTTTTTTCCCATTTATTTGGGTTTTTTCTTAGGTCTTGTCTACCTCCCCAGATTTGTGCTCTTCTCTTCCTTATAGCCTTTATTCCATTCATACAAAATACATAAATGTTCCTAGTTTTGTGATACAGTTCCATGACCCCATATCTCTATATCTACAATTTCTTCTTGAAAAGTGTTTTCTTGTTTCCTTTACTAGGTTAAATCCTACTTCTCCTTCAATATACCCTCCAGGCTCTTATTCTTTGTAGGATTGAACTTGGTCTTTTCAAGAATACGGAATTATTTCCTTTGCCACCACTGAATCTTATACATGTGCATGTTATATAGCACTTGTGCTTTGTGTAGTACTTGCTTACGTGTATATCTTTTCTGTTTGACTGCAAGTGATCTTATCTTAGAAACTATGTATTATGTTACAGATACAATGGAAAATAAAACATGGTCACAGATCCTGAACTGTTTATAATCTGAAGGAGACAGACAGTAAATAAGTTTGGATTTAGGGATGTGTTTCAAGTGAAAGTATACAAAATGTGCTTTGTGATTTCCAATAAAGGAACATGTTTCTGCCCTAACTGGTTTGGCTCAGTGGAAAGAGCATTGGTCTGCGGACTGAAGGGTCCCAGGTTCGATTCCGGTCAAGGGCATGTACCTTGGTTGCGGGCACATCCCCAGTAGGAGATGTGCAAGGGGCAGCTGATCGATGTTTCTAACTCTCTATCGCTCTCCCTTCCTCTCTATAAAAAATCAGTTATATATATATATATATATATATATATATATATATATATATATATTTAAAAAGGAACATCTTTCCACTGTTTAGGAAAATTGGAAAGGATCTTAGTAATAGGGTGATTTTGAGCAGTCTGTTAAGAATGTTTGAATTAATCAGACAAAAAAGAAAAGGCAGCAAGAGTCTGAAGTTATCTTCCTTTCTCTCTCTCTCTCTCTCTCTCTCTCTCTCTCTCTCTCTTCCTCCCTCCCTCCTCCCTCCCTCCCTCCCTCCCTCCCTCCCTCCCTCTCTCCTTTCTTTCTTTCTTTCTTTCTTTCTTTCTTTCTTTCTTTCTTTCTTTCTTTCTTTCTTTCTTTCTTTCTTTCTTTCTTTCTTCTTTCACAGTTCATGGTTAGAGCTATGGAAGCTCCTGACTCATATGCTTACATGACGGAATCAAATATATGTATACATTAAATTGTTACCTCCTCCCATCTAGTACATCATTGTAGTTGCTCGTTTTTTATCCTTGTTTTTTTTCTTGTACATAAGTTAATAATCTTAGAACCAAGGTATACAAATAATAGCTATGTACTCCCAGGTGCCAAAAAAACACACCAAAAACCCCCAGAAAGGTTGGGAAACTATGTTGTATTATGCAAAACCATGGGCAACAGGTGGGTAAGATATGTAGCAGTAAGGACCCTGCAAATCACATTGCTGATTCATAGAAGAATATGTTAGATAATATTCTGACATAGGGTCAGTGAAAGGGAAGTAACGTGTGAAGGTAGGAATGGGTAATTATAAGCACAGAGTGGAGAGTGGTTAAAAGCAGGCCCAGAGATGAGGAGAAAGAAACTAAGTTGTGCAACTGTTTCTTAGGTTTTCTGCTTCAAAACCTAGAAAGACTCAATGCTTCCATCTGACTCCACTTGGCCTTCGAGGAGCCTTTTTCCAGAAGCCAGGAAGAGTGTGTAGGCTCTATACCAGGAAAGCTGGCCAATATGGTCCCGGTACATGGAAATTCAACTCAATTTAACTTTGTTTACTCCGGAAACTTTCCAATTCGCCCCATTGCCAGCCCGTTGCTGCCTCCCTTCGCCAACTTATCAGTGTTCTCTCATTATTTCTTGCAACTCAGGCTCTATCTGGGTTAATTTGCCAAATTCAGTCCACCAAAATCCAGTTCACTGATTGGACAATTTCTCTAAAAGAAAATAGGCTAAACGTGTTTTTGTGGGTTTTCTTAAGCTAATTTAACAATTCAAAGCAATTCAAATTAAATTGTATGGTTTCAACAGCTTTTGATATTTCTATAACTTTGTAGTGATCTAACTTTCACTTTAGCCTATAGATAGCTTTTAAAGATTTTTTTTTCAATTTGTTTCTCTACCATCTTTTTGCACCTAATTCTAGTGGGAGCTGAAGGAGAGAGCTTTCATCTGCAGGAAAAACTAAGGAGAGTTCACTCAGAAAATTGTTTTTTGGTAATTTTGCCATTGGGATAATTGGCTTTGGGCAAATTAGCTCAAGTAGAATTGGCCTGCTTTCTGCAACGTTAGACAATAAAGCTAAAAGTTGGCCTATAAACTTTCAAAGAAGAAAAAGTTTTTTCCTCTTTCACTGTATATCAGATTCCTAGAAAATCATAGAATAAATTCCTGCTTGCCCTAACAGGTTTGGCTCCGTGGCTAGAGCGTCAGCCTGTGGACTGAAGAGTCCCAGGTTCGATTCCGGTCAAGGGCATGTACCTTGGTTGCGGGCACAACCCCAGTGGGGGGTGTGCAGGAGACAGGTGATCAATGTTTCTCTCTCTTCAATGTATCTAACTCTCTATCCCTCTCCCTTCCTCTCTGTAAAAAATCAATAAAATATATTTTTAAGGAAATAGAGACAAGAACTAGACACAGCAGAATTAACTATAAATTTTGCATGCTTATTTACAATCTTGAAATATGCATTCACATAGAAAAAATAGTTTAAGTTAAACAAAATAGGACCAGGTTCTTTAGGAAGCAATAGAATGGGATCTTGGGTGTGAATGAAATAGATTTTTGCTGGAGAATAATAAGAGTTCTCTGACACTATGTTGCAGATCCCTCAGGGGCAGCTATAGTTTTAGAGCTTATTTAAAAGCAGAATCTTTTCTGTTTAAAAGGATTGTTCCTCTTAAACTTGTGAGAGAAAATCCTGACGGAGAAGTGACAGTGCTAAGTTATCCAGCAATACTTAATTTGTCAGGAATTTAAAATCAGAATTTGATCAGAGTTTGAACGGTGATGACAATTATACCTCTAGGGATGGAAGTCCTGCTTCTGAAAGGGTCCACTAGCTGTTATGAATGAGAGAATTCAAATGTGGAATCTGAACAACTGCCCCAATTTCCTTTTTCCGGAGTCTTTTACCAGCACATGCATTACTCTTGCATGTCAAAAAATCAGATTTGCTTTCTGCCTACTTGCATATTTACCACATTGCCAAATAGTTTTATTTTACTTAAATCAAAAATAAATTAGTTTAGAAGTTACACATATGTTGATGACATAATAAAGATATTACGATATTTAAAAATGTTACCAACTTATTGATTGATTGAATGTGACTTAAAAGCACAATCTTGCTAAAACTAAAATAAGAATTAAAACCACACATTTCCCACAAATATTTAAGTAATTGTTCAGATTATCTGTTGTCTCTTTCCAAATGGGATTAAGCATTGAGAAGTAAAGAGGATGGTCAGTGGTCAGTCTATGAGAGCAGTAATGTAAAATTTGCTTTCTAGAGATTTTTAAGAAATTACATAAAGCCACATCAATAGATGATTTTTTATAAATTTCAAGTACATATCCCTATTACTTCAAGGTTATGTATAGTCTCATATGATTTTAAGGAATTCAAGGGTGGTGCTTGCAAAATATAATTTAAAGGGAAGGAGGTAGGGGTGATGATGTAGAAATCAGTTTCAACTGATGTAAACATTTGAGGGGGGAGTTATAAAAAAGTAATGTCTCATATTTTCATTCCTGTCATTCTACTTCACAACTTACATTTATTTGCTCAATATCCAGCACTTTGAAATTTATGGTAGATTTATGCTCTGCTTACCTCACCTCTCTCCTGAAGAGTGTCTCCTGAATAGTAATAAGTATTGGCACAGTATCTACTAAAGACACATATGTCAAACAGATTTATTTTGTAATCTCTATGTGGTAAAATGCATAGAACAAACCAGATTTCTACAGATATTTATCTACACTAGTGAGAATTATAAGTACAAGAGTCATACAGGCATAGATATTAAAAGAGCCACTCGAGAAGGTCTCTGTTTCTTATACTAAATACAAAAATTAATCATGATACCTGCTAAATTATCAGGCATGATAAAAGCTGAATTTTGTTAGGCATGATAATTAGTTTGGAAAACTGGGGGGTATAACTAAATAGATTTGTGACAAGAACTTAGACCCGAGTTCATTTTATTTTCAGACCCAGCAGTCAAGACAAATGATTTTTTTAAATAGGCTAGATTTATTAAATATTGCTGTAATATAAAATCCTCATTTTAAAGCCATGGTGCCTTAGAGTCACATCATGAATTGATATGCTACCTAGAAGATAAATAAATTACTGGGCAAATAAGCAAAGAGAAGTTTGCTTTCATTTTTCTTCTGCTCCCTCTCCTGGCCATCATCATATTTCCATGTGATTCAGTGCCTTTTTTCTGTCCCCTGGCTGCTCCTTACAAGAGGTTAGAATAATAGTTTGTAATATTGTAAGTCCCCAGCTCACCATCCTCAGACAATATTAGCTAGAAATATCGGTATCAAATTCCTTCCAAATTCGAGGTAGTGTTTGCAAATGGATGCGACTCATTTTTTTTATGTTTGTGTTGTTTGCCACTTCTTCCTTATACTCAGCCCATAATTCACTCATGGTCTGTGAAGAAATTTTTACTGACATGGTTATCAGTGGAAGCGGGGTATCCCCTTCCCCATGGGTGCTGGGGGCGGGGTCCTTACGCTATCTTGAGAAAAAGACTTTTCTGAGATTCTCACAGGAAGATGAGTGCTTTTTATTTGTGTGGAATTACATCCCTGAGTTTCCAAAATCCCAGTTCCCTTAATCGAGTTCTGGATGATGTGCAGCTGGGAATTCAGAGCTAGAAGCCAAGCCAGTGTTCAGAGTTTCCTTTCCAAGGAGGAGTTGGGTCTGGTACAGCATGAAGCTAGTTCCAGTCCATTCGTCCATTGTGTGGGGTCCACATGGCTGTGAGCTATGTGGGTGAATGCAGGGGAGCCAGGACAGTGTGCCCCTGCAACAGGAGTTCCAAGAGTGAAAAACACAAGGGAGTGAACTTCTTTGTTTGGGATTAACTATTCCAAATCTTCTCGTGCCTGCAGTGGTCACCCTACTCTGGCCAATGACCTGTTTCCAGGCCTTGCCCAGTAATTGGCAGGGAATAGGCCAGTGGCCCCCTGGAGAGTGTCAGACTGCAGTTTCCTGGCAAAGCTGCATAAATGGCATGCTTATATTTGGCCTTCCCTTCGCTCCTTTCCAGTTATTCATATCTGCATTAAATTACAATCTGCATGACTTTTGGCATCACTCATGTTGACTGCTGTATGGGGCTCTACTGTTTCTGAATTTGGGAAAGCTGTTCTTTTGTCCTGGGTCTAGATATAACGTTGCTAAGAAGGGAAATATATCCCTCGTTATATGTGCCCCTCCATCTGCTTTTTCTTGCATTTTATAGAGACCTAAAGACAAAATTCAGTGATACCTCTTTCCTTTATCTTCTTGTGCCTAGGACATTCTTACAACTCACTATAAACTGGGCCAGAAGACAACCTGAGTGACACACACAGGACTGTACTCAAAATTGTCCCTCTTTTTCAACCCTTGTTCATAATCTCTATACCAAGCCTTCCGCATGCCTCCCATAGGGTTCCTGCTTCATCAGGTACATCTTTTGGGGAGGGAGTGTGGTAAATGATAGCCCTTATTGATTTATGAATTAGAGGTCTTTTTTTTCTTTAGCCCCAGCTCCTCAATTCATCATGAAAAAAATAAACAAAGAAAAACACATAGAAATTGAATTTGAATATATTCAATTAATTCAATGATAAGGCAAGTCTATTTTCAGGAACAATGCTGAATATATTTGATTATGCTATGCTATGGTTACAAAGCTTGAGACATAATTGTGTGAAACTCCCATAGCACAGACTACTAAATTATAAACCAAACCACATTGTCTATTATTGAAATATTTCCAGGAACTTTAAAATTGTACAACTAATAGATGGACATCCACTCTTTAAAATTGTATCTATATTATCATGTGGAAAGAAACAAACTTAAATTAAAGTGATATTGTAAGTAGAAAAACATACTATACTTAACATTTATACTGTTTTTGACCATCATTTTTTTTAAAAAATATATTTTATTAATTTTTTACAGAGAGGAAGAGGGAGAGATAGAGAGCTAGAAACATCGATGAGAGAGAAACATTGATCAGCTGCCTCCTGCACACCTCCTACTGGGGATGTGCCCGCAACCAAGGTACATGCCCTTGACCGGAATCGAACCTAGGACCTTTCAATCCGCAGGCTGACGCTCTGTCCACTGAGCCAAACCGGTTATGGCATGACCATCACCTTTTAAAAATAACTGTAGCCCAATCTTATTATTCTTCATTTCATCAATTAGAAAATGGGGGATACAGAAAGGGTAGGCGAGTCACCTTGGATTACACAGAGAGTGAATAGAAGAACTAGAACAGAAACTATTATTACTGAATCCCTAGAGTCCTTTTTTGTTCTGCTGAACAATCTCTTATTAAAAAAGACAACCATAGTCATCCTATTTAAAAGCCTGCTATAATTTTAGTCACATTCTAGTAGACTCAATTTTGTATTTCACATTGTTGAAGTGATTAAAAAGTTATTTAAATATAGTTTAAATTATTAATGACTTTGAAGATGTTGGTTCTTCAAGGCCAAGAAGCAAAAATCCTTTGTAAATGAACGAAGATCACAACTGTTCAGATCACTGTGTCTGTCAGATTTCAAGCAGTTATTATTTTGAATCAATGAATTTATATAAGAACATTCATGGCCTTATAAATTCAGTCTTTCATCTAATGATGACTGAGTGCCTACCATAATTCAGACATATTCTAGGTGCTTATAGTTCCCAGTACAGAAAACTTCTCAGTCTTCATGGAGTTAATATTGGGGTGTGTGGACAGGAGACAGATGATACAAAGATAAGTAAATAAAATGTATAGTTTGTTACCTGGTTTTAAATTGTTTAGACACAAAAACAGGAAGGGGAATAGGAATTACTACAGATCAGGGGGCCACAGAAAACCACATAGAGAAAGTGATATACGATTGAAGTCCTGAAGGACATGAGGCTGTGAGCCAGCTGTGGGACACATGAGGGGAAATGCACTCCAGGCAAAGGAAACATTAAAGGTTCTGACATGAGAATGTGTCTTGTGTGTGTGAGGGCTATCAAAAAAATCTTTTTGTCTGGACTGAAGAAAAGTGGGGAAGGGGAGTTTCAGAGAGGTGATAGAAGACAAGATAATATAGAATCTCATGGGTCATAATAAGAATTTAAGCTTTAATAAAAACTATAAGCGATACATGAGTAGAAGAATGACTTTAGGCTTTAAAAAGGTAAATCTAGCTCCGGTGTTGAGAATAAATTCCTAGACACTAAAAGCAGAAGTAGGGGATTCTCTGTTTCTTACTAGTCTCAAGGCATACATTTGTGCCATTGGATGCAATTGAAACTCTGTGTGCAATAGCAGTGCACCGTTATTAAAGACCAAAGGCATTCTGTGCTGGCTTGGAATAGGGGATCCTGGATGTGTCCTGGTGCTGTTGGTTGTCAGGTCCTGTGGGTCATCGTTGGCAAGTGTTAGAGCTGCAGTGAGGAAGTGAAAGATAAATGAAACCAGCAGTCACATAAGAGTTGAGGTAAACTCATTCAAAAAATCAAACTGAGTATCAGACACTGGGAACTATTGGGTAATAATGATTTCAATATAGACAGAGTTTGCCTTGGTGGGAAGCTAGAGATGGGTTTATAGCAAGCACATAATAGGTATTCGAATGGTCCGAGAACATCTTTTGTGAGATGTTCAAATTATGCTAGAATCACTGCCAAACTATTTGAAAGTAAAAAAAAAAAAAGTGTGTGTGTGTGTGTGTGTGTGTGTGTGTGATAATACATTGACATTCTTGAAGAATAGGTAGCTCTGTTCAAAAAATGATTTTTAAAAAAATTCCAGTGAGTTTTTAACAGGCATTCTTACTGCTGTTATAAGTGACAGAATGAACAGTTATGATAACTAATATGCACAAATGATCAAAAATATTTTCAAAATGGAAAATGTGAGCTAAAACATTTCTATCATCATAGAGTATTGGCAAATGAGAGAGAGAGAGAGAGAGTAAGTTTTGAGTGCATGTTCAAAGCCAGTTTGTATGAGTTACTTTATTCCATTTTTAGGTTTCTTTTGATATTGCTATTTCATTTTCAAAAGATTGATTAAAATTCTGCCTGCTTCTGGTCTGAATGCTTCCATTTTCACCACGGCATAAAAACTGTGATTTTTTTTCAGGTTTATATCTTAACATCAATCTCAATTTAATTGATTCTTTTAGCTCTGACTTTTATTTTCAGATTTTCCCCTTTTGTTATCTTTGTTTGGGCTTATATATGAATTTTCATCTCTGTTTTTCTCCCTTTTCCTTTTTTGAGGCATACATCTTTGAAACTCCTGTGGACAAGGCAATTATATTTAATTTTGATAGAACAAAGGTTAGTTACAAGTCTCCTTTTTTATCTCTGAGAAATATCAATTCCTAGAAGCTGTCTCTCATATAAACAACTTCTATTATTTTATTTTGAACACTTTTCAGCTTATGAATCAGGTAAATTAGCTGTAACCAATCTGAAATATGTTAAAGGATCAGTAGTAAACAATCTGTGGTCTATTTAATGTTGTCATTTTTTATATTATAGTCATTATAATTTTATAAATAGAAAAGATGATCTCAAATTCAATAGTGTATAATGATTAACAGATGTCAATAAAATTGTAAAAAATTAATTTAATGGCTAGAAGATGCCTATCTTTGAAATAATGTAATTAGGCTCCAAATGTTACAAAATAAAATTAGTTAATTGAATCCACAGACATTTGTTTAGAACCTAAATTAAACTAAGGACAATGATGAGGCATGTGACCACAGAGCTGAACAATCTACCCTCTGACAGTAATGAGTTCACAGAATTATTAAAGAAGCAGAAAAAACAAAAGCAAGTCTTCAGCGGGTACAAAAAATACACTACATAGTTATATGACATGCCAGCTGAACTAATGCTTTAGATTTTAAGATACCCTACATGTACTTAATATTTTGTACCTTATTTACTTTTTTGTTTCTTATATTGAATTGAGACCCTCCCCCCCTACTCCCCCCCAAAAAACCCCCCATAATTTTCAGGTCACCTTAAGCAGCAATAAATTAGAGAAATTGCTCGTGGAAAATAAATAATAGGGATAGTTAATCAGAAGTAGGATGGATATAGTACTTGCAATGTAAAGAATATTCTAAAAATTATTTTCTCAGACACTATATATATTTCTACCCTTGGTAGACTGACCTCTTACACATATCTCTTTTCATTTTATTTTATTTTTAATTTTATTGGGGTGACATTAGTCTATGTCAGGGATGGGCAACCCCTGGCACGCGTGCCAAACATGGCACGCCAGTAACTTTTGCTGGCACGGGAAACCCTCTCTTATAACCTTTCATTTACAATTTTTTTCTTAATATAGACTTTTTTATTTTTCAGATAAATTCAGTGTAGGTGCATCTTAGATAAATAAATAATTTTACCTAACAAGTTATCTTAAAGACCATAGACATGGATTGACGAGAGAGGGGAAGAGCAATTTCTATGCCTCTGCCTTAACTCTCCCTGCCTTCCTAGATCCGACCAGTGTTTTGGTTTCATCCACATACACTTGTGAATCTTTGTTCTCAGTGATGAATTTTGTTGAGTCGCGTAATAGGAGTAGCCTAGCAGATGAAAATAGTAGCTCGTGCATATCTCTGAAGGTCACGAAATATAAACCTGATGTAAAATCTCTGTCATCAGTGATGCAGCAGCAAAAGTCCCACTGATAATATCAAATGGAGTCATAAAGTTTTCTGTTGGACTATCAGTGTACATGTATACATTATAAAATAAATTTTATATCATCATCATCATCTGTGTTTTTCATCATCATATACTATGTTTTTGTTGCTTGAATGAATTTTATTATTTCTTCAAGGTTCTTCACATACGTATACCTTAAGAGATATCAAGTAGGCATAACATGTTCTCAAAAAATTAGGGTTGGCACGCAGAAGACTTTTGAGTCAGAGATTTTGCTGGTTTTGGCACACACTCACAAAAAGGTTGCCCACCCCTTGTCTATGTGAACCTATGGGTTACATATGTGGATTACTAATTTACAAAATCTGTATATAGGACTGTGTGCCTACCACCCAAAGACAAATCTCCTGTCACCTCTTATGACCCCTTTCTTCCTCCACTACCCTCCTTCTGGCAACCACCAAACTGCTGTTTGTATACATAAGTTTCAGTTTTATATTCCACATTTGAGTTAGATCATATAGTTCTTAGCTTTCTATGTTTGACTTATTTCACTTCCCATAATGTTCTCAAGGTCCATCCATGTTGTTGTATTAAATGACACTATTTCATCCCTTCTTATGGTTCTGTAGTACTCCATCTAATAAAAGTGTAAAGTGCTAATTAGACTGGACATCTTCTGGACATCCTTCTAGACAAAGCCACGGTGATTGGGCCGAGACAGAGGTTTTTAGGGGCTATCAGGCCAGCAGGGGAGGGCAGTTAGGGAGATCAGGCTGGCACTGGAGAGCAGTTAGAGGGGTCAGGCCAGCAGGGGAGAGCAGTTAGGGCATTCAGGCAGACAGGCAGAGAGGTTATAGGGGTGATCAGGCAGGCAGGGGAGTAGTTAGGGGTATCAGGTAGGCAGGCAGAATGGTTAGGGGCAATCAGGCAGGCAGGCAGGTGAGCAGTTAGGAGCCAGTGGTCTCAGAGTGCAAGAGGGATGTCTGACCGCCGGTTTAGGCCCCATCTCTGTGGGATTAGGTCTAAACCAGCAGTCGGACATCCCCCAAGGGGTCCCAGATTGGAGAGGGTGCAGGCCGGGCTGAGAGACCCCCATGTACGAATTTCATGCATTGGGCCTCTCTCTCTCTCTCTCTCTCTATATATATATATATATAGTCTCTTATAATATGATTCAAAAGGTACTTCATAATAAGATGTCTCTAATTTTTACCCTTATTTACTATGAAATGATTTCCATTCTGTCATTTAATATTGATGATCTGGGTTAGTACCAATCTTTCCTTGGAGACAGATTGTGATATTCTCCAGTTCCATATACAAATGATCACACTCAGGGTCAGCTTCAGGAGTGTGCCACCTGCACAGTCACATAGAGCCCCACACTTAAAGGATCCTGTACTTGGTTTCATGCCCTGAAATAAATGCCTTGAAGGTCTTAATAATTTTATTTTTTATGAAATATATTGGGGTGACATTGGTTAATAAGATCAGATAGGTTTCAAGCGTGTACATTTCTATGGTACATGATCTTCATAGAACTTCTGTTTTATAAACAAAGTTTGATGGGACAGTGTAGCATTGGGGAGCCGAGTAGATCTATACAGTATATGTGTCCAATGTTTCTTGCTGCTCTATCTGCAGATAGGGTTTGCAATGCCCCATGAACACAGAGTGCTCCCTGCTTGCAAGTTCAGCACCACTCAATTAAATACAAGTAAGCGTGTGTTGTAGTTAGCCCGGCCTGTCATAACAAAATACTGTAAACCAGGTAGCTTAAATAATAGAATTTTATTTTCGTTCAGTTCTGGAGGCTATACTTCTGAAATCGGGGTTCTGGTGAAGACTCTTTTCCTAAATTGCAGACTTCTGCTACTCACTATAACAGACAGGGAAAGAGTGCATTGGTGTCTGTTCTTTTTCTTATAAAGGCACTAATGCCATCATGAGGACCCCACCCACATGCTCTCATCTAATCTAAATACCTCACTCACAAAGGCCCCATCTCCAAATACAATCATGTTGCGGGTAGGGTGTCAAACACATGAATTTTGGGAAGACACCGTATAGTCCATAGCAACATGTTACATCTATGCCTGACTAAAATGATGTGTTGGCAGCCCTGAGAAGCCATGCTGTCAGTTCAAACCAGAACTTCCTTTGAATGCAAAAATAGCATGATGTTTTAAGAGATATAAATGACCAAAGCACATTATCATCCCTGTCTTACTCATGTCACTTTCCTACATTAGCCAACTTATCCTGAAAACACAAAAGGAAAGAGAAAGAAAGAACCACCCATAGTTCATTTTTCTTTTAGTCTTTTCCAATTCTTCAGTAAACCAAAGGTAGAGAGTGTTGGTAGAATGTGCACATCTGAAGAAATGAAATAAAAACAGTTTGAATTTGTTTCATGTAACATTTCTATTGTTCTTACAGGAGATAAAGCAACTTTTCCATCTTACTTTCAATTGGTACCCTACAGCTGTTTTTTAATCACACAACACTATTCAGAGGTGGGGCATGTAAGGCCTGTGCTTCTAGTCTTAAAACATAAAGATTTAGATTTGCAAGTTGTAGGCAGTTCAATAACACAAGGAAAAGAAATAAAAGACAGATCAGAAAGGATAGAATAAGCTCAACATATGGGTGACATGATTGTTTACATAGAATCTACAAAAAATTCTATAATAATTTAGAAATATTGCAGGTAAACTTAAAAAAATCAAGTAAACATATGAAAATAAATAACTAATAGACACCAAACTAAATAAAACAATACCCCTTAGATCACTACCCCTCCACCCCCCCCCCCCCCCCAAAAAAAAGCACAATGAGATTTTGTAAAGCTAACAAAACATGTACAGGACTTGTGTGCTAAAAATTACAAAACACTGACAAATGAAATATAAGAAGATTAAAATAAATGGAAAGATGTATTTTGTTAAAGGATTGGAACAGTCAATGTAGTAGAGATGGTAATTTTCTCCAAATTGATATACAAGTGTAATGACATTCTTATCAAAATCCCAGCAAGAATATTTAGTAGCTAAAGACATGATTATTCTAAAAGTTATCTGGAGTTGTTGAGAAATTAGATAAGCTAAAACTGTTTTTAAAAAGATGGAAAAAGTGCAAGGAATCAATTTACCTCACTTTAAGACAGCATATAGCTACAGTAATCATGACTGTCTAATATTTGTAGAAGCATAGACACATAAATCAAAGGAACCGATAAGAAACCTTAAAAATTGTGGATAAGTGATTTTATAAAATTATAACATTATAAAATTATGAAAGCGACTTCTTAAAAATAGTCCTGGAACAAATGGGCATCTATTGAATAAAAACAAAAACAAAATAAGAATACACTTTGACCTAGAACTCACACCATTTCTAAAACTTGATATGAATTGTGGACTTAAATGTAAACTATAAAACTTTAGTAATTAATAGGAGAAAATCTTTGGAATCTAGGTCTAGTCTTATACTTGTTACCAAATATATTACCCACACATAGAAAAATTGGGAAAAAAGAAAAAATTGATAAATTGTACTTTATCAAATTCAAATCTTTAATCTGCAAAATAACCTATTGAGAGAATAAAAATAAAAGCTGTAGATTGACTAAGTAACCACATATCAACAACAAAAAAAGACTAGGGTCTAAAATATATAGAGTATTCTAAAAGGTGTTTTTAAAACAAACACACAAGTAATCCACTGAGAAAAACAGGTTTAAAAAATAAGGCATTTTGTTGGGGTGATATGGAGATGGAAAATAAGCACATGAAAAGATATTCACCATTTGGGAAATGCAAATTAAAACCACAATGAGCTATCACTGCTCACGTCTGAAGACAGCTACAATTGAAAAGAAATACAGTGGCAACACTAAATGCTGGCAAAGATATTCAGACACTAGATCACTCACAGATTGCTGCCATCCATCTCAAGCTGCTCTTGAAACCATCTTGGCAAGAAGTCACAGTGAGAAAACAATAAAGATGGGAGCAGCTTCCAAGGTTTGACATGAGGTTTAATTCAGTGACATAATTTAGACTCAGGCTTGGTAGCAGCTTCTAAGGATCCTGAGCTGAGGGGCTCCATCAGACCTGCTATGAATTCAGGATCTGGGAAGCAGTGGCCTCTACTCACCCTGATTTAAGCTTCTCCTGTGGAAGGTGATCTTAAGGGTCAGCATGTCTTGAGTTCTTGCAAGTCTTAAGCCTTCTGCAGCCTATGAAAGACGTTCTGTTCCAAGACAAAAACATAGGAGCCTCCTGAACTCACCTCTTCTCATGGACACAATAAATCAATAGCTATACTCAGAGCAATTTCCTTTGAAAGAATTCCTAGATGGTACTAGAACTAGATTCATTGAGGTGATAACTTCATAAAGTATATAAATGTCTAATCACTATGTTATACACCTGAAACTAATATAATATTGCTTGTCATCTGCAATTGAAAAAAATTTTTTGAAGAGTAAGAGGATGGTGAAAAGACCTTGTAAAATGACTTCCCTTCTCCTCCCCACCCCCCCAAAAAATTCTAGAAACTAGCTGTGCCACTCCTACACATCAGGCAAACAAGAAAATACCCACATCCCCTGCATCAAAATAGTAGGAAAGGCTGAGACACCCATTGGCATAAATTCCATTCCCAGGGTAGTGTCATGAAATCGAAAGGAAATTCAATTCCCAGCTTTGGCCATTTAGCACCCCAACTTTTAAGACCCCCACCTGAGGGACAAGCTCCCAAAACACCTTATTCTGAAACCAATGGGGCTTTCATTAAGGTTACATTAAACAAAGAAATAGCCCCTAATGGATTCTCCAGGACTCCCGTAAATATTCCCCACAGGGCTCAGGGTAGAGGGAGCAGGCAAAGACCCCATCCATGTCCCAGTCTTTCCCAGAAGAAGGGCTGTTTGCATACTGTAAAAGCTGCTGCTGAAGGTGAGACTTCTAATTTAGCACACACCTGGGTTTTGACTGCAATCCTCTCTCATGACCAGGGAAGCCAGCCAATACCCCCTCAGCCAACTTACTTGAATCCACTACAAACCACCAATATCTTCCTGGAAGGAGCTTGTACCCTCTTCTGTCACCCTAGCTTCCCCAGCTGCCACCCAAAGGATGGTCCCCTGGAAGTCCTGACTGTGGTAGCCAATGGGATTGCATTCACAAATCCCACAGGACCGCCCCCTCCCCCAACTGTACTCAGGGTCCAGTGCAGAGAAAGCAGGGGACAATGTCAGGCTCCCATTTTCCCCCTGGGAGGGGCCCTAAGAACACAGTTTCCCAACTGCTGCCTGAAGGGCTGGCTTCCATACAAGTTGCATCTAGGTGTTAAAGGCAATCTTCCACCTTTAAAACACTGACAGATCCTGGAATACCCTCAACTACTGGAAGCCACTAAGATTAGCGAAGGCAGCTTGAATAATCATAAAGGTTTGTGAGGCCGCCAAGAGCTAGGTCTGGGCTGAGCCATTGAGTTTATGTCGGAGAGAAGACCACTCCATCAAGACTGGGAGAGTTGTGGCTGTTTAATGCACAGAAATCAACACTGAGATTCAGGGAAAAGGAAGAAACAAAGGAATATGTTCCAAACATGAGAACAAGATAAAACTCCAGAAACAGAATTTCATGACTATAAGTGATTTACCTGATAAAGAATTCAAAATAACAGCCATAAAGAGATGCCCAATAAGGTCAGGAGAACAATGCATGGACAAAGTAGGAATTTCAACTGAGAGACAGAAAATCATAGAGCTGAATAATATAATAACTGACTGTCCCACATTACTTGAAAAATCTCTTATATGTTTACTTCCTGTCTTTCTTTAGCTCTTCTCACTGAAAAGAAATTGCTTTGCTGGCATTGATAGTGTCTTACAGGTAGCTGGGCCTTTTCTGTATATGATGTTTCATGCCTACCCCTCTGGTTCTCCCAAACAGATACCTCCTTGGAGAGAAAAAGCAATATTTTATTGCAGGGAAAAAATCCATGAATTCAATCTCTTCTTAGTTGGTCCCTGATTAGAAGGAAAAATAAGGGAAATTCTTAGGCCATCTGTATAATTCAGTGTCTGGAAAGATATTTGGCTCATGGGTTTGATAACTTTCAATAAATAAAATCCTGTGGCCCTGGCCGGTTTGGTTCAGTGGGTAGAGTGTCGGCCTGTGGACTGAAGGGTCCCGGGTTCGATTCTGGTCAAAGGCATGTACCTTGGTTGCGGGCACATCCCCAGTGGGGGGTGTGCAGGAGGCGGCTGATCGATGTTTCTCTCTCTACTGACGTTTCTAACTCTCTATTCCTCTCTGTAAAAAATCAATAAAATATATTTTAAAAAATACAAATAAATTTAAAAAAATCCTGTGGACATAAGAAAAATCCAAACCTATAGAGGATTTTTATAAAAGTTTATTTGAGCCAAGCTGCCTACATAGGCCAGGGACCAAGATCTCAAATGTTCTGGAGAACGACGTTTAAAAAAAAATCTTTATTGTTGAAGGAATTACATATTTCCCTTTTCCCCCCCTATTGACTCCTCCTAACTCTCTCCCCCCAAGGCCTTCACCACACTATTGTCTGTGTCCATGGGCTATGGATATATGCATACAAGTTTTGCAGTTTCTTTTATGCATTTGAAATTGTATAAATGTAATGAAGATGACATGGAGGTAGGAGAAAGCAGGGTGGGGATCAGATTACGAAGTAGGTAAGATTATGTGCTTTCTTCAGGAGTCTAAAAGGGTTGTCACATATCAGAAAAAGGGGTGTGAAAGGCGGCATTTCAAAGGTGTATTTACCTAGATGGACAAAGCTTGCTTAAGGCAACAGTAATCCTTTTACTTTAAAGATGTTATATGCCTGGGGAATGACTTACGCACCATGACCTGCCCAGTTAGGAATTATGATCAAAACACCCTGTGAGGTTACTTTCCATAGAACCCGTTTTTCATCTATAACCCAAATTAGGGGGGAAAAAAGTATGGTATGAACAAAAGAAAATAAATGATACTTCAAAAGCCAAAAGTTTTCTTCCAAATAAAGAAATGTTGAAGAAATTCATTTTGAAGAAGTACTATGTTATAAACTGTTTAAATCCAAGAGTATTCAGTATTGACTTTCAGTGTTCTCTTTTAATCAAATTTATAGTTCTTGAAAACAGACTAGTCTTTATAAAATAAGCAAATGTATACTATATTTTAAAGTAATGTTTTCTTTTAATGTAAATCAAAAATAGCTTAAGTTTATTTTTTCTTCAATAATTGTATGCATGCGAATTCAATCAGTAATTCAACTCTGGTACAGAACATATGTGGTTTCCTTTCTTGCAAGCATTGAGTTTCATTTTCCTTTCATTTTTCTCAGCCTGTCTTAGAAATAAAGCTTCGAAAACTTAACTTTTAATTACCAGTGTAAATGGAGTGGCACTAAGGAAGTGAAAAGAAGTTGGAAATAATTAAACTAAAATCATCTGTTATAAGTGAATGTGCCATGGTTTCCAAAGTCTGAGTGATGTGGCTAAGACCAGTGACACATGGAGTCATTAAGAAGACATCTTGCCCTGACCGGTTTGGCTCAGTGGATAGAGCTTCGGCCTGCGGACTGAAAGGTCCCAGGTTTGATTCCGGTCAAGGGCATGTACCTTGGTTGCAGGCACATCCCCAGTAGGAGGTGTGCAGGAGGCAGCTGATCGATGTTTCTAACTCTCTATCTCTCTCCCTTCCTCTCTGTAAAAAATCAATAAAATATATATATAAAAAAGAAGAAGACATCTTAACATTTGTGAAAATAACAGCTTCCAGAATCTTCTCAGTTCCCAGCACAGACATTTAGTGCTTTTATTTACACTTAAATGTTTCAAGAGGTATCTGAAATAACCCTTAAGGAGCACATAATATGGTCTATTAAAGTTCTTTTGCCTTTCCGGCTGAATGTCCTAATAAGAATTTATTGTTATGATAAAAATAATTCTTCTCTGCACTTGTACTTGAGTGTTATCAGATACCACACACCCAACACATGTTACCTGGAGGAAAAAGAGGACCATAATTCCCTGTGCTTATATGCTGAGTTTATATATAAAGTCTGTATATAAAAGCAATAGCTTATATATAAAGTAAAATTATATAATGGGAAAATTTTGGCTCTGGACACTGTTTTCTACTTTTTCAGAAATTCCCTCCTTCCTACTAGTTCCTCTTCTATGCATCCTAGGTTTATACTAGGTCTTATTATGGTCTTGTAATAGGGTCCTTGGTAAGTAATCTAGATGTGGCTAACTTTGACTTTGGTGGTACATTTGTTTCTCAAAAGGTCTTAGCTTATATATCACTAGGGGCCCGGTGCACAAAATTCGTGTGTGTGGGGGGGTGTCCCTCAGCCCAACCTGCACCCTCTCTAATCCGGAGCTCTCAGGGGATGCCCTACTGATGGCTTGGGCCCACTCCCCATGGTTCTCTGCTCTCTGCGGGGCCTGCCTGCTCCACACCACAGCAATGGGCAAGCAGGCCCTGCTGGGTGCGCCTGCAGGCCAAAGCGCCCAGGTCGCCATGGCAACAGCCAAACAGGCCCTGCTGGGTGCTGCCTGCGGGCGCACTTGCCTGCTGGGCTCACATTGCCGGGGTGACACCACCAGCGTTCTGCCCCGCCACTACGGGTGCCACCATCTTTGTCACAGAGTGATGGTTAATTTGCATATTACTCTTTTATTAGATAGGATTGCTACAGAGCTTGGTCTCATTGTAAAATGTCTTAGATTTGTTCATACTAAAAACAGGATGAATGGCTTTACATTTTACCATTTAAAGAATCCAGTTTTATTATTATATGCATTTTTATTATTCCTAGAAATCCAGCAAATATGATAATAGAATTTCAGTTACACTGTTGAATGTATTTGGAGAAGTAGCACTTCATCATGTTTTTAAAATTATACCACATTAAATAACTGTTTATCCCATTTGCCTTTAGAGTTGACCCTGCTTAAAAGTCATATTCTAGCTCTGCTGTTGTATCAAATAATTTGGCTACTGTCTGTTCACTTAAATTAAGGGAAGGATGGGAAAGAAGATATTGTAAGTGACTCAAATAATAGGTTAAATGTGTAGTAATTGTTTCCAACTTAGTAGTTTGTTCAGGTAGGAAAAAAATGTCATTTTTCTTAAATCTTCATGACATTGAAGTTTGTGTAAGTGAACACACACATGAACGTGCATATACACTAGTGTTCAAGCTGATGGAGATGAGTGGTGTGGTGGTTTTAAAATCACATGAAACATTCAATTGATTTGTGTTCCTAGTAATACTGGGATAAGAGATACTGGCTTCACATTTGACAAGATTCTCTTCCCTGTACCCCCTCATCCAGCAGCCCATCAGAAGACCAGGTACTCTGTGGGATGCATCTCCAAGAATAGCTGACAGGGTATGTGCTCCAAGGCTGAGAGCTACCTGAATGATAAGGGAATCACAATCAAGCAATCATATGCATGGAAACTATCAACAGGGATGGCATTCATTCCATAGCTAAATAGAAAAAAAAAATCCAACACTATTCTCATCTGTCAGAATGGTAATTATGAGCAGGCTGGTAATTGTTGGAATCAAAATCATAAATATTCACACCATCCAAAAAAAGCAGATCATAGAAATTTTAAAAGAGAAAAATCTTATATTAATATAGTACACAATTTAAAATTACTGGTTAAGTTCTAATTTCCTTAGAGGTAGTGTCAGTTTGCTATGAAAAAATTATACATATAATATACTATATATATATATATATATATATATATATATATATACTATATATATATATAGTATTTATTGAGTGCCACAGAATGTCTGGTACAGTTTTTCTTGGGCACTGTGTGCATGTATTAACCCTTGTAATATTTTCAAAAATATCCCCTTTTTTCATATGAAAAAATTAGGATAAAGACAAGGTAAATGACTTATTCAAGAAGCTAGAATGAGTAACTTACAAAAGCAGAATCTGAGCCCAGGCAGACTGACTTTGTAATCTTCTTCCTACTCATAGTATGTGAATTTATTCTCTCTCTCTCGAGAGAGAGAGAGAGAGAGAGAGAGGAAAGGAGAGAGAGAGAGAGAGAATGATTTGTTGTTCCACTTATTTATGCATTCATTGCTTCAATAAGTCTTGATTAATTTATCAAAAATAAAAACAATCCTTTAAACAGACATACAATTTTTAACTACTGTCGAATCCAAAGTCAAAAGATAATAAAACGAGATTAGGTTTAGCTTATTTTTGATATCATTTAATCAGAGTAGGCTTCTTTCTCTGTGTATGTCTCCCTTTGCCTTAAGTATATAGTTGAAAGCCACATTTATTGTATGAATACTTATCATTTATGTTATTTATACATAACATAGTTTTAAATTTCCATTTGTTGTAAAGCAATATGTTTATGTAGAAACTGACTTGATGACAGATAATTTGGGGCTGTAGGGAACTCTTAAATATCCAGCAGTTTGCATCTGTATTAGACTTTAACTTGGTGAGAAAATAATGATGGTATTGAGAAAACCCATACATGGCAAATATGATATTTACATCAAAATAGCATATGCACAGGCACCAAATTCCACTGTCAATAAAATGGTTAGTGTCAAGAGTTTCTAACATCTTGGTGGATGTTTAACTACATAGACATGCCATAAAATGAGAGAGATAAAAAAATAAGGTCTTCACAGGGTAAGGTTACCTAGAAAGAAGACAAAACTTCAGGGAGAAAGACACTCTCCTTTTGCCAATTTCTACTTGTTATATTTTTCAAGCCAGGCATCCTGCTCATTTTTTGAAACGGTTAGAACATGAGCTCTAATATGCTTTAAAACCAGGCAGCTTGAACTGAAGTGAACATCAATGGACTAGGTCTTCCCCGCCCCCTCTGGCTCATATGGAAAGGATAATGGGCTGCCCATTTCTTTGTCTGTTTGGCTGCACTGGTACACTCAGTGGGTGTGCTTTTGGATGAGTTTTAGAACATATTCAAACTCCATCCCTGCAGAGAGATCATCATCCAATCCTGCATGTGTTGTTTCTTGTTTACTCTCCAGGTCTACTGGCAAATGCCTAACTTGGCTACTATATTCACCAAGAAAATATGAGGGTAGAGAAAAGCGGAAATGATTCTGGAGAGAGTAGAAACTCTGAGGACTGGAGGTGGGTTTTATAAAGAAAGAGCAGGCCAGAAGAGGTAGTTTAAGGTCTAATTGTTCAAATAACAGCTGAAGATTTTGATAAACATGAATATATTATATCACAGAATCAGCAAGGTTCTAGTTTTGATGGAGTAAAAGAATTTTAGCCCTAGCTGGTTTGGCTCAGTGGATAGAGCATCAGCCTGTGGACAAAGGGTCCCAGGTTCGATTCTGGTCAAGGTTGCGGGCTTTATCCCCAGTAGGGGATGTGCAGGAGGCAGCCAATCAATGATTCTCTCTCATCACTGATGTGTCTATCTCTCTTTCCCTCTCCCTTCCTCTCTGAAATCAATAAAGATATATTTTTTAAAAAATGTATTTCTTTAAAAAAAAAAAAAGAATTTTAGTGTGTGTCCTCATATCACATTTTTGGTTGTCGGACTATTGGATGTTTCTAGAGCAGTGGTTCTCAACCTTGGCTGCACATTAGAATCACCTGGGAATCTTTTTAAAATCCTGATTTCTGGGCCTCAGCCTCCAGAAATTCTGTTTCTTTGTTATGGGGTGGGGCCACAACATTAGTAACAAAGAACAGAATTTCTGGAGGATGAGGCCCAGAAATCAGGATTTTAAAAAGATTCCCAGGTGATTCTAATGTGCAGCTAAGGTTGAGAACCACTGTTCTAGAGGAAAGAAACAAATGGAGCATTCCAAGTGAAGTAGCAACGTAGAGTGAACTATCTATAGGTCCTTCCATATCCTGAACACACCCACTCCCCAATGTCATGCCCCATGCCCATACACAACCACACACCCAAACATATGCACATATAAATATCTATACCTACACATGCAATCATACATACATATAATTGCACATACCAAACCCATACTCACTAGTAGCAGATCTTTCCAGACTGGAATTAAAAAAAAAAATGAATGCCTGACAAATTGAGTTATTAGCTGAAGGGATGTGGAAAGAGATGAATAGAATAAAGATTCTACTACTAAATCATCAGTCCAATGTGAATTCAGTATGGTTTGGAAAATATCAACAAACGTATCACAAAGACCCATTTTTCTAAATTATGTGTTTGTATGTGTGTTCTTTAGCTAATAGCAATGTTGTTAATGAAGTGAACCAATCCTTTCTAAATATAAAATTACAGTGTTGAAATTACATATACTACTACAAGACTTGGAATCTAAGAGAACTGAAAAGGATGTCATGAATGCATAGGAACATGTTATGCTTCCCTCATGTTTTAAACCAAACACAGTATTTCTTTTCCGTAGATCTATTATTTATTCTTGATTGAGAAAGAATGATGAGAAGTTGTTTTCAGGAGACTTGGGAAGCCAGGTATCCAAAAAAAAAATGGAAATACCCTACTCCTAAACAGGTATTTTCATTTCTCCTCTGATCAAAAATTCACTTTCTAGCTCTAACCAGTTTTGCTCAGTGGATAGAGCGTTGGCCTGTGAACTGAAGGGTCCCAAGTTTGATTCCAGTCAAGGGCATGTACCTTGGTTGCAGGCACATCCCCGGTAGGGGGTGTGCAGGAGGCAACTGATTGATGTTTCTCTCTCATCAATGTTTCTAACTCTATTCCTCTCCCTTCCTCTCTGTAAAAAATCAATAAAATATATTTTTTTAAAAAATTCACTAACAGCTTGATCCTATAGCTTGACTCTTCAGAAGCTGCTAAGGATAAGACTTCTGAGCAACCTCTATAAGTTTATCCATAACCAATAGGAAAAATTAAACAACCTCATATTAGACTTGGTCAGCTTTGTTGCTTTTAAAATTCCTTGGCAAAGAAATATTAACACTACACTAATATGCATCTACACTTCTATCTGGGATTTCAACTCACAAACAGTTAAGATGTTTACAATTGAATATTAATTCTATTTCTTATTGGCTCATTAGGGCTACAGAACAGTTGGCCAATCTTTACTTCCACATATTGGTAAAAAGTCACTATGTTTTCTCTATGATCATGTGCCAAGTGGAAGTTGAAAATTCTAAGTAATAGCATATTGTTCTTCACCATTGTAAGTGTGAATTTTATTTTAAAATATTTTAATTAAATGTTTCATGTGTACATTATAGTTCAACATCTGTATAAACTACAAAATGATCACCCCCAAAAGTCTAGTTATCAGCCATCACCTAACAATTGACTCCCTTCACCTCTTTCATCTACCCTCCAATCCTCACCCTCTGGTAACTAACAGTCTGATCTGTTCTCTCTCTATATATAAGTTTGTTTTTGTTTTGTTTTCTTTGTTTAATTGTTTTTGCTCTTATATTTCACATAAGAGTAAAGACATAAGGTATTTGTCTTCCTTTTTATGACTTATCTCACTTATTATACCTTCTAAAAAGAGCTTTTACACTTTTGAATATCTTTCTTGAACTTAAAGCATTTAAGCATTCTACGGAGTTTAAAGTATTTTGGTGTGATGCTCATAAGAGATGCATTAAGTCAGTGATAATATGATTCAGTTAGTGTCATTACGGCTCTCATTAAAGGCAATAAATTCTGCACTATGACTTTGGTGTGCTTTGTATTTCTTCTAAAATGCTGTTACTTTTTTATGATCTTGTGAATAAGACATTAAAAAATACATGTTCTTAGTAGAAAATTGAAGGTAATGCATGCTAAAGAGATGTAAGTATCACTTTTAAATTACTTAACTATTTTCAGAATTTTAAATTATCTTATAAAATGGAATTTTTTTAAAGGAGCCTAAATACTCAACATGTAATGACAAGTGTTACTACCTAACATCTTAAAGTTTAAACAGATCAAAGATCTGTTTCTTCAAAAGACCTCAGATCTTGCAGCATAGGACAGAAATACTTTATATTAGGTATTATTTACCTGTTTGTTGATAATTTACTAATAATTTTGGCATAGTGATTATTAAGAAAGCAAAAAATTCAAAAATTAGTAAATAAACAAAAAGATGATTTTGTTCCCTTTCAGGTTATTACTGGTGCTTTGCTGTCTGGATCTAACAGTCTTACTAAAAGATTTAACTTAATTCTTTAGGCATATGAACTTTCCTTTGACTCACTATTTACTATTGAATAGCATATTTTGCACCTTTCTTATGGTTGATATTAACTTTTAGAACAACGATAGTAATGTAAATTATCTTTGTACAATAACAAATCAAATGAATTTTGTCCTGTAGAGATGCAAATAATTTATCCCCATTAAAAAGATAATTCCAAAAGTTACAGTTTTATTGCCCCATAGAACATTAACCAATTTTTAATTCATTTCTCAATTTTATTTCAGTGCCTATAAATAATTTTATTTCTCCTATACTCCATTGAACCAGCATATCTTCCTAACTGATCCCCTCATTAATTACTTAAATAAATCTTTGACATATTCTTATATTTTAAAGTCATATTCTTTATCTTTTGAAAGTCGTATTTTAACTTTTTACATGATATATACTTCTTCAAAGTTTATTCCTGCTATTACTTATCAGATCTTATTAGTTCCCCTTACAATTACACTCTGCTTTATTATTTATCTTCAATTATCTTCAAGATCTCAAAAAACATAATTTTCTGAACTTTTTCCTCTTAGGTTTACACCTGAACATTGGCTCCTACTACCTGTCTGTATTTTAGGATTGACAAGCTAAATATAGGGCTTATGATCAAATTTGTTAGTCTCTCTCAATATATCTTTAGGCATATGTACAAGTGTTTCAACATTTCTAGTTTACATAGGCCTTACTGCTTGTTTTCTACTATTTTGTGCTGGTTTCATTTATAGTTCTTTTTTTTTTTCTCATGTAAAGCTCTAAGTCCACTTGGAATTTATTTTAGTTTATCGTGTGAGAAGAATGTGTTCAATTGAGGTCATTTCCTTATTTATCCTAATATAAATTATGACAGCCCATCTTTTCCTCATAGTTTGAATCACATACTGTCTGACAAGAGGGAACTCAGTCAGTTAACTGCCATGATTTCATAAAGTGGCATTTTCCATACAAAAAGATCAGATCCTCCTCCTTTTACATCAGAAACCAATTCACCCAGGGACAATCAGACGCTCAGTGGTTGACTCACACTATATTGATGCATAATGTTTCAGTCATTCTGGTTTATTTGCTTAGAGAGGAAGATATATGCTTTAAGCAGACATAATGTCATAATGCTTCCTAGGGTACTTCCTACTTCTAAATCAAGATAGCCATGGCATCTGTTAGTAATCAGGAACTTACTTGATGTGAATGGAGTAGCAACAGAGAACACTGGATAGCTGGAGAGATGCTTAAGTCATGGAGAAGTCTAGATAAATAAGAATGTCTCTGCCATATAGGTGAAAACACTCTGGTGACCAATTTGATCATTTGTCCATATTCAACATTCAGCCCTAACCCCTGCTACCATTTTCTATGCCATTGAAAACCTTCACTGTATTCATTCATTCTTTAGATAAATTAATATCAGAGATTGAGGTTTAACTATTCCTGTATATCAAGCATGTCAAACTTGTGGCCCATGGGCCGCATGCCTTATTTATTTGGCCCTTGTTAGCCTTTGAGTTTGACATACTTCCTGCATATAGCTGTTCCCTCACAACTAATTTAATTAGCTGAACTCATTGAGGCCAATATTTTTCCATCAAGGTATCTTCACAGTCTGCTGTGTTCTGCTCACAGTGGAATTAGAAAATAAGGTAAACTGTTGCATTTGAAAGTGAATTTGTAAAGATGACTATGAACAATTGGATTCCATGCATCCAGGACATGGCTCATATTTCTAAATTTTTAATAAGTATTATGCATAATTGTGTTTATTCTTAGTACTTTAAAGGTTCTTCTAGCCCAGCCGTGGGCAAACTACGGTCCGCGGGCCGGATCCGGCCCGTTTGAAATGAATAAAACTAAAAAAAAAAAAGACCATACCCTTTTATGTAATGATGTTTACATTGAATTTATATTAGTTCACACAAACACTCCATCCATGCTTTTGTTCCGGCCTTCCGGTCCAGTTTAAGAACCCATTGTGGCCCTCGAGTCAAAAAGTTTGCCCACCCCTATTCTAGCCTGACCAGTGTATCTCAGTGGTTGAGCGTTGACCTATAAACCAGGAGGACACAGTTCAATTGCCAGTCCAGGCCCATAACCTGGTCATGACTTTGGCCCCAGTGGGGGGTGTGCAGGAAGCAGCCCATCAGTGATTCTTTCTCATCATTGATGTTTCTATCTCCCTCTATGAAATAAATACAAATATACATATTTTTAAAAGTTCTTTTAGCTTCCAAGATTTCAGTTCTAAACCACTGCTATCATTTATTAAATTATCTAATCATCACTATAAGTAAGGGAACAGTTTTTTCATTTTTCATAAACAATGTAAGTATCAGGTTATAACTTGTTTCAAAAGTGAGTATCTCAGGTTAAGGATGGTGAGATTTTTAGAACATACTTTTGGATAAAGACACATTTTGCAGTTCAACTGGCAAACTGTTTTTTGTTTTCATATATTCATCATTCATACTGGGCAGAATCCATGCATGGCAATGTGGTTCTGGTTAAAGTTAGGGGCCACATGTCCAAATGTCCAAGTCACATGGGAGGCTTCCGTTTCAGTTACACAGATCCAAATCAGAGTGTTGTGGTCAGATTGAATAGGGGAAACAGAATATTTATGACCAGAAATGGGAAATTGGCTTAGTGAATTCCCAACCGGCAGGTAGTTGTTGATTTTAGAGCAAAGACTGCCTAAACTAAGGAGCTCTGGGTGAAGGGAATTGCCCTGAAAGTCTATTTTCTCTGGTAGATCACTTGGCATTCTCTACAAATCTCTAGCTTCTTCTTTTGCCACTTAGTAGTACAACGTATTTTGAACACGTCAATGTTAGCAGGAAGCAGGAGCAATAATATATTGCCTAGTAAATAACTAATAATATCTCCTGTGAGTCCTTTTCTTATACAGCACAGATATAATAATCTAAAATTAGCTTCTTCAAATAGACCATCAAACCACAGAAGGAAGGCGGGGGGGGGGGGGGGGGGGGGCGATAAGAGATCAACCAAATGACTTGTATGCATGCATATAAGCATAACCAATGGACACAGACAGTAGTGGGGTGAAGGCATGTGCTGGAGGGTGGGACCAGGCAGGGAGAGGTCAATGGGGGGAAAAGGAGATATATGTAATACTTTCAACAATAAAGAATTTAAAGGAAAAATAGCTTCTTCTCTGAATCTGCAAGTGGGGCCTTGACTTACGAGTGTCCCAACTAACAAGTTTTTTGAGATACGAGCCGTCTCTCAGCCGATTTTTTTCTTTGAGTTGTGTACTTATATTTATAAAAAACCTATGGAAGTTGTTACTCCTTTGATTATTAAAAAAAACAACTTTTTTTGGAATAGAATCATGAATGAGAGTGGAAGTACGGGAAAACATTTGATCAGGAGATTGAGAGCTACCAAAAGAACAGGGACTGGATGAGTTCTCAGTTTTCGTTGAGTCCAATATGATAAGATTTCATGACTTAGGACTTCATTATTTTCTTTATAGTCGCATATTTTGTTACTAAGCTACATTTTCTTATATTTATACACACCTGACCAAAGGAGGATGAAATAAGATGTTTAGTCTCCCTATTTTCTTTTTCTACACCTATTATTGACCAAATAATTCAGTCAGGTAAAACACATGCCTTTGTTTTCAGCTGAGCTATTTTCTTCTTGATTGCTTTGGTCCTGCAGACCTAAAACAAATCTTCTCTGGTTTTCACCAATATTTTTGCTTTCCTTTTATTTGCTTCATTACATTCTTGAATTGATTTCTTTTGCCTGTTGTGTACATTCTGTTCTGATCTTTTATGTCTCAAAAACAGTTAAGTGGTTGACAACAATCAAAGAAAGAAGATAATTTATACCTATTTTCTGTGTTTCAGAGTTTACCACCAACCGTTCTCCACTGCATCAAACAGTCAAATTATTCACTTTGACATCTAGCTTAGCAATGACAGTGTTCAGGAAAATGTTGTTTTTGCTAAAGGTCTCTTGTTTGGCCTGAACAGTAAATCATGACTTAGTTTTCATGCTTATTTTGTCCTCTTGTTGGTGACAATATGAGAATAAATGTGTTTTATTTATTGAGGCTGAAGTTCAAACTCTAACAAAGGCAATATGTGGTCTAACTCGGAGTAATACCTGTCACCCATTCTAGCCCAATATTCTACCTTTAACATGAAAGTGTTCTGAAGTAAAGGCCCAAGTTACCCTGATGATTTTATCAGAAATAGTCAGGAATTAAATCAAATACCAACCTTTCAGCTGATTTTGATAATTATAAAATGTTAATTCATTTTATCAACTCAGCAACTGGTGATCTACTATAGGGCTCTATCCACTGAGCAAAACTGGCTAGGGTTCAATCTTTATTATTCAGCTCCAGCTGACTGTTTCTGAATGGGAATGCAAACCTGGTATGAAAAATCATCAGGTTTTTTTAAAGAATCAAGAAATTTAATTTTTAGAGGAAATTTCCAAAATCTTAAAACATTTTGTAACCAAGTATTTGGTGAATCAATTGGCCAACAGACTGATGATTAGCAACAGCTCTTTTATCAGTAAGAAGAGTGCTTCCAATGACTCCATTTTAGCATCTAAATGTTAACTTGTATAGTAGACACAGGGAGAAGATATTTATACCTATTTTATTTTATTTTATTTAATAACAATAAAATAAATAGGAATTATTCGTAAAACCCATCTTCTGAAAGGCCAAATTATGTTATCCCTGGTGAACCAATTCTAAAGGCATTCTAGTTTATCTAAATCACCCAAAAGAATAGTAGTAACAACAGTTCTGTAATTCCTTCCCTCTTGCTCTCCTTGGGAACACCACTATCCTAATTACCACTTTTAACACATTAACATCCTTCCTCACTGCCCCACAAGAGAATACTAGAAGACAGGAACCCAAAGAACTATCAAGTTACATTTTTATAAGAACACACAGTTTTTTGTTACCTTGACAAATTTTAATCATGAAAGCAAGGGAGTTTATATTGGATATCAGTGAAATCTCAGGTCAAAGTCGTAAAAGTCTACCTCCATAAAAGGGATGGGAAGAATTAAAAAAAAAATATTTGAAAGAGCAATGTTAAATTTATTAATCTTTTTTTTAAAATATATTTTATTGATTTTTTACAGAGAGGAAGGGAGAGAGATAGATAGTTAGAAACATCGATGGGAGAGAAACATCGACCAGCTGCCTCCTGCACATCTCCCACGGGGGATGTGCCCGCAACCCGGGTACATGCCCTTGACCGGAATCGAACCCGGGACCTTTCAGTCTGCAGGCCGACGCTCTATCCACTGAGCCAAACCGGTTTTGGCAAATTTATTAATCTTATTGCATTACCTCGGTAGAAGAAAATTACCTTGACAAAGTCTTAGTAGTGTCCCAGAAGAAACATCCGGGAAGGATATTTCTAAAACTTTAGATGCTGAGGTTGGCGATTTTTAAAAAGATGTTTCAAGATGAAGAATTGGTTAGGATTGCATAATTTATAACATAGTAACTTTGGATTAGTTGATACAGTGAACAAGTGTCTTGAAGCAATTCTTGATAAGCAACCAATTAGTCTTAAGTAAGCTATTTCAGTTGTTTTGCAGCCTTATCATTCAGTAGCATGTACTTCCTGGGTCAAGCAGCTAAGGTGATTTTGCTTATCCTCATATTATTTAACATATATAGTAAAGTATGCCAAGTCCAAGTATTGTCCAGCATAGAGACAGGAAATTATATTGACTTCAGTTTTCAAGTTGTACAGTTAGAAAGGTAAACTTTGATTTTGAGCTGGGAATTTTCTTCCTACAAATTCTCTAAGATTAAGCATTTTTCCTGAGGACTAAGCTATTATATCTATTGACTGAATCTTTGGACAATTTTTATTCCTGTTATTGCATTATTTAATAATTTTATGGTAAATTATATATTAAAAAGTCAAACTATTGAACCATTTGCTCAATGTGAATAAATAAACCTGGATGTGAGGAAAGAGCATGTCATGGTATAACTGTCTGGCACTAAGCATTTACAAAAAATTAAAGAAACCATAACTTATGATAAATTACTATATCTAAGTGAGAAGAAGAAGAAGGACTTGCCCCACTTGATATTCCAATGTTTATCGGATATTATTTCCATGCTTATTCATTTTCTAGTCTGGCTAAGGAAGTGGAACTGAACTAAGTAAATAAATATCCATTCCCCCAAACATTTCTTTTCTGCAAGGGTTAACCTAGTTTTCTGTGATTTCAACCTAGTTATTCATGCTCTTTTTTGTAATTCTCACAGCAAAATATCCTTGTATTCTCAACAGCTTTATAAAAAAGCTTTTATCTGCTACTTGGTAAACACTTGATGTTTATATACAGAACAGTAGTTGATGGTCTTATTGTGCCGACAATGCTGTAATTCACTTCAGAGTTTTCGGCTGACTTTATAAATAACAAGAACACCTTTTGAGTGCTTTATTACTGGCTTTAAAATCCTAAAGCTGAATTTAGAATGCTAGAATATTTACTGTATAGACACAACTTTTCCCCCCAAATGTGAGGATTAACATGTCATGTAAGATACATGCAAGTTGTCATTCAAGTATACTATACTTAAATATTTGTACTAAAATGAATAAGGAATTTCTAATGTAAATTTTAGATGTCACATTTTTGTGGCTTGAAAAGAGGAACTATGAAGAAATTTATCTTTTTAATATTTTAAAATATAATTTCGGTTGCAAATGATGGAAATTTAATTCCAAAGTGAGGATCATTTACGACATCACTGAGAAGAATGGTGAGGCCACTAGACTTCAGGGACCAGTGAAAATGGGCTTGATTCTTCCAGAACTCTCATTCCACTCTCAGGTTTGCACTTATCTTTTTATTAGTTTATTGCATTACTGAGCAGTTTCATCTCATGGTGGGAAATACAGTCATCAAAAGCTCTTGAGCTTCATACTTCATAGCTTCCACTACCATTATTTTTTTTTCTTGTTTCCAGTTAGAAAAAAAAAAAAAGACTCACATAGATTGCTTTGATCAAGAACTCTCCCCAGGCCCAATTATCTGTGGCCGGAAATAGACACACACAATGCATTTGCAGCTCCCAATATGACAATATGGATATGAGTGGGTGGAGGGTAATTTTCAGAGCAGAAACAGATGCTGAGTCAATAATAGCAGAGTTTTGATTGTTTTCATCTCATCTGAAAAACGTAATAAATAAGGATTTTTCTCTGAAGCCTATTTTAATTATATAGTATTGGTTACAATAACAGAAAAGTTGATTCAAACTGGCTTAAAAATATAGGTAGAGATAAATATAAATAAAACATACATGAAGAACTCAGAAATAGTGCTATCATGATGTAAAACTCTATAGTGCTAGCCTCATTCAGAGGCGGGCTATGCTTGTGACCAGATTACTATTAGTTCTTGGACAGAGATATCTTTGTATTAGTATTCCACTAAAAATTCTGCCATTCACTCTTTTTTTTAAAAGAATCTTTATTGTTGAAAGTGTTACATATGCCCCTTTTTACCCCCATGAACCCCCCTCCAGACCACCTCTGCCCCCCAGGCCTTCACCACTCTATTGTCTGTGTCCATGGATTATGCATATATGCATGCAAGGTCTTTGGTTAATTACCTCACACTCACCCACCCTCCTTCCCTCCAAGATTCTGCACTCTCTTCCATGCTATTCACTCTTATTGGAACAGCTTCATGTCACAGTCGGCCAGGACATTGGAATACTCTTAATTGGTATGTTATCTACTGTTGGAATTTGGAAAGGAGCCAAATGGAGAACTAACTTAAGTTGGGGGCTACTGGGAATCAGGAAGTGAAGGGATGCTCGCTGGGAATCTGTCACACATCCACCCCTCCATTTTTATTTTTTAATTATTTTATTGCTATTTAAATGTAAGATAAAATTTATGTAAAGTCATGGCTATTAGGACTTAAATATATCATTCACTCTTTCTTCCAGGGAAGCCGAACAGAATAAAATGCTAGTTGTTGGTCAAATGCCTCATATTTCAATAAAAATTCTTAAGGTTGAATTAGAAATTAGGTTAGATTTGAGTCTGTATAATTCCTATTCTTTTTTTCCCATTCTAAATTATTGGCAAGACATACTATGGTAAGCTCTGAGAGAGAATGGGAGAAATATGACCAGTTTTTTCTAGAGAGATTCCAACTCATTTCACTAGAGGCATGAGGAGAGCCAACCTGTCTCAGGCAGCCAAAGGAAGACCAAAGAGACTCAGAAAGAGAACGTGCAGTGACTTGCCCATTTATGCTGATCAAGAACTAACCAACCACATTATCCCCTCCCTTGGGGAAGACTTCAAAAGGAAATGAGAAGAGAAGCAAAATCTCATTACTCCCCTGCATAAGGGGGGAAGGCAGACAATTTCTAGGTTCAAGATTTCAGTGAGGAAAGAGGCAATATTTCCACAAATTATAATTCTGTCCCCATGTCTTTAAGTAATGGATTTCATGTTAGGTAGGAGACCATAATTATATATATTTCTCTTTTATCCCCTATAAGTGGTACATGTCTACATTTACCTTGAATTTATCAGTGACTGATTTAGAACATGGGGGAAAGGAAAGGGAGAGAACAAAAGATAAATGATTGAGTTTACTGAAATGCGACCTTTGCTGGGTTTAGAGTGGGGAAACCGAAAACAGGCAGAAGCAAATTTGTCAACCAGTTTATTTGCTGTATTGATTATGTGATGATGAACATGTGTACATTTTCATTACAAACAGTTAGTTATTCCTAAGGCTTGGGAGTTTATTGATCCGTTTGAGAGTGAAAACTTTAGTTAGCAGACTTTAAGTTTCTTTCTTCCTTCCTTTTTTTTTTTTTTTTGTCTTTCTTAGAAGTAATCCATCAATAAGACCCATTTATATGTGCAAGTGCAATGGGATTTTGATTCTTGCTAAAGAAATGAACAGAGAATAAAACCATGACCCGAGTTCTGAAAATACAATTCCTTTTCACCCCTTCTGTCATTTTTTAATAGGTCTGATTGATTGGTGGATTGATTTATAAACAGCCATCACTGATTGCCAGGGGCAAGAGAATAGTCTCTCTCAGGCCAGTAAGCAGTCCTTGTGTATGCCAGAATGGATCCCTGGAGATTATAAAAGCAGATTTTTTCCAACTTCTTCCTTAAGAGAATTTCTTGATCTTATTATGTCCTACACTATTTCATCTTAATGATCTCTAGTAGAAATGAGGAAGCAAGAACCCTTTGTCTTGTCACCAGGACACTGTGTGGCCTTCCTAGGTTTTGCCACTTGCCTAGATTAAGTGCTAGGGCCAAAACCATTAAAAGGAAAAGGCAGACTGATCAGTAATTTAAATGTCCAAAGGTTGGTTACGCATGGAGGGCCAGGCAGCAGTTGGTTTGAGCTGCATTATGTCCACTTTAAAATGGAACAGAAGGTCATCAGCAGATGTCAGAATAATTATTGCCAAGATCAGTTCTCACACAATATTTCTGGACCTGCTTTGTGGTCCACTCACCTCACCATGCTGCTTTCTGGGTTCCAAGTGAAACTCCACTGACTAAGAATAATACTTCTCTTCTTACTATTTCGTCGGGAAATATGTTACTGGTCTGTCCAATCAGACTCTGTTTTTATAGGTAAACCTTACAAGATCTGTCATGCAAGCTTCAATTAGTTATTCTCAGAAAAATTGATTTGTGCACATGATTGGACTTAGGTTTCAACTATTTCAATGTAGAGTCCATCACATCTAAAGCTAGTTGATATCAACAAGTTAAAGAAAAAATTACAATTTAACTTTTAGGGAAAGGAATATCAACGGTCTCTGTGTTAACCTTCTCTTTTATAAGTGAAAAGGGAAATAAGGTTGTAGGATTTGATTTCGAACAAGATTCCACATCTTGTCACCTCAGTTAAACAATTTAAAAGATTTCCTGCTTAAGTTTTCCTTCACTCTATTCTCTTTCATAAGTAGATATGTTAGTCACTTAACATGTAGTAATAATTCTAATTATCATGTGTATTCTGAAAATGTAAATCTCATTACTTGATCATCACAGTACATCTAGGTACCTTTCTATTAAGAAGAGTCTGTCTATTCAGCTACATACAGTTACGTTTGGATATTATTAAATATTAATAGTTATATAGAAGTCTAATTTTAAAATAGAATTGGAAATTAATGCTGACAGAAAGTTAGTATCTGCTAACGCCCCTCTGATCACTGCTCAAGTGTATTAATGGATGATGACAGTGAATAGATACATGTTTGCATAACAGCATTTTTTTCTTTTTATCTCTAGTTGGCTGTGTCAGAAAGCATATGGTAAACCAAAATATCTTCAGATTTGGGTTTCATTTGTCGAACTTAGCATATAATTAATTAGATGGTTTGAAAGTATTTATGACCTATGTATCCCCGCCACTTTAAGCTGGGCTGGGCCAGTGGCTTGTTTGAACTACTAGGGTATGGAGAAGACAACACTTTTCAGGTTTTGGGTATAAGACAAAAGAAGGCCTGGAAGCTTTCACTTTTTCACTTGGATACTCTACTGGTGATACAAATTGGGGAGAGACTCCATGGGAAATAGAGGCCCTGAGATTTAAAAGGAAAGAGGAAGAAGCTTAGCTATTGAGAGACTCAGCAGAGCTCAGCCCCTAATCAAACTATCAGCTGAATGCAGCCACAGGAAAAACCACTAGCAAGGAGAGGTGAAGAAATAAAGTACAAATACATTGGCTGTCATTTGAAAGTCAATGCTGTTGTGAAGGACAGAAAGAGCTGTATTCAATGATAAATAATTAGAACAAACAGGAATGGCAAAAACTGAAATCGCCACTCCCTATCCCTACCCCCATCCATTTAGTGTCTGCCTTTAGACCTTTGAGGTTTAGTGTGGGCAGCTAGTGACTCTGGTGTTCATCTGCTTAGAGTATAAAATGATGAGACAAGTTAATTGGACAAAGCGGGATCAGGATTCTCACTGAATCAAGTGTGTAGATTATACTAGTATGTGGACAGTGTTTCCTCTCATGAGACCCCTCAAAAAGTCCCGTCCATATTTCATGAAATATTTACTCTGTTGGCTTGGGAAGGGAAGAAATTATGGACAAACAGAATGTTATAAATGTCTAGCTCTTAAAATCATTGTCAGTTTCTCTCTATATATATCTCTCTCTCTCTCTCCACCTCTCTTTCTCTCTCTGAGTTAATCTTGAAAGGGACATTATCTATAGAATTTCCTAAAATTATGACTTCCAGTTGTCTTAGTTTAATTGCTTTACCACAGGTCCACCCAGGGACAGTAATTTTGTGTGTGTGTGTGTGTGTGTGTGTGTGAAATTGTACACAAGTTGCCGACGCCAAAATGACTTTATAAAATGATCTTTGGATGGATATTGGATACAGCATATTAGATGTTTTGGTCTGAAACGATTCAGGCTAATTTTACTATTTTAACCCCAAATTAGTAAATTTTGTTGAAATATTAAGGGCTCTTGCTATATTAATTTATTTAAGTATTATTTCAACATATATTAAGGACACTCTGGTTCTCATTATACTAAGTGTAAAACTAACTTTTTAGAAGACTAATGAATAAGATTAATGCTACACATATAACGAGGTCTCATTATTTTAAAAAATACCACAGAAAATACTTTATTTTCAAAGTATCAGACTAGAAGTAAAATACCAATTAAGTGTTTTTCAAAGTTTACTATATGAAAACACCCGGGATAATTCTTTAAAATGTGTAGCACTAGGCCACACTTCTAGTTTTTGATGAGCAACATGTACCATTATAGAATTTTATTTCAACATGTTTCAAGTCTATTTATTAGTAGTGAATACACTTTGTCAGTGAATTAGTAAGGAGAGTTGAGATGTGGTGTGCATACATATTATTATAGAATTCTTGTGGCACTTGCTCCGTAAGAAATCTGGTTGCTATAAAATATTGTCAGGGCTCTTCTCACGAGTATACTAGTATTTGCAACTTCTAAATTTGGGGCTTCAATGCCTTGTTTTCATGGCATCATGAAAGTTGACTAGAGTTGGCAGTACTTTCAATTGCTATTTTCCTGTTCTAAAAAGACACATAATTGCCACATTTCTTTTATTTAGCATATTAAAACACACTGCGGACCAGTAGTTTTATTGCTAGCTTTACCCAGTGGCCAGATAAGTTTCTATTGAACGAGTACAAAAGACGTTTTGCATAAATGTTAAAGGCACGCTTTAAAATTAAATACCCATTGCATTTGAAGTTATTTATAACATGTTCTTACAAGCCAATATCTTTTTCAAGTATGATACTTTGTAAAACACTGTATAACATGAAGCGAGAATTCTCGTGATCCGTCTGCAATGTGTTAACCTCGTTGTGGGTTCTTCCTTATTCCTATAGTGTGTAGAGATATGTGTTTTCATCAACAGAAAAATTTAAGCTATAAATTTTACTAACTATATTATCTCCCTGCTATTAAAGTGGATACATAAAAAATGTTTTAAAAATTCTTAAACAGTGAAACATCACTAGTGACGTGCTCCATATGAAACTGCAGTGTCTTAAAAAGTCATCATACAACATCAAAGCAACAGTGTTAACCATATTTAGATTTTTTTTTTTACTTTATATAGGGCCATTTAGTAATATGGAATCATGTGTTAAGTATATATCCCTCATCAAGTACTTAATTAATTTATTTATATTGGTGCAAAAATGTTACTCTTAGCATTTATATTGTTACGAAATTATTTTATCATAAGATAGTGAAAATGTTTTGTTTTTTTTAAAATATATATTTTATTGATTTTACAGCGAAGAAGGGAGAAGGGAAGAGAGTTAGAAACATCGATGAGAGAGAAGCATCCATCAGCTGCCTCCTGCACACCCCCTACTGGGGATAGGCCTGCAACCAAGGTACATGCCCTTGACCGGAATCGAACCTGGGACCCTTCAGTCCCCAGGCCGATGCTCTATCCAGTGAGCCAAACCGGCTAGGGCAGTGAAGATGTTTAAACCAGCAATGTTCTGGAAGGAAACAGCACCCTTAATTTAGGTGGTTGTGGTGGAGTTCACTAAAAACCTACATCGGGAAGCTGGATATAGTCAGGCCTAGCTCTAGCAATAGCAGAAGCACTTACAATGGTTTAGGACATGGACTAGAGTGGTTATCAGAATCCAGGGAGGACAAGTCCATGGAAGTGGCCTTCTGCCAAGAGCAGAGGCTTGATAGAGGGATGGCAAATGAGGGACTCGCAGGAATAAATACCCCAATCTCACTCTCAGACTAATGTCCATCCCTAAATACTCCTCTCTTTATGCTAACCCAAACCAGAAGGCAAGGAGGCCCACTGTGTAGTCCACAATGTTAGCCTCCAAGGACAGAGAGAATTATGAGGAAGGATGGAGAGTAGATCTGGGAAAACAACTGAAAGTATCGGAGAACTACTGTCTTAATAAATTGAGCGTTCATAAAAGAAATAAAATATCATTCCATTAATATGATCATGGATTACATTGAATGTGCATTGCAGGGTTGACTTCATTGCAAAATTTAAACATTCATGTCTCTAAAAGCTGGGTATTAGTCCCATAGTAGCTGGGATACCTTTTAACTAAAGAACTCTACTAAATTTACCAGTATTTTAAAGGAGTTTCTCTCATTTTTCAAGGTCACTTTATATTGATTTTATATCTCAAAGGAATTAGCAACTCTATACTTCAGAGTTAAATGAAAATTGACCAAGGAACACCGTTATTCCTTTTTGAGTCACAGATGAAAGAATGACATTTTAAAGAGCACATTGGAGTAAACTTTCAGGAGCTATTCATTCAGGGTACTAAGGAAGGGTGGATGTGAGATGATCACAAAATACTGAGTGTGTTTGCTTACTCTGCCAATTTATTTTACAAAAGCAAAAAGAAAAACAGTATATTTTTTTTCTATAATTATGACAAACTAGTCTGTGGTTTATATTTTGTGATCCATATTTGAACAATATAAATGTTCCTAACCCTAGTGACAATTGAACTTAAATAAGTAGGCCATAACTGCTTTTATAAATATTTTAAAAGAGAAATGAAATTAAAAATAGGAACTTCAAGTTTTAGGTATGTGAATTTAAAAATGTGTACAATCAGTGGGAGTCTAAGCATTAGTCAGGGGAGTCAGGTAAAATTACCTTAGATCATAAAGGGCTGATAGGCCATCTTATAGTTAAGAAAATACTGGACTCAGTAAAAGAAATCCTCAGATTTTATTTTGTTATAAGCAAGTTATTTGCTCAGATAATATAAATATGGCATCCTTTACTTTTTTGTCATCTTAAAATGATGGATTTTGTGATAAATCCCTACCAGACTTAAAGTATTTTACTTAAAAAGTTAAAAATATTATTTTCCTGAATTAACTGCATTTTTCTCTGTTGAAAAAATTATCTACTAAACGTATGCATTCTTTAACAACTCCAAAATAGTGATATTGAGCCTTTTTTTCAGAGATGCAAACTAAAACCACAATGAGGCATCACCTCATGCCTGTCAGAATGGCTATCAATAAAGCAATAAATAAGTGCTGACAAGGAGAAAAGGAAGCCCTCTCGCACTGTTGGTGGGAATGCAGACTGGTGCAGCCACTAGGGAAAACAGTATGGAGTTTCCTCAAAAAAATTTAAGTGAAACTACCTTTTGACCTAGTGATCCCAGTGATCTGGGAATTTATCCAAAGAAACCTAAAACATAATTTGAAAGAATACATGCACCCCTGTGTTCATTGCAGCATTGTTTACAATAGCCAAGATCTGAAAACAGCCCAAGTGCCCATCACTAGATGAGTGGTTAAAAAAAAACCTTCGGTATATTTACAGAATGGAATACTATGTGACTATAAAAAAGGAAATCTTATCTTTTGTGACAGCATGGATGGACCTGCAGAGTATTGTGCTAAGTGATATAAGTCAGTCAGAGAAAGACAAGTATCACATGATATCACATATATGTGGAAACTAATCAACAAAATAAATTGACAAACAAAATAGAAACAGAGGTATGGATACATGAAACAGATTGACAGCTATCAGAGGGGAGGGGAACTGGATGAAAGAAAGTGAAAGGATTAAGCAAAAATACACAGCTATATATCACATAGACACAGACAACATTATGGTGATAGCCCGAGAGAAAGGAGGGTGGGAGCTAGGTGGAGATGGGCAAAGGGGAGGGAAATGTGTATGGAAAGAAACTTAGGATGATGAATACACAATGCAGTGTGCATATGATATTTTTTCTTCATTGATTAAGGTATTACATTTGTGTCCTTATCCCACCATTGCCCCCCCACCCCCCACTCATGCCCTTACCTCCCTGGTGTCTGTGTCCACTGGTTAAGCTTATATACATGCAAGTCTTTTGTTGATCTCTTCCCCTTACCCCCACTCTTCCCTACCTTCCCTCTGAGGTTTGACGGTCTGATGGATGCTTCCCTGTCTCTGGATCTGTTTTTGTTCATCAGCTTATGTTGTTCATTATATTCACAAATGAGTGAGATCATGTGATATTTATCAGATAATGTTTTATTGAGTTGTACCTATACCTCAATAAATCCCATAAGAAATAAAATAAAAATTACCAAATAGCATGAGCCTTCCTCAACAAATAATGGAAGAAATTACAATGTAAATAAATTTGAACAGATAGTGAATTCAACTTATGGAACTGGGAAGGTATACCTTCTTCCTTTCAGTCCTGGTTTCTATTCCTTGGATTCTTTATGGTCTGTCTCTTACTGTTGTTGTTTTTTCTAAGAATATTATCTATTCACTGTTATATTTCTTCCAGCTCAACATGGTGAGTATATTTTCTCCTTAAAACCCTTAGTTCTCTCTGACCAGCCACATCACCATCACTTGAGAACTTGTCAGAAATACAATTTTCAACTTAGAACAATTAAGTCAGAAAATCTGAAGCAGTGTTCATTCTGTTGTTGTTGTTTTTTAAACTCTCCTAAGAATGAGCTTTTTACTCTTGTCCACTTAAATTATTGTCCATATTTTATAATTCAGTTTCGATACCATCCATTCATAACATAGCTGCTTTTACTGGAGAATCCCCAGTGCCACACACATTTCCCCAAACATAGAGCAATGAGTTAAAATCAGTATGCTTAAAACTTTATTACACTTTTGAATCATCTGCAAAGATACAAAAATATAGAAGAATATAATACATCCAGATAACTGCATACACTAATGTTTTAGGCCCCAAGAGCTCATGGTCACATGGTAAGGTAAACAGGAGGTAGATCAGGAAGTGTTGATAAGCCATGTTAAAGAGTTTGGATTTAGCCTGAAAGCTCTAGGTAAATTTTAGGTAGAGTGTCCATTGGTTAACGTCAGAGTAGTTCATATCACAGTGGTTTTGAGGTTGAGAAGAGCCAACCATAGTGACAATTGAACTTATGTTTGAGGTTTGCATGTGTAAATATGGGTGAAAGAGGCTTCCTTGACAAAGAAAAGAGTTGTTTAGATTCTTTCCTCTTCGTCTCAATCCATGGGGGAGGGTGCTGAGCTCTGAGGGCTGTTCTATGACTTATGTCCTAATACTTAAATTTAGAAGAGAGAAATTGACCCAAGAAAGGCAGAAATAGAGATAATATAATTTTGAGAGCATTGAGGGTCAGTCTGGGAAAAACAAGGTCAGTTGACACCTGAAGAATTACAAAACAATGGAAAAATACAGATTAAGACTAAAGAAGGCCCTAACCGGTTTAGCTCAGTGGATAGAGCGTCGGCCTGCGGACTCAAGGGTCCCAGGTTCGATTCCGGCCAAGGGCATGTACCTTGGTTGCGGGCACACACCCAGTAGGGAGTGTGCAGGAGGCAGCTGATCTATGTTTCTTTCTCATCAATGTTATTAACTCTCTATCCCTCTCCCTTCCTCTCTGTGAAAAATCAATAAAATATATATTTTTTAAAAAAGATTATTTATTTAAAAAAAGGACTAAAGAAGAAGCTTGAACTTGAGAGTTGGTGTGCATAAATTGAGGAGGTTCTGTATGAATTTACCTTTATTGTAGTCACCCCACCCACAATGTATGTGAATGGACCTGGCTGGCTTAGGGTACAGGATAAAGACTGAGGAAATACTTGGATAGAGGACCTGAATAAGGAAAAGATAAGACATGCATAGGGAAGAGTAAATATTTTAAAAACTGACACATTTGTGATGAGCTATACCTTGAAAAACACATGGAAAATAGTCTATATTTATAAAACTCAGAAAACAACACAATAATCATTCCTTTCAGTAAGACATATCAGAGCAGCAAGGCCAAAATAGTAATAGCCTTGCTTATTAGAGAATCTTAAAATACAAGCAGTTCTGTAACATTGGTCATGTGTTTCATAAAGAATTTAAATAGGTCAGCTGATGAAATGTTAACTCAGTTAAATATGACAAAAAACTGATAAATAATGATGATACCAGCATATTTGTTTTTCACTTTTGATTTCACAGCAGAATTTAAAAAACTGTTTTGAATATATATATATATATATATATAGAATCAGTGAGCCATGATGTGTAATAGCGTCATGATGCTTTGTGTTTCATGGTGTCTTTCAAAAGAATTTTCCATGACAGCATCATTATCTCTAATTTATAAATTAGAGGGCCCTGTACAACTGTCAAAGTGAAGAGATAGATTTTGTGACTGGGTCTGAATAGCAACTGCTTCAGTGTTTCGAAGCATAAATTCCTTCCAAGTCAATAGCTTATCCTCAATCTTATCTAAGAATCATTTTCTAGCTCTTGGGATATTCCTCATTATTTACATACTGGAAGGGGCAATGAAGCACTTCTGGATCCCTCAGCATCTACATTGGAGTGACTATTGTAAACAGAGGAGAGTTTCCTTCTCTCTGTACTTGTACTAATTAGTATAGCATCTGATATTGCTCATGCTTCTTTGAAATCACCTTTAATTCTTTATGGTCTTAGAAGTTGCAAGTGAATCCAGAAAAAATACAAGTTCATAATGATGATTATGATAATTTATAATCGGCTAGAAGCTTTAGAAATGATTACCCTATTTGGATACTACAGCAAACCAATTAAGTGTGATTGAGGTTAACATGAGGTAGCTATGTCTCAAAAAGATTAAGTAACTTGTCTAAGATCAAACAGTAAGTGGCAGAGTCAGTATTTGAACTAAAGTCTGTCAAATGCTAAAAATCCTTGCCCACTATATTAAAGAATTGACTGCACTATATAATGATTCAATCAACCAAATGTATTTGTCAAATCTTTAACTCAGTATAATAACTTATGACTTCATTTATTATAGCGCCATGTCTTATCCAATGGATCTTCTAGTATTTGGTTTGGATTATCACTTTTTCTCTCTTTAGATATGCTTCATGCTATCAAGAATATTTCTACTTATATTTGATATCAGGGGGGTAGGGGGGAGGGAGAGAAAGCTTTCTCAGAGGGCAGAATCTTTAGTAAAGTGAAATGAGGCACAATGAGCAGATGTGAAGGAATGTTTCTTCTAAAGCTTTGAACGATTAGGTGGGGCCTTGTGAGTTATGGGGAATCCATCTTCATATATCTATGGCACCTATTAAAATTTCCTGAAAGCAGAAAGGATACTAATGATTATCATCACAATATTATTATGATGTTGTCATGATATTCCCATGGAATATAACAGTGCACTCTTACTAAATGTGTTCATGAGAATATGTTCCTTAGTATCATTACCTTTGTATCTAAAAAATACTATACGTTGGCCAATCCTCTGACTTAGATTGTCTGCCCCTGTCTTATTTTCTTTCCTGAAACTTTTCCTTTATACTTTTTCATATGCAGTAATATTTTCCCTTTTACAGATTTCCCTGCTTAAAAATTTTGTTTTTTCCTCATTATCTCTCCTCTCTTCTTCAGTCATCTATCTATCTATCTATCTATCTATCTATCTATTTTTAGTTATCTCTTTTTGCTTTCTCTCTCTCTCTCTCTCTCTCTCTCTCTCTTATTGTTATAACTAAAGAACGGCTACTACAGCACAGAAAGTAGTAATTTTTTAATTAACAGACTGATGTCAGAAAGATGTGTGTATATATACAGACAGCATATTTAGTTCAAGAGTAAAATAACACCTTTATTCAATAGTTTTGAGTGTCATGTCATAAAATGTGATTAACTTGGATTTCAATAATAATAAAAATCAGAGAGAGATATTTTTATCAAGAGCAAGCAGGGTTTTATGTGGTTGAGGAACCTTATCCTCCTGAATGTCATAATTCAGAGAAACTGAAGAGGATTTCCCTGTGCATCTGAGAACCAGAAAGATGAGTGATTTCAACACTTTAATTTCCTCAGTATGTCTATCACACTTACTTAATTTTACTTAAGGCCTTTCTACCCATGGGAAATTGAAACTCTAGTGATACTGGATGATAAAAATTGATTTTTTTTCCATCAGAATTTTCAACATTTGTTCTACATTCTTAACTTGAAAAAAGTTATCTTAAAACAAGTTATCTTGATTTCCCTCAATGGAATGTAACAGTGTCCTAAGTGATTTATGGACTCATAGTATTCCTCTAAGAATAGGAAGCAGCTTATGAAAAGTATCACATATTTCTTTTAATCTTTAAGTGGAATCTATGTTTTTCATTTTTGTGTTTGTGTTTTTTTCAATTTGGATGAAAGAGATAGAAGTTTGAGATAGATAATATTGGATCATTATACTTATTGGTGAGTCATTGAATACACACACAGTTGCTGTTTTGTCCAATTGAAAATTAAATATGCCTGGCTGGTGTTGCTCAGTGATTGAGCATTGACCTAATACAAGGAGTTCACGGTTTGATTCCCAGTCAGGGCACATGCCCTGGTTGCAGGCTTGATCCCCAATAGGGGGCTTGCAAAAGGCGGCCAATCGATGATTCCCTCTTATCATTGATGTTTCTATTTCTTTATCCCTTTCCCTTCCTCTCTCTGAAAATCAATAACAACATATTTTAAAAAGAAAATTAAATATATTAAATTTTATCACTTTTGTTAGCATCTGCTATATACTCAAATTTCATTATATCACACATCTCAGAAGACACAAATATAGTTTAGCCATAGGTGACAAGTCTGAGGATATATCTATGAATAAGCATATATTTAAAGTTTAGATGTCTAACTATTTTTAGAGAAGGCCATAGGGATCTACTTACCTGGTAGCAATTTTTCTTTATAGAAGACAAAATATATTAGGTACATCAAATGATAACGAGTTCCCATAATAGAGAAGCAACAATTTAAAATATAATAGAATGGAATACATTAATTGTCTTACTACTAAGGAAATTGTACACCGAGCCCCCAAAGAAAGGAAATTATAATTCTGAGATGACTTGTATCACATCTCTAAGATACTTGAAACATATGCTAATGCATTTTATAACTTACGTATCAGAGTGGAGTCTGAAAGAGATTTTTCTCATTTTATGGAGGGAGACATCAGTAGTCCAGTGACAACAAAAGAGAAGAGGTTGGATGCAAAGGACAGTGTTAAGAGCTAAAGGCGAGTCCAACCTAAAGCAGTTCAGCTGCCATGCCACATGGCTACCCACAGAAGAAATATGAAGAACAGAAAAACACAGTCCCCTACTTCATAAGCATGGATGGAGAAAGAGTGGTAAATAGTGACCTCACTGACACTTAGAACTGAGGAGGCCACAAGCAGTTTCAGAGGCAGAAGAGAATAGTAATTTGTTCACAGTGGCCCTAAACTATAGTGCCCATTAAAGAAATTTTGCTCTGAAAGGAGCATGGAAAATGGGCAGTAGCTGGACTGGGATTTAAGGAGAAGAGAGTTTTTTTAACACGGTGGGAAATTTTTTTAACAAGTTACGTTTGTGTTTTTAAGTTATTTTGATGGGAAAATTAGTAGAAAGAGGAAACATAATGGTGAAAGGGAGAGGCCAAAGGGTTGCAACCTAGTACACAAATACAGAATAGGCTTTGTGCTTCTGCACAATTCATTGGTTCTTTCAGGAAAGAAAGAGCATAGGATTCAGGTATGAGAGGACCTCAGGAACGTCTAAAGCAAAGTGAGAGGATTGTTTTCATTCACGCATTCTTTCATTCATTTAAGTAAAAAATACTAAGCACTATTCTAGGTGTTGAGTATATAACAGTGAGCACGTTTGATAAAACTGGCATAGACTGAGAAAAAGGCTTCACAGAATATCATGCTATTTAATGAAAAAAATAAGTTATGAAGCTTTTACCAAGGGCTAACATTGTTTAAAAAGTGAGGCAAAAAATGCATAAAAAAGAAGTAAAAACTTCATAGATAAAGCAAGAGTTTACTATTGAAATTTGCCTGTACTTTTATATCGTTAAGACTTACTAGTCATCACACCTTAAAAGAAAAAGATATTACAGTAACCTCATAGGTAGCTGTGTAAATGCAAATGGTGGTGCTAAATGCGTCAGGACTCTTTTAGGGAACCAGCCTAGCTGAACATGTGGTGGGGACTGAGGGCAACAATGAGAAGTAGCAACTAATGACTAAGAGCTGCAACAAAAGCCAAATCACTCCATGCAGCTAGACATGTAAGTTTGAAAGGACATCGTGTCTGATACTCTGTCCCATACATTATTCACCAACGATATGATCCTCAGGCTCCGGCATCCCGGAACTTATTTTAATTTGTTTATTCACATTTCCTCTGGAAACTGAATTTTCTTTTTAAATAGAGAACAGTTGGAACGTTATAGTTTTTTATTCCTTATATTAAGAATACTTTTCGGAACACAAGGCAGCAATACTTTTGTTAGGGTTATTTTGTTCTTTTTTAGCCATCTTCTCTCCTGCCACCATAGTTTCACAATAGAGTCAACTTGTCGAACACCTTCGTCTTCCTATCTCATGTGGGCATAAGACTGTGCATTCATTAGGATAACTAAAGTGTTTGTTTCAGAGTGGAATCTCTCCAAGAAATGGCCTGAATAGTTCCATTCCCTTCTCCCTACCCTGCGCCGCCCCCCTCCCCCCAAACCACCTGGCAGAATTGGTGGAAATGAGAGCTACTTTCAATTCCCTGCCCCTTGTATAGAAAATTTAGATCTGTTCACGGGTCATTGAGTATGTGACAAAATTTCCTTTGTGCCAATTCAACTTTGATCCTTGAGAAAACCTGTCTGTATACTTCATCTACATGGGTTACATCTTTTTAATCATTTGGATTCTGCTATAATAGTACTGATAGTGGTTGAGACAGCTTCGCTCCTAATTCTATCCAATTTAGATTGAAATAAAATATCTTAAGGTTTGCAACTCATCAATTCTGTGTTTTGGGTTCACTTAATATGTAGACATCCTCACTAAACAACTTTACAACAATCTGTGGTGAAAGAGAATCTTGACCAAGAGAAGAGTTGGATCTTCATTAAAGAATATGGAAGGGCCAGCACACTTTGACTTTGCTATAACAATTCACTAAGCAATTGCTAAGGATGTACTCTTAAATTTAATTATAAGCCTTGGATATAATTCTTCTTAACACTAGCCTCTATCATCAATGTTAACAAATTGCATCCTAATATTTACTCACAGCATCACTTAGGAAAGGATGCAGTACTTTTTTTTCTTTATTGAATAAGAATTTTTTGACCAGTCTAGAAGATGCAAATGAATCCAGAAAAAAATAAAAGTTCATAATGATGATCATGATAATTTATAATGAGCTAGAAGCTTTAAAAATGATTACCCTATTTGGATACTACACCAAACCAATTAAGTATGATATTACATATGTGTCCTTATCCCCCCCATTGCCCCCCCCACACCCCCACTCATACCCTCACCCCCCCTGGTGTCTGTGTCCATTAGTTAGGCCCTTATGCATGCATATAAGTCCTTTGGTTGATCTCTCTCCCTTACCCCCACCCTCCCCTACCTTCTCTCTGAGGTTTGACAGTCTGATCGAGGCTTCTCTGTCTCTGGGTCTGTTTTTGTTCATCAGTTTATGTTGTTCATTATATTCCACAAATGAGTGAGATCATGTGCTATTTATCTTTCTCTGACTGGCTTATTTCACTTAGCATAATGCTCTGCAGGTCTATCCATGCTGTTGCAAATGGTAAGAACTCCTTTTTTACCACAGTGTAGTATTCCATTGTGTAGATGTACCACTGTTTTCTAATCCACTCATCTGCTGATGGGCACTTAGGCTGTTTCCAAATCTTAGCTATTGTAAATTGTGCTGCTATGAATATAGGGGTGCATATATCCTTTCTGATCAGTGTTTCTAGTTTCTTGGGATATATTCCTAGAAGTGGGATCACTGGGTCAAATGGGAGTTCCATTTTTAAGTTTTTGAGGAAACTTCATACTGTTCTCCACAGTGGCTGCACCAGTCTGCATTCCCACCAGCAGTGCACAAGGGTTCCTTTTTCTCTGCATCCTCACCAGCACTTGTCATTTATTGATTTGTTGATAATAGCCATTGTGACAGGTATGAGATGGTACCTCATTGTCATTTTGATTTGCATCTCTCGGATGATTAGTGACTTTGAGCATGTTTTCATATGTCTCTTGGCCTTCTTTATGTCCTCTTTCAAAAAGTATCTATTTAGGTCTGTTGCCCATTTTTTTTATTGGGTTGTTTATCTTCCTTTTATTAAGTTGTATGAGTTCCCTGTAAACATTGGAGATTAAACGCTTATCGGTGATAACATTGGCAAATATGTTCTCCCATGCAGTGGGCTTTCTTGTTGTTTTGTTCATGGTTTCCTTTGCTGTGCAAAGCTTTTTATTTTTATGTAGTCCCATTTGTTTATTTTCTCTTTAGTTTCCATTGCCCTAGGAGCTGTATTCATGAAGATATTGCTTCAGCATATGTCTGAGACTTTGCTGCCTGTGGATTCCTCTAATATTTTTATGGTTTCCCATCTTATGTTTAAGTCCTTTATCAATTTTGAGTTTATTTTTGTGTATGGTGTAAGTTGGTGGTCTAGTTTCATTTTTTTTTTGCATGTATCTGTCCAATTTTTCCAACACTATTTATTGGAGACTGTCTTGACTCCATTGTGTGTTCTTGCCTCCTTTGTCAAATATTAATTGAGCATAATGGTTTGGGTCGATTTCTTGGTTCTCTATTCTATTCCATTGGTTTATATGTCTGTTCTATGGCATGTTCATACACCAATAGTGACCTTACAGAAAGAGAGATTTAAAAAACAATCCCATTTACTTTATCATCACACCAAAAAAATTAAGATACCTAGGAATAAACTTAACTAAGGAGGTAAAAGACCTGTACTAGGAAAACTACAGGACACTGAAAAAAGATATAGAGGAAAACATAAACAGATGGAAGAATATACCGTGTTCATGGATTGGTAGAATCAACATCATTAAAATATCCATACTACCCAAAGCAATCTATAGATTCAATGCACTCTCCATTAAAATACCAATGGCATATTTCACAGACCTAGAACGAACTCTCCAAAAATTCATGTGGAATAATAATAATAATAATAATAATAATAATAATAAAAGGCCCTGAATAGCCGCAGCAATCCTGAGAAAGAAGAATAAAGTAGGAAGGATCTCAATACCAGATACCAGGCTGTATGACAAAGCCACTGTTCTCAAAACTGCCTGGTACTGGCACAAGGATGAAGTCCTTAATAAGCATTCATTTTAGTCTTATTTAAACAGGCAAGTAGTTTGATTGGATACTCCACATCTGGCATCAGATTCATTTAGAAAAACACCTGACAAGAAATGGAACACAGCAGCAGGAAATTCTTCTTGGTGGCAATACTAAGAGAAGGCCATACAGCAGTCCTGGGTTATTATGGCAGCTCATGCTACAGTTTGATAGAGAGTAAAGGAGACTCAGTTGGATGGGATGCGGAGCCACCTTGGTCTAAGAACCCATGTTCAAAATAAGAACCAGAGTTTACTATAGCAATCCCATAGGCATAGATATGAAGGGGTGATTGTAAGGGATTTTTCTCTATTGCAAAAGTCACTTAGAAAATACTAAGATATGGCTTCCACTAGGATTTTATATTCCTTAATAAGACTGCCGCCGAAACAGGTTTGGTTCAGTGGATAGAGCGTCGGCGTGTGGACTGAAAGGTCCCAGGTTCGATTCCGATCAAGGGCATGTACCTGTATTGCGGGCACATCCCCAGTAGGAGATGTGCAGAGGCAGCTGATCGATGTTTCTAACTCTCTATCTCTCTCTCTCCCTTCCTCTCTGTAGAAAATCAATGAAATATATTTTTTAAAAAATAAGACTGCCATTCTAGATGAAATTTTTTGATTAGGGGGTCATTTTAAATAGCCTTTTGTTGCCTGGAAATAAAAGATGGTATTCGATTTTATTAGTTTTCCAGGGAAACAAAGTTAGAAAGTTATTAGAAGGTTAAATTTATCATTTTTTTTTTTTTTTAAAAAAAGGGAAAGGAATTGTTAGCACTTCTCTGAGAGTGGTTTCCTCACTCTTTTATCAATTTTTGGTCCCAAGGTCCATCCTCAATGAACTTCTGCATGCAAATCTCTGTTTCAGAGTCTGTTTCTAGGGAACGCAGTTATTCCTGGAAGGTTTTATACTTATTATTAACGTTTTAATTTGAACAGCGAGGGTCTCTTTCTTTAGTTGAGAGTGGTAATGATATAATTTGAAGTACAGAGCTGTGAAGCAGTGAATGGGCATATTATCTCCTTTGTGGGTGAAGCTTCATATGTCATGCTTTATTTTCCTTTACTAAACTTTTTCTTCCAGGGCCCTCATTCAGTACATCTGAAATAAAGGATGGCCTATTGTACAGTCCCTTTAACTGTTTAAATGGGATAAGTCACCTTCTTACTGTTACTCATGTAAAGATTCACTATCAAGGGGTTACTTCTATACCAAGGTCATTGGTTAGAGAACATGTTTCCTAATTGCTGTTGGCACAATGGTGAGCAATGGGAGTAACTGATGAATAAGGAAGCCCAGAAACAGTGCAGGCAGGAAGAGGCTGGTATCAAAAGTGTAGCCAAGGACAATTCTGAGAATTTTATTTTTTAATGAGCAAGACGTACATTATGATCAATACAAAATATATAAAAGCATACAGATGCTCTGTATAAGCTTTCGAGAGAAATGATTGCCCCCTTTTTTGATGAATCAGACATACTAAAATAATAATCAGTTGGGCTACATTAATGCACTTATTTCAAATGTACTTGAGTAAAAATAAAAAATGCACATGACTAAAAATTTCACATAGATATCTAAAGAAGATTCTAACATAAACTCCTGAGCAAAGGAATCTGTTCTAAATGGCAGAATATACATTTCATGTATTCTTTGAAAAAAACACTTAGTGTTCATCACTTTTTGAATAACTTAAGTTTAAATGGTAACTTCTTAGCATTTTAGTGCAGCCAGTGATTCTGAAATTGATAGGTACTGAGTGATGTATGAAAAGAATGAGGCGCATTTTGAAAAATTTGACAGTGACCAAGACAATGTTCACATTTCCCTCAGCTTGACTAACATTTCACCTAGGCCCCTTCCTGACTCCAGGCATGACCTTTCCTTTCTCAGAGCAGTTATTTTCAGCCGGTGTGCCACAAGAGACACACTGGAGTGCTGCAAGGATTTTTAAAACATGCAACACCTGACGATTCAGCCAAGTGCACTGATCTCTTTTCCCTTACATTGTCAAAAAAAAAAAAAAAAATGACAACAGCCAAAATAACAATAGCCATCCTGTGTGAATGAATCCAAATTATACCCATTTTTGTCGCATTGGCAAAAAATATATATTTTTGGTGTGCTGCAGAATTATAGTAATTAGTTTATGCATATTATGAGTTGAAAATCGCTGTCTTAGAGCATTTGCTTTTGACAGTTTTCTCTCTGCTCCTTCGAGCAAATCTAAAAAGCCTCTAGCCAGTTTTACAACCTAGGACTGTCTTTCACAAGGACTCGGAGTCATCCTTTAGAAATTTAATTGTCTGGGAAGATAGAGCCCCTATCTCTCCGTCTCCGTGGAATGATAGAAGTGTAAGTTTCCTGGTTGATTTGCACCAAGTTATAAAACGACCTGCTGTCATGAAGATAGGAGGAAGTTTATGTTTCCTTCAGGGAAGGCTAATTAGCAAACACAGAAGAACTAGCCTATAAAACCCCTTTGGCCTTTGACTCAGCAAAGTTGAACTGAAATTGAGTTCTTATCTCTCTCCCCTATTGCAAGAGCCTTGAATAAAATTTTCATTGAGCGGTTAAATTTATCTAGTGCATTTTTCCTTTAACAACTGTATCGAATCATGCCTGAAAAAAAAGCATGTTGAAATATTGCAATATCAATTCTTATACAAATCAGAAAATTGGCACATCTGTGTTTTATATTTTGGGGTTAGCAATAATTATGCAACAGTTCTTACCTTGAAGACTGATTACTGGGTAGAAGATTGGAGACATACCTGAAATTAGAGCCTCATCCAAAGAGGCAAAAAGGATGTGACATCTCAATAGTCACACAGGGATCAGTGTTTAAACATGAGGACAGTGCCAGCCACAGTGACTCCCCAAATGCTGGTGAGCATAGGTTGTGAATCTATTAAAATTTCACAAAACATCTTGTGAGAACATTACAGGGTACCAACTATCTGCCTATTTTAAATTGCTTTTATTCCTACTTGCAGTATTAACTATCTTTTAAAACTAGAGTGTACAAATGGTTGAACTGAAATGTTTCATGGGTTGAAATTCATACCATGGGTTGAATTATAGAAGGGTATATTTCCTTTCTTTTATTTCAGTTAGAGAAGTTATTGATAGACTGTCAAAATCTCAAATTTTTCCTTTATAACTGCATAATTTAGCAAAATAATCTGAATTCTCTTTAATCTGTAGTCTGAACTCTACCTGATAGGTTTAATATGTCCAGTGTTTGTTCTGAAAGAGATCCTGGGGGTTTTCTTAAACTTTAGGGAATCAAAGATCCCTTGAGAGTATAATCCAGTTTTAGGTGCTCTTCCCCACCATACTACATGTCCATGAAATAGTAGGGGATTCAGATCTCCTACAATTCCCACATTTAACCCAGGAAAAGATTCCTCAGACACCTCCCTTGTGGATTGGTAAGGATTATGAGGTGAGCAAAACTAAATAATGCTTTAGACTTGACATCTTTATATATATATCTATATATAGATATATATATAGATATATATATAGATATAGATAGATGTATTATGTTGTTATTGTTGATAGTATTACAGATATCTCCCATTCCCTCCACCCCAGCCCCTACCCACCCCTCCAGGTCTTCACCACCCTATTGCCCATGTCCATAGGCTATGCATATAAGTATATAAATTCTTTGGTTTATCTCTTCTCATCACCCCTACCCCCCACATCGACTTATGCCAATCTGTTCCATGCCTTCATGCTTCGGGTCTTATTTTGTTGATCAATTCATTTTTTTCACTGGATTCCACAAATCAGAGATCAGAATTAGGACTGGGAAGCTAGTTACTGATTCCTAAAATGTGCACTTTCTAATACCTCTCCATAGACAATAAGTTCAAATACTGACTTTCTTTAACATGTTAAGCGCCCAGTCAGTCACAGGTGACTGACACTATACTTTCTGTCTGGAAGATAAAACAGGCTGGGTGCTTAACGTGTTAAAGTCCTCACAGGGCCACAAGACTAGCTGGATTTAATTTGTATTGATAGGACTTTGGAGTCTTGAAATGAAACTGTTTACAGCATGTGTTCCTTTTGTTCAAAGTCCTAACTCTCCATGAGTTCCCCTCAGATGATGTTTCCTCCATTTTCTTGATCACTTTTGCTTTTTCTACTCTGACCACCGTAGTTCAGTTTTCCTAGGTCTACGTGAAATTTGGGTTAGGCCACCAATGATGCACCGCAGATGGATACAAGTGAAAACTGTTTTCAACAATCTGCATTAAATATTTAGAAACATATAGCTTTAGAGGAAAATAATAATAAATAAATTTTAAGAAGAATCAAACTGAGGGTGGAGAGGGGGATAGCCTTCTTGGTATTTCTTATCTATCTATATATAAAGAGCCAGAGTCTGCAACATCCAAAACAACTGAATGGTCGACTGAACACTGGAAGTCAGTCCTGCAGTCAGTGCTGGGTCACTGTGGCGACCCAGCACTAACTGCCAAGGGGGCTGCGGATCAGGCCCAGAGAGAGGCCCAGAGAGAGAAGCAGTGTCTGATCCACAGCCTCTGTGGCATCTGCTGATCAGCCCTGCCTCTCTGATCAGGCCCAGAGGTGGGCCTGGAGACGCTGACTGGCATAGAAACTGACCAATCAGAACCAAATCTGGGTGAACTGCAAGTAGCCAATGGCTGCCCAGGAGGTGGAGCTTTTGACACTGGCATAGAAACTGACCAATCAGAACCTAATCTGGGTAAACTGAGAAGGCAGAACCTAAGGTGGGGGCTGAGGAGGGGTTTTAAGGGCAAAAGCTGTTTGGTGTAAGGTGTAAGAAAGTGGTTCAATTTTTTTAATGATCAATTTGGCAGTATAGTGCATATGGCTGGATATCAGTCCAGATATAGGGATTATGTATTTTTGTCTGCCAAGAGCATCTCCTCCTACTGAAAAAGGCTCCCCCCCCCCCCCCATTTAAGCAACCCTATCCTATATAATCTATCTATACTAATAAAAGGGTAATATGCTAATTATACTGGGTCAATCGGCCATCTTCCGGACATCTGACTTCCTTCCGGACAAAGCCGTGGTGGTGGGGGCCGAGGCAGAGGCAGTTAGGGATGATCAGGCCAGCAGGGGAGGGCAGTTAGGGGTGACGAGGCAGGCAGAGGCAGTTAAGGGCGATGAGCCAGGCAGCCAGGTGAGCGGTTAGGAGCCAGCAGTCCCAGATTGCAAGAGAGATGTCCGACTACCGGTTTAGGCCTGATCCCCTGCAGTCGGACATCCCCCAAGGGGTCCTCAATTGGAGAGAATGCAGGCTGGGCTGAGGAAACTCTTCCCCCGTGCACGAATTTCGTGCACCAGGTCACAAGTATTGCAATATTTAAGAATGTCTCTCTGTCTTTAAAATATGACTTTTAGAAGTGGTTTTAAATGTATAATATAGCAGGTTTGATTAGCCTCTCCTCTACTTTTCCAAGAGATGAGTTCTACTTTGATTTTTTAAAGAAGCTGTTGCAAAGTACTAGCCTTTTGCTTTCCAACTTTAAATTTCAGTTTTTTCAAATATTTCATTAATTTGTGCTCACTAAGAATGTGCTCAATAAAAGAATTTAGCAGCAAAGAAAAAACATTTATTAATATATATTTTCTGTTCTCCCCTTGGAAATGAGCTCAGTATGTTAGAGAACAAACATGCATTCACAGCTCTAAGACTGAACTGACACTTTATGCAATCAATGTTAAATTAATGAAGCTGGTGGGTGAGAACCACTGGAACAAAATTTCCAAGTACCTGAATTTGTTGCTTTTACTCTTTGACACAGTATTATAAGCTATTACATTTTCATTGGATTGCAAATAATTTTTAATATTAATAATAGAGATAAAACAACCCCAACAATCCACGTATGTATGAGAATTTATATCTTCTGATGAATTAAAGTTTTATTATATTAGGAAAGTTTCATTTATTTCAGAAAGTAACAACAACAGTTGCATCTAAGAAAATATTTTAAATTTTTCATTAAACAACATTTTCCTAAGGTCCTATATAGGTTCTTATTTAGGGACTTATATTTTGAATAAAAAATTACCATGGCACCTGAACTCATTTCAATTTTAGAGCTTAATATGTGTGGACTTGAGACACAGAAAAGACTTAGAAACAGGCCACTCCTTGGATACTTGTGTGCATTCAGATGTTTAATTAAGTCTTCTCTAAAATTAAATGTTTATCCAAAGAGGTACAGGGTCATGGAGTCTACACATTTGTAACACATCGTCACGGTGACAAATGACTGCTGAGTAATTACTCTTAACAGCTCTGCTACACCATCCTGGGCCCTCATTTAGGCAGACAGATTTCAGAACTAAGCTGATTTACTTGTGATCACACAGCTCTGTGGCCACTGACCTGAGACTGGTGTCTGATTCCAGAATCTCTCTCCACACCAGGCTGTATCTAATGAATAAAGCAGAAGTAAGAAACCCTGGTGGTTTACTTGCAATAATTTTTTGGAAAGCGACATAACATTTAAATGGATCAGAGTAGGGCCAGAGTTTACTCTGGATAATAAACTGGGCAGGCTGCCAGATCTTCAATGATCAATTCTCTTGATGGAAATGCTTACAAAATTGCTCTTATACCTATTGGCATAGAAACTGTGCCAATATGTGCTAATGCACCCTGTTACCTACAGGTGGTGCACTCAGACTTCAAGAAGGATCTCAACTGGCCACCCCATCCTCCATCTCCCCCTCCCCACCCCGCCACCCCGCCTGCCAATAAATAAAAATTTCAATGCTAGGTGAACACAAACATTTTTGGTTACTTTCATCCTTTTGACCATCTATCTCACTTCAGCTCTGTGGGCCTTTCTGGTACTTTATTTCTATGAAAATTGACTTTCAATAAAACAAAACAAACAAACAAAAAAAAACTTGGCAGTATACCCTTCCATTATAACATGAGTTTTGAAACAATCAATTCAAAAATGATTTTATATGCAATAAAAGATTTAACCCATTTTAAAAATTAAAACATACATTCTGAATGCTAAAGTGATTCATTAAATATCATATAAGGATAGAGATTTGAATTTGACACTTTTGAATTTAAAAATTGTTGTTTTCCACTGCACATATTCTGACTATTTATTGTTCAAAAAAAGAATGTACTTTTGCAGTGGATATAGTCCCAGAAGTTAGAATTCCTCCGCAAAAACTTCTTTGTTCTCTGGGATGATACATGAGAAAGTCTACAGAATTCACACAAAAATATTGGCTTAATTTTTTTAATAAAAAGATCTTATGAACAATAAAATAAAATATAGAAACCTAACGCTCCATTTAGTTGTGTTAAGAGTATGTCCACGGGGTTTGTTCTTATTACAGTTTTCTATTTGTCACCAACATAGTCCCAAACGATGTTAGTGTTACCATTGCTTATTTTTTATCTGAAATATGAAGTGTAATATTGTTATCATGCCGCCCAGGTCTATCACATAGTCCATAACCAGAATGGAAAGCCAGAGTAATGTGAACTTCCTTCTTTTAATTTTTCTCTTCCTTCTCTCTAACCTCCATTTAAAAAATCTGGCCACTTCAATATGCACAAAGAAATTCAATGTTTCTCAAATAGAAAGTAGAACACAGTTTCTGTCACATTTTCCCACTAAGGAACATGTCGCATAGAAATGACTTGCACCTTTATGTTTGCTTATTTTTTAAAGAGTTTAAAATCTCTGAAATCAGAAAGAGTTTCATACTTGATATCAAAGATTTTCTAGCTTACCTATTATTTTTTCTTGAAAATTTCTTAGGGGTATAGTGGCTAAAATTATAATTGTTGGCATTATATTATCAGAGTAATATGGAGTTCTCATTAAATAAAAGGTGCTAGAATGGCTATCATCAACAAATCAACAAACGACAAGTGCTGGAGAGGATGAGGGGAAAAAGAAACCCTCAAGTACTGCTGGTGGGAATGCAGACTGGTGCAGCCACTGTGGAGAACAGTATGACATTTCCTCAAAAAGTTAAAAATGAAACTGCTATTTGACCCAGTAAGGGGAATATATCCCAAGAAAACAGGAAAACCAATCAGAAAGGATACATGCACCCCTATGTTCATAGCAGCACAATTTACAATAGCTAAGATTTGGAAATAGCCTAAATGCCCATCAGCAAATGAATGGATTAGAAAACAGTGGTACATCTACACAATGGAATACTAAGCTGTTGTAAAGAAGAAGGAATTCTAACCATTTGCAACAGCATGTATGGAACTGGAGAGCATTATGCTAAGTGAAATAAGCCAGTCAGAGAAAGATAAATATCACATGATCTCACTCATTTATGGATAATAAAGAACATTAGAAACTGATGAACAAAAATAGATACAGAGGTAGAGAAGCATCAAACAGACTGTCAAACTACAGTGGGAATGCTGGGAGGTTTGGGAAGCGGGGAGGTAAGAGATCAACCAAAGGACTTGTATGCATGCATATAAGCATAACCAATGAACGCAAGACACTGGGGGCGAGGGGCGGGGAATAGGGAGGCCAGGGGAGGGCCAATGGGGGGAAAAAAGGAGACAGATGTACTACTATTTGTAATACTTTAAACAATAAAATAAAAATTTTTTAAAAGTTGCTGAAAAATTATGTCTTATTTCAGACTAGGACTAGATTTCATAAATTTTAATTTCTGGTTCTGCTTCTTATGAGCTGTTTGCTTTGGGAAAAAGTATCCTTGTACCTCAGTCTTCTCATCTGTAAAAGGGCAATACTATAATTAGACATGTTACAGTATTGTTTGATAATTACATTAGTAATGAATTGTATTAGTACATTGTTTAGAATAGTGCCTGACATGTAGCAAGTATTATACATATTTTTATTGTAATCATCTTTCTCATTATTGTTAGGCTGTTGATAAAAGTCTTAGTTATAATTCTTTCAATCTGCAAAGAACTCATTTATATAGCAACCAAAGGAACACATTCTCAAACTCAGAAGGGAGATAGTTGTACTATTAAAACCAACTGGTTATAAAATATGTAACCCAGAGTGGACTGATCAAACATTATACAAAAGAGTACATATATTATTTTAAATCAAAAAAATTAAAAAGAACTAAGAGGCTAATACTAGGAAGAATGACATTAGCTAACTGAAGGTATTGTGCTCTCATCAGTAACATGAAGTTTAATCAGGAAATAAGTATAAATTGAATTCTTAAGAGGCCTACAACATGATATCCCTAGTTTTGATTAACCACCAATGTTTTGGTACAAAATATGAAGGTTTTTTTCTCATGCATATAGATTCAGTTGGAATAATTGTACACCTGGGCATGCAGTGAAACCACAGCAGCAACAGACCCTGATTACTTCACTGAAACTGACTGAATGTTTCGCTGTTGAGCCTTACCTTGAAATCATGTAGCTTCTAAACACAGTAATCTAAGCATAATATGCCATAATGTGAATACAAGGGATTTTTTTCTTTTGAGAGAAAGAAAGAAAGAGAGGGTAGTAATTTTTTGAAAGATAGAAACAAATTTTGAGGGAAATTATTTTGAAACTAGAGGCCCGGTACACAGATTCATGCACAGATGTGGTCCCTTGGCCTGGCTTGTGTCCTCTTGCAATCTGGAACCCTTGGAGAATGTCAGATAGCTGATTTTGGCCCTACTCCACAGGCCTGATCCAGACAGGAGGGAGCCTGATCCTGTGCATTGAGTGTCTATCCCCTGGTGGTCAGTGCACAGCATAGTGACCGGTTGTCGACTGGTCATTTGGTTGCTTAGGCTTTTATATATATGTATAGACTAGAGGCACAGTGCATGAAAATTAATGCACTGGAGGGGTGTGTCCCTCAGCTTGGCCTACCCCCTCTCACAGTCCCTTAGAGGCAGGAGGTGACCTGGCAATTAGGGGAAGGCAAAGTCCCACCACACCTCTGCTGCTGCCAATGCCAGCAGCACAAGCCTCAGCCTGTCCTGGTTACTTGAGCCTTGGACCAGCCCTGGGCTGCTGGGGTGCTGAGGGGTGTGGAAAACTCTAGAGGCAGGCATGCGGAGCAGTTGGGCCTGCCTGCCGGCAAGCCTGGCCTTGCCATGCACCTGCCGCCCCGGCAGGGCTGAGGGGACTGGGCACTGCCACCTTGTGGCTGTGGGCACCACCATCTTTGAGGGCGGGACAGTCAATTAGCATATTCCCTCCTTATTGGCTGTGGGCGCCACCATCTTTGTGATGGTGTGAGGGTCAATTAGCATATTCCCTCTTTATTAGATAAGATATGTGTTTGTGTTTCTACATAATATATATTCAGAAAAATTGAAAATGTTTTTATGTTTTAATAGCTAGCAATTTTGTATAGTACAACCTAAGCATGAACAAAGGAAAATATCAACCATATAGAACACTTAATATACAACACTTTAAAATATGACCAAGCAGGGAGAATCAAAACTTTCTGAGAGAGAATTACACATCTAATTGCTTATCTACGTTAGCTTATTTGGACACTAGACTTCATGGTGACATGATGCTGTCATTTGTACATGACAGTACTTGAAATAAATCTTTAACTTGGGTTTTTGAGAATATGTGAGAATAATTTATGGAGAGCCTGGTGATTATGTCATTAAAAACATAACTATTTTATATTGACCCAACAAAGATATGTAGTACATTTTGGCATCAGTCTCCAGTTCCTCTTCAGCGATTTCACGGTAACCCTAACCTTCATGACTAAGAAAATTGTTCTCATGTAAACTGGGCTTATCCTTTTCCTCCATGCACCAGTATTGGATTCAGTGCCATCTTATCTTAGACACCTGACTCTTTTTTTCTTCTAGGTTCTAAGAGGCAGAATGTAACTTTTGCATTGTAAAATTTGTCTGGGTGTTTGCAAGTTTTGATAATTTGTCATACTCCAGAAGACAAATATAAGGGTTTTAGTGAAGTGCCTTTTTAAATTTATTTCCAAGAAAGAATTTTCTTCCTCTCTATAGATTTTTCAAAATACTGGTAGCCAGCTTCCCAAATGATCACAAGAATGTCTGCATAAGCTTTAGCTCTTTGTCCTTGAGACATCTCTCTGTTTATTGGCATCTGGGTCTTCTCTGCCCTGATTAGCATTCTCTATGCACAGGATCCATGACAGTTCAGTTTTAAAACTTTTTTTGGTTGAAAAAGTCAATTTTTGTTTGAAGACAACACTAAAAGTGTTTGCTCAACAATGTCATCACTTACTCATCCATACCAATATTGCACCAGATGCATTTACTAAAATCTGTAAAATAAATGGAATACTATTTCCATTTAATGAAACAATTACTCTCAACCCTCAACTTCCAAGTTCATCATAGAACATGTTATCTTAGTCAAATAAGGAATTTTGAATTTTCATAATTGAATCCACATCAGGGAGTTTAGTGGAAAATATACAAATTTGGTGACTTCAGCTTCTTAACTTGACCAATGAATATTAGAAACTAGAAAAGAAAATGGAGTTATTTAACTTGGAGAGAGTACTAGGGGACCAGCAGAGCGTCTGAACTTGTATCAGCCTCTGTAAGACTGTGATTGTATTTGCACATGAGGTATAACTGAAGGTTATCTGTAGCTTTATAACTATTTTTAAAGGGCTGTTAACAAGGAATGTTTAAGAACCATTCTAGTCAATAAAGTAGAGAAAGAATGAATACAGAAACAGTCACTCTGAAAATATAATAGTTGAGTAATAAAATCAAGAAAATAGTCTATGCATATGATAAAGGAAATTCATGCACTTACAGTAAAATAGCCAGCATCTGCTAAATATTCCATTAACTTTTAAAATTCCATCTTATCAGACACTGAATTTTTACCAGGTCAGTTAAAATAATTTTTAGGTCCGATAGCAGAAAAATAATCCTTGTACTTTCTTGGTTCCCCTAAGTCCCTTTATGTACTGGTAAGAATATTTAAAGTTTGGGAAAATTAATCATTTTAGACCTCAACTTCTACTTCTATAAAATGGAAAGAATAATGAATAACTGCATAATATACATAAGAAGATTATATGAATAAATGCATATAAAACTGTTTATGATAGGACTCAGAACTTGCTAAGTTCACTATAAATATTAGCTGTTGTTATGAATGAACAGATTATGCTTTTCTCTGAACATCTTCAGAAAATAGAAAAGTTATTTCTGTAATGTATAATTTATGTTGCATTGTGATATTCGACTGGGTCTCTGTTGACCTTGATAATTTGTCATATTTCAGAACACAGATAGCATTTTAAAATTTCCAGTCTAATCCAGAAATCCAGTAACAGCTCAAAGGAAATTACTCTGACAACACCAGGAAAGACTGTGAAGACCATTAAAAAGCAAGCCTCTGAGTTGGAGAAATATTTGCAAACCACATATCCAAGGTAGGGCTAGTATCTAGAATATAAAAAAAAGACTTCCAACACAAAACAACAACCACATTTCAATTAGAAAATGAGCAAAAGACATGAACATCGCTTTCACTTAGAAGATATACAGATGGTCAACAAGCATGTTACATTATTTTTAGCATCATTAGCCATCAGGGAGATGCAAATTAAAACCATAAGGGATATCACTGCATACTTATCAGAATGACTAAAATGAAAATTTGTGACAACACCAAATTCTGATAAGGATGCAGAGAAACTGAATCACTCATACATTGCTCTCGGAAATGTCAACTGGTACAGTCACTCAGGAAAAGAGTTAGGTCGTTTCTCATAAAGCTAAATGTACAATTACCATATCCCAGAGAAATAAAAATGTCTATTCACATAAAACCTGTACAAAAATGTCTATAGGAGCTTTACTTATAATAGCCTAAAACATGGAAAGAACCCAGATGTTCTTCAAAGAATGAATGGTTAAGTAACATTTGGCACATTCAGACCATGAAATGCTGCTCCGCAATGAAAAGGAACAAATTACTGATACATAAAACAACTTGGATGAAACTCCAGGGAATTATCCTGAATGAAAAAAGAGAGAGAGAAGAGACAATTTGAAAACATGTATGGTTCTATTTACATAACAGTCTTCAAATGAATGTTATGAGCTGAGTTGCATCCCCTCAAAATTCATATGTTGAAGGCCTAACCCCTAGTTCCTCAAAATGGGACTGCATTTAGATAGAATCTTTAAAGAAGTAATTAAGTTAAAATGAAGCCATTAAAACAGGCCCTAATTGGAGTTCTTATAAGAAGAGGAAATGCAGACACACAAAGAGCCACCAGGAATGCACGCACTCAAAGAAAAGTAAAGACAGAGCCAACTAACAAGCGGCCTCAGAAAAAAAAAATCAAGCCTGCCAACAACTTGATCTGGGACTTCTAGCCTCCTTGGACTTCATGGCCTGATAATGGTGGTGGTAGATACACGAACTGAATATACATGTGATAAACTTTTATAGAACTTAACACACACATATACAAATGAATACAGGTAAAACTGGGGAAATCTGAAAAAGATTGGTAGAATCAAGGTCAATATCTTGGTTGTGATATCCTGTATAATAAAAGCCTAGGTGGCATCATGCCCTTGCGTGACATCACAAGATGGCTGCCACAGATGGCTGCACGCAAAGTGGAGGCGGAGCCCAGTCACCACTCTGCGTAGTGAGGCCTGGGGGTCCCACAGCTCTGCATGGTGTGGGAAAGGCCGGTCCTGGCATCTCTGCCACCTCCTGTGGAGGAGGCGGGTCCCGGCAGGGGAGGGCAGTTATGACTAATCAGGCCGGCAGGGGAGAGCAGTTGTGGGTGATCAGGCTAGCAGGGGACGGCAGTTGTGGGTGATCAGGTCAGCAGGGAAGGGCAGTTGGGGGCGATCAGATTGGCAGGGGTGCAGTTAGGTGTCAATCAGGCTGGCGGGGAAGTTGTTAGGGGGCGATCAGGCTGGCAGGCAGAAGCAGTTAGGGGCAATCAGGCAGGCAAGCAGGTGAGCGGTTAGGAGCCAGCAGTCCCAGATTGTGAGAGGGATGTCTGACTGCCAGTTTAGGCCCGATCCTGCAGGAATCAGGCCTAAACCGGCAGGTGGACATCCCCTGAGGGGTCCCAGATTGGAGAGGGTACAGGTCGGGTTGAGGGACACCGCCCCCCTCCCTCATGCACAAATTTCATACACCAGGCCTCTATTTATGCTATAATTTTGCAAGACATTACATTTAGAGAAAACTAAGGAAATGGCACACAGGATCTCTGTTTCATTTCCTACAGCTGCATGTGAATTTAAAATTATTAGTATACTAATAAACATTTTAATAAAAACAGATATGTTAAAAATAAGGACTTGGCAACTTCCTTATTAAAATTATTTGTAGTTATTTTCTAATTTGTGCTGTTATTGGAATTGGGATTTTTTTTACCATTTATTCATGATTATTCAAAGGTATACAAATGTTTTTTAGTTGAGGAAGGTAAAGATAATTCAACATCATTTTACTATCAATTTACTTTATTCTATATACAAATTATGGAAGAAAGACATATTTTATTATTTTAGTTTGAATCTCAGCCAACAAATTCTAGTATGTGTATGAAATGTAACGTGCCAGCTAATATTTGTGTGTTCCTTTTTTGTTTGTTTGTTTAAAATCATTGTGAATTATATTTGGAGATATACATTCTATCTAATATTAGGAATTTAATCCAAGTCCCTTCCATTCTCACCTTTTCATGGTAGAGGGTGGGGTATTTGAGGACTCTATGTTACGGTGTCTGTGGGGGAGGAGTACTAGCTGGCCTCTATTATCTGAACACATGGAGTCCTTTGAGATGTGCATTTTACCATTTTGCACTCAGTCTTTTATCAAAATAACTTATAGATAAATCATCCCTCTTTACCTCCAGCAAGGCCTCTGAAGTTTCAGGTTTCTCTTAGTAAATGTCATTCCACTCTCAAGGGTACAGAAAATATTTGGTTGCTTCCAGTGCTCTTATATCTCGCTGTGTCTATATTAAATGTTACACAGCTTTTAAGACTCTGTACTCCCTCAGGGCTAGTCACAGGTATGGAGATCTCATTCTACTACATTGGCACCGGATGAGAGGCGGTCTCAAATCTATGTCCAGGAAAACTCCACATACTGATATCTCTATGAATTTCCGATTGCTTTGTAAAGAAACAACCTCTGGCTCAGTGGATTAAAACCACAAATATATATTATATCACCTTGGATCAGGCATCCAGGCTTAGCCATTTCTCTGGCTCAGCATCTCACAGGCTGCAAGCAAGATGCCTCCAAGGCTGCAGTTACCTTGACCATCTCCCAGGGCTGCTGGCAGACTTCAGGTCCTCACCCTCCATTGACCAGAGACCAGTTCCTTTTCCTGTGGGTTATTCTATAGGGAAGCTCACAACATGTAAATTTGAAGGGATTCCAAGAAAGGGAAAGAAGAGAGGCTGGCAAGATGGAAGCGAGAGTCTGGGCTATATCATACTAGTAATTTTGCCATATTGCATTTAATAGAAGGCAGTTACTAGGTCCAGCTCACACTCAATGGGATAAGATTACTCAAGGGCCTGACTTTCAGTGTTGAGGGTCTCTGTGGGTCATCTCAGAGGCTGCCTATCACACTTAACCTATGCCCGGAGGCTATGCCTGCAGCCTGTGAAAACAGCAAATCTGGATTGTTAATGCTTTCTCAGGAAAGCCATTGATCTCTGCTCTAGAAAAATAAGTTCAATGTCTTGTTGCCCTTCAGCCTCCGGTCCCTCTTCAAACACATAAACAAATTGACCCAAGGATAAGGAAATGCCCGGCATGGGAACATAATTTTGTGTTTCCTCCCAAATTTGTCACTCCCTTTTTTCCTGGCTGGAGAATTTCACTAAAAAGATACTATTTGAACTGTTCACACAGAATGGGTGAATTATAACATGTGACAATGAAGGTAATTGCAGGTGGAGGGGGATTATAAATCATTTCTAAGAGATGGGAAAGAATAAGTTGTGCCAGAAGTAACCTCATCCTTCTCCAAACTCCACTAGCCTTTTAACTGTGGTATTTTTATAGCACTTCTCTCATCTGTTTTATATTATAGTTATATATCCTGTTTCTACACTATTTGAACCTCAATTTCTTGAAGTCAGGAACTATGAGTTAGAGCTATTGAACCAATTAGTTCAACGAAGTCCTTTTCATATTATAGATATTAAGTGCTTATTGTTAAATAAATGGTTTCTATAAAATTAACCAATTTGACTCATTTTTGCTAAATTACTACAAAATGGACTTTGACAGATATTTCTAAAGGCTTAATAACTTTGAATTTATGCCCAGCAGGTTTGGATCAGTAGTTGAGCATCTACCCGTGCACCGGGAAGTTGCCAGCTCAATTACCAGTGTGGGCACTAGCCCGGGTTACAGGCCCAATCCCCAGATCACCAGTAGGGGGCGTGCAGGAGGCAGCCGATTAACAATGTTTCTCACCAATGTTTCTCTGTCTCCCTCCCTCCCTCTCTCTCTAAAATCAATAAAGCCATATTTTATTTTAAAAAGAACTTTGAATTTAAGAAAACACTATTTTCCTACTTATTTGACAGGTTTCAGCTGACAGTTTTACTATTACTCTTAGTTTGGACTCCATTAGAACAAAGGTGTACTTTGAAAGCGAGAAATATTTGTATTTTCCTGAGACCTCCCTTAGACTTGATTTTCTTTTTAGACTTGATTTTTTAAGCATCAAATACTTTTACAGCCAATATAATAAGGATGTAGAACCACTGAAGAAATATCTAATACATTTGTCAGCAGGCTATACTCTCCTACCTTGTCTTGGTCACATTCTTAAATGGGACTCCCTGTCCTTGGAACTCAGTGAGTGGAAAAGAAGGGAGAGGCTCCATTTTATTCTCAGATGTGGAAAAAGAGAGCCAGGGCCTCCAAGAGAAACTATACAGTAATGATAACTTCAAGGTTGACAATTGATGCAAGACAAAAAAAAAATCAGATTCTTCATGCAGACTTACTAAGGGAACTTTTTAAATTATGCTAGTTATAGTAATTATTACCATTTTATCAACTCTACTCTGGCCGGGCACAAAATGAATCTCACTTAATCTTCATAATAGCCCATGATGTAGGTAATATTTTTATCATTTTACATTGGTGAAACTTGGTGCTCAAAGAGGTCAAGCTATTCATAAGATTAAGTGTTGCAATTAAGGGTGCTTTGGATCTGATAATATGGGATCTGAATAGCGACTGTGCTAATAAGTACTTGCATGATTTACACCCTTGTTTTTCTTATAAGTAAAGAAAGAGATATTAACACCTACACCATACATCTATGTGGTGGGCAGAATTTAAGGTGGCCTTTGTGGTCTCCACCATCGGATTTTTTTTTTTTTTTTTGCTCGTGTATGTCTTTCAGTGTGGGGAAGATCTGTGATTTGACCCAATAATAGAACATGGCACAAGGGATGGGATGCCACGATCACGACTACATAGCCTCATATAAGTCTCCATCCTGCCAATAGACTTGTTTTGGAGTCTCGCTGTCTGTACTGGCTTAATAAAGAAAGCAGCCATATTTGGGGAGAACCACATGGCAAGGAACAGTGGGTTGTCTCTGGAAGCTGAGGACCTGGGTTTTATAACTTTAAGGAACATAATTCAGCCAGCAACTATATAAGCTTAGAAGAAAAACTGCAGTTTTAAATGAGACTGTATTCCCTGCTGGCACCTTGATTGCACACCTGTGGGGGTACTGAAGCAGAGGACCCAATTACAGCTGTGCTCAGACTACAAACCAATAGAAATTATGAGATAACAAATGAATCTTGTTTCAAACTGTTGACTGTGTGGTAATTGTTCTGCAAGAATATACAACTAACATATCTTGAAGCCTGAAAGTGGGTGCTTTTGTAAAATACCTAAATCAGACAGTAGGCAGAAGCTGAAATAACTCTGAGGAGCATGATAAAGAAGGTCTAAATTGCTTTGAACAACTGTTAGTAGAAATTTAGACTTGGAAGATACTGCTGGTGAGGACTGAAAAGGAAGGGAGGGACATATTTTTTTGAAACTGGACAATGGAAGATCCCTGTTATACAGTGAGAGACAACTTAATTATAATGGTTGCCTGCAGCCATATGGCAGCAGAACTTAAGGACTGAACTTGTTATATAGCTAAGGAGATTTCTAAGAAAAGTGTTGAAAATGCCACCCTAATTGCTTGTTGCTGTTTATAATAAAATGTGAAAGGTGAGAGACTAATTGAGGGAAGAACTATTAAACAAAAAGAAACCAGGGTGTGATGGTTTGAAAATCCTTCCTATCTCAACATGGCAAAAGCTATTAAAATTAATAAATTGCTTCTGAAACTGCGGCATAGAAAAAAATGTATGCCTGTAAAGCCTTTCACTAAAACCACAGAAAGATCAACAGGTCACTAGGTTCAGTCACACAGAGGCCCTTTCAAGAGATTAAGCATGTTCCTCTCATATCCTCTCAAACCATCGGGTCTCTAGGAATCTCAAGGGTATTGCCCCTCAGTCATTTCAAGAATAGCTTAAGGTAGAGATGGATCGTTATGAAAAAAAATGTGGATGCGGCCTCTGTACAACTAACTGAAAATTGAAATACACTGCAGACCTCCAAGGTTTTTGAGAAAACTGTTTCAGCAGAGGCACTGCCCTACTAGACTGAAAAATGACAGAGTACAAAAGGGCGGGAACCTGTTGGATCCTCAAAATGCTGTTGGTGCAAAGCAGGTTGATAAAACTCTTCAGCTGCAAACACATACAAACCATGTTTTACAATTGCTCTATTGTAGACTTTGAATGAGATGGGAGCTGTTATTCAGAAGATGTATTTCCCAAAGGTTAAGAAAATGAAGTGTAATGGACAAAATGCACTGGAAGAACTAGCGTTAGGGAATGTGTCCTCTACCGTCTTGTTTGCAAAGATCTTCATATCTTTCTGATATGTGTAAGAGTGTTGTCAGTACTTTCTGAGAGGGATGATTGCATGGCCGCCCGTGCTAATGCAGCAGACCGTGTAGCAAGTGGAGAAAACGACAACCAAGCAGACTTTTTTGACTTAGAGTTATTATAAAAATATTTTTTTGAAAAGGCCAGTTTTGTAAAATGTTTACTAACAGTATGCTTTTCTGCAGAAATCTCCCTGGGGCCTCAGAAGTAGTGAGCACAGCAGCAATGCCATTTACAGATGTGATTGGTAAGTCAAAGCCAGAAAGCTTTCGGGGACAAATGGACTCATTGCCGTAGCCATTATTGAAACTTTGTTTTTGAGTTAATTGCTAGATTTTTATTGGGTTGGATGAGTCACTAAATAATTAACTATCTGAGTTCTATGAATTAGTGTAATTAGCTAATATAAAAACCATCAGTGGCTACTTATCACACTCAAGAATACATATTTAAATAGCCATAAGATTTTACATAATACAGTAACTGTCTATATTGTTATGTTTTGCTGACTGTGTTCCAACTTCACTGTTTTGTGGGTTCTTTTATTTTTAATATTCAGGCAATACAATTTTCTCTGGCAGAAATACTCTGTTTCACCCTCTGTCCATTCTCTCTCTTTCTCTCTCTCTCTCTCTCCTCTCTATTTTTAAAAGCACTTCCTAGTGATCATTTAGAAAACTTCTTTAACTCTCAACCTAAATTTGGTAATCCTCTTAAAATTTCTCACAACAAATAATGTTTTTGCACTTATTAAATTTCACAATTATTTACTTCTGATGGTCTTTGTTTTTTTATGTTATTCCTTTTAGACTGTAATTTCCATGAATATGATTTTGCTTATTTTTTTATCATGTTTAATCTATATAAAGCACTGTAAAAGAAATGTATAAACTATTCAATCAATATTTGAGAATGAATTAAACACTATTAATAGATATTTTATATAAGTATATATATTCATATTTAATATAATATCTCCATTAGACTTATTCTTCCCCCCCCCTTTTTGTTAGGAGGACTGATACTTTGGAATTTATTAGAAATTTAAATTTTCTCTTTATATGATGATATTTTGCTAATTTCCAATTAGCCATTTCCTCTTTCAGTCATGTCCTTGGGTCCCAATAATGTAGCACAGCCCGAACTGGTTTGGCTCAATGGATAGATCGTCAGACTGTGGACTGAAGGGTCCCAGGTTCAATTCCGGCCAAGGGTCCATGCCTGGTTTGGGGGCTCAATCCCAGTAGGGGGCGTGAATGAGGCAGCCAATCAATGATTCTCTCTCATCATTGATGTTTCTATCTCCCTCTCCCTTCCTTTCTAAAATCAGTAAAATATAGATTTTTTTTAAAATGTAGCACATTAGGCACACACCTGAAAATAGAACGCACTGAGTCTTGCATAATATTAGAACCAATAAAATAATTTTGATTAAAACTCTGAAACAGAGATTTCCTTTTTCCTTTACACATACTCTAATATTTATGTAAGTATAATTCCTTCTCATGTTTCTCATCCTATCTCAATTACATTATCTTCATTATCAGCCTAACCATAATTGGGAGCCTAAAGAAAATATTAGCTTATTGCTACATACATGTTTTCTATTTAAGTTCTTATCTGTTATCTTTCTGTCATGAATGACCTCTACATAGCCACCAATCATTTGCATAATCCAGAGGAGAACATGCCAACATTGCTCAGTATGTTGCATGTACAAAGGTTGCATTGTTGGAAGAAAGGGGAATTGGAATAATTTAAGAATTTATTTACATACTCTGTTTCCTGACAAAATTTACCCAGTACTCTCAGCTTCTATTTCTGGTGTTGTTTCTATTATTTAAAGCTATTTAAATATAAAAGTATCTACCAGCATAATGTGAGAGAAGCCAAGAAGGATGGTTTCTGAGTCTCCTTGATGCACTCATTAATTTATTTAAATCAAGAGAGTCCCTCTCTTTCCCTAAGTTTTCATCTGCAAAATGAGTATGGTACATATTTGCCTAAAGCCATAGAATTAGAGCAGGTCATGTCATATGTGATCTCTCAGCTCCAGGGTCTCACATCCTAGCCTTAAAAAAGAGGGGTACATCAAAATGGATCAAGTGCTTAAATCATATAGCACAAGTCTTGCCTACTTTTAAGACAATAAAATTATGTTCAAAGTGGAACTACAAAACAAATTCTCTTTGTTAAATAAATTAAAAGTCATTGTAGGTGTCTCCTCTTTCAAAATTTCCATCTTTCTCTCAGCCTGTCAGTTCATTATGTTCATGTTGCTGTATTTAATATTGGTTAAAAAATAATGGAAATATCATTTTAAAAATTAAAGACGATCCTTAATTTCTCAGGCTTTCCATTAATTACCCTTTCTATCTCTCAAAGTATGCATTTTCATGCATAAACAAAACATTAAAAGCAATGAAATTTTAAGAGGGTCTCAAAAATCTGTGAAATGCTGTCCCTAAGGCAAGAGAAAAAAATTCAGAGTTTTTGCTCTTTGGGGTAAATGGATCTGCCTCAAGTAGGGAGCAATTCTAAGAGCTGTCATTGTTTGATGTCTGCTAGCTATTTAAAACGCTGTGAGTTTATGACTTTATCCATCCTCCAATAGAGAGTAAATGCAGACATTGGCAAAAGAAAAGCCAGATTTTAAAGGATCTGTAAGAGGCCAATGAGCACTGTGGTCCTTGGGTTTGGCAGCAGGACACTGCAGAGCCTGAGGACTTTGAAGTCAGGCACAGGGTTCCTGTTCTGTCTATAAAAAGCTGTGTAGCTTCTGGGCTTATTTTTACATCTCTTATAAATTAGGCATTTCTAATAGATGACATCTAAAGCTCATGCCAGCAATGACATTCAATGATTGAGACATTAAGCACCTGTCTTTGTTATTTAGACTTATGGCGTTTTTGATAAATTATTAACTCCCAGTTTCCATCACTAAAAATAGGTCTGTGGTGGGGCCCTGGAATCTGCCTTTTTAAAAAACCAAAACTTTTCAGAAGCCAACAGAGATAAAAACAAAACCTCAGTGTACTTAGCAGAGACCAGAAACACCTCTAGCACTCACATCTAGAGTAGACTACACTTTAAAGAATTCCCTCTGGAAGAATCTACATATATAAAAGGCTAAGCAACCAGCCAACTGGCCGACTGGCCGGTAGGTATGATGCACACTGACCACCAGTGGGCAGATGCTCAATGCAGGATTTGCTGAGCTGTGGTGACTTGGCTGTGGTGGTTCTCGGGTGACACACCCAGAACCAGAGAGGAGGGAGCCCGATTCCTCACGGGGCCCAGATTCCACCTTTGGCCATGAGTTATGTTGTTGCTGGGGCACTGTCAGCCTGAATCTGGGTTACTGCCGAGCTGCGGTGACTGAAGACGCCCTTCTAGCTGCAGCGCTGCCCCAGGTGCGGCCTGCAGGGGAGGGACCGCAGGAGGTTGGCTCCAGGGCTCTAGGGCACCAGGGTGTGTCCGGCCCCGTCTGGCCCAGTTCTGCCCTGCCAGCCGCCTTCTAATTAATTTCCTTTCAATGTGCAGGAATCTGTGCACTGGGCCACTAGTTTATTATAATAGTTAATTCTTATTGAGAATTTCTAGGTGGTAAACTTGGTTTGACTGGAAAATAGAGCCAGCAGAGTAGGAAGAGAGTATAAGTAAAATGGGGACAAACATTTAGTATGTGTCTGTTGTGAAAAATAGGCTTGCGGACTGAAGATGGTCTAACTTCATTTCCTGGGAAGGGCTTCAGGCTCCAAGTGGACTTGAGACTTTGCAGACATCTCGTGTTTGGCTGTATAAGCAGAGGAGGATGGGCCATCCACTTGCAGCTTTCTTTGAATTATAAATGTGAGCTTGGCTCAAACGATGGAATGCTGAGAACACCAGCTTTTTGATGATGTGAGACAATTTGAAACCAGACAGCTTCATCAGTCTTCAATTAAGACTTGTCAGGTGACACATGATACAATTAAATACTTCTCAGCGAAGAAGCATGTTGCTCCAAAACGCATGATTTCCTCATTGTTCCTTCCTCTGCAATCCACTTAACAAAGGAAGGGCCTCAACATGTAAAAGGAGTAGCTTGAGATTGGAACTAATTTCTCGGCCCAGCTAATTGTGTTTACTTCAGGTGGACACATAAATACAATTTGCAATTGGGATTCTTAATTTTATACTTAAAAATTAATCAGGAAACTTCCTCATTTCACAGTTGAGAAATCTAGGAATCCATGTAGCTTGCCGAAAGCCAAACAATTTATTGTGTTCTTACCCACGTCCATTTCATTTAATCAAACTGTACTGCCATCTGCTTAGAGTATTGGTAGCAAACAGAATGACAGCTGCTGTGGCAATGCACAAGACCTGGAAGAACCGTAACACTTTTCAATGGCTGTTGACCTGTGTGAATTCAGACCAGGGATCCTGTGCTATACAGTTATAGAACACATATCACAATACCAGATGCTTATCAAAAATAAGTGGCTTTTCTATTAGCAGCAGTCTACCGCCCATAAATGTACCGTGGAGATATTGTCTATTTCATTCTAAATATCTATGGCAAAGTTTTTATTACGTATTGTTTCTTTTAATGTGCAATATCTCAAACTTGCCTATTCTTGTTAGCATCTTTCATCATCAGCCACACACTGTGGCCATTACTTTGGCAGTTTCAGGTGCAACAGCAAACTAGCACAGCTTTCTTTTTTCCTTCTTTACAATTTTGCAGGTAGAAGATCCATTCTTATCATAGATCTTACTTTGCAACCTCAGCATAGATGACGTTTCTTTCCTTAAGTCCGGTACTTTCACCTTTTCACTTAAAGGAAGCAATTTAGGCTTCTCTTTGGCATACCCGAATTGCCAGCATGACTTACCCTTGGGCCATCATTAAATAAATAAGAGTTACTTAAACACAAGCACTGCAATACCTTGGCAGTTGATCTGATAACCTAGATGGCTACTAGGTGACACCAGGCAGGGAGTGTATATATCCTGGATTCGCTGGACAAAGGGATGATTCACATCCTGGACAGAACAGAGCAGGACAGCACTAAATTTCATCATACTGCACACATCGGTGCCCAATTTAAAATTTATGAATTATTTATTTCTGAAATTTTTCATTTAATATTTTAGTCCATGCTTGACCACAGATAACAGAAGCCATAAAAAGAGAAATTATGGATAAGGAGCAACTACTGTATGAAAAAGACTTCTACAAATCAATAAAGAAAAGACAAGCATCCTAATACATGAGGGGTGAAAGATAAGATTTAGCACTTCACAGAAAAGACTATCCCAATTACCAACAAATGTATGAAAAGGTACTTAAACTCATTAAAATCAAGGAAGCACAAATTAAAGTCACGGTGCTAGGCCTATACACATCCATCTGAATGGATAAAATTAGAGATACTGACAACATTATGTTTTGGCAAGGATGTGTTGCATGTAGAACTTTTATACTCAGCTGGTGGACGTGTAAAAAGTATATCAACTAAGGAAAATTATCTGTGGCTTACTAGTAATGCTAAAAACATGGATAACCACTTCTACTTCTATAGAAATGCAGATGAAAAAATTACTGACATAAAGTTGTTCCCAATTTTTCATTCTCTTCTTTTAATGTCTTAAGGATCTGTAATCACTTCTTTGATTGCTGATAGCCTCTCTCTATAGCCTCTTTCTCTTTCTCTTTTTGTCCATATATATAATTCACAACAACTGCTTTCCTTTATCTTCTCCAATGTCCCTTGTCCTCTCTGGGTTAACTCTACATTATATAGATCCAGGTAGCTTCTGCCTTCTTCAATATTCCCTTTTCCTTGATTCCTAGATAACTCAGAATCAGGAAACTCTTGGGGCCTTAACCTTAGAGGCCCAATCCTTAGAAATCAGAGAAATACAAACAATTGAATATGTTTTTATCCCTTTCATATTTAAACTAAAATTACAAATGTTCCTAGTTAAATCAGTGTATGATAAGGATGACAAGTGAAGAAAGCACCAGCCACCAATATATTGTGGCTTAGATGTTCAGACATACTTGGGAAGGAGAATTTTTCATAAAAGTTTTAATGGGGAGTGTGATTTCTTTATGGGGGGTGAGCAGAGTGAAGGACTCCACGTGAAGAAAAAGAAAGGATCTGGTATTTGATAAACGCAGAAGAGAACTTGGTGAGGACAAGAAAAGCATTTTATTTTCCAGCTTTTCCCTGTCCTGAATTGTCTATTTCTTACATCTAGACCTATAAAGAGAAAAAATTGTAAGTATTGTACTCTTCATGTTTTAGCTGGCTTTGTTTATAGCCTGATCACTCAGAGGAATAACAAGAAAGTGATAGGAATATTAAATATAACTATTAAGGCAACAAAATAGTGTTAGAGTGTAGACTATCAGAGACAAGTCTGCATTTACCAAAGTGCTCATTTAAATATTCTGTTTTGCTGCTGGTTTTGTTAATGCAATATTGAAAGTGTTTTTATTTTCTTTCTCTTTCATTATATTCCTTATTTCCTCATAACTTAGATATACTCAGGAATCCTAAATTGAGAAGCCTTTTGTCGTAGCACAGTAATTGCTCTTCATCAACACTTCGTCTTAATACTTTTCAGTATCCACTCCTGGAACCTTCAGTATGTTTTCATTCATTCATGACTCACTCGATTAGATCAAGTATATGAGTCTGAAACCTACTGGAATGAAGCCATGGTAGAAATTCAATATTTCTACTATGCAGTAATTTCCCCCCAGAGACAAAACAGGCACACAGAGGTAATGTTACAAGCAAAGGAGGTGTGCATTGGCGGGGAGAGAAGAGAATTAAAACATGCACTCAAAGTAATGATCAAAGTATGCTAACATGACACCTAATCTCCCACAGGAAATAAACATTAAATGCTTTCACAGTACTAACGTGCACATGATTAACAGCTTTAAGTGTAAGTGTTCTCTCCTATCAAGTCAGCAATTTAAATCTAGAGCAATTTCAGAAGAGCTCATGGCAAGCTCTGGCAAAGTCCCAAGAGTGCTTTATATGGCATTGCATGGTAAACGACTTCAGAGAAAACTTCCATAATCTCCAAGTTGGAACTGAAGAATTTTATTTTTTTTTTAAATGTAAAAACAAAGGAATGTGTGACTAAACATTCTAGGTACATAACCTCTTCTAAAGCTGTTAATTCTGCATCATTATATATTGCATCTATTAGCATAATCTATTTTGGATTTTTTTTATAACAGGATATATAGGATCATTTATTTACTCATGATAAACGCATTTATTGCATAGCTATATGGGCAACTTCTTTGTTCGAAGGGATGAATATAAAAATTCACGAAATACATTCTATTAAATTAGTTTAAATTTTTGTAACCAGAAAGGCTGTTTACTAACATTCCTGGCAAATAGTAAGATAGAACTTCTGAGCTCCCTTGCAATTAGACATACATGTTCCTTGCTCTCATTAATAAAAAGTAAACTGAAGTATCTTGTGTTACCTCAATGTGATTACTGCTCCTTTTCTCTATACATGGTAGCAGATGAAGTTCCAAATGTGGATGCTTTATCAGCCTGAATGATGATTAAAAACAGTGTCAAGCAGAGCCCTGTGGCACCCAAGATAGCTGTGAAATTTAAGCAAGAAATAAATTAACATGTGCTGCTTTAAGCTTTGAGTTTTATCGTTGTTGTTGCAGCATAATTTAATGTACCCTTTTTTGTAATCCTAGCTATTTGTATCTCAAGGATCCTCTTCTCTCTCCTGGGTGGTCCTATCCATGAACTTACCTGTATTCTGGATTCCTAGTCACCAAGCAGCATATACCCACATCCATAGGCAGTGGGGACAAGGAAGGGATAGGCAATTCCTGATAGAGAGGGTTTGGGGCTATCTGAGTAGCTGCCTTCCCTGGGACAGTTTGCAACTAGAAGGGAGGCTGAATATGAAAACAATTTACAAAAAAAAAGATGTAAAAGGGAATTGGAGTCAGCAAAGAAAGTAGGAGATGAAAGAAGGGATTGAAAAGTATTAAAACTATGGGAGAGATGGGAGAGAGTCGAGTCCAAGCAGGAGTGAGGGGAAATGGGTCCAGAGGAAATGAGGAGTCTGCTGCAAATTATACACAATAGTATCATCAGTAGCAAATGTTTACTGAGCATTTACTATGTGTCATATATTTTATTAAGTATTTTCTTTATAAAGTGGGAGGTACTACTATTTCTGCCACATTAAAAATGAGTGAAATAAAGATAAAAAAATTTCAGTAATTTGCCTGAAACTAGAGAGTTCCAAAAAGCTAGGATTCGAATCCTTTCAGTGTATGCCCAGATTCAGTACTTGTAATTGCCAGTGTTCTATTTTCTACATTAAATGACAAGGGGGAAAATGAATGAAATTTCCTTTAATTGGAATTATAGAGAGCTTTCACTCTCTTTGCATTTGTTCAACTTTGGGATTTCAAGAAGAGTGTTATCGACTTCTCATATATATTCCTCTTTCTAATTTAGTTCCTACCAGTCACTTATATCAATTCTAACTCTACTGGTCCTTGTGTAAGATAAATCACTCCAAGGAGTGGAACTGTTCATGAGGAATTGGGGACTCATGCTTGCTCAGTCTGAACCCCATAATCTTGATTCTAAGAGTCAGATATTGACCATCACATTCCAGGGACTTTTGTAACTCAGATATTATAAAGAACATTTTAAAAATGAATTGTTTAAAAGGCTGAACTTACTCCTTGGAGAAGTATTTACATTTTTTATTATTAAATAATATATTTTTTAATTTAGCATTTCTGACATTGGTGTCTATTTTTTGTTGCCATTAAGCTTAATTTTACTCAACTAGTCTAGCAAAAGTAATAGTTTGAACATTGGTGTTATAGTTTCTAAAAGTCTGTTTTGCTTTAGACATTTATTTCAGTTCCTTAAACTTTGTAAATTTATTTGTTTTTAATATGGGTTATTTAAAAACTAATATGTCTGAAAGATATTACTTCTCAAATATTCTCTTGTCTCACATGGGCACAGACATTGGATACCTAGACATTAAAGGCCTCCAATATGTATACTATCTATGTTTTGTAAAATATTTGCTACAATAACCTAGAATTCAGCCTCGGTTTGTGTTTGTTTACTCCCTCTGCAATTCAGCAGTAGGAAGATTTCCTCAGTTTGGTATAAAATGAAAGAACTGCTGGGTTGACATAAAAAGTTATTGATCCCGTCTGTGTGCTTTCCCTCCTGGGAGCATGCAGGAGTTTTTTGCTTTTCTCTTTCCCTCCCCCTGCCTTTTCCCCCTCCTACAGGGCATTATCATTCCTTTCCTCACTCCCAAGCTCCAAGGGCCCTCCCTTTACCTCTATAACTTGTTTCCTAAGCCCATTTCTTCTAGGAATTACTTTCTCTACCTATTTGATTTACCAAATAAATGTTCTCTTACATAAAAAACGTTATTGATCCTATGTTACTCCCAAACTTCACTGACAAAGTTTTCTATCCCATAATTTTATAACCCAAAGTTCTGCTCTGTAATTATGTCAGGCCAAATACTAGTATGTCTTTGGGTACTTTAGCATGATCTAGAGCAGACACAGCAAATGGGGTTCATGAACTGAGTCAATATCATACATTTGGAAGTGACTACCTAGTCCAGGCTCAGGAGAAAATTAGTGAGAACATCCATTATGTCTGCCATAGCTGTAGGAGGGGGAAAGACACAGCTTGACTATATTACCATTTTTCAAAGGCATGTGGATATGATAATGTTAATTTATTAAAAATTATATTTGTCTTCATTTTTGTTTTACATCTCAGTTATTATATTAACAGATTTTAAAGTTATGTATTATACATGTCAATCTTGTAGTTTGAAATTTTAATTCAACAATAAAAACAAGCAAAGGACAAAAGAAAACACAACCTTACACTTCTAGGACAAATGAAAGTCAAGAAAATGTTGGGTCAAGTGCCTACATTAGTCTCCGGCCATTAACTGCTGTTAATAGAGGTTGTCAAAGATAATTACCATCCCAGTAAAGGAAGCTGATTGTTGACTCATCTGTCAGCCACAGTAGAGAGTGCTGTACCAATTTCCCTGGTTCTTCTAATTTCAGAAAAGGAAAGAAAGAAATGTTCATGTGATGAACACAAGGAAAACCCTCCCCAACGAGAGAGGGGGTCCATCTGCCTTCTTCTACTGTTGATCTGCCCCTTTCTGATCTGAACTGAGTCTTACCATCTTCTTTTTAGGAAGTAATCTTTTCATTTCCCTATTTTCATTGTCCTTGTACATTCTCATTATCAATAATGTTAAGTTTATTTTATGGAATTATGTATTTATGCATTACATTAATCAATGTGTGATAGGCAGTATAAGTCCATGCAAAGCTAACATAGTTGCAGGTTTTTGTCTGGAAATCATTAGGGCAATAAATATTACATCAATTTGAGCCCAGCCAGTGTGGCTCAGTAGTTGTGTAAACTTATGAACCAGGAGGTCATGGTTTCATTCCCAGTCAGTGCACATGTCCCGGTTGCAGACTCAATCCCCAGTAGGGGGCATGCAGGAGACAGCCAATCGATGTTTCTCTCTCATCATTGATGTTTCTATCTCTCCCTTTCCCTTCCTCACTCTGAAATCAATAAAAATATATATTTTTTTAAAAATCACTTTGAGAAAGACATAAATTTGCTATGCAAGTTTTTAATTATTTTTGTCTTTTGGAATAAAAACAACTTACTAGTAGTGCTGATTATTTCTCTTAATTCATAAATGCTCTTCTCAATGAACTCATCATTGAGAAGTACCTGGAAGCTCTCAAATGATAAATCCAAAACGGTCTTAGTGAGAAGCAAACAACTTCAATATTAAAATATCCCAAAGGAATATTTTATTTGGTCTATAACTGAGAATAACCTTTCAACAAAGCAGGAAGATTAGACACGTCCCTGGGAAATTATTTGTTTTGAAAGTACTTTTATTTTTAGTCCAAATTCCATAGGCCTTTAGCCATCAGTATGATCAAATTTGGGGTTGAATATTAGGTCTATGACCTAGGATTGTCCCTCAATATTTCTGAGTTTCAATTTTTTTACATTAGTCACTATGTATCATAAAAGGCAGTTGTGAGAGCCAAAAGAATACATGAATATAAAATAATGAGATGAATATATCTTGGTGTTTGACAGCATAGGGCCTATATTCAGATAGGCCTGATTTGACCCCAGATTTCCTGACTTAGTAACTATGCAGTCCACACATGATACTTAAATTCTTGAAATATTAGTTTCTTCACTTGCAAAGTAAGGATCAAAATAGTACTTACACCACTGGATAGAGTAGGATGCTTTGAGATAATGTAAAGTACTTAGCATGGTGCCATAGGCATAGAGTCAATCAATGCTGCTAGTAATAACACTTTTGTTGTAGAAATCTTTCATTCATCTTTTCATTCTTTAATCACTCAACAGCCTTGGGAATGGTCAGCACACTACTCTTTCAGACCTCCACTTACTCTGTTGTCAGTTTTCTTTTCAGAATTTTCAGTGATCTCCCTCCCTGCTCCCCTTCGTGTGCCTTACACAATATGTCTAAGTCCTTAGAAGCAGGGTCATGGATTGTTTCAATGGCCTTCACATCATCTTGTGTTCGAGTAATAGCTACATCATGAATTACCTTTTGGAAATACATTTATTCTCTCTAAGCATCAATATTTTGAAACGTAAAAGAAAAATAATATTAATACCTACCATGTAGATTTTGTATAGTAGGAAGGAGATAATATAACTCTAAACATAGTACTTGATGCATAGTATACATTCAGTAAAAGGTATTTCCTAATAAAAACTTTCAACTATCACTATGTATTTTGCTTTAACTATAAAAAATACTATTTACATTAATTTAAATTGAATTTTCTCTCCAATGATGTATGATAGCTTTGAAAGAAACATTTATCTTCCAGTCAAGAATAGATATTTCACACTAGCAATAGTCTGCAGAAAAATACTGATGGATAACTATAGGACAATGGGAGAACTCTACCTAGAGCAGGAATACTATTCGTACATGAGTTAACACTTTTTCTAGGCAGTTATATTTAGAACCCTTATAGCAAAACCAAAGAAGATTTTAACAAATAAAATGCAAGCAACTTTCACCAACTGCATATATTCCCTAGATCATGGAGGGCCTGAGATGGATATAACATCAATTTTTTGAATCATATTTCATTTCCTCAGATTTCTGAAATTATCTGCTGACAATGACATTTAAAAGCACTAAAATGAAGAGGAAATGCAGGGATATAAGATTATTCATGAAAATCTGGGTTTTTGTGTGTGTGCTTAATTATTGTTTATAGTTCCCCATAGATAACAGCAGGCATGCTCTTAGAGTCTCCCAGAGATCCACTGTGTGTTTTCTTTGCATTTTCATGTCAAAGACCAGGAATAGGGTGAGGTAAGTGAGGCTTGTAAAGTACAAAATATAAAGAGACATGGTTCTTATCCTGTTTCATGGAGTTATAACTAACATAGTGTTTATCATCATTTTTTGAAAACTAACTGGTGAGCTACTCTCCTCTCCTCTGAGAACAATTAATTTCTATATTAATCTGTCTGTCCATCAAGCTTTGGTTACATTTGTTACCAGAAGAATGAACCAATAGGGTTGCCCTGAAAATACCACATCCTTACCTCCCAATTTTGCATATCTTTCAGGATAGATATGAAGCAGTTAACCTATGCTAGTCACTCTTAAAAACACTATGCATATTTTGACTCATTTAATTCACAACCCTATGAATTAAGTACCCTTATTATCTCCTTTTTGATATGAGGCAAACAGGGTAAATAACTTCCCCAGGTCATATGGTACATAAAAGACAGAGTACAAAATATATCCAGGCAGGCCAGTTCAGGCCAAATTGACTCTTAAATAAAAATACAGCTTTAAGACAATCTGCCGAGGTTTTAACACTGGGTATTAATGTTGATCTTAGTTTTCAGCTGCATTCTTATTTATAAATTAAGTTTTTGAATGTTGATGTTACCTTACTGTTCCTCTCATTTTTTCTCTTTGATTCCATTTGAATGGTTATTTTACCCTTGCTTGAATTCATTGTAAAGGCTTTTTTTTTTTTTTTTTAACTGTGTTGAAGTGAATCCCACTTCAGGAATTCCAACTTTCTCCTGGAGGGGTTTTACTTAGGCATTTATTGCTGGAAACCTCATAAGAGGTCAAAAGGAAATACTTCTCAGAAGTGACTCACACATAGAAGGCCAGAAAAAGTAGTCTGAAGACAGTTTTTGCAAAGGTTTGCACTATAAAGTCTTTAACTACATCTGGACTAGTATAGTATGCCAACCCATGAACTTTCTGGGATATTTTTCTTTGATTCCATTTATTGGGCAACTACAAGGAAAAATGTTCTTAAGATTAATTTAGAATCTTTCCAAATTTTCTTAAAGGCAAGGGAAAAGTAGTAGGAAATTATAGTAACCCATAATATGTGAACACATGTTTATTCATTTATTCTTCCCATACTTATTTATATAAATAAGAAAGGGTTTGAATTTTGGCTCATTACTTATTAGCTTTATGGTATTAGACAAATTGCTTGAAGATTTAAGATGCTATAAAATAAGAATATATATAAACAGTTTCTCTCCTCAAAGAATACCTGGGTCATCTCATGAGGAAATGCATAAAAAGCAAATGGGAGGAGGATTGGTACATAGCAAGTTACTAAAATGTGTCTTTTCATTTGTCTTCTATTTTCCTGTTCTAATCAACTCAGGATTTAATTTACTGGCATGAATAATATTATGCCACAAAGTCCATCTTAATTATAATAGGGACCTATAACTGCATAACAAATATTGCCATAACTTGCAACCTTAAACATAACAAAAATATATCATTCACACGTTTTTGAGGGTCAGGAATGTGTGAGAAATTTGCTGCATGGTAACATTCAGGGTGTTTCATCTGATTGCAGTCAAGCTGTTGAGTGGGGCTGTGGTATGTATCTGCAGATTTGTCTGTGGTTGGAAGACCTGTTTCAAACTTGCTAGGAAGTTAGGGGTAGGAGGCTTCATTGTCATCACATGTACCTCTCTATAGGGCTACCCATGACATTTCTTCCCCAAGAGTGAGTGATGAGAATGGAAGACAGCAAAGAGAGAGAACAAATGGACAGCTCAGTATGTTTTAAAACCTAATCTTGGAAGTGGCTCACATTCATCTGCCATATTCTGATGGTCACACAGACAAACTGGCACAATATGGAAGGGTACTGCAAAAGTGTGCCAATGCCAGTAAGCTGGAATTGTTGCAGAAGACCAAAGAAATACCAAGCACGCTTCCTAGAAAAAGGGAGGGACCCCGTTTATTAACACTAGTGGACTCTGGGAATAATTTCCAAATCAGAGTGAAGTAACACGCAGAGGGCTTCACTTTTTATAACCTTCTGGGGTCTTTGTCTTGCAGATATGGTTCCGCCCCCTTTCTTGGGCTTACAGGAAGGCTCCCAGGTGTTGGGGTTCCCAGGTCATATCCAATGATCTGTCCTGGAGCCAGCGATAACGACCTTCCCCCCCAAGGGCAGTGCATTGTTCACAGTTTTTATGGCCTGACACGCCTTGCAAGACCAGTTTCCTCCTCAGAATCACTGTGGACTATCTTGGAGGCTGGTTATCATGACTAGTTTCTCTGTTAACAGAACTTTTAAAGGCTCCCTTGTTTTCTGAGTTAAGCTGGAATTTTTTATTCTTGTTTTCTATCATTTAGATAAAGGTCCTTGGCACCACTTCCTCTGTCCTCCCACACTCCTACCTGGCCTTGTTTCCCATAACTCTCATCTATAGATTGCATGTTGGTTTCTAAGCAAAACATCCACAATGCACAGCTTCATAAGGTTGATTACTCACAATTTTTTTCTGTTAAATTACAATACCCCCTCTTTCCCAGGTATTGAAACTCTTCCTGTTATTCCAAGTGCATTCTAAATTCCATCCTCTCCATGAAACACATGTTTTCTCTTTTTCTGAATTTTGTTTTAAAATATGTTTTTGTTGATTTTAGAGAGAGGAAGGGACAAGGAGAGAGATATAGAAACATTGATGAGAGAGAACCATCAATCAGCTGCCTCCTGCATGTACCCTACTAGGGATCAAGCCCACAACCCGGGCCTGTGCCCTGACCTGGAATCAAACCCTGACCTCCTGATGAATGGGGAGACGCTCAACCAACTGAGCCACACCGGCTGGGCACTTTTTCTGAATCTTGATTGCCCTCTCTATAAACTTCTTGTTCAACAATTATCTTACGTAATCTAATATTTTGATATGTACATTCTTCTCCAATCCTCATAAATTGCTGAGGTGAGGTCACAAGACCCACACATCTCTGAACCCTATTCAGTGCCTAGAACAATGTGCAGTAGATATAATGTACACATCAAATATTTAGTCTAGTTAAACTGAATCACCAATTAATGGATGCTGGTGTGGAAAGAGTAATAAAAAAAGGTCAGTGGCAGGACTTTCAGGATGACTGAGTTTTTCTAACTGTTGTAAATTCCCTTTATTTTTGCCAACAGATGGACAGGTAGCAGGCTCATTAGGTTAATTTTAAAGATGTGGATTTGGTTATAATTTTAAATGGACATCAGCGCATTTTATTGTGAATAACTGTTGAAATGCCATTTAATGGCATGTACTTAGGCAGGAAAATGTTCATTGAAGGCAATGAAGAGCAGATAATAGCACTAATTCTCTTCTTTTTATTCTCCATAGCATATTTTCTAAGTCTGGCTATTGATAGGATAACGGCATATTGAAAAAATGTCCCCATATTTAGGATTGCTCTATTAGAAGAAGAGTCAAGATCAAGTAAACTGTAAGGAAAAGTTCAGTTTCGTAGTGTTGTTTTTTTTAAGGCAATCAAAAACAAAAACAGGTACAATCTTTTGAGAATTGTTGAGGGCTAACAAGCCCATGATGTAGTAGGTATGCCAGATCTAAGTGACTGAATATTGCTTCCAATTTTCCATTTTCTGATTTTAATGCTTTTATCATTGAATAAGCATATAATAGACTATCAAATATCATTTTATACTTATCTCTAAAGAAAAGCAATACCAGTAGATAGTAGTATTAGGAAAATGCCTTAATTTACATGTTGCTTTAGTTATTCAGAATTTGGTCTCCAGTTTCAGGCAAAATTTAGTAAAGTTTTTATTGTAGGAAAACATAGCTTAGATATTTCAAAATTTAATGTACTGTTCATTTCTAAAGCCTATGTTATCATTGAGCTGAAAAACAAAACATAATTTTTATATCTAATGCAAATTTATCTTCTTTATTTTATAGAATGTTTAATAAGCTAGTGTACACACTGCATTTCAGCATTAAAATAAAAACCTAGGAAGTTATTTCTCTACACAATGCTGAAACTCGTCCAAGTGTCTTACATCTGATTGCTAAGTCAGACTAAAATAGATGTTTTGGGTGATCCCCTCAGTACCCTTTAACCTCAGTGAATTGCTAGGGTCTGTCTGTATCCTTCCTCTAACAATGCAAACATCTGCTCTAAGTCAGACATTTAGCATACATTGTTTAATTTAATTTGTTCTCATAATACCTGCCTGAGCAAGTGAAATCACTCTAACATCTAAGACAATATGAGATTATAAAAATTAAAAATAATATCTCTATGGGCAAAGAGACTAACATGGTAAATACTTATGAGGAAATAAAGAAAAGGAAATATTTCCTTAACTATATTTAATTTAAATCAATTTTGGAACTTCGGTGTTGAAAATGAATCTTTTCTAGGAAATTTAAGAAATAAAACCAGTAAAACATGTATTTGAGGATTACCGAAGGGCTGAACATTATTAAGCTATTATTGAAAATAATAGTAATTAAACACATTTTTATTGCCATTTTATAGATGACAAAGCTGTGGTTTAGAGCAGCAAGTATTGTGTTTTAGGGTACACAATTAATATATGGCAGACCTAGGATTTAAACCAATGTCATGTGACTTTAGGATTTGTTCTCCTTTTGAACTATAATCTACTACCACCCTCTCATCATAATAATGTATTTCCTTTGACACAGTACTTTCAACATTTAAAAATGCAATCCCAGAGGTATGCCAAGTACAAGATTGATTTAAACTATAACTTTAGTAATATTAAATATAAAAATAAGCAAATGAAAGTCACTCATATGTTTGCTATTTCTTAAGTCAATATGGATTTTTCATACTTTTAGCCCTTATTATTTACATAAAATTGAATTCATCTTGTAAATATAATTTTATATCCTACCCTTTTCTTCTTACTTTATTAAGATCAATTTCCTATAGCATGCTTTGATTTCATCTGATATTTAAAATCTGAGGAGTTATCCCTGTCTGCCATGGCTCAGTTGGTTGGAACGTTGTCCCATACACCAAAGGTGGTGGGTTTGATTCCCAGTCGGGGCACATTCTTAGGTTGCGGGTTTGATCCCCAGTCAGGTGGGGCAAAAGTAGGTTTACAGTTGTTTCTATGGAAAAAAAATACAATAAGAATAAACTTTGTTTTTCACATACCATCAACTGTAAACCTACTTTGGCCCCACCGTGTGTGTGTGTGTGTGTGTGTGTGTGTGTGTATCTCTGTGTATGTTTATGATGATAGGTGTGTTGGAGATGAAGAGGGCCATTGTCACTGTTGATCCTGGCTTTTTATTGTCAGTGCAATGCACAGACAATAGGAAAACTCATTTTACTCTATCGAAGAATTCATTGTGCTTGGATGAGCTCGTCTAAATTTTGTATGCTATCAATTTCTACACTGTGAAGGAGAATTCTGCTGTTTCTCAGTCCTTTGTAGGCTTTACAGGAACTGAGCAAAGTGCTTATTGATTAGAGGAAGAGTTCTGTCACTGCAATTCACAAGATCATGAGAAAATAAACTCTTAAAATAAAGAAAGTTTAGCATAATTGATCCACCTGGCCAACAGCTGAGTGTGCATCCTCACATATTTTCCTGAAATAATTAAGAGGGCCCGTGCTGAAGAAGAGAGCTACACAAACACCCTCAGAAATATACCTATTTCAAATGATGCAGATACGAGGCTTAATTTTATCTTTAGACAACCCATCCATTCCACAGTCCTAAATGGAAACGATAACTGATCATTACCACCTTTTATGTCCAGGGAGCTAATGTTGGTGATCCTGGACAAGGTCCATAACTTTCTGATTATGAGGAGGAGCCCATTGGGGAGCACTTGACTGTGTCATTAAGGATGAATATAGTGCAAAGCCCTGAGTTTTGGCATAGTGAAATATGAAGAAGCAAAGCTAAGGAATGGCTGCAAAGGGGACACCCAGGTTTCCTGAGGAGGAGAATCAATGAATGCAGCTACACGTACCAAAAGGAAAAGGGAAAGGGAAAGTTTCAAGGTCCCAAGATTCCAATTGACATTGTCACTTTCTTGCTAAAATTTAACTCTCGGGATATTAGTACTTAATATAGTAGGATTTTTTATCATTAAACTATTCAGCCAAGTTTAAAATATAGTTGCTGAAAATCAGTTTCTTAATTTCTCATTTTAGAAATATTCTCCATTAAGTTTCTATTAAAGAAATTCATTGTTCCAAAGTATTAAATATAACTTTACAGCTAAAATTTAATTATATAACAGAATCTATTTTCTCAGCTAAGAAGTACCTTAACATGTAGAAAAACATAAATGTTCATACTAGCTGACAGGAACTCCAGGCTCCACATTAATGCTGTGATGCTGTATATTTTTGCATCAATCAATGAATTCTAAATCATTTATACTAATGAATTTAATTTAGACACCAGCACTGCACTTCCATTAGGTATTTTATTGCTGATAAAATAGATGGTGCAACACAACTAGTTCTTTCACAGAAATACATAGTCTTTGTTAGTCTTGTCTTAACTTCAGATTGCCTCAGCATATATGAGGGACAGGTCAATAGACAATATTCATATGAGCTGCTTCTCATTTTTTCAGGCTAACATATTTCATTCTGAAAGTATTTCTTCCAACATTTACTCTTAAGTTTTACAGAATTTGAAATCAAATGTAAATCTTGAAATTTAATGTAATCTATTCCTATTAGTCTATCTTATAATCATGCCTGGAAACTCATTGTTTCCTATGTTTTTGAACTTAATGCATGCATTTTGAACAATCTCTTTATAGTTGTGAGGTAAGAAAATTTCTCAAAGAAACAAATTTGGGAAGTTGACTTTGTGTGTTTGGGAAGGATATATCACCGTTTTTAAAACAGGTAAAGCACAGCCCGGTCGGCGAGCTCAGTGGTTGAGCATCATCCTATGAACCAGGAGGTTGCAGTTTGATTCCCAGTCAGGGCATATGCCTGGGTTGCGGGCTCAATCCCCAGTGTGGGGCATGCTGGAGGCAGGCGATCAATGATTCTCTCTCACCATTGATGTTTCTATCTCTCTCTCCTCCCTTCTTCTCTAAAGTCAATAAAATACATATTTAAAAAACACAGGTAAAGTACAAAAGACTTGGCTAGGTATACATAAGAGGACCATGTGTCCCTGTTTGCTCATTTGCATGTTATTAAAAGTAACCCATTAAATACTTAAATATGTTTGGTTTGGAGGAAAAAACATTGAATAGTCATCCCAGAATAAATAAATTTTAAAACAAAGTGAGAATTACTATCTCCTATAAAAGTACCACAGCTTTGCTTCTTCATATTTCATTATGCCAGGATAAAGGATAAAGTTGTACTAAAATCTAAGAAATAGAAAAAAAAAGGAAATAACCCAAATGAGAAGAAAATGAAAGCGATCCAAATGAAAGAACAGGAGAAATATCCCCCCCCCCAAAAAAAAAAGAACTAATTGAAATGCAGGCAAGCAACCTACCAGATAGAGTTCAAAACAATGGTTATAAGGATGTTCAAGCAACTTAGAACTTTAACAGCATAAAACAAACAAACATGGAAACCATGACAAAGAACCAGTCAGAAATGAAGGATTCACTAACTGAAATGAAGAATAAATTACAAGGAATCAACAGTAGAGTAAATGCAGCAGAGAATCAAATCAGTGATTAGGAGTATAAGGAAGCAGAAAACATCCAATCAGAACAGCAAAAGAAAAAAAAATCCAAAAAAATCAAAAAGAGTGTAAGGAGCCTGTGAGACAACTTCAAGTGTACCAACATTTACTTCATGGAGATGTCAGAAGGAGAAGAATCAAGCATTTATTTCCCCTTTCTACACAAACTTGGTAACACTGGCTAAACAGTGGTCAGCAAACTGCGGCTCGCGAGCCACATGCGGCTCTTTGGCCCCTTGAGTGTGGCTCTTCCACAAAATACCACGTGCGGGCGTGCACGTACAGTGCGATTGAAACTTCGTGGCCCATGCACAGAAGTCGGTATTTTGTAGAAGAGCCACACTCAAGGGGCCAAAGAGCCGCATGTGGCTCACGAGCCGCAGTTTGCCGACCACTGAAATAGTAGATTAAGAGAAGTGTCTCTTTACCTTTGCTAATAAGTGACAAAGAGTTAGAATACCGCTATTCAGCAACCCCAAATGAAATTATGTATCTAACAATGGAAATTAATATCTCAAAATGTACAAGTAGACATTAGATATCTCCTGATAAACGAACACAAAAATCTGGCCAAGGGAATGAAATATGAGGCCGGTCAAACCTATGGGTCAAGCTTCCAATCTACAGGAAATAAAGAAGCTGTTTCCTCTGTAAAATTCCATAGATCAAATGCTCTAGATTCCTCAACAGGTTAAACTAAGGGTAAAATGGTTGAACGGGGAATGCATAAAATAAAAGAGATTTAAAAGATATAATAATAAACTATGAAAAAATACAGGTAGGTAATGCAGGAGTGAATTGTTGGGATGCAGCTTCTTAGTGGGGCTTCTGTGGTGTTTGGTGCAATTCTGTCTTTACAAGGTACAGTAGCAAGAGTATTCACACTTTTTAATACTCGTCAAGTTATACATCTGCTTTTTGTGATTTTCTGTGTCTTTGTTTTGTGTTATAACTTTTTAAAAATAAAAAATGAACATTACATTCTGCCCTGCTGCATTATAAATAGTTATGTATATACCTTTTATCTCTGCAATGTCTATAAATGGCTGTTTAACGTTTTTCAATAGATAAATAGAATCCACTACATAATGTTAATAATAACAATAGTCACTACCATTTATTGATTATTCTATGTACCCAGGGTAATTTCTCCCACTGCTGCTCCCACCTCCCTGCCAAACCTGGGATATTTCTTTAAGCAAACAGTCTGATAACCACAAATCTTATTTTTGTCATTAGTTTCCAGCCACCCCCAAAATCCCAAACTCCATCCTCTGATTCTGAAAACTAGAATGACTGTAGCTTTTTGTTTTGAATATATTGGTCCCCATCCTACCGCACTCCCCCAACCTTCAGGCTGAAAGTTAAAACCACATATAAAGTAGTAGAATTTCCCTCCTTCTGACTTAGTTCCCCTGCAGTTTCTGTCTGCTTTAAGTTTCTTCAAATTGTTCCCTTAACATTTTGCCCAGATGACATTGTTATTTTGATAGGGCCTGCCCTTGGAAAAGACCAGAAGACTTTTTTGATGGCTGAGTGACTAATTTCTCTGTTTTCAAACATGTGTTTTGATGTCATTTAACTACCAGGTGATATTACTTGCCTGTTAGAAGAATAGTTCCAAAGAATAAACAATACCTGACTTTGCCAAGAATATTTCTGTAGGGAAAGAAGGTGTTAATAATTTTGATGAAGGGGATGATTCATGTAGATTCATCCAGAATGTTTGCTTGCTCAGTCATTTCAAACAGACCAATCAATAATTACTTTGATTCCCTGAGGAAATAAACTGTTAGAAATAATTAAATTTCATTTGGAACCATCCCGAAAATAAGAAGACTTTAAAACATTATGAATCACACTGTCTTAGATCACAGAAGTTATATATTATGGTGACCATTAGCTGCTTTTGTGCTAATTGTTTCACTTTGTGTTTGCCAAAATCTATCATACTTTTATACAAGTAATTATTCTTCATTTCTTTCCTTTATGTAATTTGTTCAAAACATACAAAAGGGGGCCAAATATATGGTAAAAGAAGATGATTTGAATTTAGATGGTAGGCACACAATGCAATATACAAATCATGTATCATAGAAATTTGTACTTGAAACTTATATGATCTTAACCAATGTCGCCCCAATAAATTAGAAAAATACAAAATGGGATAATGTTTTTTACTTCGAGCCAAAGCATATTATTTAAATATTTTTAAAAGTTATTTTCTATAACTTCCAGTAATTTCTGTTGTGTTTTTTCTCTCTACATTTAGTTGCCCCATAATCTTCAATATACAGTCTAATCATATTGTGAAAGCTCTAAAAATAAATATTTTGGTTAAAGTGCAATGTATCAGACACTCAAAGAAAGATATGTAGTACAAAAAAATCAAGAAAAGAAGTAAAATGATTAGAAGTTAGCTTTCAGCAAGGTTTGACACGTTACCGTTAGGTGTTCCTCCAATTCTAATGCTAGTACATCTGGGAAAGGGCGACAGAGAGGCTATATTTCCAGCTTCTTTTAAAGTTTGAAATTTTGTCTGGGTTTTCCAGAAAGATATAGACAGATGGAGTTACTGCAAGATAGCAAAGAGTTTTCAGGCCGGTTATGGATTGACTATATGAAGCAATTTCCCACCCCACCCCCCAAAACTATCAGCTATGAACTAAATATCTATCATGAATAATATATAACCTTTTTTATGTGAAGCCACAAAGACCAATGATTAATTTTGTTTGAACCTGAGCCTAATATACCCTAACCAGTATAGAAGGAATAACTCAGCAATATGCCAAATCCAGGAGTGTACCCTCTGAAGATTAATTTAACCAACTTTTTGCTTTTAGTTATTATATTATGTTCTTTTCTTTTGAAATATTGTCTAGCTTTTAAGAAGTAACAGTGAGGGATGTCACTTAGGACTTGCTAACTTGGTGGATTTGGATTTGCTAATTTTAGTTCATTTTCCTGAACCTGCATTTCTGGGCATAGACAGAATATCAAAAAGTTTCCTGTTCTCCAGCCTGGCTTGTGTGGGTTAGTGGTTGAGTGTCAATCGATAAGGTCATGGTTTGGTTCCAGTCAGGGCATATTCCTGGGTTCCTGGACCCCCAGTAGGGGGCGTGCAGGAGGCAGATGATGGAACAAACAAACAAACAAACAAACAAAAACAATAATAAAGTATTACATTAAAAAAAAAATGGTCCCTGTTCTCAATCCCTTATGTATCTAGCTAAGGTCAGCCAAACTCAGTGCTTATGAATTCCTGTTCTCTATAGACAAGCTTTTTAACAGGGGTTGCTGTTCTGATATTCATGCATATGAAGTCATCCCAAATGAAGTTGTGTAGAGGGGGGAGAGAAAATGGCGGAGGCTTAGACAGACGTGTTGGTGCTTTGTCCCGGACCAGATAGGGGCGAGCAGCTGAAACGGGTAACAATCGGCCCGATCAAGCTGGGGAGGTTCAGCTGAGAGACAGTCTGCAGCCAGGAAAGACAGAAAACTCCTAAAAAAATGCGGATGGTTAGAGATTGAGGCTGAAACCTCCCCCTGGGCGCCAGCGCAGCGGCGAGACCGCGCCATCTCAGGCAGCGTTCACCGGCATCTAGAGATCGGCTACTGACCCGGAGGCAACGATTCGCAAACAGCGCGACTGCAAGAGCCAAGGCGAGACCTGCACCCCTCCACGGAAAGGTTAGACTTACCTCAAAGGTGCGGTTCGCAGTTCAGGTTGGAGCGAGGAACGCGCGCACAGGCGCAGGGGGAAATCTGCGTCCGCCAAAATCCGCGCTCTCCAAAATCCGTGCCTATAGAGGCCAGCGTGTCTTGCAAGGGGGGAGGGCTCCCGCAGGGCTGCTGCCAGAAGGTAACACTATAAATGAGCCCATAGTTGGACTGGATGCATGAGGGCTGCCTCAGAGTTTCCCTGATAACCGGCTACTTGTTGATGCCAGGGGCTTGAGCGCGCGCAGACACTCCGCGCGGTTCTGGAGGGTGGAACCCTGCGAGTTCGAACAGCTTCCCAGGCTCTAGTTTGCACACTTCCTCTTACTTCTGTGAGTTTGATTGTTGAGCCCAGTGCATGTGAGTGCCCAGTTGGGGTCACTAGCAGAGCTTGTAGGGGAAGATTGTTTTTGGGGAGCCTGGGAAACAGAGCTGGGAGTGGCGCCGAGGGAACCACCTCTGGGCGGAGCTGGTTCAGGTACAATAGAGAACTGGTCGGAGAGAAATTATAACCTCGGAGGTCAACCCAGACACACTGCCACCCAGAGGCAGAGCCACGAACTGACTCCTCTGTAAATACAGATAAGGCAATAAGGACTGTGGCTTGCAACAAGGAGGAGCAGTGTATCAGAGAGAAAGTCAACATTCTCCTGAATTCCGGGCGTGCCAATAAGAAGAGTAGAAGATCTGAAGCACCTGCATTAATGCACATTTTTATTTTTATTTTTTTAAATTACTTTTTCTCCTTTTAACTAAGAAAACATTTTTCTTTTTTTTTTTTTTTTTCTTTTCTTTTTTTTTTTTTTTTTTTTTTTTTTCATTTTTCTTTTTCTCCATCACCCGATTTTGCCCTTTCAGCTACTACATTTTTATTTTTAACTAGTATTATTACCGCTACCATTTTACCAGTTTTTAAAGTGTCATCTTATCTTGTCTTTATTTTATTTTGGGACTAATGTTCTCCATTCTATTTTCATCGTTCCTTTAGCAACATTTTTCTCTACCTCAATTTGCCTCTGTGCTAAACAATCTTCCCCACTTTTTCCCTTTTGCTGTCCTGTTTCTCTTACCCTACTCCAGCTTTAGATCTTCCCTATTCTTTTTACCCTCTGTCAAAATTTAACCCTGCTTAAATATCCTACGTCCAATCCCCTGTTCTAAATCCTTACACACCTTTCCCTTATCTTCCTTCACTATCCATTTTTTTTTTCCTCTCTCTCTTCTTCTTCTTTTCTCTCTCTATTGTTTTATCGTTGTTTGCCTGATTGACGAGTATATTGTTTTTCTTTTTTTTTCTTTTTTCTTCTTCTTTTTTTGATTGTTTGTAAGGTTAGACTGCTTATTCTTTTTATTTTCCTGCCCCTCCCTCTCCCCGCCCCCTCCCCCCGGTTATTTCTGCGCTTCTCTGTCCCCTTGCGTCGCTTGATATTATTGGTTGTTTGTAGTTTGTATTCATCTCCAGGAATCTGTTGCTGCAATTTGTTGGTATTAGTGGCGGTCCTATAGGAGTTTCCTCCTCACATAAATAGTCTCTCCCCCTTTTACACTTCACTCTCTTTTCTCTCTTCTTTTTTTTTTTTTTTTTTTCTTTTTTTTTTTCCTCCTCTTTTTCCCCTCCCTTTTCCAATCTCATTTTTGCACTCCTTTTTTTCTTTCTTGCTTTTTTCTCTTCTACCTTTTTCTCTTCTTTCCCCCTTACCTCCCAACTCTCTTAGCTCGGGTGGCCACCTTTATTTGGGGTTAGTAATATTGTAAATACAATAGTGTTCAGTGCCTGGTACGTTGTGCCTTGTTGTGTTGTATTTTGTGCCTCTAAATCAACGCAACAGATTCAAGCAACAGCGGCTTCCTGATCACCACACGCTCTGCCTGGGGAACAGTTGCTGAGTCTGAAGCCACCCTCCACCAGCCAGAAGAGCCACCACAACTGTGAACAGCACCCATCAGAGGCTCTGCTATCAACAGAGGAGCCGCTGCTACCACAACCGCCCAAGGAGCAACCACAGACCGAGGAGCCACTGCCACCCAGGGAGCAGCCACTGCCACCCAGGGTCCGGCCACTGAACGATTCAACAACAAGTAATGTCAGTGAGATCAAACATGGGTAGACAAAGAAACCCCCAAAGGAAAGAAAAGGAGGACTCGCCAGAAAAGCAGCTAAGTGAGACAGAGATATGCAACATGACGGAAAAAGAATTCAGAATAAGGTTCCTAGAGTACATGCACCGGATGTTCAAGAAGCAAGAAGAAACAGATGAAAAACTCAACTACGTATGCAAGAAGCTAGAAGAAACAGATGAAAAAATCAACAACTTAAGTAAGTCCCAAGAAGAAATGAAGAGCGACTTAGCTGCAATAAAAAACACCATTGAAAGTATCAACAGTAGACTGGGAGAAGCGGAGGACCGAATCAGTGAATTAGAAGACAAGGAAGCAAAACACACTCAAACTGTACTGCAAATGGAGAAAAAAATTAAAAGACAGGAGGAGAGCCTAAGGGAACTTTGGGACAACATGAAACGAAGCAACATACGAATAATAGGGGTGCCAGAACAACAGAAAGATGAACATGGATTAGAAAACCTATTCGAAGAAATAATATCAGAAAACTTCCCTGAGGTGGGGAAGAAAAAAGTCACACAAGCCCAGAGAGTCCCAAACAAGGTGAACCCGAAAAGACCCACACCAAGACACATCATAATTACCATGGCAAATGTTCAGGATAAAGAGAGAATCTTACAGGCTGCAAGAGAGAGGCGGAAAGTAACATACAAGGGATCTCCCATTCGATTATCAAATGATTTCTCAACAGAAACACATCAGGCCAGAAAAGAATGGACGGAAATCTACAAAGTGATGCAAAGCAAAGGACTGAATCCAAGAATACTCTATCCAGCAAGGCTATCATTCAAAATTGAAGGGGAAATAAGAAGCTTCACAGACAAAAAAGGGCTAAGGGAGTTTATCACCACCAAGCCAGCCATGCAAGAAATGCTAAAGGGACTGGTGTAAAAGAAGAAATATCAAGCTCAGAAAGAAATCAGCCACACACACACACAAAAAAAGAAATGGCTACAAACAAGTACCTTTCAATAATAACTTTAAATGTAAATGGACTAAATGCTCCAAATAAAAGACATCGAGTGGCTGAATGGATAAAAAAACATGACCCATACATCTGCTGTCTACAAGAGACCCACCTCATTGGAAAGGACTCACACAGACTGAAAGTGAAGGGATGGAAAAATATCTTTCACGCAAATGGAAAGGAAAAGAAAGCTGGGGTAGCAATACTTATATCTGACAAAATACATCTCAAAGTGAAGGCCATAACCAGAGATAAGGAAGGCCACTTCATAATACTAAAGGGATCAATACAACAAGAAGATATAACCCTGGTAAATATATATGCACCCAATGCAGGAGCACCCACATACATAAGAAAACTTCTGGAAGATATCAGGGGAGATATCGACAATAACACAATCATAGTAGGGGACTTTAATACACCACTGACATCACTGGATAAATCCGCTAGACAAACAATCAGCAAAGAAACAGCAATCCTAAATGACTCACTAGATCAGATGGACTTAATTGACATCTTCAGAACTCTACACCCCACAGCTGCGGAATATACATTCCTCTCAGGTGCTCATGGGACATATTCAAAAATAGACCACATATTGGGTCACAAGCAAAGTCTCCACAAATTCAAGAAGATTGAGATCATAAAAAGCATCTTCTCAGACCACGATGGCATAATGTTAGAAATAAACTACAATAAAAACAACCCAAAATACTCAAACACTTGGAAGCTGAATAGCATGTTATTAAATATTGATTGGGTTACCGATGACATCAAAGAAGAAATTAAAAACATCCTGGACACTAATGACAATGAAAACACAACAATCCAAAACCTCTGGGACACAATGAAAGCAGTCCTGAGAGGGAAGTTTATAGCTCTACAGGCCTATCTCAAAAAACAAGAAAAAATGGTAGTTAATCATCTAACTCTACAACTCAAAGAATTAGAAAGAGAGCAACAAGAAAAGCCCAGAGTGAGCAGAAGGAAGGAGATAATAAAGATTAGAGCAGAAATCAATGACATAGAGACCAAAAAAACAATACAGAAAATCAATGAAACCAAGAGCTGGTTCTTTGAAAGGATAAACAAGATTGACAAACCCCTCGCCAGGCTCACCAAGAAGCAAAGAGAAAGGTCCCAAATAAACCAAATCAGAAATGGTAGAGGCGAAATAACAACAGACCCCACAGAAATACAAATGATTGTTAAACAATACTACGGGCAACTCTACTCCAACAAACTAGACAACCTGGAGGAAATGGACAAATTCCTAGAAAAATACAACATTCCAAAACTCAATCAGGAAGAATCTAAAAACCTCAATAGGCCAATAACTATGGAAGAAATTGAAGCAGTCATCAGAAAGCTTCCAGCAAACAAAAGCCCAGGGCCAGACGGCTTCACAGGGGAGTTCTACCAAACATTCAAGGAAGAACTAAAACCTACCCTCCTCAGACTACTACAAAAAATTAAAGAGGAAGGAACACTTCCAAGCTCATTCTATGAAGCCAGCATCACCCTAATACCAAAACCAGGTAAAGACATCACAATGAAAGAGAATTACAGGCCAATATCCCTCATGAACATAGATGCCAAAATCCTCAACAAAATCTTAGCAAATCGGATCCAGCAGTACATCAGAAGGATCATACACCATGACCAAGTAGGATTTATCCCAGAGATGCAAGGATGGTACAACATCCGTAAATCAATAAATGTGATACATCACATAAACAAATTGAAAGAAAAAAACCACATGGTCATATCAATTGATGCAGAAAAAGCATTCGACAAAATCCAACACCCATTTTTGATAAAAACTCTCAGAAAGGTGGGAATAGAAGGATCATACCTCAACATAATAAAAGCCATATATGACAAGCCCACAGCCAACATCATACTCAATGGACAAAAACTAACACCATTTCCCCTAAGAACAGGAACAAGACAAGGATGCCCACTCTCACCACTCCTGTTCAACATAGTACTGGAAGTATTAGCCATTGCAATTAGGCAAGAAGAAGAAATAAAAGGCATCCAAATTGGAAAAGAGGAAGTAAAACTGTCCTTATTTGCAGATGACATGATATTATACATACAAAACCCTAGAGACTCCATCAAAAAGCTACTAGACTTAATACATGAATTTGGCAATGTAGCAGGATACAAAATTAACCCCAAGAAATCTGAGGCATTTCTATACACCAATAGTGAACTTTCAGAAAGAGAGATTAGAAAAACAATCCCATTTACCATCGCACCAAAAAAATTAAGATACCTAGGAATAAACTTAACTAAAGAGGTTAAAGACCTCTACTCAGAAAACTACAGGACGTTGAAAAAAGAGATAGAGGAAGACATAAACAGATGGAAGAACATACCATGTTCTTGGATTGGTAGAATCAACATCATTAAAATGTCCATACTACCCAAAGCAATCTATACATTCAACGCACTTCCCATTAAAATACCAATGGCCTTCTTCAAAGATCTAGAACGAACTCTCCAAAAATTCATCTGGAATAAAAAAAGACCCCGAATAGCTGCAGCGATCCTGAGAAAGAACAAAGTAGGTGGGATCTCAATGCCAGATATCAAACTGTATTACAAAGCCACTGTTCTCAAAACTGCCTGGTACTGGCACAAGAACAGACATATAGACCAGTGGAATAGAATAGAGAGTCCAGAAATTAGCCCGAACCAATATGCTCAATTAATTTTTGACAAAGGAGGCATGAACATACAATGGAGCCAAGATAGTCTCTTCAATAAATGGTGTTGGGAAAATTGGATAGATATATGCAAGAAAATGAAACTAGACCACCAACTTACACCATATACAAGAATAAACTCAAAATGGATAAAGGACTTAAATGTACGACAGGAAACCATAAAAATTCTAGAAGAATACAAAGGCAACAAAATCTCAGACTTATGCCAAAACAATTTCTTCACTGATACAGCTCCTAGGGCAGTTGAAACTAAAGAGAAACTGAACAAATGGGACTACATCAAAATAAAAAGCTTCTGCACAGCAAAAGAAACCATCAACAAAACAACAAGAAAACCCACCTCTTGGGAAAACATATTTGCCAACGTCATATCTGATAAGGGCTTAATCTCCAAAATTTATAGGGAACTCATACAACTTAACAAAAAGAAGATAAACAATCCAATCAAAAAATGGGCAAAGGATCTAAATAGACACCTTTCAAAAGAGGACATTCAGAAAGCCAAGAGGCATATGAAAACATGCTCAAAGTCACTAATCATCCGAGAGATGCAAATCAAAACAACAATGAGGTACCATCTCACACCTGTCAGAATGGCCATCATCAACAAATCAACAAACGACAAGTGCTGGAGAGGATGTGGAGAAAAAGGAACACTTGTGCACTGCTGGTGGGAATGCAGACTGGTGCAGCCACTATGGAAGGCAGTATGGAGGTTCCTCAAAAAATTGGAAATGGAACTCCCATTTGACCCTGTGATCCCACTACTAGGAATATATCCCAAGAAACCAGAAACACCTATCAGAAAGGATATATGTAACCAGATGTTCATAGCAGCACAATTCACCATAGCTAGGATCTGGAAACAGCCTAAGTGCCCATCAGTAGATGAATGGATTAGAAAACTGTGGTACATCTACACGATGGAATACTATGCTGCTGTTAAAAAGAAGGAACTCCTACCATTTGCAACATCATGGATGGAACTGGAGAGCATAATGCTAAGTGAAACAAGCCAGTCAATGAAGGAAAAATACCACATGATCTCACTCATTCATGGATAATAAAGACCATTACAAACTTTTGAACAATAATAGATACAGAGGCAGAGCTGCCTCAAACTGATTGTCAAACTGCAGTGGGAAGGCCAGAGAGAGTTGGGGGGCAGGAGGGAGGGGAGTAAGAGATCAACCGAAGGACTTGTATGCATGCATATAAGCATAACTAATGGACATAAGACACTGGGGGGTAAGGGAAGGTAGGGGTTTGTCAAGGGCGGGGGGGGGGGGGGAAAGGACACTTATGTAATACCCTTTGTAATACTTTAAGCGAAAAATAAAAAAAAAAAAAAAAAAAAAAAAAAAAAAAAAAAAATGAAGTTGTGTAAAGGAAGAAAAAAAGGCATTGTGTTTGGTCATGGGTTCTGTTGGTTAGAAACTTGGACAGGAGCAGAGAGGAAGCACCCTGCTTCTCCATGGAGATTCCTCTGCTGAGACGACTCAAAGCCTGAGGTGACACAGACCACGAGGCTGGAGTCGGGGGAAGACCTGCTTATTCTCATATCTTGTGTCAGAACTATGAAGACTCAAAGACTAGTACTGACAACGGTAACGCCTACACATGGCTGCTCCATCTACATTAGCTTTCTGACTGTGTGATGGCCTTGGGATAGACAGACTTCTTACCTGGGGGCTCTGGGCCTCAAGCACAAGTGTCCCAGGAGATGAGGTGAAAGATGTATGTCACCTTTTATGAACTACTTATGAATTTCCACGACTGCCACATTCTATTGATTATAAGCGAGTCATAGCCCACTCAGAGTCAAGGAGAAGGAACATTGACCCTCCATTTCTGAAAGGGAGGATATCAAGAAATGTGTGACCATTCATTTTAAAACTGTCATAGTTTGGAACCCCATGGCCTTTTTAAAGCATATGAATCACCTGAAATTATATTGAAAATGTTTTAAGTGTACGCAGTTTTATTTTCAAGTGAGTCTAAAATTTTGACCTCAGAATAATCAAATATTATGCATTATGAAGTGCAGTTGTGACATTAGTAAACTGAGAAATTTTGCTCAGACCCATTTTGAACCCGAAACATTTAAAGTCATTCCCTGAAGAGACCTGCAGTAGTATACAGCGAATATTAACAGAAAATTCTTTGGAGAATGTATTGATCAGAAACCTAGGCAAAGGTGTTACTATGTAAACTATATAAAATACCTGGATGAACTTATTTTTTCTACTCTGTATCTGGTGCTTTAATGGTGTTGACATAACCTAGAGACAATTTTTGTTCAGAAGTCAGGCGCTCAACCTTGACAAAAACATTTCCAGGCACCAGAGTAAAACATTGGTGCCTTTTACATTTCAACAGATGTCTCTAAGGTCTTTGGAGATTTAGTAGCAGCTCTCATTTTATGTGACTTTGTTTAAAAGCTACAACAATACCCAATAGATATCATATTTTCTAAGCATGACTGATTTTCATTAAGACACAGACCATCATTGAAAATAGACCCTGAAGAGGTTCTTGCAGTTATCACATTCGTTATCTAGTGGTAATGTTTGTTTCCTCTTAATAGGGATAGGAAATGAGATTGTTAAGACAGAAATAGGACTTTGTGTTTTTAAGAAAGTGGACTGAGTCTGTGAAACTGTTTACCTGCTATTCACCTTTCAAAGGCTGATTGGCTTCTTGCTTTTTAAGCATACTAACGGACCTAATTTTGAAGTGCAAGGAGGTACCTACATTTGGGCTTAATTATCAAAATTTGAAAATAAAATTTGAATAAAGCAGTGACATTAGTAATTGTGTATCATGTGTGCCCTTATCACATGTATAACCTTAGATATGTAGATATGCTCACTTCTAATTGTTAGGATTAGGATAGGCTTCTTAGAGGAGAATGGCACTGAGCTTACAAAGGCAGGTAGGTTTGCTCAGATAAATATGAGATGGGCAAAGAGTGCTTCAGGCAGACTGGAAAGAGGCAAGGAAGTAGGTAGCATGGGCTTGTCTCTTGTAAATAGAGAACTACAAAGAAGTTATAGACACAACAGATATAGGTTAGGATGATTTTACTAAAGTTCTTGATTGTGGGGCCACTGTCTATTTTGGCTTAGGAAACTACACTAAGAATATTAGCGTTAAGAATATTACCCCTCATACACTGTTGGTGAGAATACAAACTGGTACAGCCGCTATGGAAAACAGTATGGGGTTCCGCAAAAAAAAATGAAAAATGGAACTGCCTTATGACCCAGTGATTCAACCTCTGGGGATTAATCTGAAGAAACTCAAAAGAATATTTTTCCATAGCTTGGTTATTGTAATTAATACTGCAATGAACACAGAGGTGCACTAATTCAAAAGAATATATGCACCTCTGTGTTCACTGTGGTATTGCTTACAATAACCAAGCTATGGAAGCAATGCAGGTGCTCATCAATAGATGAGCGTATAAAAAAGCAGTGGTACATAGATGCAATGGAATATTATTTGGCCATAAAAAAGAACTAAATCTTAACATTTGCAACAGCATGGATGGACCTATAGAGTATTACACTAAATGAAATAAATCAGTCAGAAAAAGCCAAATACCATATGATTTCACTTGTATGTGGAAGTAAAGAACAAAATACATGCACAAATAAAACAGAAACAGTCATAGATATAGAGAACAGTCTGATGGTTGCCAGAAAAGAGGGGAGGGTGTGACTGGGTGAAAAAGGTGAAAGGATTGAGAAGTACATATTGGCAGTTACAAAATAGTCATGGGGATGTAAAGTACAGCATAAAAAATACAATCGATAATATTGTAATAACTATGTATGGTGCCACATGGGTACTGGAAGTATCCAGGGGAACACTTTGTAAACTATATTATTGTCTAAACATTTTTCTGTATACCTGAAACTAATATAAAATAACATTGAATGTAAACTGTAATTGGAAAAAAAAGCAATAAAAGTGGAAAAAGGAAAGGAAAGGGAAGGGAAGGGAAGGGAAGGGAAGGGAAGGGAAGGAAAGGAAAGGAAAGGAAAGGAAAGGAAAGGAAAGGAAAGGAAAGGAAAGGAAAGGAAAGGAAAGGAAAGGAGGACAGAATGTTAACACACAGAATCTAGAGGAATGGGAAGGAAGCATCAAAGAAAAAACAAACAAACAAAAGAATATTAGCCTTGAAAAAGAGTTTGCATTAGAATGAAGTGTGGAACTTAAAACCAAGTTATGACACCAAAGACTATGGAAACTGATTTCTTTCCAGTAGATCTTTGTCAGATGCTATTTCTCCAAAGCACCCAATCACTAAAGTACATTAAAATTACTTAGGAAAATATGGACAAATAGTATTATTTTTTTGCATGTGACAAAGGAAAAGAACAAAAACCATATGACTTCATTCATATGGTAGATATGGTAGAATGTAAAACAAAACAAAAAAGAAACAAATTACACAAAACAAAAACAAATTCATAGGTACAACAGAATGGGGGTGGGTGAAGGGCCAAATAGGTGATGGCAGTCAAATATATGGTGATGAATGAAAACTGGACTTTTGATGGTGAACACACTATAGTGTGTACAGATATCAAATTATGATGGTGTATACTTGAAACATATAATGCCAAAAATAATATTATAACAATTAAAAATAGCTAATCCTATATAATAAAGAGCTAATATGCAAATGATCATCATGCCCTCACACCATCACAACATAATGGCTCACTCAACACTGGGGAGAGAGGAATGGGGACCAGCCAGGCACAAATGAGCTTGCGAGAGGAATGGGGACCAACCAGGCTGCGGCTCAGGAGAGGGACAAGCCTCCCGCCCCACAGTCCTGGGTGCCAGTGGCTGTGCCTGCACCTGCGGCCCAGGAGAGGGACAAGCTGCCTGCCCCGTGGCCCCAGGCACCAGTGGCTGGAGCTGCAGCCCAGAAGAGAGACAAGCCTCCCACCCCGTGGTCCTGGGTGCCAGTGGCTGCACCTATGGCCCGGGAGAGGGACAAGCCTCCCCCCCATGGTCCTGGACAACTGTGCCAGGCCGAGGGTCCCACCTGCTAGAGGAACCCTGCTCACACCACAGACGCCCTTTGAGACCCGGTGCCATCCCTGATGTGGCAGGCCTGGGAGGGACCATGGAAAGTTGGCTCCAGGGCATATCTGGCCCTCTCGCCCAGGCCCACCCCACCGGCCATCTTCTAATTAATTTCCTTTCAATGTGCATGAATCCATGCACTGGGCCTCTAGTTTTATATAACAGTATAATTACATGTAATAGAATATATAGCATATTCCATTTTTTTATAGATAATATATAGTGGTATACATTTCCCTCTCCAGGAGTTTGCTGGAAGGGTGAGCCTCTCCCCCTGTGTCCAAGTCCATGGAAATCCTTTACTATGGCTTCAACTCTCTGATCCATCAACACACTTAATGTGCTTCCATCCAAAAGGCTAAAAACTTTGATCTCCTGATAAATTTCTTCTTTTTCTCTATACAATCTTCTTTGCTTAGTATTCTTTGTAACATTTACTCTCACTGTTAATTATTTCTCAAGAACAGCAAAACTTAGGCTCATTCAACTCTCTTCAAGTGCAAGCCCCTGCAAAAGTTAAGTCGAATGAATGACTGTGTATATGGAGTGATGTGAGATAGAAAATTAACACTTTTAAATTGTTCCCAGGGAACTCCTTGATAAAGCTTAAGGAATCTGGCAATATTTCCATCAGCTCTAATAAAAAATTATTTTTCTTTTATGGTTAGTGCATTTTATGTCCTACTAAATAACCTCCTTAGTTTTAATTTCACGAATGCCTTTCACTTTATATTGCTGTTGCATCATTAAATGATTGCAGTAACATGTTCCTAAACAATTTCCTATAATAAAATTCAGAATTGCTTGACATTTTTCAGTAGATCAATATGAAGAAGCTACTCCCTGCTGACATGAATTCATTTTTCTCAATCCTAGTGGACTTCAAAAGGTGACAGAGTTATAATAAGGTAAAGCTCACCAAATGAAAATTTATAAAAATTTTACATTTGGTTTGGTATTTTGAAGCATGAGAATTCTTAAGATGAGTTTACGTATATCCACCATTCTTTTCTATTTCCCCATCTTCTATCCAAAGGTAAATCTCTATAAAAGGTAAATAAACAAAAGTCTGCTTGTATAACCATACAGTAATAGCTATTACAGTACTAAAAAAACAAAAAACAAAAAAAAACAGCATTTGAGAATTAACTATGCTACTACTAACTGTGCTATTCTTGCGGTCCATGGAATGGAGTTTAAATAAAAATATTCAACATACTTGCACATTGTTTATTAAACAACATACTTGGGCCATCTAGTTCAGTCCTCTGGGATAGTACTACTAGTAGTAGCCACATTTTATAGGAAAGGAAAGTGAGATGCACAGATTGTAACTTGATCACATAAAGAGTCAGAGATGGTATTAAAATCCAGGCTCCGTAGCCCTAAAATCCACACTCTTCAGTGCTATATTTACATTTCTTAGTGCTTTCTGGAGAGCTCCTATCAGGCTTCACAGAGAAGGTAACATTTCGCTAATTGTGAGATGATAATTAAGGCTATCTGAAAAAACAGGTTGGACTGGCAAGGTAATTGGCCAATCTCCTGACTACCATCACAGCTATATTTCCTGCAAGCTCTTTCTCTCACTCTGCAGAAGGACATCTAGCTAAAGAGAAGGGAGATGCACAGATATGACATACAAAACTTCAGTGTGTTTCATAATTTATAAATGCTTAAGGAGTTGTCATGGAGTGTGAGAGAAAGAGCTTGCAGGAAGTATAGCTTTGATGGTAGCCAGGAGACTAATTACCGTCCCACTCCAACCTGTTTTTACAGATAGCCTGCATTAAATTGAGAGGAAAAGGACACTAGGCCCCCAAAATAATAAAGAAATAAAACAAAACCAAATAACCTTCCAGTGTCTAAACTATGTTTAGAAGATCTTGGACTTGAGTTTGTAAACTTGGAAATGATTGAAGCAAAATAACTACTAAGCCTACTAAGAATTGAGGGACTTGTATTTATAAATAAAACAAATCCTCACCCCCAAAATTCTGTGATTTCTTAGTCCCTAAATCAACTCACAGGACCGCAAACTTATGCTAGCAGAAAAAGCATCCACAGAAGTTTTGCCATTTCCAATAAAGGCCAATATCACATGTGACCATGAGGAATAGAAAAATAGTAATAATTGCCTGCCCGAAAGCTAAGGGCAGGTCCACAGAGCAGTATTGCCAAATTTATCAAATGAAAATGCAGAAGACCCACTGTAATTTGAAATTCAAACACAAATGCAGCTCCTGTATTTTATCTGGCAACTCGTGCACAGAGGACCATGGGAAAGGAAGTTTCTGTCAGAGAGAAAGTCAGCAGCTGCCACATGTATAAATCAAGGTCTAAGGTAAAAGCATGAAATAGTCTCAATTCTTGCCCTGGAAGATTTAATAGTTGCTCTTGATAAATACCGCTGTATATTTCCCTCTTTAGAAATGTATTTTTCTCGCTTTTCACTTTCTGTCTCAGTCACTGTTTACCAGGTGAGAGTGTGAAGGATGCAAGTAACTTGTCTTTTTATTTCTAGATGGTCAATCCATGAAGGGCCATTTCAAACCTAATGAAGTACATAACACAGTCTCCAAGTGCTCTAAGCTTTGAGTGAGATACAGAAACAGGTAGAATTGTGATTGTCTCCATCAGGAGTAGAGTGTGAGTGGTCTATCCCTTTTCCTTCCTCTCTGTAAAAAATCAATAACATATATTTTTTTTTAAAAAAATAATTTTTATCATTTTTATGCAGCCTGTTTTGCTCAGTGGATAGAGCATTAGCCCGTGGACTGAAGGATCCCAGGTTTGATTCCAGTCAAGGGCATGTACCTCAGTTGCTGGCTTGATCCCCAGTCCCTATCAGAGCATGTGCAGGAGGCAATCAATCAATGTGTCTCCCCCTTTCCCTTCACTCTCTCTAAAATTCAATGGAAAAATATCCTTGGGTGAAGATTAACAAAAACAAAGTAAATGGATTAAGTAACATTAAAGAGATTATAAGAAAAATATATTCCAAATTTCGTTAGTTGTATAATGGTTATGTTTAAATTATTAACACCTAAGTATATTAACAAGAAATATACTTCTGAATTAAAAGAACACCTGAGTGTACATTTTGCAAGAGCATAACATACCTTTGAGAATTATTAAAACAAGATATATGGAATCTAATAAACAAAATGAACTAAGGGGGGGGGGGGGGGAGGAGGCCGAGGGATTGAGCATAAAAAGAAAAAGAAAAAAACCTCATGGACAAGGACAGCAGTGTGGTGATTGCCAAGGGGGTGGAGGAGGTTTTAGAGGGGATACTGGTGATGAATGGAGACTTGATTAGGGGTATACACAATACAGTGTACAGATGATAAATTCAATAAAAAGAAAAAAGACATAAGTTAGTAAAATCACTAAAGTTCAAAAACTAAAATTAATTATTTTTGCGCAAGTATTAACACCCAGTTATTTACACAGGGTCTCAGTCTGCTACAAAGTAAGATTCAACACTAGAAAACAGTCAAACAATACCTATAAGGCCATTGAAGAAAGAAATCAAGGACAAAAGTTTTATACATCCAAAAATTTTTCAAATATAAAGTCACTATTTTACTATGCAAAACAACCTAGAGAATGTAATTACCGCATGTCCTTCTGAATAATCTGCAGGAAGAGATTCACTCAACTAAAAGATGATTAAAATAACTATAGTTAAAGGATTGGAAATGAGCGGTAAGTATATTTGATGGTAAGACTAAGACTGAAACAAATGTGCGAAGTATGTTAAAGATATGAACTCTAACCATGGAAACGATATTGGCCACCTATGTTGAAAGGTCAAGAGGGAAAGTTGGAAGTTAGTGCAGCAAGGCTGGTTTTCTCATCTTTAATGGACAAGAATCAAGAGATTACATTCATGACTGATAAATCAAGTAAGAGAGTAGGAAGTACAGAGAAGTACTCTAAAAAACAATAGGGGATAAGGAATTCAAATTATAGTTATAAACTGCTCAGGGTCTCAGGAGGCTGAAATCAAGATACTGGCTGGGACTACAATTTTAGCCGCGGCTCGAGGTCCTCATTCAAACTCCCTGGCATTGGCAGAATTCATTTCCTTGCGGAGTACGAGCAACGGCTCCATTTTCTTTCCGGCTGTCAGTCTCAGTCTTTAAAAAACTGCCCAGCATTCTATGCAATGTGAATTCCATAGGCAGTTCACAACATGGCTTTATTTTTTTTTTTCCAGTCCAGCAGGGGAGTATCTGCTGCTGTATCTTGTCCCTTTTAAGGGGTCACCTAATTAGGCCAGCGCCACCTGGGATAGTCTCCCTTTTAATTAACTCAAGACCACACTGATCAGGAATCATAACTGTATCTGAAAATCTTTGCCATAAAATTACCATAAGAATGATAGTCCATCATATTCACATATTCTGCCCACTCTCAAGGGGAGGGAATGTATGAGGGCCTGAGTCATTGCAGGTCATTTTAGAATTCTGCTTATCACAGATGTATTTAATTTTAAAAAATCAAGTTGATTTTGTATATTTATATGAATATATGTAAGATCCTTCACAATAACACAATAACGTTAAAGGAACTTTTTACTATATACTCTTTTATACAATAACATATAATCTATTAAAATTAAAAAATGGTGTAAATAAATTGCTTAAGTACATTTGAAATAATGATTTCAATTATTTCATTGCCCCAAGAGAGACAATCTATAACTCAAATTTTATTTTAAATAAATAATGTAGTTGAGTGGTTTTGTTTGTTTGTTTGTAAGGCTTTTATTATGTTGGGGTATGATCCCTCTATTCCCGCTCTGCTGGAATATCAAGAAAGGGTGTTGGATTTGTCAAAAGCTTTTTCTGCCTCAATAGATATGATTATGTGATTTTTGCTCTCATTTTGTTTATGTGATGTATCGTGTTTATTGATTTGCGGATATTGTATCAGCCTTGCATCCCTGGAATAAATCCCACTTGGTCCTGGTGTATTATCTTTCTAATGTAATGCTGGATCTGATTTGCTAGAATTTTGTTGAGGATTTTAGCATCTATGTTCATCAAGGATACTGGGCTGTAATTCTCTTTCTTTGTAGTGTCTTTATCTGGTTTGGAGATTAGGGTAATGCTGGCTTCATAAAAAGAGTTTGGAAATATGCCTTCCTCTTAAATTTTTTGGAATAATCTGAGGAAGATAGGTTTTAGTTCTTCTTTGAATGTTCAGTAAAACTCCCCTGTGTACTTGAGTTTTTGAACTTATTTAATATCATGACAATCATTAAAAAGTTTGCCTCAAGTTAACTCTGAATTTCCTGCCCGTTTACATACCTATCCCAAGCCCCAAATTATTAGAATAATAAACAACAGTAGACACAGCTTTAATAGAAACATATACTTCATATATGAAGTTAAAGCTATTTTGTGAGATAGGAGTTAGCACCTTATTAAATTGATTTTACATATTACAGTTGGAATACACCTCTAGAATAATTGTGTAATGCAATTGTTAATAAGCCACCACTAATTTTGTTGCCTGTGTGCATGTTTTCCTGAGGTGATCATTTCCATATGATTCATCTTATTTGCCTTTTCTTTTCCCCAATTATCCCTGTAGTTACAGATATATTATATACTCTTCAATTCTTCCGACTTAATCAAAGCTAAAGGAGGAACTGTCTCTTTATTACAAATAGTGTTAAAAGGTCCCTTGGAAATATATTTACATAATGCAAAAGGATTTCATTAGAGAGCATACGTTACTAAATGGCAATTTTTCTATTTACCCATATTGTTCAATATCTAATTCTTATTTGTTCAATTGCTTATTTCTTGTGAGGAACTTCAGTGTCATTTGATATAACCTTCTCCCTAGGGTAAAATTACCTACAAAGCATTCCTAACCAAACACTATTTTATTTCATTTTATTTCACTAGTGGTAGATAAAACATAATACTCAATGCAGGCATTTCCATCATCGAACTCCTGCAATTATTAAAAAGTTACTTCTCATTTTAGTTGAAATTTTGCATGTTGTTTCTGATTCGACCTTCTGGAAGAAGAATAATGCACTTAATGGTATATTTAATCCTACATGTTCAAAAACAATTTTCACCTGCATTTACTCAGGGCTTACTCCTCTTGGTTCCTTCAAACACTCATTGCCTCATTCCTCTCCCTATAACTTTGTCCCAGCAAAGATCAAGAAAAAACAATCTAGGTAGGTTACAGGCTGCTGCCAAATACATCGCATGGAAGCTAACTCATAAAAGCCACCAGGAGAATAAGCGCCCCTATTTCTAGGCACAGGGTATGTTCATGTGGTGATTCCAATCAGTCCCATGTGGACGGACTCAGGAGTACTTGCTTTATTGACACTGTTCTTAATGAGAAACATTCCTGAGGTAACTAAGAAATGATCCACACGAAGGTTCTGCACAGTCCCTTTTACAAGAAATAACAAATGAATGTTAGAACACCCTAAAATAAAAAAGAAAATGAGGATAACAGTTTTCAACTTTCTATACAGGAGATAACTTTCTAAGTATAAAAGTAACTTAAGAATCCCGGCTGGTATGGCCCAGTGGTTGAGCATCGACCCATGAACCAAGAGGTCCCTGGCTTGATACCCAGACAGGGCACATGGCCGTGTTGTGGGCTCCATCCCCAGTAGGGAGCATGCAGGAGGTAATGTTTCTCTCTCATTGATGTTTCAATCTCTCTATTTCTCTTCCTTCTCTCTAAAAAATCAATTAAGAAACATATTAAAACAATAAAAAAACAGTACATGAAACTAGATATAATGTGTGAAGCAGAATTATAATTTCCACTCAATAACTTAATTATAGTTAATTGGGGATTTCTCTGGAGTTTTTAAACTTCTCATTAATGTCAATTAAGAATACTGGTGCTCTTCCTTACTTTGAGAATTCTTTAATGGCTAACTGCTCTGGGTGCTTCTTATATTGTCTCTAAGTTCTACTTAATACATGAACTCTTTTCCTTTTCTTCATTTCTCTGTTCTCTCATTTTATTATAGAAAGACAGAATTAGCCATATGGCATCTTTAATATCCTGCTCAAAAATATCTATAGTTAAGTCAGCAAGTTTATTAGAAATTTGCATATCACCACAAAAAACAATGCCCTCCACTACCTCACACTACCAGCTCTCCAGAATTCAATAGTAATTTTGCACACTTTCCTTCAAACCCTTACCAAGAGCCTCCTTAAGGTCCATTTTGCTTCCAACAATACCTAGTCTAACAATTAACATCACATACTTTAGGTTTTATTTTGGCAACAAGCTGCTTCCAGACATCAAATTCTATTTATTTATTTTTTTAAATATTTGTATTGATTTCAGAGAGAAAGGGAAAGGGAAATAAAAATAGAAACATCAATGATGAGATAGAATCTTGATCAGCTTCCTCCTGCACATCCCACACTGGGGATGGAGCTCTCAATATGTCCTGGCTGGGAAGGGAATTGTGACCTCCTGGTTCATAGGTCGATGCTCAACCACTGAGCCACGCCAGCTGGGCTCACATTCTATTTATTAATGCAAAGCAAAGTGCCACAAAATTTAGTGTCATAAACCAATAAGTGTTTTATCATGCTCAAGGCTTTTGTGGCTCAGTAATTTAGACATGGCACCATGGGGATGTATTGTATCTGATCCATTATGTTTGGAGACACAGCTGAAAGATTCAACCAGCCCAGTGTAAGTTGACCAGCTTAGGGCTGAAATCATATGAAGCCCTCTTTCCTCACAGGTCATGCATCTGTGCTTAACTGACACAAATGTTGGGTTCAGTTGGTACTTGACCAAAGCACCTAAAACTTAGTCTCTCCTCTATGGGACTTGAGATTCCACGCAGCAGGGTAGTCAAGGGTAGTCTGAATTCTTAAGTAGAAACTAAACACTCTGACAACTAGTGGCCCCATGAACAAAAACTTCCTGCCATTATATTACCTCGCCCTGGAAAACACATAGCATTACTTTTACACATAAACACTACTGCAGCAGTCACAAAACAGGCCGACTACAGAGGAGGAATGTAGATCCTTAGCACTCAACGGTAGAAATAGAAAAGAATTTTCAGGCATATTTTTAAATCACCAGTCACATAATGTTGAATCTGCTGATAATTTATGGAGTGACATACCTTTTCATATGTCCACTGCCATTTGGATTTCCACTTTTGTGAAATGTCTATTCTAGTTTTACCTATTTTTGCAAGTTGTCTGCCATTTTGTTACTTTTTTAGTTGCATGTTCCAATTTGATCTATTTACTATTCATTTAGCTCTTATATGTATATTTTAATCTATTTATCCTGATATTTAGTTATTTCTATAACAAGTTTGGTCCATGTAAATTTAGTCAACCATTACTCAGGGTGAAAGTTCATATTTTGTTCTTCAAAGAATTTAGAGTCTTATTTTTATACTTAATATTCTGTAATTTCATGAATCTTTGGGTGTATGTTTTGTCACAGGTATTTGAAAAATAGTCAAAAGACTCACACACTTCAGTTTTGTAATTCTCATGTATTTTTCTTTTTTACTTTTTCTTAGTTTTAAAGTTAAATATTTATTAATATTGTATTGGAACCTCTGGATTGATCTTTTACTCATAATTATCTTTCCTTTTCCTTTCTTTCTCTCATGATTTTCCATGGATTATCAAAATTATTTTCCATAACATCTAATGAAATGTTTTGTTCAGACAGTTTTTTTCATTCTGGAATATTTATTCCACACTTCCTTTTATTTTTTTTTTTTCATAATAACCAATTCTTGCTTTGTGGATTGAACATATATTCAGATGTTTCTACACATGCAGTTGAGTTCAGTGTTTTTCTACCAGTTTATTTGTATTTTATTTTATTTCAAGAGATTTAAAAAGGTACTTGAAAATTCTGAATTCAGCATGGGGCTTTTCATTGAATGTACTTCACTAATAATGAGGGATACCAAAATACCAGAAATTAGAAGACTTTGTAATTCATCTTACCTACCCAAGCATGCAGAAATTCTACAAGTCAAGTATATATATATATAATCATTAAGTTAATCCCAATACTTACAGCCCCAGGTTTCATTGCTATCCTACAGAGTATATGGCTCTTCTAAGCACTAAGACACTGAGTTTTTGCCATACTGACTTGCTCCTTCTTTATTATATTCTATTCCTCACATGCCTCTGATCAACTATATTTATTACCAATATTCTTCTTTCTAACCATGACAAATTTATTGAAATTTTATTCTATTGATGTTTCCCTTTTATTCTCTTCATAAGTGAAGATTTATACTATTTTTATATCTTCATTCTCATTTTAGTGGAATCTGGGTAGTGAGGCTGAGGTCTTCCACCTACACTGGGAACTTCAAAGTACTTTTTGACTGAAAACCCCAGATCTCCTGGGAAAAACTGAGTAAGGAACAGTCTCTGGTTACTGCTTTATACAACCTAAACAGTGGAGGTTATATAAAGAATATGAGTTACATGATGTAATACTGGATTGATATGTAGAAAATGTTGAGAACAATGGAGAATAGTTTTATTATAATATCTTCTTATCTTATCCCTAGTAATCAAATCGCATCCTCTTATAGAGGCAACTTTGTTATGAAAATACTAACCTAATCCTACTCTACTTTTATTATTAGAATACAAGGTAACTTAATAGAAAAGGATTAAGTTTGTGCTTGATGTATCTTACCTGAATACTGTTATTGGAATCCGTGCATGCAACTGAAACTAGACAAAAAAGACCTCTGAACAGTTTTTGAGCCTACATGTCCATGATTAAATGATGGCTAAAATGAGTAAATCCACCAAATAATTATTTGCCATCAGAAATAAATGATAGAACTGAAACATTTCAACTTGTCCCTGAGGTAATAGAAGAGGGCTTTGAGCCTAAGTGTTCTAGAGGAGGAGTGAATCGATTTGGCTAGTAAAGATATGTAGCTGTAAGAGAAATTTGCACACATAATTAGTATGCAGGAAGGTGTGGAATGTAAAATGGGCTGAGATAAAATTTATGGCTTAAAAAATTATGAGAGCAGAAAAGGCCATTCACTGTTATGCTCAAAAACAAAATACACACATGCTGCAACCTTTCTTATCTTGGTGTGAGGAAACAAATGATGGGCTGGGGATAGCAAAATATAAGAAACCGTTTTCTCAACAGATAGAAATGAAATGTCTTGATTTCTCCTAGAGCTTTTCCTAAAGAAAATAGATTTTTTGCAGAAATAAGCACTGAGAACCAAAATGATAAAATTTCCATTGGGTATTTGAACTATGAGGCTCTCCTGAGATTTGACTTTTATTTTGAATGTATCATTGATTACTAATTCTTGCTATGATGTGATGTGGGCAATAACATGTTTGAGAAATATACTGAAATTTCTTAAAATACCAGTAGTAGAAAAAATATTTAGACACACATAAATAAATTTTAAGAAATCAAAGAAGGAATGACATAAAATAAGTGAATACATATAAAAATGTTGGTTTCTGAGAAAAAATACTTTTTCTGAGAGGATATTATTAGTCAGGAATGTTTAGTTGTGAAACAAAACAAAAACTCAAATGGCCATAACGAAAATGGAAAGCATTGATTCTTATAACTGAAGCACGACAGACTACATAATGACAAGGATAAGAGCATATATTCCCGAGTTAAATTATTCGCTAGATATGAGACTTTGGGTAAGTCACCTAAATTTTCTTTACCTCAGTTTCCTCATATATAAAATTACATAATAATTGTATCTACATCAGAGAGTCCCTGTTTTATACTCATTAGTCTTATAAAGTGTATAGAAGAATGCCTAGTACAAAGTATTTGTTATACAAATATTATTTATTATTAATAGTATTATTATTAAGAATCTAGATCTGGAGCTAGTTTCAAGTTTATGGTATAGATCAGTGATGGCAAACCTTTTGAGCTCAGCGTGTCAGCATTTTGAAAAACCCTAACTTAACTCTGGTGCTGTGTCACATATAGAAGTTTTTTGATATTTGAAACCATAGTAAAACAAAGACTTATATTTTTGATATTTATTTTATATATTTAAATGCCATTTAACAAAGAAAAATCAACCAAAAAAATGAGTGTCATAGGTTCGCCATCACTGGCATAGATAGTGCCTTTTTTATACAGTCCTGAGACATACTCGGATGACTACCAGTGGTTGTTAGGTCAACTCCTTTCAGACAATGTGAGCTAGAAGAGAAAGAGGTGGATCTCCAAAAAGGCAATTAAAATGCCACTACAGAAGAAAATAAAAAACATACTGAGTATATAATCACAGATATCCCTCCATGCCGTAAGAAATAAAGATGCATAAAAAGTTCAGTAAGATCATTGATTTAATAGTGATCACAGAATTTAACTGTGTCTCCCTGCTACTGTAATGGGGACCAGCAAGCTAAGTTTTCTAGACTTTGAGTGGGATTCCCATTAGGTTCTGCTATTGGGAGGTACTAGAAAAACACTGAAATGCTAAAGAAGACCCTCCTAAAAAGCTTTCGCACAACAAAAGAAACCACCAACCAAGCAAGGCAACAAAATGACTCGGAAAATATATTTTCAAACAACAGCTCTACCATGGGGTTAATATCCAAAATATAGAAAGAACTCATATAAGTCAACACCAAATAAACAATCCAATTCAAAAATGGGCAGAGGACCAAACACACATCTCCCAAGAAGGCTTACAAATGGCCAACAGATATATGAAAAGATTCTCAACTTCACTAGCTATTAGGGAAATGCAAGCCAAAAGTACAATGAGTTACTAATTTATACCTGTTAGAATGGCTATTATCAACAAGACAAGTGTCTGAGAGATAGTGAAGAAAAAGGAACCCTCATTCACTGCTGGTAGAAATGTAAACTGGTACAGCCTCTATGGAAAACAGTAATGAGGCTCCTCAAAAAATTAAGAATAAAGTTATCATATGAACCAGCAATCCCTCTTCTGGGTATTTACCTAAAAAAGTCTGTAAACATATATTCACAAAGATATATGCACCCATGTGTTCAATGCCGCATTATTCCCAGTGGCCAAGACATGGAAACAACCCAAGTGCGCTTCGATAGAGGACTGGATAAAGAAGATGTGGTACATATATACAATGGAATACTACTCAGCCATAAGAAAAGATGAAATATTGCCATTTGTGACAACATGGAGGGACCTTAAGAATATCATGCTAACTGAAACAAGTCAGTCAGAAAAAGCTAAGGACCATATAATTTCACTCATATGGGTGATCTAAAACTGAATCTGATAGCCACAGACAACAGTATGATGGTCACCAGAGGGAAAGGGGGTAGAGAGGTAGTAAAGGGTGACTGAAGGTGATCTGTCTTTGGGTGATGGGCACACAATGCAACATACAGACCATGTACCATAGAAATGTGCATTTGAAACCTATATTATCTTATTAACCAATGTCGCCTCAATAAATTCAATTTAAAAAAGAAATATATGTGTGAATAATTAAACAAACAAGCAGAAAAGAAGGTATCTCCTTTTCCTACCTGCTGATTCTTGCTGATGTTCCTCCCTGAACGGCAGTTTGTCCCTGGAGCAGGTATTCCCCACTTTTCAAAAGTTTGAGTTTCACCACTGCACTTTGAAGAAAGACCTACATCATTACTTGTTTACACTAACTGAAATTCAAAGATAATTTTTGCTTTGACGAAAAAAGGTGAAAAGCAAAAATAGCGTTCAGCGTTTGTTTTATAGCAAGCCCTGATTCCAGTAGAGGTAATGCGTGCGCACCCCCAGTGCAGGAGTGGCGCCCCCAAGCGCCTTCCCTGGGAACTACACTCGGCTTCTCAGCATCCAGCCACCAGAGCTCTGAGTCTGTGAACACCTGCGCTTTCTGAATTTACTTCGTGCATCTGTTGGCAAGATGCGTCTTCAGGTACAAAAATGCTCTAAAGAGCTCATCAGATGTTACACTTAGCGTAAAAAATGGTCATAATTTAAGCATATTCAGTATGATTTGGTAGGTATTTTTAGCAGTCTGGGAACAAACACTGAGAAATTTTTCCATATAAAATGATGGTAATTGATTCTTCACTTGACACCATTTTGGCTTACGAAAGGTTTCATAGAGCGCCCTTTTTTCGGATAGTAAGAGAAACTTGTAATTGATTTCAGTTTCCTGCTTTTTCCCGTGGCTCCTAAATCAGCCTTATAGCATCTGCTCAGACGCCACAGCAACAGTTGGAAGGCGTCGCTTCCTCAGAGGTGTGAGCCCCAGTTCAGCAAGGCTACCCCTCTGAATTACCAATTTTGATAAACACCACCTCTTCCCTTTGTTCACTCAAGCCTCTGGGGTGGACGTGGGGAGCAGATAGCTACATCTTGAAATTACTTTCTTTGCCACAGTGTTATTACTTTTTGTCCACTGTCCCCTATGTAGTTAATTTCCCATTTTAACAAGTAGACTAGTGTTAGTAGGTTATGTGAAATTACAGAATTTCTCTTATATTTTTCATGATGTATATCTTGTCTCAGTGGATTTCTATTCCATCTTTTTGGTCCAAATAAGTGTTTTACCTTTATAAAATCTAATATTGACCTTGTCCCATCATTTCTAATATCCATGGCCATGCAATGCCTCTTACAAGGTGAATTGTGGTTTGGTTTGGTTTGGTTTTACTTCAGACTGTGAAGTCATATAAGTCTGTACATAATTTATTCTCTGTGTGAACCTGGGCTATTTATCAATCTGTAAATATAACTTTATTCGGGTACAATTCAGAGATAATGATGTTTACCTCACAGAGTCCTTTAGAGGAGTAAAAGGAATACAATGTAGACATCTAGCATAGACAATTTCCCTGGGTGTGCATTTAACAATGTCAGTGTCTTTTCTCTCATGCAATGCAAACATTGACTCTGTAAATAAACTGATAAAGTTGGATAACAAAACAAAAATGTCTAAAAGGAGAGAAAATAACATCAAAAATTATTATGAAATAGTACCACATTTACACTAATAAAAGAGAAACATGCAAATTGGTGTCACTCCGCTACACCCACCAGCCAATCAGGATGAGTATGCAAATTAACCCAACAAAGATGGCGGTTAATTTGCATATGCCGGCACAGAGCATAGACTGAAGGCTCCACTGGAGTGAAGACTGAAGATGACTGAAGACTGAAGACGACTGAAGACTGAAGAGGCTTGGCTTCTCTGCTGCGGCCGGAGCGAAGGCCTGGGTCCCGGGTGCCAGAGGAAAACCGGTGCCGGCAGCCAGGGGAAGGAAGGCCTATTGCAGGAATCTTTTCGTGCAATGGGCCTCTAGTATTGAAATAATATCAAGACTTAAGATTGAGTTTTTTTTGCTGAGAAGAATTATAATTTTTCATTTTTATTGTGGCTAATGGAAGAAGCATCAGTAAGGAGAAATCTATGGCTAGAGAAAGGTGATATTCATCATGTTTGTGCTTGGACCACGCATAAGAACAAGCAGTCCTCACCTCTTCCCTGACTCTGCATTCTAAGATGTCATGGTGATTAGTTGAAGCTGCTCATGATGGATGTTTCATAAAATGCTATTAGCTTGAGATAGGTCCTCACAAACAACAAAATAAAAGTGAGAATGCTCAATTTCTATTTTGTTACTCTCTCAGTTACCAATGAGAATGATCTCAAGTTATAACAGCAGAGAAAAAAATATAGTTATGAGAAACTCAGACTTCCAGAGACATGAGGCAATTTTAAGAAAAGACATAGATATTCTAAATTTATCCTGGCTAAGACAACACTGCTTGGGTGGCTGCAAATGAAGATCAATACTATTCTCCCATGGGGTTATTGATCAGTAAACCAGGGTAAACAATTTTGTTTTGTTTTTCTTCAGATTTTAAGTATTTTGGTCTGTGTGGGACAGTTTATGACTCAACTAACAAAGCTCTGCTGCTATAGGATAAACCTAATCATAGGCAATATGTAAATGAATGATGATTGTGTCCTAAGAAAACTATTTATTGGCCTTGGGCTACAAGTGGATAAAAGTTTTCTTAACTAGAATATATATATATATATACACACACACACTATTAATTTTTAAAACATAAAATAATGATGTTCCTTTTTTTGATAAAGTAATTATAAAAAATAATCCTTTCCCCTCATTCCTTAAAAATTTATTTCAGGTTTTTGGTGTTTTTTTTTAATATGCTGTTAACCCCAGCTCCTCATCAGATACCTGGTTCATTTGATGGGTAATATGCTCATTTGGTGCATAGAAAATGTAAATGTGGGACTTTTAATTAATATTATTTTTTAAGTAGTTCTAGGAAAAGGGCATCTATACTAATAAAAGAGAAACATGGTAATTGGCGTATGACCGCTACCCTTCCCATTGGCTAATCAGTGTATCCTTATGCAAATTAACTGTCAGCCAAGATGGCGGCCGGCAGCCATGCACTGAAGCGAGCAGGGAGGCTTGCTTCCTCCAGGAACTGCAGACTCCAACGTTCCCCGCCTCACTTGCCGGCCTCTCAACTGCAACTCTAAGCAACTATTACTATGTTGCAAATAAGAAGCTAAACAAAACCAGCTTTCAGTCAGCCCCGGACCGCAACATTGTATCCATGTTTTCAGCAGCGAGGCCTCAGAGCTAAAGCTGGCCCAGAATAAAAAAAAAAAAAAAAGAAAACAAGGAGCTGTTGGAAGCTTTTAGTCAACTGCCAGCAGGAAAACAGCCCTCAGCCCCTCACCCAGCCTGGCCAGGCACCTCAGTGGGGATCCCCACCCTGATCAAGGACACCCTTCAGGGCAAACCAGCCGGCCCCTACCATGCACCAGGCCTCTATCCTATATAGTAAAAGGGTAATATGCCTCCCAGCACCGGGATCAGTGGAGCAGCGAGGCCTCCCGGCACTGGGATCAGCGTGCCAGGGGTCAGTGCCCAAACCCCCTGATTAGCCCTGCTCTGTGCCTGATAGGGGGGGAGCTCCCCAATCCCCCGATTGCCCTGCAGCTCTGTGTGTGACAGGGTGCAGCACACCAACCCCCTGATCGGCCCTGCTCTGTGTGTGACAGGGTAGAGCCATAACCTCCCCATTGGCCCTGCCCTGAGTGTGACAGGGTGCAGCGCCCCACCCCCTGATCCGCCCTGCTCTGTGTGTGACAGGGGGCGGTGCCCCGACTCCCCTATCAGCCCTACTCTGTGAGTGACAGGGGGGAGCTCCTTAACCCCCTGATGGGCTCTGCTCTGTGAGTGACAGGGGGCAGTGCCCCAACCCCCCTGATGGACCCTGCTCTGTGAGTGACAGGGAGCAGCACCCCAAACCCCTGATTGGTCCTGCTCTGTGAGTGACAGGGGGCAGCGCCCCAACCCCCTGATCGGCCCTGCTCTGTGCTTGACGGGGGTGGCACCGCAACCTCCCCATCGACCCTGCCTTGAGTGTAACAGGGGGCGGTGCCCCAACCCCCCAATCAGTCTACCCTGAGCGTGACTGAGGGTGGCATTCCAACCTCCCAATCCACCCTGCTCTGTGCATGACGGGGCGGTGCCCCAACTCTCCAATCGGCCCTGCTCTGAGCCTGACCAGGGGCTGCACTTAGGGATTGGGCCTGCCCTCTGCCACCCGGGAGCAGGCCTAAGCCAGCAGGTCATTATCTCCCGAGGGGTCCCAGACTGTGAGAGGGCACAGGCCGAGCTGCCCCCCCCCCCCCCCCCCCGAGTGCACAAATTTTTGTGCACCGGGCCTCTAGTATACATATAATGAAACATAAGCTCAATAACTGCTGGGGGTCAACAGCTTGACTGCTTTAATAAAAGAGAGTATATTGAATTTCTTCTAACACTAAGTCCCTGGGAGTCTCTGAGTACCTCCAGCTAGGAACAGTATGTCAAAGAATAACAAAAAAGGCTTATTTGACATGATTTCATGGTCACTGAGTGCAACTAAGGGAAGCCCTCCAAGGTGAGTGAGAAATGGTGCGGAAGAGGCAATAGTTTTCTTGCCTTTGTCTCCAAGGATGACCCGGAGTCCCACAAAGCAAACAGAGGGAAACACCAGGTAAACTGCATGCATCTGTCATTATCTAAAACCACAGTCTTTAAAAAAATGTGTAATTCATAGATTGGATGTTTCCTGTTAGGTGTATTTTCCAGTTCAGGCTATTTTAACTCTGCCATGTACTTATTTCTCTTTTTCACTTTTACTTTAGTGTTCGATGTCTGTAGGAATGAGCAGTTTCTCTGTTTTTTTTCTCCCAGAAATTCATCTCCAATACAGACATGAACACAAAGACCTTATGTGCTGTGTTGGGAAATATTTCGTGTCTCAAGAATAAAAATTTTCATTAGTGTTAGTCAATACATCACGGATATTATCCTGCCTGGCAAGAGGAACGCCAGAAGTGCAGACACTGTGTTGGGCTATTGTTCTCAATGGAAAAATAAAGCTTTTCAAAATGTTAGTCATTGCCTTGGTGGAAGTTTCTTTAAGTCATTTTTAGAACCTATTTTGATGGATTCTGAGAATCTATATTACATTATTTTTTTCTATGGCTTACTGTTAAAATCATATTTATAATATTAAATATCATTCATTGAGTGCTATATTCCAACATTATGAACCAGAAAGTAATTTATATTTAACCCCTGCAAAGTAGAAATTATTATCCTATGTTATAAATGTAAAGCAGGCACAGAAAAGATTTAAATTGCCCACATCACGAAGTTCATACGTGGTGGAGCCAGCATGCAAAGATCTGTCTTGATACAAAGTCAGCGATTTTTTCTTCTATAACATGATGATGTTATAAGCCTTTTGGTTTTAGGTGAAATGCACTCAACTTTACATTAAAAAAATACACCTATAAAGTAAGTGTACGTGACTGTGATCATAATGATGAAAGAGCTTTCTGGGTTCGGTGGAGACTTTCAAAGGTGTTCTGAGAAAATATCTCTGTGTTTCACATAATTGTATTTTTTATATTTTTCCTCAGTAACTTTCAGATCTGCTTCTGATAGTGAAAAACCCAACTCTTTTTTTTTTTTTTTAAATATATTTTATTGATTTTCTACAGAGAGGAAGGGAGAGAGACAGAGAGTTAGAAACATCGATGAGAGAGGAACATCGATCAGCTGCCTCCTGCACATCCCCTACTGGGGATGTGCCCGCAACCCAGGTACATGCCCTTGACCGGAATCAAACCCGGGACCCTTCAGTCCACAAGCCGACGCTCCATCCACTGAGCCAAACCGGTTTCGGCGAAAAACCCAACTCTTGATGCAGGGTCAGTTTCAGGCAAAATTGTGAGTTGCTATCTACTAGTAATAAAAGTTTCTAACATTTTAACTAAATGCCAAGCACTATTTTTTGGATGCATTAATTAGTTCATTAATTATCACAATTCTATGTTGTAGAAATTATCATTATCCCCTTTTTAGTTGAAAAAACAAGGTACAGAAAAGTTAAATATCTTACCCAAGGTCATAATGCTTGTGGAGGAGACAGAATTCATATCTCATATCACCTAGAGGCTTAACCACTATTTTAGACTCTTGTATGTGGCTGGCATGTTCAATGCTGAGTCCTTCTATCATTTAGTGTCTTTATCCTGCTCCCTACTTTTCAAAACAATTCCTCGTAGGCACTCTTCCACATTCCAGAACTAATCCTGGTTGTTGTTGTTTTATTCCCTATCACACTAAAGAAACAAAACAATAACAAAAAACCATAAGAAAGTCTTTCGTTTTCTAATCCAGTCCATACTATAATATTGCAAGCAATGCTATTGAATGAAAGGAGAAAAAATTCGAGTAACTAACCAGAAGCCAGCTCATTTACCTATGATCGATAAGTAGCAGGAGATTATACTTGATGTGGTAATTGTAAAATATATCTTTGCTTTGTTTCAACGTATTTTTAAACATCTGATATATGGAGAAATAGCATAGTTTGTGCTACCAATTTACTTTAAGTGAGTTGTGAAACCAGAGGAAATTAGAAATAGGAAAAAATATCTTATAATGGCCTTAAATATCCCAGCTATTGATATTAACATACTAAATTCCAGCAATCAGGAGAGAATCAATATAAATACAAATCACTTTTCTGATACCCCAAATAAATTTATTACCTGTGAAAATGAATCAATAATCTTTTGGTCACGTTTTATTTTTTTACAACTATAATGTTAATTGTTATATATAAAAGCCTTATCCTTTAAAAAGATTCACTTGGGAGAATATACAAAACAAACTTCCTATTACTTTAGTGTGAACTAGTTTATCAAATTACAGTGTTCTACTGAGCTAGCTAATGTCAAGTTTTCAGTAAAATGAGAACATTCATAGAGTAAATTATAGGCATATTTGGAGGTCTTTTAAAAATAATGTTGGGCCCTGGCCAGAGTTGCTCAGTGGGTTGGGCATCCTCCCCTACACCAAAAGGTTGCTAATATAAGGGGTGCAACTGGTGGTAGAGCATTTCCTGTTCACTGCAGAGGCTAGTAAAACTTTGTAATAAAACTTTGCAAAGCTGCTCTGATTGTCTTTGAAATTCATTTGTAACAATAAGACTGGATCCTTTACCATCTGCTGTAAAGGTTTTTGAGGCAGTTTAGTTACTTAAATTCCCTACTTTCTGTAGTTTATTTTCATTCTATGACTGTTTATCTTTTGAAATAATTTCAACAACCCAATCTGGTTGTCTGATTCTGAGGGAGTATTAGCTTGACAACAAATCTAACAGTTAACCCAGCAGGCTGTAGTAGTATATCTGAATGTACTACTAAATAAAGAAACTCATTCCAGATCACCAGATATTATAAATTTAAAAAAAAATTATATCTTTCGGAAAACAATCTCAATGGATACCTTGGCAATGGTGCAAAGAGAGAAAGGATTGTCCTGGAATTCAATGGTAAGTACTTTAGCATATTTAAGTGACAAAAGAAGTAAGGATGACCCACCCTATTATCCGCTAGAGGCCTGGTGCATGAAATTCATGCACAGGGGGTGTCCCTCAGCCTGGCCTGTGCCCTCTTGCAATCTGGGACCCCTTGGGTAGGGTCCCTAGGCCTGGTTGGTGATCAGGGCCTATCAGGGCTTTTCTTCCCCCAGCTGCTGGCAACTGGCCCCGTCCCCACCACTGCTTGCCATCTGTGCGGTGCTGTCCCTCCCCTCCCCCGCCACCTGTCACCTCCCTCTGCGGTCAACAGGTGTGGGGTGCAATCGCTTGGCTGGCCTGAGCCTCCCTCTGGGGGGCCATCACTGGCCAGCCCCGCACACCCACCACAGCATCGCTGGCTGGTGGCCTGGTCCTTCCTCTGCTGGGCGATTGTGGGGCGATGGTGGGAGACCCTGACCAATCCTATCAAACCGGCCTTGGCTGGCCTGGCGCCAGTGTGTGCCATAGCATGGTAGTCCAGACGGTCATTTTGCTATTTGGTCATTCAGTCGATTTGCATATTACCCTTTTATTATTATAGGCATGGTGAGGTATGGAAAATTTCTCATCTTGAGAATGAATGAACAAATGAATGAATGAATGAACGAATGAAGTCCTATCTGTGAATAGTCAAACTGGAAACCCAAGGATTGCAAGCTCCTTGAGGACTTGGTCATAACTTCAGTATCTCACTCAGATCTTATCCTCTATATGGACTTCACTCATTTACTCTCTCATTTGTTGTTGGAAAGTCCTGAGTACCCTGGTCAAAGGTTGAATTCTTAAACAACAACAAAACACTTGGGAGACAATGGAAACTCTGTCTCTGATCCAAATGTTAATTTGAAAGGTTCAATTACAATGTAGTTATTTTATTTTTGTACAGAAATACGTTTCTCTTTCACAGAACAGAGACATTATAGCACAGAGCTGATTAAAATCTAAACATTTTCCTTCATAAAGGCAGAGGATCTTATGCCACAGTAATCTCTAGAGATAGATGTCCCCACAAAAACAAGGTGCATGGATTTTTTAAACTATTTATACAGGCATTAATAGCATTTTGTTATTTAGCCTCAGAAACGCATCATATGTAGGTGCTTTGACAGTATTTGTATAGGTTCCTCAGAAATTATTTGTAAATAAGCAAACCTGTATTTAATGTCTAAGGTTCACTGTAGCATTGAGAAATATTCATTGTTCAACTAAATATTGTAGCAGTAACTAACGTTTACAGAAAAATCGGTGAAAGGTTTTGACAAGTTTGAGGCAGGAAAGGAAATAAAGGTCAAGCACTATACTGCAAGTCACCTATTCTAAGTTGCATTGCTTACCCATCAGCTCCCAAGGTCCCACAGCTCAGAGGGCCTCCACATTTGCCACTGTTTTTGCAGTGACATAGTCATTTATTGCTTCCTCCCTCCCATATTGTCTGATTCCCCAACACTGTTGAACTTGAGGCTCTCCCCACCTCTCCGTTCTGTCTCTTAATACCCTGGTACAGCAGCAATGGATGGCGGGATGCGTTTCATTTAAGCTCTCAAGGCAGTGAGAGTTCCACTTGAGTTCCTGTAGCATCTGTTATAATGTGGTTACATTAAGAGAAAGAACTCAACTCTATTCCTTTCAGCTGAAGGACAACAGAGGTGGATTTTAATATTTCCTTGTGCAGAGCTGCTTCAGAGAAAGCACATTTTTGTAGAGCCTAATCCTGAATAAAGGGGCTTGGTTCTTCACCTTGGTTTTGCCATTAGCCAGGTGGCTTTTAAATTTATTTTATATAAGCCCTTACACACTTCTGTTAGTCTCGATTCTGCCCACTTGTTGGTAAATAGAAAGCAAGCTCAGGAGAACAGGAACACGCAAATCCTTTACAATCCTAATGCATATCTTATCTGAGACTATGATAGCGATAATTGTGGGCTTTGGCTTGAAGAATTATGTTCTTTCCCTGGAAATATAATGTTTTTAGGAAATTGAGATACAAATCCTGAAGCTGGAATAGGTTTGTACTTATTCCTCTGACTTCTCTGATGGTGTTCTTCCTAAAGGGATTATTATTGCAAAGAAGAAAGAGGAAAGTTAGAAAACTGAGGGAGGCTCTGTGGAGCAGGCATTTCCAAACTGAACGTTATTTGGAAAAAGGCTTATGACTATCCCAAGCATTTATGCAGATGATAGATTATATTGAGTGTCTTTCTCTCTTCCTCCATTATGATCAAAGAGAGAGCATGTTTAATAGTATTAAAACAAGAAAAAATAGCCTGCTTTTGATTAACTAGTTCTTCAAAGGATGTTCTGACAGATATACTCAATAAATTAAAGGGCAGCCCTGCCAACATTTTTTTGTGAAATGGAAAAGCAATAAAAGGCACAAGGTTTTAAAGGAGATTCACATATCCTTCTAGCATCTCTTTACATAGCTACTTTTGCCCTCCAACCTCTCAACTTTCCCAGCCACAGTTCCTGATGCAACAAACACAAGGACCGGACATTGCAAGAGCAATAATTCTGAGAAAAGGGGTTGTATCAGAGTCATATGCTGAGTGACAAGAAATCCACAGTTCTTGGTTCCACAGTCTGGGCCTTCTCTATGTTTTGAGCTATCCCTCTTTCTTCGAGAAAGTTAGCACATGTTTGAATCTGAGTAGTCTGCTAAGCCTACTATCTGCTTGAAGAAATTTTGGGATCCATTTTGAAATATCTCTGTGTCTTTTAGTCTAAACTGTCAATGTTCGTGCATATGTAATTTTCTTTAAAACTTTATGGGTTTATTGTGGATTTTATTTATTGGGATTTACTCTATTAAACAAAAGCTAACCCATTAATCTGTCCATAATAAGCTCTTCTTTACTTTGGGCTTCTATTGAGAAGGCTGGGGGACAATATCCTTAGCCTACTACAAACTCTAATGTTTGATTGAATAGATCTGATAATCACAGACTGAATGTTATATTGTAGAGGGCCTTTGTCTAACTGAGTAGCATTTCAAAGCACCTCCATTGACCTTCTGAAGTATAATAAAAAAATTTTATAATTACATCTTTGGCCTTACCGTTGGGCCATAATTTCCTGGTAGTACCTTGAATCAAAGTATGTTCAAGAGTCACTTCATAATTTCAGCATCCTTTGCCATCTGAAGAGGCTGAGAATTTTCAAAGCAATTTAATATATTATGTTTCCACTTATTTTACTTTTGATACAGGGCAGACAACTGTAAACATGTATGAAAGATAAACCTTTTGGAGTATATAAAATATCTTAACCAAAACTTTTAAACAAGTAATTACTGAGTATCAGCTCTGTGTTATGCCACTTATTCTCTGGTGTAAAAAGAGAGACAAAATATAAAGCATTTATTCTCAGAGTGGCTACATTAGATTGGATGTAAACAGATAATAAATAAAGAAATACATTTTTTAATTTTAATGAGTTAATCAGAGCAATGAGTTAGTGATGAGTGGTGTTCTCTTGCTTCAGCCAGGACAGTCTGGGAATGGATGTGATGGCTTAGTGTAATTACAAAAGGCCTATCTTTGAAGAGATGTCATTTGATCTAAATGATGAAGAAAAGGAAGCCATGTAATGGTCTTATAGATAAATAGCAGTATGTGCAAAGATGCTGAGATGGAAGGAGATTGGCATATTGGGGAAAAGGTTCTGATAGAGTTTTGCTGTGTAGATGTGACTTAGGTGGGAGGTTAAAATAAACACTAAATCTAATATTTTTACCCAAGAGGACAAATTCAACTGATAATTTAATAAAATTATAATTAAATAGCATTTTGAGTTCCCACAAATTCTTCTCTGCTGTGCAATTATTTGATTACAGTTTGTCTTAATATATTTTTTCTTTGTTTACTGAATCTCAAAGCATATTAATTTGTTTATGGTATTGCTCTAACTGGTATAAAAATCAAATTCAACTGTGTAAGTTGTATCATATTCTTTCCTAGATATGCCATATTCCACAAATTATATCTCTTATAATATACATTCTCTGTTTATATTTGACAAGGCAGAGACTTTGAAAAATAGAAAGTATGGTCATCACAGTAATTATTTCTGGAAGGACTATTTTAACTTTTCTTTTGTAATAACTTGTAAATGTATGTGCTTATTCACTAGAATTATTTTCCCCAAAGAAAAGACTGACCTTTTACTATTCAGCTTTTAACTATATATATATATATATATATATATATATATATATATATATATATCTACACTAATAAAAGAGAAACATGGTAATTGGCGTACGGCCGCTACCCTTCCCATTGACTAATCAGCATATCCTTATGCAAATTAACTGTCAGCCAAGATGGCGGCCGGCTTTAGGCCTGGGCCGGGGAGGAGCCAGCCAGCGATCTTCCATGGCAGCGGTGGCGGTGGCGGCGGCGGCGAGCTGGGGGTGCCCTGGCCCAGGCCTAAAACCTCGGCCTGAGGCTTTAGGCCTGGGTCAGGGAGCAGCCAGCCAGCGATCTTCCGCGGCAGGGGGGGGCGGGGGGGAGGGGGGCGGCGGTGGCGGCAGCGGCCGCGGCGGCGGCTTTAGGCTTGGGGCGGTGAGGAGCCAGCCAGCGATCAGCTGCGGCGGGAGCTGGAGGTGCCCCGGCCCAAGCCTAAAGCCTCAAGCAGAGGCTTTAGGCTTGGGCCGGGGAGGAGCCAGCCAGCAGCGATCTTCGGAGGCGGCGAGATGCCCAGGCCTAAAACCTCGGCCTGAGGCTTTAGGCCTGTGTCAGGGAGGAGCCAGCCAGGGATCGTTGATGGCTGCGGTGGCGGGGACCTGGGGGTGCCCCGGCCCAGGCCTAATGCCTGGGCCAGAGGCTTTAGGCCTGGGCCGGGGAGGAGCCAGCCAGTGATCCTTGATGGTGGTGGCGGCCCGAACCCGGGCGCAGCCAGCCAGCGATCCTTGATGGCCACGGTGGCTTGGAGCTGAGGGTGCCCTGGCCCAGGACTAATGACTCGCCAGAGGCGTTAGGCCTGGGCAGGGGCCAAACCAGCAATTGGTGTGAACTACAGAGGAAACACCTTTTCTGACCTCTGATTGGTTAAGCTCTCTGTATGCCACTGGTAATATTCTTAGTAACTTGGCTAATAAGAGTCCAAAAAGTGATCTAGGGTTTTTTTTTACCACACTCCTGGAGAAAAAAATGAAGGTCTGCTGCTGGAGGGTTAAGAAATGTCATATCCTGTCCTAGCCAGTTTGGCTCAGTGGATAATGCCTCGGCCTGCCCAACGCAGATTCTGGGTTCAATTCTGACCAAGGGCATATACCTAGGTTGCACGTTCCTCCCTAGCTCCGGCCCAGGTCAGGGCTCATGCAGGAGGCAACCAATCAAAGTGTTCCTCTCACTTTGATGTTTTTCTCTCTGTCTTTCCCTTTCTTTTCCACATTCTCTAAAAATCAATGGAAACATATCCCCAGGTGAGGATAAAGAAAGAAAGAAATGTCATATCCTATGAAAGACACTTCTTGAAAATGCCTAAAGAAAGTTGTCATTTTTTCATGGTAAAGGGACTGGAGTCCGTGTTGATGAAAACACCTTGGTGGCTGCGGTGACTGGCAGTGGCTGCAGCAGCGGGGTGATGGGGCTGTTGCCTTCCCCTGATCAGCCCGGTCGCCTTCCACAAAGGGAGGCCAGACTGTGGCTTAGGCCCGCTCCCCAAGGGGAGCAGGGAGCAGGTAGTAGGACATCCCCTAGGGCTCCCAGTATGTGATAGGGGGCAAGCTGGGCTGAGGAAACCCCCTCCCCAGTGCACAAATTTTTGTGCACCGGGCCCCTAGTGTATATATATATATATATATATATATATATATATATATATATATATAACTTTTCTGATCTTAGATTTTATTATCCTCCTGCCTCCAGTAGACACACAACATAATGATCATGCTCACAAACATAGACTCAAACCATAAATAATACTGTTTGATATTTGAAATGGAGCACAAAGAACCATAAGGCTGTGATGGGAAGATTTTCACAGAAGTCCAAAGGAAATTAGTAGCATGAATGCACATCTTTTCCACTACTTAATTCCAAATATATCTTTCTGTTTGGTCAACATTGGCTTTCTCTAATTTCTGCAAATACACACACATGGATATAAAAAATCATATTAAGTGTGTGAGTCATTAAGGGTAAGCAGATGGTTGTTCATAGCTTTTATAATGTTTAAATGTATTTTGATTCATATTCTAGTATGCAGCTATAAATTTCCATATTGAATCATGGACCAAAAAAAAAGCAATTAGCTGCACTTACTGAGCCTATAAAAATTAACACATAAACCTAGAGAACATAATTGCCAAATTATTTATGGAACTCTACTCTGCATTAGTATTTTTAAGGTTGTCTATGTATTTCCAATGCTGCCTATGGCAATCTGGCAGCTGATGAAATAAATCAATCCCATTACAAAATATAAAAACCATTTAGCAAGCTCCAGATCATTCAAAATAATTTATTAGCATTAGCTCAGGACTGTAGTCACTAGTGTAGATTTGCAATGATTGGGCATTGAAATAGAGGAAGAGCTTGTAGGTATTGGGATTTAGAAACAAGCCAAGGTTTGTAAGTATTTGTATATGATCAAGATGGAGTTTCATATAGTTATCACTTCCTGGAATAAAGACTTAAAACTCCAAAAGACCAAGGAAAAAACAACAGAAGGTATTAGGCCTTTAATAAATATTTTAACACCAGGAGGGTAGGATGCCATTCATGGACTACTGCAGAAGTAGAACCAGAAATTCAGGGTAGGCAAGGAAATTTTGACTAGCACGTTCCTTTTTGATCCTTTTTGCAAAGGTTGTAACAGGAGTCAGAGTACAGAAACCTGAAAGTGTGACCTATGAGTTGAAAATGATTTCTTCTAGCTGGAAGCCTGGAGTACTTGAAAGGAAGTATTAACTACGATTAGAGAAATTTTTAGAAACAAAAGAGATGTAACTAACCAGTCTAGTGAACTCTCAGTTTTAGCAAAGAGCATGTGTATTCTTTTTTATTTTTCCAGTGCCATGGAAAAGCCCACAGTTTTTCTATTTGAGTTAACCAAGGAAAACATCTTTGAAATGCATTTTGGTTTTCCTACATTCTAGGTCTTGAACATTAGAGAGGCATATATGTGTGTTATTTCCAAAGTACTTTTCTTGACTGAGGCATGATATTCCAAAAAGAGTTCCATAATGGGAAAGAAAGGCTAATTTTGGCTCCTATATTTGGGAGTATTCAAAGCCAAAGCATGTGTGTGTGGATCAGAGGTCAAAAAAAAAAAAATCAAATACTTAAAAAAAAATAATTACCTTTCACCCTAGCTATCAAACTTTAGGGTTAAAATGAGTCACTGTTATAAATCTAAAGTTATCAAGGTTGGTTCTTTTTTTCATTTTGACACATCATTGGGGTGACAATAGAAGTTCTTGCTCAACACTGGGGGGAATTCTTTAAAAGTGAAAGGGGGAGGAGCGGATGCTTAGCCCGTCAGGACATCAAGACAACAGAGTCAAATGGAAACTGCCCGTGCAAAGCAAACATAAGGGTGCCCTAGATAGAGGCACTCGCCTCCTCTTTGCATGATTATTCTGCTGTCTTAACGCTTGTGGCATGTTGAAAACCATTGTAAGTGGCATCTCAATCAGAAATCTATCTGTAACTCAGTAGCTTCTCTTATTATTATCTGTGTTTCTCTCCCCTCAGGTAAGCATATCATAGAATCACAATAACCGTTCATGGGTGGCACCCTTCAGCACTTTCAACTTTCCCTTTCTGTTTGATTAGAAAACAGTTGCATTTCCTACCCAACTAAACTTTTTTGTGTTCACTTGCTGTAAAAAAATCACACTGGAAACAGAAATCTGAGAAATATTTTGTTGCATGTTTCTTTATTTACAAAGAGCTGGGAATGGAACATTCCTTGAATTTCTCTAAGAAGATAAAAGCAAATATTTATATTTCCACCTATTTGAAATTCTGTCACCATCCTCCTAAGAGCAAATCTCAAAAACGTCCCTTTGTTCTTTTGAAAGTTAATAATGTGAAAATTTTGGTCTCGGCATCTGTGGAGACAGAGTGAGAAATGACTCATTCAAAAATTTACATTGATCTCTCATCTAAATATATTCCAACTGATAAAATTTATTCCCCTTTCCTTTATAAATGTATTATTCAGTCAAAAGAGATTTCTCGACATGTTAATAGTGAAGTCCTGCAGTCTGCTTGAATATTATTGTTCAAATATCAGGTTGTTAATAATAAAGATACTTATTTTTGCATTTCCTTTTGATGAATACTTCACTCTGTTTACTGTACTTTTAAGCAGGGAATAAATGAGCCTTCTCAGAATCTGTGTGGTGAGAAAAGAGAAATTATACTCACAAAGAGTAGCTTTAGCTCAGAGTTCACCCATTAGAGTTGCAAGTAGATACTATAATATTCTAACCCCTTTCCAAATTTAAGCAGTAAAACATATAAAAAAAATCAGCTGCCAACAACTATACATAGAACAATTATCTGAAATATAAATTTAATTTAGAGTAATTCATTCCAAAAATATGCATCTCATTTTTCAATAGTTTATTGATTTTTAGAGAGAGAAGAAGGGAGAAGGAGAGAAACATCAATGTGAGAGTGAAGCATCTATTGACTGCCTCCTGCATGCACCCTACTGGGACTGAGCCAGCAACTTGGGCATGTGCTCTTGACCAGGAATCGAACTGGCAACCTCCCAGTGCCCGGGATGACATCCAACCAACTGAGCCACAGTGGCCAGGACAATATTCATCTCAACAGTTTGTACTTATTAGAATGATTTTATTAAGAGATATGAATATAATAAAACTCCTCAAAGAAATATGCTGATGAAGGGAGTGGATAACGAAAAATGGGGAAGGCTTTGGGGCAGAGATGCCATGGACAATGGGTGGGGATTTGGACAGGTTCCCTCTGAAGAAAGTGAAATCACAGCTTTTACCCAAGTTGGGAATGGTGAACAAGCATCTCAGGGAGCAGTAGAGCAGTAGCCTGCCCAGACTGCTGTTGCTTGTACCTGAGTGCAGAAACAGGAAATACGAAGGGTCTAGGCACTGTGCAGAGATGAGGAAACAGAATGTCCATCAGGCATATTCCCCAGAGAATATGCCAATAGAGGGACAACACATCTAGGTGTTCCCTTTCTCCAATACCGGTTCGTTGTGTGACTCAGGGTAAGGGTGACACTTGCTGCTCCTACATCCAGTTCATCTGGTCACCAGGTTTCCTCAGTTGTGTCACCTAAGGGTCTTCCTCACACCTTTGACCAACCAAATCCATTTGTCACAGGGTAGGTCAGAATTGTATTGTAAATTATGTATCTGACCATGTCACCTTCCTACTTACAGTGTGTCTCTTGATTACCTGAGTTTTGAACTCATTAGGATGAACTGTCTACATCTACAAACCTTTCATGCCAAACTTCCTAGGTTTCTCCACTTCTCAGTGTCTTCTCTAGCTCTGATTTGTAAATGTAGGGCATATCCTAACCACCAGGCACCCAAGAAATCTATATAAATGTCATTTTACTTATCCACTCACTCATTGAATATTTACTAGGTATCTTCAGTGTGTACAGAGAAATGCTGGCACAGGGTATAGAAAAATGAATGAGATAGTCACAGTCTCTGTCCTAAAGAACTTAGTAATAAATGAGGTGTTTTCCCCCCGTGACTAGGTTAAATAACTCTCTTCTGGCTTCCCAAGGCATCCTATGCATACCTCCATCCTAAAGCTCATAAAAATACAGAGAAATATGCTGTTTACTTTCTTATAATTCCAATGTATCATGAGTTCATTGAGTTTAAAAAATATGTATGTATTAAATTATTCAAGATCATTAAGTATAAAAATTACTTGAATCTTCATCCCTAGCATGTGACTTGGTTTTATAAAGTCTGTGGAATTTAAAAGTGCCTATATATGTTTTGAAGATACATAATAATTGTTATGTACATAAAAAGTGTGGGTTATAAAACAATAATATATGGTTAGGAATTTCACATAAAAAAACATAATATAAGATTTGAAAAACCTTAGAGGAGAATAAAAGTATAAATTATACTGAGAAGAGAAAACTGTACTATGGATTTTTCTGTACTATGGATCTCCCTCTCTCTCTCTCTCTCTCCCTCCTTCCCTCCCTCTTCCTTTCCCTCCCTCTCCTTCTCCCTCCCTCCCACACATTCACACACACAATCAGAGAAATAACATGCAATATAGATAACATTAAGGAAATAATATTCTCAGTGTAGTCTATATTGCAATGATTCCAAATAGAGATGGAATCATTGCAATGTAGACTATACTAAGAATCTAATTATTATGTGGATAAACCCAAAGAATGGAGATGAAGTGTTACAGGATGAATGGAATCTGATGAGAAATGGTGGTGTGTCATCCTTCAGTGAGAGAAAAACAAATGGTGATAATTTAACAAAGAATATTAAGGACAAGACATGCTCAATGAAAATATATAGACCTGAGCTGGGTTAAGGAATATAAAAGAGGAAGATATTAAAAAGAAAGAGGACTTTTCATTTACATGTTTAAGCACATCCCAGACAAAAGCTAGTCGAGAGGCTTTGTAAGAAGGAAATGGAATGGCTGGTGACAACATACCATTTGGATTCTGAAGGGATAGAGAGTTACTAGGCGCAAAGCTAGAGGACAGCAGTATAGAGGTGGCCATGAACAAGGATTGGATTTTATGCAGGCAGAAGGGTTTAAGCATCTTGTGGATTAAAGCTATTCAGGTAATACAGCAGCAGGAAGCATGGCATTAGGGTGTCAGAAAGGAGGAAAGGGCCCAAGGCTGGTGAGATGGAGAAGACAGAAGGTGCATACACAGGAGGCAGGCGGTCCAAGGTCAAGGAGGAATGTGGAGAGAATGGCAGCCAAGTTGAGTGGCGTGGAAAACTAAGGCAGGTATGGGTTTTTAGGAGTCATCTGGGAGCATCTGGCTTTGAGGAGAATGAAAAACGGTATAGCCTGCTCACGCTTTGTTGATGGTTGGCTTTTGAGTCTTTATAATCACTACTGAGTAAACAGAAAAGGGGTCTTCTATGAGTGAGGAAGCCTTTGTTAATTACAAGGAAAAATATATTTTAACAGATAAGAAAGAGATGAAAAGAATAACCAATCAGGGATTAGAGAAATTGCCCGTAAAATAACGGTGTGGCACACTAACAGCAGGTGCAGAACTCATCCTTGTGACAAAGATGATGCAGTGTGAGAACAAGAGTGAAGAAGAGACTCCTAGACCATCAGAAACTTTAAAAATGTAATTATGTAGAAGAAAGATTAGATAATAGAGATTACTCAAAAAGTAATACTACAAATGTTTCAAATATATCATCACCAACAAAAAAATTTACTTAAGGTTTTAAAAACCAAAACCTCCCACTCACCTATGAGGATATAAGTTAGTTGTAGTTATTTTTTAAAGCTGTCAAATATTAGAAAATGGCTTTTGTCCGTCCTCCTATTATCATCAATTTGGAAGTCTATGAGGAAAAGCCTAGAAAAGACATAGAAGCTCAGTATGTAACCTGTTATTGAGAATCAGCGAATGCAGATGAGAATGTGAAAACATAAGTGGTAACACTTAAAATGTGCAGATAAATGATGCTGAAAAGAAATTACAATGACAAAAAGGAGCCTTGAGCACATGTGACAACAAATAATAGATACAATAACACTTTAAGAAAAAGTGATAACTGTGATAAAGAATAAATGTACCTCCCAAGGAGAATTAAACATTTTTCTGAAGTGACTAAACTTAAAAAAATATTAACTACTACCTTTTACATTTTACATTTATTCTTCAAATATCCCTGGTAACAACTATGTTGGATATGTGTAGGCATTTTAAAAATGGTTATTTTTTTACACAATTTGGGATCATTCTACTTTGAAAAACAACTTTTGGCTGACAATAAGCTTTTAAATTTTTGCTCAGGGGAAGTCGCATTATCACATTAAAACCTAAAGGTCAGACATCTGTGAAACATTGTGTTAAAAGTCAAGAAGTTAAGGCAGAAAAATTCTTTCTGCTTCATCTCAATATAAATTGCAGATCAAACAGTGATCTGGACTGACAATGGCCATCCAATCTGAAATGAATTGTATTCCATTTAACATATGAAATGTCACACCAGGCACTGCTTGTAGCTTTAATTTTCAACTGCCCAGCCTTATACTTGATATTGGTACTTTCCAAATGAGCTTTTTGACCTTCAGATAATAGAATTTATACCTAGAATGAATTTATACCTAGAATTTATACCAAAAACTTTGAGGTCAACGATAGCTTATTTGTTCATTCTTTTATATTTTAAACAGATTGAATTTGTGACTAAACTATAAAATATAATTTGAACTGCTTAATTTTTAGCAAATGGTAACTTACAAATAAAAGTACTTTTAGCATTCTGTGCAATGGGAAATATTTTAAAATGGGAACTTGAAACCCATTTTCTAAGCAGAATTAAGAATTAGCAGCTATAACTAATATTTATGATATAATTGGTGTCTAGGCCACATACTTGACACTGAGGGTTGCTAAGCCTCACGATACAGTTATTAACAATCTTCTCAACTTTGTTATTCTTTGCAAAGAGCAGGTTACTATGGAGACAAAATAAAACCACCACTACAGAAGTTTACTTTGAAAAGAGAATGTTTTACCTTTTGCCCTTCACATTAGATTTTTTTCCAGATTGCTTTCTGATACATGTCCTCCTAAGAATAATGTTAATGAGGGGAAAAAATCTTTATTTGGAGCTCCTACTAGTATAAATTAATGTAGAAGTGATAAGGATGGAAAAGAAAGTAGAGGTGACTGAATAAAAAGAGATATACATAAAGTTACAAATTGGCTTTAGAGTCATAATAGTGTTTGGGGATCAAGCTCTCTAATTATTAGTTTTGTTAACTTGGAAAAATTCACTTCTCTGAGCCTCAATTTCCTCATCTGTAAGATAGGTTTGGTAATGCTTACCTCAGAGAACTGTTCTAAGAAACAGGTTAGCTAATGCCTGCAAGTAGACAATTCAATGTAAAATCAATAACATGTGTTTTTTTTTTCCTTACTATACTTATTTTTTTTAAATGAGCTGTACTTGTTGTCATGTAATCAGAAAACTAAATATTTTTCTCACTGTTGTATCAGGCAATAATCCCACAGTTTTCCTGGCCTGAGTAATAATCCCATCTATCTACACTAATAAAAGATAAACATGCAAATTGGTGTCACTCCACTACACCCACCAGCCAATTGGATGAGTATGCAAATTAACCCAAAAAAGATGGCGGTTAATTTGCATACACAGGCGCAGAGCTAAGGCTGAAGGCTCTGGCCGGAGTGAAGTCTGAAAACTGAAGACTGAAGATTGAAGATTGAAGAGGCTTGGCTTCCAGAAGAAGGAAGACTGTGGCCGCAGCGGAGAAGCCAAGCCTCGCTGCCGCCAGAGGGGAGAAGCCTAGCCTGGAGGCTTGGCTTCTTTGCTGAGGCCTGACCAAAGGCCTGGGTCCCGGGTGCTAGAGGAAAACTGGTGCTGGCAGCCAGGAGAAGGAAGGCCTATTGCGCAAATCTTCATGCAACGGGCTTCTAGTCCTATATAATAAAAGCCTAATATGCTAAGTGTCCGGTCGTCCAGTTGGCCATTCAACCAATCAAAGCATAATATGTTAATGATATGCTAAGGCCGCTCAACTGCTTGCTATGATGTGCACTGACCATCAGGGGGCAGACAGTTGACTGGTCAGCCAGTTGCTGTGACATGCACTGACCACCAGGGCTCAGACGCTCAATGCAGGAGCTGCCCCTGGTGGTCAGTGCACTACCACAGGGGGAGCACCGCTCAGCCAGAAGCCGGGCTCACGGCTGGCAAGTGCAGCGGTGGTGGCGGGAGCCTCTCCCGCCTCTGTGGCAGCGCTAAGGATGTCCGACTGATGGCATAGGCCCACTCGCTGTGGGGAGCGAGCCTAAGCCATCAGTTGGACATCCCCCGAGGGCTCCTGGACTGTGAGAGACACTCCCCCGAGTGCACGAGTTTCATTCACTGGGCCCTTAGTATTTAATAACATTCAATGTGGGCATTGACCAATCTGTAATTGTTAATTTATATGGCATAAGGTACTTTGCAGATATAATTAAATTAAGTATTTGGGCATAGAAAGATTTTCCTGGATTATACTAGTGGGCCCAATATAATCAAAAGTGTCCTAAGATGATAGAGGAAGTAGAATTAAAGTCATACAGAAGGCCATAAAGTAACAAAAGCAGGACAGAGGGAGACCAAAAGATGTGAGGCTTCTGGCTTTGAACATGGAATGTGGAATCGGTAGCCAGGGAATGCATGTGGCTTCTAGAAGCTAGAAAAGGCAAAGTAACCAATTCTTCTCGAGAGCCTCCAGAAGAAACAGAGCCCTTCAAATCCCTTTTTTGTTATTGTTTTTGTTTTTTTCTTAAGACTTCGGGATTTATTCTGTGAGTAATGGAAAGCGACAGAATGTGTTTGAACAAGTGAGCTACATGGATAGAGCAAATCACATAGGCCCAGTTTTTAGAGGTGATACAGTGCCATTCCTTTCCAGATTTGGATCCATTCACAATAGAGGTGGATCCATTTTTTACTTCTGACCTCCAAACGGTAAGAGAATAAATTGATGTTGTTTTAAGTCACTGTTTGGGATAGTGAAATGTCTATTTAAAAAAGATACAGAAATAATGACGATAATTTGCAGTGAGCTCATTAACCACTTAGATTGATTGTATCTGAATAGATTTATCAGAATAAAATTTTCTACCAAAAGAAATAAGCAGGTGTCCTTGAAGAAATGACCAATTGAGGTGTGGGTCAGAATAGTTAAAATATGTTGCAAAGCCATGTAACAAAAATAACATCTTGTAAAATCAAAAATGAACATCTTGTAAAACCTGACAACAAAAATGATATCAACGTTCACTAGGGTCATATCAAAAACTCCCAGACACCAATTTGAACAGCCCCTCCCTGGATACAATAGAGTCAATTTGACCATCAATAATAACTGCAAAAGATTGACATTGACCAAATATGTTTAAATCTATGTGGAGATAATATCAAAACAAAACCAACATATTACAGAAACTAACCAAAATGAAAGAAAAAGCTCATTGGTCACTATCTATACTAATAAAAGAGAACCATGGTAATTAGCGTACGACCGCTACCCTTTTCATTGGCTAATCAGTGAGTATATGCAAATTAACTGTCAGCCAAGATGGCGGCCGGCAGCCAGGCAGCTGGAAGCGAACATGAGGTTTGCTTGCTGCAGACTCCAACGTTCCCGGCCTCACTTGCCTCTGAGCTACAACTCTAAGCAACTATATACTATGTTGCAAATAAGAAGATAAACAAAACTCCAGAAACCAGCTGGACTGAAAGCCAGGCGGACTGAAACTTTGTATCAATGTTTTCAGCAGCGAGGCCTCAGAGCTAAAGCTGGCCCAGAATTAAAAAAAAAAAAGAAAAGAAAACAAGGAGCGGTTGGAAGCTTCAGTCACTCGCTTCCGGAAAACAGCCCTCAGCCCCTCACACAGACTGGCCAGGCACCCCAGTGGGGACCCCCACCCTGATCCAGGACACCCTTCAGGGCAAACCAGCCGGCTCCCACCCGTGCACCAGGCCTCTATCCTATATAGTAAAAGGGTAATATGCCTCCCAGCACCGGGATCAGCGGAGCAGCGAGGCTCCTGGCACCGGGATCAGCGTGACAGGGGGCAGCGCCCAAACCCCCGGATCGCCCTGCGGTTCTGTGTGTTACAGGGGGCGGGGCCACAACCTCCCTATCTGCCCTGCTCTGTGCCTGATAGGGGGGAGCTCCCCAATCCCCTAATTGCCCTGCGGCTCTGTGTTTGACAGGGTGCAGCGCACCAACCCCCTGATTGGCCCTGCTCTGTGTGTGACAGGGTGCAGCGCCCCAACACCTCTCCCCCCCCCACGGGCCCTGCTCTGTGTGTGACAGGGTAGAGCCATAACCTCTCCATCAGCCCTGCCCTGAGTGTGACAGTGGTGGCGCCCCAACCCCTGATCGGCCCTGCTCTGTGGGTGATAGAGGGTGGGGCCCCAACCCCCCTCCACGGGCCTTGCTCTGTGTGTGACAGGGTAGAGCCATAACCTCCCCATTGGCCCTGCCCTGAGTGTGACAGGGTGCAGTGCCCCAACCCCCTTATCCGCCCTGCTCTGTGTGTGACAGGGGGCGGTGCCCCAACTCCCCTATCGGCCCTACTCTGTGAGTGACAGCGGGGAGCTCCTCAACCCCCTGATTGGCCCTGCTCTGTGCATGACAGGGGGGAGCTCCCTAACCCCCTGATCGACCCTGCTCTGTGTGTGACAGGGTATGGAGCCCCAACACCCCTGATGGGCCCTGCTCTGTGCGTGACAGGGGGTGGCGCCGCAACCTCCCCATCGACCCTGCCTTGAGTGTGACGGGGGCGGTGCCCCAACCCCCCAATCGGCCCTACCCTGAGCTTGACTGAGGGTGACATCGCAACCTCCCAATCCACCCTGCTCTGTGCATGATGGGGCGGCGCCCCAACTCCCCAATCAGCCCTGCTCTGAGCATGACCAGGGGCTGCACCTAGGGATTGGGCCTGCCATCTGCCACCCAGAAGCAGGCCTAAGCCAGCAGGTCGTTATCTCCCGAGGGGTCCCAGACTGCGAGAGGGCACAGGCCTGGCTGGGGGACACCCCCCCCCCCCCCCGAGTGCACAAATTTTTGTGCACCGGGCCTCTAGTCTATAATAATAAAAGGGTAATATGCTAATTAGACCGGTTGTCATTCCAGACGAAGCTGGGCCCCAGGGAAGCCTGGGTCCTGGGTGCCAGAGGTAAGCCTGTGCCAGCAGCTGGGGAAAGGAAGGCCTACTCTTGCATGAATTTTGCACATCGGGACTCTAGTTAGGGAATAAGAGGTAACTAACTCATTGTACTAAAAACTGAGTAATAAAGGGAAAGAATCAAGAGTTTACCTCTCCTTACTATAAAAACTATACCTTAGTACAAATAACTAATTGATACAGAAGTTATTTTTCATAAAATTATGCCAATTATTTTTAAATGAGGAAATGATTGAAATTGAATTTCATAGTATCTAACTCCTCACAATATAATGGCTCCTAGGAAAGATCACTGATGTCTGTTAATGCCACATAAAGACAAGAAGACATCATGTATCTCCTGATAGAAATGCCCACCACCAAAGAAATAGCCTTGCTAAAAAAATATGTGCCTGAATCTTTCCATCTAATTTCTTTTTTCTCCCCCAGAAATATAGGAGTCAATGTAGCATGTTAAGCAAATCCACAAGGTTACATTTAATATCCAGATTCTGAGAGCTCTATAAACAAGTTTCCTGAAATTAACTTTTCCTTCAAGTACAATAAGGATGTTGTAGCTATGTATATTTAAAACATTCTTATTTTTTAGTGATCTATACTTACATATTTATAAAATAAATGGTATGATGTCTGAGATTTACGTTAAAGTGATACAGGGGACGGGTAGAGATGAAATGAGATTGATCCTGAGTTGATAATTGTTGAAAGTAGGTGAAAAGACTTCTTTGTAAGTTTGACGCTTACCCTTAGGAAAAGTTTAAAAAATTGTTTCTATGAAAAATTAAATTTGGAAGAATCAAATAAGACAAATAGAGAGAAGTGTACCTTTGAAATGATTATGCATGCCATTTTTAAGTTAGCACCCTGGCAAACAGCATATGAGTACATTTGAAGTACCTGTGAAGACATATTCCAGAAACACGCAATTATACAGCAATGACCAAACACTGAAGATTTGCTGGTGATTCATACCAGTAGTTTGACTAAATTGCCAGGATATTTCTGTACAGCCTGTCTGAAAGCTGAAGGTAAACTTCACCAATGCACCCATATATATCAAAAGAGGAAAATTTAAATCACAGCAGCCGATCCGCAGAATAATTTTATTTGTGTGAGCAGATCCATTTCTTCCTGGAATGGTCAATGAGCTTCAGCTGTTATGAAAGCCCTAAAAGCTTGTTATTTGAATTGCAGGTACTTCTAAAGGTAACCTCTCCTAAGCCTTATGACAAATTTCACCTTGTGGAAAGCACCAGTCTAATCCTCCAGGCTGTGTTGTTCTCAAAGACCCATACCGAATTACACTCCCCAGCCTGTTCTCTAGAGCAATGCCCTGTCGTTTAGGTTTAGTCGTGTTTAACTTTCTATTTATTTCTAGCATTTATACATGCCTGGCATTTAGTTCTTGCTCAATATTTATTGAACACTTGATCAATGTATTCATACTCTTTCAGCATCGGTTTATTTCCTATGTATTTCTATGAGACATGATTGGATAAAATAAAAATGTAGAGTGTTAATAGCTGGATAATCCAGAATAATCTCCCTTTTCAAGATTAATTTAATCACATCTGAAAAATCCCTTTTCTCGTGTGAGATAACATATTTGTAGGTTCTGGGCATCAGGGCATGAACATCTTTGGGAAGCCATCATTCTGTCTACCATGCATTTACTTTAATACAAATAATGCATTACTTATAGTATAATTTCAAATTTTGTCAGGAGGAGAGTTGGGAAGGAACTATGTCAGGATTGTTTAAAAAAAAAGTCTCACTAAGAGTAGTGAAGTGATGACCCAAGTAGCTAATTTGTGGTTCTGATGCCCCTTTATCAAAGATTCATTAAGAACCTCTGGATTCCCTTGATGACCAAATCTAGGCCAAAGAGCTCTATGTAAAGCTAATTTGATCATATTCATAGGAAATTTTCTATGATTTATATATTTCACAACCACATGCCTTCGCGCACTCTCTCTACTCCAACCCTGTGTATATTTAAAGGTAAGGAGAGTTGGCTATCAGGTATCATTTTCTTTTAATGCATTTTTCTCTCAATGTGTCCAAGGATCAAATTATTTAAAAATAAAATGTCATACAACAATTGGAATATAGTCCACCTGTGGACTTTATTGAACATTAATCCAGAAAGACAATCTAGTTGTACTCACAGATTAATGGCTTCAGGGACATGTTGGCAGCACAAAACAATGTCAGTGACAAATCTACAGAATTATAGCTGAGAGAAGAATTACACAACTGCAATTCAGGCAGATAATATTTTACTGACATGCCTTAATTCTTGCAGTTGAAACCCACCATTTCTGAAATTGTACTGCAGTCCTTGCTACAAATGGGTTATCTTCCTTTGAAAGGAGTTCAAAGGAATATTGGAGAAATGGAGCATCGACTTTGATTTATAATTTAGCATATATAATTCATCATACAAAGTAATATCCGGCCTTGGATTTTCTACTGTTATAAAGGTAGACAAAGGTTCATTTCAATCTAATTGTCATAATCATTCCATTTAACTTCAAGGAATATGACTAATTACCCTCCACCCCCCTACCCCATCATTTGCTATGTCTTTCTTCCATGATTTAATGGAAGGACTTGGAATCATGGCATGTGGGATGAGATTCTGCCTGTCATTTATTAAGAACAGGACATTTTGAGCAGGTTGCAATTTCTATGAGTCAGTTTCTTCTAAGAAAGCAACTAAACTCTTCGCCACCCCCTTTATTATGAAATGATAGGAAAATTAGAGGAGAAAAATGTGAGTAGAGAGTGAAATTCTGTGAAATCAGTAAGAGAAAATCACTAGGCAAACCAAAAATAAAAGGGAAAGTGATATTTAGACGTTAAAACTACTCTGGTTACAGTTTGGATTTAATAACTTGGTAGCTATAATCTGATTTGAAAAATCCTCAGTACGTCCATGGAGTTTAGAGGTTTAATACTTTCCCATTCATTTTCCCAGTTGATTATCACATAAGCTTTTTAAATACTAAAATGAAGTTATAATTTAGTCTTTTTACAGATGAGCAAACTGAAGCTCAAATGTTAATTAGCCCAGTTCTCACAAAACTGTATTTTGGATTCTTTAATTCATTACTGTACTCATTTAATTAGCAAAAGTTTATTTAATGCTTTTTGCATATTAGGTATACAGTGATGAGCAAAAAAAGACAAGGTATCTACCTTCATAGGATTTACTTCACATTCTAGAGAAAGATGTGGCCAGGACAAATGTAAACAGACACATACCTATATAATTATCATTTGCAAACAGTGTTGTGAATGAAAGAAAGAAGTGCTATAAAAATAGCTTATGAAGGCCTTTCTGAAGGTCTCACTGTTGAGGCTATAGAAATAAAAAGGAGCCAGTCAAGTGAGAAATGAAAAGAGTGCTCCATGCAGGAGGAACATCCTGATTCAAGGCCTCTCACCAACTCCTATTTATTAGTCTAGCCCAGCCCTATTGGTGGCATTGTAAGCATGTGTGTGGGGGGGAGGGGGGAGGGGGGCTGCGGTTGGGAGCATCCTCCCCCATTCTGTCATAGGTCTCATTTCCTCAGACCATGACCTTCAAGCTAAGTTGACTGAGCTTTACATGACACTATAAAGTGGGTGAGTCTAAAGGGAGAAACAAGAAACTGGTCATGTCTAATATTTGGCTACCTGTTTGGGAAATCTTGGTTCCAGGAAACTTCCACTTGCACATGGATTTGCTGGACTGAACTCCTTAGAGTGAAGAGACAGTGGCCATATCAGTAAAATTTTCCATATATGGTGGCTCAATCCATCATGTCATATGTGGCATTCTTAGTAATTCTACACATGACAGCAAGGTGACACCTCTGTAGCATGCAGAATTCTCATATCTCTGTGTGTGTGTGTGTGTGTGTGTGTGTCCCTTTCTCTATCTCTCTTTTTGTTTGCTTGTCTCTTAAAAACTATATTCTGCATTAAGAAAACCCATTAGACTTTTCATAAAGTCACTGAAAACTTATGGAAGTGCTTTGAAGTTTCAAAGCCTGTCTCAATATATAACACTATTTCACATATAACTGCACACCACCCCACCCCAGGAAAGATATTAAAGTATTTTGTGTGAAAATGGAAAAATGAAAATAACTCAAAAAAGGTACTTCACTCTCATGGCATTCAAACAATTAACATTTCCACAAGTGTTTCATTTCAAAGGAAGTTACATCTAAGGAAGCAAAAATAAATTTACTAAAATGGTTATGTGTTCCCTGGAGGCCTCATCTCCAACTGCAGCTAAATAAACTGGTTGGAATAATAAACACAGCAGCATTTTTTATATTACTGAGATTGACTTTGGGATTTGTAACTCCACTGTGGCCAACCTGGGAGGAATGATTCAATGGTATTAAAAGATGAAACATGTTCCTCTTATTCATCTCATATGAACCGTCAGTTTGCATACAGGCCCTCAAATCTGGTGACTGAAAAATGGATTTGGCTATTCCAGAAGAAGAGTTTAATCCCACAACATTATTTAGTCCCACAACATTATTTAAAACACTTCTAAACACAGCCATTAACAAGTAGTTTTTAACATAAACCTGAAAGATCCATGCTTGCTTCTCTGCTTAGAATTTCTGGCTCTTGGTGTAGGTACTCTTTTGTCACATATCTTGTCTGTCTAACAAATAGTTACTCATGTTTCAAGAATCAGTTTTGACATCATCCATATTTTGGTACTAAAAAATCTTTCCTGCAATTATTTGGACAAAGGATCTATGGTGGCTAATTTTATGTGTTGGAGGGTGTGTTTGGATGAGATTAACATTTTAATCAGTGATCTTTGAGTAAGCAGATGGCTCTCCATAATTTAGGTGAGCCTCATCCAAGCAGTAGAATGACTGAATAGAACAAAAATATTAGCCTGCTAGACTGCCTTCAACTTGATCCTCAACATTGGCTATCCTGAGTCTTCATCTGCTGACCTTTAGACTAGAGCTATACCATTAGCTCTCTTGAGCCTTGAGCTTGCCAGCTCACACTGTAGATTTGGGACTTCCCTGCCTCTATTTCGTGATATGAAAACATGCTAACAAAATAATAGTAATCATGCTGTCTGTAAACATGGCAAAATAAATGGGATGAAATAAGACATTATCTCTCTTTTACTCTTAAATTGTTATTAGTATTATTCATACAATACTATAATAAAATTTATCTTTCTATGTGAGGTTTTGGGTAATTTTTCATATTAATTTTGTATATTTTTCATCATTTTATTCTTCATATTTCTGTGAAATTTTCAAATAACTTTGAATTTGTGTTCATTTATATGTGTAATTAAATAAACCATGTAAAATACAACTCTGACACTTTACTATAGGACTTATTTCCCATATATGACAGGAAATGATATGATATATGTACATATACACATAGACTACTTGGATACATATAAATCCCAGAAAATTGGGATAAATTATTAACATTCTTAATATGTACTTGACATTTTACAAGGTTCTACTGGTAAGGATTAGGTTTGGTTCAGAATAGCAAAGACTTGAAAAATAGTTTCTTAGCCAAAATAGATGTTAATTCAGTAAAAGGATAACTAGAAATTTAAAAGTTCAGAATGGGCATTGTAAATACAACCGCCTTATTCTCCCCTGTTCCCTAGACAAAGTCTCTATACAGTCCAGGATGGCTGCTAGAGCTACAGGCATAACATCAATATTCTCAGCTATAGATAAAAGGGAGGATTCCTCTTCCCTTTTAAGGAAATGTCATGGTTATAGAATTCCTATTTATATCTCAATAACCAGCACACTGCAAGAGATGCTATGAAATATATCCAGTTAGTATGGTGACAACATATTCCATTTTTTTTTTTAGTAAAAAAAAAAGAAATCTATATATATAAAAGCCTAAGTGACCGTTACCACCCATCAAACAGTCAACAGGTCGCTATGATGCACACTGACCACCAGGGGTGAGGCGCTCAATGCAGGAGCTGCCCCCTGGTGGTCAGTACTCTCCCACAGCCGGCCAACATCTTGCGGTCCCTCCCCCTGGCCGGCTGTGTGGTCAATGTGCTCCCACAGTCAACCTCTCATGGCTGGCCAACCTCCCATGGGACTGAGTGAGATGGCTCCAATTGGATTGCCCCGATCGCTGGCCAGGCCGAGGAACCCCACCCATGCACGAATTCATGCACCAGGCCTCTAGTAGAATATAAAGAAAAATCCAATAGCTTTTGCCACATTAGTAGTTGGGAGAATTCAAAGAAACGATTTCCTTGTGTTACATAGGACTTCCTAGAAGTCAAAATCATAATGTGTAAATCTACTTTAAAAGTTAAAATGTAAATCTTGTAATATGGATTATGAGGGATGGAGGATGTTAAGAATGAAAGGGCAGCATAATATAAAACAGAAACAGAATCAGGCCTTGAAAAATATCTAGTGAATGACTAAATCAGCAATCCAAGGAATATTCTCAATATCACTGCTGAAAGTACATCTCAACATCACACAAATCTGTGAAAAACCACAGATATGAAATTTGACTTTATACACTGAATCACCTTTAGTCTGAAAATCTGGCTATCAGAACTACTTAAGGCCTCAAAAGAACATCTTGTATAACCCTTTGCCTTTAATCTAATAAAGAATTATGATTCTCATTTTAGACGTAAGAGCCAGTGATAGGAAGTGACTCAGATGAGAACACAGCTAATAAGTTATCACTTGGGATCTAGAATACTTGTGTGTTTTTTTCTACTTTATTGCTTATTCAATGAGTTACTTTTTCCACTTCATTGTGTAGTCAGATGGGTTAGCCCTATTGGGAGCTTTAAAGAATAAATGTACTAAGTGAACACTATGAAAGTTGTATTAATCACATCATTGTTAAAGTGGGCATCCCATCCTTTCTCAAAGGGAATAAAGGTGGTAAATTCCCAACATATCTAAGGAACATGGTTAGTATGAAATTTCCCAAATACACAAAATCCTTCCTTTTCCTACATAATATTTTCTTTCCATTTGGCAATGCTTATAATTATTGAATCTCTAGAGATAAGTGCAACAGCCTAACATGTGGGGGAATAATAATGAAAGATAACTTTACAAATATACCTCAGTAATCTTTATTATATACTTGTGAGAGAGGCAACTATTGGTATAAATTGCATGTAGGGTGAAATTTAGAAAAAAAAATTTACAGGGGAAGGTAGGACTCATTTTTTTTTCTCTTAGTCTCTGTTCTTCCTTTCAGGAAGAGTAGAAGACAACAAATTGGAGAGCAAAAAAAAAAAAAAAAAAAAAAAAAAAAAAAATAACAAACTGGCATCCTGCATCAGTGTTCATATTTTTAAAAATGTTCAAAGTTTACTTGTGAGATCTCCAGCATAGTTAACTCATTATCCAAGTTCCTTTGTACTGATGACTTATTTTTTACATATGACTGATAAATCCAGTGTTAATTGAAGAACCAATCACTGGTTTTTCCTGCGGTTTGTTTTAATATAATGGGAATAATTTCTTTTGAGTACAAATAGTATAATTGCATTTACCCAAAGGTGAAAATTATAGGCCCCCAAAATGTATTTGATGTTGTTTTGCTAGAGGACAAACTTTTCAGCAGACAATTTTATACTGTCTGACTCCAGTTCTATAGCAGCTCCATTAGAGAATCAGAATGTATTTCTCCTTGTGCTCTCTAGGTACCACTGAAATTTTAAAGAGGAAACGCTACCAGAATAGAAGATAAATCAAAAGTAATAACATTATCAGGTGTTAGAGTCTAAGGTTCTTTAAAGGTCATGGAACCTGTTTCCTTCCTTTTATACTTGAAGATCTTTCAGCCTGTAGATATGAAGCTCATTCAAAATCATGCAGCTGAGTGAAGGTGGATATAAGACTAGGTACCAGTCTCTTTTTTTAATTAAATTTATTGAGGTGACATTGGTTAATAAGACCATATAGGTTTCAAGGGTACATTTCTATGATAGATGATCTGTATACGGCATTGTGTGCCCACCACCCAAAATCAAGTCAGTCTCTTAATGATGGATCCAGTTCTCTTTCTATAGCATGATCCTCTTGTTAAGGGAAAAAAATTATTTAATTTAATAAGGCACTAAGAAGATCATCAAAAGCATTAGTAGAAGCGCTTCTACTTCCACTCCCATTTTTTTATAAGCCAAGTTTGATCTGTCCTGAAGCAGATGACCCTGTCCTCCTTCATTATTTAAATTCCAAAATATTTTGCCCTTGTTTTTTCCTCTGGGCTTATAGTTTCATTGTGCTTTCATTAGCCCAGAAATCTATAATTATGGCATGTTAAAATGTGACCTGCTTGCAAAAAAATATAAGATATATACAGTAGGAAAGTGAATAATTTACACACTGAACTTCAGTTTGAAATTTTTTCAGTCGACGAAATATCCACATGCATTTCTCATTCTACTTCTTCATTCATTTTGGGATAATTATGCTAAGCTCGCAAACTTAGCAATACTTTTCATTGTCCACCCTCCCACCTACTTTAATGGACATATCTCTGTCCAGAATTCCCATAACAGCATTCTGAGGATATGAACAATATAATGTCAGATAATCTGTTCTTCTTATTGTATAATAGACATGCAGATAGTAACAATACTATCAAATATTAAAAACTCACTATGTGCCAGGCACACTGCTAATTTATTTACATTTACTATCTTAGTTAATCCTCCTAACAAGTCTATGAATTCTGTGAAGTAGAATTATTGTCACTAATTTACATAAGAATTAATGATTAGAGAAGTACCCTTGCCAAAAGTACCACCTCTGCCTCTTTATGCCCGGTGCATAGCAGCTCCATTAGAGAATCAGAATGTATTTCTCATTGTGCTCTCTTAGTGCCTTATTAAATTAAATAACTTTTTCCCTTAACAAGAGAATCATGCTATAGAAAGAGAACTGGATCCATCCTTAAGAGACTGACTTGATTTTGGGTGGTGGGCACACGATGCCATATACAGATCATCTATCACCTTGTTAGCATTTTCCCAAATCCTGAAACTTTGCTGAAGCCCTTGACACCTATATAATCAAGATCTAATATGTACAGCTCAATTTCTATAGGATGAGCCACATACTTGTCAAAGAATTCATAAGCTCAAGTATTGCAGTTAAATTCTTTTGCTCAGACCTATCCGTTAAAAGACAAGTACACATAGTGTCACATATCCCTCTACAAGCATTCACAGTTCAGAGGTGGGCCTCATTCAAGCCTTCCCCTGGCCAGAGAAAGAGAAGAGTGACCATGAGTTCAATGCTCTGGCCTTTGCCAGTGCTGCTCCAGGGACCGGTTTCTGTCTCCTCTCATGTGCAGCGCTGACCGAGCAGATACCCTGCATACCTGGGAGCTGCAGAAAGCTCAGTGGCTTGGGGCAGAGGCAGGAAAAGACAGCAGACCTCTCTAATTACATGCACACGTCCAGAGGAGATGCATCCTCAGAAAAGGTTTGGAAGGTCCCCAAAGTCTCAAGGCCGCCTGCTTAGTCAAGGTCTTTTCCTGTCTGAAGCCAGCTCCCAGACTGGACCAGGCGGCTGTTGTTTTCAAATGTGTGGATTCCGATGGAAAGTATGAGATGCATGAGGAAACCGGGAAACATGGTCCAAATCAAAGGAACCAAATAAATGTCCAGAAACTGAGCCTAAAGAAAGTAGCACAGTATTGTTAGCTATATGCAGATAGTTATTGTGTCGAGCCAGTTCAGCCAAGGGTTCACAAGCCTGAGTGAGGGCAGCGAATGGATGAAGAAATGACAAAGAGAATAGGCTGAGTCTAGGGCAGCCATGGGCAAACTACGGCCCGCGGGCCGGATCCGGCCCGTTTGAAATGAATAAAACTAAAAAAAAAAAAAAAAAGACCGTACCCTTTTATGTAATGATGTTTACTTTGAATTTATATTAGTTCACACAAACACTCCATCCATGCTTTTGTTCCGGCCCTCCGGTCCAGTTTAAGAACCCATTGTGGCCCTCGAGTCAAAAAGTTTGCCCATCCCTGGTCTAGGGGGATCTCCTGTGCCTGGCTGAGGCCACAGAGAGAGATCCAGAGGCAAGTTGAGCCTTTATTTTATAGCCCAAGGTAAACAAGGTAGTGGTCACCATAGTTACAATGTTCTTGTGAGTTTCACTTGTTTTGGCAGCACCTCCCACAGCCCATTACCTCCCCAGATAAGATCTAGGGAGCGCCATAAGATCAAGCCTAATTATGCTAAGAGGGCTGTGCCCTCTAAGCTGGGACTTGTTTGTGGCTTTGCCAACAGGTCAATCGGAGGCTTAACCCTATAGCCGCACCCTGCAAGTTATAAAGCATGTCTTTGGAAGTTTTTCATCTTTCTTACCTGAAACTTTATACTCATTGAACAACTCCCAATTTCCTACTCCCTCCAGCCTCTGGCAAACACCATTTCATTTTTTGATTCTAAGAAATTGACTACTTTACACACCTCATATAATCTATCTATAGGTAGACTTGATGTTATATGATTTTTATAATTTAAAAAAAGGAATTTAAAAAAGAGATGTTAAAAATTCATCTGGGCTTTGGACAATTGAGACTGTATAATATTGTATTGTACGGGAGGCAACCAATCAATGTTTTTCTCTCACATCAATGTTTCTCTTTCTCTCCCTTCCTATCTCTCTAAAAAGTCAATTAAAGAAAACAAAATAAAACTATGTGATCAGAAATATTTATCAGATGCTAAGAGCGATAAGGGAGAACAGAAAGGGAGCACTTACCTAATAATGTCTGGATCAACAGTAAAGGCTTTCTAGAACTGATGTCAAAGCTCAGGATGAAATCTAAGTGTTCCTTTCCACATAAACATGTGGTATTTTAGTCAAAGGCAGAGCATGTGATAAGGTAAAGGGTAAAAGAAAGCATGCTTTGCTTTGCAGTGAGGAGGTATTTGGTGAGGAAATGACTGAGTGGGAAGGAGAGAATAAAGAGAACACACTTGAAAGAGTTTAAGCAGGGGACATATGCAGGGACTAGTAAGATACTTAAAGTGCTTAGTCTCCCAAGCAATCACCTAATAGACAGGTGAGCAAATGCTGTTAGAAAAAAATGGCCCCTACTGACTAGCTCAATGCAGGGTTGCTGCAAACCTGTAATTTGGGGAGGGGGGTGCAATATCTTTTAGCAAGTTCTACTTACATTCGGGAAAAAAAAAATATAAAAGGCGATCATAATGTCAACTCTGAACAGTCTATACTTGCATCTGAAAAGAGCAACCGTAATGCCATTTTATTATGAAGCATAGTACATACCTAGGCTAGTGTACACATCTATAACTACAGATAAATGTATGCATGCATGTATGTGTATAAAATATATTTATGATCTTACCTAACAGTAGTTTAATGATGCACTTTTGTCTTTCTCTGCTATTGACAATTTTCTTCTCACTTACAAGATTTGGATAACACTCTTTAAATAAGGCCATTAGTGAGCTGGGACCAAAAGATGCATCTTCAGCGCCTTCCCAGTGACTTGTCACATAAAAAGTTTAGGTGCTAATGGTATATCAACAGGCAGAGTTATCAGTTAAATGAAATATCCATTAGACTGGAAACACAAGTTCAGACAAAGGCACAGACTGCATTAACAGTGGGGTAGGCATTAGTCATGACACGTTTGTTTGTCCTTGATGTTCAAAGATAATAGCCAGTGGGTGGTTTCTCTCAATATGTGAACATATTTGGAAAAATAAGCGTGTGACCAGCTGCTCACAGGTAAGAGCTCCATTGAGCCTTTTGGCAGTTCAACCTCTTTGATTCATGCCCTGCATATGCCATTGATTGGAGAAATGTACAGAACCCCTTATTGTTTTATACCAATTCAATTGACTTGCTGCTGTTTCCCACTACCTCACAGCTGTGTCAAAGGGTTTGCATGCTGCCCCAGGGGTTACAACTATAAGCTCAACAGCAGACCACTTTAAGTAGAGCATTAATCGTGACTTTCAGAACTGTTTGAGAACCACAGCATACATGACTGGAAGGGATAACAACAAGTTTAAAGCAAAGCCTTTCATTTTATAAATGAGAAAATATAAGTTTACAGAATTTAAATTGATTGCCAATAATTCTACCTTGGCTAGTAACACAAGTGAGACTGAGGTTATTTCCAATATATAATGTTATTATTAGAACAGTCCACTGACAACAGTATCTTTCTTTCCCTTGTTTTTCTTTTTTTCTTCCTTTATAAAAAAATAAATTTTATTGACTTCAGAGAGAAAGGAAGAGGCAGAGAGAGATAGAAACATCAATGATGAGAGAGAATCATTGATTGGCTGCCTCCTGCATGCCCCGCACTGGGGATCGAGTCCGCAACCTGAGCATGTGCCCTGACCAGGCATTGAACAGTGACCTCCTGGTTCATAGGTCGACACTCAACCACTGAGCCATGCTGGCTGGACCTTTTTTCTTCCTTTACCCTTCCTTTCCTTCTTTACTTCCCTCCTTCCTTTCACTCAGGCAACCATTCAGTTGTTAATTCATGTATTCACAGGGTTTTATTTTTGCCAAGCACCTAGCTTGTTCTAGGAGCACTGGTAATTTCTAAGTATATAAAAAGGTAAGTTATAACAACAGCTATAAAAGTAATAGCTAAGGCTATTTTCCTTCTAAGTATAAACATATTCCCTGGAAATTACTTAACAGACTCTAAACGCTAAAAAAAAGAATGTGGACACCATTTGAGGAATAGCATGGTGAGTACCCTGGTGTTTGTTTGTTTTTTTAATCTCCCATATACCCTGGTCTGGATGGGTAGTGGTGAGGCCTGCAACAAGGAATGATCAATGGGTTTAGAAACAAAAAGAGAAAAGAAGAATACAAAAAGGGAAAACCTGCTCTTTCTGACCAAAGGACTGGAAAAATAGAGGCTCACAGGGACCTGGTGGGAATCCCCAAGTACTTCTCCACAAATGAGATCTCTAGGGATGGTCCCATAGACCAGCAGCAGTGGCAGCAGCAGAGCCTGCTCCATAACTTAGGGCAGGTGAGTGGCCTAATCTCCCAGCAGCTACAGAAGCAGTCCGAGCTCTCCTATCCCCTACTCCAGTACGAGGGCTCAGCGAGTGGCCCCCTCTTCTCACAGCGATCACAGTAGCAAAGCCCTCTGACTCCCCAGCGTCTACCCTATAAACGGACTAAGTCCAGTGGCTTCTTTCCTCAGCCCAGGAGATTGCCATTGACCCCACAGATGGCACCAGCAGGAGTTGAGCAGGAGTCTTAGCAGGGCCAGAAAACAAAGCAGACATGAATAACACTGCAAGGACTCAGAAACTAAACTTTCATGGAAGTTAAAGCTCAGAGAAGTAGACTCTAACTTACATAATAAACTTAGGGCAATTGCCTGATTAAAAAAAAATACTACTTAGGAACAAGAGTCCCCTAACAAAATAAACAAAATGTTCAGGATATAATAAAAAGTCATTCATTGTACCAAGAAACATGAGAACCACAATTTAATGAGAAAGGACAATCAACAAATGCCAGTATGGAGATGAATCTAATATTGGAACTATTTGACAATAATTTTAAAAGCAACTGTCTTAAACATGCTTTAGAAAACAGCCATAATTTGTCTTAAAACATATGAAAACAGAAAATCTCAGGAAAGAAATAGAAGTTATAGAAAAGAATTAACAGAAAGTCATAGAATTGAAAACTACAATAGATGAAATTTTTTTAAAAAATCTCACTGGATGTACTCAATAAAGTATTGATGGAAAGGACCAAATCACTAGACTTGAGAACACATCTATAGAATTTGTTCAATCTAATCAACAAGAGGAAAGATTAGCAGAGCCTCAAGTTTCTGTAGAAATATTTAAAAACAGAGCATATGATAATATGCTTTATAATATGAAGTTTATATTATAGATTACAGGTTAGCCAATCATATTTGTAAAAGGTGAAAAGGTTTTAAGGCACATACTTCCCAATTTCTAAATGAACTAAATAGGTGCAATAATCAAAACAATGTGATGCTCTGTAAGAATAAGAGCATTGATCAAAGAAACAGAATTGAATTTTGGCAAAAGTGCCAAGACAATTAATTGAGGAAATAATAGGTTTTTTTTGACAAGAGGTGCTCCAACAATTGGATGTTCATATGAAGAAAGATGAATTTAGACTCTTACCCAACACTATCCACAAAAAAATTAACTCAAAATAATAAGTGTAGATGTGGAAATTAAAACTAAAAATCTTTGAGAAGACAATATAGAAAAAAAAGCTATAACTTCAACTAGGCAAAGCATTCTTAATAGTTTAAGAGACATGTTAAGGAAATAAAAGACAAGCTGCAGGCTGGGGAAAAATATTTGCAAACCATACATTTGATTTAAAAAACAACAACAACAGTTGTATGTAGAATAGAAATAACTGCTACAACTCTACATTAAGAAATCAAGTAACATATTTTTAAAATGAGCAGAATATTTAAATAGGTATTTCATCCAAGAAGATATACAAATAGATAATAAACATATAAAAAGATGGCCCTCATATGTCCACACAAAAAACTTTTCTTTAAATATATTTTATTGATTTTACAGAGAGGAAGGGAGAGGGATAGAGAGTTAGAAGCATCGATGAGAGAGAAACATCAACCAGCAGCCTCCTGCACACCCCCTACTGGGGATCGAACCTGGGACCTTTCAATCTGCAGGTAGATACTCTGTTGACTGAGCAAAACCTGTTATGGCCACACACAAAAATTTTAAGGGAATGTTCACAATAGCATTATTCATAAAAATCATTAACTAGAGACAATCCAATTTCCATCAACTGGTGAATAGATAAACTGTATTTGGGATATCCATACAATGGAATATATTAATAAAAGGGAACAAATTATTGATGCATGCTACAATATCGATGATCCTCAAAACCTTGTGCAAAAGCAAAGAAGCAGATACAAAACACACACACACACACACACACACACAAAACCTACCTATTGTATGTTCTGAAATGTCCAGAAAAGGCTAGCCTATTATAGAGACAAAAAATATACCAGTGTTGGTCTGGGATAAAGTTATTTGTTATTAAAACATATTTAATATACAATAGTATATTAGTTTCAGGTTTATGACATACTAGTTATCATCATTAATATGTCTAATAAAGTGAGGTACAAATTTCCAGTTATAAAATAAATGTCATGGGAATTAATATACAACATAGGGACTATAGTCAATAATCTATACTAATAAAAGGGTAATATGCTGATTAGACCGAACAGCTTCCAGACATCCATCATGACATTCTTCCAGACAAAAGACAAAGCCACGGTGGCGGGGGCCGAGACAGAGGCAGTAGGGGCAATCAGGCCAGCAGGGCAATCAGGACAAGCAGTTAGGGGTGACCAGGCTGGCAGAGGAGGGCAGTTAGGGGCCATCAGACAGGCAGGGGAGCAGTTAGGGGCGATCATGCTGGCAAGCAGAGGTGGTTAGGGGTGATCAGGCAGTCAGGCAGGCAGGCGAGCGGTTAGGAGCCAGCAGTCCTGGATTGTGAGAGGAATGTCCAACTGCCGGTTTAGGCCCAATCTCGCAGCCGGCAGTTGGACATCCCCCAAGGGGTCCCTGATTAAAGAGGGTGCAGGCCGGGCTGATGGACACGCCCCCCCTCCCCCGTGCACAAATTTTATGCACTGGGCCTCTAGTATCATAATAACCTTGTATGATGACAGATGGTTACTAGACAGTATGGTAATACTTAGGCACATATCATGTTTTATTCATTGGATTTCCCAAGACTCATTTATATGGCCTTGCCACCGGGCAGAAAAGATCTGGATATACAACTTAAATCCTAAAACACAGCTGGGAGCTGGACATACAAAACAAATTTCTATGCAATTGGAAATAAGTTCTCAATGCATGATATGTTGTTTTTAATGTTTTATAAAGTACCAGAGGCAGTTCATTTTTCATAGACAATTGCAAAAGTGTCTTATCTCATTACTTATATTTACTTACTGCTCTATGAATCTCAGATGAACCTGCCCCCATAATCACTTCATGCATCCCAATAAAACAGTTGATGTTCCATTTGAGTGCTAATAAATACTGTTTTCAGAATCATTTCTCATGCACTACACAATAAAAGCTTCAAAATGAGTGGGGGAAATTGTCTATTTCCAGAAACAGATGCTTTATTTTTTTTCTTCTTTTCAACTTGTTCATGACTGAATAGATGTTTCCATCTTAATAATGAAAATATAACCTCCATATCAATTATATGCTTAAGGGAATTTGCCTTACTTCCTAGCTGGTTGTGCTACTATTTTCTGCAACAGAGGAAGATGACTGGGCAACAACAAAGTCCCTAGATACAATTTATGGAGGGCATTGGAGTTTGCTGAGTGGCAGACAAGCACTCTTTAAATTTATAAACACATGCAATTTATACATTTGCAAATTTTTTACTCAAAATGTGACATTTTTTAAACTATTTTTGTTTCTCTGTATGTAACGTCAACATTTTTGAGCCATGTATGGTTTGATATAGTTTTCTTCATGTTTCTTGTGCTCGGGTTTAGTAGAACATCTTCATGTGTGAATTTATAGTTTTCTTAAATTTCATTATGTTTGGTGTCTTTTGTTTTTGTTTTGTTGTTTTGTTTTTTTGTCCTCTCTCCTTGCCTCTCCTTCAGGGACTCCATTTACAAGTACATTAGGCTGTTAGAAATTGTCCCAGAGATCACTGTTGCTTTGCTGTTTTCATTTTCTGTGATTCCTATTAGTTTCGAAGGCTATGCCTTTAATTTCATTTATTTTTTATTATACAATGTTTAATCTACTATTAATCCCATCTGATTTCATCTCTTACATTGTAATTGTCACCTCTATAGTTTGATTTGTCTTTATTATTTTTCATACCTCTGATTAACTTTTTGAGAGCTTCATGAGACCCATTTAAAGTTTAACTGAATGGCTTTTTGTATAGAATTGTGCAATCTTCCCATAATCATAGGACATTTTCATTCCTGCCTCAAATGAAACCCCACTTCTACTTGCAGCCCCTGCCCAGTCACCTCCCAACCCTGTCAGCCCCCAGCTGTGAAAAACCACTGAACTACTTTTTGTTTCTCTAGATTTGCTTAATGCAGAAATTTCATATGTATAAATGGGATCATACAATATGTGCTCTTTTGTGACTGTTTTTTTGAAACTTAGCATAATATTTTCAAGGTTCATTCATGTTTTATCATGTACCAGTAACTCATTCTCTCTTATTGCTGAAAATATTTTATTGGATGGGTTATAGATTTTAACATTCACCAGCTGATGGGTATTTGGGCTTTTCTACTTTTGGGCCATGGTATAACATGCTGCCGTGTATGTGTGTGTACAAGATTTGTGTGCACATTTTCATTTCTCTTGGACATATACCTAGGAGTGGAATTGTGGTTCATATGCAACTTTATGTTTAAAATTTTGAGAAACTGTTAAGCTGTTTCCCAAAGCAGATGCATCATTTTACATCCTCAGCAGCAACATGTGCATCCAACTCCACATATTTACCTTATTCTTTTTATGACAGCTCTGCTTATCTTTTTGAACAAATGAAATAGTTATAAAAGTGTTTTTAATGTCCTCGTCTGTTCATTCTAACATACATTTCTGTGCTGATTAGTGACAGATTTTTCTCCTCATTATGGCTTTTCTTTTCTTTCTCTTTTTGTCAGGTTGATGATTTTTTAATTGAATTCCAGGCATTGTAAACTCTATCTTATTGTTTGTTGAATATTTTTGCATTTCTACAAATATTATTTAACTTTGGTCTGTCATACGGTATATTTAAGCGATTTGTTAACAGTTTGATCCACCTGGGTCTTGCTTTTAAGATTCATTAGGTGGCTCTGCAGCAGTGATCAGCTCAGAGCTAATTATTCCCTACTACTAAGGCGCGACCTGTCTGTGTAACTCTACCCAGTGCCCCATGGATTAAGTTTTCCAGCCTGACTGGTGGATACAGTTATAATTTCTGACCCTACATGATCTCTAGGAATATCTAAAACTCTTTTCGGGCACTGTCCTCAGACACCGTTTGCTCAGTTCTCAGCTCAACACTTGGGAAAACTCTGCAGAACTGAGTTCTCTCCCTGAGCATCGCTCTCCTTGCTCCTAAACGCCGCTGCGAACACCTGCTTTGGTATCCCCAGAATTTCAACTTAATCTTGTGAGCTCGGGTATTTGGCTTGGGTTCTCTCTCTCCTGCACTGTATCCCGGAAAATCTTTAAAGGCAATAAGCTTTCGGAGCTGATATCATTTATTCCCTGTGTCTCCAGGAGCACTGTTCTTCGTTACTGATGCCAAGTGTCTTGGAGGACAGACCCAATGCTCTATTTCTATCGCAGAATTTTATTAAAAATGAAACTAATGCTCAGGTTTTCCTCTAAAACGCAAACTCAGTGCAATGCTTTTCCCTCCGCACAGCGTAAGATGAACCCGCCACAAGCTACTGAATTAAAGCACCACCTCCAGGCTCCAGCACCGCCTACAGGCTAGTGCGCAAGCGCAGAACTCCTGCGCGCCCGCCACGACCAGCTCTAACTGCGCCTGCGCCAAACAGCGCGGTGCGCCAACGCGCGAGTAAGCGCCTGCCAATCAGAGCGCACGGTGCTCCTTGATCCCGCCCACTAACCGGGCAACCAATCGCCTGTCCCGGCGCGCTGTTGGCGGTGGATCCAAAGCGAAAAGAGTTCCTAGGAGGGGATCGGGCTGAAACGTTGCGCTGGGAAGGATGGAGGCGGCGGAGACCGAGACCGAGGCCGAGGCTGCAGCCGTAGAGTGAGTGTCTGCCGCCAGGTGCCAGCCAGGGGCGGGCCGTGGTGTATGTTGCCGGTCCCCGAGGACAGGTGACCGTTTCCTGGACCCCGCGGGGAAGTGATCCTGACCCCAGACCTTCGTCTCAGGTTCTAGGGATGCCTTGTCTCCAAGATGCGGGCCTATGAGGGACTGCCCGTCACTCCCCGTTTGCACGCCTCCCGGGGGTGTGCCCGGGGGGTTTCCCTGGACTCAAATGGTTTCTCTTCAGCGGGACACTCCCCACCCTACACTCCTTATTCCCTTTTGCCCTGCTTATTTTTGCTCATGGTCCTTATTCCCTTCATATGTCCTCCATATGCACACACCATTCCGGGTCGCAGAGGGCCCTTTAGGCCGGTGTACAGATGCCGGTCAGAGGAGACTCTCGGCGTTGGTACATGTATCTACGTGTGCACAGAAGTTCTCCAGATCCAGCCCCCGCCCCAGCAGCCTGCAGTTTCCCCTGTTTCCTTGCCCCTGCAGGGCCCTGGCCAAGCTGGCAAACATCCTGGAGCCTATAGGCCTGCAGGAGGAGGCGGAGGTGCCCGGACAGATCCTGGCTGAGTTTGTGATGGTATGTTCAGGATGGTAGCCAGTTTTTCAGGAGCAAGGGACTGCTCCTGGCCTCTTCTGCTGAGATGCTGGGCAGCACTGATGCTGAGCAGACTGGAAGGCAGCCTTGTTGGCCTACGGTGCAAGGAGGTAAGGACGTCCCCTGCCTCTCTCCTCCCTCTGAACAGGATTCCCGAAAGAAGGACAAGCTGCTCTGCAGCCAGCTTCAGGTAGTGGACTGCCTGCAGAACTTCTTGGCTCAGGAGGACATTGTCCAGGGCCTGGACCCCTTGGCTTCTGAAGACTGGAGCCGTGAGTAGTCAGGGGGTTGGGAGAGGGCCTGCCTTGAGTGGGGAAGGAAGGGAGCTGTGTAGCTGGTGGAAAGACCGAGGCCCCAGTATTTCAGGCTAGCAGGCCAGCCTTCACTCAAGTTTTCATTCTCGTGGCTCATCTCAGGACAGAAGGCAATTGCAGCCAAGGAGCAATGGAAAGAGCTGAAGGCTACCTACCAAGAACATGTGGAGGCTATCTCAAGGGCCCTGATCCAGGCCATGCCCAAGATGGAGGAGGCCCAAAGGAAGCAGGCACAGCTCCGGGAGGCCCTTGAGCAGCTCCAGGCCAAGGTACGCCCAGAGTGAGGGGAGGGAAGGACATTCAGAGAGGAGGAGGGAAAGGGCGAGCATGCAACCAGAAAAATAAACTCTTTCTCCTCTTGTCCCCCCATCCTTTGCCTACCGGCAGAAGCAAGTAGCCATGGAGAAACTCAGAACAGCCCAGAAGCAGTGGAAGCTGCAACAGGTGCGTCCATCCCCCTAAGAAAATATCCTTTTCTATCACCATGCTGTCTCATGGACTGAGTGCTCTGCCAGGAAAAACTCATCTCCTTTCTTTCTGTGAGGCATTATAGTATGTATAGGTACCGGCATGGACTTGAGTCCTAGCATCACTATTTACAACTGCATGACCTTGGGCAGTCACCTCACTTTCTGTGCTTGTTTCTTCATCTATGAAATGGAGGCAATATTAGCACCTACCCTAAAAAGTCAAGTTGTTCAGATGATTAAGCAACTAATACAGTGGGGCCTTGACTTAGGAGTGTCCCGACTAACGAGTTTTTTGAGATACCAGCTGTCTCTCAGCCGATTTTTTGCATTGAGTTGATAGAGTAATTTGAGTTAACGAGCTCCTTAACGAGCTCGGTCTCGGAACAATTAAACTCGTAAGTCAAGGCCCCACTGTATAGCAAGTGCTTAAAATGTGCCTGGCACATAGCAGACTGAGTGAGTGTTACCCTGTTTGTGCCTTCTAGGCTGAAGGGGGTAGGGCAGAGGCTGTTCAGCATCTGATGAGCCACGTCTGCATTCTCACTTATGATAGGAGAAGCGTCTACAGCACTTAGCAGAAGTTTCTGCAGAGGTGAGGCAGCGTCAGGCAGGAACTCAGCAGGAGCTTGAGCAGCTGTATCAGGAGCTGGGAACCTTGAAGCGGCAAGCAGGGCAGGAGCGGGACAAGCTGCAGAGGTGAGACGGGGCACATGGGCTGCAGGCTCGGGGTGTTCCAGCTGAAGCTCCTCCCTTCACACCCAGCTCTTTCTTCCAGGCACCAGACCTTCCTTCAACTGCTATACACCTTGCAGGGTCAGCTGCAATCCCCTGAGACAGAGGCAGAGCTACCACAAGACTTGGATCTTCCTGAGGATAAGTCCCAGCTGCTGACCCAATCCCAGGAGCAGACCAGAGCGGATACCCTGGGAAGAGATGGAAGTGTGTCCTCCAAGGTGTGTGAGAAATGGGACAAATGGGCATGGAGGCAGGGAGAGAATCTGGGAGAAGGGGCTTAGGCACTGCTCAGACCATGTCTCCCCAAGGGTGAGGGCCTAACTCCTGCTGGAGTTGCAAGCTTGCCATGACTTCCTGGGGACAGCGACATGGGAAAGGACCCTAGATTAGGTAGGACTCCAACCCAGGGCCTTGTGTTTCTGGACTGCAGGAGTGGAAGGAGGGAGGGCCTCTGGTTTACCTCTCTATTAGGAGCTCAACTGTTCATGGTGTTGTAGAAAGTGGGGAGGAACAAGGAGTTTATCTCGTGGTTGAAGCACCTCACCCCCATGCCCAGCCGACCCTGGCCTAACCCCTCTCTTACTCTTCCCCAACCCTCTTGCCCCACCCTCATTGCAGGTAGACTGAGCTTCTGAGTACAGCCTGATTTCTGACCAAGACCCAGGTGGGGTCAGGTTCTGGATTCTGTTGATTAAAAGCCTTGAGCTCTCAGCTGCCTGTTTGTCTATTTGTCTTCATATGTTAGTGGGAAGAACCACATTCAAAAGCCAACGACATGACAAGTGCTGGAACTGGTGTGAGTTTAGAGGGTGCAAATGGGTAGGGGGTCCTGGCCTGGGGCCTCAGGAGTTGCTTGTTCAAATCAATATGATGCAAACATGCTGAGCTTAATCCAGGGAGGAGGAGAATGCTTTAGGCAGGTGGTTAGATAGGGGAAGAGAACTTTAATCACTGATCTAAATGTTTTTTGAAGCCCTGCTATGCGCCAGCCCTCCTGCTGTGAACTGGAGCTACCAGTCCCTGGCCCTGTGGAACATAATGAGCACGAACAAGTAAACAGGTCAATAAGATGATTTCAGAGTGTGGTAAAACAGTGTAGCAAACTAAAACAGTAATATGATAAAGTGCAGTACGGAGAGAGTATAGAGGATGATGTATCTATCTGTACCGGCCTGTGTCTGTGTGAGTTAGCATTTCCATTTGTATGTATGTGTGCCTGTATCTGTTTTTTTGTTGTTTTAAATTACGGTTCACATTCAGTATTATTCTTTATACGTTTCATATGTACAACAGAGTGGTTAGACAATCTTGTACTTTATAGAATGGCTCTGTTTAATATTTCAAGTACCCTCTGGCCCCATATATAGTTATCCTATATAATAAAAGCCTAATATGCAAATTGTCCCCTTGGGCGGTGGTCCCACCAGGAGTTCGACCAGGAGACTGGGAGTTCGACTGCTCGCTATAATGTGCGCTGACCACCAGGGGGTGGCATGGAACATGGCAGGCGTTGGCAACTCGGCGCTGATAGTGCGGCAGTGGAGGTGCTGCCGGCCCCATTGGGCCTTGACGAGCGCGGGACTGCAGCTGGATAGTGGAGCAGGTGAGCAGGAGGCTCCAGGCCAAGGCGGAGTGGGGGGCTAATCACCCCACTGATCACCCCACAGACAGTGACCAGCGGTGGCGGCAGAGGGTGGGGCTGCCACCTGGCTCCCAGGCGCTGAGGGAAAAAGGGCAAATAGCAATATTAAAATATTTCTTCTAATTATCTCCCTTACAGTGTGCACGAATCTGTGCACTGGGCCACTAGCCCTATATTAATAAAAGACAAACATGCAAATTGACTGTACTTTTGCTATGTCTTAAGCCACACCCACCAGCCAATCACAGTGACTATGTGCAAATTAACCCAACCAAGATGGCAGCTGGCAGCCACAGAGCTGGAACAAGCAGGAGGCTTGCTTACTCCAGTGATGGAGGTAGCCAATGTTCCCCACCTCTGAGCTCCACTGAAAGCAACAAAGTTTCAATTATAGAAGGTAAATAAACCCCAGATACCTGCTTCCAGCCAGCCGTAGCCACAGAGCTGGAGCGAGCAGGAGTGGGTTGCCCCTGGCAATGGAGGAAGCCAAGCTTTCCGCAGGCCTCAGCTAAAGGCAACAAAGTTTCAATTATAGAAGGTAAATAAATCCCAGAATTAAAAACAAAGAAAAAAAGGAGAGGCTGGGAGCTTACATCGCCAGGGTGCTTGGCCAGTCTGAAAACGGCCCTCAGCCCCTCACCCAGACTGGCCAGGCACCCCAGTGGGGACCCCCCACCCTAAAGGGGGTGTGGCCAGCCTGAAAACAGCCATCAGCCCCTCACCCAGGCTGGCCACACCTCCATGGGGTGAGGGTCCCCACTGGGGTGGACATCCTCTGAGGGGTCCCACACTGCAAGAGGGCATAGGCCAGGCTGAGCCCCCCCCCACCCCCCCCCACCCCCCCCCCACCCCCCACCCCCCCCACCCCCCACCCCCCCCCCACCCCCCCCCCCACCCCCCCGCCGAGTGCAAAAATTTTTGCGTACCGGGCCTCTAGTTAAAATATAATTGTGTTTGTTGCTTTCAGTCTCCATTCCTCTGGGTATCTGTTGCTGGGTGTGTAGACATTTGGGGGCACTGCTATATGTGTGAGTGAGATTGCATTTGTGATTGGGTGTGTGGAACTGCTGTCTAAGAGAAAGCTAGTGGAAAAATCCTCCATTTGTATGAGAAAGACTTACATTCTTTTGAGGAAGACACGTGATCCTTTGTTTTGGGTGAGAGTTTCAAGAAATGTTGGTTCCTCTTCTATCTCAAACTGATGCCTTTTCTCAGGTGGCAGTTGAGATCCGTGAGCACGCTGAAGGTTTGCTTTGCTTTTCTGAGGTGTCCCTAATTTTCCCTCATATTGTTGTTTTTTTCTGACTGTTGGCCCCATTGTTTATGTATGAAATAGGATAGATGTCAGAGGTCTTTGAGGGTCTGCATCATGACTGACCAAGGGGGTCAGTGAGGGTTGAGGATACTCCTTTAGGGAGCACACAAATACCCAGAGAGCCTTCCTTAGACTACCCATGTCTCTCCCCCCCCACCCCACCCCCAACCTTCCGCATGATCCCTGCTGTAGCTCTCTAAGAGCACCTCAAATACTCAGTCCTATCCTTCCCTCTCTTCCTACTGGGTAGGCTCCTCTATTCCTGCAGTCTGGCTTATTTTTCTAGCCTCATATACTCTGAATTTTTGCCGTACAAACTAGAGAGCTGGAATTTTTCCACCCTGGGAAAGGAGTGTATGCCAAAGGACACCGGGATATGGTTTGGATGCTGTGGAGTATCCCATTCTTGCATACATGGTGGCTGACAAAGTCAGCAGGGCCGGGAAGACTCCCATGGAGCTCACCAGGCTGGGGTGAAGGATTCTAACCTGAAATACTCGAAGCCAGGGGACAGGGGAGGACACTAGACAAATGTATAGTAATCAAACTTAGAAGTCTGCAAAAATGCTGGGAACTAGGATTCTCTTTGGGAGTACGGAATGAGTCAGTTCACAGTGAGGCCATAGAGCAGTGGTTCTCAACCTTCCTAATGCCGTGACCCTTTAATACAGTTCCTCATGTTGTGGTGACCCCCGACCATAAAATTATTTTTGTTGCTACTTCATAACTGTAATTTTGCTACTGTTATGAATCATAATGTAAATATGTGATATGCAGGATGTATTTAGGCGACCCCTGTGAAAGGGTTGTTTGACCTCCAAAGGGGTCGCGACCCACAGGTTGAGAACCACTGCCATAGAGGAGAGGAGGATTGAAACTGTTTTGTTCAAATCCCTTGAATTGCCCATGTTGCTGGAGCCTTGAGTTGGACAGAAGTGTCTTGACTGACAAGCTAAGGAATTAGGATTTATTTTCAGATTGAAATCAGATTTCAGCTTCTAGCTGTTCTCACTCCCCTGAGTTCCCCTAAAGATTCTCCTTTTCCTCTTCATTGACATTTGCACAGATAGACAGACATATGCAAGAAGGGAACCTACCCTTGGGAAATTGTGATCTTGAACACAGACGTGCAGATGTGGAGACGTGTGAGTCCACAGTGGTTGCTGAAAAAGCCTGCTGCCTGGCAAAGATTTTCTCTCCCTCTTTTCCATCTAAAGGAGGGACACAGAAGCCAGTGAAGAATACAGGGGGATGGAGACCAGCCAGTGCATCAACACAGTCAAGACATTGTTGCTTGTTTTTGTTTGTTTGTTTTTGTTAATCCTCACCCGAGGAAATTTTTCCATTGATTTTTAGGGAGAGTGAAAGAGAGAGGGAAAGACAGAGAGAAACAGCTATGTGAGAGAAACACATCGATGGGTTGCCTCCTGCAGGAGCCCCCACTAGGCCGGGGAGGAGCCTGCAACAAGGTACTTGCCCTTGACCGGAATCGAACCTGGTACACTTTGGTCTGCAGCCCAATGCTGTATCCACTGAGCTGAATAGGGCCTGTTGCTCTGTCTTGACCAGAAGAAGCCACCTTGTAGATTACTTACAATGAAGATTAAATTTACTCCATTAAACAATAGGAAAACTTTCTTTTCCTATATTCTGTAAGAATAATGTTTTCCTTTTGAAACAGCGATTTTCCTTTATGGTGGGACATTCTTTTGCTTATTCTAGTTTTAATTTCACATATTTTAGGTATTGTCATATTTTTCTAGGAGTATTTTATTTCTAACTTTTTAAGTTCATTGATATGAAATTATTATAGTATTTTCTTTTAATATCTGCAGCCTGTTTTAGGATGGCCTAATGTTATATTTCTGATTTTTTTGTGTGTGTGCCTTATCTAATATTTCCTTTGATCCATCTTTTCAAATGTTCATTCATTTTTTAAAATTTATTTCAAAATATCATTATATGTTTGTTTGTTTTTTCTTTTAGAGAGAGAGAATGGAAGGGAGAGGGAGAAAAAGATAGAAACATCAATGAGAGAGAAACATCAATCGACTGCCTCCTGCACACCCACTACTGGAGTTGGAGCCTGCAACCTGGGCATGTGCCCTGACCAGGAGTTGAAGTGATGACCTCTTGGTGCATGGGGTCCATGCTCAACCACTGAGCCACACATTTTTAAATATTCCAAGATTGCCTTTCGTGATTCACTATTATATGTTTATTCTGCTTCATTTATTTGTAGTAATACCCTGGTAATTTCCTACCTTTATACATGTATACACACACACACACTCCTACCTTTATACATGTATACACACATACACACACACACACAGTCCTGGAAAGCAGACATTATTAGGTAAGATATACATATAATCTTTTGTTTCTGTGGAAGACTAAACCTCAGGAAATAAAAAATCTTTGTCTATGAAGAGATAAGTTGTTCAAATTACTGGTTGTTCACCAAATTCACACAGCTCCGCTACATTTCCTACCCTCCTTTGGCATTCATTAGATGAGGCCATTATGACTGGACTGTATCCAAGTAGATGGGGACAGAAATGATATACTACGTCCAAGCCTGGCTTATGAAATCCACACATCTCCATTTTTCTCTGACTTCTGGCTAAATGGAGAGGAAACTGAAGATTATGAGGAAGGTAGATACACAAAATTGAGGGAGCCTGGGTCTTGTCACTTGGAAGAAAGTAGCCTGATTAAAGACAACTGTGTTGGACCATTCTGTGAGTAAGGAAAAAAAAAGTTATTTAGGAAGCCACTGATACACTGAGTGGTTTTATTGGATAGCTTAAAACTTCTGGATCCAATTCTAGTTTCTCCAAGCAAATATCTCAGGAACTCCTCCTTTAATGTTTTGAGGTAATAACTAAAAATTTGTTGAACTGGAAAAAACCGCTTCTGAAAGGATCATCTCAAGTTAAAACAGGTACACTGCAAATGGAGTTTTGGTCAAAGGCAGGGATAGTACTTTCATTATATTTTCCATTTCCCACGCCAAAGATGCAAAAATATCAGACTAAAGACATCTGATTTGAAGAGATGATTTCTGCAATGTTTGTAACTTAAAATCTGTAATAAGTCATAACATAATCCTGTGTTCTTAGCAAACTGAACAGTGAATCATTTTGCCTCATAGGAAGTTTATAAACGCTCTTAACATGAGTTTTAAAGTGACTAATGAATTTTCCCTGTCTTTACCCCTATTCTAAACAGCAGACAAAAGTTTAGTTTGGGAGGTGTGTAATCTGCTCAGCTTGCACCTGTACGTCGGGAAACTGCTAAATGTTACTCTGAGTTTGAAATATTTTATTCAGAGATTTCGTTTGTTTGCTCAGCTGCTGCACTTTCTTTGCTGTGAGTCATTTCACTATGCACATTCATGTTAGTAGTTCTCCCTTTTACTTCTCACATCACTCGCAGTACTTTATCTCTTACCTACTAGTCTTCTCTAGCTTGAGGAATTTATAAGAAGGTGAATGAATCACCATCATAACTGGTTCTCAAAGTTTGTTTTTAAAAAGAACGTTACAGTATCACAATTTAATGTTACTTAGGATCCCAGTGCTCTTGAAGAATCCATGCTTCAATAGGAAGTTTTTTTGTTTTTTAAGGCTAGGAAGAATTTCTTTTGCCTGCTTTCTAATTTATAGAAGTCACATGCCATTTTTACTACTTACTTTTCCTAACCTCTCTTTGCAGTCACATCTTCCCCTTCCCCTCGGTTAACATACATAGGGGGATGAGAACTGATTAGGATGATGAGGGCTGGGGATGGCTGCTTTTCCTCATTTTCTTCCCCGAACTCATTGGTCTTGTAGCCGGTTTGAATATCAACAACATCTAATTATCTCTTTAAGTTAAAGCAGTGGTTCTCAACCTTGGCTGCACATTAGAATCACCTGGGAATCTTTTTAAAATCCTGATTTCTGGGCCTAAATCAGGATTTAAAAAAGATTCCCAGGTGATTCTAATGTGCAGCCAAGGTTGAGAACCACTGAATTAAAGTAATAAGCCTCAAACAATTGTCATTTTTATGTATAATTAATAAAAGTGAAATGTTGATTTTCAACATGGTGTTTCAGTCTGATCTCTGTATTGCAAGATAAGCAAATGCAAGAACAACTTTAAGAAATGTTTTGAACTTCCAAATTAGCACTCTCATTTCTATTGTTTTCATTAGTTGTTTTTATAACAATTTAATGGGGTAGATATTTATCAGCAATTAGAAATTATTTTATAGACAGGAAAACTATTACAACTTTATAATTATCTTAAAAATATGAAATACACTTTCAATACTTTGACAGAATTTTAAAAAGCAGTGTACTTATCACAGCCATCTTTGGCAAATCTCAAAAGCAAAGAGCCAAGATTTGCTCCTCTGTTCTTGCAGCCTAAGCATGCATTCCACCTGGCACTCCCCATATTTTATGGAAAGTACTGTTAACATTTCTAATTTTGTGCTATCGCTTTGTCTTTTTTATCCATGTATTATTACTACAAAATACAGTGCTTATTGCATGATTGGTATTCAAGACTTGTTTCTTTCCTTTTCTCCTTATAGCTTCACTATGCAAAGATACATTTAAAATTGCAAATGAATTGGGACAGACAAAGCTTTCAAGGAAATCTCCAAATGAGTGAGGGAAGCTTGTTCTACACTACAATGCAGCATTTTGAAATATATAGATGTTGCATTTTTTTCTATTGTAGAAAAACATGCATAACAAAATTACCTAGTTTTAGCCATTTGTAAGTCTACAGTTCAGTAGCATTAAGGACATTCATATTGTTGTGCAGCCATCAGCACTATTCATCTCCAGAAATTTTTTATCATCCCAAGCTGAAACTCTACCCATTAAACAATAACCTACTATTCCTCCCTCCCAGCACCTGACAACCACTATTCTAATTTGTCTCTCTGAATGTGACTACTCTAGGTACCTCGCGTAAGTGGAGTTATATAGTAGTAATGTTTGTTCCTTTGTGACTGGCTTGCTTCTAATAGCATAATGTTTTAATGTTCATTTATGTTGTAGTATGTATCAGAACTTTCTTCATTAAGGCTGAAAAATATTCCACATATATATGTACTGCATTTTGTTTATCCATTTTATCCATCGATGAAAACTTAGGTTGCTTCACCTTTTGGCTGTTGTGGATAATATTGCTATGAGCATAATTAATCTTTTACAGAGATCTCATTTTCACTCAATTTCTCCCTACTGCAATTAGCTTAGAATCTATAATTAGTAATTATTGTTTCCCTTTTATACCATAAATTTTAGATTTTTCTCACCCTCCATTAACACATCTGATGATCTGGGTTGCTTGCTCAGCATATTAAGATATTTAACTCTGAGGTATATGAACATCTGGTTCCTATGCTACTTTTAGTCTGATTTCTACAGTTTCCCATTTAAGGTCATCATCAAGCATGAGTCTCCTAAACACAAGATTATTTATAACTTTGTCCTTGCTATGTAACAATCCCATCTCCCAATCCTAAGGATTAATTACTTCTGGCAGTGTAGTATTTTATTTCTTGGTCAACTATAGATCTATGAAATCCTAAAGGACTAAGTGGTTATCATAGCTTTATAGACTAGTCCCCCTTATCTGTGGTTTCACTTTCCATGGTTTCAGTTACCCATGGTCCAAAAATATTAAACAAAATTCCAGAAATAAGGAATTCTTAAGTTTTAAATTGCATGCCATTCCACTCCATCCCACCCAGGATGTGAATCATTCCTCCACACTGTACATGCTACCCACCCATTAGTCATTTAATAGCATTCTCAGTTATTAGATGGTTATCAGAGATAGAGAACCCATTCACATGAGTTTTGTCACAATATTTTTTATATTCTATCTTGTTGATCTCTTATTGTACCTAATTTATGAATTAAACTTTATCACAGGTATGTATGGCTAGGAGGAAACAGTATATTTATGTATTTAGGTACTATCTGCGGTTTAAGTTATCCAGTGGAGGTCTTGGAACATAACCACTGTGGATAGGGGTGGGGGATACTATATTTAGTGAAATTCATGTCTCTCCTAAGAGGATTATCCTCCTTCCCAATATCCCTCCAAAACAGAACTTCTAATTCCATAGACTTATTTTATAAGGATGGGAAATATATTCATTGGGTCACTGAGAATGACAGTGACATAGGCCTCCTTTTACCTCCATACTTTGATTCCTTAACCCATATATTTTAGCTCCAGAGATACAGAACCATTAACTCCAACCCTATAGGTATCTTTTGGGAGCCGTCATCTTAGCTGCATCTTAAAGAAGCCTTTCCAGTATTCTATTGGGAAAGAAATTTCTGGGTGATAATATACAAGGTAGAGTCAGTTGATCTTACTGTGATGGACAGTCTGAGGTTCTTAAAGGCATCCACTCAGATGTCTTCTGCCAGATCATAAGATCTCAATACTCCTCTGTCAGAGACCGTACTACAGCATGGGATGATTGGGGCTACAAGTTCAGCCTTCATGTGTAACTCCTCATTCTAACGATAAGATCTTAATCTTGATTTTCCACACACTCTGCTCTTTAGCTGTAGGAATAGGAAGTGAGGAGGCTTTTTTTGTCCTGCAAAACATACACTTGAGTTAAAAAGCTGGACTGAACCTGATACTCTTATTTAATTTCAGGGCTTCTCTAGTTCTTGTAAGCGGGAAATATTATAAAAGCTAAGGCAGCCCCTTCTCCCATACCTAATCACATTTTATTAGAGATGAGTCTTAGAACTGTATTGCTACAGTATATCATGGGTTAATATCATTCAACCTATGGTTAGCAATGCTAACTAACACTGTCATTTTGTTCAGAGATTCCATAACCTCATTCTAAAAATCTTATATCTAGAAGCACATGTAGTACCAACTAGTTTTGTTTGGATATCACCAAAAAAGACCCCGATACACAAAATTGAGTGCAACTAGTTTATTTTTTTTTTTTTTTTTTTTTTTAAATATATTTTTATTGATTTTTTACAGAGAGGAAGGGAGAGAGATAGATAGTTAGAAACATCGATGGGAGAGAAACATCGACCAGCCGCCTCCTGCACATCTCCCACGGGGGATGTGCCCGCAACCCAGGTACATGCCCTTGACCGGAATCGAACCCGGGACCTTTCAGTCCGCAGGCTGACGCTCTATCCACTGAGCCAAACCGGTTTTGGCAGCAACTAGTTTATTTTTGAGGTGATTCCAAGAAGCACTCTGGGGAATTGGGTAGTTTGGATAAGGAATGGAATCAAGTACAGGTATGCTAGTGAGCATGCTACTTCCGTGAATGACTGATTCTCAAACACTGTTGGGATCATAGGGAAATGGCGTATACAGTGTTCTCTGAATGAGGAAGTTGAATCATCTTTGGTTGGTAAATGCTTTCGTAAGTATCACTTGCTTGGCAACTTGGAACTGCCTTGCATATTTGCCAAGAAAACTTCATTGAGCAGAGAAATTCATTGCTCAACCTAGAAAGGACTAGGTTCTTGCAGTAAGAAATAATTGATATGTATAGAAGAGATATGAGAACATATAATCATGAGGTTATTAATATCTATTATACTACTTTAAACAAATTAACGAAAACTTTTCTGGATTGAAGGTACTTATTTTAAATGTAACAAAGACAAGGGAGTTATGCCTTATTTTATACCCATATGCATTCAAGTGCATAACCCATCACTATATCTTTGAAATGGGCTAAAATTTCTAGCATAACAAAAGAAAACAATAGTCTTAGGATCATTGAGAGCAAGTAGCAGAGGTGTAGATTTTCATCAAAATTTGTCTGAACCCAATAGCCAAACTGCCTATTTCCTTTATTATGATACTAAATTATGCAATTAGTTATCAGTCTCTTTTGAAAACCCTGAATACCGTAAATAACTATCTGAATTTCAGACATTCAGTCTCAGCTAATGACTGCTAATACAAGGTTGGATTCTGGTAGAAAAGATTCATGAGTTGTGTTCATTTATCCACTGAAGTCTCAGATTTCCAAAGGGGAAAAAGACCCAAGGAAATATAAAATGTAAGTGGATGTACAAGTTTGTGTGTATTTGCAATGAGCTTCCTGAAAGAATTAAAAGTATCCAAAATATTCTCAGACAATTTTGCTGTACGTGTTTTCTAAATTTGGGAGCAAAACATCGTCAGGGGTTTTCTCTTTATAAATCAACTCATTATCATCATCATTATCATCATCATCTCAGCAAAATGCTCAAGTGATGATAGGAAATGGTAAAGAGAGGCATCTGCATATGTGCCCTCCAGTCTGTGTTTTAACAACAAGCCTTTGAGCTCTTTCTACCTGTATTTCTTGTATCTTTATTTCATATTTTCACACTTAGTTGGGTATCAGTTGACTCCACCTCTGCTGGAAGAATATGCTTGTCTATATACAGTTTGGGCTAATGATTCATTTCACTAAGTTCCGTTTGTTTTAACTTGCTTAAATACATTTAAGTGCCAACAATAAAGGTATTTATTCTATAGCAAACTCAGTACTTAACAAGTCCGAGGCTTAGTTCTCATCACTTGAAATGCAGTGGTGAAACAAACAAATCATCCTGATTTCATTGCCGTAATTTAGTGGAGAAGACCGAACAAATAAAAAACAAACCAACATGGGCTATAATGTCATATCTACTATGAGGGAAACAAAAGAAGCTGAAATCAAAGGCATATAATTAAAAATGTTTACATTAGATAGGTGGTCAGTACTGATCGGTGGCACTTAGGCAGAGACTAGCTGTTTCCCCTCGGACCTCATGTGATCCACAGCTTTTATATCGATGCTTAGGATTTTATCATCAGAATTAAAAATTTTTCCCTCGAAACTTTTAAGAAGAACACTCAACTTTGGCAAAATTAGCCCTTTTATACCATTTATATCGACAGTGTTGAAGTTGGGTGCGAAGGAGTGATGAAGGCCTATAAAGCACACTGAGGGACTTTTAGAAACCAAAAGATAAATTTACCTACTGTACAATGTCATTTCTAGCTGTTTGGCGAGCGACTGTCCTGCTGAGGAGAATCTGGCTTATTAACATAAGCAAGAGCCAGGTGTGGAGGAATGTGAGGTCTCCCTGCCAAGAGATAGACCAACTTGTGCTGCATTAGTGGGAGCCCCCTCAGTTCAGCATGACTGTTGGAACGTTTGATACACATCATCTCTCTTTTATATTAGACTCTGCTCATTTGTATAGTATCTAGGGATATGCATGCTTGCCAGTCACACACACAATAGCAAGTACTTTTCCCAGTGGTCATTTATAAAAATAATTCAGATGGGAGACTACCCTCAGAATGTTAACGAAGTTAGATACAGAAAATTTAAGCTTTTCTTTTCCCCAAACTCCCCTTCTTTTTACAATGCCATAAAGCTTTTTTTCAAAATTTCTTGTGCCTAAATAAATACTGCAAAATGGAGGTAATTTTGTAAAATAAACAAAATCATAGCATACTTTGGCATTGTTTTTTTAGGCTCCATTTTCTTTTCCAATATTTTCTATATGATTTATAAGTTTAAACCATGAGCTTCAGTTAACAAGTATTGAGCCAAAATACCATTGCAGAAATGTGATTGTTTTTTTCTTTTTCATATTCTTCAGCCTTATTTCCTTTCCTATATCACTTCCTCATTCTAGGATCTCATTAAACTAAACTCCCTAAGTAGTAGTTCTGTGTTCAGAATTTCTTACTTCCTTCTCTTCCATAATTCTGCTGCTTTTATACTGTTCTTTTTCCCCTGTAATTTTTGTGCAGATATTTAAGCAAACTAATAAAACATAGTGGCAAAGTGTTACGAGTAAAAGTACAGCAGGAGCCCTAACTGGTTTGGCTCAGTGGATAGAGCATCGGCCTTCGGACTCAAGGGTCCCCGGGTTCGATTCTGGTCAAGGGCATGTACCTTGGTTGCGGGCACTTCCCCAGTGGGGAGTGTGCAGGAGGCAGCTGATTGATGTTTCTCTCTCATTGATGTTTCTAACTCTCTATCCCTCTCCCTTCCTCTCTGTAAAATATCAATAAAAAGTATTTAAAAAAATAAAATGGTGCTTCCCTTAAAAAAAAAAAGTACAGCAGGAAGGAGGAAGACGCGGTTTCTGTGGAAGAAGATTATTCTGAGATGCTGTGTGGATTAGAAAATATTTAAGTAGGAGCTCCAAAAATTTTGTTGTCCTGAGGAACTGGAAAGATAAATTTACCTCATATTGATATGTAGAAGAGTGGTGTGGAGTGAACATCTGAGTCATTTATCAGGAGTTCAGTATTGGATATATTAGGTTTGAGATATCAATTAGAAATTCAATTGGAGTGGAAAATTAGGCAGTTACATTCATAAGTTTGGAGGTCAGGGATGAGGTTCAGACTGAAAATATGAATTTTGAATGTTTCTTTATGTAGATCTTCTTAACCATTAGAATATATATTCATCAGCAAGAGAGTGAATGTAGAAAGAAAAGATTAAAAAAAAAAAAAGGAGGACTCCTATATTTAAGATTAGAGAGTGAGGAAAATCTGGTGGTGCGATTGATGAACGGGATAGTGGGGGAGATGTTGTGTTGGGTGCTAATTGGGTATCTCTTCTGAAGGTGCTTATTTTTATTCAGTGACAAGAATCTTATCAGCTTTTTACACAGTTATCTATGTAGTATTTTAAAAAGAAAAGCATATTGTCTTCAGGGGTAGATATTTTATCAGCTGAGAAATATATTGCCAAAAGTGTTGAGCAATGAAATAAAGAATTGAAGGAAGATTGATTATATTGCTGTGGTTTCAGTAACAAAGTACCACGAACTGGGTGGCTTATAACAGAACTTTATTGTCTCATAATTCTGAGGCTAGAAGTGTGAATTCAAGGTGTTGGTAAGACCATACTCCCTCTAAAAACTATAGTGAAGTGTCCATCCTTGCATCTTCCAGTTTCTGGCAGCCCAGGCATTCATTGGTTTGGTGGCAACATAATTCCAATTTCTGTCGCTGTCTTCATGTGGTATTCTCCCATTGTCTCTTCATCATCTTCCCTCTATATGTGTCCGTATCTGTGTCCATTTCTTCCTTTTCATAAGTACAAAATCATATAGAATTATGACACACCCTCATGACTTCATATTTAATTTGATTATCTCTGTAAAGATCCTATTTCCAAAGTCACTTTCTGAGTACCCAGGGGTTAGGATTTCAAATGTCTATTTTAAAAGACAGTTCAACCCATAATAAAATGATACATATACAATAAGTAGTATGTGTATTTTATTGAAAGATATACATACCAAAAGTATAGGAATATATTCTTGAAGGTAATATTACTTCAAATGAAAATGTTTTAGGATAATCTTGACAATGCACAGAGGGCAATTCATTTCTTATACCACCCATGTGACAGCAGTGTGAAAACAACTTACAATTCAATTCACTTGGCCAAATTCCTTTGAAATTGTATGATTGATTGTCATGAGAGGAAGTAAAGATACAAAAATATAACAGTTTTTGTATTAGGTAAATTTTTCTTAATAGACAATATCATGTTGTATAGAATTAACATAATCTGATGGACATAAAATACAACTGCACTGAGCAGTTGGGTCACTCTGAATGGGTCTGTACAGCTTTATTGATACACTAGAGGCCTGGTGCATGAATTCTTGCACGGGTGGGGTCCCTCTGGGTGGCCTGTAGGGATTGGGCTGAAACCTGCAGTCCAACGCCGCCTGCAGCTCCTACCTGCGGCTTCCGCTCATCCTGGCCCCACTGTGCCTGCCATAGGCTCAAGCCCAATCAGTTCCGATCAGGAGAGGCTCGCGCTGCCACAGCAGTGCTCGCCAGCCATGAGCCATGCATCTGGCGCCCTCCCAAGGGGAGTGGCCTGTGGGATAGGGCTGAAACCGGCTCTCCGACATCCCCCAAGGGATCCCGGATTGTGAGAGGGCGCAGGCCAGGCTGAGGGACCCCACCAGTGCACAGTCGGGCCGGGGAGGGACTGTGGGAGGGCTTCAGGGTATGTCTGGCCCATCTCTCTCAGTCCCATTCGGCCAGACCCCAGCAGCAAGCTAACCTACCTACCAGTCGGAGCATCTGCCCCCTGGTGGTCAGTGCATGTCATAGTGAGTGGTTGAGCAGCCTTAGCATATCATTAGCATACTATGCTTTAACTGGTTGTTTGGTTCTGCCATTTCGTCTATTTGTATATTACTCTTATTATATAGGATAGTGAGTTAAAGTACTTGGAAGTCTCTGTATCTTGATGTGATCTGATTAATAAGTGATATATAAGAATTGCTTTGGTCTTCCAATCACATTACAGTCATGTGCTGCATAACATTTCGATCAACCACAGACTGCATATACTAAGGCAATCTCATCCTATATAATAAAAGCCTAATATGCTAAGTGTCTGGTAGTCCGGTAACCGGTCGTCCAGTGGCCGGTTGACTGTTCAACCAAGAGTATTAAGTGCCACTGCCACTTTAGTAGACATTTTCTGTGCTAAGAGTGGAGTCAACCTGTCCCTGTACTTGGGAAATATTTTCAGATTGCCATGATGGAAAACATAGATGAGTTCTGTTTCTTCCACCAATTCAATGCCAGAGAGAGCCCTCTGTGCCAGATAAGGTCAATGGAACCAAAACCAAATTTCCACTGTCAAAATATTGAATCCTCGGTTCTACACCCTCTCCATGTTAAAAGCCCTCTTTTTTCATGACTACCACAAAGTTTCTTAATCTGACTACTCCTCCAACATGCCATCTCCTATGTTCTTTTATCTCTTCATCTTGATTTCGTATTCCTCTGACCCTCTCAGAAAAAAACTAGAGGAGGGCTTATGAGGCAGTGTTTATAAAGTCTACAGTAGTGTACAGTCATGCCCTAGAGCAGTGGTTGGCAAATTGCGGCCCCTTGAGTGTGGCTCTTCCACACTGGTGCGCACGTACAGTGCGATTGAAACTTCGTGGCCACACTCAACGGGCCAAAGAGCCACACGTGGCTCATGAGCTGTCGTTTGCCAACCACGGCCCTAGAGCAAGCATGTCAAACTTGAGGCCCGGGTCCAAAACAAGTATTTTTGCAGCTCAGCCAATATAACGGTAGGTAAGAAACATTTTAATAAAAATTTTGTAACTTAATTTTTACAATTTCCCGTTATACGTAATTATTAATAATGAACTACAACATTTGCTAATGATTGATTACTATAATTGTGTTGCATTCATTTCCCTTATGGCTTTACCTGGAGGCACACCATTTCTCTCCACTAACACTAGCAGTGAATATTTTAGCAGCCGATTGCCACATCGTTAGTCTTGTACTGACTTGTTTGTTGTGCACAACAGGAAATACGCTTTCGGAGAACAAGAAAAATAGGTTTATTTGGGTTACACTTACTAATTTGTGCAGTTATTCAGTGTCTGGTAAGTTAATGTTCAAGAAAAAATATCAATTTTTATTAAAATGTTCTATTATTTTATGTTAATGATTATTTATTTCAGCCCTTTGTATTCAGCATGTCTATGGAAATAAACCTACGTTTCTATGAAAATTGAAGCTTTTGTTTTTTTGTGGCTCACATAAACTTAAACCTTGTTTATTTGGCCCATGTTAGCCTTTGAGTTTTACATGCTTGCCCTAGGGCTTTACATTTACTCACCACACACTCATAGACTCCACCAGAGTATCTTCCAGTCCAGCAAGCTCCATTCATGGTAAGTGCCTTATATAGATATACCATTTTTATCTTTTATACTGTTTTTGTACTGTAATTTTTCAATGTATTGATATGTTTATATACACAATTACCATCGTATTACAATTGCCAATAGTATTCAGTACAGTAACAGCTGTACAGGTTTATAGCCTAGGAACAATAGCTATACTAGGGGTCCTCAAACTTTTTAAACAGGGGGCCAGTTCACTGTCCCTCAGACCATTGGAGGGCCGGACTATATTTTAAAAAACTATGAACAAATTCCTATGCACACTGCACATATCGTATTTTGAAGTAAAAAAACAAAACGGGAACAAATACAATATTTGTATTTGCATGTGGCCTGCGGGCTGTAGTTTGAGGACCCCTGAGCTATACCATATAGCCTAGGTATGTAGTAGGCTATACCATCTACATCTTTGTGTAGGTCCACTCTATAATGTTCATGCAATAATAAAATCACCCATTTCTCAGGATGTATTACTGTTTAAGTGACATCCTATATAATAAAAGCCTAATATGCTAAGTGTCCCGTGGGCTGTTCAACCAATCCTATCTAATAATAGACAAACATGGTAATTGACCCTAACTTTGCTACGCCTCCCATTGGCTAATCAGCACTATATGCAAATTAACCGCCAACAAAGATGGCGGTTAATTTGCATACACAGGCTCCAAGTGGCAGAAGGAAGACTGAAGGCGGCTCTGGCCGGAGTGAAGGCGTGGGTCCCGGGTGCCAGAGGAAAACCTGTGCCGGCAGCCAGGAGAAGGGAAGGCCTATTGCACGAATCTCTTCATGCAACAGGCCTCTAGTTAAAGCATAATATGCTAATGATAAGCTAAGGCTGCTCAACTGCTTGCTATGACATGCACTGACCACCAGGGGCGGATGCTCCAACCTGTAGCTTAGCTTGCTGCTGTGGTCCAGCAGATCGGGAGTGAGTGAGAGGGCCAGACATGCTCTAGAGCCCTCCCATGGCCCCTCTCCGGGTGTCCAACCTCCCACATCCATCCCTCCCTGGCCCCGATTGTGCACTGGCGGGGTCCCTAGGCCTGGCCTACGCCCTCTTGTAATCCGGAACCCCTCAGGGGATGTCACAGAGCTGGTTTCAGCCAGACAGCAGAACGACTGGTTGCTATGATGCACCCTGACTACTAGGGGGCAGACGCTCAATGCAGGAACTTCCCCCTGGTGGTCAGTGGGCTCCCACAGGGGGAGCGCCGCTCAGCCAGAAGCCGAGCTCATGGCTGGTGAGCACAGCAGTGGTGGTGGGAGCCTCTCATGCCTCCACGGCAGCGCTAAGTATGTCCGGCATCCTCCGAGGACTCCCGGACTGCGAAAGGGTGCAGGCTGGACTGAGGAACTCCCCCCGAGTGCACAAATTTCATGCACTGGGCCTCTAGTATGACTATAATTTGATACACTAAGTCTTAATTCACTCAGCTATAAAAAGATCTAAAGTTATAAACTAAAAAATTGCTTTTATCACTTTACATTTAAATTTTTATCATTTTTTATTTACAATCCAAGACTGGTAAAGTAATTAGAGTGCCAAAAAATATAGTCATAAAAGTATGCCCTCAGGAATGAATAGAATAACTCTTTAGGCATTCAATAATTTTATTGTAAATTATTTTTTGTCAATAAGCATGAATTGGGAAAGTAATGTGACACTAGATTATCAATGCTTTTGATCAAGCATTCTGGCAAAGAAAAAAAGGATTAAAGAATATACTCTTTTGCCTCAAAATTTAGGCCTTTCTGGAACACATACTAAAATAACTCCAATGTTTTACCATAATCCCAATCAAAGAATCACAGGTTTGGATAAGCATTGTTTCTTCTCTACATTTTCTCAGAATGACACTTCTCTCAGAATCCCAGGGATTGAATTCAGTCAGCTACAAAAGAACAGAAAATTTAGGAATATGTGAATATTAGAACTTCATGGTGGAATATTCTGTCTTTTACGTAATTTAAACTTAAAAGGTGATTTGCAATGGAAGAACTAAGGTATCATTCACAGTTACATTATTTTTAATAAATTCAGATTGGTCCAGGGTAGGACAAAGTCTCACTGTGCTGGAGGCATTTATTATGTCTCTTTTGTACCAGTAGAATTATATAGCAGTCTCAGATTTGTGAGGTGCATTGCATTAATTAAGTTAAATTACAGTGTGAGATATTTTGGCAGTTCTACAAATATATAGAAGGAGAATGGAGCAAAACCAAGTAGAATAAAGGCCTAAAGAAAATTACTGAAATGTGGAATTTGCCTCTGTGATGTCATCTAAGGCACGAGTTAAAAAGGGACATGTGGGATCTGAACTTGGCTTAGGAATATTATAATATTCTTAGTGTAGAGATGAAGAAAATAAGACTTTCATATGTCAAATAACTTGCCGTAACTGAGACTTTTTAATTTAAAATCATGGTAGAAATTGTTTAGGCAGCAGTAGGCCATCAAATTCATTAGGTTCTTAGTGAGAAGTCCATATATTCATAGCATGAAGCCACTAGATTGCTGAGCATATGGGAGCAGATACCAACTAACCACATAATTAGTCTGAGAAGAGACTTGAAGAAGATGAGGACTCCAACTAATTGTGGAGAGACGATAAGAAGGGGTTCTGTCTTACTGAGAGTTACAGTAAACATAATAACACCAACCACATATTGTGAAAGTACTATATGAGTAGAACTATGTGATACACTTTGCATTCACCCTGTCTATAATCTTAACAAACTATTCATTACATGGCGCATACATAGGAACTGTGTCAACTTGGATTCAGAGTCAGGTCTACCTGACTTTTAAGACTATTTAATTTTCATTATGCTTTATAAGTTTACTTGTAAGGGCTAAAATAACAGTGAGGCACACAGACAATTGTGACCCCCCCCCCCCCCCAAATGTTCAGATAGTTAGGTGCTGATTGACAGTGACTTCAGCTGGTCAATTGAATTACCTTTTGGAAGATTAGGGTTACTCTGTATCTCAAGGGATGAGGGAAACTGGTCTATTGAAGTAAGCAATTTAAATAGAGAAGTGACCAGTCAGTCAGTAAACAAGTAAACTAACTAACTAACTAAAGAAAGCCTTATATACTCAGATAATGTTTCAAATATAAGTTGTTATTTACAGAGTTTAAAAGATCTATGGATATATTACAGTTTTGTTTACCCACCTGTGTTGCTTATAACAGTCACACTAACACTCTTTTTGTTCAGCCAGCATCATGATCAATTTTAGTGTATGGAAAAAGAACAGTAGACCTTAGTTAGAATCCAGAATTTATATTTAGATTTGACTGGTTAAGTTGGTCAAATAGATTGAAACTCTATGAGATAAAGTTATTTAAAATTATCAGTAAAATGGGAATAGCTGTGGATGTCTACATAATAAATTTATTGAAATAAAGCAAGTAAAGTTTTGTATCATTATTTTCATCATCTTCCTTTTCACATATTTCGTCTTTGGAAGTGGGATAATTTACTCTCTCCCCTATGATATCATAAGTTATACCAAACATGTTCAATCCATTTCAAATTTCAGTGGCCTTTTAAGACCCTTCCACCACCATCACTGTAAAATACTCAGTGTCTTATTGAGGTACGTGTTCATGAACCAAAGAAGGATTTCAATATTTTACAGAATCCTTTTTTCATTTTATGGGTTTAGTGAAAACAAACCCTAATATTAACCACTTTTCACTTAAACAAATGATTGATCACTTCAACTTATCATAACAGGAATACTTTGCATGTCAAATAGAAAGTAGTATCAGCTTGGATGGCCTTGAAAGGGTGTCAGGACCTTGCCTAGTATCCCCATGGTCCTTGATGATCTGCAGTAGCCTTCTGAGAGAAGCCAAGATAGAAAACAGGGACTGATCCTATACATTCTGGTGGTTTTATTTTTTATTTGGAAGAATTTTCATGGATTCTTCACATCTTAAAGTCTATTACTAAAAATGATACATAGTCTCTTATTTTTTCATCATTCACACACATGATTATATTGTACTTCCAATTGTTGGCAAATGAGGATGATTGGAACGTCAATGTTGATCAAATTTTATGTGACAGGGATATTTGGGACCAATGTTTACTTTGCAACATTGATTAGCATCACTAGCTGCCATTGTAAGTAACATAGAATTATGACTAAAGCATTCTCTACTGAAGAGATTGTAGGGGAATCATGTATCCCTGCTTTGTTTCATCTGTTGAGATCTCTCTTAATATGTCTTTGGTATGATAACTAAGGCACTCACCAAGTTACAGATAGCAACTTATTAGACAGAAAAAAAAAATTGGCAGTCATGCACAATGACAGTTGCTATGTTTTTATCATTTTATTCACATATGTTTTCTATGGTAAGTTGTCTTATATGTAATTTTACCTCTTTGGTTAGACTGCAGTATTTTTAAGGTTGCAATCCTTCCTTTCTATCTATATATATAAAAGCCCAGTGACTGAACGTGGAATGACCAGAACAACCGGTTGACCAGTTGCTATGATGCACACTGACCACCAGGGGGCAGACACTCAATGCAGGAGCTGCCCCCTGGTGGTCAGTGCGCTCCCACAGTGGGAGCACTGCTTGGGTGACCAGGATGAGCAGTGCTCCCACAGCGGGCCGATCCCCACAGGCCACGCTCCCCCCCACCACCTTTGCACAAATCCTGTGCACCGGGCCTCTAGTTATTTAATAATTTCCTCTGCAATTTCCATAATTTGGTACGCACAGACGCTTTTGTCAGCAGATATTTGAGTGTTGAGTGTATTGCTTAATGCACCAAGTACTCTTCTAAATATTTTTCAATCCACCTTATGTTGGAAGTGCAATTATATTCCTGTTTTTATAAGGAAACTAAGAGTTAGAAAAGTTTATTAACATATTATGTTATATAGCCAGGGGTGTTAAAATTAGGATTTGAACTCATCTCCATTTGACTCTAAAAGCCATTTTGTTAACCACTATGTTATTAAGCTTTGATTACTATACTTAGTTGAGTCATTACCAACCATATTTTAAACTTATTTTTATCTCCTCTGGGTGGCTCAAAAATACTGTTAGATCATCATAATTTGAATCATTGACTTTTCAACTGGTGTGTTGCAAGAATTTCTAAAATGTGCAATATCTGACTATTTAGTTAGGAGTACTGACCTCTTTTTCCTTAGACTGTAAAATAAAAAAAAAAATGACAACTACCAACACAACAATCGTTGTCTGGTGTGAATGAATCAAAATTATACCTATTTTTTGTCAGATTGGCAAAAAATATGACATATTTTTTGTTGTGCCACAGTTTAGTAATTAGTTTATGTGTACTATGAAATGAAAAAGGTTGAAAATCGCTGATTTATATAATACACATGGCCCATCAGATTATGTTATACTGAACTTCCTTTAAGCATGTTGTAGTCTTTAGGGAGATATGTAGAATACTATATTCCTTAGTTCTTTTCCACAAATGGTTCATTTGACAATTTACAGTCTATAATGTGTTTGGAGTAGCAATAGTTCATATATTTAAAGATTATGTCCCGGTAACCTCAAACTTCTAGATCATGGTTCAAAAATAAGAAATGGTTGAAAAGAAACTAGAAATAATAAGAGTAATTATTTTAGTTTTAATATTTGTAGAACTCATTATTTAAGGGTGAATTTAAAGTTTAATACCATGTAATTATTTGGCAAGGGAATTAGCCTAGATATGGACCATAATGACCACACCCACAATTCAATATTGTATAGTTTTTCTATGTTATGTATAAAAAAATGACTTAGAATATACCTAATTACATTAGATATGTCATTTACCAAAGTGGTAATAAATAGTAGGATTTACAATGACATTAAGATCTATTCCCCAGCAACATTATCTATTATAATGTATTTTCCATTGAAAATTTTAAATTGTTATACTGGACATTAAAGAATTTACCTTAAGTTATCTAGAAAATTCACAACTGTGGATGAGCTCATTATCCAAGAATGGAAGGTTCTCAGTAAATATACTACACTATAGTCATTTAAATATAGCAATCTACCTCTTTAAAAAATAATTCAGTGACTATATTTCAGGACCAAGGAAAAATTATGAATTATGGGCAGAAGGAGTTATCTGAAACTAAAATTATAGCCACATAGGTGTATATACTTATATAGACCTATAAAATACTACACACATAAGCATATACATCAATAAAACCATGATAAATATTCTGAAACAATCTTACAGCTAAAACTGAATTGATGTTTCTTCTCCTTTCTAAAAGTATCTGATAAATTTCTGTAAAAATGACAAGAAATCTGGTGTCCAGATGCATGTTTCCTATTGTGAAATGTAAAATCTCCCCCTTGACAGCTGGTGACTGCAAATGAGTTTAGGAAGCAGATGATAGCAATAAGTTATCTTAGTATGGAAATGCTCATAACAGCCAGCTACTCTAACCATTCATATTATACTCCATCACCTACTGGGCTTCCAGACATGACAGAAATACTTCTTTCAAGAAATTTCACTTGTGCTGAATTGAAACTAAATGCCATGCAAACATTCAGTAGCTCTCCTAGGGTATCATTATAGCTGCCAGCGTCTCAGTTGAAATTTAGGTCTGAAAGGAAACCTCTTCCCCTCATTCTCCAGGCTATTCTTTGACAATAGGACTTACTTGTATCATACAGATGTACTCTGATTTGATTTTTTTTTGAACTGTTTCATTTTTGAGTGGATAAAAAATAGACTGTGTATGTGTGTGTGTGTACATGTCTGTGCACCTGTGTGCTTTAATATATACTGAAGATAGGGTTACCTGGGCATTATTGGGCTGTGAGAAGTTCACTGAATATGCTTTCTTATGAATTCAGACTTATAAGGAATCTAGAGGCCTGGTGCATGAAAATTCATGCACTGGAGGGGTGGGGCTCCCTCAGCCCGGCCTGCCCCCTCTCACAGTCCAGAGCCCTCAAAGGCAGGAGGCGACCGGGCGATCAGGGGAAGGCGATGTCCCATCACACCTCTGCTGCTGCCACTGCCGGCAACGCAAGCCTCGGCCAGACCTGGTTACCTGAGCCTCGGGCGGCCCTGGGCAGCTGGGGTGATGAGGGGACTGGGAGACTCTGGAGGCAGGTGCACGGAGTGGCCAGGCCCGCCTGCGGGTGGGCCCGGCCTTGCCACACACCTGCCGCCCAGGCGGGGCTGAGGGGACTGGGTGCCGCCATCTTGTGGCTGTGGGCGCTGCCACCTTTAAGCACGTGGCAGTCAATTAGCATATTCCCTCCTTATTGGCTGTGGGCCATCTTTGAAACAGTGTGAGGGTCAATTAGAATATTCCCTCTTTATTAGATAGGATATGATATGAGCACAGATCTTGCTTTTAGGCTGGAGTCTAGCAGACTGTCCTTGAATCACTAAATTCATGTCCAAATTCATTCTGAAACTACTATGACCTATAAATGAGAGAGTGTTATATCATCTACAAAACAAGGATATTGGACCTGTAAGCACCACATTCAAACAAGTAATGAATGGTTCACCCCAAATTAAGTATATATTTTAGTTCAAGCACAGAACAAGTAAGGAACCAAACTAAATATAGGCTCTGTGAGAGCCAGGACAACTCCCTGTACTTTCCATAAAGTACCTCAGCCCTGGTAACATGCTCTGCATGGCCTCTTGGGAGGTTCATTTCTACTTGTTGGCCTCTTACTATAGTGCTGGAGACATAATAACAGACAGGGAAACAAAAAGTCTGTCCCTCATTTCCTTTGCTTTGTTCCATCTTCAACAAACTAAACTGAACTCTCTCAAATATCCCAACTTTCAGCACCAGGAAACATGAAAGCAGATTAGAGCTTTTAAGTCATAATAGTGATCATTTGAAGATAATTTTAAACTACAACAAATATGAGTACATATATCTACATGTTTGAAAGTCTATCTTACTCTAGTTGCCCAGAAAAGCACTTTGCACAGTAAAATCTGCTCAGTAAATTTTCTCTGGCTTAATATTTTTGTTTAATTAGTTTGTGATGGCAATTGTAGGATAAAGCAACTTAATGAAATAAACCTTATCCCCTGGAAGATTTTATAATATACATGTGAAGAACTTTTGAATGTTTTAGATTTAGACTGCAACTGAAAGTATCAAGTGGTCATATTTGATCTTGTCTTTTTTACTTTCTTTGTGTCCCCTGCTTCTGTATCATCTTGAGTAAAACACAGCCAAGAGACATAAGATCTGAAAATACAAGAATTATGTTAACTGTACATACCTACTAATTTCCCTGCATAGCTCTGATGCAAAAAAAAAAAAAAAATTCTAGTAACTAAAAGCTGGATACAACAATGTACAAAAAATACTTATAGAGTAACAGAGTGCAGCAATATAGGAACTATTTTCTAAGTAGCATGTAAGCTGATACTTTAAGTAGAAAATACTTGAAATGATATAGTGCAATCATAAAGACAAAGCATATTAAATGAGTTAAAAATATAGTACAGTGAGGTAAATCTGAATGGAGGTATTTAGTAAGTATAGGTATGACTTCTGAGTTGTGCCCTGAACAAAGATTTCTTGCTGAGTGCTATATTTTGTCAAACATTTAATTAATTCACCCCTACCTAATGCCTTGGCATGGCCAGAACAAATGATTTCAAGGGCCTTATATGGCCAGTAGGCTGGACATTCCCCAGCCTTGCAACCCAATGTCTTTGACAATAAAAACACAACCTTCTGGATCCAGAGTTCTGCATCTGAGTAGTATATATTCATAAACTCACAGATAAACTGTAGCTTAATTTCTGTGACAGGCAGGATGTCTTGAACACATGGCTTTATTCTATATGGGATATGCAGCATAGTTTGTTCCCAAGAGTACCCTGGTTCCTTGAGGTGTATGGTATCAAGAACAGACAAGTGCTGAGACAATTACTCAGTACAAAGGTGCTGCTAGAGTAAACAGTGTTGAAAAACAGCCATTGATGCATGTTTTATTGGGTTAGGACTTTTTGTTTGCTTGTTTATTTGAGAAAATATTGACAATAGACTTTCTGAAAGCCACTATAGTCAATCTCTAGGATTAGGCTGCAGACTCAATTAAAGTAGGCAAAGGAATAAATTCAGATGTTGTAACCTAGAAAATATAAAAACAAAATGCATTCTATTGTAAGCCACCTATTAAAAAAGAAAGATCAAACTAGAAATAAACAAAAATTCATTATATTCAACAATAGGACTAAATAGTTATTTCTTGACTTAATTCATCTTCATGTGAGCATAATTTTAAAAAACAAACAAACATAATGCCTACTGTGGAATCAGAGAGTGTGGAATTGACTTCAACATGTCTCTCAATTTATATAATTCAAAAGATGGAGCCCTATGCATTGTCAGGAAATGTGAGGATTTTTTTCCAAAATTCTCAAATTTTGATGTAAGAATTTATATACATGGTTTTTTTTTCCAAACCACTAAACTCAGGTGCAGAGGAGTCTTATTGAAGATTAAAGCAATCCAAGAGGCTTTGATTTTTCTTATAGACCTAGGAGAAAAAATAATATTATCCATATCATATTTCTAAGTACAAAAGAGGCAGCTTGGTACAGTGAAGAAACATGGCACAGGGAGTACAAACTCAATTCCATGAAGTAGATTTGTGTGACTTTTGGCAAGTTACCTACCCTCTCTGAACTATAACATTCTTACCTATAAAAATATGATATATATTTAAGAACTCTTGGCCTATTAAATGTCATAATTTATATAAATGACTTAGTAAAGTGTCTATAGACAAGGCAAGTGAGATTAAGTGCTTTTTTGGTTTATATTTTCTTTTTTGGTGTGAAAAATTTCTTCCATATAACTAATGAAGTCTACATCTGTCCTCAAAAGGCACAAAGAATTCCTCCATAATTTGAAGGTACTCATGTTCCCTAAATCCATAGTTGTTTTAAGATATTCAGATCATTAACTGTTTTGGTTAGTTACATTTCTTCAGCTTGACTAAAAACAGAAGCTAGAAGTGAATACCACACTCAAGCAATAGATTTAATTTCTATGAATTGAGAAAGTTTCCCTTTCTTGAGAGGTTCACAACAAAAGACTCCCATTAAAGTTGGAAAGAGTAGTGAAAAGGCTTTATTTTTCAATATAAAGGACTCATACTGAGCTTTTCCACACCAAATTTTCACTTTCTTTTCAAACATACTGCTATTTATGAAATGTTTCCATCTAATTACATGTTATGTGTATTGTATTTATACTTGCATAATTCAACTCATGTTCAATAGCCATTTTTACATAATTATGTTTTCCCAATTTAATAGTCATCACTATTAAATTGTATATAAAAATATCAAGAAAAAAGAACTGTGTATGATTCTATAAAACGATCATATTCAATAACAGAATTATAAATATGATGAAATATAATGGTGCTTTGACTTTTATTCAAATGCTCAAGTACCTCAGACACATTATTTGTTCATAAGGCAACACTACTGTCATTTGCAACAAAAACACAAGCCTTAGATAGGTATAGCATTATCTTGTGTGCAAAACTATTACTATGGAAACAGAACTAAATTTATTCCAAAAATGAAATGTTGACTTTTAGTCAGCTCAAGTAAGCTCTTGTGATTAGTTGATTTGGAAACAAACTGATAGGTTGTATTCCAATTTAGAACCATTTATCAGGCTTCCTAATTAAGATAAACTTGTCTCATTTACAACAGCACTGGATATCTAATATTTAATTTTAACGTAAGATTTCCCATTTCAAAAACAATCAATGATTTTGATCTCCTGTTGTTATTAAAGCACATGACAACTTCAGTGGAAGTTAATATATATTACTAAGGAACTTCTAAGCAATCTAATATTATTTGAGTTAATTATAGTATAAGTATCAGCACACAAACAACAAACATGATCCACAGGTAAGAAAGGAACAAATAGCCCTACTACACTTAAGGTCTGAACTCTGAGACTCTGACAGTACATTCACACATTTTTATTTGTTTTTAATTTTTTAATGTCAAAGTTTTCTTAAAGAATCTCATTACCTTGATATTAAAGAGTTAAAGAGTTTTAGATGCTTTGAATTCAAGTTATGCAGTATTCTGTAGACAAACCCTATACCAAGTTACAAACTAAAATCCATTTTTCAATATCTACTTAGGTTTTTAGCCCAAGGAGTGGAAGTCCACATTAAAAAGAAAGGAGTTTCATGTTAAATTTATTTATTTATTTTTCCTTCAGACAGTATGGGAATTTGTTTACATTATGGTTTTCTGCTCTACGAAGGCTCACTAATAGTCCACAGGGTTCTTTTTAGTTCTGAGTGATGACCTAATCACCTTCCTTATAAAAGGAAAATGAGAGGTCAGGTGCCCAGTGGAATCTCAGTTTTCTTAGTGAAGCTGAATGTGTTTGCATTTTTCACTTTTTAGTTGAGACAGCTATTTGGCTGAGTCTTCTAGGAGATAATATAGGTAAGAAAAACAGCAACACAATATCAATGAAACTTTAAGAAACAAAGATGTCTCACTGTTTGTTTGGTTTGTTATGTCATATTACCAAAAATTGCACTGAATTTTTCAAAAGGGTATTCATAATATTCAGTAAGATGCAATAGTAAAGACAATTCAATTAATATAACTTTAAAAAGGATGAAGTTTATTTATGTAGATGTGATCTTTAAAATTTCAAAGAAAATAGATTATTATTAATAGCTTTAATGTCTGAATTCATTTGGTATATTAAAATGTATTTACTCATTTGAATATTAGTAATTATTCTAGCAATAATGTACATAGATGAAAGGTCAATAAGCAATTAAAAAGCATTATTCATATATTATTTTAATATGAATTAACTACATTAAAAATAGATTACTAACTTTATCTAATTGAATACAATTAGCATACAATAATTGCTTGTTACAAAATTTGCAGGCTATAAAAATATGCCCAGTTTGGAAATACTAAAAGTGACTTTTGTGATTTGGCATATTATCAAGAATGAATCTAATTATATAATTCCACTTGTAAAATATACAATTCCTTATATGCGCATTACAAGAATAATTATAGTCGAGTGTTGAGAAATAAGAAAGAAATATTAACTCATAAATTACTTCTTCCTATCCATTACTAATTCAATGAGGTTAAGGGACACTGCTGATCCAAAATATTTTTAAAGTAAAGTTTCTCTCAACATATTTACACTTTAAATGGAATAATTTCAAAAGTTTATCTCAACAATGAAACATTGCCAAATTAATATGCACCTTCCACTATGGTCAAGATGAAATATTAGGACTGAATTTACTGGGTTGCCTGAAATAATGCACACAATTTTTGAACTGAAGTTTCTCAAGATGCTGTCTATCGGGTAACAAAATACAGTGTTTCCTAAGAGATGAGGGATGAGGAATGATAAACAAGTGAGGTGAGTTTTATTGTTACCCAACTAAGTCATAAATAACTAAGATAAGCCCTATGCTTACCCACTTAGCTGCTATGTGAGAGTTTTTAGGTCAAAGCAAAAAGAGGAGGAATCCAGGCAAAATCCAGATGGACTCCTTGAGTTGAGGAATCAGAGCCAAAGCACTGGGGAGAACAAGGTAACTAGAGTTTGCTCATCAAAGTAACAGAGGAGAAAGCTGTATAAAGTAATAAAACTCTAGAGACTTCAGAGACCTCCTCAAGTGTTTAGCTACAGATTAACACATTCATTAAATAAAATTGCCTAAGGTTGTGGAAAGAACCACCAAAAATGAATAGAGGTAAAATTCCCCATCACCCCTCCCGGCGACCCAGGACTTGGAATAATGTCTATTTCCAGCAGTTAGTCTAAACACCTCATGATTCTCAAGGCCTTGGATGGAGTATAAAGAGGGGTCTTGCCTTAGTAGTGGGGAGTACTTAGCTCTAGACAGAGCAACTCTAACCTTGCCTGAAAAAAGCTTAGAAGCAGATTCTAAAGGAAAACTAGCATAACTATGTTCAAGAACAAAGGCTGTGAATATCTATGGAATTCAAAAACTCTCATTACCTTGATATTAAAGAGTTTTAGATGCTTTGAATTCAAGTTATGCAGTATTCTGTAGAAAAATACTACACCAAGTTACCAACTAAAACCCATTTTTCAATAAGGTAAAATTCTCAGTGACTAGCATCTTATTAAAAATTAGTAGGCTGCAAGTAAAGAAGAAAGTAAATCCATGAAAGGAGAAAATTATTCAATCAAAATGAACACATAACTGACACAGATGGTAGAATTATCAGACAATCACATAAAAACACTTATTATAACTGTATTTCATGTGCACACAGAGCATTTAACAAGGCCGTATTCCGTGCTTCTATAAAATGTAAAAGATTTAAGCCCATAGAAACTATCCTTCCATTAAACAGTGGAACTAAATTATAAATCAATAACTGGAAGATCTCCCAAATTTGGAAATTAAATAACACAACTTTAAATAGTTCATTGTTTTTTTTTTTTTTTTTTTTTTTTTTTTTTTTTTTTTAAATATTTTATTGATTTTTTATAGAGAAGAAGGGAGAGGGATAGAGAGTTAGAAACATCGATGAGAGAGATCGATCAGCTGCCTCCTGCACGCCCCCTACTGGGGATGTGCCCGCAACCAAGGTACATGCCCTTGACCGGAATCGAACCTGGGACCCTTCAGTCCGCAGGCCGACGCTCTATCCACTGAGCCAAACCGGTTCGGCAAATAGTTCATTGTTAACTAAAAAGAGGAAAGAATGAATTAGAAAATGCATTTGAATATAATGAAAACAAAAACAGCATATTAAAATGTGTGTGATGTTACTAAAGTGGTACTTTGGAGGCAAATTTTAGTGCTAAATCACTAAATTTGTACTTTAAAAAATATTTAGTTTATTTTAAGGTCTATTGTATTTCAATAAGATGCTTAAATAGAAGTTTTTTTTAAAAAAAATAGAACAGAATTTTAAAAATATCCCAATTGAGCCCACTCATGACTGGCCAGCTGAGCAGCGGTGGTGGAAGTCTCTCCTGCCTCCACAGCAGCGCTAAGGATGTCTGATTGCCAGCTTAGACCCACTCCCCATGAGGAGCGGGCCTAAGCCATCAGTTGGACATCCCCCGAGGGCTCCCGGGCTGCCATAGGGATGTCTGACTGCCAGCCAGCAGGTGGACATCCCCCCAGGGGTCCCAGACTGCTAGAGGGCATAGGCCGGGCTGAGGGACCACCCCCCTGAGTGCACAAATTTTCATGCACCAGGCCTCTAGTTTTATAATACCTGATAAGAAAGAATCCTGCTTGTTTTTAGAAGGTAAGGGTTATCACTATCAGAAAAGTTCACTTGCAATCCATCAATATAATTTTCCAAATAGGTATTTTCCCTGGTTACTCCTCTCAGAAGCAGACTGTGGGGTTTTACCATTCCTGCTACCAATGCTATTAGGGAATTTGGTGACACAAACGCCTATACTGGGCACTATTTTTTCCTTTAAACCAGAGTTTGTCAAACTTTCTGAAAGCACCAGCCAGTCAATATGTTAGGATTTGAAGAGTAAAAGACCATCACAACCACTCAACTCTGCCATTACAGTGCCAAAGTAGCCAGATATATAAAAACAAATGAATATGCCTGTTTTCCAATAGAACTTCATTTGTAAAACTTGGAGAGCAACATTTGGCCTATGGGCAAAAGTTTGCTGACCTCTGTGAAGAACGAAATAAAAATATTTTTTAAAGTTTAAACTCATAGAGTATTGGCCCACTAATTATGAGGGTGATGGTAACATTGGCAGTATTAACATGACCTACACCTTCCTGAGCCCTATAGTGAGGGAATCTAAATGTGTTGGCCCATGCATTCAGAATAATAACTTTATGAACCAAATGATACTACTCTTATTTTACAAACAAAGAAACTCACCTCAGAAAAGTTCAGTAGCTTGCCAACATCAGTATGATAATAATTAATAGAGGGCGAAATTTTTAAAACAGGCTTTTCTGGCTCTTAACAAGCAAGCTCTAAGTAGAACTATTGAAAACAAACTAACTTAAAGGAAGTGTAATGTCTTTGCTTCTGGAACACTTTGGCTATTTGGTCCATCATATTCATCCTCTCATGAAATGGATTGGAGAGTTGAATAGCATCCAACCTTATTACTATAAATAATGACTGGACACACTGAGCCAAAAGTGACCTCACTCTTAATAGACTGTGAGTGGGTTATCTAAATAATTTTGCAGACTATTTTCACTTTGGCTTCTTCATATCACTTCAATAAAAGATCAGGATTAAAAGTGTGATCATTAATAATAATACCTTTGGTATTTCATTGCACAGCTTTTCTAATTGGGTCAACTATCAAGAAGTAAGTTGACTAAGCATTCTATCAAGGCTTATGATTGTTTGGAGTATGCTTTGATAATGCAGAAACAATAGGACTTACTACAGCATCACAGAGTCAGGCAGTACATAACAATAGGGGCTGCAGGTATTAGAGATTCCAAAATCAAGGGAATCAATATAGAAGAAAGTAGCAACAGGCAAAGAGGATTATCTAAGAAAATCAAGTGTGTCTGTATAAAGTGAAGAGTTTTCTGTGTTCACACACAAGCTGAGAGTAAGGAACCCAGGCAATCGAGTTGTGATGGAGTGATGGAGTTTAACATGGAGTAATGTTAAAATAGCAACAACAAATGATGAAAACTGTTGGTGAGGCAAAATTTCTTTGATTTAATAACTCATTACGAAGTTCCTTCTTGGGCAGAACAGGCAATTCCTAAACTCTATTGTAAATTTAAAGCCATGATTTTCTATTTCTAGATGTAATACATTGTTGATAGAATAGGTGGTCTGACACTGTTGAAACAGTAGTGAAATAATAAAACTCACACATAGAACTGGCAGCCTGTATTCTCATGGAAATACCTTCCACAGTGGAAGGGACACTGTATTTTTCAAAATTTTGTTCCCTGCTTCTAGCACAATGTCTGAAATACAATAACCACTTAAAATTTTGATGAACAAATCAGAATGGATGGGAGGATGGTTGGCTGGTTCTAAAAGTGAGTAGAGCTGAATAAATGTAACCTGATAGTTAGGCTTCCAAACAAAAGGATTGGGAGGGAGTTTCATTAGTTTCATTTAAGCTCAATAGTTTCATTTAACATATAAAGAAATTATGTCAGAATGATTAGGATTCAAGTTCTAAGTTTATCCATGAAGAAGTTGTGTCACCTTGTGGGTATCTTTGTTCCTTGTGATATTCAAGATAGTCAGATACAATGTTTCTAAGCTTGAGAAAGATCCATTTTAGTTACAATAAATATTCTATAATTTAATTGCCATATAAGAGTGCATTGCTGATGGCTATTATTATAGATTCTGATAAAATAATTTCAATTTAATTGCTTTAATTTTGTGCAATTATAGTCACCTCTGTGACAATCTCTGTGTAGGGTTTTTATAACTTGATTCATTGTCAAAGAACCTGACCATGCCTCTAAAACCTGGCATATGAAAGCCTATATTACTTCAAACCTTCAATAAAACCCTGTAAAATTATATAAAATTACCTAAGTGAAATAAAAAGCATCCAATTGTACAAGCATTCATTCTGACACAATGCTTTTTTAGCAACTGGTGATGGCATTCCAGAATTAAAGACAATTTTCCCTTTCATTACACTTGACTAAAGCATATATGAAAATGCATTGCTTCACAGACTTAAGCATTTGATATAAGGAAGAAATAGAGAAATATGACTTCAACATGTAAAAAACCCATTTTATGCCTTAGTTTTTAAAAGTGACATTTAAAAAACCTATTCCATTTTGTTATTAATTTTTATAGAGTTATCACTTTAATGCTTAATTGAATCAAACTTAGGGCTGAGTTCCTAGAAGTTCTTTATTGACCAGTGGATGGTAAAATGTGTGGTTATTTGTCCTTCTGGTTTTATTGCCACCGAGTAATATCTGACACTTGTGAGATTCCTGAAGACAGTGTGATGAGGTAAAGTGGCCCTCTGCTCCATGTTCTCCCCATATTAATCACTATCATCTTATGTCCAGTCTCTGTCACTTAGGGCAGAAAAAGTATCTTAAAATAGTATATTCTATTATGTATTTTTATTTTTAAAGTAAATGCTCCAGGAAGATTTTTTGGATGGATGGATGAATGATGATAGGTTAGAAATGCCCCTTTCTAAACTTGTAAATATCCTTGTAAACAGCCAAGCAGAAACTTTAGTGACATCTAAAGACGATTCTCTTCAAGAGCATATACCTTGGTATTTGATATCTAAACTCATTAGATATCCAATGAGTCAGCCCTGGGCTAATTTCTCTTATGTAATTGTGGAGTAAGTCAATACTGGCTGTCATGGGTTTAATATCTTGAAGAACTAATCGCCAGGACCTCAGAATGTGACCTTGTTTGGAAATACAGTCTTTAAAATGGCAATCAAGTGAAAATGAGATCATTAGAGTGGATTCTAGTCCAATCTGACTGCTGTTCTTATGGAAATAGGACATTTGGACACATGGGTAGACATGCACAGATGTGAGGAATACAATGTGAAGAGACGCAGAGAGAATGCCATGTGAAGATGAAAGCAGAATTCAGGTGATACAGTTAGAAGCCAAGAAACACTAAAGTTTTCTGACAAACCACCAGCAGGGAGAGAGGCACAGAACAGGTTCTCTCTCACAGCCCTTCGAAGGATCCGACTCTGCCAATACTTTAAACTTGGACTTCTAGCATCCAGAGCTGTGAGACAATAAGTTCCTCTTGCTTGAACCACCCATTTTGTGATATTTTGTTGTGGCACCTCTAGGAAACAAGCACACTAGCCAGGATATTTTTTTCAAAAGTAACATGGCAATTATCCAGGAAACAGAGCCAAAGACATCTTTAAAAACCTAGAAAATTAGGGGCACCATTTCTTCAGAATTTATCACTGGAGATTTTATTTGTTTTTACTTCTCTCTCTCCTTTCTTGAAAAATGCTGTGTTATTTAATATTTTTTAAATTAGTGTATACTGCGTGCTTCATTTAGTACTTAGGGTTACATGCTTTTATAATAAATGTATAAGAAAATGGACAAACACATTGCTACCTACTTTAGGATGGTGTTTACCTTTGAACAAGGAAGAAGAAATGTGCCATTGGATGGCAAGGGGAATTAAGCAATTTACAATTACATTTTATTTTTTTTAGAAAAACTGAAATACATATGGGACATTTTTAACATTGGTCACATCTTGGTAATAGCTGCTTTGGTGTTTGTTATATTCCCTGTACTTTTATTATCTTTTATATTGTGGTAAAAAACACATAACCTAAAATTTTCTGTCTTAAGTGTATAGTACATTAACATTAACTATAGGCACATTTACTATTTTAAGTGCACAATACATTAGTGTTAACTATATGCACGTTGCTGTGCAACAGATGTAGAATATTTCTCTCTCGCAAAACTGAGGCTCTATATCCATTAGACTGCAATTCCACTTTGTAATTTGGTTATCTTTTTTTTTTAAATTTTTTTGTTGCTTAAAGTATTACAAAGAGTATTACATATGTCTCCTTTTTACTCCCGCTTGACATTCTGGTTATCTTTTATATATTCTATATTAAGGAAAGATATTTTATATGCCAAATGTTTTACCTTTAGAAGACAAAGATATGTTTCCCATGAACAGTACATGGGTAGGGGGCTAGGGAGACTCACATGTAAGGCACTGGTGATTAAAATGGTTCACTAATTTATGGCCTTCACCTATGACTCACATACAGTTATTGATGATAGCTAGGTCTGTCTTCTTAAGTGTATGTCATGGAATTTGCCCACCACTGTAGTCTCTACTCTACCCACCACTGTGAGTACCCCATAGCTACACAAAATGCCATTAAGACCTTTATTCCTCTGTGACATTTAGCTAAATGAGAAACAATTGGGGGACAAATTCAATTTATGGCTAATATGATGTCCAAGATTTCACTTTTGAAGATAAGCAATTATCTATGAGATCCCTAAAGCAGGGCTCAGATCTGCAACATTCCTTAGAGGTACATTAACTGACAAGATTAGGTAATTCATTTAGGAAATATGCCTTTCTTCTCAGATGCCCAGGTCTAGATTCTGCTTGGTCTTTGTCCAAAAAAAAAAACAAACAAAACACCAAAAAAAAAACAACAAACAAAAAACAAAAACCCTTGTTGCTTAACAGAACAGATGATTTTTTTTCCCTTAATTTAAAAGGAGAAGGTGTTGCACAAAGACACAAACAAGTCAAATAACAGGAATGATGTGAGTGTGCTTCATAGGCATTCAAGTAAAGGAGATTCATTTCCTGCAGTGTCAGATCAAATGCTTCATGCTTTGCTTTAATGATTCTGTTCCTACCACTCCCCTCTAAGACAAATACAATAATAGTTCATTTTACAGGAGGTCACCTTGTAAAATTATTGATTTTTCTAATAGGAATCCAGGAAGGCCTCATCAATGATATAAATACACATTGTATTTTTTCCTGTGATACTTACTTGTTAAAGGTCCAGAAATAATCTACTTTTAGGGAATGATTCTGAAGATCATATTCATTTATTTCCAGTAATGTCAAATAAAGTTGTTGTCATTATTGAAAAAATGTATTTCGATGAAATGTGAGAAAGATATCATACCACCCTTATAGCATAGATTCAATACTTAGAAGAATTACACGTGTAATCTTTATTCTTCTTACCCAATCATTTTTCTTCTGTAATCTCTTTTTCTGTTAAGACTACCACCATCATCTCAGGTTCACTGTATAAAAAGTGGAGAAGTTGTTGTCTCTCTCTCCATAATATCAATCCAATGTATTTCCAAAGACTGTTGATTTAATTTATCTGACTCCATTGAGAGAGGGTTGGGCAGGTCACTACAAAACATTGACCATAGTAACCAGACTTTCCACTTAGCCTATAGTTCATCTTCTGTTTCCTGAAATGCTATGCTTAATTTATTAAATAACCTTAAGCTTCAAATTTTATATTCTTAGCTAAAGCATTAGCGTTCAGAAGAAAAGGCAGGTTTGAGACTCAGCAGATGTATCACACCCTGGCAGGTCATTCCTAAATCACCAACACAGGTCATCGCTCCAGAGTCAAAGGCTTCTAATCTAGACTGAAGTGAAAGGGGCTACAATTGTGTCCAACTGGGTGGTTTAGGGCAGCACAGGAAGGTTAAAACACACAGGTGAGTGAAGTGTTACATAGCTGGTTGAGAAAATGAAGCCAATGAATTAAATGAACATAAGAGAAGCGAGCAAAGAATAGGGTTGGAACTAGCACTTACTTATCCCTCAACCAACACTCTGGCCAACCTTCCCAGTAGATTGTGTGCTAAGTGTTCACAGCATTTCAGAGCTCTCATTATAAGCATTAAGAAACCCTGTGAAGTAGAAAATAAATTATATATTGCCGGTAGCATGACTTATAAAGTAAAAGGTCAAATAACATCTTATTTTGAAAAGCATTTGCAAGACATGGGAGGCATAAAGTGGATATTACTCTTGCCACAGTTCTCACATGTGAGCCACAGCCTGAGTTCCCAGTCTCATGGAAAATTTCTGTTGACATTTTCTGTCAGAATGATTAGCTGCAGAAGACTAAAGCATAATAGTGTATCCTCTGTGTACAGTTTCTGTGACCTTTCATTTGAAAGGAGAATTATTTAAATAATATTTGGGATTGATTGTTTATTGAACTGGTGGGAATTATAGAGGAACAAAATGATTGGATGGTTTTCCTTCTGCATAAGAGCCAAGGCGCTATAAATATCATTTATAGTGATTTGGAGGGAGAAGGGGAAGTAAATTCCAAGAAACCTGGGAGAGCTAATTATCTGAACAAAATTTTCTGTATTTCTCTTTTGTCTTATAAAACCAGACTTCAATTTTGCTATGTGGAATTATAAACTTCATATATAATAGTTAACCACTGGATGGTGAGAAATTTGAAAAGCGTGAATAAACCCAATACATATATTAATTCAATATACTAGCACAAGAACAACAAGAAGTTTAAAAATATATTTAAATATTATAGTTAGCATGTTTTGGCCAGCCTACTGTAAACTATCAATGAATGTAGGTTGAGTATCTAAAAACAGCAACTAGGATAATGCAAGATCAGCCTAAAACAAAAATGTTTATCAGCTCATCAATTTTACATTACTAGGAATTTTTAAATGTAGATTTGGGGAAAAGCACCAGAAATGGAGAAGTGGTGCACTATTTAAATTTTGAAAAATGTCAGGGAAATAAGAAAATCAGCAAGTCATACATATTGAGTGTAATATTTAGAGGATAGTTTCTCCATTGGCAAAATGATAATTTAGCCAATAAGTCCAGTACTGCAATTCAGTTTGGATTAAGAAACATGTTTTATGCACATATACAGTTAACAGTAGATCACTAGCCAGGATATGATTTATCATTTCATAAATGTTTGATGATATAAAAATGATACTTTGGAGATATTTTATTATTAAGGAGACTCTAAGAGTTATATCAGTTTAACCATCTACTGATACTGAATCTAGCCATTTCTTCTCTAATATTATGCTCATATAAAAGCACATAGGCATGTTTTCCTGAAATTTCTGCATAAAGGCACATATGTAAATTTTATAGACAAGAATATGTTACCCTCTTTTGTGCCAGAAAGTTATTTCAGCTCATCATAGGAATTATCTAAAACAATTATTGTTTTTCAGAAAGATATATTGGCAATGCCATGTTATATTCATTGTTATTTTTATAACTCATTGCCATATGCATATATAATTTTAATAGCACTCTACTGTAACAGTAACAAAAGGAGTGATATATTTGATAGTAATGTAGGAAATGCTGATTTATGCTATGCCAAACCATCTCAAATCACACAGGGATTCTTGTGTTAATGTTAGGTAGAATGTTAGTCTCTTCTTTTGCTTTAAGAGATTACTTTTTAATTCTTCAATTCTCTTGCCATTTCCGTGAGCTAGCTCTCTTTAATTTAGTGAAATCTGGAAAACCAATATCCAATTTTATTAGCAGTGTATGAAAAGTAAATGTAAATCAGTATCCTGTGAGGTCTGTATGTTTTACTTGTAAAAAATATTTTTCATTTTCATTTTGCAGTGGATATTGTCAAACCTGTCTTATTGGGTCAAAAGTCTTTCCAGCAAAATAATTTCCAGGTTTTAGCAGTTACAAACATATACTATACACTTACAGTTAGATATTTCAATATTATCAATTTACCTGATCACATCATATTTATTATTAGTTTATCTTATAACACATACAGGGTGTTCCAAAAAGATGTATGCACACTTTGAATGATTATAAAGTCAGTGTTTAGTAACATAGAGTTTATTTGCAAAATCTAAAATAATCTACAGAAATGATTACTTTTTTAAATCAATGCCTGTTTTCAAACTGATGACTATTCTGAAACTGGCACTGCTGATAACATGAAGCAATGGAATCACAAACATCAACAATCATTTCGTTCGGTATTTGTGTGCCCTCAATTCATCAACTGTTGCTGGTTTTGTACCATAAACTTTTATCTTTTATGTATCTCTATAAAAAAAAGTGTAGTGGCACTTTACAATAAATTTTCTTTGTTTAAAGCTTAATCTGGCTTCACCCATTATTTCAAATCTGTTAAACTTGAAAAGGAGTAAAAATTAAGTAAGTTATCAGCTGTTAAAGTGTGTATACATTTGGTCACCCAATATTGTCCAGTCATAACTGCATGACAATTTAAGCCTGTTCTGTCCATTTGCCAATATTATAGTTATATGCTCACATGGTAGGAGATTCATTGAATTTACTACAGATAAAGAGTGTTATCAGTATTGTACTATTGGTGAATGAATATGAGAATCTCTAATTAATTTAGTCAATTTTATTATGTTAAATGTCATATTGGGATGAATAATCTGATTGATAAGAAATTATTTAGTAAATGTCAGCATGTGCCAATGCTGTTTTATTTTATTAATACTTTTATAAAGCAGTATGAAAATATTTCCATTAAACTATAGCATATGTATTTGTCTAATATAAAACATTTTCAGCAAATATTAAAGAAAATCATACAAAACAAGACAGAAAACATACAAGTTATTCAAAATATAAGTGTAAGTTTAGTAATAAATATGCTACAAAGCAATACACACACACACACACACACACACACACCCCAAATAAAAAACAAAAACAAAAATCCCTCAGTCTTAAAAAATTGCCTTTACATGGTTCTAGAAGAATAACAGGAATAAGGAATGCCCTCCTGCCTAAAACAATTAGAAAACCAGAAAAAATATCAATTAAGTCTTGAGTTATCTGGCGATGTCCCAATTTTCCCCCACCATGTATTGGGGTTGCTGGACCCTTCACCCTAGTGCCTCCATTAGAATAGGCTCCCAGGGATCCTGGCCAGGCCTGGTCCAGATGGGTGGAAAGTGTGTGTGTGTGTGGGGGGGGGGGGGGGGGGGGGGGGTGTCCTAGATGCCAAACAGGTGAAGTTGAAGCCCACCTGGGCTATGAGATTGAGGGTGTGGGGGGGTGGGGAGGAGAACAGGTCCTGATGGAAGAGTAGGGAGACAATGGCCTTAGGTGGTTGGCAAACTCATTAGTCAACAGAGTCAAATATCAACAGTACAAGGATTGAAATTTCTTTTGAGAGCCAAATTTTTTAAACTTAAACTATATAGGTAGGTACATTGTTATTAACTAAATTAGGGTACTCTTAAGGGTTAGGAAGAGCCACACTCAAGGGGTTAAAGAGCCGCATGTGGCTCGCGGGCCACAGTAGCCTAGGATGTCTGGGCATCAGGGGCGGCTCAGAAACCAGCGGAATAGGGCGCCCGGTGCTGCTGCCGGGACTGTCTTCACGGGAAGCCAGGTTGCGCGAGATCGAGGGATTCTCCGTGACCGAGCGGAGTCGGTGGATGAGAAACACCTGGGTGCTCACCTGCAGGAAGGCCCCCGGCCAGAATCTCCGTATAAGGAGTGGGGTGCTCACCACCTAGAAAGCAAAGCCCAGTCCTCCTGGCGCAGCCCGGCCTCCTGCCGCAGTGGGAGCCGCCTCTCCCCAGGTGCGCAGGTCTCCCGCATGGAGGCTGTGCGGGCGGGGGCTGGGCCGCCCCAGGCCCCAGGGTGGTGAGTGAGCCACGCATGTGTGGCCCTGAAGCGATAGTTTCCCTGAGGCCGAGGCCCCAGGCCAGCCACGCCAGCTCCGGAGCAGAACCCTGGGACCCCAATGGACGTCCACAAGGCCCCAGGCCACAGCACCCCGAACTTGCTGTTGTCTTGCGCACCCTCCCCCCAGTTGCTCCTCGCGCCCCTGCAGAGGGTCTATAGAGACTCTAGAATTTGTCCCTGGATGCCATCGCTGCATGTTCCTCAGCCTTTCCCAGGATGCCTCAGGGCATTGCTCGTTCTGAGCCAGCCCAACCGCCTGCACCCCGAGACTGGGGTGGACCCCTCGCCCAAGCCCCTCCCTCAGGAAGAGTTCTCTTTTGAGCGCCCTGGAGGATGACCAAGGACTGGCTCCAGAGCCTGGCACAGGTGAGTGGGGGGGGGGGGGGGGCGGGGGGGTTCCCAGGAAGGTAAACGGTACAGGTGACGCAGCAGGGTGAGCTGTGGCTTTGGGTGCGGGGACGAAAGTGGGGGTCCTGAGAGAGGGCCAGGGAGAGGATGGCCTGGAACACGGAGTGTCCAATACAAAGCAAAGACAATAGGAAGTGGCGAATAGGCAGGGAAGGACCGATTTTGAAAGTAAGTGAATAGATCTGTCCCAGTGCCCCAGTGTGCTGCTTGCATAAAGATTTCTAGGCTGCATTTCACAAAGTGACAACTTAAACAGAGCCCGCAGTCTCACGGAGCTGGAGAAGCAGAGGTGGGAGTTTGAGGAGCCCAGGCGGCTAGAATTTGAGGCAGAAAAGGAAGGAACCTGCCCAGAGAGAACTCTAGTGATTTGCAGAGGGCTTCTCAAGAACTGATGTATGCAGGTGTTTCAGGAAACTACCAAAGCCAGGCAAAGAACCATAGAAAGGAATAGCTAGAGCAATCCAGAATGTGCCCTTATCACACTAATCAGAGTGCAAAGACCTTCTAGCACGTGTGCAGGCCCCTCAAAAGGTTATGCTCAAGCCCCATTCCTCTCGTACCTGTGTATGTGACCTTATTTAAACATAGGACCTTTGCAGATATAGTAAGATATAAGTTGAGGTTATTATGGAGTACAGTGGTCATTAGTTCAATATAACTGGTGTTCTTATAAGAAGAGGAGAAAAGATACAAACACACATGAAGAGGATAATGCCATGTGGGGATAGAGATACACTGAGGGAAAATGGCCAGGTGATGATGGAAAGAGGACTTGGAGTTACGCAGCTGCAAGTTGAGGATTGGTAGGGATTGCCAGCAATCAACAGGGGCTAGGAGACAAGAGCATGGCTCTTATTACGATGGCTCGTTGTTTTTTTTTTTACTTCTAGCCTCCAGAATTGTCAGAGAATAAATCTCTGTTGTTTTAAGCCACCCAGTTTGTAATCCTGTTTTGTAGAAGCCCTAAAAAAGTGATGCAGACCAGTAGAGCACTTAGTAAAAGAAGCAAACTAGCCATATTCTAAAGACTATTCTAGGCCCATACTAGTAAAATATAGGGTGCACTTATTAAGTTTAAAAGCAACCATTAAAAGAATTAGAATAATATAATTAATTTGGGCCAACTTAAGTATACCCCAGAACATAACCCAAATAAAATTAAACTAATATAAATGTGTTTAAAAACTGTAAAATTCAAAATACGCTATCCTATCAAACATTTTCTGCAAGAAAAAGAAAATTACCAGGAGAAAGATCCGTCAGAACCTGAAAGGACACAGCTGATAAAATTTTTAAATAAGGAGGCCTCACGGGATAACTCAGTTAGAGCATTGTTCCAATAAGCCAAGATGACAGGTTTAAAACCTGGTCAGGACACATACAAGAAGCAAACAATGAATGCATAAATAAGTGGAACAACAAATCAATACTTACCTTTCTTTCTTTCTTTCTTTCTTTCTTTCTTCCTTCCTTCCTTCCTTCCTTCCTTCCTTCCTTCCTTCCTTCCTTTCTTTCTTTCTTTCTTTCTTTCTTTCTTTCTTTCTTTCTTTCTCTCTTTCTTTCTTCCTTTCCTCCTTCCCTTCCTCCCTCCCTCCCTCCTTCCTTCCTTCCTCCCTCCCTCCCTCCCTCCCTCCCTCCCTCCCTCCCTCTCTCTCTCTCTCTCTTCTTTCTTTCTTTCTTTCTTTCTTTCTTTCTTTCTTTCTTTCTTTCTTTCTTTCTTTCTTTCTTTCTCTCCCTCCCTCTCTCGCCCTCTTCCTCACTCCCTTCACTCCTCCCTTCTTCTGTCTCTCAAAAAAATATGTAAAAATGTTTTTAAGTGTATTTCAAATATTTAAGAAAGTAGAGAAAAGCATTAAGTATGACAAAGATATCTGAATGATATGAAAACAACCCAACTCAGATTGATAGAAATGAAAAAATGCCCTACCTTTAGTGAAAATACTTTGTATGGGATAAAAAGTAGACTAGACAATTTAAATTAAAAAAAAAAAAAAAGATTAGGGCCCTGGCTGGATTGGCTCAGTGGATAGAGTGTTGGCCTGCGGACTCAAGGGTCCCGGGTTTGATCCTGGTCAAGGGCATGTACCTTGGCTGCGGGCACATCCCCAGTAGGGGGCCTGCAATAGGCAGCTGATCGATGTTTCTCTCTTATCGATGTTTCTAACTCTCTATCCCTCTCCCTTCCTCTCTGTAAAAAATCATAAAATATATTTTTAAAAAAAGATTAGGGAACTTGAAGATATGACATTAGAAACTATCCAAATGAATCACAGATAGAAAACATATTGGAAAAAGCTGAACAGAGTATCAGTGAGTTGCAGGAAAACAGCAAGTGTGGTCTATTCTGTGTAATTGGGTTCTCAGGAAGGAGGTAGAAATGAGGGCAAACAAACACCATTTGAAGAAAGGACAGCCATAGTTGCATGCAGTTTTAAAATGCTCAAAGAACCCATGAGGAGGGAAACATGAATATCACACCAAGGTATTTTACCATGGCAAAGGAAACATGAAGAATACCACACCACAGCACTGTTCAAAACCAGTGATAACAACAACAACTTTAAAAAGAAGCATTGTACAGAGAGAAATAAAAGTAAGACTAACAATGCAGCCAGGTTACAATGAATTCTGTCTTTTAAGAAAAAAGTGTCCTTTTTTTTTTCATTTTTCAAAAATGAAGACAAATTGAAAACGTACACAACTTAGAAATAGTAAAGTGGAATTTGTTTTAAATATATTTTTATTGATTTCAGAGAGGACGGGAGAGGGAGAGAGAAATAGAAACATCAATGATGAGAGAGAACCATTGATTGACTGCCTCCTGCACGCCCCCCACTGGGGATCGTGCCCGCAACCCAGGAGTGTGCCCTTGACCTGAATCAAACCCAGGACCCTTCAGTCCACAGGCCAACGCTCTATCCACTGATCCAAACCAGCTGGGGCTGGAAAGAATTTTACCAGCAGATCAACTCCTCAGGAAATTTTAAAGGAAATACTTCAGAAAGAAACGAAGTGATATCTATAAATATCTTAATATGCAGTATCTAGGAGAAAAAAATGTAAAAAGTAAACGACTGAGTTAAGCAAATGTTTAATCAAATCTAAAAAGTATGAATTATAAAATAAAAGTTGATAAATTATGGTTTCTCAACACTAAAAATCTTTCCCCTTCAAAGAGACACGTTAAGAAAATGAAACAGTTATTCATATACTGGGAGAAAATTATTGTCAAACATATATCTGTAACATGTCTTGTGTCCATACATAAAGGAACATTTTCAACTCTATAATAAGAAAAACAATAAAAAGGCAATGAATTTAAGCAAGACTTCACCAAAGATTTTATATGAATTGGAAATATGTAAATGAAAATATGTTTACCATCTTTAGTCATTAGAGAAATGGCTGTTAAATCCACGAGACATTACTACATACCACTAGACCAGGGGTCCTCAAACTACGGCCCGCGGGCCACATGCAAATATAAATATTGTATTTGTTCCCGTTTTGTTTTTTTACTTCAAAATAAGATATGTGCAGTGTGCATAGGAATTTGTTCATAGTTTGTTTTTTTAAACTATAGTCCGGCTCTCCAATGGTCTGAGGGACAGTGAACTGGCCCCCTGTTTAAAAAGTTTGAGGACCCCTGCACTAGACAAATGGCTAAAATTTAAAGACTAATGATGCAAAATACTGGCAAGGAAGTTGAACCACTGGACCTATCATACATTGATTTTAGGAATGTAAATAGTACAGCTACTTTGGAACATAATTTTGCAATGTCTGTAATGACAAATATACAGACTCCTTATCTTTGCCCACAAACCCCCTCCCCCCAAAACAACAACAAAAACTAAATTTTGACCTGTTTAGGAATATTCTTATCAGTTTTATTTTTAGCAGCCCCAAACTTAAAATAATGCAAATATCCATCAGATGGTGAATGCTACTCAACAACAAAAAGGAATAATATACTGATAGATGCAACAAAATATATGTATCTCTAAAGTATGATGAATGAAGAAGTCTGGATATAAACCACTAAATCAGTTTGATTCCCTTATCTAAATCTAGAAAATGCAAAAATCAAAGCGATAGACAGCAAGAATGAGAAATTTAACAAAGAAAGGCGTTTCCTTATGCCATGATCATATGGAAATAAATGAGATTTTTTTCAAATATGCCTTAAATTTGGAAAGTTCTAATTTCACCTTGGGTGCTTTGAGGGAGATGAAAGAACAAATGACAATTTTAAGCAAGATGTTATAGAATATCCTCCCAAAATGATTTAAAGAATTTGCTTTCTGTTTCATCATGGTTATTTGATGGTTTAAGAACTTCTTGAGGACATGAGTGAACACTAGATTTAGATGAATGTAGTCATTAAACATGGTCCCATATGTGACAAAGTAAAAATAAATAAATAAATAAATAAATAAAACTGACAAGTGAAACATACTAACACTATCGAGAAACATAAGCAAATTTTCAAATAAAACCTGAAAAGCAAAAGGTTACTGTAAAGTATAAACAAGAAGGAAAATAACACAAAATGTCAATTGAATTCTAAGAATTGTATAAAAGTCATCCAGCAATAAATGCCCGTGAACACTTAACCATATGTGCTCTTTTGATTATTGGCAAGGTAAAGAAAAAAAAGGTTGTTGTTTTTTTTTTTATTCTGGAAAGCAAAACGCTGTTAACCTTCTTTGACTGAACCTAATAAAGTAGTTTTTAAATGTTCTGATATACCTGAAACTGTAGGAAAGAAATGTATTATTGAAATTCTGATTACAAAGACAGAATGATTATTAGTGGTACCAATCAATTTGAAAAGGGAAGGAGAAAAGTTTGCAGTATTTTGGTAAATAATCAGCCAGATAAAGTAATGCATAATGTTTATAATGGCATTTGTCAAATGTTAACCCAGATTATTAAACTAAAAACAATAAAGAATTAATGGGTGTATCATTTTATAAAATAGACTAATCCCTAAGATCTCTCTTTTTAAAAAAAAATTATATTTTATTGATTTTTTTACAGAGAGGAAGGGAGAGGGATAGAGAGTTAGAAACATCGATGAGAGAGAAACACCGATCAGCTACCTCCTGCACACCCCCTACTGGGGATGTGCCTGCAACCAAGGTACATGCCCTTGACCGGAATTGAACCCGGGACCCTTGAGTCCGCAGGCCTACGCTCTATCTACGGAGCCAAACCGGTTAGGGCATCCCTAAGATCTCTTGATGAAAAGATGAAATGTTCCATTTGCTAATACAATCAACTAGCACCTAGAAATGTATATCCAGCATCTTCATTCTGTCCTGCTTCCATTGGTCTGCCTTAAAAAAAATGCTTAACCATCCTGGGTAAAACAAGCACCAGCATTCCTGTACAGAAAAACACATCCTTGGAGAGAGAAAATACAAATAAAAAACACTTCCAAACAAACAAAAATGCAGAACAAAACCATCTGAACTGACCTGCGCATTCCAAGGAAACTGGAGATGCAGGCATTTTGGGAAAAGATTTCTAACACAGGATTTACATTGTTCAATTACTGAGTATTTCCATATGTAGAACCTTTTTGTAATTATTGACAGAGTTTATACATGGTAATGAGTCCTTGAAAGTAAATATGCTCTTTAGTGCCCAAAATGATTTCTAATTGCTATCTATTGATATAGTGAAAGGGCATATTGTGTTAGTAATCAAATCTCATTTGATAATTGTTAACATTATCAATCTGACCTTTTGCAAATATTAAAAAGTCTATACCTCCCTTCGGGATTTCCAGATTATTTTAACGTATGAATAGTTCTGAGAATTCCTTCAAGGAAAAAGAAACATGACTTAAATGCTTTTATCCAGAATTTCCAAAATTTGTTTGGTTGTGGGGCCCTTATTCACATAACATCTACCAAATAAAAAAATATTTTCTGTATAAATGTTTGCTAGATGTTGATTAAGCAACTGCAAACAATATGCAATGTTTAGCTCTAGTATGAACATATTGTGAGGCTGAATTTAAAAAGAGACTATGGATACAATTCTATTAGCATAGAATTAAAACTGAATGCACCCTGGCCGGTGTGGCTCAGTTGGTTTGGCATCATCCCCTGCACTGAAAGGTTGCTGGTTTGATTCCCAGTCAGGGTACATGCTCTGGTTTGGGCTTGATCCCTCGTAGGAGTGTGCATAAGGCAGCCGATAGATGTTTCACTTTCACATTGATGTTTCTCTCTCTCTAAAAATAAATGAAAAATTATAACACTGGACCTACAGTTATATAAAACAATAACTCTGTAAATTGGACAACTTTTTTCAACTTTATAAAATGATAAAAGTAATAAAATTTTTACTCTTGGGTATAGTTATTACCTTAAAAATAAATTAATTTCCTTATATATCTTCAAGAGAACACAAAATCATATGATTAACATGCCTCTGGGTTAGTGTAGTGTTAATAATAACAATGTAGCATCTCCTAGTACATCTATCCCTAGAATTGTATAACACAAACTCATTTCTCCAAGTTACATATGTTAACAGCCTTTATCAGTTTTTGCTATAATAAGATTCTCCCTCAAGCAAACCTCTTGAAATCTAAAGACTCATTTAAATATGTCTACTCCATTATTAATTTAATAAAATTAGAGATTGCATTACATTGCCAGCATAAAATTTAACTACCAGGTTCAGTTCTACATTATTAAGTCAATGACACTTGAGAGACATATTAAGAAAATGAGAAATAGCAATATCCATTTTATTATGTAAATTCAGTTTGTTTATATTATCAAAAATCTCTTCTGCCTCCAAGGTTTTATTCTTGGCTAGTTATTTTCCCCTTTCTCTAATACTTCGCTGTCTCAGATCACAGAGTTTTATACAAAAATGTAGGTGTGACAAATCTTCAAATTCTCTTAGTGTTGGGAAATAACGTTTTAGTTCAGTACACAATAAAAGAAAGAGTTCTTTTATATAAAGTTGTTTACTACTGGTCATACTTGAACAGGCAAGTGTTACTCGATTGCCTGATGAGATTCCTATCAATAACTAACAATATTTATTAACATAATATTCTAATGTACCCTGCAAATTCTGTAGATTATAATTATTAGGAAGGAAAATCTGTATTACTCCTTACCCTCTGTTCTGTTATGAGTAACCTGTGGTTATTCCATCTTCATTTTAATTTTTATTATTTAATTTTTTTATATTTGATTTTAGAAAGGGGAAGGGAGGGAGGGAGAGAGAGGAGAGAGAGAGAAAAAAACATTGACCAGGGATCTGACCCATAACTTGGGTATGTGCCCTGACTGGAACTGAACCTGCCACATTTTAGTGAGCCACACTGGCCAGGGCCCATTCCTCCTTATTAGAAAAGAAATTGCTTTGGGCTCTACTATAAAATAGAATAAATATAGCAGATGTAAGATGCAATAATATCTAATAGATGTCTGACTCTATTCAGAGTTAGAAATTATTTTTAAAGCAAGGATTTTGCTTCCTTCCTTCCTTCCTTCCTTCCTTCTTTTTTACACATAAGCAACTATTTTTTGTGAGTACATACTGAAACAGGAATATTCATATTTCTGGTAAACAAAATGGCAATATGGATGCAGACTTTCACGAGTTCAAAGGCTTGATGCAGTGGACTCACTTCGGGAAATGAACCTGTATTAGCTGGATAGGGCTGCCTAAACACAATACTGAAGACTGGGTAGCTTAAATGATGAAAATGTATTTTTCTTACAATTCTGGATCTTTGATGTTGGCAGGTTTGGTGTCTTCTGTGGCCTCTCTCCTTAGATTGCTGATTATCTGTCTTCTCATTGTATCCTCACACTAGAGGCCCGATGCACAAAATTCGTGCAAGGGGCTTGGCCCTCGCAGCCCCAGCTTTGTCTGGAAGGTCGTCCAAAAAAACATCCGGAAGGTGGTTCAGCTGTCCAGTCTAATTAGCATATTACACTTTTATTGTTATAGATGGCTTTTCTTCTCTACACATTATTACTCTGTGGTCTCATTTTTGTGAGTCCAAATATCCTCTTCTTATAAAGACATCAGTCAGATTGATTTAGGGCTCACAGTAAGGATCACATTTCAATTTAAGAACCTCTTCAAAGGCCCTATCACCAAATATAGTCACATTCTGAGGCAAGTTGGTTTGGGCTCCAACATAAGAATTTTAAGGGTGAATAATACAACCCATAATAGAACTCTAACAAAATAATCAGAAAAGTTGAGTACATTTTATGTAAGTCAAATTTATTGCAGCTTTATATATTTTAAGACTGGATTTTTTTAAAAAAGGAGCTTAAGTTTCACAGCAAATTTGAAAGAAGGATCAGCAATCTCATATTCCCTGCTCCCACTAGTATATAGCCTTCACCATTGTCAGAGTGGTACGTTTATTCCAATTAATGAACCTTCATTGACACATCATAATCACCCAAAGTCCACAATTTAAAGTTTCACTTTTGATGTTGTATATTCTATGGGTTTGGAGAATGTGTAATGCCACACAGGCATTGTTATGGTATTATGCACAATATTTTCACTGCATAAAAATTCTTTGTGCTCTGCTTATTTATTCCATGCGACATTCCCCAACTGCCTTTTCCAGAATGTTCTATAATTGGAATCATACAGTATGTAGCCTTTTCAGATTGGTGTATTTCACTTAGTGATATGCATTTAAAGTTTCTCCTTGCCTTTAATGGCTTCATAGCTCTTTTTTTGTGTGTGCTGAATAATATTCCATTGGTCAGTTATAACAGCTTATTTATCCATTCATGAATTGAAGGACATATTGGTTGCTTCCAAGTTTTTGCAATTATGAATAAAGCTGCTATAAAGGCTGTATGCAGGTTTTTGTGTACACATAAAATTTCAACTCCTTCAGGTAATAACTGAGCACGATTGCTGGGCCATGTAGTAAGAGTATGGTGAGTTGGGTCAGAAACTGCTAAACTGTCTCCAAAGTGGCTGTCCCATGTGCATTCCTACCAAGGATGAATGAGTTTCTGTTCCTCTACACCCTTGCCTGCATCTCCTGTTGCCAGTGTTGGATGTTTTGGCCACGTGTAGTGGTATCTCATTGTTGTTTCAATTTACATTTCCCTGAGGACATAAGATGCAGAGCATCTTTTCCTATGCTTATATGACATCTGCATATGTTCTTTGTTGAAGTGTGGTTTTTAACTGGATTGTTTGTTTCACTATTGTTGAGTTTCAAGAGTTGTTTGTATATTTTGGGTAACAGTACTTTATCAAATGTATCCTTTGAAAATATTTTCTCCTGGCCTGTTTCTGGTCTTCCTTTTTTCCTTGACATTGTCTTTTACACAGCAGAAGTTTTTAATTTTAATGAAGTCCTGTTTATCAATAATTTCTTTTATGGATCATGTCTTTGGTATTATATCTAAAAAGTCATTGCCATACCCAAGGTAACCTATTTCTTCTATTATCTTCCAGGAGTTTTATATTCTTCATTTATATCTATTTTGAATAAATTTTTGTGAAGGGAGTAAGTTTGTGTGTAGATTCTTTTTAATTTAATTTTTTATTTTTTGCATGTGGATGTCCAATTCACCATTTGTTGAACAGACTATCCTTTCCCAATTGTCTTGACTCTGCTCCTTTGTTAAATATCATTTGACTATATTTGTGGGGGGTCTGTTTCTGGGATTTATATTTGTTCCATTGATCTCCAATGTACGGTCAATTTGCATGTTTCTCTTTTATTAGATTAGATGACACTTGAAAGACATATTAAGAAAATGAGAAATAGCAATATCCATTCTATTATGTAAATTCAGTTTGTTTATATTATCAAAACTTTCTTCTACCTCCAAGGTTTTATTCTTGGCTAGTTATTTTCCCCTTTCTCTAGTATTTTGCTGTCTCACATCACAGAGTTTTGTACAGAAATGTAGGTGTGACAATTCTTCAAATTCTCTTAGTGTTGTGAAAGAACTTTATAGTACACAATAAAGTACGGAGTTCTTTTATATAAAGTTGTTTACTACTGGTTATATTTGAACAGGCAAGTGTTACTTATTCTTATTCTTATATTTGTCTTATTCTATAGCCAATAACACACTGTCTTAATTACTATAGCTTTAGAAATAAGACTGAAATGAGATAGCATCAGTCTTCTAACTTCATTCTGATCTTTTAATATTGTGTTGACTGTATTCTTTAAGTGCCAATATTATGTTTTTAAGCTGTGGTCCTGGCATAAATATGCTTTCTTTATTTCATAACACACCTCTTTCAAGAGATAACAAATGTGAGTAAGTGTTAAAGGTCCTAGAAGAAGACCTCCAGAGAACAAGAAGGTCAATTAAAAAGTGATTCTGTCCTTACCTTCTGGCTGTGAGATGAATTATATTATAGTCTCTTGCTTTGGTTATAAGAAAATAGAACAAGCCCTAGTCTGTTTGGCTTAGTGGATAGAATGTCCGCCTACGGACCGAAGGGTCCCAGGCTCGATTCCAGTCAAGGGCATATGCTCAGGTTGCAGGCTCAATCCCCAGTATGGGGCATGTGGGACGCAGCCAATCAATGATTCCCTCTCATCATTGATGTTTCTCTCTCTCTCTCTCCCATCCTCTCTGAAATCAATAAAAATAAAAAATTAACAAAAGAAAGAAAATAGAATAAGAACAGAAATGTGAGGCAGGGGGTAGGTCAGAGCTCATTCAAATGTCTTAGTTCTTGGAAACAGTGGTAGAAAAATTACTAAGTCCTAGAGAAATGTATCCTGTGGGTCTGGGTTTAAAACAATTAAAATAAATCTTAGAAAAGGTGATTTAGGCCAGAGTCTTACAAATCTCTCTCTCTTTTTTTACATAAAGGTATCAGAACTATCTTAACTCTTTAAACCATCAAAAATATATATATTTTGCATTGAAATGGCACAATCCTTCAATTGTGGCCACTGGTATAGAAAAGGGCAGGGCTTATATCAACAAACTGCCCTTTAATTTCTAGACTCTCTTTTTTTTTATTATAGCATCTGCCTTGCTATTTGTCCTTAAGTAATGATGAAAGTAATGATTTTCTTACTAGATCAACCACACAGTGCTTTGTGAGTCAGCAATAATATAGTGGTCATAAAGTGTGAAAGCATAGATTACAGTCATCCCTTCTTATCTTTGGAGAATTGGTTCCAGGAACCCTTTCAGGTACCAAAATCCAAGAATGTTCAAGCCCCTTATACAAAATAATTTAGTATTTGCCTATAATGTACACACATCTTCCGTATACTTTAAATAATTTTTAGATTACTTACAATAGCTTATATAAATGCCACGTAAATAGATTTTATACTGTTGTTTAGGAAATAATGGTAAGAAATAAAAGTCTGTACATGTTCAGTATATATGCAACCATCATAGGTTTAACTACATAGTACCTGTCATAAAAATGTAACATTTAAATAATATTTTGATCCATGGTTGGTTGAATCCACAGATGCGGAACCCGTGGATACAGAGGACCAACTGTGTATTCTTTTATATTTTTACAGATTGGAGATTTTTCTGGACTATAGTTTGTATAGTCACCATTTTTTACCTGAGTTGATGGACACCTCTTATAAAAATAAAATGATCTTATGAACAATGGAAAGAAAAATCAATACATTGTATCAATGGGACTTAAAATCAAAGCTCTCTATTGAAAGATGTAAGATTCCAGAAATGCTTTAGAAATTTCTCTTAGTATAGTGCTTCCTGATATTGCTATTGATTTTTGGAAAAAAGAGTTTAGAAACCCAGTCCTTGGAGTATACTTCTCCAATTTTCCTAAGCTAATGAGATATTTTCTTTTTGTGGTTTTTAAACTGAAGTTTAAAATTATAGCTTGTTGACCTCCTCTCTATATTTACAGCCCTCTTGTGAAGAGGGTTTGACCCTCCTTGGCAAAAGCAAGAAAGAAATTCAAGCAGTAGTTTACAGTGTTTGCTATGCTTATTCAACAATCTGCACAGGCCTAAGACTGGGTAATTTCAGTTGTGTTTCCCTTCCATACAAGACTCATAGGAAGAATAATTGTGTTAACAAGGACCCAAGAAATGGCTTTTTTTCTTTCTTTTTTCTTTTTTTACATTGGCTATGTTCATTCTCTGGAAGAAACAATATACCTTTGTTATTCCCAAGAAGTTCTCAAGGAAACATGCTCAACAATTTTTTTATTTATAACATCTGTTCATTCACTTAAGATTTCATCTTTTGTTCCTCTCACAAATCTTTATCCAGACATTGGATAAAGGATGAAGTTGTTATTCCATCTCTAATCAGTCAATAATTACCGCCCTTTCAATTTTCTGATTGTTATCTCATTATATTATCATTAACTTGGGCAAGAGACACTTATGCCAGGAAAACCCTGCTTAAATTCAGTCTATAATGTAATTATAATGTAAGTATATATTGTAATTTGCTTTTATCAGCCAATAACCAGTGCAAAATTTTCTTCTTTATTTTGCTAACTTAAATAACTATCCAAATATTTGAAATACACTAAAATAGTCACATCCATTTGTTTTACTTACACCTTCCAAAGGCTTTTTACCAAATAGAGTTGTAATGAATAATACTGTATAGATGACTATAGATGCATTTCATAATTTTTACTAATATTTTATCATTAATAAAGTGAATTGCATTATTTATACTTCTGATGTTCCATCAGAACCATCCTTAGGTAAAATTGAGATGCAAGTTAATGTTTGACATTTGAGAACATTTGACAATTTGTTAGTTTTATAAATCTGTTCCTATTTTTTCTTTTTATTGAGTAAAATTCTAAAAATATCTGCTTTCTACAGAAATTTTACTGTTAAAAGGTACTATTAACATGTATCATTTTCTCTGAAATAATACTTTCTTATCTAGATCAATATGCATTCCTTTTCTCATCCACAGTATGTTTGCTCTGTCATTTTTATTTTCTGTAATCCAAAGTTTTAACTACTTTTCAGTTGATGTGTTTGAGTGAAGTTTAAAGGCTAAAGTGACAATGATCTGATGACTTCATTTTCAGGCGCCTGTAGACATTGTCTAGTGGAAAATGAAACAACTTTCCTAAACCACTGAATACTAGAACTTTTCTAAACCATTGCATTGGCAAATTAACAAATGGTTGTAGGTCTGGTGACAAATAATAGGGTTCACCTTCCTTATTTATTGCTTTCTTCATCTCTTTCATTTTATATTTAATTGCAACTCCATTGAATAATTTCCTTTGAAATACAATGTATTAGTTTCCATAAACCTGAATCATTAAAATTATACCATATCTTAATTAAAACAATGTGCATATGGCTGCTTCTGTAAAACATCTTCATGTAATGAAAAAAGTAGTAAGTGCTCTATTCTGTGTACACCAAACACAAGCCACCAGAGGATTACTTAGGAGTATCAATGATTGCTCAGCAAACAATAGGTATTGACAATTTAATGAAAAATCCTCACAGAGACTTATATAGAAATTATTAAACCATTTGTATGATGCATTTTGTTTGCACTGTGCTATAAATAATATAAAATATCTTTATATTTGACATTCTGATATTTTGATGAATTATGAGTTTTTCAGAAGTGACCCATTTGGAATTCATATTATTTGTTCTGGTGCATTTATAAAATTTTTATTTCAGGATACCTGGATATTCTCCAACATCCTTCCCTAAGTACACTGCTCTACTATTGTTGCATCAGCATTTTATTTACCTTCTGAAAACCTTCCCAGAGCAATACTCACAAGTTATTTCTTCTGTAACTACTATTTACATTCAATTCTCTACTTGGAAAATATTTCCTTGTATGTTTGTCTCTCCCTCAAAAATGAGATAATTTCTTACCTTCATCATGCCTTCTTCATATTTATATTGCAAGTTCCTAACATACTATATATCTTTTTCACTCAGTAAATATTTTAGAATAAACTTACCAGCAAATAAGAGTGATGTAATACTTTTCTCATTTATTTTATTGCACCACACACTTCTCTCATTGAAGGAACAACTGTCAATAATTCTTCACTTAAAATGTGCTCAAAGGCTTATATTATGGTGAAAACCTATTAATAAGAATCATTTGTAGGACCAGCATATTTAAGTGTCATTAGAATAAAGGATGATGATTACTTTAAGAATAGTTAAAATTAGAATGCTAGAAATAGTATTCTAGTGCTAAAGTCTATGAATATAGATAAAAACTATATGATTGTTAATATGGAAAATTTATCCTTCAAAATAAAATTATGCTATAGATGCATTTGATTCAGTGACTATGTAATTCTGAAACTGGTTGAGAATGGAAGTTTCTTTCAGAATATGAAATAAAATATGGAGGAATGTGTCTGGATCTTATACAACAAACCACTGGCCATCTAAAAGAAAGGCCATGGTCAAGCAATTTTCATTGCTGGCATACAATAGTTTTGTTAAGGAAGATGCAGTTGCCCATCCATGTAAGTGAAATATTTATAACACAGTAATCCATATGAAAGTTTTGTGATGCTGGGAGCAGGATACGAATATAAAAGGTAACTTCACTGCAAGTCTATTCCATGGTCTATCTCATTTGTGGAAGTATAAATTAGGAATATGTTGAGATGTATTCCCAGTCGGAACACTACAATATATCCTTATTTTTAACTTAAGATGCCAGTCCCAAGGGTTTTAGCAAAGCACAGGAAATTTCTTGTATCATTCCACTGACCTATCTTTGAGATTTGTGGATTGCATATGTCCTTTCAAAAGAATAAAGTAATAGTTCATAAAGGTAGCGATAGATTTATAGAAAAAATAATTTTGTCCAGTCTGATGTGAGAAGGACAATTGTCTCAGGTACTTTTCAAACTGGCTGTATCTGAGATATCTTTATATATAAAAGGCTAACTATCCGTCCTTCCATCCGACTGGTAGCTATTATGCGCACTGACCACCAGGGGGCAGACACTCAGCACAGGAGCTGCCATGACGTGCACTGGCCATTTAAAAATAAACGGCACCAGGGACCTGGCGCCAACAAACATGAGGAACTGTATTAAAGGGTCGCGGCATTAGGAAGGTTGAGAACCACTGCCCTAGCGACTAGCCTCCTTGGAGTTTCTTCAGCCCAGGAACACAACTTACTATATAGCCAGGTGAAAACATTTTACAGTTCAACCAAATGTTTGTGAAGCGTTTTCCTGTGCCTCATCTCATTTGATCCTCACAAAAGTCCTGGAGTAGGTAGATAGGAGACTCAGTGGAATCCTATTTTCTTTTCATTAGCCAGAAAACGGAGATTTAGAAAGCTTAGAGACTTGACCCAACTGAAAAGAAGTGAGAAATGGTGAAACTTGAAAATAACTTCAGGTTTTCTCACTGCAGAATATCATCAAACACTGCTACAGTTAAATATTTTACCCTTTTTGCTCCCTGCATAATCTACAATAATAATCTGCTTCGTGTTGATATTTGCTGCTGTATTGCTGACAATTACCTGAAAGAGAAGTTGGGGTGCTTCACAGGGCTGGCAAATGTTTAGTTAAATCAGAAAGCAGGTCTAATTAAGCAAGTTTATTCTATATCTATAAAAGGCTAAGTTGACTCGTGCATGTGCGATACATATAAAGCTCTTGCTGGCATCAATCACATGCGTGTGTTTCCATCTGTCATTGTAGATCATGAATTCAGTTGACACTTCTGTTATAGAGAAAGGGCGAATAGCAATATTAAAATATTTCTTTTAATTAATTTCCTTTCAATGTGCACAAATCCATGCACCGGGACACTAATAATCCTATAATACAAGAAAATGTCAGGGAACCTGTGTGGCAAAGATGAAAGGCTCTAACTCTACACTTGTGACTCCCTGCAAATATTCCCCACTGTTTAACCCTACCTTAGGTTGTGTGTCTGCTGTTTATTGATTAACCCATTCCTCCTCATTTAAATGTTGTTGTTGTTTTTTTGCATTGTCTGTTTCTTATCAAAGAATATGTAAAAGCAATTTGCATGTCTTTGAAAGTTATAACAAAATTAGATATATGTCCTTTTAGTATCTGCTGGGATTGTAAGCTAGGTGTTTAGTGTTGTTTTTTCTCTCTTCCCTATATTGTTGACATGTTACTATTTTATGAGCCTATGGTTTTCTTCCTCTAAGTAAAATTGTTAGTTACTGTTTTAATATGTTGTGCCAATAGCATTTTTTCATGCTGAAAGCCTTTTCTTCCCCCTAAATGTTATTTTAATGATACCAGTACTGGAACTCTCTAAGCTCCTATTATTTCCTTGCTTTCCACAAGTGAATGCAACAATAAACTGAAAAATGAAAGATCTTGTCTTGCTTTTCCATCTTAAATGAAAGAACAGGATTGCTGCCCTGGCAGAAGGTGATTTTACAGCTTAAGGCCTCTCTTTCAATATTTCTCTTGCATTCCCCAGGAGTCTAGGTGTGTGAACTTGCCCAAGTTGTCCACTTTGGGCAGTTCCTTGTTAACTATTGAGAAGCTCGATTCACCTGTAAGAAATAGCCACTGGCAGCAAATAATTCACTCTAGACTTTAGCATATACAGTTTCTGTTGGGAGACATAAATTTAGATTTTCCCCTTAATAAGCTACTAAGAGCTCTCAAGTGGGCTATTTCTTGGGGAAAGAACTGATGCTAATTCAGTTCTCTTTCTGTGTGTGTGTGTGACAGAGAGAGAGAGAGAGAGAGAGAGAGAGAGAGAGAAACCAAAAGGACATGTATTTGTTTAACTTACCTATAATTTCTCAAGAAATAAATATTTTTGTTCCTAAGCTCCCCTCACTATTAAAAATCAGAATTTTTATGGTATGTATTAGCTAATTTTAGAGTATTGAGGGAATGACAGCGTGCACGTTACTGAATGATAACAGAATTGTAAAATAGCAGTGAGGCCAATTTTTAGTATTGGAACTCACGAAAATAAAATATTTATTTTAAGATCCAATGTATCTGATGTATATATTTAGGAAATGATTTTAACTCCAACCTATGATAACATTAGAGTTAAGAAGTGAAAATAACCCTGGGTGGGCTCAGTTGGTTGGAGTATTGTCCCTTACATTAAAAGGTTGTGGGTTTGACATATACCTAGGTTGTGAGTTAGATACCCAGTTGGGGAACTTACAGGAGGTAGTCTATTAATGTTTCGCTTTCACATCAATGTTTTTTTTTCTCGCTCTCTCCCTCTCTCCCTTTCTCTCTCTAAATTTAATAAAAACATATTATAGGGTGAGTATTAAAAAAAAGTATAAGTAAATATTTTAAGAACTGATGTCCCTATGTAGGGTTAGTGATTCAATTATTAGTGAATCAATAAATATTTACTGACAAAGTGCTATGTCCTTACCCTTAAAAATAATGAGGGACTTGCTTGGCTGGTGTAGCTCAGTAGTTGAGCGTCGACCATGAACCAGGAAGTTAAGGTTCAATTCCCAGTCAGGGCATATGCCCAAGTTGCAGGCTCAATCCCCAGTTGACTGGGGCATGCATTAGGCAGCCAGTGATCAATGATTTTCATTATTGATGAAATAAATATATTTTTAAAAAGCATTAAAAAGAATGGTGAAGAACTCATAAAATGTATGAGATAAAAGTTTTGCTTTTAATGAATGTTACATAGTTGTAAACATTGGCCACATACCTAAAAGGAAAAGGTGAATAATGATAAATAAGAGCTGCCATTCTTTTTACCTATACTCAGTAGGTACATATACTATTCTTTTATAAATATTCATTCCCACAAAAAACTTAGTTGACATAATCCATATTTGCAGGCAAGATTCTTTGAGGTAGAATGCTGTTAAGTACAACAGGTCCTCAAATAATGTGATTTTATTAATGAGATGCCTTAGGAACTTAACTCTTGTTTATATCAATTAGCCTATGGTAAAATGGTTTTCATTATATTGTGTTTTGCACCAGTTCCAAAAACCAATTGACTATATTAAGTGAAGATTTAGTGTAATTTGCCCAAAGTTGCACAAACGATAGGTGTGGAGCTATTTCCAATCCCATCAATACAGCTTTGCAATCAGTGCTCTAAACCAGTGGTCACCAACCTTTAAAACCTCACGGACCACCGGTTGGTGACCGCTACTCCAAAGGTTTCCTTAAACCAGTGATCATCAACCTTTCAGACCTCACGAACTACCAGTGGTCTGCGGACCACCGTTTGGCGACCCCTGCTCTAAACTACAAGGCTATTCAGTGCCTGAAAATTTCGATACAGTAAATAATGATTCAATATGAGAAGCTAGCAGAAAATGAGAGTATCATCTTTGAAGCTAAGAAAACCTGGGTTTGAAATTAGGCTCCCCTACTTTTTATGTGTGTGTCTTATAATCTCCGCTCCTTCATTTCTGTATTACAGAATTTATAAATAGCATTTACTGAGCCCTTACTATGTTCCAGTCACTATACTAATCCTTTTATATGTATTAACTAACTTAATAGTTTTTTAAGAAATGAAATTGAATCTGTTGTTTTCTCCATTTTAGAAATGAGAGAATTGAAGCTTTGAGAATTAAAATATTTGCCTGAGGTCACATAACCAGTATATTCCAAGGCAATCTAACCTATTTCCTCCCTTAACCTATTATTGCATGGGTCATGGATTAACAAAGCAATTTGTAGATCTGATTCTTGTTGCTATTTTTACATTATATAATATACACTTTAAGATTTGTTTTGGTGTAAATGTGGGGTTTCAATGAGACTTGATTTAGCACTACATAAACATATGATGTAACTTACTTTATGCTGGACTTCCACCCAGATCCACTAAAGTTTCCTTATAACTTAATGCTAATTGAATACCACTAAACTGTTTCCACTAGGTCCCATGAATTGAAAAGACATGTTTTTATATGCACATGTGGTGCAACGGACTTAGAAATGAAAAAACAAAAGCAAGCAAACAAAAATTCAACTGAGGCCCCTTTCTTTACGTCTACCATTTTATGATCTATTTTTTCTCTTGTTTTTCATTTCTCTGATTTCCTTTTCCTATCTTTTTTTTATTTGACTACTTTTTCTTAGAATTCCATTTTATCTGTTGAATGTTTTTTAAATGTATTTCTTTGTAAATTGTCGTTATTTTAAGATTACAACATGCATATGTAACTTTCACAGTCTACCTAAAGTGAATATTTTACCACTTCAAGTAAAATGTAGAAACTTTGCAACCATGTAATTTCTTTTCTCTCTTCCCTATGTGTTACAGTTGTCATATATGTTATGTCTATGTACATCAAAATCTGTTCAGACTATGCTATAACTTTTGCTTTCAAACTTTTAAGGTGTTTTAGAGAACTTAACAGGAGAAAACTACTGTATTATATTTACCCATATATGTGCAAATTCTGTTGTTCTTTCTTCATTTTTGAACTTCTACATTTCCCTATGTTATCACTTCCACTTCTTTAGAAAATCTGATGATAAACCTACATGTACCAAAATTTTAACTGAAGACTAGATTATCAGTAATAATAGATCCATTTCCCTGCTCCTTATCTATTTCATTCTATTCCCTTCACTTAAATACGTGACAATTGTCCTGAATTTTATTATTTAAATCCCCTAGTTACTTTTATAACCTCATTATATATGATTATTTGCATTATGTTGTGTAGGTTTTTTAGTTTTATAAACAGTATCACACTTTATGTAGTCATCTGGGAATTTTGTATTCACTTAATATGATTGTTCAAGACTCATCTGTGATGCATGGACCCATAGTTCATTCATTTTCACTGCTGTATAAAATTTTAACATATTCAACCGTTTTTACTAATTGTTTTACATCAATTATTTTTTGACTGCAATATTAATACATATGTACTTTATAAAAAGAAAGAGGAAGTTAAATAACTCAGAGACCTTGAATGAGAATACTATAAATCATGTGACTTTGAGTTCTTATTACCTATTTTTAGTCTTTTACATATGTCCATACATGATTGTTAAATATTTAAAAAATATTATGCTAAGATTTATTGGATATACAAGAGGAAAATTATGCTTTGAGTCATAGAATATTTTTTCTGCTAGAAGGGATTTCAGTGTCATATATTCAATACCCTCATTTAACAGTTGAGAAAATTCATATCCAGAGAGATGAAGTTACTTGGTGGAGGTTACACAGTTTGTCAGCAAGTTTTCCAGTTGAGTAGTTTAATTTTTTAAAAGGTAATAGAGAATTATCGCAAATCTATTCCAGTGGAATACAATTCTATAAGAAACATTTATTTTGGAAAACATCCAATGGCTGTGTTTACAGAGGCTATCGATAGAAATATATGTACCCACCAGCATAAAGGAAAACTTTTCTGTAGTTGCACAACTGAAGTTTCTTCCTGACTGAAAAGCTCTCTAGAATCAGGTCTCATCCTACTCATGGGTCCTCCCTCTTTGATTAAACTTCACTCAAGTCCCTTGAGCCCTCTTCTCAACTAGGCCTTGACCTTGGCCTGCTGAGCCCAGTTTAATAGAAGAAGAATTCCACTAAATCAGTTTGTCAACAATCCTCCACCCTTGATCTCTTAAGTTTTTCTCTTGCCTTTAGCAAGAATTTTATTAAACCAGTTTGGAAAGCAACCCCCTGTTTTTGATATCTAACGGAGTCCCCTTAGTAATTTTTCACCCACCAACACCTTTACTCTGTTCCTTGACTATGAATCCCCAGTTCTCTTTGCCTGTTCGATTTGAGTTCAGTGCTATACTGAATTCTTTCTCCCCTTTTGCAGTAGCTCAAATAAAATCTATGTTATTGTTTTTAATAAGTTTCTGGTGCAAAAATTTTCTTTTATAGTATGCTTCCAAACTCATATATGATAATTTTCCTAAACAACCAACTTATACTTCTCTTCAGAGATTTGCTCTGTCATTCTCCCCAAACCTCCTGTTCATAATCTATATATATAAAAGCATAATATGCAAATCAACCGGACGGTGGAACGACTGGTCGCTATGATGCACACTGGCCACCAGGGAGCAGATACTCAATGCAGGAGCTGCCCCCAGCCCACAGGCCCCAATCAGGTGAACCTCTTGGTCCTTCTCCCCAGTTGGTAGGCTCCAATTGCCTGATGGGGAATGAGTTGCCAGGGGTGGGTGGCGCTGGGGGCGTGGAGCCGGCTGCCAGCAGCCAGGGAATATTGACCCTGATCTCAGGCCAGGCCTAGGGACCCTACCTGTGCATAAATTCCATGTGCTGGGCCTCTAGTGTAAATATAATCCCTTCTAAATCCATCCAACAGAATTTAGCAAGTTCTCCAGCTTAACAACTCTCTTCTCCCTTCAAATTGTCCATGTACCTTGCATTGTTATTCTGACTGGATCAATAAACTTAATACAGTAGACTCTTCTTGAACAATATCGAGGTTAGGGAGTTCCAACCCACCTTACAGTGAAAAATCCACATGTAACTTTTGACTCCTCAGAAACTTCTAATAGCCTACTGTTGACTGCCTAACCAATAACACATCCAATTAACACATATTTTGTATGTTATATGTATTATATACTATACTCTTGCAATAAATTAGAGAAAATAAAATGTTATTAAGATAAGAAAGAGAAAATACCTTATTGAAAAAAATCCACATATAATTGGATCCACATAGTTTAAATCCATTTTATTTAAGGGTCTGGTATAGTTCCATCCTCATATTAGCCAAACCCATGAGTACATTTGAAAACAGCCTGTAGCATCTTCCCAATTTTTAGAATTTCTCTAGGCTCCACTTTGCACTCTCAGCTTTGATTTTCTTTGATTTTAGTCTAGATTAGTCTTTCATTCAGCTTTCTATTATACAGAAAAGTCACATTAAAGGCATATTTAAAATAGTTGCACAAATGAAGCTATACAGATAGCCAAAAAGAGAAAAAGATGGAAAATGTGTTAAATAGTGTGGGTAATTCTATTCACTATTCTACATAAAGTGAGTATGCCCTGGAATGTAACTTTAATTCTTAAATCAGCATAACTTCTACGAACAAGCCAACTATTTTATGTGCTGATACTTGAAGAAAGAGTAAACTGCTGTGCTGGATTTATTGAGACATAGTATAGAGCAGCCGTGGGCAAACTACGGCCCGCGGGCCGGATCCGGCCCATTTGAAATGAATAAAACTAAAAAAAAAAAAAAAAAGACCCTACCCTTTTATGTAATGATGTTTACTTTGAATTTATATTAGTTCACACAAACACTCCATCCATGCTTTTGTTCCGGCCCTCCGGTCCAGTTTAAGAACCCATTGTGGCCCTCGAGTCAAAAAGTTTGCCCACCCCTGGTATAGAGTATGGATCTTTAGTAATTTTCTAAAGTATTTTAAAGAATAATTTTGACATATGCAAAAATTACCTTATCAAAATAAATTTAGAACTTGGGCCCACAGAAGATATAACCAAATTATCCCCTGCTCAGCCCTTCTCCTGAAGTCACATAAATTGGGAATGTGCTTTAATTCATATCTTGCCCTGGCTCTTTATCAAGTCTTTATCACGGATTGATTGTTAAAAAATAACATGTTCTCATTAATCAAAAGTTCAGGGCTGTGCTCTGAAAGCAGCCATTGATAGGCAGACTAAGACCTATGCATGGGCTCTGGGCACAGAAACCCTGGAGAGGAGATATCTTTGCTCTCCCATAAAGGACACTGAGAATGTGTCACTCACCAAGCAAACCTCTCCTCCCCCACCCCACACAAACATTATGAAAAGTAAATAGTTAACATTACATAAAAATAAAAGATTAAATGAATAAGATATCAAATAAAACATTTATTAAGGTCCATGAAAAATCAGATATTATATTAATAGGTTTATTAGCTGGTGTCCAAACAGCAAAATTATCACTATCTCATAGTAACAATAGCAGTGAAGAAAAAAGTTGCAGATTTGTAAGACATTGCCTAGACAAATCCGTTTGGCATATTTTTTTTTCATATAGTGCTCCTAAAACCCCTGGATATATACATAGGTGGGCGCTATCTTTTAATTTTCTATGAGGGAAATGAGAACCAAGATGATGAGGGTAATGCTTCAAGCCATGCTTTCTAACTTTAGACCAATGAACTTTACCAAGGAATCTCTACAAATGAGTTCAGAAGACTGTATTCAGAACTTCCTGAGGGTTGAAAAAGAAGTTGGTTGAAGATTAAATACTCCCTTTAGATAATCTTAGGTTGAGCTGACCTTCACTTTTCAATCTTCTTATCACTCAAAAACAAACACAATCCTGAGCTAAATAAACCATAGCAAAAATTTCTGCTTTAGCATCTGGATTCATGGGGACCGTAATCTGATTCTGGTGCTACCTGCTAGGGACCTGCTTCACAATGGGTTCAGGCCTGTGGGAACCCTAATCAAAGTATGCCGGTTGTTCAAGGCCAATTTGAGTGTGGGGGCCCTGTCCTGAGAATGCCAAATGTTCAGGGCCAATCTGAGCAAGGACACAGCAATTGTACTGTACACACTGTGCAGGTGTACTTTTCTATAACCCGGATATTGCTGTCACTATTTGGCAAGAAGCCTCTTTTTTCTAAGTTGGTATAAAGAGGTGTATTGACCAGCAGTGACTAAGCTGCTTTTATGTAAGGCTCGCTCCTATCTTTGTGCGGCTGGCTGCTATGGATCCTATACTTGCTACTGCATTAGCAATGGCTGCTCTGTAAGGCTACTTTGAAGAACTGCTTTGTCTGATGGCTCCCTGATAGCAATGGCTACTTGGTCTGCAATTAAGCCTCTCCTCTATGCCTATGACTTCCCATGTCTTCTCCGCCTAATACCCAGTGTCCATGAAGGTCCAGTTCCTGGCAGAGGACCTGCACTCCCACGAGGTCCCAGAGACCAAAACTGGCCTTTCAGCTTATAGATATTTACAATAATGTGGAGTAGCAGGCCACCAGATTTGATGTTTTAGAGAGTTCTTGGCATCAGCCTATATTATGCATAAACATGTCCTGCTACTTGCTACTTCTGGTAATATGGCTCTCCTGGGGACAGTCACTTTCTCTAGCCATGGTCCTGGACCTGATTTATTCCAATTCATACTTCCACTGTGGAAGCTCGTAGATGCCTCACCTGTGGCTTATGAAAACACACCTTTATTATCTACTTATCCATTACTGCTGTATAACATATAATCTGGATACAGTAATTTTTGTGTCTGCAAAAAATGTGATATGAAGCAGTTTTTTAAATAAATTGTATTTTAATTGTATTTAAATTTTATTTGAGAAATTTATGTGAATCTTATTTATTAGTGTAATGATAGGGAATTTAGTAGTAGTCTGAAAGATATTTTTCAATAGCAGATAATTATACCTGAATTTGCTTTCTGGCTTCAGGGAAAAATTGGCCATATATATATATATATATATATATATATATATATATATACACAAACTTGCTAAACATAGAAAGGACTCATGTTTAAATGGCATACTCTTGTTATTAGCCCTCCTTATTAACATAAATTTTTATTTACCTGACTGATTTAGTTGTACTTGTTTTAGTTCAATCATATTTATACACAGTTATGGAAAACCTCAGCCATTTTCACATGGATAGAGAATCAAATTATGAACTAATAGCTATTATAGTAAGAAAAACCAACCTGTTATATGTTTCTAAGGATGTGAGAGAATATGTTACTGAAAAAAATTGAGATGAGGAAATTTGCCATAAACCAAGTGAAGTAAAATGTTTTTACCTTAATCCAAAAGTATATCAACCATTGCTTCTGAAAACATGAAACCGCCTCTTTTAAAAGGCTTTTTCTCAAAATGATTTTAATGGATTTTAAACTTGTGTTATATTATGTTTTGCAAGCTCAAATGAACCATATCTTTCACAGTGAAATTTAACTGAAACTAATGACAGGTTTCTTCTTTGAGGCCTAAATTGCTCTTACCTAGATTGAATTACATACAGTACTTGTATTAAGTTATTCTTCACTTTAATTGAAATCTTATGCTTCTGGATTAGGCTCTCTCAGGGTTCTTATGAGCCATTATGGAACTTTCCTTTAGCTTCTGTATTTTAACAAAAATTCAATCAAAATATTTTCAGTTAAACTCCGTACTGTTCTCCATATCAGCTGCACCAGTTGGCATCCCCACCAGCAGTGTACTAGGGTTCCTTTTTCTCCACATCCTCGCCAGAACTCGTCATTGGTTGATTTGTTGATGGTAGTATTCTGACAGATATGAGATTGTACCTCATTGTTGGTTTAATTTGCATCTCTCTGATGCTTGGTGACTGAGCATTTTTTATAGGTCTCTTGGCCATCTGTATGTCCTCTTTGGAGAAGTGTCTATTTAGGTCCTTTGCCCATTTTTAAATTGGAATGTTTGTCTTCCTTTTGTTAAGTTGTATGAGTTCCTTATATATTTTGGAAATTAACCCCTTATTGGATGTATCATTGGCAAATATATTCTCCCACACAGTGGGCTCTCTTTTCATTTTGTTGATGGTTTCTTTTGCTGTGCAGAAGCTTTTTATTTTGATGTGGTCCTATTTGTTTATTTTCTTCTTTGTTCCCCTTGCCCTAGGAGATGTATCTGTAAACATATTGCTATGAGAGATGTCTGAAATTTTGGCGCCTATGGTTTCTGCTAGGATTTTTATGGTTTCATGACTTACATTTAAGTCTTTTATCTATTTTGAGTTTATCTTTCTCTGTAATTTGGTGGTCTAGTTTCATTTTTTTTTATGTCCCTGTCCAATTTTCCCAGCACCATTTATTGAAGAGACTGTCTTTACTCCTGTGTATGCTCTTGCCTCCTTTGTCAAATATTAATTGAGTGCAATAGCTTGCTTCTCTTTTTTGTTCCATTGATCTATATGCCTGTTCTTGTGCCAGTACCAGGCTGTTTTGATTATAGTGGCTTTGTAGTATAACTTGATATTTGGTATTGTGATCCTTCCAACTTTGTTCTTCTTTCTCAAGATGGCTGTGGTTATTTGGGGTCTTTTTTGGTTCCATATAAATTTTTGGAGTATTTGTTCTAGATCTATGAAATATGCCATTGGTATTTTACTAGGGATTGCATTGAATCTATAGATTTCTTTGGGCAGTATGGACATTTTAATGATGTTAATTCTACCAACTCATGAACACAATATATTCTTCCACGTGTTTATATCTTCCTCTATCTCTTTTTTCAGTGTCCTCTAGTTTTCTGAGTACAGGTCTTATACAAAAGCTGAAACACCAATCAGAACAAATGTATTCACCCCTATGTTCATAGCAGCACAATTTACAGTAGTTAAGACCTGGAAATAGCCCAAGTGCCCATGATGAGTGGATAAAAAAGCTGTGGCACATTTATACTATGGAATACTATGCAGCAGTAAAAAAGAAGGGTCTCTTACCCTTTGAGACAACATGCAGGGACCAGGAGAGTATTACGCTAAGCCAAATAAACCAGTCAGAGAAAGACAACTATCATATGGTCTCACTCATATGTAGAATGTAATGAACAAAATAAACTGATGAACACAATAGATCCAGAGACATAGAAACATGGAACAGACTAATGAATCTCAGAGGGCAGGTGAGGTTGCGTGGGTAGGTGGGAAGAGATTAACTAAATAATATACTAGTATAGGTATAACTCATGGACACAGACTATAGAGTGTTGAAGGCCTGGAGTGGGGGCAGGGGGTGTGGGCGGCTTATAACACATCTGTATTACTTTCAACAACAAAGATAAGTTTTATAAAAGAACATCAAGCCCAGATGGTGTGGCTCAGTAGTTAAGCCTCAACCTATGAACCAGGAGGTAATGGTTCAATTCCCAGTCTGTGTACATGCTAGGTTGCTGGTTTGATCCCCAGTAGAGGGAGTGCAAGAGGCAGCCTATCAATGATCCTCTCTCATTACTGTTGCTTCTCTCTCTCTCTCCCCGTCTCCCTTCCTTTCTGAAATCAATAAAAATTTTTTTTTGTTTTTTTTAGAAAAGAACAGCTGTAAAGGCAATTTATATAATTAAAAATATTTTCGGTTAAATTCCTTGATTTTAGTAATTAAATAAAATTATATGATTTTTTAAAGAACATTAATAAAATGTCTCATTTTTAATTTATATGTAATTATTAGGGTAAGTTTTGGTAAAATGTGCCCTAAGATATATCTTTCCGTTTTGTTAAAATATACTTTGTATAGGGCCATTATTATAATGTATATATATTTTGAAATATATTTTTGTTGATTTCAGAGAGGAAGGGAGAGGAGGAGAGAGAAAAACATCAATGATGAGAGAATCATTGATCGGCTGCCCCTACACGCCCCCGACTGGGGACCAACCCGGGCATATGCCTTGACCGGGAATCGAACTGTGACCTTCTGGTTCATTGGTCTATGCTCAATTACTGAGCCATGCCAACTGGGCAATAATGTATATATTTTTATGTTCTTACTGCTATTTTTGTTAAGCACTTCATAAATCAAATTAATTATTTAAGGAAAATTTACTTTGGAAGATAGAGCACTGTTTAATAGAAATATTATACCAGCTAGATATGTAATTGAAAATGTCTTATAGCTATATTAAAAATTAAATATATATCTATAATAGTATTTTCTTTTATACACATTAGCAATATAAAATTATCAGAGAAATATTATACATTATTTTTAGTACTAAGTCTTTAAAAGATAGTTATGTATTTTACCCTTACACTATATCTCAATTCATATTGCTTATAGTTTAAGTGCTCATAGCCATGTGTAGCTAGTGGTTACTATATTAGACGAGAAGCTATAGACTGTGAGGTAAGATAGAGTGAGTCTGTTATTATTCTAAGAACTTCTGTAATCACACCATTAGCTGAAAATGGCTTATGCTTTGTACTAACCTTCTGATCTGGTGGAAGTACTTGTGTACATACACCCACATCAGTCTTGCATATTTGGATTCAACTTCTGGCTCCCCTTTTTTTCAAATATTTTCTCTAGAACTGAATTTTGGGTTTACTTTATTTACTGACTACCAATCTCTCCTGTAAACTTTTTTATTTTCTCTGCTTTTCATTCAGGTTAAATGCTATACTAAATGATTACCATGTAGTAGTAATAGGTCAGTACTAAGTGAGCTTTTGACTGGACCCTTAATTTAATTTGACCTGTGAGTTTTGAAAAGGTCTGATGCTGATTTTTAAAGATTCCTTGTTAGTTTTAATTTTTAAAATTTATCTTTATTGTTGAAAGTAATACAGAAGCCCTTTCTTTCCCCCATTGATTCACCTCCAACCCCCAGGCCTGTGAGTTATGAGAAGGTGTGATGCTGAGTTTTAAGGACTCCTTGTTAGCTTTATTTAGAAAGGCAAATTTTAGGTAGTACATCATGGCTAATGCCTACTTATGTTTAGCAGTTCATAATATTTCTGTATATACCAGTGGTTCCTTATTAAATTTTATATTTGACCACTTAGCACTTTGATAAACAAGGTTTTCTGTACAGACAAGTCTTCTCTTATTGGCTTAATGTAAGAACATAGAGAGGACTTAAAAAAATACTAATACTAATGGAAGGCACATTTAAGTTTAAAAGCAGGTAACATAGACAATATAGGCTAGTTTAAGGTAACCATTGACCTTTTTCAAGGAAGATACTTACCTACGATATGACTACCCATCATGTCTCTCTTTTAGTTAAGAAGTTTTAAATTCAGACCATCCTATGTGGATACTTTCAGTCTCTGAGTTTGTAAGGTCTACTGCTCTGGTGTACTGGTTGTGCTTTCAGAGGTCCAGAAAAAAGGAAATTACTTTGATATTACAAAAGTATGTTATCATAGTAGATGCAAAAAAAAAAAAAAAAGAGGCAACAGACAGGTTCAGTTGGTAAAGATTAACCTTTGTTAGGGAAAAATATTGGCCAAGATATGACTATCTGCCAATACTCTTAATTAGAAAGTTTTAATTTCAGACAATCCTGTGTAGTTGTTTTAGGTCTCTGAGTTTGTAAGGTCATCATGTAGGCCTCCTCTGAGCTTGTTAGGTTGAGTATGTGACCCCTTTTCAATCCACACTAGGGTTTAACTCAGACCTATGATTCATTATGCTGACATCTAATAGTAAACTCACACATTATTCAGAAGATTGGTCTTGAGAAAGATGAGAGGAAATAAGAATGTAATAGAGAGCAGTGAGAAAAGCTAAAATTTCTTTGAGCACTTTAAGAGTTAAGGCATTTCATTTTAGTAACTTAGAGCTACTATACCAAACATAGTTTGAAAAAAAATTAACATTGCTTTAATTTATTCAAACATTCTAAAATAGGACATGGATACGTGGCATTAAATGAACATGTTTTCAAAGGTTATTCATTTTTAGCTTTCATCCTGATGTTCACTCTATGTAATCACAGAGAATTAAAAAGATTATATGTGATTTAGCTCAGAAAATATACAAAATAATAAATGAAAACTAAAATCTATTTAAAGGGCTCTAAAAATATAGAATGACATAGAGTTGGGCTCTCTGAAAACTGCAGACATTGCCCATATGTATCACTGCTTGATAATTGAGTAAAGATTTTTCATATTTAGCAAAGAAATGGGTATGATGAAAGCTGAATATCTTCCCGTATAGAAACATATGAATAAGAGAGGTCCAGACACTCAAACTATTAACATGTTCTCTTATTATAAGCATGTATACTTTATAATTTCCAGGGAGGAAAAGGATCTATAAGCTAAAGAAAAGAAAGAGAATTCGTCAGAAAAAAGGCTAGCTGTTAGAAATCAATACCTGATAAGTATGTCACAAGTTTTTATGCACCTATATGCTGAACCAGTTACAGATTTCCATGATATAAATGGGCATACTCTTCAGTTCTTAAAATAAATAAAACCTGGAAAGGATAGAATATTTTTTATAATTTCATGAAGAAAGAAAGTCTTTCAGGAAGAGGTAGTCATGTCTGTTAAAGATACTAAACTTATAGTAAAACCCTTACAACAAAGAAAACTTCAGATCCAGATTTCTTCCAGTGACTACTATCTAGAAAAAATTTGAAGAAGAAACACTCAATCTCCACAGTCTCTTCTAAAGATTACAAAGAGGAGGAAACACTCCCAATTCATTTTATGAAGACAGCATTTCCCCAATGTACTACAAAGCAATCTATGGAAATTGCCTACCAAAATCCCTCATTATCAACAATACAAAAATTGTCAACAAAATGAGCAATTTAATTCCACCAATATAGAGAAAGAAAACATGGGGTTATCCAAAGAAGAAAACACTTATTCCTCATTTGAAAATCAATCGATATCACCCAAAATTTTAGCAGACTAAAGAATTAAAAAAACATCATATTGATAGATGCAAAAGACGCATTAAACAAAATTCATCTTTCATTCAAGATAATTCTGGTCAATTTGTACATCAGGTAAAGAAACGTTGAATCACAGAGAACTTTCTTAGCCTGTTAAAAGATTTGCAAAAATCCTACAGCTAATATCATAGTCAATAGGGAAAGATGGATTGATTTCCCTTAAGATTTGGAATAGGACAAGGGTATTTCCCTTACTATTCCAGTTTAACATCTTACAGGAATTCCTAGCCAGGAGGAGTCTAGAACAAAAAAAAAAAACACAAAAAAAGGAAGGCATACTACTACTGGAAAGAAAGAAACTCTGTCTATTACCATATGACATGACTACATAGAAACTACCAAAGAATCTAGAAACATGTATTAGTTATACATTATCAAATTAAAAATTCATGTTCTGTGAAAGATGCTGTTAAGACAAAACAACCACAGATTGTGAGAAAATACTTGCAAATGACATTTCTGACAAATACATTGTATGCAAAATATGTTAAGATCTCTTAAAACTCAGCAGCCTGACAGCAACACAACCCAATTAAAAAATGGGCAAATGATTGGAAAAGACACTTCGTCACAGAGGATAAACAGATGGCACATAATTATAGAAAGATGGCCAGCATCTTCGGTAATCAGGGAAATGTGCATCAAAAACTCAGTGACACGCCACAATAAACCAATTAGAATGGCAATACACATACACAAAAATCAAACCTGGTAATCCCAAGTTTCAATGAGGATGCACACAAACCTTTGCTAGTGGAAGTGCAAAATAACAGTCACTTTGGGAAGTAGTTTAGCAGTTTCTTTTATGGTTAAGCATACATTTACCATATGGCAAAGGAATCCTCCTTCTAGAATGTGAAAATTTTGTTCACAAACATATCAGTATGCAAATGTTTACAGTAGCTTTATTCACAATCACTGATAACTGGAAATGAAATGCCATTAGTTCAGTTGTTCATCAATTTTAATCAACAAATAATTGTTGGAATTTAATAGTAGAGAAGACTGAGATGGTTTGAAGATGCATGAGACAAAAGCAGTTTTCAAGATCTCAATCAAATTGGGGATGAAGGACATGTTAAGAAAAATAGAGTTTAAAGGCAGCATACATTTAGCAAATAAATGAATAATCGAAAATAAAAAAAATGGTTTCATAGGAAAGTTCTATCTTTTCTAAAAGAAAATTTGGTTAACATGTGCTTTTAACTGATTCGTTATATTTATATTACATGTTATTTCATTCCCCTTAAAACATTTATTGAAATATATTGAATGCAAAGCTGAGTCTTTACTTTGACTTTGAGATTCAATCCTGAATTGAATTTAATCTTGACTATATATTTATGTATGTAATCTACTAGAAATGTATCTCACCTTTCTTAAACTCAACATTCATACCTTCAGAAGGCCACGAATTATTGTCAACAGTATGCTAGGTCCTTCTAGTCATTCTTCTAGGTAATGGTTATCTGAGGATGAATATTCTATGGTTGAAATTCAGTCTACATAGGACATTGTTCTTGTTAGTGAAAATAAACTGGCACCCCCCCAACACAGTTTGCGTCATCATTAATATTTGTGTAATAAAGAACTTGTGCTGCACCTTAGCCTGAAATATGTCACTCAGAGTTTCCCTCCCATTTGCAACTCTTTCTATAAATTAACACTCACAGTTGTTTGAAAAAAATATCTATGTCCTTGAATTTCTTCCAGAGTTTTCTATAGGCTTATCTTTAGCTTTTTTATTACTACATGCTATGCAGTCTATATTTTATGTTAACTAATTTCAAATTTAGTAAATTCTACCTAGTCATATTTGTGTAATGCAATAGCAGACAATGATTAAGCAACATATTTATTAGTTTACTTGCCTAAATTACAATTTGTTGGTAATTAACTTAAAATTGTCTTCCCAAATCTAAGACTAGTGGTTTCTATAACTCTAGAGGACTACAGAAGAACTAGGTCACTGTGAACTTGGGTTGTTTCTAACAATAGATTAAGAATGAACCAGAGATAAAGAGTGAGAGAAAGGAAGCAGGGCATCTCATGGAGTGAGATTGGAGTTTGTCTTACTTCAAATTAGACAATACTTATTAAGTGGTCAATAAACTCTATGTATTGATTTAGAGTTTGAGGGTCTAGGAGTGAAAATGGATCCCGTCCTTTAAAGAAACTTTTATTTCAGAAGAAAAGTAATTAAACTAGTACTAACAATAAAATAAAAACTGCGAGTGGTTTTTTAGGGTTAAGGGAATAGAAAATGTGCCCAACTTCTCCCTGAGGAGGCACTGGTGAATTTCTGAAGGAGAAAAATGAGAGGTAAAATGAATACATATATGGAGAGCAGAGTCAGAGTAGACTCATTTGGACTTAAAAATAATAACTGGGCATGTAAAACAGTTTTTTTTTCTATCATGAATTTTCTAAGAGCATGGAATCTGATTTTGTATGTTTTTCTAAGCTTTTTTTATAAGGCTTCACATAGTTATTTTTTCCTTTTTCTTCTTTAATGATTTGATCAGGTAAGAGAAGCACATTGTCCTCAAGTGTTTTCCGAGGGAGACAACCTTCATTTATATAACACACCTGCAGAATTCTTGAAAAGTTTAGCTAACCAATGCTGCTGTAAGATTATCGACTGGATTTTATCCAGACCTTTTAAATAGAACTCTCATTTTAAGCTTTATTTCATTCATTTTTAGTGCTTTCTGTAGTGTTTACAACAAGGGGCCTTTGATGTACCTCTGTTGTAGGCATATGTGAAAGTTCCGAAACAAGGATCAGTGAAGAGCATTATTTAATTGTGTTCTCTTGTGTGTTAAGCACAAGCCTTAGGAATGAGGCAGAAGCAGGGAAATCACTCAGTGAAAAGGAATAACCTTTACATTAACAAGAGCAATAATTTTTTTTTAAATTTCTGCCACCAAGAATGATAAACTCTAATGGTGTTTTCAAATGTTAAATAAAAATCTGTGCCAAGACCATTGTTCCAGAGCTAAAGTAAAATATTACTGTGGAAATCTAAGATGATTAAAATAATGCGACTATTCACACAACCAAATATGCTTTGGGCCATTTGGCTGAATAGTTGCATTCTTTTAATATCGGTTGTATTGTTTTAAGAATTTAATAACCATTGCATTATTTTAAGATACACAAACTTAATGTTTTATTGAGTGTGGCATTTTCTATATCATCACATAATAATTACCTTTTGGTTTAATATTAATCATTTACACATTGAATAGTGGGTATAAAATTTGCATTTATTTAATTTTCATCAATATAGACATCTGAGAGACATCTTTGATCTTTATCTCTTCCTCAACTTTTGGCATCCCAATAATCACCAAGTCTTGCTACTTCTGCCTCCTAAATATTACTCAGGTTTCTCTCTATTGCCACTCCCACCACTAATGTCTGGGCCTTAATTATCTCTCACCTGAAACACTAGATATTCATTATGTAGGATAGTCTTTAAGTTGGTGGCTAGCAAAGCACTATGACATATGTAATCTCACTTGCCAGACGTGCCAAAGGCTTACTTCAGTTCTGTTTACTTTATAAAAGGGATGTTTTTGTATTACTGTCCTAGGGCTTCTGTAACAAATTATGATACAACTAGAGGCCCAGAGCACAGATTCATGCACTGGTTGGGGGCGTGGCCTGCAGGGATCGGCCCGCTGTAGGAGCGCCGCTCATCCTGGTCAGCCAAGCAGCGCTCTCACTGGGGGAGTGCACTGACCACCAGTGGGCAGCTCCTGCGTTGAGCATCTGCTCCCTGATGGTCAGTGAGTGTCATAGCGACTGGTTGACTGGTAGTTCTGATCATTCTGTTGTTCAGTCGCTGGGCTTTTATATATATAGACTGGTCACTTAAAATAACAGAAATGTGTTCTCTCATGGTTCTGGAGATCAGAAGTGCGAAGTCATGGTGTTGGCAGAGCCCCTCTTTCTTGTTGTCTCTTCTAGCCCCTGACTAACCCAGGTGTCCCTTGGCTTGTGGCAGCATCACACCAATCTCTGCCTCTGTCTTCTCATAGCCTTCTGCTCTGTGTGATTTCTCCCATTCTCTTTTCTATAAGAAAACGAGTCATTGATTTTTATGATGCATTCCAATCTAGGATGCTCTCATCTGGAGATCTTTACATCTGAAAAAAAAACTTTTTTAAACAAGGTCACAGAAAGTTTCCAAGGGACAGTAACATTTTCATAGGTCTAACAGCTATTTACGTGCTGGTGACTTTCATCTTTGTAGTAGAGTTTAATATTCTAACATTAGAATGACAGAAATAACTTCTTAATGCTTGGGTTTAAACACTACTCAGACTTAACTCTTGTTCAGTCTTGGGTTTAAATCTCTTGGTACCATGAAGTACTCACAGCTAAGTGTTGAGAGAAACAATCAAATAAATAATGACAAAGAATAACAAAGAAAGTACATTACTATTGCTCTCATAGAAAAAAATGCGGGCTTGGGCAGATCTTTATAAATTTGGGGCACATTACAGGATGAAGAAAGTATGGAGGGTGGATAGTTGGGTAAGAAGATACACAGAGAGGTGAGAGGATGGATGAATTAAATGGAATATATTCTTTCATTTGTTCTCTGACTTTGGCTCTTCACTACTAAATGCCACATAAGTATATTGAAAAATAAATTTAGGCCCTGGCAATGTGGCTCAGTTGGTTGAGTGTTGTACCTTGCACTGAAAGGTTGCGGGTTTGATTCCCAGTGAGAGCACATGACCAGGTGTGGGTTCAATCCCTGGTCAGGGTGTGTGCTTGCCGGAAGCTGGTCCATCCTTGCTGCTTGACACAGTCGCTGCAGGAAAGAAACATCTGCACAGCATATGTTTCAATGGACCTGGCGTATATAGCATACTGTTCTTAATATGTTTGCTCCCTTTAGCTCCATGTGTTTTAACCAAGGTCACCTCTCTGAGAAAGGTTGTTTCCCCAGGTGGGGATCTTTCCCTGAGGTTAGGGAGGGGATACAACCCCTTAATTAAGTGCCAGGCAGGTAGTTAAGCTACATAATCCTTACTCCCTGGAATGGAGATAAGAAACGCCCTAACCTTTGTAATAGAAATTGACAGGATTAAAATCGGCTGGTATAAATACAGATGTAACAAGACAATAAACATGAGATCCTCATCAGATCCTCATCAGTTCCTAACCAGAACTCCGACCAGAACTTTGGCTGGAGATCCTGGCTAGAGGTCCTGACTAGGCTGCTGATCAACTGAAGGCTGTGTTCGTGTCATTCCTTCTTTGCCGACTCCGTCCACACCTTTGGGGACCCCTGGACCCGCTGGGATTGGACCCCAGCATGTGCTGGAGGCAACCAATTGATGTTTCTCTCTCATATCAATGTTTCTCTCTCCCCCTCTTTCTAAAAATCAATTAAAATATTAAAAAATTAATTTTGTGGAGGCACATATCCATTTAGTCATAGATAACCACTACAGATTAATCCCAACCATCAGAGGTTGTCTGTAGATTTTCCTGCTAAAAGTATGATGCCACACCTAGATTAATATCACTTTACCATTTTTCTTTCTCTTTTTCTGTCCCCAAGTAGCTTCTTAAGGATTTTTTTCTCTCTACTATATATTTACTAGAGGCCCAGTGCACGAAATTTGTGCACAGCTAGGGTCCCTAGGCCTGGCCAGCGATCAAGGCTGATCTGTGGGGTGACTGGCAGGGTGATTGGGGGTCCTCCGCTGGCACCCACCTTGGCTGGCCTGGGGCTTGCTGGCTGTGGGAAGCTCCTGCATTGAGTGTCTGCCCTCTGGGGGTCAGTGCATGTCATAGCAACCAGTCATTCTGCTGTTTGGTCGATTTGCATATTAGAATTTTATTATATAGGATATCCGTTACTGTTTACATTTACTTAGTTCATTATAACTTATTGCTTACAAAAGAATTACTTGGAAAATTCACTAAATCTCTCTTGGTTTCTAAATATTATAGGTTAGGAGTTTCTTTTTCCATAAAATATATTACATAATACTAATTTTGTATAAAATCTATACTATAAAAATCACATTCTTTAAGACAGTAACAAAAACACATAGATTATTTAAATATTGACAAATAGCTTACCATATGGAGAATGAATCTGTATCTATACTCTACTGGTCATTCAGATAATCAACATTTTAATTTACTTTGTCTTGTGTAGAAGTGGTATATAGATTAATAACTGAGAAAGCAATAAAATATATACATTATTCTCAAATGGTAGAAAAGTATTAAAATGAGAGCATTTTTTCTCATAATTTTATATGTTTCTTAGTTATAAACATTCAGGCAGTCCTTTATAGAATCAAGGCTATAACTGAGCTTAGGGATTGTGTTTGCCCATTACAGAGAGCTAATATTCTAAAAAGTATAGGTTCCATTTTCGTTGTGTATTAGCGAAATTTTTAAAAATAATTTGAATTAAACATTTTTAGTGGCAATGTATAGGAAAATACATTTCTATTTTAAAATTGGAAATATTCAATAACATTAACTGACTGCAAGAGAGTGTAGACCAAAGAGGTTGGGGGGAAAGGTAGGAAGTGGCAAATCAAAGCCATGCTTTAATACTGATGCATAGAGTTTATGTATTTTTTATAATAAATGTGGAGGTACTAGTACATTCAAGTACATTTTTAGTCAAATTGGAACAAGCTAACTTATTTTAGTTTCGTCACTGAAGATTACTACATGTATACTATATTATTTCCCAGAGTCATTATAATCTGATTGTAGCCTTATTTTTAATCCTAGTATCTTTGTGATGCAATTTAATAGGAAATTTAAAATTTAAACATTTAGAAAAAAATAACATCATGGTATATATCAGGATCACAGGACATAAGTATCTGGTTAATGATGATCAAGTAATGGATTCTTACTTTGAAGCTATGCTCTCAAAATAATTTGCAGGAAGTAATGTTAGTACAAAGAATTTTACTCAATTGTAGGGTCAGTTAGCAGCATGAGTGTTATATATCTTATTAGAAGGTGTAAGATAATCGACTCCAATGAGCCCTTTTGCTTAAGATTTTAATGTTTTTAGTAGATTTTAATGGTTTGTCAAAGTGTATGATTTCCACATTTTAATTTTGCATTTTCTAAAGAAAATACTCTGTGGGGAAAGGCTAATTTATTCTTATTGATTTAAAATTAGTTGTTTTCTGTGAAGAACTCTATTAGGAATGGAACATGGGATTACAGTGTATCAAAAAGAACAAAATTCAGATTTATGTTGATGACATTTTAATATATCTATATTATAGTTATTTTTATATTAAAGTTAATGTTTAAGTATCACTAACTTGTATCCCCTAAAATAGATTATTAAATAATGGACCATGATCCATTCAGTAATTAACATGATTTAGCTAACTCCATGTCCCCTTTCCTGCTATCTCTCACCTATGTTGTTCTTCAAAGTGCACATACGGGGTATAGCCTGCCCCCCAGACAAGTGTCCAGAACTTACCAGAACTGCATGGATAATTTAGAAATAGATTTAAGGACTTTTCTTTCCATATTCTGATAGAACAAGCACGTATGTTAATCTTTATCCTGTGGGTATTTTATTTACTTAGAACTCAAAAGTGGAAAGAAAAAGCAAGTAGTTTATTTGTCTCTATTTCTCACAGAAATGCAAGTGAATATGAAAAAATGAGTGCTTGCAATAAACGCTCAAAATAGGAAGGTAAACCACCATTCAGAAAATGAGTCCCTTGGAATATAATATGTTTGTAGGAAATAATTTCTGGTATAGAGCAAGACTAAATGTTGCTCTATGAATAATCATATTGCATTACACATATAAATTATTCAACTATGAAGGAGCAAAAATTAAAATTATGTGCAGGCTTTGAGGTCAATATACTCTTTTGCTTTGAGACCTACTTCACTTTATAATGATTTTATTTTATTGACAGATGCTATCCAGATATAATTTTGAAGTAATTTTATCAGATGATATATTTTCAGGTTATTATTACCATCTGTGGTGACCCAAATCTAGACCCCATTATATTGTACATAATGTTGATAATTTCTGTTAGATGGTTGTATAATGGCAGTTTGTTAGTTTGCATTATAAATTGTGTCCACTTGATCTAATAATTTATAAAGCCTCAGTAGAAATAATACTATAGACTGTGTTTTGTGAATTGAAAAATAATAATATGCTTAGGAGTACCTAGTTCCTTCGAATCAAGAGGCAACACCAGGTTGTACTTTTTGTTTTGAAGTTTAAGAATAGGTGAGTATCCATTAGAGAAATTATCATAAAATCTAAAAGGAACCTCAGATAAACAAATTAGTGAAAGGATACTAAGGCCAATGATGAGTGTAGTATTTAAAATAATATTATTTAAAAGGGTGAAATTTTGTTATCCTAGCCAAATCTTTGTAAACTTATACTCTATAGATCTCTGATATTATTGTCAACAGTCATAGCAAAGGCCAGAAAGGATTTCTACATTTGGGGATAAATCTCAGATTTTAGACTCTAGACCAGGGGTGGGCAAACTTTTTGACTCGAGGGCCACAATGGGTTCTTAAACTGGACCGGAGGGCCGGAACAAAAGCATGGATGGAGTGTTTGTGTGAACTAATATAAATTCAAAGTAAACATCATTACATAAAAGGGTATGGTCTTTTTTTTTTTTTTTAGTTTTATTCATTTCAAACAGGCCAGATCTGGCCCGCGGGCCGTAGTTTGCCCACGGCTGCTCTAGACACTAATTTTAACCTATTAGGACAAAATACCAGTTTGTTCCAAAATGTTAGGGTTTCATATAATATGCAATATCGAAAATGTATAAATAGAGGCACATTTAATCCAGAAGTACATGGCATTTAGTAGTGGAAATACATTTACTCTAGAATTACAAATTTTATACTCAGACACCAAGCAAACATATCAGTAGCTGTGATGTACATGTCACCTTCCTAGTTGGTCGGGAGAGATTAAAGTAAAGGAAAATAATCCCAGAGCCTATAAAGTTCAAGATAGTCTAGTTTGGAGACTAAAGACAAAATATATGAAAAGCTAAATATAAATAAATGATCATCACAAGGTATTACACAAAATAATTGCCTTGACATCATAAAAGAACAGCTCAGACCTCACATACAAGTTAAAGTATTACACAAAAGGAAAAATGTTTTTGGAATCAGCATTACAAGAAAAAAATGGGTAGTTAGATAACTTCATCAGATATCCAACATCTTGTGTCTACAGTACTCCTACTGGCAGCTGCCACTTACAAGCTTAGCTGTAATCTCTCTGTTTTTATTTTTTTAGACTACCCTCAAACTTTAAAAGAAAGACAGCCTTAAATAGTATTTCACCTTTCTGCATTAGAGGACATTCATCTTCTTTAATAAAGCATTGTTCTATTCAAAGTCATATTTCCACAACTAAACCTGGTATTCATGCAAATGAAATAATTTTATTTAAATTGTCATCTAGAAAATAATGTTTTAATGAATATTATTAATACATGCCCTTGCCTGTCCTGTCCACCACAAATGATATCTGTGAGAGAAAGAAAAAGATATTGGAAATTCAGAGACACAGGGTTCAACTTTCTCCTGAAACCTGGTTTACAGCTGGGAATTTTAAATGCCAGATAAGAACACCACAGAGAATGAAGATAACACACATACCACACAAGAGATAAAATATCTAAAAAGAAGTATGAGGTTGGTGTGTCAAATGACAGAATACAAAAAAAAAAAAAAAAGTCTTCTCTTTCTATTTGGCCTAGGGAAAACTTCCAGCTTCCGTCTCCCAAGAAATAGAAAAGCAATTCAACAAGGAATGCTGAGAACTATATCCTGAGGTGTAGAGGTGCTGTGTGTAATAGTGAGGAATTTTTTAAAAAAACCAGAATATTGACTGTTTTCCGCCTATGAGATTTCTAGGTTCCCAAGATACTGCCTAGTCCTGGTGCACTCAAATTTCTACTTTCCTGAAAAGATACCTTGCTATGAAGTTCTAATTTCATAAGACCGTTGCCAAAGCTGTTTCTCTGGACTTCATGTGCTTGAGAGCCTGCCAACCTTTGGCAGATATTCCTGGTGATGACAATATCGTGGTGTAGATTCCTAGTAGCCCAGTCTTAAATCTCCATTTAAATCCCAGCCCCTTGTAAGCTACTGCACATCCCCAGAGGTTCATTCCCAAAGATAGTAGCTGCACACGGGCCTGAGAAGAAATTAACATAGGCTACTTCAATCCAGAAAAACAAGCTATATGCCCTAAAAGGCAAGGCAGCAGAGCTCTCAGGATAACAGAACTGTTTCCAAAGACAGATACAGCTGTTACACCTCACTCTAGGCTCCAGTAAGTCTTTCTGACTTACACCTTCTATCAGTCAGTGATATTTCTTTGTATTTTTAGCAAATTGTGTAAAAAATGAAATATCAAGCCTCTAAATCAGTGGTTCTCAACCTGTGGGTCGCCACCATCGGAAAATACATATAGCATATCAGATATTTGCATTACAATTCATAACAGTGGCAAAATTACAGTTATGAAGTAGCAACGAAAATAATTTTATGGTTGGGGGTCACCACAACATGAGGAACTGTATTAAAGGGCTGCAGCATTAGGAAGGTTGAGAACCACTGCTCTAAATATTAGGCACATCCAAATAAGGGGCCTGCTGTTAAAACCGGATTTTTTCAATGATTATTATAGAGCATGCCATTTTAATAAGAGGCTGTCGTTTTGGCTTTAGAGTTTAACCTCTTGTATCAACCTGAACTCACAGCTCTGAACTTTTTTTTTATTCATACCTTTAGAAATAGATTTAGAAACATTTTCTACCCTCTGGGAAAATAATGTTCTAATTTAGACTTTAATAGACTCCAGATGGACAAGGAATATCCAACTTCTAATATTTCTGCCCCACTGAATGATTAAAATTAAATATTTCCCCTTAAATATTTCTCTTTGTGTAGTATGTGTTGTTTTGAAAAAAGACAAGGGCTGTTGTGATAAAATAGGCATCAAGCCAATGTGGTTTCCTTTTAAGTAGGAAGCATTTTGGAACAAATGGTAATATATTAACTAATGAAATCAGATTTTATCTTTCCTTAATTTTCTCCACCCTGGTTAATTATCATTCATAATATAATTAATTTTCTTTAGCCAGTTTTACCTATTGGGATTTTAAAAAACTTGATTTTAAGAAGAAAAGCAAATATTGCCCATTTTAAGCTCTTAATATGATGTTTCCCCCAAAACAATGACATTGCAACCCAGTATTACTATCTCTTTTGGAAAGAATGTTGTCAGTGATTCAAAATGAATATAAATAAGTACTTCAAGTTGAAAGTTCAGGTGACTTTTGTGGATTGACAAATTCACCAAATTCTGTAGTATCCTTATTTTACTATGTGTAAACTTTCAAAGCTTATCTTTCTTACAGTAGGTAAAAATCTTCTAAAAATATAATAGTTATTATTTTTCTTTGAGCATCCCTCATTTCAAAACAATTTGTCCTTTTATGTGAAGCCTGCCTTATTTGTTTATAAATATAAATGAAAGGCAAAGACCTTCTTCATTTAGTCCATTCTTTATTTTCATGATGGTTCACTCTATTATGCTGTTACTGTTTTTCAGGTCTCTTGTTTGATTTGTCATATGAAAGGCTTGCTGCTTTCTGAAGTTTACTTTAGTTAGATATCTTTGTGTTTGTAGATCTCTGATGAGATTTTTAAAACTATAATTTTGTATCTTATTTAGCTTTATATATATATATATATGACCCTAATATGCAAATAGACCAAACAGCAGAACAAGCAAACAACCAGTGGCTATGAAGTGTGCTGACCACCAGGGGGCATGCGCGAAACATGGAGGGCATCAGCTGCAGTGGGATGGTGGAGCAGGTGAACGGGGGTGCCAAACCAGGTGGGGCGCTGGTCTCTGTCATCCGGGTGAACCTCTGATGGTTAATTGAAAAGTCTTTGCTCCTGCGCACTGCAGTCCTACCCAGCGCTCGCACCCGCTGCCGGCACTTGGCACTGGTCCCGATCACTAAGTGCCATCAGCAGGTACGAAGGGTGACTTCTGGCCCCTATTGCCCCTGAGGGCTTCTCCACGTCCCCCTACTCCTGAGGGGTGATTGGGGCAGCAGTTGCCACTTGCACCTGCTGGAAGCCACTTGCATCCATGTCATCAGTGGGTGCGAGTGGGGCCAGCGGGAGCAGGGGAGCTAGAAGACAGGGGACCAGGTGCCGTGGTGGGAGGGGCCAGGCGGGGGCATGGAGAATGGGCCGAGACCTGCCCCTGTGCCCACCACAGCCTCGTGGCCCACAGTTCCTTTCAAGGTGCACGAATTTGTGCACTGGGCCCCTAGTTATTAATATGAGTACAATGATCTCTTTGAATCCTATGTCTGAAGTTAAAGCTTGCTCTACATGTATATTATGGCTATGCATTCCAGGGTATCAGGTTCATTTGAATGAATTAATGAACACATGCATGAATGAGTGAAAGATACATTACCTTACTCAACACTTACGCTATCCAAAATACCTAACAGTTATAAAGTCATTTTCAGTTTTAAAAGCACATTTACACATTTTACTATACTTAAGTAATAATAATAAAACTAATGTTTATTGAATCTCAACTATGTGTTAGACACCAGACAAAGCACTTTACATAGATTATCTCATTGGGTCCTCACAATCTATGTGTATTCTTAACTCTCATTTTACAGAGTAGTAAAATGAAGAACATGGACGTTAAACCAAGGTAGGAGATATAGGATTTGAAATAAGGATTTTTTTATTTATTTAAAAATCCCAAATTATTAAGTGCTAAAATATCATGCTTCTCTTATCTGTACATTCTTCTCAGAAGAAAATTATTTTGCACTACAAATAAATCTCTTCCAACTTGAATATATACAGCTTATAGAAGACAGCTTGTTTCTGTTGCATAGACTATGGTAGACTGTGCATATGGTAGACACTCAGTAATGGTTGCTAAGTGAATTAATTGTGTACAAATGCCTTAGCATGATACTTTGTACATAACTAATGTTAAGTAGTAGCCACTAATCTTTTTCTTATAATATCCAAATATTAATTTTGGTATTAAACTATCATGAATCAATTCAAAAGTAGATCATGTTATAGAATGAAGGGGTTTATGGATTAAGAAATTTAATTCACTGTGCACAAATAAGTCTGTGGTTGGAGGGAGGGGTTGCTGAAATAGTTAACTTTGGTAGTTTCAACTAATTAATTTGTGGGGGGAAAAGTAAAAATCCAATGGTAAACTTTAAGTGGCATAGTATTATTTGTTTCCTATCACAGAACCTAGGACTGTGTCTGAAATACAGAAGACAGTTAATGAATATTATTTACTGTGCAAGGAATTGTTGATATGTGTATGTAGCTGGTGCACACACGCTTGCAATAAGTAACTAAAAAGGATCAAGAGGCAATTTAAGCAAAAGTTACCATGAATGCTACATGCCCTTATCTGCAGGCATTTTCCAAAAAAAAGAGAGAATCTCTTTAAATCATTAAAAGCATCTTTCATGGGCATCGCCTAGTCCCTTTCCAACCTACTCCTAATACCACCCCATCTGTATTTAAATTCATAACATCATCCAAATGGATGTGAGAAGGCAGACTAATTTTAGTCATTTTATTATAATTTTTAAAAATCTAAAGCAAAAAAGACACCAATAACAAATAATCATAACATCCAGAAAATCACCATGTGCCTTGTATATGATTCTCCTTTATTTTGGATATTTAACCTGGAGAATAAAATTGATGTGTAAACTTCTGCTAATTGATACGCCAGAGATTTGCAGATCTCAGACAGTGTCGTTAATAATATCCTGCTGGCACAGCATGGCAGGATCATTAGTAGCAAAGCACTTCACACTGTGGAGCTCTGACAGCATCGGTCAGGTTGTGCCAGCATTTCCATTCAGAATCCTGTGTCTCTTGCTGTGTGTGTAGATCAGGACAGAATGCAAGATGAAGGTGTCAATGTTCAAGTTGATACAACTGGGTAATATGTTAACTGATGGCATTTTCGCTGCCCACACTGAAATAGCTCCAGGTGTAGAGAGAGTCCAGATAATACCAAAAGCAGTTAAGATAACAGACAATTGTTTTGTTTCCCTTTTTCCCCCCACCTGGATCAAGTTAGGTAGGATAGACATGCTAAAAATAACTACAGTAGCAGTCTACCTTGCTGTTTTGTGAAAGCTTCTCTAGGAAGAGTTTGACATGGTTGACTTCTGCATCTTAAGAACAGAGTTATCCAATTGCAGCACGAATAAGTAGGACCAATGAACACATTTTAGAGATATCGACCACTCATTAAAGGTCTTTCTTGACTGGTAGCTTGAGAAATATTTTTAAAAATTCAATTTGGTGTTTATATGAAATATTCAAATAAAACTGTATCTCAGCTTCTCAATCTTCTAGTTCTTAATATGAAATTTACAAGTCTTGGCCATTCTGGTTCATATTTATTTGATTTTCATGAAGTTGTGCAAATTTGAGGGTGGGGGAAATTCTCACTTTAGTTGAATATACCAATGTGGAATGTGCTGGCTGATGTGAGCCATATTTTTGCTCTGATAACAGTTTTTTGTACCTCAGTTGTTTTATCGATATTAAGTACATGCATAAAGAGCTATATATGAAAATTTTTGCTATCCCACAAAGGGAGGGAGACATTTAATAATTCTTGTCAACATTTGTGCACTCAGCATAGGAGCACCTATATATAGAAAGCAAATCTTCATGTACATAAAGGCAGATTGACAATACAATCAGAGTAGGGGATTTTAATATCCCATTGACATCAGTGGATAGATCTTCCAGGCCAAAAAAAAAAAAAATCAATAAGAAAACAGTGATCTTAAATAACACACTAGATCAAATGGATTTAATTGACATTTTCAGAGCATTTAACCCCAAAGAAGCAGAATATAAATTCCTTTTAAGTGCACATGAACATTTTCTAGGATAGACCACATGTTAGAACACAAGTCTCAATAAATTTAAGAAGATTGAAATTATATCAAGCATTTTCTCTGACCATAATTGTATTAAACTAGAAATCAATCACAAGAAAAAAAAAAAACCCTATAAAACACATAAAGCCATGGAGGCTAAATCACATTACTAAACAATGAATGAGTTAACAATGATATCAAGTAAGAAATCAAAAGACACCTTTAAGCAAATGGAAATCAGAACACAACAACCCAAAATCTGTGGGACACAGTGGAAACAGTCCTACATGGGAAATTCATAACATTATAGGCCTACCTCAAGAAATAAAAAAAATCTCAAATAAACAATCTAACTTTAAAATTAAAGGAACTTATAAAAAGAATAAACAAAGCTGAAAGTGAGTAGATGAAATAATAAAGATCAGAGCAGAAATAAATGAAATGAAGTCTAAAGAAACAATACAAAAGATCATTGAAACCAAGAACTGATTTTTTTAAAAAGACAAACAAGACTGACAAACATTTCATCAGACTCTTGAAGAAAAAAAGAGAGGATCCATATAAAATAAGAAATGAAAAAGGAGAAGTAACAACTGACTCCACTGAAATACAAAAGGATTGTAAGAAAATATTGTGAACACCTTTATGGTAACACCTTGGACAATTGGACTAAACAGATGAATTCCTAGAAACATACAATCTTCCAAAACTGAATCAAGAAGAAACAGAAAATCTGAATAGACAGATTACAACTAATTAAATTGAAGCAGTAATAAAAAAAGTCCCAACAAACAAAAGTCCTGGACCAAGTGGTGAATTTTACCAAGCATTCAAAGAAGATTTAACATCTGTCCTTCTCAAACTATTCCAAAATATTAAAGAGGAGAGAAGACTCTCAAGCTCATTTTATGAGGCCAGCATTATCCTAATTCCTAAACCAGATAAAGACACTACAAAGAAAGAAAATTATAGGCCATACATGCTAAACATAGATGCTAAAATCCTCAACAAAATATTATCAAACTGGATCAAACAATACGTTAAAAGTATCATACACTATGATCAAGTGGGATTTATTTAGGGCATACAAAGATGGTATCATATACACAAAACAATAAATGTGAGATATACTACATAAACAAAATGAAGGATAAGAGTCACATGATCATATCAATAGATTATGAAAACCTGTCATTCTTTGCAGATTATATGATACTATATATAGAGAACACTGAAGACCCCACCAAAAAACTACTAGAACTGATAAATGAATTCAGTAAAGTAGCAGGATACAAAATAAATGTCCAGAAACCAGTTGTATTTTATACATCAGTAATGAGCTATCAGAAAGGGAAACCAAAAAATACAATTCGTTTACAATTGCATCAAAAATACTTAGGAATAATTTTAAATAAGGATGTAAAAACCTGTATTTGGAAAATTTTAAAGAACTTGAAAAAGATACAAATAAGTGGAAGCATATACCATGTTAATGGATAGCAAGCATTAACATCATTAAAACATCCATAGTACACAAAGCAATCTGTAGATTAAACGCAATTCCTATCAAGATTCTAATGGCCTATTTCACAGAACTAGGACAAATATTCCAGAAATTTATATGGAACCACACAAAAAACCTGAATAGCCACAGCAATCTTGAGAAAGAAGAACAAAGTTGGAGGAATCATACTACCTGATACTAAATTATACTACAAGGCCATGGTGATCAAACAGTATGGTACTGGCATAAAATCAGCCATATAGATCAATGGATCAGAATAGAGAGCCCAGGAATAAATCTATGCCTTTATGGTCAGTTAATATTTGACAAAGGAGGCAAGAATATACAGTCAGATAAAGATAGTCTATTCAATAAGTGGTCCTGGGAAAATTGGACAGAAAAGTGAAAAAATGAAATTATACCATATTCATACACCATGCACAAGAATAAACTCAAAATGGATTAAAGACTTAAATTTAGGACTTGAAACCTTAAAAATTCTAGAAGAAAATATAGGCAGTAAAATCTCGGACATTTCTCATAGCAATATTTTTATTTTATATCTCCTTGGGAAAGGGATACAAATGAAAAATAAACAAATAGGACTATATCAAACTAAAAAGTTTGTGTTTGTTTTTTTTAATCCTCACCTAGGTATGTGCCCTAATGGGGAATGGAACCTGCAATCTACTGTTGTATGGGATGATGCTCCAACCAACTGAACTACTGGCCAGGACAAACTAACAAATTTTTGCAAAGGAAACCATCAGCAAAATGAAAAGACAGCCTATTGAATGGAAGAACATATTTGCCAATGATATACCTGATAAGAGATTAATATCCAAAATTTATAAAGAACTTAAAAACTCAACACCAAGAAACAAAAAAATCCAATTAAAATGTGCAAAGCCCTAGCCAGTTTGCTCAGTGGATAGAGCATCAGCCTGCAAACCAAAGGGACCAGGTTCTATTCTGGTCAAGGGCATGTACCTAGGTTGCAGGCTTCTCCCTGGCCTGGGGCCTGGTCAGGGTACATGCAGGAGGCAATCAATTGATGTGTTTTTTCACGTCAATCTCTCTCTCTGTCTTTCCTGCTCTCTTTCATTCTCTCTAAAAATCAATGAACAATATCCTTGGGTGAGGATTTAAAAAAAATGTGCAAAGTACCTGAATAGACACTTCTCCAAAGAGGACATATAAATGGCCAGTAGACATGAAAAGATGCTAAATGTCACTAATCATCAGAGAAATGCACATTAAAACCACAATGAGATTTCACCTCACACCTGCCAGAATGTGTATCATGAATAAATCAGCAAACAAGTGTTGGCAAGGATGTGGAGAAATAGGAACACTCACGCACTATTGGTGGGAATGCAGATTGGTGCAACCACTGTGGAAAACAGTATGATGTTTCCTCAAAAATTAAAAATGGAACTGCCTTATGATCCAGCAATTCCACTTCTGGGAACATATCTGAAGAAACCTGAAGAATTAGTTCAACAGGACATATGCACCCTGTGTTCACTGCAGCATTATTTACAATAGCCAAGATTTGGAAGCAACCTAAGTGTCCATCAGTAGATGAATGAATAAAAAAGCTGTGGTACATTTACACAATGGAATTCTAGTTGGCTATACAATCTTACCTTTTCCAATAGCATGGATGGACCTGGAGATCATTATGCTAAGTGGAATAAGGCAGTCAGGTAAAGACAAATACAGCTGTTTGAGTGCAGGAGGCTTGGAGAGCTGGGTGAAAAATGTGAAGGGATTAAGCAAAAGACAAAAACAAAAACGAAAAAAACCCTCATAGATAGAGAAATGGAGGTGATTACTAGAAGGAAAGGGAGTAGGGGGATGTAGAAGAGGTTAAAGGGGTGATAAATGTTAATGGAAGGAGACTTGACTTTGGGTGGTGAATACACAATACAGTGTACAAATGATGTGTTATAGAATTGTACAGCAGAAACCTTCATAATATTATTAATCAGTAAATTAAATATAAACTTAAAAGTAAAATATTTAAATATTCATATCTGGATTTTATTGTTATTTTAAAAATATTTTATTGATTTCAGAGCGGAAGGGAGAAGAAGAAAGGAAGAGAGAGATAGAAACATCAATGATGAGAGAGAATCATTGATTGGCTGCCTGCTGCACACCCCTACTGGGGACTGAGCTGAAACTGGGGCATGTGCCCTGATCAGGAATCAAACCATGAACTCATGGCTCATAGGTCGATGCTCAACCCCCGAGTCACACCAGCCGGGCTTATTGTTGTTTTTAAATTAAAAAGACTGTATATTCTTCATGGCTACCATGAAACTTCTTATTGAAATTATTTCTCTTCATTTGAATAGAAGTCCTTTTTATTTCCTTTTAATGTTGTTTCTTCTCCCACTTCCCACCCCCTTCTGTCTCTACAGAGCACTATGGTTCTGAAATACGAACCAAGCAGTGCTCTTAAAAACAGGAAAGTCTGTGTGAGAGAAAGGTTTATGCAGCTTGTCCAGACCATTTCATTGAGTCCAATTTCACAAGCCATTAACACTCTGAAAGGATAAATTAATTTGGTTGTCTGTCATATTCTAGAAAGGTGCACAACATGTTAGAAAATATTGCTCAGTTGCTTTGGAAGAGACAGTTTGGTAGAAGATGCATTTACAATATTACAAAATAAAGAGATGGATTCTTAGCCAGGGGCGGAATATTTTTCTTATTTATTAGTAATTTCAAAAATGTCCTCTCTGTTGTTGGGGAAGTACCAGGCCGAATTAGAGAAAATAATGCAGGAATACTTTCTAATGAACTCAGCAGTAAATAAGAACATGTACAAAATGAGGAATGAGATGCTGTAGCTAGGGAGACCGATGAAGCAGTTGGAATTAACGTGAAGGATAGTAAAACTTAGAAGGGTGTACCCTTGGACACATTTCAAAGACAAGAAATTGAACTTTAAATAGGAAATGGGGAGGAATTGACTACTTAATACCAGTGATAATTATTCAGTAAATGAAAAAGAGAAATTCACTTTGTCAACTTGTATTTTTTCTCTTATTTTTAAAATTGAAATATGCTTGCATATTACAAAATGCCATTTGCTAAGGACACAGTTTGATGGGTTTTTACAAATGTATACATAGGTTTAAGTAATACACCAATTAAGATATAGAACATTGTCTTCACTCTAGAAATGCCCCCTGCCCCTTCTCATCTCACAGAGACAATCACTATTCTAATTTAGATCTCTTTTTATTACTTAATGTAATGTAAATGAAATCACAATGTATGTAGTCTTTTGCTTTGAATTCTTTCACTGAACTTGTAAGAAAAATGTTCATGTTGCTGTGTGATAAGTAGTTCATTCCTTATAATTTCTGAATAATATTCCATTATATGAATACTAGAGGCCCGGTGCACAAAATCCATGCACTGGGGCAGGGGTGGGGGGCCCCTCAGCCCAGCCTGCCCCCTCTCACAGTCCGGGAGACCTCAGGGGATGTCCTACTGACAGCTTAGGCCCATGGGGAGCAGGCCTAAGCTGCAGTCTGGCCTCCCTCTGCGGGCAGATCAGGGGAAGGCACCACCCCCATCACCCTGCTTCTGCCACTGCCAGCCACCAAGGTGTTTTCATCAACACAGAGTCCAGTCCCTTCACCACGAAAAAATGACAACTTTCTTTAGCCATTTTCAAGATGTCTCTTTCATAGGATATGATTGATCTATCTTTCTTTCTTTCTTTCTTCCTTCCTTTCTTTCTTCCTTCCTTTCTTCTTTCTTTCTTTCTTTTTTTCTTTCTTTCTTTCTTTCTTTCTTTCTTTCTTTCTTTCTTTCTTTCTTTCTTTCTTTCTTTCTTTCTTTCTTTCTTTCTTTCCTTCCTTCCTTCCTTCCTTCCTTCCTTCCTTCCTTCCTTCCTTCCTTCCTTCCTTCCTTCCTTCCGTCCATCTGTCTTTCTTTCTTTCTTTCTTTTCCTCACCATAGGATATTTTCCCATTGATTTTTTAGAGAGTGTAGAAGAAAGAAGAGAGAGAGAAACATCAATGTGAGAGAGACACTTTGATTGGTTGCCTCCTGCATGAGCCCTGACCTGGACCCTGGCCAGGGAGGAGCCTGCAACCTAGGTACATGCCCCTGATCAGAATTGAACCTGGACTCTGCGGTCTGCAGGCTGAGGCTCTATCCACTGAGCAAAACCAGCTAGGGCAGGATATGACATTAATTAGCCCCTCCAGCAGCAGACCTTCGTTTTTTCCTCCAGGAGTGAAGTGGAAAAGCCCTAGATCACCTTCTTGGATTCTTATTTCTAAAGTTATCAAGAATGCTGCCAGTGGCATACAGAGAGCTTAGCCAATGAGCTGTAAGAAAAGGTGTTTCCGCTGCAGCTCACGCACAAAGGTGGGCTTCTGGGGCCGGGCAGCGGTGTTGCTTGGGCACAACCCCCTGCCTCTGCTTCAGGGCTGCTGGGGCTGGGTGGTGGAGGTGGCTTAGGCACGCCCCCCTGCCTCCACTCTGGGTGTTAGGAAACTGTCTGGATAACCCTCGCTTCTATTCCCATGGCTCACCTCTCATCAGAACCAGGTGTAGCTCTTGCTCTCAACCCACAAGCCTATAGGCCACCCTTCCAAAGGCACACAGCCATCACAGAAAGAAACTACAGAGGAAAGGATGACAAATTTGACCTCAGAAAATTTTAAATTTAATGGAACAAAAGCATTTCAAACATTTAAAAAATATAAAGTGGCAAATTTGATAAAACATTATAACATAGATGATAAAGGGTTAATATTCTATACAGATTTGATGTGCATTCATAAGAAAGAGATTAGCAACCCAATGACAAAGGAATTTTCAATCATTAAGTTTTTCAATCATTAATGAACTTAAAAAGGTAATTTAAAATATAGGTATATCTTTTCTTTTTTTCCTCATTTTTTAAAAAATTTTATTTTATTGTTTAAAGCATTACAAATAGTAGTACACATATCTCCTTTTTTTCCCCATTGGCCTCCCCCTGGCCTTCCTAACCCCCAGCACATGCCTTCCCCCCCCACCCCCGCAGTGTCTTGCATCCATTGGTTATGCTTATATGCATGCATACAAGTCCTTCTGTTGATCTCTTACTGCCCCCCCCCCCCAACCCTCCCTGGCCTTCCTGCTGTAGTTTGGCAGTATGTTCAATGCTTCTTTGCATCTGTATCTATTTTTGTTCATCAGCTTATAATGTTCTTTATATTCCACAAATGAGTGAGATCATGTGGTATTTATCTTTCACTGACTGGCTTATATCATGTAGCATAATGTTCAAATAAAGGACTTAAATGTAAGATGGGAAACCATAAAAATCTTAGAAGAAGCCATAGGCACTAAAGAGCAGACATTTGTTGTAGCAATATCTTTACTGATACAACTCCTAGGGCAATGGAGAGTAAGGAGAAAATAAACAAATGGGACTACATCAAAATAAAAAGCTTCTGCAGAGGAAAAGAAACAATCATCAAAAAAACAAGAAAGCCCACTGCATGGGAGAACATATTTGCCAATGTTATCTCCAATAAGGGTTTAATCTCCAAAATTTACAGGGAACTCATACAACTTAACAAAAGGGAGATAAACAACCCAATATAAAAAATGGGTAAAGGACCTAAACAGACACTTTTTGAAAGAGGACATACAGAAAGCCAAGAGACATATGAAAACATGCTCTAAGTCACTAATCATCCAAGAGATGCAAATCAAAACAACAATGCGGTACCAATCTCACACCTGTCAGGATGGTTATCATCAACAAATCAACAAACTACAAGTGCTGGTGAGGATGTGGAGAAAAAGGAACTCTCGTGCACTGCTGGTGGGAATGCAGACTGGTGCAGCTACTGTGGAAAACAGTCTGGTGTTTCCTCAAAATACTAAAAATGGAACTGCCATTTGACCAAGTAATACAACTTCTAGGAATAGATCTCAAGAAAACAGAAACACCCATCAGAAAGGATATATGCACCCCTATGTTCATAGCAGCACAATTTACAATAGCTAAGATTTGGAAAGAGCCTAAGTGTCCATCAGCAGATGAGTGGATTAGAAAACTGTGGTACATCTATACAATGGAATACTATGCTGCTGTAAAAAAGAAGAAGTTCTCACCATTTCCAACAGCATGGATGGAACTGGAGAGCATTAAAATATATATCTTTTCAATCCTACTTATTTGGCAATAATTCTAAAGAAGTAGATTAATTTATGTTTGTAAATATGTGAGATAAAAGGCATACCTTCCACTTCAGAAGTGCTGTCTTAAAAACTAGCTATGAAAATATGCAAAGATGACCCATCACTAAGAATACATATTGAGAAAATAGTCATAAAAATAATCATAAATATATTTTTCAGCATATTTATAGCAACACTTCTGCTTAATTGCCATAGAAAAACCAATTAGATGAACTAAATAGAAGCTTCATAAACTTTTTTAAGTGAAATAATATGAAGCTGTTGAAAAGGATGATACAGATATAAATATATATCATTAATGTTGAAAGATAAAAGGGGCATATGGGCTAAAAAAAGAAGGGCAATCTACAAGAAGCGTGAACTATTAGTTTTATTTCATAAGAATATTTTAAAAAATATTTGTAGTTATTTATACATAGACAAAAATGCATACAATCTTGGAAGTTTTTATACCAAGATAGTAGCAGTTATCTGTGATTTGAGATTATTTTGATTTTTAAATGTACAGCTTCTTGTAAAGCCTGTATTTTAAAACTAAGAATATATTACTTTATATCCTAATAAAAAAATTTTAATTAAAAAAAAAGAGTAAACAGGCATGAAACATAAAAGACATAAAAGATAAGGTTTTGGGGAGAAATTGCTTTTAAGCTCAATGATATTCTGATCTCATTTGCCGGCTCTGATTCTCTATTTCCTAATTGTCCTCCTTTGGTCCCTTGAACTTCTTTTTGTTTGTCTAACTAGGGCAATCAAATATCACACCAGCTGTTAAGAAGGAGCCAGTTTAAAATTACATCAGCTTTGAAGTAAAGTAGAGAGGGCTTGAAATTCCAGCTACCTCACATTCTTAGTGTGTGGATATGGACTGAGTACTTTCTGCCTCAGTTTCCTCAGTTGTATTAATATGAATGACTGCATAGCAGTGATTGGCAAACTCATTAGTCAACAGAGCCAAATATCAACAGTACAACGATTGAAATTTCTTTTGAGAGCCAAATTTTTTAAACTTAAACTATATAGGTAGGTACATTGTTATTAACTTAATTAGGGTACTCCTAAGGCTTAGGAAGAGCCGCACTCAAGGGGCCAAAGAACCGCATGTGGCTCGTGAGCTGCAGATTGCCGACCACGGGCATATTGTCTAGCTCTAGCACATAGTGGCTGCTCAGGAAAATGTTAGTTTCTTTCTTACCCTTCCCTGATCTCATTTGATTCACAGCTAACTTTGAATTCTGAGTTCATTTGATTCCAAGCTGCTACTCTCATTGCTTTTCCTTCAGCCTAACTGGGGTATTGTAATAGTTTGGCAATCCAAACCTGGCTAGAGCTTTCTTCTACTTATCCATTCATCTTATAATAAAGAATTTGGAGAAGTGGAGAGAGTTAGAATGTTCTCTAATTCAGTGTCAAAATCCTAGTCTTAAGTAATCTGGCCAACTCTGTCTTCCACAATGTTCCTGATTTAGCTAAATGGTGATGCAAAGGCTGAAGGGTTAACATTCCTAAAAAACCATTTTATTATGGTCTGTGAATGTTTTCTGAGAACTGTAGTAAAAATTATTATGCCATTAAAATTCAGATGAAGTACAAAAAAAACCTCCTGTGCCAGCAAATATACATAACAGAATTACGAAGGTGTTCGTGTATATTTACTAGAAACAAAATTATATTACATACTTCTCAGCTGTTCAGTGTAATCTAAGTTTTCTGCCATGGATATTATTTGTGTTTAATTATTTCTCAGTATATCAATATAAAGAAGTCATTAATTAAAATATATAAGGTCCTTTCAAAACAAATATGTAAAAGAGTTAAACATTCTATCCTGATGACTTTGACAAATTGTAAAATAACTTGAGGTCTGTGCTTTCTAAATTCACATGGAGTTCTCATTAATACTGATGAAAAGTATAAAAGCCTTACATTTGTATTGAGAGGATTGCACACAATGATATATGCCTGCTCTGATTCTCTGTTTCCTAATTGTCCTTCACACGTACACAGACACACCAGTACAAACACCACACACACACACACACACACACACTCACACGCCATACTCATACCACATGCACTAATAAATTTCTGTTAAACTTCTATCCTAGAATCTCTAGTCTGAAAATATTAATGGAATTAAAATAATTTGGGGGGAGTTATATGACGAATGTTGAATATTTGTGACATAAAACTATCTTTTGTGTATTTTGATGATATAAATTGTTTCCCTATAATGAAATTATCACTTAAATCCCAGTCAGTGAAGCTTTTGGAGCAAACTCCTCCTCTTTGCAGAGACATTCCCATGACCCGGAAACCTTCATCAAGTGGCACTCTCTTTCCTTTACTATGGAATTGAAGTGTGTCATGTCTTTCTCCAAATGTGTTGACATGTATCTGTTTACACGGTGTAGATTTTGTGAGCTCTTTTTTGTAGTTAAGGAATTGTCACATTGGATATTTCTATAGCTTTCATTCAAGTAAATTCACTCTCATGTGCTGGTATTGTGTATTATTAAACATACATCGAGAAATCCCATAGCATTTTTACCAACTATTTTAACGCTGTGTACCAAAAATGATTGTTTCTAAGAGAAATACTTTCCATAAGCCTCTGGAAAAGGGTTGACCTTATGCTTGCCTATTTGGTGAATAGAAAGGTCAGGGTCTGAAGGCAGTGTCAACTTTAGATCAAACAGAAAAAGAATAAAGAAAGATACAAGTAATAGACTAACTCCTTGTTGACAGAATTTTTCTAAGCCCATTTGAAGGAGACACTGTCAGCTCTCTGCAAATGTCAAGTCCAGGTCTGATGCTTCCTGGCAAATGAAGAGTAATACTTAGATAATTTTTTAAATGTTTAAGAAGGTTAACTTTTTATTTGGAACCTTTGCATATTCCCTTTGCAAATTTCCCTTCACTTTTATATCTTTTCTCATTGTGAACATTTGGGAAGTCACATATAAACAACTGTAAGATGCAAGTCTATGAGCATCAGGTTGGTAATAAATTAATTGTATGCATGTGTTGTGTTAGTGGTGGACTTTGAGAGAAACTTGAGTGTGCATGCATGCACCAGTCTTTTGAGGCATGTAAACTTTCTTCAGGTTCTTCTGATTATGGCCATGCTTCTTTGTGAGCTGTATAGTGCCAGATATTTTAATTATTCAAGAAAAAATCTAAATCTAAATTCTAAGTGAAAAAGCCTTATTTTAAAAATTGGCCTAATTTTTATGAAACATAAATAATGTTTGGCCAAACAAAAACACATCTGACCAAATATAGACATACCACTATTGATCTTACATCTTGAAACTGTTATTTATGGCTGCAACATGTCCAAATTTAAAATGGTATTTATTTTTAGCTTTTTCAAAGAGTTATAAAATTTACTTAATATTTAGGCACTAGGAATAGGATTTGGAAATTAACACAAATTATCATGAAAGTACAGTATATAAATGCTTAAGCTAATCTGTAGAAAATGCCACAGTAAATTATGCAATACGTTTAAAAAGTAAAATTAATTGTTTTCAAATATATTCATCCATCTTGAATTTATTTACTTCAAAATACCATTCAATGAAGAGCTGGGTTAAGATCTTTGGTCATTATTTCTGGTGGTGTAATGTGTCCAAGTACTTTGATTGAAATGTCTTCATCAATTTAGGTAAAAATCAAATAGGCTGGAATCTCCATTAGCAAAGCATTGTCATTCAGTGAGTTCACCAAGGTCATAGTGACCATTTATAAGGAGAAAGTGAATGAGACCAAATTTCCATGGATGTTCTTCCAGAAACTATATATAAATTAAAGTGCACCATCTGCTCTTTTGGCTTGCCCCAGGTTTGCCATCACATCTCTTGCTGACTACATATTCTTCTCATCACCAGTTGCTGTTCCAAGAGTCACAACATCCTATAATATTTAGTAGATGTAGTTTTTCTCAACCAGAATTCTGGGCCAAGTCAATTAACCTCTCAAGTCTCAGCATCCTCACTTACTTTCTGTGTGTCAGAATGTTACCATTTCTAGCTTCTATTCCTGAAAAATCATTAAATGTATGTCATTGGGAGTACTGGTAGATGATCCTTTTGGTAGAAACCCACCACCTCTGGGAAAATGAATACTATATAGTCCCAGTAGAAATGTAATTTTGGCTGGGCTTATAATACACTGATATTAAAGTAAGAAAAATCACCTTTCTACCATATCTAGTACCTCTGCCCTTTACAGAGAAGGTCAGATTTTGGCCATTCAATTTAAGTGGCCAGGCACCTAAATGATTTAATGGGAAAGGAGTAGGGAAGGGCCCAACTGATAAAAAATTCACAAATAAATCCACCAAATGTCTTTAGTTTCTTCTTAAGAATCTTAAAGAACTACTTATGATTTACTGTATTATTTAAGTGGATACTAATTAGAGAAAAATAATAAATACAGGTGGGGCAAAAGTAGGTTTATAGTTGTGAGGACATAAAACACAGAGTTTATTCTTGTATTATTATTATCTAGTATTGTATTATTTTCCATATTAATCACTGTAAACCCACTTTTGCCACACCCTGTATAGTAAGATAGAAAGAAGAAATTATTATGACCACAAAAATTTACACACAGCCAGTAAAAATTATCGGAAATTTACTAACTTAAAGCAGAGTAAGTTTATTATTTTAAAGTTATGGAAGTCAAAAGACTAAAATGAGTTGGGAACCTGGCATTCTTTCTGGAGATGGTAGAGGAGCATCTGTGTCCTTACCTGTCTAAGTTTTAGAGGCAACTGCATTGATTAGGCTGTGACCTTCTTTTCCATCTTCAAAACCAGCAGGTTAGCAATTCCTCTTCTCTCTAGTCTCCTGTCTCCTTCTCGTAAGGACACTTGTGGTTATATGAGGCCCACCCAGACACAAAAATCTAGAATAATCTCCTAATATCAAAATCCTGAACTTAATGTCACCTACAAAATACCTTTTATCATGTAAGATTCCATAATAAAAGGGTGTGAGATTAGAACATTGACAGTTTGGGTGCCATTATTCAGTGCACAGCATAACCCCATTTTTGACATTTGTTCTCCCCCGCCCCTTGTTATTGTAAGTAACACTGCCTTTGACAACTGGATGCATATACTTATTTTTGTTTTTCAGATAACTTTTAAAATGTTTTGCTCCCAGAGCAAATCTTTAGAAGTCTAACTATTCAATAAAAATTATTAAAATTATAATTCTTAATTAATGTTCCCAAATTATTTTTTTAAACTGCACCAATTTATATTCCTCCCAGCAATCCATGAGAATTTCAGAAATGACATGTATAGAGAAAATTGATTAAAAGTTTCTGTGAGCTCTTAAATAGGTTATGATCTGTTTTCTTGGTGAATCCATTACTTCCCACAGCCATTTCTTTTCATTCTTTCACAAATTCGGTTGTAGTCACTTTGACATGTACTGTTGTCACCTTTTTATCATATCTACTACCTCAGCCCTCTACAGATAAGGTCAGATTTCATTGTGATCACAGCACTAATTGTGATTTGTGGTTTAGTATAAGTTTTCTTATACTTCTATACCAGTGATTTTCAACCAGTGTGCCACAAAACATTTTAAAACATGCAATACCTGACTATTTAGTTAGGGACACTGATCTCTTTTCCCTTAAATTGCCACATAAAAAAATGACAACTAAAATAGCTGTCTGGTGTGACTGAATCAAAATTGCACTTGTTTTGGTCAGATAGGTAGAAGAATCCTATATAATAAAAGCCTAATATGCTAAGTGTCCAGTCATCTGGTTGGCCGTTCAACCAATAAAAGAGTAATATGCTAATGATATGCTAAGGCTGCTCAACCCACTCGCTATGATGTGCACTGACCACCAGGGGGCAGATGCTCCAACCAGTAGATTAGCTTGCTGCTGGGATCCAGCCAATCGTGACTGAGGGAGACGGGCCAGACACACCCTGGAGCCCTCCCTTCATCCCACCCAGGCTGGCCAACCTCCCATATCCCTCTCCCTGGCCCCGATTGTGCACTAGTGGGGTCTCTCCGCCTGGCCTGTGCCCTCTTGCAATTCGGGACCCCTTGGGGGACGTTGGAGAGCCTATTTTGGCCTGATCCTAAAGGCCAGGCTAAGGGACCCCACTGGTACAAGAATTTGTACACCAGGCCTCTAGTATAATATATTTTTGGTGTGCCACAGAACTTCATGGATTTATGTATGCCATGAGATGAAAATGGTTGAAAACCGCTGCTCTATACCATTACAGGGGCTGCCTCTACTACCTGAAATTCCCCTTTACTCTGAAGTTTCTAACAACCCCTAGTTACCTTTCAGGTCTCTCTTCCGTCAATGCCATTATAGCAGAATTAGTACTGTTTGGAAGACATCTAATTTACAAAAATCATTTGTATCCTAATACTACATACTTAATTATAAATACTAAAAATCATACATATGCCCATTTGTAGATGATGCTCCAGGTAAATGAACATTGGAATTTAGAAGGAGCAAAATTCCAAGGGAATGGTATAAATACCATATCTTACTTTTAACCTCACCTTTGCTCCATGGTGATAAAACCCTTTCCATTGATTAATGAAATAGTTGTTGTTGAAGTTTTATTTTGAAATAGTTATATATTCACAGGAAGTTGCAACAGTAGTACAGACATGTCCTGTATATCTTTATTTTTATTTCCCAGTGGTAATATCATACTGGGAACTGTAGCAAACTATCAAAACCAAGAAATCAACATTGGTACATTGTGATCGTGATTATGGGGGAAGCTGGGGTGTATGAAATGTGGTTCCTGGGCTTGTAAGTACATTTATGGACCCAGGGGTGAATGGGTACTTTTTTTTAAATTTGTTTATTTTTAGTGAGATCCCCATAGTTCACAAGTTATAATTGGCAAGCAAAATTCACTATTGTTATATTTTTTTTTCCTGGAATTTCTTCATAAGTAATTTACAGTTGTGAGAAGTGAATATTAATATTAAAGCACTTCACCCTGTGGGTACATCAATCAATTACCCCATGAAAACAGTTTTTAAACCTTTTTAAGGGCTTTTATTGGAGTAATACCTAGTGATGCTTCATATTTAACATTCTGTGACTGCATACATTTAAGATCTGAACATTACATCTGATGTGCCTAACTTGACAGTTCTCATTCAGAAACTTGGAAACATCCCCATCTCTCCAAGAGAAAATAATCTTGTTAAATAAAATTATATTTCTTCTTTTACTTAAGTAAAACTAGTAATTCTTATTCAAAAGATAATAAAATCATGATCTGAAGAATATCTTTCTGATCAGTGAGAAAATGTATTTTTTGATCTGCCCTTGCATGTATAATCAGAACAAAAGCGGTATTTATTTGTGGCTATCAGATCATTTGGCGGGTACTAGAGATTTCACAGGGCATCTTGATTTAAATGAGTGTATAACAAGTATTTTTGACACTTCCTTTCTTTTATAAATACTAGAGGCCCCATGCATGAAAATTCATGCAAGATTAGGCCTTCCTTCCACTGGTTGCTGGCACCGGCTTCCCTCTGGCACCCTGGACCTGAGTTTCTCTCCTCTGGCCTCCAGCAGGCACCCAGGACCCAGGCTGGCTTCTCCACACCCCCCCTAACCCTGTCTGGCTTTGTCAGGAAGGATGTCCGGAATGATGTCTGGAAGACTTCCAGTCTAATTAGCATATTACCCTTTTATTATTATAGATGCTAAATTCTTCATGGAACAATATAAAAACCAGATGAACTAATTGCTAAATTCTTAGACATTTTACATAAAAGCATGTGAAAAGATAAATAATTGCCATAGGAACAATGATAAGTTATATAGAGAAAACTGATTCTACATTATAATTATCTTTGTAATAAAAGGTCTACTTTTTTGCTCCTCACAGTAACACTATCTTTCTCTTTATTTTTCCCTATCTTTTTCAACAAAAGTATCTGAACATTTTTTTTTTTAAAGTAACACTATAAAAGGACTATGACTGTTTTGGATACTTTTTGAGCATACATGTTACATTATTTTATTTTAAAAAAATATATTTGAATATCAACTGTATGATAGGCTGTGTGGTTTATAACCTGAAATATCACAGTCTACGATCTGATTTGGGTTCACACTATTCATGCCTCTTTACCATTAAGCTTAACAAAGCAACTTGAAGTTCACATATCTGTCACTTTTCTCTGAAACAAGCATTCCTTCCTTCTTTGACATACATCTCAAGTCCACACACACACACACACCTCTTTTTCTTCTGTAAAATTATTAGACATGAATGCATTAATTATAGTGTATATGGTAGTTATTCCAGATTTACTAATCACTAGTTTTAAATTGAAAATGATTTTTTGACAAATCAATTATTTGTAGTTGATTATTATGTGCTTAATGATACTCTGAATTAGGGAGCTTAGATAATAATAACAAAATAAGGTTTCTCTAGAAATATCTAGTATAATTAGAAAATAGGGAATATATTACTATTGGATAACTAAGCAAGTAGATTTTTAAGATTTAATAATGAACAACTTTCTCCAAATTAAAGCAGACACACACATACACACACACAATTCTTATAGGATAATTTAGAAATTAGCACATGTTAATGATAGAGAATAGGAAGTAGATTCATTAGCGCTTTTGTTTTTAAATATGCTTTTATTGGTTTTAGAGAGAGAGGAGTGGGGAGGGATAGAGAGATAGAAACATTGATGAGAGAGAATCATTGATCAGCTGCCTCCTGCACTCCCCCTACTGGGGATTGAGCCCGCAACCCTGGTATGTGCCCTGGCTAGAATCTACCAGTGGCCTCTTGGTTCATAGGTCGATGCTCAACCACTGAACAACAACAACAGCTGGGCAGTTTTTGTTTTTAACTTGTAATTCTTAGCTTGAGGGGGATTTCTGGAAGGACCAGAGGTATGTAAATGCCTACTATGTATTTAGTAATACTCTAAAATACATTTGGTAAAAAATCATGAAACAATTTGTCTACAAGGCATATTTAATTTATTGAATAGCGAAAATATAATTATATATGAAGTAATAAAAAACTTTATTATAACCAACATAGAACAATTCCCTGCTTTGATACCTCCCTCCCTCACATATATTAGACTTAGTCTCTAGTGTCATGAAGAAGAATAAATGAAATAAGAGACCATTTGGTCAACAGAATCTTAGAAGATTTTATTATCCACAGATAAACCCCAATTTCTGGATTCATGTAAAATTTCCAACCAAGTCTCACTCAATAGGTTTGGGGGCTTTTTATCCATGTAATAAACTCTTAATTTCATAAACTTTTTAAATCCCATCCCACTTCATACCCTCTCAACAGCAAACATTCACCACTTCAGTCTAATTTACTATTTAACTATGGCTGATAGAAATTGTATAAAGGGAAAGGCATGTTATTTTTTATAGATAAATGACATATATAGGTCATAGGAATCTTACTTTTGTATGCTATTTATCCCCTTATTCTTCTAGCTTATATCAATGAGGACAGCTTTGCTTAGTATTCTTGATTCCTTTTATGTGCTGTAACTTTGCTTTGCACATACTTGTCATTTAATATTTTAAAGAATGAAAGAAATAAGCCTACTTAATTTCTAAGTGAGTGCTCTTCAAACTGTGTTATAATTATTATCTAATTTTAGAATTTCCAGGAGCTTATAAATCATATCATTTACACATTGAGTGTACTAATTAAAAGTTTAATAACTTGTCAAGGGAAACATAATTAGTTAAGTGAAAACTTTACAACTAACTCCCAAGGAGGCTTTCTATTCTTTTTTGAGACTAAATCTTGATTTCCTCAGGGGCCATTGCTGTAATAAGACTTCTAAATCCCACTCACATTAGTTCTTCTGGTTTAATCTATTACAAATGTTCAGTCTGTGTAAGCTTTAAGCAACCTAATGTGTTATACATACTTAGCTTTTGATCATCTAAAAATCATGGGTCATTTTCACATGGAATAATGCTATATTTCTGTTTTTAAAACCGTGTATTAATGCTATGGTCAGAAATCATACTCAAAGTTATTAAGGCATCCTCTGCTTCATGCTGACATTGTATTTGATTTGGGGCCTTTGTATGGTGCACACTAAAGTGAACTTGTAGAAATTGGAATATTAATAATTATTGATGGAAGACCAGACTCCACCAACCTATTATTATTATGGATAAAATGGCTTTAAGTACTCCTAAGTAGAAAATCCCTAATGGAAAATTTGGATGATCTCTAAACATCTAAAGAGGTTAACTTTATAATATAAAGAAATAATATAACATTCTAATTCCATAAGTTCAGCATACAACTATTACTGTAAGATCCAGGTTTTATCCTGTATCCAACCTAAGCAAATAATTGTTACTTTGATAAGAGGACAATCTCAACATGCAAAAACATGTGGAAGTATACTTGTCTTTCTTGAAAAATTTGTGTGTTTTATTTCTCCCCCACTAAAAATAGTAGTTTATTTTGAAAGTATCTTTAGGCTGGAATTAAAATATTGAACTTTGAATGCTGACATTTTACATGCTCCTTTGATGTTTTGTTTTAATGAATTCTTAGGGTTGTCAGTTTTAAAACTGAATAGTTGAGGAAATCAGGTAAAACCTGACTGTTGAAAGAGCATGAACATAATGTCACTTTTTTTCAGCATTTTATGTGTTTCCTGCCTCTGCTTAGAGTCCTTACAAACCTAAACTATTTCACTCTTCAAAAAATCCTTCCCAATTAAAACAAAATTCTTTTGTTCAAAAAAAGCTTCATTCTCAAAGCTAGTGGTATTCAGTAATGTTAGTTTTGTTTCTTTCTGCATCTTAGCCACAGTTTGTTCAGCAGGCGATTATTGATTTGTCTTTCAGACCAGTAGGAGGCATCATTATGTTACACTGAATGAGACCTCAGCCATATGCAAGAAAGTATTGTACCCTAACATCACCAACATGAAGCTACAGTAATGGGTTTACATTTTCTCTCTGCAGCTCAATACAACAAGCTTAATAGGTGACACAACAAGTGTTCTATATGCAAAAGCCCAGAGGGTTTTGTTCAGTGTAGTTAAATTTGGTAAACAGATTGAGACATCACAAGTTGTAATTGCCACACCAGCCGTAGGGTTAACATTTTGATTTTGTGCTAGTTTTTCCAGTTTCTTTTATACTAAAAGAGTTCATTTAAGAACCATCATATAAGTGCTTGTAACTTTTTTTAAAAACCAACATGGAAATGCTGAAGAAGCAAAGAAATTGTGATGTTTATACCATACATTTTTTTTAAGTAACAGCTACACATTAGCCACATATTTAAAAAAACAACACTTCATACGTTTATGTCACCACCATTGAAAATGGAAGGAACTTAAAAATATAATCTAAAATATAAATTATGGAGAAAAACTTAATTTTAAATAATATTAAAGCTCTAATAAAGATGCACTTAAAAAGGGAAGGTTACTTTAAGTAATTTTGGTGAAAATGAAATTGAAGTATGATTGAACATCAACATTTAAATTATTTAAATTGTACATATAATTTTTTCATTTCTCATTTAATTTATGGTCATTGATGAGTCACTTAAGTAATTGTAAGCCATATTTTGACATTATGTACTCCTTAATGTGCTTAAATATTATTATAACAAATTATATTAACATCTTTAATGTAGAAAGTTAAGGCTGTGCAGACATGCAAGTGTGCAAAAGACAAGTACAGATTGATTGCATTTTGCAACACTTTAAAGACAAAAACAATTGCCATCTTACAAATTGACCATGTGGGCAAAAGTGTACTTTATCATTAACTACAGATATCTTAGGTGGTTCATTTTTAAAAAACTCTTTCGATTAGCTCCTCTGACTCAAATTTTATTGCTCTGTTTTAATACTTATTGATTTTTTTCTACTTGCTTAAATCGTCTGTTGAACACCTCTAGTATTTTTTTTCAGTTATTGTACATTTTGTTTCCACATATTTTTTTATAATTTCTACTAGAGGCCTGGTGCACAAATTCGTGCATGGGTGGGGTCCGGCTGCCCACCGCATAGGGGGCAGGGCTGGTGGGAGGGAGTGGCCGAGGGTGGTTGGTCAGCTGGGGGGATGGGCCTCGGGCAGTTGGCTGGCTGGCCCTGCCCCTGATTAGGGTTGGGGGCCAGTCAGGGGCCAGGCTGGCTGGGGGAAGGGTCTGTGGGAGGTTGGCGGGGGGTTGCAATTGGGGCCCTGATCAGGCCAGTTGGCCTCCGCAGTGTGCATCATAGTGACCCGTCATTCTGGTTACTTGGCTTTTATATATATAGATTTGTTGATATTCTTATTTAATTTGTACAGCATTCTCCTGCTTTCCTTTAAATCTTTGTCTGATTTCCTTTATCATTTTGTACATATTTTTTACGTAATTTTAAAGTTTTCTAGTAAATTCAAATTCTGGACTTCCTTTGGGATGTTTTCTGTCAAATTGTTCATGAGCCATGCTTTCTGCTTATTTGTATGCATTATGATTTTCGTGTTGGAACCTGGATATTTTAATGTTATAATGTGGTAACTATGCAAATCAGATTCTCCTTCTTTATAAGTGTTAGTAGAGTTTTAAAACTTTTCTTGATTCTGTAAGGCTGTAATAGATTCATTGTTTTAATGATTTCAAAAAACATTTTGGAAAAGACTGTATTCCTTGTTGTGTTTAGGTCCTGAAGTCTCCATTCCTTAGCTAAATTTATCTTGTATTTTGTCAGACTTCCTTGAATGCCAGGCTCTAAAAAAACAAAAACAAAAAACTTGTTTAAAATGTTAGGAGACTGTCTCTGTGCTACACACTCCTTTGACACCCAAGCTTGCCTTGATCCTCAGGATAAGCCTGAGGTGAAAGGTTAGAATCTTCTCAGATCTGTTTATGTATATTATTATTTTTTTAATCCTCACCAGAGGATATTTTTTATTGATTTTAGAGGAAGAGGAAGGGTGGGAGAGAGAGAACCATTGATGTGAGAGAGAACCATCAATCTGCTTCCCATATGTGCCCTGACTGGGGATCAATCCTCTAACCTAGGTATATTCCCTGACCAGGAATCAAACCCACAACCATTTGGTGCATGGGACAATGTTCCTACCAATTGAGCCACCCGGCCAGGGCTCAGATCTTTTTAAAGCATGAATTTCACTTTGGCATGTGCTTGACTTTCTCAGTTTCCCAGTAAACATGGGTGCTTTTAAATGGAAAGGGACATGGTAGAGACTTTTAATTGTACTACCAGTATTTCTTTTCTTCATTTGAACGCTGATTATGTGAATTTGTTTGTGACAAATTAATCCTGTGTACAAAAGTGACATGTATATATTTCTACTTGTTATTTATATTTTGACAAATATTTAAGTTTAATATGCTATATATTTTCAACTATGCTTTATCACAATAATGAAAAGGTTCTATAGCTGTAGGAAATATTTTAATGTAAATCATAACTGATAATTTAGAATAGAAATAATATGATTATCATAATTTAATTAAACTCCAAATTTAAAATAGAAAATACGTAAATAAGATAGAAACAACTTACCAGAAGGTAACATCAACTTTTTTCCAAACTACAATCCATATCTATCCATAATATAAAAATAGATGAAACTACAAATAGATGATAGATAGATAGATAGATAGGTAGATAGACATTCAGTTATCTTTACTAGTGGAAATTATGGTGAATATATGTGCTACAAACACTGAATTATCAAATATTGAATAATTACTCACAGTGGAAATATGGGGTTAGATTCCTGAAAGCCTCTGGTCAAAATATTTTTTTGTTATCCCATCAACACATAAGTTATTTTGTGTGTTTTTTCTTTGTTTGATTTTTAAATATATATATTTATTGATTTCAGAGAGGAAGGAAGAGGAAGAGATAGAAACATCAATGATGAGAATCATTGATTGGCTGCCTCCTGCATGCTCCACACTGGGGAGCCCACAACCTGTGCGTATGCCCTTGACCAGGATCGAACCTGGGACCTTTCAGTTTGCAGGCTGACGCTCTATCCACTGAGCCAAACCGGCTAGGGCTTTATGTGTGTTTTTGTTCAAGGGTATCTTACTTATTATGCATTGCTAATTCATTAACTTTGAACTCATAGTCAACAGCAGTCTGTGTACCCAATGAAGCTGATTTAATACACTTATTTTGTCTGTAAGGCATATCATGGTCTTTTATCCACTCAGGCAATTGGGTTGCTTCCATATCTTGGCTATTGTAAGTAATGCTGCAATGAAATAAGTGTTTTGGTTTTCTTCAAATATATACCCACAAGGAGAATCACTGAATCATGAGGCAGTTTCATTTTTAAGTTTTTGAGGAAACTTCACACTGTTTTCTATAGTGGTTGCACCAGTCTGCATTCATACTAACAGAGCATTACACTAAGGTTCCCTTTACTCCATATCCTTGCCAACACTTGTATGGGGATGTAAGATAAAGCATGGGTAATACAGTTAACAATCTATAACAATAAAAGCATAATACGCTAATTAGACCAGATGTCCTTGAGGACAACCTTCCAGACGAAGTCAGGGCTGCGAGGGAAGCCCGGGTCCCGGGTGCCAGAGGGAAGCTGGTGCTGGCAGCCGGGGGAAGGAAGGCTTACTCTTGCATGAATTTCGTGCATCGAGCCTCAAGTATTGTAATAACTATCTATGGTGCCAGGTGGGCACTTGAATAATCAGAGCAGAGGATCACTTTGTAACCTATATGAAGGGCTACCCACTGTGCTGTATACTTGAAGCTAATACAAAATAGTATTGAATGCAAACTGTGATTGAAAAATAGAAAAAATACTATTACATAGCAGATGTTTTATAGATATTTGTTGAATTGAACTGACTGTGGAACTGATAAATTTCCCTTTCATTCTGACCACAGAGCAGCTTCCAGAAGCATGCTGGTGGTGATTGTAATGATTTTCTGCACATTCTGAATGCTGAATTGTCACAGAGGAAAGAAAAGCTAGAAAGAGCTTTCACATAGCTATTCAAAAAGCAGCTTTAAAATGTCTTTTAAGGTGCATAATTTTCAGTGTTATACTATGTATAATCAACTGGGAATAAACTGGGTAACATTATTTTCAAATTGTACCTTAGCAACAGATAGAAAACTTAGAAATTATATTTTTCTAAGTCTCCTATGAATTATTTCACTTATTTTTCTGACATTGATTTCACATTACACTTTTGTTGTTGTTGTTAATCCTCACCTGAAGATATTTTTCCACTGATTTTTAGAGAGAGTGGAAGGGAGGGGGAGAGACATAGAGATGTGAGAGAGATACATCTATTGGTTGCCTTTTGCACGTGTCCAACCAGAGCCAGGATTGACCTTGCAATGGAGGTATGTGCCCTTGGGCAAAATCAAACCTGGGACCCTTCAGTCCATGGGCCAACGCTCTAACCATTGAGCAAAACCAGCTAGGGCTACATTACACTTTTAAACTATGCTATAAAGGAGAATTCTTAAGCATGAAGTTGGATGTAATACAAAATATATGAGAGTTCACAAGCCTTTTTCATTTGATGCTGAGACTCCTGTACATTTTAAAAGCAGAGACAACCACTGCCTTGGTATCAAAGAAGAGAGGCAATTGCTCGAATAATAAATGGTTAGAGCTTTTATTGTGTCGGAATAAGAAGAGAAGGAGGGAGGGAAAAGAGTTGCCTCTACATTAGAGTCCTTTAGTATAGATAAAATGCCTTTTTACGGTGAAGATAAAACTTGAAAGAAAGTACAAAACAAAAGGTAGAAAGGAGTAGGTGGGAGATGAAGAGAGATTCCGATATCAGAAATCAAAGAAAAAAGGACACAAATATTACTTATAAAAAAGCCCTCAAATTTTACTTATGGTAATTTTTTTTTAAAGTGTCCCATTAATTTAGGTCTAAAGTGCAAAGTCCTTTTCATTTTCTCCTTTCAAAATCTTGCCAAATGTTTCAAATCTTATGATATCTCAGTAGACATATTTATACACATTTCATTTTACCATATCTTCCTAGATAAACTTAAAAACCTCAAACTATGACAGACCATCACTGCTCCAGAGTCAAACATTATATACTATTGTCAGAGGTGAAGTGTCAGTGCAACTGTATCATTTCTATGGAAAAAGTTACTCAATGTATATGGTGGAATTTTCATATGTGATGGGCCATTATTATATATATATAATGGGCCATTATTATATATATATAATGGCCCATCACATATGAAAATGACAATATTTATATATAATATGCCCCTACATTTATTAGGTAAGGCAGAAGATGACAATCACATACAGATAAAATATTTAATGATTTATTTTAATTAATGTAGCACAAGTAGACAGCATTTGCCATCTTGTTTAAAATTATATTCCAGAATTTGAATGACCTGGTATAATTTTAAAAAGAGAAAAGCAATTTATATCTTTGTAAACTTTAAGTAACACACACCTAATTTTTCTATAACAATAGTATCTGAATTAGGTGGCATTATTAAAAGGATTTAGCTTGGAAACTGTCCCATAGGAATGATTCATAAATGTGTACTGCTTATAAGTCATAAATTAATATATTAATGTGTTTAACCAATGATATTTTAAAATATTTAAAATTAAGGACTTTATATAATTACATATTTGGGGATAGCAACAAATTTTAAGGTATTTAATATGTTAGTCACAATTTGAAAACCGAAGACACTAGAACAGGTTAAGTATTTACTATAGGTAAGGCAATGGTTTTTCTACTAGATACTATTATTGGTTATAAAGAAATTTAGCTTTCATAGTTTTACAGATTCCATCTCCTATGGAAATGGATATTTTATATTAAGTAGGAAATAATCCTATATAATAAAAGCCTAATATTCTAAGTGTCCAGTTGTCCAGTCATTCATTCAACCAATCAAAGCATAATATGCTAATGATATGCTAAGGCTGCTCCACCACTCTCTATGATGTGCACTGACAACCAGGGGGCAGACGCTCCGACCAGTAGATTAGCTTGCTGCTGGGGTCCGGTTGATCGGGACTGTAAGCCTCTGCTCTAGTGTCCTCTCCTCAGGGAGATTCCATGCAACTCCGACATTTTCTGTAAAAAATGTCGATGTTTGTGAAAGCATTTCTACCTGTGTTCTCTTCCACTCTTTTTGCAAGTTATTTGATGGCAGAGCCTCTGCATAACTTGATTTTTGTTGTTGCTGTTCTGTGCACTTAACACAGTTTCCAGCGACAGCTGATGATTTTATGTATGAAGGAATAGCTACCTTGGACCATTCACTGAAGAGTCCGCATCTTTTCCTCTCTGAGCTTTTTGCTCTCCACATATATACATGCATATGCACATTAATATGTATATATTAAGACTATTCTGGCAGACATCTGAAATATAGGGACTTAATTGTTTAACTCTCAAAGTGATATCTTATTTTTACGACAATTTGGGGGTATATTTGACCACAGTGCAATTCTTCAAATACCTTCATGATAATGATACTACATATCATTAGGTTTTAGGAAATTCACCAAAATATAGGTGTGTGTTTTCACCCTAACAAAAAAACAAAATCAAAAACAAAAACAGCCGAAACCTGTTTGGCTCAGTGGATAGAGCGTCGGCCTGCGGACTGAAAGGTTCCGGGTTCGATTCCGGTCAAGGGCATGTACCGGGGTTGCAGGCACATCCCCAGTGGGAGATGTGCAGGAGGCAGCTGATCGATGTTTCTCTCTCATTGATGTTTCTGACTCTCTATCTCTCTCCCTTCCTCTCTGTAAGAAATCAATAAAATATATTTTTAAAAAATACAAACACTGCTAAGTTATCATTATTTCTAAGGCAATGTTAAAAGATCTTCAAGTGGATCATATTTGAAGGAGATTTGAGGGAGTATTTAAGGAGAGATATGATGTAATCCAAACTGCAGTGTAAATGATGTGGTATATCAGTTAAAGATAATAAACTCTTAGAGTGGAAAGTCTTAAAATGATTTAAAAAATAATACACCATGCAAGGTCAGCGGAAGCATTGGGGATGATGTGTTGATCAGGAGGATTGATGGTTTGCAAGCTTTCGGTGCTACATGATTGAGAGCAAGTGATTCCAAGTAGATTAAAAGTCCATGAAACAAGTTTGGGAGGGCAGAACTAGAAGCAAGTTTGTTCTCGGGGTGATGAAAAGGAATTGAGGTTTGAGGGGTAATTGCACTTTGGGTGACTGTGACATCTCAGAAGGAATTTTTTAGTAAATGGAAACTGTTGCTTTTTAGTTAAAAAAAATGGATCAGATTTTAAATAAATGTTGTTCAGGACACATAATAATGTAAGAGATGAATGTAATGGTTAGGATTGCCCAGAAAAAGAAAATAGAGTTAGTAGAGAAAAAGATTGAAAAGCAAATATGAAAGAATAGCAAAATATGCAGAGCAGGCAGAGGAAAATATTATCAGAGAAGACTTAGAAAGAATGTTCTAAGGAAAGTAGAAAGTAAGTTATTAAGATAAACCATTGAATTGGAACCTTGAAGATTAGTAATTTTCTTAGCAGGGACCTATTTATTAGACTAGTATATCAAAATTGTGGATTTGTAGGCAAAATAATATGAGGAACTAAAGTTGAGACTCTACTTCAAGAATTTTGATATTTAAAAGAAGAAAAAGATTAGTGGAAACAATCTAGAAGAAAGGGAATTTTAGGATGGGACAACCTGATATTTTTGTAAGTATAATATAAGGAATCAATATCAATGTATCTGACCATTAACATGTAGAGATTACAGATATAAATTGTAAAGTTTATATTTGAACAAATAAGGTACTACGGACATAAGAAGTTATGCTGGTACTCTTTCCGTTTCAAAGTAAGAAATTTCTAAATAAACTACTCTAACCCTCCAAAATTTTATTTCTAATAATGGAAATAATAGGGATTTATTCACTTAAGAAGATATGAGGCTTAATCTGCTAAGGAAGCATAAATGGCAATTAAAGGATTCACAACAAAAGTTGGATGCAAACTACAAATAGGAAGACCTTGGGTAGAAACGTAAGGCCAGTTGCAACTATGACTGATATCAACCCACATGTCCTGCTAAATTATTAAAATACTAGAGGCCCAATGCATGAAATTCGTGCAAGGGGCTCTGCCCTCGCAGCTCTGGCTTTGTCCAGAAGGTTGTCCAGAGAGTTATCCGGAAGGTCGCCCGGATGGTGGTTCTATTCCATCTAATTAGCATATTAGCTCTTTATAATATAGGATATTCATACTGTCTAATAAATGATCATATGCACAATCTTCCTGATCATATACACAATCTTCCAATTGTACCTTTGCTATCTATAGCACTCTATTTCCCCCAAGAACCCGAAATGTCCAGTATTCAGATAAAAGATAAGTAATTTCTGGCAAAACTGGGGGGCTCTAAGACTTGGCTTTAATTGTTGTTTTTTAATAGATTTTTATTGATTTCAGAGAGGAAGGGAGAGGGAGAGAAAGACAGAAACATCAATGATAAGAATCATTGTTCGGCTGCCTCCTGCACACCCCACACTGGGGATCAAGCCTGCAACACAGACATGTGCCCTGACCGAGAATGGAGTCGTGACCTCCTGGTTTAAAGGTTGATGTTCAACCAAAGAGCCATGCCAGCTGGGTCACTTGGCTTTAGTTGTAAGGTCTGAGTTATTTTGATTGCAAATGTATCATTCTTATAGGTGTTGATTGTTGTTTATGGTTTCAACATCAGTGTGGGAATTAATAATGCAGGGGGAAATATGGGTACGCAATTTGGCGGCTTAACCTGCTCAACTGGGAGTCCATAAATGCACAGAATAAAAGTAAAATGTTGAACCAAGCTAAAATCATTAAAATGATCCAGGGTATCATCAAAGAGGTTTCTGTGAAAGTATGGCTTGGACCTAGCCAGTCCTTTTGTAATTGGTAAGGTATGCTGAGTCCCTAGGTGTTACTAATTATATGGTGTACTTGACCTATTGTATCTTCTGAAATGGGTTGAAATTACTTTTACCTTTTAAACATAATTTAACTAATATTATGGCATCTGACCTTTTTTTTCTCTTTCTCATGTTCTCTAGTAGCACAGATGCCCCTATGTACAAATTACAAAAAGATACTCCCTATGGGTAGACTTTTCATAAGTCACTCACTCCAGAAATAATTTGGCAAAAATTCTCCATGTTCTGACTTGACCCCACCACATAAGGGCTTCTGGCTGGTGAGCAGACTGTGGAATGGATTTCCAGTTACAGTTGTGTCTGTTTAGCCAATTACATTCAGTAAGGCACTGTCTATCTGTGTATCTGGACAGGGTAGGCTTACGACACTTCCCCATGTGCTCACATAGCTTTGATAGTTCTTTGTCTGAATTGATTGTAAACTGGATGATTATCTTGAGTAAGAAGTATCCAGCATTTACAAAAAGCTATATACTCAAGTAGCTATGGAATAGTCAGGTTGGATTTCATAGCCTTTATATTCCCCTTCTGTTGTTGAGCCTGCACCTTGGTGTCTCATGTCCTCCTTTTTTCTGTTCTGTTCATAATTGCTTAAGTGTGTGGTGTTGATACTAAAGGCTTTCAAGCATTGGGGTGAAAGGTTTTAGAACTCATCTCAAAGTAAAAAGTTTTTCACTGTATTATTTTTTTGTGTATGGTAGTTCTGAGTCTATTTTTCTTAAACCTCACATAAACTGCTTCTGTTCATCTCAGGGCCAGTAATCACACTCACTCTTGTAGACAGTTGTTTAGTATGTTTGCCCTTTACCTTCAGCTTTTTTTTCCCTCATAAGTGAGCTAGCCTTTTCCCATAGATAGAATACATAGAAAATGCATTATTTATGCGTTGAATTGCTTGAGCTCTCAGCTATCATACATATGCATTCCAATTTTTGATATATTAAGATTAAAAAATAAATTTAAAAAACTTTGATATTATTTCTCAAACATTCCCATGGATGGATTTAGAAATGGATGCTTAGATGTCCAAGACCCTGGGACAGAGCGATATTTCACTTGGGAGAAAGACTCTCTGGTGGCATTCTGTCCTAATGCATCACAGATACAATGGTGCTTTGATAATGTACTACCTAGTCTCATCTGTCAGTGGAGCCCTAGGGAGAGGATAGAAGTCTTTTTAATTATTTATTAGTGTAATGTGTCATCACAATGTCAACAGCTGGTGCTCAAGCACATGGCCCCAGATATGAGATGCTGTGCTCATATTTCTATAAGTCGTATCCTTGAATCCCGGGTGAATAAACTTATGGTCATTACAAGGTTTGTCAAGGAGAAAGTGTTATAATTGCAGTGTGGATGCAAACATTGCCAAAAATGTCAATTAGGAAATATGGATTATAATTTAAATTTCATTTATAAATTTTCTGTCTAAAAACTTTAATCATAAATTGCAACTAATTTTATACTTTTCATAGCATGTTTTATTTTAAATTATGATTCTTCTTTTAGGAATAATTAATTTGAAGTCTATACTTATTTTGATAAGGAATGCAGTATTTGTATACTGGACATATCTAGTAATCAGTTAATGGTGATAGAAGAGATGGATGTTCAATAAATAAATGAGTGGTCTATTAAAAAAACTAATTATTTGTTACACAAAATATTAATTCAATAAGTAGTCATTGTGTCCCATTACATGTCTGGTGTTACGACAAGTCCTTGGGGTATAATAATAAATAATTACTTAATCTCAGAGGTATATTATTTTAGTGGGAAGGAGACATATAATAATGTAAGGTAATCAAAACACAGGCAGGCCTTGGCATTACTATGAGCCAGCGTACTTACAGTCATGTTTTGGTGTTTGTCTGTGGAACATATATAATTTAATAAAACATCAGTATCAGACAAAGTTACTCTGCTCTTGATGGGTCCAGACAAAAACAAGACCATTGCATAATCATGCCTGAACATAGATCAGCATAAACATTGTCCAACATACAAAATACCAAACATTCCACTCTTCTGACTAAAATGACTGACTTATGCTTCTTTGCCTTTTATAAATTTGGCTTTGCTCTAAGAATGCCCTTCCTATGCATACTACTTAAGATATCCAGCCCAATAGCTATGGTCAGAATGTTTGTGTCCCTCCAAAATCCACATCTTGAAAACCTAACACCCAAAGTTGATGGTATTAGGAAGTGGAAACCTTTGGGAAGTGACCAGGTTATGAGGGTGGTGCCCTCTTGAATGAGATCAATGCTCTCATGAAAGGCTTCCCACAGAACTCCCATGCCCCGTTTTGTCATGTGAGGGTACAGGGAGAAGACTGAAGAAGAGGGGCCTCACCCAACTATGCTGGCACCCGGATCATAGATTCCCGCCTCTAGAACTGTGAACAATAAAGTTCTGCTGTTTATAGGCCACGCAGGGTATGGTATTTTGTTGTAGCAGCGTGAACAGACTAAGACATTCATCATATAAGTATTCCACTTCCTGTCATCATCCAATCCAGAATAAGCCCATTTCCTTAAACCTCCCTAAATCATGTAACAGAAATGGAAACCCCTTGAATGATAAGTCTTTTCTAAATCCCACAATTCCGTTTATGTGTGTTTTCTCTTGCTACAACAAATTAGATATCCAACTTATTGAACTACAAGCATGTTCCTAGTAATTTTTTTCCAGATGATATTGACAAAGGAGTGATTAACAGGGGAACTTGTATGCATATATGCATAGCCCATGGACACAGACAATAGTACGGTGAAGGCTTGGGAGGGGCAAGTGCAGGGTAGAGAGGGTCACTGGAAGGGAAAAAACACACGAAAAACAAAGGGGACATCTGTAATACTTTCAACAATAAAGATAAATAAATAAAAAAGAGAATCTAGAGAGATTCTAAGGATAAGAAGGATTTGACATCCTGCTTCTAACCCTGAGTTGGAGGGCTTCATATGTGCATGGACCAAAGAGAGAACTCGAAGAGCTGAGTGACCTGGTGCTAATCAGCAAGAGCTGATAGAGAGCTCAGTCCTAAATTACAAGGAACTAGATTCAGCCAACAACTTAAATGATCATGAAAGCAGATTAACTTTAGCATTGTGGAGCCCAGGGCATAGAAACCACCTGAGAGAAACGGGGGGATAATAAATTTGTGTTATGCTATTAGCTTTGTGGTAATTTGTTACAAAAGAAAACGAATACAGTTAGTTTGGACTTTTTAACATTTCAAAATAAGATGTTTAATATCCATAAGTATCCCCCAAAGTACAGGGTTTCTTTAAGATATCCATGAGTAACTAGGAGGGAGATCTTTAAAAATGTGTTTGAAGACATTTATGAGAAGAAAAAAAAATTCTGCTTGCCCACACCCACGTAATTCAACCTTGCCAATAACTGTCACATAAATTTTAGCATTTGCCTTGAAAATTACTCAGAGGCATAAATTTCAAGTACAAATCTCCTGGATGGTATCTAGATTTTTACGAAACAGCCTTGTCAAGAAACATATCAAATGAGTGCAAGCCAGAATTTGGGTACCTTGGCTCAGTCCACTGGGGACAGGATGTTATCTGAAGTAATGTTATCCAGGCCTGAAAATCATGTTCACCAGTCTTGCCCATCTATATCTAGGAATAGCATGATGCTCACATTAGAAGACCACCCAACCTGAGGCTAACCGTGCCAATTCCTTGAGTTGGAATTGGCCAAAGCCCCTACCCCTAAGGCTCCAAAACCAAAGGCATCTTAGGTTTAAGGTCAGAAAACACTGCACTGAGCAGGCATTCTCTTCTTACTATTCTCCTCATTATCTCTGTTTGAATCTGTCTTACTCAATCGCTTCCTTTTCTTTCCTCATTTCCTCTTCTCCCTCACAATCCATCAGTTCATTTTCTTTTAGCTGATTGGCACATTATTAAGGCTAGTTTCCAGTTTCCAAAAATATCTGAAATTTAATGAAATGATCTCGATGCAGGAAAAAAGATCAGGTAAAATATATCAGCATATACAATTCTCTAAGTCTATTAATATAACACAGTTGCCTAAAACTTTTAAACACATAAATAAAAGCCATAATTATTGAGCACAAGATATAGAAGTGGGCTTGACATCAAATTATGATAGCATTGCTAATACTATGACTTTTTATTATATTTTAAATCTGTGTCAAGCTCTCTGATAAATATTTTATGTATGTTATCTCCATTAATCTTTACAACTCTCTGAGATAAGTTTTTATTCCCATTTTAAGGTAAAGGACTTGTGAAGTAACATCTACTAGAAGTATAGTTATGGTCGAATGACCAAACAGCTAATATAGATGTAGTTGCTTAAGAGAAAGAAAACACTTTAAATATATTATCTGGCAACTGGTGGAAAGTTGGTAAAATTGAACTGAAGAAACAATTGAAATGGCAAGGTAATTAACATCTTATTCCTTGTCATCGCCATACCTAGCTAAGTGAGACATCTTGACTCATCTAAAAAATGGAGAAAATTAATCTCTAAAGAATTCTCCACTTGTAATATTTATGATGTTGCAACTATTCTAAAGGCTTACTTCATGAGCATAGATTTTTTTCTAATTTCATTTTTAAGTTTTTTGCCTTATTAATATTTGTATATCATAATTCTAATTAATATTTTATCTTGCAATACTTATTTTTAAAAGTACAGCATGCTTACACATGTTTGGTAAATTGTCTATTCAAAGTCAATTTTTATAAACTTTGTAGAAGTTTATGTAATGTGTTCTGTATAAACTTTAGGTTCATAGTCTTTCTCTTAAAAATTATCAGAAAAGTCTTTTCTACTAGGTTTCAAAAACAATGGCCAGGTGGTAAATTTTTGTTCTTACAAAAGTCATTTGATTGAGGTATGATATTTTATGATAGGCTTTACCTATTAATATATATACTGTATGTATTGTTTCTAAAACACTCTAATTCAAGGAGAAATATTTAAATTATGTGATTCTATAAGTATTAACTTTATGGAGGACAGGAGAAACTGCTATATTTGAATATTTAACTCTGAAGAGAGTTTGTAACACTTTGGTTGCCATATTCTCAGAAGAGTATTATTATTATTATAATTATAATAAAAATTTTTTATGGTGAATATATACATTCAGAAGAATGAATTAATTCACTCAAGTAGAGAAAAATCAATTCTTAAAGGAGAAGAAAATTTCATTGTTCTGAAATTAGAATACTAAAGAATGGCATGTTCACCCAGAGAATAAATTAATACATTTCAAAATAATTATAGAAAAAATGACGATGATGATGACAAGCAAGGAATGCTGCTTTTTTTTCTTTTAAATTGTTTAATAGATTCTTCTACTGGGAGACAGCATGGCAGAATTTCTCAAACTGATGACCCTGGACATATTTGGAAATGTTCTTGGAACTCTTGATTCTCTCTAAATTAGTTGTAATTTGGGTTTTCATGACTGTTCAACATCATATTAATCATTGTGCAACTGAAGAACGCTAGCATTTCATAACAAATATGTTTGTATTTACAATCATATGTTTGAAAAGTAAAAGCTAAATGATCTAATGCTTTTTGCAAGCAAAGATATCTAGTAGTCTAAATTTAGTGTAAAGAATCAGGTGAGGTGGGTTGTCGCACAGCACACTCTAGTGTAGGCAGCAGAATTCAAAACAAGAGTTAGTAGTATATTCACATTTTGAACAGATATATTCAATGTTTGAATCACCTACTTGCATGCAACAACCTGCAATGCTCTCTTTATGAAGTACTAATAAGTGAGCCAGGAGCGTTTTTCTGTTCTAACAATGATTGGATTATTTGCTCATTCAATTCAGAGTTTATTAAACTATTATCTAAAATTCATCTTAAATTTTAGATAATGAGGTAGCATTATAATAATCAATGGCATACCTTTACAGTGGCAAATGCTCATTAGTGGAGTGTTGGATAAATATGAAGTTTGATTTCTAATAACAAAGCCTTAGTATTTTTAAGTCCATATTTTACATTATAGTTTGTAATCAGCATATTCTATATTACTGTTATTGGAAGAAAAGAGAAAAAAATTGTGTATAGAACAAGACATGTCACATCATATTTCTAATTTAAAATCAAGATCAGTGATTTATTTCTAATCCTGTATCATCCATCATACTCAGTGTACCTGTTGTTGTTGCTTTTAAAATAGGATTTTATTAATTTTTTTACATAGAGAGGAAGGGAGGGAGAGAGATAGAAATATCGATGAGAGAGAAACATCTATACACTGTCTCCTGCATGCCCTCTCCTGGGGACCAAGCCTGCAACCCAGGCATGTGTCCTGACAGGGAATAGAACCACTGACCTCTTGGTGCATGGGACAAGGCTCAACCCACTGAGCCACACCAGCAAGGCTCAATTATGGTTAATTGGAATTTTACTCTTCGATAGTTTTATGTTTGTACAAAAAAATAGAGGCATAGAATTACAGTTTATTTAAAAATAACATAACATTTAAGTTTTAAAGTACTTCTTAACATAAGAATAATGTAATAAGAAAAGTTAAATTTGGAACATGTCTTGCACTTGATAAAATACTACCAATATCATCTTACTTTCTCCAAATTAACTTGAGATATCAAGATCAAAAAAGGTATATTTTATTTGTGTGTATGTACTGTCACTAAAATTGGTATGATCTTGAGTCTAACAATTTGTCCACATTTACTCTCTGGTAACATGAAAATAATAACTGGTTATGTGCATTTACAGGTTTGTTTTGTAAGCCAAATGGTTTGAAATGACATTAAATGGGTAAAAACACTCCATTCAAGAGGAACACTTGTGAGAAATATGGGGTGCCAAGATTCACGTGGGTCCCTCTGACAGAAGCTATAAGTTACTGAATGGGAGACACTGAAAATGAAAAAGAAAAATATGAAAGGAAAATTAAATAGTCTTTCTTCTTAGACTGGTTATTTTGTTTTGTAATTTTGCCCTTGTGACCTTCTTGAAATATTATTGATTTTTCTTAGATAACTGATAGGAGAGATGTAAAAAGAAGAAAAGCATTTCAAAAGGATTTACTCAATTTACATACTATCAAACTCATCCTGGCTCTTGGGGTTAAAAACAATGCCTAATTCATAGAGAAGATAGTTTTCTTATTACTATCACGGACAGTAGTGATTTTTTCATCTCTAAGAAGATCTGTCTGAAATTTTGGCTACAATATTAGCTTAAAGTATATAAGAAAATGAGCTTTTTCCTTAACTAAAATTAGTTTATATCTCAAAGGAAACATTTATTTTGTATTTTGTCATTGACATTTTAAATATTCCCAAGGGGTTGTTTTTACTAAAGCTCATTTCAATTCGTGGACTCATGGGTAAAATATACTGTTTTCATATTACCAAAATTAGCATTGAGAATTTCTTCCTTTTGTAAAATCTATTTTTTTTTGTGATGCAAACAGATCCATGTCAGTAGCTTCTTCATTCTAAATGCTGACATGTCAGTTATAAAATTACAAAAATATGCCATGTATCTAAACAGATGCCATTATGCACTTCTCTCTTACAAGTTATCATACAAATGAAACACACACACACACAGTTTTGTAGTGGCTGACATAATTATTTGATTATCTTCTATACTTCCTGGTATAATTTAATGACAAGTTGATTTTTTTCTCTAAAATCTCACATTCAAAAGACTTCTCCTTCATTGAATTCTGTGACTGATTAATGTGAGAATGGGTGGATATTCTTTAAGCAATAGGATAAATATGAATGCCCTCACTTAAACACATTTCTTTAGGTTTATTTTGTGATAAATTGTGGACAGATAATATTGTTGCACTGTCTGAGGTAGATATATTGAAAGTTAATTTATGGGTCCATTTGTTCTAGGTAAACAGATAAAACATTTGAGAATGGATTCTTATTTGGATTAGAGGTTTCAAAGTACGAAGTGGAGGCAAAAAGTAAAAAGTTAAGAAAGCTTAGGAAAAAATGTCAAGAACAGAATCTGTCTCTAAATAAACCACTAGACTTCAATAGAAGATACACTGGCCAAATATGTGCTAGGGATTACAGATTGTTTACATGTATGCATATAATATTTATAAACATATACTACCTTACCACCTTCATAGGATCGGGCATCATTATTATGTTTAAAAAATACAAACAAAAAAAGACAAAATACAAAACCTTTTATGTTGTTGTTTTTCTCACCCACCCAAAGTTATTATAAGGAAAATGGAAATTAAGACAATTATATTTCTGATTAGATATTGAAGGCTTAACAGAAATACATTCATATAAAACAGATAATAACATTAATATAAAAATTTTAAATAATAAAAGAATTTAAAAAACACACACAGTAGATGCCAGTGTTTAAATTAGGTTTCAAATCTCTGCAATGAAATTTTGAATAAAAAAGTATCACTTGAAGAGAACTGACAGAAAGGAGTTAAAAAAAAAAGAAAAAATGGATTTTCAAAATGAAGACTACATTGGAAGTAATACAAGAGAAATAAAACTCTGTAGATACAATTTTAAGAACGATATAACATGAAAAGAAATAAAATACAAAAAATGGAAAACAAAATGAAGAAAGTTATGAAAATTCTACTAAAAAATAACTTTAAATGAAAGGTGAAGAAGATTTAAGATACAGGCAACAATAGGCACTAGGAAGGAAAATTATAAAAGGGACCTAACTAAACTAAAAACCGTAATTCAAGATAGTTTCATTGAGAGCAAAGCAGCCTTGAAGCTCTACATTGAAAAAGGACACCATGTACTAAGCTATCATTTGAGAATTCCAAGTAGAATATACTGGGGTACAGGAACAGAAGCAATCAGACACTCACTAAAACTGGAATTTAGTTCTGTCCTGAACTGTTTCATGGTGAGCCATCATTAAAGGACAACTAAAGTTTCTATAATATCTTATATAATAAAGACATGGACAGTGTTAACAACAAAATTAAAAATCTTGACCTGCTTATCTATAATAATAAAAGGGTAATATGCTAATTAGACGAGACGTCCTTCCAGACGTCATTCTGGACATCCTTCCTGACGAAGCGGGGGCCAGGGGAAAGCCAGCCCGGGTCCTGGGTGCTTGCCAGAGGAGGGAAGCATCCCAGGTCCCAGGTGCCTGCCAGTGGCCGGAGGAGGGAAGCCCAAGTCCTGGGTGCCGGAGGGAAGCCGGTGTCGGCAGCCAGGGAAAGGGAGGCCTACTCTTGCACGAATTTTCGTGCATCAGGTCTCTAGTCTTGTATAAAACTACACTCAAACATTTACAAAGCAGGCATTTGTTAGGTAAATATGAAATATTTACTAAAATGGACCATGTGTTAAGGCAACTCCCACAAACTATAGGAGATTTAATTAATTTAATATATATTTCCACAGTGGAATTTGGCTTAAAAAAATGACCCCAAAAATGATTTCCAGTGTTTGGAAATAAAGTAAGGAATACAGTCTAAACACAACATAGAGCAAAGAAAAACATGCTATGAAAACTAGAAAATATTTTCAGTTAAAATGATAATAAGGTTGCGAAATACCAAAATATTCAAAATGCTGCTAAATTGATATAGCTACAAAATTATTTATCAAAAGGTGAAAATGAATGACCTCCACATTCATCTCATGAAACGAAAAGGCCCTATAAATCAAACCCTTGAAAAGAAGGAAGGAAATAATAGAGATAGGGAAGAAAGCAAAAATAAAAATATAAAATTGAGGAATCAATGAAGTCTAAAATTGGTTATTTTTAAAGATCAATATGCTTGATTAAACTCTTGTATATTGGTAACTGATCAAGAAGAGAGAATATTGTTCGGTTCCTGCCTACAGGAACCGGGCCAAGAGACATTGTGAGAGTTTTAAGAACATTTTTTTTTTTTTTGAGTTTAAGAAATTTTATTGCATTCTCTCACAGCATGCTAAGACCAGTGTGTCCGTGTCAGCAGCGACGGAGTTATATTCTCTTACATAGGGAATCAGTCAAGGTGTGGGTACATGAGTTGGTCAGGCGGAGGGGAGTGCATCTTGCTTCTGTGGGTGCCAGTCCTCTGCTTGAAGCCAAAGGATAGAGCTCATAACAATATATTTCAGAAAACATGTCCAGACAGGAGAGGTCAAGGGTAGTTCATCCTAACAAATACATACAATATTATTGTAAGGAATGGAAAGAGAAACCTCACTAAACTTCCTACAGACATTAAGAAATACATATAATAAGAAAATATCATGAACATATTTATGTTATTATATTTAACCATTTAAGTAGAATGGAAGATTTTCTTGAAAATAAAAACTTACTAGAAAAAACAGATTTAAACATATTTTTTAAGTTAAAAATTATTTTTGCATCAATTAAAATAATTACTCTCTTACTGAAAAACTTCCCACAGAGAAATCTTTGTCATCTTAATCTTTCCTGACATCTTTTTTCAACATTAAAGTTGAAATTACCATCAATTTTACTCTAAATCTCTAATACATTATACAAAATAGCAAGCACTTCCAAACTAGTTTTGCAATATTGATTTATCACTAAAAATCACTTATTGCAATTAAATACGTTAATAGAAAAAAATGAGGAAAAATATGTAGTTTTTTGAAAAAATCTTTATTGTTGAAAGTATTACATATGTCTCCTTTTTTCCTCACTGACACCTTTAGCCTGTCCCTGCCCCTTTCCCAAGCTTTTACCACACTATTGTCTGTGTCCATGGGTTATTATATACTAGAAGCACAGTGCACGAATTCGTGCACAGGTGGGGTCCAGCTAGCCCGGCTCAAATCAGCGGATCGGGCCGGGCCTGTTGGGAGGAGGAGATGGTGGGAGGTTGGCTGGCTGGCCTGCTCCGTTTGGGGCCCGATCAGGGCTGGGTCAGCTGGGGGGAGAGGCTGTGGGCAGTGGGCTGGCCAGCCCACCCCTGATTGATGTGATGGGGAGCCGATCGAGGGCAGAACTGGTTGGGGTGGTGGGGGCTGATCTGGGGTTGGGCCAGCCATGGGGAGGGGCTGTGGGTGGTGCATCGGCCGGCCCCATCCTTGAATGGGGTGGGGGGGGCTGATCGGGGGACAGCAGCCTGGGGGAGGGGCCATGGGTGGTTGGCTGGCTGGCCCTGCCCCCGATCAGGGTGGGGGAGCTGATCTTGGGTGGGTCCAGGTGGGGGGAAGGGCCGCAGGAGGTTGCCCAGTAGGCCCCACCCCCTGATCGGGCTGATTCGCTGCTTCTGTCTCTGGATCTATCTTGTGTATCAGTTTATTTTGTTCTTTAGATTCCAAATATGAGTGAGATCATGTTATTTAGTGATGTGAATAAAGAGGGCCTTTTAGAGAAGATCAAAAGTTCAACAATTCTACACTGTGCTTGATAAAGTAAGTGGAGTGGCTTGGTAATTGTGAAGAATAGCTAAATCACATGCATCCCTTAAGAAAGTATTCTTTCTAAGAAAAGCCAAAGAGGGTGAAGTTAATTGATATAAAATACAAAAATACTTCCAAAACAAAGTGAGAAAAATATCTAGAAAATTAAACGTACTCAAAATTATATCTTGCCCTAGCCAGTTCGGCTCAGTGGATGGAGTATCAGCCCACAGACTGAAGGGTCCCTGGTTTGATTCCAGTGAAGGGCATGTCCCTTAGTTGCAGGCTCCATCCTCAGCCCTGGTCCAGGAGCATGTGGGAGGCAGTCAGTTGATGTGTGTCTCTCACATTGATGTTTCTCTCTCTGGGTCTCTCCCATTCCCTTCTACTCTCTCTAAAAATCAATGGAGCCCTAGCCAGTTTTGCTCAGTAGGTAGAGTGTCAGTCAGCCTGCAGACTGAAGGGTCCCGGGTTCGATTTTGGGCCAGAGCACATACCCGGGTTGTGGGCTCAATCCCCAGTAGGGGGTGTGCAGGAGGCAGCCGATCAATTATTCTCTCTCATCATTGATGTTTCAATCTTTCTTTCCCTCTCCCTTTCTCTCTGAAATAAAAAAATACATATTTTAGTTCATTTTTTAATTCAATTTGCAAAACTATTTGAGGAGTAAGATACAATAGTGAAGGAATTCCTCCCTATAAAAGTGCATAGTCTTGAGGCAATGAAAACACAGACTGTGGTTATGACAGTGTAAGAGAATACATATGTGGAGTACATTGGTATCCTTGGAGGCATTAACATGGAGCACTGGAAAATCTCCTAGGAGCAGGGACTTCTCAGCTGAAACTTGAAGAATAAGTTGAAATTACATAGGCAAATTTGGTGAAGGAATGCAGATAAAACACAAAAAAATTTTCATAATACACAACCTTCTTCTATATTGTAAAACTGTTTTTTATGGGATTAGGACCCATATAGGACAGACCCTAGCATGCATTAACTGATTAGTAAGTGTTAATTTGACCTTATTGCCATCAGTGTCTTCATCATTAATACCCTGTGTATCTTTAAGCAGAAGGAATGCTAACATTTCAGAATTCTTTTGACAATGGGATATCACAAATAAAAGGTACAGGTAATATTTACCATTTTCATAGGACGACATATAGTAAGAGCAATGTTACTATTGCAATGAATAGCAGAGTGATGGTTAGTGATGGTATGCTGTCAAGGAGTGCCTGAGAGCCTGGAGATGCAGCCTGAGAAAGGTCTGGGTTCCTGAGTCGCCTTACCATTTACCTGCATTGTAATTTGTAGGAATAATTCCATTTTTGTATGTTTCAACGTATTTAACTATAACATGGGTATAATTATGATTCATGGGAAATTAAACAATCTTGCAGGTTAAGTGGGATCACTTGTGTAAAGTTTAACTCAGTGTCTGGTACATAACTTGTCTTGAATTATAATATAGTTTTTAATCTTTTTTTGCAAAGTTCAAATAAGGTAATCAAATGACCAAAACTATTTCCAAGAATATTATTGTTCTCCAACATTAAATAGGAATAAAAGCATATTTTAAACAGCACACATTGATTGCTCAAAGTTCTGGAGGCTGCAAGTCCATGATCAGGTGGCCACCACAGTCAGGTGAGGGCCTTCTTTTGAATTAGAGCAGTGGTTCTCAACCTGTGGGTCGCAACCCCTTTGGGGGTCGAACGACCCTTTCACAGGGGTCACCTAAGACCATCTGAAAACACATATATAATTACATATTGTTTTTTGTGATTAATCACTATGCTTTAATTATGTTCAATTTATAACAATGAAATTACATCCTGCATATCAGATATTTACATTACAATTTATAACAGTAGCAAAATTACAGTTATGAAGTAGCAACGAAAATAATTTTATGGTTGGGGTCACCACAACATGAGGAACTGTATTAAAGGGTCATGGCATTAGGAAGGTTGAGAACCACTGGATTAGAGACTTCTGTTGTTTCCTTACTTGGTGAAAAGATGAGGGATCTGTGTGATCTCTTTCAGAAGAACACTAATTCCATTTATGAGGGCCCTGACCTCATATCCTAAGCAACTTCCAAAGATCTCACCTCCAAATACTGTCTAAGGGGTTAGGATTTCAACATATGCATTTTGAGGGGACACAAATAAGCAGTAGCTACTAATTTGGAAATAATACACATAATGGCCGAAGCAGATACAGGCCTATCCCACATTGCTTATTATTTTGTGACATCCCCAGTGGCCCAGAGTTAAGATTAGTCACTAACTCGGAATCACATTGTGTTCCCTGATGGAAAGAGGGCAGCTGGATCAATGGGAAAAAACAAATGATGTTTCTGCAGCCATCCTTTAGGTTAGCTAATGTTTTCAGTATACTAGTGCACATGCTTTAGAAAGAAGGGTAAATAACATGTTTTTTTATAAGGACCGAAGAAATGGCATTTCTCTTTGTGATCATTCTAATTTACACGGGGGTGGGGGTGGGGATGGGGGAAGGGTTTGGCTTTATCATATTATAAACTACAGATCACTCTGTGGCTTCATTTCCAAAGAAAAATTCTGTTTGATTTCACAGCCTCTTTTCTAGTTTAGTTCCTTGACATCTCTCGCCTGAACAGAGATTGCTTTCCGGAGCTCACCACTGCAATGAGTAGTGCATGCAACCATTATAGCAAGTTCCCTATAATTCAATTAGTATCGTGTCATCCTCTTGTTCAGAAACCTTCAAAAGCTCCTCAAATAAAATTTGTGTTTTTTTAGCCTGACATTTGCAGTCTTTCCAGGTTTTGTTGTAGCCACCTTGCATCCTCATTATTTTCTTATCCTAAGTTCAATGGCACAGGCACATGATTCAGTTCATTCAAAACACTATTATTTTTCTTCTTGCTCATGCTGTTTTTGCCACCACACAACTTGCACTTTACCTTTCTCTGTGAATAAATACCTTTATCTCTAAAGATTGCAGGTTTATTTAAAAAAACAAACAAACAACAATAACAACAACAAAAAACAGGCCCAAATCATCTTGGTCCAGGTTGCCTTGACTCTCAGAGTGAAAACATATACTGTTTCCTCAAAATTAAACTTCTAGCATACCATCTATTTGTGTAACCAGGTTGCTACTTTTTGGTTCAAATCACCTTCTTTATTGTAAATTCCTTAATGTTATAGAGCTTAACTCTTTAATCTTAGTAGTAGCACCAGTTTTATAATGTAAAATGCAATATTGCATGTAACAGGCACTGAACAAAGATACATTTTATGAAAAAGAAAGATGGCCATTTGTAATGAGCTGCTGTTTCATACTATGCAAAGTATATTTAGGCTAAATAATTTAAATTTTACTTGAAAATCATCTCAGCCCTAGCTGGTTTGGCTCAGTGGATAGAGCATCGGCCTGCTAACTGAAGGGTCCTGGTTTTGATTCTGGTCAAGGGCACATGCCTGGATTGTGGGCTTGATCCTCAGTAGGGGGTGTGCAGGAGATAGTGATCAATGATTCTCTCTCATCATTGATGTTTCTCTCTCTCTCTTCCTCTCTGAAATCAATGAAAATATACTTTTAAAAATCATCTCAAATATAACTATACATTGGTAAATCCTACCGGTTTAGAGAGATTAGTAGTTCCTGTCTAGTGTAAACACAATACTAATTATGTCCAAAAAACACTACTGAACACCGAGAAGAAGGATTACAGAGACTTTGAGGACTTTAACATAAAAGAATTTTAACATAAAAAACTTTAATTATCACCATTGTAAATATTATAAACTATACTTTTAAGCTTTAGATTATAAAAGTAAATGTATTTTTAAAAGATTTACAGGGCAATGAATATATTTGATCTCTTGCTAGTTTAATAAGTTGCAAAAAATGTATTTTATTCCCTTGGTTTGATTTTGCATCTCTCAAATTCATCAATACGATAGGAGCATTTCTCATAGGAAAGAGCACTGTTAAGGTCTCAGTTAAATCAATAAAGTTGAGCTTTGAATAAAAATGATATATGCTCACATTTCTGAGTCAAATATACTATTGAAGTATGAACTTCAAATGAAATGAAGGAATAAAATTATGAGAAACTGTACTATGTGGTTCAAGGATTCTCTGTTTCAATATTTTAAGATGTTAGAATGTCCAGATTATTTTTGAAATGCTTGGAAAATTTGTTACTCAGAATGAATTATCAAAGTTTGCAAATATTTTACCTTTTAATAAATAAAAACAGCTACTGCCATTCAAATGCATAACTTGATTAAATTTCAAAACAAAGGATTGTATTATTAGAAAGGAAGAATTATTAGTAGCCTTCGGTATATTATAACAAAAAGAATGTTGAGAAATATGAAAACACTGCTTTTTTTTAACATTTTAAGTATGCATAAAAATAAGTTTATTATGCACATGTAGTTGAAACTGCAGCCAAAGCTTAATATATCTTTACCTTGACAAGGATGATTTGGATAAAGCCAGATTCAAACCAAGAATTTATAATTTTTTGGTAGGTGGAAGAACATGTATATACATACATGTGCTTGCATGACCACAAACAAATGTTTATTCCTACTACTTGAGGCCTGGTGCATGTATTCATGCACAGGTGGGGTCCCTCAGCCTGACCGGCAATAAGGGCCAGCTGGCCGGGGGGGGACAGACCATGGGAGGTTGGCTGTGGGAGTACACTGACCACCAGGGGGCAGCTCCTGCATTGAGCATCTGTCCCCTGGTAGCTCATCATAGCTACCTGCCTATTGTCAGGTCGTAACTGTCACTTAGGCTTTTATATACATAGATTATTTATCATCATTTGTTGGAATTAAAAATAAATCTATATGTTAATTTTGTCATGTTTTATAAAATATGAGTCATAAGTTTAAAATAAAACATTTTTAAATGGTGATTTAAAATAAAAGCAGGATAAATTAAGTTATAGGAGCCAAATAAAAATAAAGTAAATATATTAAGCACAGTGAAATTCATCATTGTGGCTCAGCTTTAAATTTAAATTTGATTTTCTAAGGAATTAAATGGAAAATAAGTTTTACCCATTTAAAAAAAATTAAGCTATAAATAAAAAGGTGGAGAGAGGAAGGGAGCGAGACAAAGAGAGAGAGATGTTCTTATTTTTTCTTGGGCTTATCAGGATCTTAAAACACACAAAATTTTTAATTTGATAAAATCTTCCTAGTGATATCCCAAGAATATTCAGTCTTATTGGGTCACAGAAATAGGTTTTTGGATAGATTTTAGATTATTTAAATTAGAAAATAAGAAATGTGTTTTTTTAATATGTCTTGTGATAGATGATGGTTGTTTTCATGCTGGACAAAAATTCTTTTATCATTAGAATTTGTAAAACTATAGGCAGTGTTTAAGTAGCGTATCTTAGAATGTCTACTGATAGCATCCATAGAATTATCCCTTGCCACTGTGACAGGTTATAAATGTTGCTTAATATCACGCAAGTGTACTGCTTCTATTGATGAATAAATACAAAAAGGTAGCTCTCCACTGACTAAATTAAAGTAGATACAAACAATTCATCTAATCATTAGGTAATTTATATAATGAGTCCTGATCATATGTAATAAAGACAACTTTTTTTTTAAAGTTCTATACATGTTTTCATGTCACTTTCAGAAGATAATTGCCTCAACTTTAAGCTTCCCTTTGCCTTGTAGTGAGTCTAAGAAAATCTCCTTCATTAGCATAATCAAAATATTTTTAAAATACTTTATTTGAAAATGTGAATTGCATTTTCACAGTTATCTGCTATGTTCAGTTGGTTTAAAATGACATTACACATTCACACACACATATAGCTATAGATAGATATAGATATCAGTTGAGACCAGACTTCATTTTGGATAGCTGGGAAAAAACTGCTCTAAGGTCAAAAACATTTGAAAATATTGAATTATACTAAATCAAAGGAGTTCTTCAAACCAACATTTCAGAGAGTTTTGGAGAAACTACCATTTTCTAATAGACCTCTGAAATGAACATGTACATTACTACATTTCACAAAATTACTTGATCTTGACTCACTCTCTTTTCAAGGCCATCATATAGGTTGGTGTTGACAAGGAAGACTGAGTTATAATGCCAAAGAATGGGAGTGGATTCATTGACAGACATGAGAACTTAGGAGGCTACATTATTAAACAGAAGTTCACCTAGACCTGAAAATGTGTGCAAATCCAAATTATACACAGCTAAAAGGAAATTGAGAGTTGCAATGAAAGAGATTAAAACTCCAATATTCATAATTATAAGCCAGTGACAACATAATAGTTCCTTAATCCTTACATTAAATGTGATGGACACAGTAAAACCACTCTGACATCATACACTGAAAGATGTCCTCCACAAATGCTTCTTCTCTTTCTCGTTGTGTGTGTTTGTGTATGGCTGTGTATATAGAATTAGAAAAAAGTTGAAATTATTTATGGAAAAAAACGTAGGTAAAGCATTCACGTATTAAGTGTAAACTGGGCTATAAAATGTGATTCCTTATACTGAAAATTTGTAATCTAAAAAATGACATAGAGCATATACACAGAATACACAGAATAACTAAAAAGTAAACAATTTATGATTAATGAGTGACACAGATTGCAGAATCAAAAATCTACAGGAGTAACAAGTATGACAGTAACAGAGAAGATGCTTTCTTAGTAAACTTGTGTTACCATTTTCTCTTGCATGTGGAAATATGCTTGCTCCTGTATTTCAAAACACCAGATTTCTCACTCATGATAGACATAATAAATATATATTTCTACCCTATGGTAGAAAACAAAGAACACCATTTCAGTGGTAAGTAGCCTCTGATAAAGTTAGTAATTATGGGGATTATGGTGAACCAGAAACTCCTGCTCTTTGGAAATGAAGTTCTAATCTTGCTAGAAGTTCTAGTATTTCAAGGAAAACTGGAAATCATTTTTGTATGAAAAAAAGTTTAACTAGCAGAAATATCTTTAGCACTCTGGATAAAGTATTTAATCTAATAAAAGAGAAACATGCAAATTGACTATACCTTTGCTACACCCACAAGCCAATCAGAGCGACTATATGCAAATTAACCCAACCAAGATGGCTGCCGGCAGCCACGGAGCTGGAGCAAGCAGGAGGCTTGGTTGCCCTGGCGATGGAGGAAGCCAAGCTTCCCGGCCGGCTGCTGTGGCCTCCGCTCTAGGCAACAAAGTTTCAATTATAGAAGCTAAATAAATCCCAGATACCTGCTTCCAGCCAGCCTCCAGTGGGAGCTTGGGTGGCTGGGGGCCATGGCCAGCCTGCAAACAGCCATCAGCCCCTCACCCAGGCTGGCCAGGCACCCCAGTGGGACCCCCACCCTGATCTGGGACACCCTTCAGGGCAAACCAGCCGGCCCCCATGCATGCAACAGGCCTCTATCCTATATAATAAAATGATAATATGCAAATTGACCCTAACAGCAGAACAACTGGGAATGACTGGTCACTATGACACACACTGACCACCAGGGGGAAGATGCTCAATACAGGAGCTCCCCCCTGGTGCTGATTGCACTTCCACAGGGGGAGCTCTGCTCAGCCACAAGCCAGGCTGAAGGCTGCCAGCACAGCGATTGTGGCGGGAGCCTCTCCTGCCTCCTCAGCAGCACTAAAGATGTCCAACTGCAGCTTAGGCCTGCTCCCCGCTTGCAAGTGGACATCCCCCGAGGGCTCTTGGGCTGCCAGAGGGATGTCTGACTGCCAGCTTAGGTCCGCTCCCCGGGGGGGTCTGACTGCCAGCTTAGGCCCATACCCCAAGGGGTCCCAGACTGCCAGAGGGTACAGGCCAGGCTGAGGGACCCCCCCACCCATTGAGTGCACAAATTTTTGTGCACTGAGCCTCTAGTATATTATAAGATTTAGGAGAGATGCATTCCTATGTCACCTGCTCATTAGATTTACACATATTTAATGCATACATTATCAGTAGAAAGGGAAGTACTTTACCCAATGGTAGCTGTGCAATAAATATTTCATAGAGAAAATAGGACTCATGCCACCTTATTGAAACTTAAAGAATGACAGGATTTTAGCCAGGAATCTTGAACGAAAAATTAAAGAATCTACACTAATAAAAGAGAAACATGGAAATTAGCGTACGACCGCTACCCTTTTCATTGGCTAATCAGTGAGTATATGCAAATTAACTGTCAGCCAAGATGGCGGCTGGCAGCCAGGCAGCTGGAAGCGAACATGAGGCTTGCCTGCTTCAGTGACTGCAGACTGGAACGTTCCCCGCCTCACTTGCCGGCCTCTGAGCTACAACTCTAAGCAACTGTGTGCTATGTTGCAAATAAGAAGCAAAACAAAACACCAGAAACGGGCTTTCATTCAGCTGGGCTTTAGCAACATTGTATCGATTTTTTCAGCAGCGTGGCCTCAGAGCTAAAGCTGGCCCAGAATAAAAAAAAAAAAAAAGAAAACAAGGAGCGGTTGGAAGCTTCAGTCACTCGCTTCTGGAAAACAGCCCTCAGCCCCTCAGCCAGACTGGCCAGGCACCCCAGTGGGGACCCCCACCCTGATCCAGGACACACTTCAGGGCAAACCAGCCGGCCCCTACCCATGCACCAGGCCTCTATCCTATATAGTAAAAGGGTAATATGCCTCCCAGCACCGGGATCAGCGGAGCAGCGAGGCTCCCAGCACCGGGATCAGCGTGACAGGGGGCAGCGCCCAAACCCCCTGATCGCCCTGAGGCTCTGTGAGTGACAGAGGACGGGGCCACAACCTCCCTACCTGCCCTGCTCTGTGCCTGATAGGGGGGAGCTCCCCAATCCCCTGATTGCCCTGCGGCTCTGTGTTTGACAGGGTGCAGCGCACCAACCCCCTGATCGGCCCTGCTCTGTGTGTGACAGGGTAGAGCCATAACCTCTCCATCGGCCCTGCCCTGAGTGTGAAAGTGGCGGCGCCCCAACCCCCTGATCGGCCCTTCTCTGTGGGTGATAGAGGGTGGCGCCCCAACCCCCTTCCACGGGCCTAGCTCTGTGTGTGACAAGGTAGAGCCATAACCTCCCCATTGGCCCTGTCCTGAGTGTGACAGGGTACAGAGCCCCAACCCCCTGATCCGCCCTGCTCTGTGTGTGACAGGGGGCGGTGCCCCAACTCCCCTATCGGCCCTACTCTGTGAGTGACAGCGGGGAGCTCCTCAACCCCCTGATCGGCCCTGCTCTGTGCATGACAGGGTATGGAGCCCCAACACCCCTGATCGGCCCTGCTCTGTGAGTGACAGGGGGTGGCACCACAACCTCCCCATCAACCCTGCCTTGAGTGTGACAGGGGGCGGTGCCCCAAGCCCCCAATCGGCCCTACCCTGAGCATGACTGAGGGTGGCATCACAACCTCCCGATCTGCCCTGCTCTGTGCATGATGGGGCGGTGCCCCAACTCCCCAATCGGCCCTGCTCTGAGCCTGACCAGAGGCTGCACCTAGGGATTGGGCCTGCCCTCTGCCACCCAGAAGCAGGCCTAAGCCAGCAGGTCGTTATCTCCCGAGGGGTCCCAGACTGTGAGAGGGCACAGGCTGGGCTGGGGGACCCCCCCCCCCGAGTGCACAAATTTTTGTGCACCGGGCCTCTAGTTATATTACTATGTGTACATGTGGCATTTCATGTAAAAAAAAAAAAAAGAAATAGAAAGAAAAAGAAATAAGAATAACCAGAGTTGTGGAAGCAGAAAAATGGAAATCCTGTTTGTTAATGAGGTTGCATTGGGCTGATATTGAGATAATATTAAGTATCATGGCAACAACTAGTGTGAATTCCTTATGATGTGCCAATCACCAGTCAGTGTGATGGCTATATATGCTCACTCGTTTGTTACAACAGCTCTGTAATTGACTCTGTAAATTGAACAAGAGACAGACCAAACAAAGACAGGATGCTGATATAGTTGTGTAGATATAAGATAATAAGGATTTGAATTGGGTGGTAGCGCTGAATATTGAAATTAAATAACTATAAAATATTTCAGGAAATAAAAGTATAGCTTTTTTTCAATTTATATATGCATGGCTCCTTTGGTTAGCAAAAATAAGGTGGAAAAGACTTACAGATCAATTAAAATTCATTGAAACTTTAAAATGTTTGATTTTATAATGATATCACACCTATGCTCCTTTGACTTTTAAGACCATCATCCAAGTATACACAATATGAATTTCCCTATAAATTATCTTTATCTTGAAACTGTATTATACTCATGAGGAACATCTTAGTAAATTTCAGAAAAGCGTTATTTTCAAGTTTCTGGATCAGCTTCTTTAATTCAGTGTGCTCTTCTTTATACCCTTCTCCCTAGGAGAGGAGTTAGAAACAGGGTTAGGTAGGCAGGATAAGGGTTGGAAGAAGAAGAAAGTACAGACATAACGGCAGGGCAGAGCTGGGCTCCAAACCTCAAAGATGTTTATCTTGCAGGTGCAGAATGTTACAGGATTCCAGGGCAGGAGAAATAGGGAAACTGAGATAGGAAAGTTAAAACAAGACCAAGCAATGTGGGCAACTTGCAGCCAGTTTGCAACTAACAAACCATTATCTTCCCCAGCCAAGGACACCGGAGCAAATTATTACAAAAAACTTCCCTAATGAGAGAGTGCAGAAAGGGAGGGGTAAAGGAAAAGGAGAAAAGGTTTGTTTTGCTTTGGGCCTAAGCAGAGAAGCCAGCAGTCTCAAGGCTTAGCAAGATAAAGTTGCCAGGTGCCTCTCATGATTTCTGGGAAGGCCACAACAAAATAAAGGGGAACCTTGAGCATCTGTACCAGAATATTCAACAGAGGAATTTTAAGTCCTATAGACAGAAGGGTCTATCATGCCTCAGACCCCGACTCAGTCTGCTCTTCAGAGTAGCTGAGAGCCTGTCTGTGCTTCATAAGCCAAATGTACGGTCTGGTTTGCTTGCTTTGCTTTTGCTTTTATCAGTAAAGATGCATGCTTCTGTTGCTATAAGAAGTTGGTTTTTTACAACGCAGTCAAGGTCTCTCGTATAAATTCACTTATATGAGAAGACAAGGGTCGAGGTTGGGGACAGCCTTTCCCATCGCTCAGGGGGCCGTGCTGTCTGGGAACACCTCTCTAGTGTTGGTGAGAGGTGCCTATCACACCTAGAAATAGCCTCTATATTAGAGGATGAAGACACTATGTCATTTTTTTTTTTTTGCCACGGTGCTACCTATAAATCACTTCCAGTGGTAAACTACTTTCTGCTGTTTGTAGCCTTCCTCTTTGTTATCTCATGTCAACAAATGGCACTAATGTCCCCAATCAATGTCCTCCTTTTATCCCCATCATTGTCATATAACGATACAGACACCTCTCATGAGCGTTACTTTGCCTATACAACAGTAGCATACTTGGAGCAAACAGCCTGGGAAATGTGCTTGCACATCTCTCATTCATCCTACCATCCTGCCACCAAAATAAGAGCATGCCTACTTGAGAGATGTGAGAGACACGCGAATGAGAGCCAACTTATTCTAGCCGAGGTCCCTCCAGAATGGCCTAGTCAGTCTCCAGCCCAATATCCAGCTGATTGCAGATTCATGAGCGATGCTATCCAAGATTAGATAATGCCAACTAGACCCACAGAACCCACAGTCCCATTGAGCTGTGAGAACTAATACATTCTTGAGCTTCAGTCACTAAAATGTGAGAGCAATTTGTTGCCTAGCAGTAGCTATCTGATGTAGTTGTTCCCACTGAAATGTGTGTGACCCTATTACTCTGGTTTTATATTCCACTCTGCCTTTTGCTGCAGCTTTCCCTCATTAGGACTATGGATCTCTGACTAATTGATTTTATCCCTCACAAAAAAAGATGCCTATGTCCTTCAAAGTAGCGCACTAAAATCCAGTCATGTGTAAGGCCATTAGGAGATTTATGAGCTATCTCAGGCCAACTCTGTTCTGTTGGGAAACATGTCATGAAGTCCATCCACATCTAGCTCCAGGGGATGTCTGGACCACATTAGTCACCCATGGCCCAACTGAAAATTGTTCTGCTCTCAGATCTTCACAAAACTCTTGGTCTTTTTAATTCCATTCACTTCTGAAATAGGCCCAAGAGGTCATTGTTCAAGAGATAATTTTTAGAGACCCAGAGAAGTATATTTTTCCTGATGTTTCTCCATTATCTTTTTTTTTTTTTTTTTTTACCTTGTCTGGGCACACAGAAAGAATTCTTGGCTGTATACAGTTTATATTTCTGGTTTTATATACCAAGAGCCAAACTCTTATAAAACCTTTTGATTTTCCTTTCCAGAATATTTTCAGGGACAATTCTAGAATTTCTGTACAGAAGGACCAGGGCCCCTGAGCCATGAGAGAGGGCCATCCCCAACCCCAATCCTTGTCTTCTCATATAAGTGAATTTATATGAGAGACCTTCACAAATTAACCAATCAGCTTTCCAAACTTTCCCTGGGCTTCTGATGGTTCCAGTGTTCCCTTTCCCAGATCTTAATGACAGGCCTCTAGGTTGTCAAGCACCTCCCCCTCTACCATTGTCTCTTTATTCCACTGTCCTTATCTGCCCCTGCTCCCCCTCCTACACACACACAATCCAGTACCTGAGGGGGAGAGAGGGGTGTTAACCCCCTTGGAGGGATGCTGCTGCCATTTCTGGGATGTAAAGTGTAGCTTCCTGTGAAGCAAACAGGCCTCTGCTTCCCAGCGGAATATGCTGGGCAGGTTCTGACTTTCCCATTTGTTTCCTTTTCCATCAGTGACTAGCTAAGGAGGGTACCACTATACCTGCAAGTGACGCATATGCATTGGTTTGTCTCTATGCTTATTAAGGAAATAAATATAGCTAAGAGATGAAGGAATGGTTTAAAAAAAAAAGTCCCCTGTGAAAAGATGAAGAATGGAGGGGTGCTTGGGTCAACTCAAAGACCTAGGAAGGAGAAATAGAAATACACAGAGACATGTGATCCACTTGGCAGTTTTTTAGAAAAATATATATTTTATGGATTTTTTACAGAGAGGAAGGGAGAGGGATAGAGAGTTAAAAACATCGATGAGAAACATCAATCAGCTGCCTCCTGCACACCCTGGGGATGTGACTGCAACCCAGGTACATGCTCTTGACCGGAACCAAACCTGGGAAACTTCAGTCCTCAGGCTGACTCTCTATCCACTGAGCCAAACTAGTTAGGGCAACTTGGCAGTTTTGACTGAATTTGCCTCAATGAAAAAGGAGAGTCTTTGTTACAAATGTCTGGGAAAAAAAACTGAGAAAGATGTCTGCATACTGAGGAAGTAGGGTCAAAATAAAATTTCCTTCGTCTAGCTGAGAAATGCCAGCCTATTTCCAGTCCACTATTTCTGTATAAAAACATACTTTTTGCAAGGGTTCTACTGACTCATAATTGTTGCCAAAACCTATTGATGATATTCATTTACTTTGGGACCAAAAGTGTCTGATTTCTATGATTTGGGAATCTTCATCATATACCTTAAATGAAAACTAAGCTTAGACCTATACAGAATGGGAGGTTATTGGGCTGTGACTAATTGTGTCAAGAACTGTTTTTAACCACATGCTGTTTTATGATATTTTCTATTTTCAGCGCAGTGACACAGTAAGGCCTAACTTAACAATGCTTTTTCAGTGCTGTTCAACAAGAAACATGGACCGTGGACCAGAGCACAGGGCCTTTGTTCCTGACGGACAGTGGGAGTGAAGAGAATGTAATCCAAATGGGTTAAAATGTAGCCTTCTTGGATGGTTGATTACTTTCCAAAATGCAGTCTTCACACTTTGCTCAGGGCTACTAATCAAACAGAGTGAATAAACCCAGTTCTCATATAGGTCTTTGGACAACCTGTCTATTATTTTCCTGGTATTGTTTGGCTTTTTTGGCATTATCTGGGGAAAGAATAGTATTTTCTACAATGGCACCGAAATACAAAGATTCTTTCTTTTCTTTTGTGTACCTGTTTGTCTAGATTGCAGCAAGGAGATCAACAAACAGTTGTTACTGAGAGCAAAACTTACATTCAAAATAAAAACTGCTACTCCAACAGAAAGAACTGTGAAAAGCTGAGGTGGTAGTAGATATTTACCTCTTTAGATCTCAAATTCGCTGGCTTTGAAGTGTGGGAGGAAATATGAGCCTGGTGTGTGTAGTGAATTCCGATTTAAATTCAGTCAAAGCAAAGCAACACCAGCCCCTCCAAAAATTATTCTATGCTGATTACCTTTAGAGGGATCCTTCTAAACCAACAGAAATCCCGTCTGGTTCTGGTGCCTTATTTTGTACATGTCTCTCTTGGGTGTTATAAGGCTCTCTCTCAGCACAAAGCCATTGGTTATTCTTAGGATTAGAAAAAAAGAAAGCTAACTCAGGATTCTTTGTTTTCTCATTATCCTTGTGAATATGCCAATTAAAAAAAAAAACTTATTTAGGGAGGATTTAAAAATAGTATAGTGCTAAATGGACATATGCTATAATTTATTTCTGTGGTAATAAAATATTGGAAAAAATTGTATTTAAATATGTGTTTGAAATCAGAAAATCAGGTAATAGCCTTGACTCTGCATTTAATAACCACTTGGCCCTGGATAAATTACAAAATTATTTTGATTTCTATCTATAGGGAGTTTCTGTTAAAATTAATTGAAATACATTATATGAAAAATATTAAGATACTAATAAAAAGCTCTAAAAATATTACCCTTTTTAAAATTTAATATTTAAAAGGATGAGTTTAGACTAGATATGGTCAAAACTTTTTATACCAGTATCAGTCAGTGATTTTTCTCTTTACATGATGCCATTTTTATATCATCAAATATAACTTGTAAAATACAGTTATAAATAAATATTAAACTTATACTTCCACCACTGCCTTTTTAAAAGAAGTTTTAAAATTGAATTTTAGAAGGAGAGGGAAGGAAAGGGAAAGAGAGAAAAACATCAATATGAGAGTGAAACATGGATTGGCTGCCTCCTGCATGTTCCCTACTGGGTATAGAGCCTGAAACCCAGGCAAGTGCCCTGAGAGGGAATCACATTGGCTGATGTCCAACCAACTGAGCCACACTGGCCAGGACCACCACTGCCTTTTTAAGGTTACTCAGTTCCCATAGCCTGGATGAAACATAGTCCTTGAGTTATTTTTTAGATTTGGATTATAAAAGTTGTCTGACCAATGATTAAAATGTCTAATTCTTTATAATTTTTAACTTCAGTTAATGTTGAAGCATTCCCTCTCTGCCCTACCCTGAGACGGTATAAATTGAGAAGGTTTTACTCAGAGAGAAGGTATAGTCAAATTCTTCTTTCTTCTACTGCACATCTGTACTTCCTCTTACAGCTTTAGCTAGAGTTCTTGACCTCTTGGGGGCTGGAAAGTGAAGAGAGTAAAAGAGCACAAAAGAAAGGATGGTTTTTATCGGAAGGACTCGGATGAGAGTTGATATCAGAAGGTTCCAAGATGCCATTTTCTCAGGAGCCTATTATATGACTACTTTAATACATGTCCAGCTTGAAGGTTGAATATTTCAACTGTCAACCTTGGTTTTGTGTGAGAATGTGTACTTTTTAATATATTGAAATTAAATTCAAGATCAAGTAATAATTAATGACTCTTCTCTCTACATATATTTGCAATCATCAATGGTGTTTTCAAAATAGAGATTGAGATAGTTGTTAGAATTCAGAAATCAAGCCATTTTTTGCTTTTGCAATGTTCAGGTTGATGCTTGCTAGGTCATTAAGGTATATGGCATTCTGTTTTCTTTTTTGAAATCTAAAATGAAATATGTTTCCCTAAATAAGTTTGATAATCCTATTTGCATAATATTCCTAAAGAGAAATTAGTTTTTGTTTCCAATAATCAGTTGTATAGAATTCTCTAGTTCCTTCTCACAATCTCAGTTAAAATAATAAGGAATTTCTTTTAGCTTAATGTTTCTCCTGTTTTCAACATTATGATCTGTTTTTAATGTGTTCATTTATTTTTATCAGTGTAAGGAGTCAAAATTTTCTATGAATGGGAAAGGGTGGGTAGCATGTAAACATGTGGATGCATTATTAGTTCTTATCAAAATCCAAAAACTGGTTAAAATTGTTGCATATGATAATCTTGGTTGTGAATGTCAGGGTCGGGAAAAAGAAACACCTGGAGTGTAACTTATCAAGGAAATTTTTTTCATGTTACTTTGTAGATAACCACCTTGAGCTCTGTCATTTGTAATCTAGCTTTATTATACCATCTCTGTTTGTTCATTTTGCAGTATAAAAATCTCAGTCAATAAATATAAGAATGGAATTTACATTAACCACTCAGACATTATGATCACAAGAAACTGGATTACCCAGAGAATTTACTTAAAACTCAAGAGCCTGTTTGTATCCTTTACTGTGGATTGAGAAAAAATATTTGTGCTATGATATTTATACTTAATTAAGGGATTTTAAAATATTTCACATACCCAGCCAGTGTGGTTCAGTTGGTTGAGCATCATCCCACACACTAAGAGGCTGCTGGTTCAATTCCTGGTCAAGGCACATGCCTGGGTTGCAGGCTGTTCCCCAGTAGGAGGCATGCAGGAGGCAGCTGATCAATGTTTCTCTCTCATGGATGTTTCTATCTCTCTCTCCCTCTCCCCTTCTCTCTCTGAAATAAATAAAAACAACCCACATATTTTAAAAACAAATAGCCTGGCTGGTGTGGTGCAGTGGTTGAGTGTAGACCTATAAACCAGGAGCTAAATATTCAATTCCTGGTAAGGGCACATGCCCGGGTTGTGGGCTGGATCCAAGGAGAAGGTATGAAGGAGGCAGCTGATCAGTGATTGTCTGTCATCATTTATGTTTCTTTCTCTCTTTTGCTCTCCCTTCCTCTCTGAAATAAATAAAAATATTTTTTAAAAATAGGAGGGAGACCAAGATGGCGGCGTAGGTAAACACCGGAGACCGCTGCCACAAACAACCATTTCAAAAATACAACTAAAAGACTGAACGGACATCACCCAGAACCACAGGTAGGCTGGCTGAAGAGAGACTCTACAACTAGAAGGAAAGAGAACAGCAAATCGAGGCTCAGAGGCGGCGCAGTGTGGAAAATACAAAGGTACCGAGGTGCGCGCTCAAAGCGGGCTGGTGGCTGAGGGCGCGGTTGTCGTTACAGAGTCTCAGACTCTGGGCTCCAGATCCGGGCGAGTCTCTAGGGACCCAGACTCAAACGGGAGAAGCGGGATTATCCGGCATCAGTTGGAACCTGAGGGCAGCTTTCTCTCCGAGGTTTGCAGTGGCTGCCGGGGTTCTGAGAAGCAGAGCCTCTGGGAACGGGACTGAGCGTGGCCATAACTGCTCCCTCCGCCCGCCCTGTGGATCCCGCCCCGCCCAAACCCTGCGCACAGCCATTTGCCGATCGCCTCAGGCAAAGGCTGGATTAGCGCCTCCCCAGAAGGCAGACGTTTTCCATACAGCTGATTCCTACAGCCAGCCGGCCTGGGGGTCAAATCCCTCTAGTGTTAACTACAACAATTAAGGCTTGGCTAGAACAAGACTGCGCACAGAGACCACAAGGGGGTGCACCAAGAAAGCATAAAAGATGCGGAGACAAAAAAACATGACAGAAATGGAGGATATGGAGCTAAGAATCGCAATTTTGAGGGCTTGCCATAAATTTGTGCAGAGCCTCACGAAAACTAATGAGACCCTCGATGCTACGATAAAGAAATTAGAAAGTAAGCATACACGGACTGAAATAAAGAATATTATACCCAATAGCAGACCAGAGGAGTACAATAATCAAACCAAAGATTCGACAAAAAACACCCAATTGGAAAAGCAAAATGAAAAAAGAATCCGAAAGTGTGAAGATAGTGTAAGAAGCCTCTGGGACAGCTTTAAGCGGTCTAATATCAGAGTCATTGGAGTGCCAGAAGATGAGAGACAGCAAGATATTGAAAACCTATTTCAAGAAATAATGGCAGAAAACTTCCCCCACCTGGAGAAAGAAATGGACTTACAGGTCCAAGAAGCGCAGAGAACCCCAAACAAAAGGAATCCAAAGAGGACCACACCAAGACACATCATCATTAAAATGCCAAGAGCAAAAGACAAAGAGAAAATCTTAAAAGCAGCAAGAGAAAGAGGCTTAATTACCTATAAGGGAATACCCATACGACTGTCAGCTGATTTCTCAACAGAAACTTTGCAGGCCAGAAGGGAATGGCAAGAAATATTCAAAGTGCTGAATACCAAGAACCTACAACCAAGATTACTTTATCCAGCAAAGCTATCATTCAGAATTGAAGGTCAGATAAAGAGCTTCACAGATAAGGAAAAGCTAAAGGAGTTCATCACCGCCAAACCAGTATTATATGAAATGCTGAAAGGTATCCTTTAAGAAGAGGAAGAAGAAGAAAAAGGTAAAGATACAAATTATGAACAACAAACATGCATCTATCAACAAATGAATCTAAGAATCAAGTGAATAAATAACCTGATGTACAGAATGAACTGGTGATTATAATAGAATCAGGGACATAGAAAGGGAATAGACTGACTATTCTTGGGGGAAAAAGGGGTGTGGGAGATGCGGGAAGTGACTGGACAAAAATCATGCACCTATGGATGAACACAGTGGGTGGGGAGTGAGGGTGGAGGGTGGGGTGGGAGCTGGAAGGAGGGGAGTTATGCGGGGAAAAAAGAGGAACAAATGTAATAATCTGAACAATAAAGATTTAATTAAAAAAAATATTTTTTAAAAATAAAGTGTTTTTTTTTACAGCAGCATAGTATTCCATCGTGTAGATGTACCACAGTTTTCTAATCCATTCATCTACTGATGGGCACTTAGGCTGTTTCCAGATCTTAGCTATGGTGAATTGTGCTGCTATGAACATACAGGTGCACGTATCCTTTCTGATTGGTGTTTCTGGTTTCTTGGGATATATTATTAGAAGTGGGATCATAGGGTCAAATGGGAGTTCCATTTTTAGTTTTTTGAGGAAACTCCAAACTGTCTTCCATAGTGGCTTCACCAGTCTGCATTCCCACCAGCAGTGCACGAGTCTTCCTTTTTCTCCACATCCTCTCCAGCACTTGTCGTTTGTTGATTTGTTGATGATAGCCATTCTGACAGGTGTGAGATGGTACCTCGAACTCTTAACATTTGCAACGGCATGGATGGAATTGGAGAGCATTATGCTAAGTGAAATAAGCCAGTCAATGAAGGAAAAATACCACATGATCTCACTCATTCATGGATAATAAAGACCATTATAAACTTTTGAACAATAATAGATACAGAGGCAGAGCTGCCTCAAACTGATTGTCAAACTGCAGTGGGAAGGCCAGGGAGGGTTGGGGGGCAGGAGGGAGGGGGCTAAGAGATCAACTGAAGGACTTGTATGCATGCATATAAGCATAACCAATGGACATAAGACACTGAGGGGTAGGGGGGGGGGCAGGGGATTGTCAAGGGCGGGGAAGAAAAAAAAGGACACATATGTAATACCCTTTGTAATACTTTAAGCAATAAATAAATAAATAAATAAATAAAAATAAAAAAGTATTTCACAAATACTAGTCCTTTTTAACACATCAAACAGATAAGGATTATAAATGGCAGTTTGCTGAGACTAGGAGTTAATACATGAATTTCCTAAGTTGTCAGGGCATGAAGCTAGTTAGCGCTTACAGGTTGATTTTTCTGGGCTCATAAATTATTACCCTCATTCTGAATGAGGATTGCTGTGCCTCTCAGTAAATGGTAGCCATAAAAAATGTAATTCTAAACTTTCAATATTAAAACTATACAAAGTCTACATTATGCAACATAACATAAATAATATATGAGGGAATTATTTTTAGAATGTTTTAGTTAAAGAAGAATAAATGAATTGGTTATTTAAATATAGATTTTAGAGTTTTCATTTTAATTATTATATTTATTCATCTTGACAAATCTCTGAGGTACTTATTCTGTTCATTTTATAGGCAAGTAAATAAAGGATAAGATAAGTTAGATTTCTGCATTAGAATCCCTATTAGCAAGTAGCAGGTCAGACCTACAAAGCCAGGACTTCTTACCAAGTATAGTTGCATTGTTCATTCTACGATTCTGTCATTTTTGGATTTTTTTTAGTATAATCATAGCTCAAAATATTCAGTATTTGTGTTTTTATTTATTGATGTACTGTCTTATTTTCAGTTTGATATTCAAGGTATATTCCTTCCATTTCCACCCCCCTAAATTGTGTCAGCTTAAAGTGAATAGGCATATGGAGTCATAATTTGAAATTTTAAAGCCTAAGATTTTTCTGCTATTTTTTTTCTAGAAAACCACAATTTAAAGCAAACACTGTTGCAGCAACACTTCGTATACCCAGAACACATTAATTGTACAAATTTTAAAATTATTTTTTAATTTCTGATTTTGAGTTATCTTTTTATCATTGTGAGTCTAACTAAAGATTATCAATTTTGTTTATCTTTTTAAAAAATATATTTTTATTGAATTCAGAGAGGGAGAGAGAGAAAAATATAAATGATGAGAGAATCATTGATGGGCTGCCTCCTGCATGTCCCATACTGGGGATCGAGCCCGCAACCCAGGTATGTGCCTTTGACTGGAATTGAACCTGGAACACTTCAGTCTGCACTCCGAAGCTGTATCCACTGAGCCAAACCAGCGAGGGCTTATTTATTTTTTTAAAGAACTAGCTTTTAGTTTCATTGATTTTTTTATTGTCTGTTTATTCTATTTCATTTATTTTTGCTCTGATACATTCTTCTACTGACTTTGGGCTTCATTTTGCTGTTGTTGATGTTATTTCATGGCTTGTAAAGTTATGCTGCTTATTTGAGATTTTTCTTATTTTATTGTTGTCGGCATTTATTGCTCTGAATTTCTCTCTTAGAACTGCTTTCACTGCGTCCCATATGTGTTGATATGTTATATTTCCATTTTTATTTGTCTCAAGGTATTTCTTTAAAAAAAACTTGTTCTTTGACCCATTGGTTGTTCAGGTGTATGCTGTTTACTCTGTGTATATTTCTGAATTTTTCAGTTTTTGTCTTGTAGTTGACTTCTAATTTTATACCATTATGAATTGAAAAAGGATACTATGATTTCAGTCTTCTTAAACTCATTAAGAGTTGTTTTGTGACCTAACATCTGATTTATCCTGGAACAGTATTCAAATGTACTTGAAAAGAATGTGTATTCTGTTGCTTTGGGATGGGATGCTCCCCATGTTAAGTTCACCTAATGTAACGTCTTGTTTAAAGTTAATGTTTGCTTATTGATTTTCTGTCTGAATGACTTACCTGTTGATGTTAGTAGGGTATTAAAGTTTCCTACTCTTATGGTATTGCTGTTTCTGTCTTATGTCTATTAGTATTTACTTTATATATTTTAAGGTACCTCCTACATTGGATGCATAAATATTAAAAGATGTTGTATTCTTTTGTTGGGTTGACCTGATTATCATTATGTAATGGCCTACTATCTTATTGTTACCATCATAATTAGCCTGCTAATATTAAAATAAAAAGAGAGCAAAGGGGAGGCCAGACGTTATAAGCATCATCATCTGGGTAGCTTCACCCAGAAGCTGCAACTGTACACTTCCCAGGGAATGATAGTTTTATTCCCTGCAGATCACTGAGGGAAGAGGTCCAACAAAGAGGACCTCATGAGCAGTGAAGTTGGGGTGATGTAGGGAAGGTGTGAGTCTAACCTGGGAAAAAGATAATTGGCCAGTGAGGTGGAGCCAATGCAAGTATTCGAAATCTTGAAGGCTCAATTGGTTAAGCTCCCAATTCTAACCCTTAGACAAGGACTTCTTGCTCTCTTGTTCCACTTTCTCCGCTCCTGCTTCCTTGCACTCACTTGCTGTGTGACCTGCATTAGTCCGCCATATGACCCTAGAAGCCACATGGCCCCACAAGCAATGGACTGGTGCTTGGGACACAAGTTAAGTTATTCAGATGCTGGACTGGAAGGTGCTTTACTATGGAGTGAGACTCTGGGAAGTGGCTTTGGTCTTAGCCCTGCTAAAGACAAAAATGAGGCTGTTTCCTTGGTGGAATGAAGGGAGATTGGACCTTGGTTGGAGGTGAACTCGCTTACTGGTAAATCAATAAAGCTTTCCATGAAAGCTCATCCTCCCATGAGGGTCTCAGGAAATTCTTGTTCCCGTGGTACCCAAAGAGCTCCACTTCCACCAGCGACAGGTGTGGACACAGAGGGGACTCCACTGATAACATTATCACAGTCTCTTGTAAAGAGAGTGCTTGTTTCTGCTTGTTGTGTTCTATGTTTTTGTGTCTCATGTTGTTTGTTCTTGTTTTATTGATTCCTTTTTTCACTGTTGTTCAGGGAAATCTCTTAAAACATTAGCTGAACACAAGCTGAGGAAATAGAGACTTCAGTGACCATACAAACAACTGAATACAGTCTTTGAAGAAATAGTTTGGAAGTCATTAAATAAATTTGTGACTACAGCATTAAAAATTAAACAATAGCAAACCCCAAATATCCAGTTTTCCACAACAGCAAAAACAAACAAACAAACAAAAAGCACAAGGCATACAGAGAAATTGGAATTCTATTCCATTCAAAGAAAAATAAATAAATTGACAGAAGCAATCACTAACACAGTATAGAAATTAAATTTAATTGACCAAATATATTTTTAAAGTCTTAAATATGCTCAAATATCTAAAGGAAAACATGGGTAAGAACTCAAGAAAATCATGGAAACAATGTAGAATAAGATGAGAACATTAAAAAAGAGAGAGAAAATTATTTTTAAAACAACAGAAATTTGATAGTAAAGATTATAATTACTAAATTAAAATATTGACCATAGGAATTCAATAGCAAATTTGAGCAATTAAAAAAAATTGTAGGACACACATGAAAGAGTCAATAGCAAAATGGTAGAAGTAAGTCCTTCTTTATTGATAATTACTTTAAATGTAAATGTACTAAATTCTCAATGAAAAGGCAGAGATTGGCATAATGGATTTAAAATGTTAAACTATGCAGCCATTGTACAAAACAGATTTACGAGTCCTTCCAAGCCAAACACAGAATTACTGTGTGACCCAACAATTCTACTGCTAGGTATATACCTATAAGAATTGAAAACAGGGACACAAATAGAAACATGTGTGCCAATGTTTATTGCAGAATTTTTCACAATAGCCAAAATATGGAAACAGTTCAAATATTTATCAACCTGTGAATGGATAAACAAAATGTAGTATATATAAACACAGTTATCTTGACACACGTTATAATGTAGATGGAACTTAAACCATGTGCTAAAGTGAAACCAGACACAAAAGAACAAATATCCTATAATTCAACTTATGTGACTATCTATAATAGTCAAAGTTAGAAATAGATTGTAGTTCATCAGGGACTAGAGCAAAAGGAGAATAGCCTTAATGGCTGCAGAGTTCCTGTTTGAAGCAATGAAAAAGTTTTGAAAATGTGTAGTAGTGACTACTGCCAAATGTGGATGAAACTAATGCCACTGAACTATGCACTTGAAAATAGTTAAATAGTTAAAATAAATAATTTTATTTTATATATCTTTTATTACAATAAAAACTTGGAATTTAAGACAAAACATGTGTGTGGAGATAGAAACAATTTGTAACAATAAAAAGGTCAACCTATCAAAAAACATCAAATTGATTTAAATTATGCATTTTAGTATAGTGACCCAGACCCCCTAACATGTCTCATTTAAGTGCAGTATTCAACCACTTATTTGTCTACTCAATACATTTTCAAAGTAGAGGAATCTACAAAGTATATAACTTCTAAATCATTTTTCCTCTTAGCCTAAAGTCTTTTAGACAAGGTCCTTAGATGCTATAAATAACATATAGTGTGTCAAATAGCTGGATCTTTAACCAAAAAAAAAAAAAAGTAATTTAAATAAATACAGTGCAATTACTTTACTTTTTTATTAATTGATTTATGACATTTGTTTTCAATTCCAATGCAATCTAAATTTGCCTTTCACTAATATTTACCAGGAAGTCAAGTAAATGATCTGAATTATATTCATCTTACAGCTAAGAACATGGACAAAAGGAGAATAGAGCTCAGTGTTAGTGATGCATCACTGAGACATATTAGCACAGAAGTGAAATGGCATCATCTAGAATAGTCTGATGACACTAGGGTAGTGCAGACAAAATAATGAATGCAGGTGGCTGTGTGTGGAGTTTGAGATCCTGTTCTCAAAACACTTGGCTGTTTTGGAAGTTTGTTCATTTTTATCAGGGATCGTAAAGCTACCAGCCGTGGGCAAACTATGGCCCGCGAGCCAGATCTGGCCCGTTTGAAATGAATAAAACTAAAAAAAAAAAAAAAGACAGTACCCTTTTATGTAATGATGTTTACTTTGAATTTATATTAGTTCACACAAACACTCCATCCATGCTTTTGTTCCGGCCCTCCGGTCCAGTTTAAGAACCCATTGTGGCCCTCGAGTCAAAAAGTTTGCCCACCCCTGATAGGCTGTCAAAACTAATTTTGTTAATAACAAACCATATCCAGACCACATCCTCGCAGATACATGCTATTAAAGATTATAACTACAGCAGTTATATCCTGTAATTATTTATAGTTTTCAAACTGGCATGTATTATTCAATAATATTTGTCAGAGGTTAGAAAATTTTTCTGTTTTTTAAGTAATATTGTGGATGGTTTCAGAGATACACGTGAACTTGGGGGGGAGTTGCTCCTGTTTCTCATGTGGTAAATTAATAATCATCTCAATGACAAACTGTTTTGTGCAGGAAGTGGCATAATCAAACCACCGAAAAATTATTTTGCTTTATTATTCAGTAATTTATGACATTTTGTTTTCATTCCAATGCTTATTTAGGTCTCAAGGATGATGAACCAAAGTGAAAAAGCACAGAACACCCTGGAAAGACAGGTATGGCTTGTTGGCCTTTGGCCAATTTTCAATTACAAATATTATTTTCTGCATCTGCTTCTGTTTTCTCACTGACTTCTAAGCAAATAAAGGTTAAGGATCAGAATGACCTTACAGAGAAAGTACAAAACATGATAAAGGTTACAGCTGTAGTATTATCTTTCAAGGAGCATATGAAATGATACAATTCTAAAACCCAATTCCTGTGATAAAACCTATAATATAAAGAAAAAAAAACATAGCACAATATACATTCTGTTCTCTGAGGGTCTCCGGAACTGGAGGAAACTGGGTCATCTTAATGTTTTAATTGAGAATTGAATAAACTTCTAACAGAATTTTATGGCAGAGCTCCCTTAACTAAGCTTTATAATCAATGTCTCCTTGTTTTACTATATATTTGGTTAGAATTTAAAATGAATCTCTGAGATTTATTACATTAAGATTGGAAGAAATTAAAATTTACAATCACCAGAAAAATTTAGAGGTACTGTCTAATACCTAACAGCCAATTTGGAAATAATCACTTCATAATCAAACTCATCAGAGGTCTTTTCAATAGCAAATATTATGATAAACAATAAATCAATTCAAGTAGACAGGCATTAGCCACATGATTAGGTCAGCTTAGCTTGAAGAATTTTTTAAAAATATGTTTTTAATAGAGGCCTGGTGCACGAAATCATGCATGGGGGGCGGTGTCCCTCAGCCCGGCCTTCATCCTCTCACAATCCAGGAACCCTTGAGGGATGTCAGGCCTAAACCAGCAGTGAGACATCCCCCTCGCAATCCGGGATGCTGCATGCACCAGTGACCATACCTTTCATATAGGTGAAAGGCATCTTGCTGATGTATGGGCAGCTACATTTTTTTGCCCTGATTATAAAAAGTGCTATATAACATGATCCTTCTGAGGCAGTAGTACCATTTCCCTCATCTTATGGGTGGAAAAACTGAAGCAGAGAGAAGTTAAGTAATTGGTTTGTGACAGTTATAAGTGTCGGAATCAGGGCTGATCACAAAATGTACAAGCCAGAGTCCATGCATGCTATTGCTGCATCATCCTGTTTTTCAGTGTTGGGGTAGCCTTGCCAGGTTTTAATTTTTAAATCTAAGAGACTTTTCCCAATATATAGGGTAGGGTCCCTAAGCCTGGCCAGCGATCAGGGCCATCTGTTGAGTGACTGGTGGGCGGGGTGATCGGGGGCCCCCGCTGGCACCTGCCTTGGCTGGCCTCCTGGCACTGCCTGCTGGCCAGTCCCACCCCCCAATTGCCACTGCCACCAGGTCTCCTCTGTCTCCTTCCCCCTGGTGGTCAGTGTGTGTCATAGCAACTGGTTGTTCTGCTGGTCGTTCTGCTGTTTGGTCAATTTGCATATTAGGGTTTTATTATATAGGATTGATTTTAGAGAGCGAGGAAGGGGATGGGATAGAGAGATTGAAACATTGATTGGCTGCCTCCTGCATGCCCGCTACTGCCCACAATCAGGGCATGGGCCCTGAGTGGGAAACGATCCTGTGACTTCTTGGTTTATGGGTTGATGCTCAAGCACTGAGCCACACTGTGTGTGTAGTTCCAGACTGAAAATATCCTAACCAAAATATGTGTTCTTCAATATTGGTAAAATTTCTAGTTTAAATTTTAGTTAAAGTCCTCTTAGACTGTAGCAAAATGCTAGGGAAAAATGCTGAAAAATTATCTAGACAAAATTTTAGTTGCCAGGTTGCTAGTGTGCTGGCAATACTATAATTGGTATCCTATATCGTGACCACAGACATAAAAGTGGACACATTTTCTGTGATGTGGGAAGGAAATTAATATTAGGCTTAACATAAATAGAGAAAATTGGAAGGAGGGAACAAGAGAGAAGTATGAATAAAAATTTTTGTTTTGGAAGGAAACTTTCTGATGGCTTGGATTAAATGGCTATTGATTTTGAGGAGGGTGATTATTTCACATTCATATATATGGAGGGTGAGAAAGGGTGAGAGAGGGACCAGTTTTCTGTATTTATACAAACAATTTTAGATCAATATTTCTTCATCCTTGAGTCACCCTTATGCTATTTTGAGGCAACAGGCATTTGGACATATTATGTCCTACCTCTTCCTATTGCTGTCCCCTCTCATCAAATCCTTTGCCACCCAGCTATTCTGTTTACCTTTTTTGGAGAGAAGGGGTGGTATGATTTCAATATTTAAATTGCCCATCAAAAATCAGCTTGGCCCTTGATCCTGATCTTCTTAAACTTTTTCCTTCAACCCATTTTAGCCGTATCTTCCCCGGGCAAATTTCTCGCTTTGTTTTCCCTTAAGTGGGGTAGGCCTACTGATGCAGTGATTCACAGAAGCATTCCATCAAAGGTCCTTTCCTGTGTTTGATTTGTTCACCACTTCTTTATTTGTTCTTCAAACTCAAGGGGGACCTCAGTCCCCCTGGTCACTCTCTTTTCTGTTTATTATTTCACTTCTATTTTTCCTGTGGTTTTTGTTTGTTTGTTTCTTTGTTTGTTTCAGATTAAATGTAATGGTTCATAACTACTTTCTTATATATACCCACAGTTTCCTAGATCTCTCTTGTCTTTCCATAAATTCACAATCAGTTTAACTGTCAGCCTTAATATTTAACTGTCCCTCAAACTCCTGCCACAACTCCCTCAAGAACAACATATCTATTTCCTCTTACTTACTGTAAAAATGTATACTTCTATATAAAGATGATGCTTCTACATTTTCCCTGAATCCAACCACATTTGCCTCATTAAGAACAGAACTTCAGCCCTAACCAGTTTGGCTCAGTGGATAGAGCGTCGGCCTGTGGACTGAGGGGTCCCAGGTTCGATTCCGGTCAAGGACATGTACCTTGGTTGTGGGCAGATCCCCAGTAGGGGGTGGCAAGAGGCAGCTGATCAATGTTTCTCTCTCATCTATGTTTCTGGCTGTCTAGCTCTCTCTTTTCCTCTGTTAAAAAAAATCAATAAAATATATTTTTAAAAATAAAAAATAAATTTGCTTTAAAAAAAGAGAATAGAACTTCAGTTCCAATTTTCCATTTTTGGTATATTTTCAATTTTTTCTTTGTATTGCTTCCTGCTCTGCATGGAACCATGCTCAAATTTCTCAGCTTTCACCCCCTACCTCCCCCCCGCCGCCCACCACACACACCATTGACAAATAATTTTTCTCTTCCCTTTCCAGCTAAACTTTTTGAAAGATTTGTATTTGTTTTTAATCACCGATTGTACATTCATTACTCATTCTGTTATAATGCAGGGTGGAGCAAAAGTAGGTTTACAGTTGTTCATATGGAAAATAATATAATAAATAATAATAAACTCTGTTTTGCATACTCAGAGCTATAAATCTACTTTTGCCAGACCCTGTATTTCTCGCTCAATCTAATGAAACTTTTATTGCAACAATCCCTAAGAATTGCATCCATTTAATTAGTAAAACTGGTAACACCTACTTCTTAAGTAGTTTTTTAATCAGTCAACTAATTTTTATAATATCACCACTACTGTACTTTAAGCTGCCATCTGTGGCAGGCATTACTACAAAAACGTTTTAATTTATTTAGCCAGTATTTATTTGTTTCCATACTGCAGTTAGAGGATTCTTTGCAAATCTTAACATGCAACAAAACTTCTTACTATTCTTTCTCACTCTCAATTCTGTGTATAAGCTATGCTATTCTTTTCATTTTTATTTCCTAGAACAAGTTTCTCTTGCTATTATAGTGCACAGAGCTACCTCTTCCTGAAATATAATTTTTCATGTACTTTGCCTTCTATTTGCTAACTTCTCCTAGAAACATTTCGGGTCTCAGTTGAAACTTCATTCTCTTCATGTCCTTTGTGACCACCCTTCCAACTCTGGGTCTTTACATAGACCTCTCACTCCATGTCACCTCTAAGTTTATTGTGCTTTCCCATCCAAAATATTTACCAGACTCGGATGCAATTGTTCAATTGTTCCTCTGTGTCTTACAGGACAGTTTTCATAACTAATCTCTAGACCCCGTAGTCTAACTGGTAATAGAAAAACACAATGTCTACCACTTGATAGATGCTCATGAATATTCAATGAATGAATCAATGAATTTATATATATAAAAGCCTAAGCAACTGGCTGACCAGCCAGCAGCTATGATGTGCACTGACCACCAGGGGGAAGCGCTCAATGAAGGAGCTGCTGAGTGACAGCAACTTTGCAGAATGCCCTCTCACACTCCGGGACCCCTCAGGGGATATCAGACTGCTGGTTTCAGCCCGATCCCTGCAGGCCAGGCCGAAGGACCCCACCTGCTGGAGGGACCCCACTTACTCTGCAGACGCCCTTTGAGGCCCAGCACTGCCCCAGGTGCGGCTCACCAGGGAGGGACCATGGGAGGTTGGCTCCAGGATGTGTCTGGCCCGACTCGCCCAATCCCACCTCGCCAGCCACCTTCTAATTCAGAGGTCCTCAAACTTTTTAAACAGGGGGCCAGTTCACTGTCCCTCAGACATTCCACACATGTGCACTGAGGGCCTGGGACGAGTTGGCTGCTAAGCAGGACAGGCAGCAGCGACAAAAACACCTGGCGGGCCGGATAAATGTTTTCGGCGGGCCGCATGTGGCCCGCGGGCCATAGTTTAAGGACCCCTGTTCTAATTAATTTACTTTCACTGTCCATGAATCCATGCACCAGGCCTCTATGAAATATATAATAAACAATGTCATACAAAATGCCATTGCAATTCATTAGGAGAGAAGATGACTGTGGTTTCAGCTTATAAGGAATGATGGAGTCTCTTGTTACTTAAATAACTAAAATTCTGTGTCATTTTATTTTTCATGCCTTTTAATTTTGCCTTGTTTTGTTTCTAAGAGGACCTAGGGAATTTTTTTCATTTTATTTGACTGTGATTTTCATCAATTGCTTTAATTACAAATCTGTTGTAAAGCACAGCAATATCCAAATTCCTTATCTCTCTGCTCTTTTTGAACAATCCTGCAGACTTTAAACAAAAATTATGCAGTAGCAGTAGCAACAAGAAGAAAAATAATTTGTTTAAAAAAAATTAAGAGAGAATCAGGAACTCTTTTAAAACTATTAATATTCATGAAACTTATTATTATTGAAATTTTAAAAGAGCTAGGCCTAATATATCAACTCATTTTCTCAGTAAGCCCTTTGTTCTCTTAGGAAATAGATTCCCTATTGAAAAATTCATTAATTAAATTCAGAAAAAAATTCAATAGATGTAACTAGTTCTGCTATACATTGACTTGACTGATCTTGCTTTTGATTCTTTTTCCTGAGCTAAAATTTTCTCTGATCAATTTATTTGACTTAACACTCAGACTTTAATCCAGGGACAATTTTGATCCCTAGGTGTTTATTTTTTTTTATAGAAACACTGACTTGTTGTTACACTTATTTATGCATTCATTGGTTGATCCCTAGTTTTCTTCATTAGTTGTTAGAACCTACTACTTAGTTTTATCTTCTAGTGTAAGCTCATGAGATACACCTTTGACCTAGACCAGTGGTCGGCAAACTGCGGCTCGTGAGCCACATGCGGCTCTTTGGCCCCTTGGTGTGGCCACGAAGTTTCAGTCGCACTGTATGTGCGCACCCCCACGTGCTATTTTGTGGAAGAGCCACACTCAAGGGGCCGCAGTTTGCCGACCACCGACCTAGACAGTAAAATACCTGTAGAGTCCTAATATCATCTCTTTAACTCTCCAGAAGCTCCTTAATGGTCTCTCTGGGAGCTCTCCCTTCCTCTCGTTCTCATTTCTGTTTGCCTTCATTACTTGTCTATACCGTATTAATTACTTGGTGTTTTTTTTTTTAGCAAAGTAAACCTTTCATTCCTGAACTGTTGTTCTAAACATAATAAGTGTGTCTGATCTCACTGACCCATTAGCTCTCTCTGATAAACTCAATGGGAGATGTCCAACTTCTCCCTTTACAAAACTTTTATTCTGTTTATTCTCATTAAGTTCTTGTTCTGTGTACACACTTCTTAGGTTCTGGGCAGATTAGACAACAGAGAGGCTTGGATTTGAATAAGTGATTGAGGTTTTACTGGGGTTGAGTTCCAACCATGCCTCCTTCCCCACTTGCCTTTTCTTCTTCTTCTTTAATATAAATATTATAAGGGGAAAAGCCTTCTAAAAATATACTCTCATATATGAATGACCAAAATACCTTATGCATACAAACAGATACATTTTTCAACCAGTGAAGAAATATTCTCTCTCTCAGGATAAAAAAAGTCAGTGCAAGAGACTGTTAGGATCTAAATATTGCAGCACTATCAGTAATGCTAGTCTCTTGCAAAGATTACCTCAAAATTGGTTTTGAGTTCAACATGACCCTGAGTGCCTTGAGGCATTAAATATACTGCTCTGTGCTTTGAAAATAACAAGTCTGATGCTAATCTTTGAGGTCATAAAAATGTATATTTCAACATCTGGAAAACATAATCCCTGTTAGATTGTGTGAATCTAAAAATCATGGTGGAACAATTGTATGATTACAATTGACCAACAGTTTTACATCATCTTCTGCTGTGATATCCCACAAAGAAGGGCAGTCAGTGTTTTACCCAGTGAGGTAAATGAGATAAAAATTTTAAAAAGAAAGGAGAAAAGATGTCTTGCATTATAAATCATGGGTCATATCTTCTTGGTTCTGTCATATTTACTGCTTTTGTATACTGGATTTCATGTTTATTGCTAAATACCTCTAAAAGAAAATCTCATTTTGAAATAAGATAAAATATGCATCTCTGAACTCATTATGTTTAAAATCCCACAGGGGACTTGCAAACAAAGTTCAAACCATTATTTTGACATATGCAACCTCTAAGCCTCAGGCGTCTATCTGCCTGTTTTCTTACTATGCTCTCTTGTCCATGTTGGGATGTGCTTATTCAGCTCCCTAGGTTGCACAAATATGTTTAATTTCTTCTTCCTCTTAGGTTTATCGCCTGCTGACTTTTCTCTGCTTAGAGCACTGTTCTTCTCTTTCCTGGTCTAGATAATGTCTAATCATTGAGTCTACTCCACTTAGAAACATTTCCCAAATCCTCCCTCTTACATCTCTGAGTTAGGTTCATCTTCTATTTTCTGCATTAAGTACTCTAAATTCCTCTATAAAATTACTTATTATACTTTTTTAATTATCATTGTGTGGATCACACTAGCTTTTGAAAATAGGGTCAGGGCCTTGCTAATTAGTGTCTGAGATATACCAAGAATCCAGATAATAGTCACCAAATGTATAAAGTGCATACATTTTATAATGATATTTCAAAAGAAATAGTTGATACAAATACTGTTTAATTAAATGGATTTGAAATTTGAATCAAAGACCTCAGTTCATATTTTACATAATATACTCTGTAATATATTTTACTCAGATTTTATTTGACAGAATGAAGTACAAATTTTAATAAATAAAAATGAATATGCCTTCAAATTTCATGTAATTATATTAGGTGTATCACTATTTGCTTGATTCAGTAGTTTTCAAGTGCTTGTTAACCTTTCAAATTAGATTTGTCCTATCAATTATATTTAACAAGGAATTTTTTACCCTTACCTTTTAGATTTTTAATTACCTCACTCACTCATTTTAGTGACAGATGTATATGTAGCTAGATAGCATCTAAAGACTTTTCAAAGACTTTGTTCAATGACAGCTAGTTAAAGCTAAAGTATGTATTCTCACTATACTTGAATTCGTTGTTGGAAAGTTTTATAGACAAATTAATAAAATGTGAAAGCAAATCTCTCTACATAAGAGCAAATTCCTCTTCCATGAGCTTAGTTCTCATTATATTGCTGCTCTTTGAAGTTCAAAACACTATAATTAGTAATGATATGATTTCTTACAAATTGCTATAATGTATTACATGAATGGTAAGCAAAAACATGGGAACTCATCTTATTTTAAAATAAATAAAACTAATTTTATGTTTTAAATTTAGTTGTAGTCTTTGTCTTTTTCCTTTATTTAGTCTAAGGACTCAAGGGACTTCTCTAAAAACCACATATAGATGATAGCAAAATTTTAAGTTCATTTCATTTTGTGGTCAGTTGTACCAAGCATATATAAGTGAGTATCTAAATGCTTTGCAAATTCAATTTGCCTTTAAGATAAAGTTTTCCATCTTGTGTCCTGCTCTGGCATCTCAATTTGAAATGTTATTAATCAGTAGCAGCATAATAATTTTAAGAGATTAACAGGTGCATTTGCCTTGCATTCTATATTTTGGGCCCCTTGATCTCTCCTGGGGTTTAATATCCCTCCCCAGCATGCATGTGCACACATACACACACCATCACCAGATCAGGTGACACTTGTGCTGTGCTCATTCATTCATGGGAGGAATATGAAAGCAAAAGCAAAAGAACTCATCATTATTTTCACTATTCTATTTTGCATTTTGATTTTCAAATCTGGGGCCTTAAGGAATATTATGATTCACAACAGTAAAAAATGATTTTAGAAGCAGATTGACAGATTTTGTGGGGTTGAGGGTGGCCAGGGATGGAAAAATAAAGGGGAAACTAGTGAATGGCCTCCCAAAAAGGTGGGTAATTTTAAAAAACCTGCTCCTGGTGCTAACTCCTAAGAAAGAAGATGGTAATATACAGAAAGACCTGTATACTTTAAGAAATGTAAAAGTAAAAGGGTGTTAAGTCCTGATTCTTTGACACAACTTTAGAAAATAGGAAAGAGAAGAAAGAAGTAGAAGCACAGACCTTAGAAATGATGGACAGATTAATGAACAGCAGAATGAATATGGTGCTGTGTTTACCATATGAATATGGGGGGAAAATGCAGGTCTAAGAAGGATTGTGGAGGGGAACTCACTGGCAAGTGTGTAGACTGGTGTTTGAGGACAAGACTAACATAGACAGATTAAAATGAAGACAAAACATTCTTCCTCTCCCATCTATGCAATTTAGATAAAACAGTAGATAATAGCAAGGAATCACAAATTATATTTAATCATGTTTCCTCTGATGAAATAGAGACATAACAGAAGTTAAATTGAGTTAATAAACACAAAGGAAGTTATGTCCTGTTTTTGTGTGTGTGTGTTTGTGTGTGAGTTTGAGAGTGTGTGTGTGTGTGTGTGTGTGTGTGTGTGTGTGTGTGTGTGTTTGCCAAGGCATTGCTCTTGGCATTTCAGTTATATGCTATCCTCTCTTTCTACCATTTCCTTCTTTTCAGGCACCTTGTGGCCATCTTCTCTCATTCAATGTTATGGCTCCTCTGGCATATATATCATTTCTGGCCACTCCTGAATGTAACAAATCAACTAGGCATGCTCCTGACAACTCATTTGGAACAACCCAGAAAATTTACCCAATCCTATTAAAAAGTCAGTGGAATCAAATGACAACATGACTCAGTACCATCATTCATGTCACTATGTGGTTGTTTCCAGAAACATACACACACACACACACACATAATTATATGAATATTTATGAAGATATATATATATTTAATTTTTCATGGTGATACATTACATGATTTTAAAATGATGGGCTCTTCTATACATGTCTTTCTTAAGTTCATGGGCCTTTCCAGCTTCTAAAATCAGCTCCTATGATTCTTGTATTAACTCTAAGCTCCAAGCTTCATACATATCAGCTTTTTTGTTCAACCTCAAATATGCCAATTTATTTTCTGCTGTAGAGCCTTTGTACTATCTATTCCCTCTGACTGTAAATCTTCAAATGAGTATTTTCTTTACTTTCTTAGTGATCACTCATCATTCTGCCATAAAATTTTTATAATACTCTGTGCACCCCTCATCATTGTCCTCTAATTCCCTACTCCAGTCCATTGTTTTATGCTACTTTCAAGCATCTAACATACAATACAATTTATTTACATATTTGTTATGTGTTTTTTTCTAAAATATTAGGTCCACAAGAATGTAAATGTTTTCTGCCTTATTCAGTGATATATCCTAACTAAGGGGTGTAGGTGCTCAATATATATTTCTTGAGAACTAATGAATATTTTATATTTCTTATTATAACTATTTGTTAGTTTATTACATGTTCAACACCTTTATAGTTGAGGTCTATGAAAAATGTTCTTGTCTTTCTTCTTCACCAATTTATCTAAAGTATATAACTAATGCTTGCTAAACAGAAAGTACTCAGACATATTTAATTAATGATTCATTTATCATGGAATGAACAACTATTTTTTAAGTTTAATTCTAGAATTTACACATTTCTGGCTTCACCCAAAACTTTAAAAACACCTAAACAATCATTATATATCTAATAGGTTCTAGTACACTCAGGTAAATTCTTCACAATTTTATCAATAGATCTATAATCAAAGTAATTAGAAAAATAATTAAAAGGACTAGGTTTATCATACTTAAAGTTTTCAGGTCTCTATGGAAATGGGCCCTCTTATGCAGTCATAAAAATCTAGGCCAGTATTTATGAAGGATATTTTCACATTTTTAAAATGTGCATATGAAAAGTTAAAATGTACAAATCTAGTTATTATGATTTTAGAAATTTACCCTAGTTATATAAGCAGACTGCTATGTCAAATTTCTGTACAAGATTTTTATTTTAAAGCTGTTTAATCTAGCAAAATAATGGAAATATCCTGAATTTTCTAAAATTAATCAATGGTTGTGTATTGATATAATGAAAAAATGTGATATGTAGGTACAAAGATGAATGAGATAGGTCCATATTTTTTAACATGGACATATTTGGATATTACAATGTTAAATTATAGAAACACCCTTATTTATAATTATAATTTATAATAGATATATAAACTAAATATCTAATCCATTGTATCTATGTATTTATTGCAAACTAGTTTATACATTTAATACAATTAATAGCTAACGGGTATTTTGCAAAGATTATTCAGCTTTTACTACAACTTGTATAGCAATGAAATTGTCATTTAATGTCAAAAACTATACAAAAAAGAACAAAGATAGAGGACCTACATGAACTTATTTCAAGAATTTTCTATTGAGTAATCAAAACAGTGTGTCACTGGAGTAAGAATGGACATATTTGTTAAAACAAAAGAGTTGTGAGTCTAAAAATAAGTTCCACATATATGTTCAAATGATTTTTGGCCAAAACTTTAAGAATATTAAATGAGGGAGAGAGCAATCTTTCTTACAAATTAAGCTACAAACTTTCATATCTTTATGGGAGGGGAATGAACCTTGAGCATTAACTGTCATCATACAAAATCTTAACTCACATTGGATCATAGATCCAAACATAAAAGTTAAAACTAAGACATCTGTTTAAAAATCTCTGAGATTATTTGTGTGACATCAGGGAAAGGAAAGAATAACCGAGAGGAAGCATTCATAATTTGTAAATGAATAAACCTACTTTATCAAAATTAAAAGCTTCTTTTATTAAACAATAAGGAGGAAAAAGCAGCTCACAGACTGGAGAAAATGTTAAAAAAACATGTGTTTTCTCTTGTAACAATAATAAATGAAAATTCTTATAACTTAATGGTAAGGGAAAAATAACCCAACATAATTATGGCCAAAACATTTGAACAGACAATTGACAAGATAAATTAATTTCTAACACGCACATACAAGTATGCTCAAAATTAGTCTTTTGAGAAATGCAGATAAAAAAACATGACATGGCTATATACACACTAAAATGACTAAAATTTAAAATATTAAGATAGTAGTGTAGATGTTTATCAATTAGAACTCTCAGGCAGTGCTGGTAGGAGAGGAGATGTAAAATGGTACAATCACTTTGGAAATTCTTTGAAGTTATTAATGTAGTTACACCTATACTTACTTTGAAAAACATTTTAAGTTATTAATAAAATTGCACTTATAGTTATCTATTCAACCCAGAGGTTTCACTCCTAGGTTTTTATCCATATCTACCCTAATACTTACTCATAAAGATCTATAGCAGCATAGATTTCCATGCAAAAACAAGATTCAAATAGACAAGCCATCTAATGTGACTAATTGATTGACTATATAGATAGAAAAGTAAAGTAGTTATCATCCATATGCAAAGCATCAACATTTTTGACAATATTATTGTATGATTTTCTGTGATATCCTAAGTAATCAAAAGGATTTTTTACTTAACAAAATCTATGGCCTTTTATAGAATATAAAGTTTGGAAGGGATCATAAATCTATGTTCACCTTTATTGATATTTATTTATCAGACAAGTTATCTATAATTGAGGTATTGGACTATATAAGAACAAATTATTACTTCAAGTCTGATATTCATAGAGAGTTTAATATTTACTTAACCACTTCCTATGCCACTTTAAAATATTTGCTTCACCTTTTAGTGCCTCATTCTGTAAAATGAGGATAATGATATTCTTACAGAGTGAAAATGGTGTTATTCAGTGCCTAGCATATGGTTAATGTTCCATAAATTTTAGCTTCGCGTTGTTATTTTTATTCTAAAACTAGGACTCCTAGGAGACTCAATGGTCATTCAAATGAGGCTTTACACCTTGAGGATGATTTGATATGACTTAGAAACAATATCAATGAGCAGAGCTCTGTATGTGATGGTTCTCTCTTTTGGGCTTGTCCTTTTAGAGTCCTTGTCTTATGATGAAAAGAACAGACATGGTGTGGCTCAGTTGGTTGGGTTTCATCTCATGCACCAAAAGGTTGCCAGTTTAATCCTCGGTGGCAGCCTATCAACGTTTCTCTCTCTCTCCCTTCCTCCCTCCCTCTTCCTCTCTCTCTTAAAAAGTTAATTGAACTTTTTAAGAGAGAGAGAGGGAACAGGCACTGGAACCAACTGCCTTCATTGAATCTAGATTCTTCCTTTTATTCATGTTACTTAACTATGGTTGTGACAGGGGAATATGGGAAGTCCTGTGGGTTTATGGATTCTTGTTTAATCATTTAAAAATCTTCCCAGTTTTATGCTAAGTGGGTTCCCACAGCCTGAGCATGATACTATACTAAGATCAGGGATAGTTAACTGGGTATGTGGTTCTTTTGTAGAGTTGGAGAAGAGCTTTGTTTTAGTAACTCAGTCATGTTCTCAGCCAAATAATTTTTTAAAGAGTATACATGGACGTTAAAGGTTTGAAAATGAATTCCCTTAAATCTATCTATGCTTCCACACTCTCCAAATAGTCTTCCCATACTTGCACATAAGAAGCCACTGAGCTAAGCCACAGGTAAAGCTGTTGTAATAGACCCCAAATGAAGTGAATAAAAAAAACTCAGAATTCCCTCTACGTTTTAATGTGCTATCTCCAAGTATTCCTTGTCTGCATTGTTGAAGTTGATATGTTCTCACAGTTTCTGCTGTCTGGCCTGTGGGAAAGGAAAAGAGAAAGTGGAGAACAAACTGGTCCTCATTCAGATGTGATTAGAATTGCACACAACCCTTCCACTCAGAGTCGCTGAACAGACTTCCAGGACCATCTGGCGGCAGGGAGGTTGCGACCTCTCTAGTTGTCCCTACAAAATCCAGGCGTTCTTTACTAAAAGGTGAAATGGTTAAATGGATCTGGGGGATAATGAGCAGATTGCAATACTTTTGGTAAATTTGCCAGGCACTTTTTATAAAAATAGGTCTTTTAGCCTGACTGGTGTGGCTTAGTGGTGGAGCATCATCCTATTAACCTGGAGTCCGTGGTTTGATTCCTGGTCAGGGCACATGCCTGGGTTGTGGGCTTGGACCCCAGTAGGGGGCATGCAGGAGGCAGCCAGTCAATGATTCTCTCTCATCATTTCATCATTGATGTTTCTATCTCTCTCTCCCTCTCCCTTCTTCTCTCAAATCAATATATATATACACACACACATATACTATATTTGTGTGTGTGTCTGTATGTGTGTATGTATACACACACACACACACACACACATACTCACATATATATCTTTTAAAACATCAACTTAAGGTGCCTCAGTGGTAACCAAACTAATTATATCTGAAACTATGAAAAACAAGCAAACTGGAATAAGGAACTATTTTCAAATATGTTTTTTGTGTGTAATTTTCTGCAATATTTATAAGTATAACATACACCTACCAATAACTCTACAGAAGGCCTCCCCTTCCATGAGTAACAGAATGTCAGCACTAACATATAATTATCTTCTTTTTAATTTCTCTGAAGGGTGATTGCCTATTTTTTCTTTGCCTTCAGGAAATGGAACTGATTTTCTCATAAGGAAGCTCATTTCATTATCATAAAACATGAATTGTTAGAAAGTGTTTGCCTTTTTCAAGCTTATATTGACAATCACTATCAATATTGTTTGCATATTAATGTGTATTTTTGGCTGGATATAATAAAAAATTTTGCCCTTATGAGTAGTTCAGAATTTTGTAGGCTGTTTTGAACATTGTTACTGCTTTTGGGATAACTCTGAATTATTAGATTTTTACATATATTAAACATATTTATTTCATATTTCTAATTTAAATATCTTTAGTGGTTAAAAATATTTACTTTCGGTAGTAATTTTTCAGTTGGTATTTACATAATATAGTTTGAAATACAAACTACTCTTTACAGAAAATTTATTAAAATTAAAATTAAGTATTTATTACTGAACCAAAATCAAGTGCATAAGCTTCCTTCTTAAAGAAATCCCACATTCAACATTTCAAGTCACTAGGGTAAAATTTGGACAGTAAATGTGTGCGGTAATTTCTTTGCAATAATAACTTGGGGATTAAAACATAACTTCTGTTGCTTAATTTGCAACCAGTAGCAGTTTAAGCACTCGATGACTTCTTACTGTATTTGGGGTTCTATATAAAGCCTTTGTGAATTCAGACTTTCAAAGTTGCTTAACTACTTTTAAAAAAAAGATGTAACTTACTTTGCCAACCTTCTCTGGAATCATCGTGCCCTCACTGTCCCTCAGACATACCATATATTTTTTACTAGAAAAGCATATGTGGGGTCTATGAAACATTTGACTTTAGTATAACTTTTTGTAATGAAAGAAGTAATTTCTGTAAGTGCAATTTTTAAATTATGAATTCACCAACAAAATACTTAAGGATTCTATGATATGTACAATATAGGACCTCCAATGATATCAAAGCCTGGAGAAAAAACTCCCACCTCCAACTTCAAACAATTCTTTAGTTATTGTATCACTTTCATGGCCTTGCCATGTTTGAGATTATGGTAGTTATTTTTTTAGAATGTTCCTTAGCTTGGAACTTTGTAATGTTTCCTCCACATTATGACACATTAGCAGGAACATCACAGATATAATACTGTCCTCTTATAGTATCCTATTAGTTAGTGCAAACTTTAGATTTGTCCCATTAGCAGTGATGATCACTTTGATCACTTGAGTAAGATGATGTATGCCAGATTTTATTACTCATAAGTTTTATTTTTTCCTTTGTAATTAATAAATATTTTCTTCAGAGTTACTTTGAGACTGTGTAAATACCTGCTTCTATGAAACTTCTTTTTTTAAATAACATTATTGTTTTCCTATTTTATTTAATGTTATAATCCATTACTATCATTATCGTTTTTATGCTCAAATTTATACATATTTGACCAGTAGGTATATTCAAAGTTTGTATGTTTTGACATGGTTGCATCCTTGAGCAGTTTCCTGCTATCGGTCAAAAGAGGTTGTTCCAGGATCATTTTACAATTTTATTTGCTTACTAGAGGCCCGGCACAAAATTCATGAGCAGGTATGGTCCCTAGGCCTAGCCTGCGATCAGGGCCATCTTCCCTGGCTGCCAGCAGCCGGCCCTGCCACCTGCCTGGTTTCCCAGTTTGCCATTGGGCAATCGGAGCCTGATAGCTGGGGGGAGGGATCGAGAAGTTGGCCATTCCTGCCAGCTCACCAGCCTCACTCCTGCCATGGGTCGCCCTCTGTGTGTGTGGCGACCGGTGGGATGGGGGCCTTGGCCTGGTGCCATCTGCATCCTCCACCACCCACCCCCGTGTCCCCGTTCACTGTCGGGCGATCAGTGCCTACTGGCCTGGGGTCAGGGACCAAGAGGTCAGCCATTCTGCCCGTTTGCCAGTCCGGCCCCCCACTGCCACCCACCCTGGTTCCCCATTCACCATCGGGTGATGGGAGCCTGCCGGCCAGGGAAAGGAACCAAGAGGTGGTCAGTGCACCTCATAGTGACCGGTTGAGCGATCATTCTGGTCGTTCTGCCATTATGGTCCCTGGGCTTTTATTAGATAGGATAGACTGAATCAGCCATTCTGTTGGGGTCCAGCCCCAGCGGGTCCAGGGGTTCCCAAAGGTGTGGACGGAGTCGGCAATGAATGAAGGAATGACACGGAGACAGCGTTCAGATGATCAGCATAGCCAGCTTCTTCAGCCAGGTTCTCTAGCTAGGTTCTCTAGCTAGGTTCTCCCTTTATTCTCCTGGTACATCTGTATTTATACCATTTGATTTTAATCCTATCCATTCTATTCCAAGGTTAGGGCGTTTGTTATCTCCATTCCAAGGTCACTACTCTACTGTTCTGTTAAGCTACAAAGGAGGTAACTGAAGGAAATTATCCTAAGTAAAGATTATGTAGCTTAAGTGTGATTGTTCGTAGTTAAGGTGATTAACTACCCGCCTGGCACTTAGTTAAGGGGTTTTATTCCCTCCCTAACTCCAGGGAAAAATTCCCACCTGGGGAAACAACCTTTCTAGGAGAGGTGACTTTGGTTAAAACACATAGCGCTAAGAAGGGGAGCAAACATATTAAGAACAGTATGCCATATACCCCAGGTCCCTTGAAACATATCCTGTGCAGATGTTTCTTCCCTGCAGCGACTGTGTCAAGCAGCAAGGATGGACCGGCTTCCGGCACCATTCTTTAATGAGAATGTTTTAAAGGAGAGTCGTATTTGTAAGCCAAAACTTAAAGATCCTGTATGTCACTGCTATTGGGAGAGTGCTGCTTCCAGTTCTCTCAATGAGTTAGAAAATTTATATTTAGTTACATTTCCATCAATATTTATGATTCTATCTATCTATCATTTATCAATCTGTCATCAAAATTTTGAGTGCACATAGATATATTCAAATCTAATCTAAAACTATAAGGTCTATTCTAGTTTTTTTTTTTTCAAATTTGTAATTACCATCTCTAACAATGAGAAACTGGCTTTAATTATGCTTAATGTATCCATTTGTTTAATGAACAATGTATTTCTTCCTCCTCATGTGGATTTTCTCCTCACACTATTCAGGCTCCAACATATTGTACCCTCCCACCACTTCTCATGTAGATATTCTTTCTAGTCCAATCAGCTTTCGATTACTACCTCAGTTGTATCCACCTGTTTGCTTTAGGACTGAATCTTTATGACTTGAAAAGAATAGGTATAGGAAGAGAATGCAGAAGAGAAAAAAAAACATTATCTATATATATATATATATATATATATATATATATATATACACACATACATATATATGTATGTATATGTATATATATGTATATATGTGTGTGTGTGTGTATGCCTCAGCAACCGAATGACCGGTTGACCAGTTGTTATAATGCACACTGACCACCAGGGGGCAGATACTCAATGCAGGAGCTGCCCCCTGGTGATCAGTGTGCTCCCACAGCAGGAGTGCCGCTTAGCTGACTGACCCATCCTGGCGGCTCATCACTCACTCCCTCAGTAGTCCTGCAGGTCTAATCTCCAGAGAACGGGCCAGTCACTGACAAACCAGAGCCAGCGGCATGATCCTGACAGCACCTCTGCAGGCCTCCTGGAAGTTGGCCTCAGGCACCTTGGCCGCTTCTTCCCCTCCCTAGATGCTCTGCAAGGAAGAAATGATATAAAAGCGGCCACCAGGTGGCTCCCGACAACTGGTGCAAACATCAGCTGGAGGGATCCAGGATCCCAGACTGGCAAGGACGTCCCACCACCTGCCTGGAGGGCCAATTGCATCCCCCCTCCCCCCCTCATCCCCTATGGGATGGGCGCCTGATGTAGGGCTCACAGCTGGTGAGCACCGCTGTGGCAGCGTGAGCCTCTCCCGATCAGGACTGACTGTGCACAAGCCTTCGGCAGGCACAGCAGGGCCGGGATGAGTGGGAGCAGCAGGCAGGAGAAGCAGGCTTCATTGGACTGCTGATTTGGGCGCAATCCCCATAGGCCATGCCAAGGGACCACGCCCGTGCATGAATTTGTGCACCAGGCCTCTAGTATTTTTAATATTTCCCTTTCTCCACGCTCACTATCACCACCTATTCTAAGTCCAGTTTGTAATATGATAGTTCTTGCTTCTTCCATCAATAATGTCTTTACCACACATTCGTGTTTATTATCTTCTTGTCTGTGTTATATTGTGTAGTTTATCTATTCTCCAGGATGCCAACTGTATACATATTTTGTGGAATATAATCTTTTATTTCTGGATTGAATTTCTAATTTCAAAGTGTATATATGTGTTTGTGTGTGTGTGTGTGTGTGTGTATATATATATATATATATAAATATATATATATATATAAAATGGTGTTGCATTTTGTTGTTTCTCATAACTCCCATTCACAATGATTATTTCTACATATATTTTTTCATATATTTTTGTGATCTTTAATGTTGATTCCAAGGCACTTGCACTTTGTCCGTGGCCATTTTTTGAAAGTTTAACTGTGTTTGTCCAGAAAGTATTTATAGTTGCTTCTGTCAGATCCCCCATGGCCTTAAAAATCTAGGACAATCATTATTTTATTTTTGCCTGTGCATTTTTAGGTGGACACAAATGTTATAAATGTCACTTCCAATACAGTGTGATACTCAACTTGTGGTTAAGAATTGTTAGGGAAAATCATCTTATTTTGTCTCCCTCTATCAAGTTTTTTTTTCTCTTTCTTTTTGAGTTTACTTTGTCCGTTGAAGTCACTATCTTTAGGAGACCAAGTCTTGTTTGGGAAGTCTTTGCTTCACCCTCCCACAGTACAGTCCTTATATTGTCTTTCATGTGAGACCTATTAAAATCTAAATTTGGGGCTAGTGTCTTTGGTAGAAGTTCAGACAGCAAACACTACTTCGGGACTGACTTTTTTTTCCCCCCTCTGGATTCTCAATTTTATTTTATTTACAGCATTATAAGATTTAACTTATTCTTCTCACTAACAAAACTGTCATTATGTTTTTGTTTTGTTTTGGATATTTTATCCAGCATTTTGGTTTATTTTTTATGGGTAATTAATTACCAAAGAGTTCCTTCCACTCTCTCTGTCATACAGACAGGGGCAGAAATAAACAATAGATTAAGAATTTAATTAATCTTGAAATAATTTAGTAAATAGATTATGTATGTCTGATGATGGAAATTAACACCTACGTTTAAGGTTGATTGTCCGAGGATATGCTTACTGATTTTAGAGAGAGGGGAAAGGAGAGAGAGTTCCTCCTTTGCATTGATGCAAAGGAGAACATTGATTAGTTGCCCAGTTGGGGGTCAAAAACACAATCTTTTGGTATACTGGACAACACTCTAATCAACTGAGCCACACTGGCCAGGGCCCTGTGGTGATAATTTAGGAATTTAATGTTTATAAGATGTAAAATATCTTCTTTAGCCTAAATTTCCATATGAAATAGCTTCATATCTGAAGTGTTTTGTTAATTTTTGTTCATCCAATTTTGAATTTTCAGAAGGTAAGAATATCATCTTTTTTTTCTGAGCTTGGATATTTTTCAGTCAGTTTAAAAAAAAACTCTCCTTGACAAGATTTCTGCTTTGATGGATGTGTTGGTGTTTTCTAAAATGTATGATTAATAACTGTTTAAAAATATATACTTGAGCAAAGCACAAGACACTGTTTTTTTACTAAGTGACTTTGGCAATCAGTGTAGATTATGGGATAGGTTTAGAGGGGTTGTGGGGGGATAAGGACACATATGTAATACCTTAATAAAGAAAAAAAAGAGATAGGTTATGGGGAAGTAAAATATTGTAAAATTGTTTTTTTGTATTAATACCTATAGTTTTCTATGTATATCAGTTTATTGCTGAAGTGCATAGTTCTGTTTTTGGCAACATAGGTCTGTGACTGGTTAAACAGTGGATAAGAGAATTGTGCTAATGAAGCCAGAAAATGCGTTTAACTTCTCAATTGGGTCAATTAGCATTCCTTGACCCAAGGTCACTAATGGCTTCCCTGCAGCCTGTCCATTTGAATTTCTTATTATTGGCATGAACAAAAAAAATTGCAAAATATTTCACACAATTGAAAGCATTTTCACTATAATAATTTACTTTATTGTTATTATAACTAAAATGTAGATGATATACTGTTGCCAGAGGAAATAGGATTCTTCCCACATTATCACAGGGAGTGCATTTCAGAGAAACATGCATAGGAGGTTTTGAAGTCTAGTGGCAAGAATTATTGGAGGGAAAACTAAAGACTGCCCCCAGTAACACCATGTTTGATGTTGGACCAGGTGGCTCAGCTTCCTATCCCTGTGGGAAAAGTGCAGCCTCTGGAGCCACAGGCCTGCACCTGCTCTCACCAAGCCCAGGTGGAGAGTCAGGACCCAGAGCTGCTTCTGTTTCCATCCAGCTCATGTTTGGTGCTGCGGTTCAGCCAGCTGGACTGCCTAAGAGAGAGGGTGCCCTTGTTAAGCTTTGATTATGTTTCCTTGGGCTTGGGCAAGAGTAAGCTTTCTTTTAAACTATCCAGTCCTTTCCAGGGTTTTGTACCCTTATTCTACCTAGTCTTTTATCCAGATTTCCCCAGGCTGGATTGCTCCCCTCGATGGTCACTGTTTTGCCTCCTACTGTGCATGTCTCATACTTCTGCTTTGTCTTCTGGCTCTCACTGCTTCAGCAGAGGAATTTCCCCCTAACTGCTTATCTCCCCCACCCTCCCACCAGCACCCCTGCCCAAATCCAGGTGAACAATTGGCTGTTCCCTGGGGTAATTGGGTTGGAAAGCCTGTCCTTCCTCCCTATTTGGAGAGATGGAGGGACATTACTCCCTTGGCAGACAGGCAATGTGGCTCTTCCCTGGAGTATGGCAAGCTGTCATTTCCCTTTTTAATTAACTTTTGCCAGCCTTTCCACTTCTCTTTTGTTAATACCTAACTAGCTGCCTATGCCAACAATACCATCTTACAGATGGAACAATAGAATTTAGGCAAGCCTTTGACTTACTTTGAGAGTCAGAGTGACCGATGAAGGGTAGTAATGCAATTTTTTAAAATGATGAATAGGGATAGAGAAAGTGTATATTTATTGACAGTTTTCACACAATTTGTGAGTTGGTTGAGTCAGGATTGAAATCTAAACATCAATCCTGAAATCAGACCCTATTACAATATTAAAATCTAGGTCCTTTACTCTTAACTGCAAAAGTGCATATATCGCTGTGCTGTTGTGCTGTACACTATTACACTTAGCATATATGTATAAACACAAGTTAACTGTTTATTTTTTTCACCAAACTTTATTCTTTTTGGAAACTCAAAATTGTATTGATGAATTTAAAATGTTTTAATTTTTGTCCTTCAACACTAAGGATTAGGACACAAGTCAGTGGCCTTCATATTTATACCAATTTGTACACTGCATGAAAATTATTAAACACTTATTTTAACTTTTACCTACATGGTATTTTTGCATAATCCATCAGGATACAATGACTTATAAGTCACATATCTAATCTGTGGGAAAGTGTTAGAGTCCATTAAAGCTTTTATCAATGAATTGTGAGCTTGGGGAATGGTGTCTGAGCTCTAAAATTAATGGTCATTTGAAAACACAAAGAGCTTAAAATTGACAACTCCAACACTTTAAAGAGCTTCTGCCATCATTTTGTTGTCTTCCTGAATCCAAATTTTGTTTTTTTATCATATCTTTCTTTCTCTCTACCTTTCTTTGCATGTGTATGTATGTGCTGATCAAATTATCACTTAATGCAGCAACAGCATTGCAAAGATTAGCTTTTACTCGTTCAATAGCTGAATCTAAGCTTACATTAAATAGGTACCATCTTTCTCTTAAACCAGGGGTGGGAATGTGTTGCCTGTGGGCCATATAAGGCCCATGATATTTGGTCTGGCCCTGCCAAGGCATTGGGAATGAATTAATTAAATGTTTGATCAAATATAGCAGGCTAATTTTTAAGTTGATAATTTTGTGTGGCCCGTTAATGATGTTTTGAATATCCAAATGGCCCTTGACAGAAAAAAGGTTCCATACCCCTATCATAAAGTATCTGAATATATATGCCAATTAAAATAATATGCGTGGAGAAGCACTTTACCTACTCAGCTTGTGAAATGCCTTCCACAGTTATGCTTGCCTGCCTTTGCAATTTCTTTCCTCTAGCATAAAATCTACAACATAATATACTAATTAACTAATTGAAAGTTTTCAATTTGATTTTGGGATAAATTCTGAATATGATATACCAGCAATTTGCTTACATTTGAAAAAATAAAAACTAGCAAAGTACTTTCTTGGGACTCTGCTCAGGTGACAGAATGCTGTGTATAATTTTGATCACTTTATCTAGCAATGCTTCAATAATGAATTACCAGGTTATATATTTTTAAGTTCTTAGATTTGGAATAAAAAGATTTTAGCTATAAATAAGTGAATTAATGTACAATTAAAATTATATATATATATATATATATATATATATATGCAAACAACTCAAAGTATTTAAGAGATTTCATAAGACATAGTATTGGGTTCAATAATTATTTAGAAGCATGGAATGAATTTAGTAGCACAGCTTCTGAAATTCACATGTCCTAATACATATTACATGCATATGTTTATGTGTATGTACATGATCTCCTAAATTTTTCTATCTGTTCTAAAGTTCATTCAGTCATATGTATTTATCATACAATTTTGTGCATAGTGCTATCTAGGTATTGTTGGATATTTCCAGGGCCAAATTTTGAGGAAAATCTAATGATTAATGTATTAACTAAAGAGCTAATGTTAATATTGAGAAGTGTAAGGGAAGGTAAGATGACAAAAGTTGGTTGGACTCTTCGTTGGAAAGAAGAGGAAAAAAAGTGATCACCTGGTCCAGCAATTTTATTCCTTATGGTGGAGAAAGATTAGCCTTAAACACATTTTAATGTTATACCCAAACTAATGCAGCAAGCTGTTAATCCTGAAATCAATTTTGGATTTTGAATTAGTCCAATCACTCTTCAAGTGACCAGTATGGAAAAGATGGCTAAGACAGTTCCTTGCATGTATTTTAAAAGCTTAAATATAGGATATACAGTCATATAACTTCCTAGTAGGAGCTGTTTTAAAAAATGATATGTAGGTTTCTAATTATAAAGATATTATAATAATTTAATCTGAAATCATGTTGACACTTGACCATATTAACTTTTGCTATTTAGTCTGACTCAGCCTTAAAAGGAGAGTGACAACTCACTACCCACTCACTAATAAGTTAATTAAAACTCTTTTCCCTTAGAATGATATATACTAACACTATGCTTAGCACTGTTACCTGTCCTGGAATAAAGTGTACTTTAAGTCATGTACCTGAATAATGTTATTAGCATGATGTGCTGAGGAGATAGGGACTGGGGGCAGGTAGGACTTTGTATAATCTTGACACTTCCACTAACCAGCATGAGTCTTTAAAGAAGGGACTAAATCTTTCTGGGCGTCAGGCTCTTAATCTTTAAAAGTCTTGCTGGCTTATTATAAGAATTAAGATTATGCATATAAAGTCTTTAGCATACTAAATATATAGTAAGAACTCAATAAATGCCTTCTAAATAGTGAGGAGAAAAGTTGTTATTTATTAAACTGCAAAGCTCATAATTTTCCAATAAGTATTTGGACTTTCCCAATTCAGTGACTTGCCCCAGTCCATAGAGCAAATAAGTAGAAGGACCAAGTTTTAAACTCAAATATTTGAGCGTGGATTCAGTGTTCTTTCCAACATTCCAAATATTCAAGAGTTTAAATAGAAGTAAATTATTTTCATATTTAAACAGTACTGATTTGATAGCTGCATCTACTAGTATGCATCAGTGTCCTGACATGTACTCCAGAGTTATACATGTATAAAACTCATTTATGTCTACATTCACATGAGTGTCTGTGGGCCCAGTGTACTAATGGCATCAAATTCTATTTCTTTTAATCTTTTAAAAACTTTTTTATTACCTCACTAGAGGCTTGGTGCATGAAATTCGTGTATGGGTAGGGTATCTAGGCCTGGCTGGCGATCAGACCTGATAGGGGCCTTCCAGCTGCTGGCTGGGGCCTACCTTCCCGGGCTGCTGGCTGCCGGCTGGAGAGAATAAATGTGAGCTTTGTGTGAGGGTAGATATGTAAGATAAACTAAAAATCAATGTTTTCTACTCCTGTAATCTGTCTCTATTTCAACTTCTATTTGCTAACAGAATGAAGGATGTCACTAAACTTGAATATCCATTCATATTTTCTCAAAAATTGGATAACATTTTGGCAGTGTGAAGTTAACTACATGTCTTTCTGCTTTTGAATTTATAATTGAATAAATACTAAAATGAGACAGTCCTATAGGATATGATCTGTCTAATCTCATATCTGTGAATCAAAACTCTTAGTAACATAGACAGTAATGAACAAACAATGGGTACATCTTGGGATACTCTTGTAAGTACTAGGAAAAATTACACAAAGTTTCACCAAATGTATTCACACAATCAAATGACTTATTTAAGTTTAAATGAGGCAAAATGCATAGCCAGGCTTTTTGTGATTTTTTAAAAAATGGACTTTATTTTTCATAGCAGTTTTAGATTCACAGCAAAATTGAGGTATAAACATGAAGAGCTTTCCTATATAACCCGTGACCCCACACATGCACAATATCCGCATCTCTATGGACATATCACAGGACAGTTATAGTTGATGAACCTAAATTAACACATCATTATCACCAAAAGTCCATAATTTAAATTAGGATTCACTGTTTGTGATTTACTTACTCAGGGTTTTGACAAATGTATACTGGCATGTATCCACCATCATAGTACCAATTAGAATCGTTTCACTGCCCTAACAATTGTCTGTGCTCTACCTATTCATCCTTCTCTCTCCCTAGACCCTGGCAACCACTGATCTTTTCACTGTCTCTGTAGTTTGCCTTTTCCAGAATGTCATATGGTTGAAATTATATAGTATTTTTATGGCTTTATAGCTTATTTCTTTTTAGCGTTGAATTCCATTGTCTGAGTGTATCACATTTTATTTACCCATTCACCTACTAAAGGACATCTTGGTTGAGTCCAAGTTGTCAGCAATTATGAATAAAGCTGCTGGGAACATCTATGTGCAGTTCTATGTAGACATCAGTGTTTAATTCATCTGGATTAAGGAGTACAATTGCTGGATCATATGGCAAGAGTATGTTTAATTTTGGAAGAAACCACTAAACTGTCTTCCAAAGTGGATGTATGGTTTTGCATTCCAACTAGCAAAGAATGAAAGTTCAGATAGTTTCACATCCAGACCAGCACTTGGTATTGTCAATGCTTTGAAACTTGACCATTTTAATAGTCAAGTGTGTAGTGGTAAATCAGTGTTAGTTTAATTTGTACCTCTCTAATGACAGCTGATGTTAAGCATCTTTTCAAATGCTTATTTGGCATCTGTATGTATTTCTTTTTCAGTGAGTTTTCTGTTAAGATCTTTTGCCCATTTTTTTAAAATATATTTTATTGATTTTTTACAGTGAAGAAGGGAGAGGGATAGAGAGTTAGAAACATCGATGAGAGAGATCGATCAGCTGCCTCCTGCACGCCCCCCAGTGGGGATGTGCCCACAACCAAGATACATGCCCCCGACCGGAATCGAACCTGGGACCCTTCAGTCCGCAGGCTGACGCTCTATCCACTGAGCCAAACCGGTTCGGCTCTTTTGCCCATTTTTAATGGGATTGTTCATTTTTTATTGTTGAAGTTTAAAAGTTCTTTGCATGTTTTTGGATAACAGTCATTTATCAGGTATGTCTTTTGCAAAATTTTTCGTCTTTGATATGATTGTATTCTAAAAAATGAGATTTAAGAGAAAGGGTTTAGCGCTATAAATGAGAAAAAGGTAAGTGGTGAAACAAAGGACAAGGGGAAGAGGCAACAGATATAGGTCCATATTGTAGGTAAGGAGGTAGAAAAGAAAACACAAGGTGAAATGCTACACTGAAAAGCAGGAAAGAATGGAATTGGTAGAAAAGTAACATTCTATTATCTGTCTATGTGAACATATGAACACAAATACATGACATCTGTGTATAAATGTATATGTACATATATTCATCTTTCAACTCTTTGTTTCAGCATTCATCTCACTTTTATTACAGCATTATGCTTTAACATTTTTATATGTTCATATTTAGCAGTTGCTAAAACAACAATTTAGAACTCCTTCCCCATTACTTATGTCTAATAATAAGTACAACCTTGATGTGGCATATGTTAAAAGTGTAATAAAATACATGTGCTTAAATATAAGGAGTGATTAGGATATGAAGAATTTATAAATGTCATAATGAAAACAGATTACTTTGAAAAGCATTTAAATAGCAAACTGAATTAATCAAGTTATACATCCATTTTAATTTCCCAACAACCATTCCTTTAATAGCTAATAGGTCATTAAAATGTGCTTACTTTTGAGGTATAGTTATGTGCATTTGGCAATTATAATGTGTAGAAGGGGAATTCAAGGTTCTTTGACATAGTGAGAAGGCTATTATACAATATGATGCAGAACCTACTTAAGAAAATCCAACTATATGTTGTCATTAGAATAAAATGTTAACAGGCAAACATTGGCGATATTAAGTTACAATGAAGTTTAGAATATGTTTTTTATTAATGACTATATATGGAATATAATAGACCAAAGCACATGCATAATATATCTGCTATATGCCAAGTTTTTCCTCAGTAGCATAGACTAATCCTAATAGGCTAAATAATTATTCCTCAATAGAAAAGACTAATCCTTAAGAGTAGTGAGAAGTGGCAACTGAAGTAAAAACCTGTTTCTTTGGGACTGATTTCTGTCAATTAAGAAATTAATAAGTTAAAATATGAGCATTAGTAAATCACAGAGTATCAAGGATAGGTGTGAAACATTGAATTTTACTTTTTATAAGCATCTTATTAAAGGTATACATTAGAATGATAATGTGAAAACTAAAAATATAAAAATACAGCTCAAAAGTGAACCTAGTAAAGTTGCATCTTCAGTGTTCTGAAATCAGGGCAAATGCATGTACGACGATGTGGCATCCAAATAAAACTCACATCCAAATCCAAAAGTGTTGAAAGTCTTACATGTCTGTGCTGAGATCTTCTGAGGACCCTACAGGGGATTAATTGCAACAAACTTCACACTGTAAAACTTTATAAAATGCTTTTTGACTATTTATTGCTGAATTTTCACTTTAAATTTTCTCTGATTCTTCTAAGTGCCCTGACCTTCCCTGTTCTTATACCAATCCCCTAACATAAGATTATCACTTTCTTCAGGTCTTAACTCCATGATCTTTCTTTTGTAAATCAAGTTTCTTCATTAATTCTGCTGCTCTATCCATAAACCCAGCTCATTTCCACTAAAGGCCCTAGAATCTAAGGCCTTAGATGACTTTTATTTTGTCATAGGTTACTTTTACTTTATTAAATAAACATGAATAGTCTGGTGCTAAATCTCAAGATTATGTTAATGATTTAAAAGTCTTCACTTTATATAAAAGTATATAAAAATACAATTTTATTTTTAAAACAAGATGTTTAAAAGAGAATTAAGAATTACAATAAACTTTAATAATATTCTGTTATATATATATATATATATACATATATATATGTATATATATATATATATATATTTCAAAACACTACAAAAATTTGCACAATACAGTACTATCTTACCTGTTAATTTAATATAAAAATCACATCCATGGGCATGGAGTTATTCTACAAATGATATTAAAAGGTTACATTTTATAAAAATAAAATCAAATTTGTTGTTTATAACATGCATGTCAATTCTGAAGCTTTACAAATACAAATATATAAAAAGAAATAAAAAATAAAAACAGGAGCAACACACAAAGATATTAAATGGAAGTAATATGTGGACCTATAGCAGTCAATGTATATAAATTCAATGATGCCTCAGAACTCCACTCGAAACTCCACTGAGAAAGAATACCTTCGTTAGAACTAGAATGCCACCTAGTTTTATTTTTATTTTTTAGGGTTTTTTTTCCTCGTGAGTGTCAATAGTTTATTTTGGTATAAAGATGGGAAGGTGGAAAATACACTGTTTTTAAAATCCTCTTGGTTCCCCCTCATGTTGTAGAAACACCCTGGCCCTGGAGCTAATCTGTTCAAATTCATATAAAAGCACAGAAAAAAAGAAAACCAGATGGAGAAGGTAGCCCAAGCCAATAGTTTCACTTGGTGTATGTGACTAGGTGCTAAACACAAGCTTCTATTTCTTTTTCCTCCCCTCCTTTCCCCTCCTCTCCCTTCCCCTCCCCTTCCCTCCCCTCCCATCCCCTCCTCTCCTCTCCACTCCTATCTATTCAGAGAGGGCATCAGAAGTAGCTGGCTTGTCCAATTCCTCAAGGTTGCTTCAATAGCTTGGCTGAAGGAACTTTGGGAACTAGGAACAGGAAGATGGTCCAAGATATCACTTTCCCTATCACTGTGGCAGGGAGAGTGATTTCACCTTTCTTTGGAGCAGTTTTGAGGCACACATCTGCTTTTGCTTCTGCTTTTCTAACTCCCAGGATCTGGGCAAAAGAAGGGAAGGCAGATTCTTCTTCCAGACTCCCAGTGAAGAATGAAGTATTGCCCTGACTGGCGGTGGGTCACACAGGAGTCAGCAGAAAGTCTGTTTTGGGGAACCTAGACTTCTGCTGAGAGGAGAAATGGAGAAAGCCCCATGGCCCTCAGTGCTGGTGGCACCCAAAGCAAGTGTAAAAACTAAAGGCAGGAAACTACTGCAGATTCTCCAGGGGAATGTGGACTTGTTCTTTTCCATCTCAATCCTGGGTTCTCCACGCTGCTCCTCCTGAGCCTTCTTACGGTGCTGATGCTTCCTCTTCCTATGTCATCTGAGAATATCTCCAGGGTTTCCTTGGAGACCACAGGAGGCTGCAGAGCCAGGTCACACATGTTGAACTTGCAGGCGAGCGGCAGAGAGAGAGATAGCTATGTCGCCGTGGAACTCCTCAGACACGGGAAACCAGCGATCACCACCACCGCTGCTGAGAACTTCTCAAGGCTCTGCTCTAGGTGTGATACTCCCGCAGGAGGCAGCACACTTCCACAAGGTGTAGGAACCGGTGCTGCCTGTCCTCCACTTGGAATTAGTAACAAGAGAGCTGCTTAGATGTGTGAAGCCTGAATGGTGATGGGTTCCTGCTGGCTGAACTCAGTGCAAATGGTCCCCTCTCCATGACCGTCGTTGCTAACTTTGAGTCATCACGGACCACTAACAACCCCTCAGGCTTCGGTTCAGACACTGCTCCTCTTCCTCTACCAGGCCAACTTGATTTTTAAGGTATTATCTTGATATTGGTCCTCATAATAACTCTTTGTATTAGGAAATGTTGAATAACAATTAAAAAATTCATTGTTACCCATATAAAGTGATGGTTTATAATATATTTGATTATCACTATAAATCCTTTCACCCTGCTGTGTTTAATTTTAGATTCATCAGGCTATTAAAATTGTCCCTTAGTAAATTAATTTCTTCCTCACCATATTACATATTTAATTAGAATTTAACTAGGCTAGCAACTCTATTTCTTCTTATGTATCTACCCCCAACCCCACCCCGCCTTGCTATTCTCCCACATGGCTGCACTTAAAATCTGCACAACGTGTCCATCTAAACCAGTGGTTCTCAACCTTCCTAATGCCGCGACCCTTTAATACAGTTCCTCATGTTGTGGTGACCCCCAATTTCATTGTTACAAATTGAACATAATTAAAGCATAGTGATTAATCACAAAAACAATATGTAATTATATATGTGTTTTCCGATGGTCTTAGGCGACCCCAGTGAAAGGGTCGTTCGACCCCCAAAGGGGTCGCGACCCACAGGTTGAGAACCGCTGATCTAAACAACAGTTACAAATCGAGATCCACTGATTCTCTTTTCTGAAATGTCAAACCAACTTTCCATTCAAACAGAAAGTAAACTGAAATTTGGTGAAATTAAAAAGGAAAGTCTCAAAAACACTTACAGAGCTTTATTTTCTGCAGCATTATTGAAGTTACTTACATGGAAACCAAGCTCAGCCAGTCACTTTCTTTTCTATACAAACCTTCTCTTGGGGGCCATATAGCCATTACTGGGATTCAGAACTGACACCAAGTTAAAGAGCAATTGCACCCTAGCCAGTTTGGCTCAATGGATAGAGCGTCGGCCTGTGGACTGAAGGGTCCCAGGTTCGATTCAGGCCAAGGGCACATACCTGGGTTGCGGGCTCGATCCCCAGTAGGGGGCATGCAGGAGGCGGCTTACCAATGATTCTCTCTCATCATTGATGTTTCTATCTCTTTCTCCCTCTTCCTTCCTCACTGAAATCAATAAAGAAATATATTTTTTTTTTTAAAAAAAGAGCAATTGCACTGAAAAATGTGATAAGCCTAAAACGGGCTAATGAGGATATCTGGAATATCAAAGAGAACAGAGAAAGCAGCAGTAGACAAAGTAGAACACACATAGTGGGAACCCTGCAGCATTATAGGAGAGATGAGAGGACCATGTCGACAGTAAAGACAGACACCCTCAGTCGTGGTGGAAGTAAACAGAATATTTTTCAAATTACACACAATATTTCCCTATGCTGCACAATGAACAAAAATTATAAACTTCCTGCATAACTTGAGATACCGATATTAATAAAAAATTAGGAAGATGATGGCAAGATTAGTTTAGGGCCGTCTGAAATCTAGAGTAGAGACCATGTCTTTGCAGCTTGTATTTTAGGCCATTCAAACAGAGAAACTCCTTCCTCTTCCAGAAGACCATAGGATACTTTTTTTTTTGTAGATCAACTGCTTTATAGTAAAGGTGAAACAATGGTGGGTAACGTGCTTACACCTAAACAGAGACAAAGCATTAGCTTGAGAAAAAAACAACAACTCAGAGTCAAATTGAACTTTAAAAGTGTTTATACCCAAAATTATTCTTAGTTGAACATTGATAACATGTACTTTCAAACAAAAAAAAAAAACTATGAGATTATTTCTCATCATTCCAAAATGGAAGAATTCATATTTTGCTATTGTTATTTAGGGTCATAATAGTATTTGCATAGTATTAAGTACAACTGGAAGATATATAGATAATATCAGACATTTACTAGAGGAAAAACACTCACAATCTTTTTGTCATAAAATCTACCCCGTAAAGATTGTCTGATGAAAATCTTTTTCATAACTGTGCTTTTAATTCTTCAGAACATGGCTGATGTAAAAAAATGTGTTTAAAGTTTACTGTTACAGTTGACACATTTAAAATGCATTTTGAATTGATACCTATTTGTATTGGGGGAAGCTCTGTCCTTTGGATATGTAAGTTTAACAGCTTCAGAGGTCAACCTTTTTAGAGAAACTGGGACTTGGCCAGCCATGACATTTCAAACGTAGTGCCTTCCTATTCAAAATGGTGGGATATATCCAGAATTGTTCTTGTCAAAAATGCTTTTGCAAGCATCATTTCCCAATCCCTTGTAAGTGTATTTTTGCCATCAATTTATGAAATTGATAGGTAGAGATAAAAAAAAGTACGAGACATCTCTTTTCAATTCCGTAATTACGTCCAACCAAGCACTTTCTCTTCTAAAGATTCCTGTGCTAACCATGAGTATATTGATACAGATTCAATGATTCCACTATCCCTGCAGAGAGAAACAAAAGCCAGGAGCCCTAAAATACAGAATCCTTAGATGCCAAGTTCAACATTTTGGAACATAATATTATTAGCTACTTCCATGGGGCTACTTTATAGCTTGCTTGTCAAAGAATCCAGTTAGTTCATTTCATCTAATGAGCAATACAACTCTAGTAAATCTTTTTTCCAAAACTCTGTAGACTTATGGTAGTCCAAGTGAGGAAGTTGAATGTATTCTCCATGTCGTCCGGTCCTCTTTAAGCCTTTAAGATGCATAGATTTCTTGTGATCTCCCAAAAGATTCTTCCAAAAGGAACACAGTTGCTCCCATTCTGAATGTTTCAGGTGGACAGTTTTATTTCAGTTAACAAATACTTAATTCAAAAGATAACACTTCATGGTTTCCTGGCAGTGTTTTCTGCGCCACTCCCCCTCATTCTTTTGAGCAGCAGCTATGAGAACTTATCACAACTGTAGAATTTTCCATGCGTATAGTAATTTTTATTTGAGGGTATCTCAAAATTTGCAGTTCCACAGAACCCAAGGAATAATTCTTTATCACAAAGTAATGATAAATTTTATAAAATTAAAGTATGAACGTAAGGCTATTGGTATATTTGAATTCTTGGGCACCCAAGTTTATAGGGAATAAATATTTGCAATAGGCAGAGAACCTATTATGTGTTTCTTTCATAATGAAAGCAAATGTTCTTAATGCTCTTAACTTGTAGCCTGAGAAGTACATTACAGAAGTGTTAATGATCTTTTAAAAAATAGTTGAGTAAACAACATATATAATTATTCTGTAGGGAAATGTGGCTTAATTAAAACATAGTCATTCTATTAGCATAGACACCTGCTATTCATATGGTTCATTTCTTCCTAAAATAACTTAATTTCTGAACAAGGTTTGCTTTTCACTCCATTTCCTTGAGAAATGTCCACTTTGAATTTCTGATACAGATTTTTCTATGTTGGCTCTAAATATATATCGCAAGGAGGACATAAGTTTATATTGACATCTGACCCTAGAGGCTTTATTCTCCTGTATTTTCTCAAGTTTTCAGCAGCTAGTCATGTTAGAATTGCAGATCACAGGATTATTTTCTGAATAACACACAAGCAAACTCACCATCTCTACCCAAAGTTGAAAATTGTTATTCACAGTCTTCTATCTGGCATAATCTTATTTCAGACTTTTATTCAAAAATATTTCATAGGCCACCTTATTTTTGACATTTTCTTTGTGTTGAAATGAGGTCTCTTTCTGCAAACACGTCCAGTTCTCTGCCCTATCCATCTCTTATTCCAAACACAGTACAAACATTTAACTCTGTGTTTAGATAGCAACAACCTAAAGAGCTAATAAAATAGACAGCACTGTGTGCCATGATTTACCATATACTCATCATCCTCCCCAGCTTCCTTTTGGATTAGATTGCCTGCACAGCTCTATGCATGCGCTTTTCTAGCAACCTGAGCACATCTTTTATCATTATTTTACAAAGGGTCAACATTACTTTCCTACTTTTTTATGAGTTTATTTGAGCCAAACTGACAATAATTCTTGGGACACAAAATCTCAAGGGATGGAAAAAAACACACCAGAGAATGACAAAAGCACCTTATTTTATAGGTTACAATAAAGGAGGAGGGGTAAGGAGGCTACATGAAATCCATTGGTGATAGATTAGGAAGGCGGGAGAAAGCAAAACCAGGAAACCTCTGGGATTGGCTTAAAGCTAAAATGAATAGGCATATGCTTCTTTTACATAGGTGCATGCAGGATAGTTAACAGTCAACAATAAACACAATAACAATACAAACGAGGGGAGTTGTGGTCTCAGCTCTCCTGTGGTAATTGTGATTTGAGGAACCCCGAAAAAAGGAAATTACTTCGTTATTCCAAAGGCCTGTTATCAGTATGTTATCCTAGATGCAAAAAAGACAACAGACAGTCTCAGTTAAGGTGAAGGTTGACCTTTATTAGAGAAAACTCCTGCCCTAAGACAGGACTACCTGCCATGCACTGATGTAAGTTAGAAAATTTTCAGTTCCCACCATCCTCTGTGGTTACTTTCTCTCTCTGAGTTTGTCAGGCCACCATCCAGGCCTCCCCTGAGCTTCTCAGGTTTAATATGTGGTAGATTTTTAGTCTGCAAGGTTTATTTTAACACTAATTATATCTCACAATCAAATAGAACTCACTTGTGGGGTCTACCTGATGGTTTGTCCCCCCTTTTTATTTTTATTATATTTATTTATTTATTTATTTTTCCTTTATTGATTAAGGTATTATATTCACTTACTTTTTCTTCTCTTCCAACCAGCACACTTTTCAGAGCCCTTAAGTGACCTGACTCATGCCTATATATCTTCAATATTTGTGTTGCTAAAATCTCTGCTCTAGCAGTTTTTCCCAGTTTTTTATCTTCCTTTTCTCTTTCCAACCAGAGACCTTTAATTGTTTTTTCTTCAATAATAGTATTTTTTTAAAAAGCCCTCATTTAATTTACCTACACATTGGGGATAAAGTAGTAGCTCAATAAGCAATTGTTGAATGAATACCTTTCAGCTTTATATAAGATACTTGGTTAGAATACATGTACCAAATCTGGATCCTTAGAAAGGAGAACTGGTGATTTGAAAAGAACAACCAAGAAAATCTGCCACTTGGTAGTGTGATCAGTGGGGAGAGCTCCTAATCCCCACTGGTTGCTAGGGAAGTGGGGTTCTTGTGATGTCCCGAGGAAAAGAATTTTCTGAGACTTGCACAGGATGATGAGATATTATGGAAAGCTTTATTTCTGTGGAATTATACCCCTGAGTTTCCAAGGTCCCCTCTTCCTTTGTCCTGCCGAGGGAACAGTCCAGCTGTGACGTCAGTAGGACTAGAATTAAAGCTGTCACCCAGAGTTTCCTTTCCATACTTGCATACTCCAGTCCAGCATCAGGCTAGCTGATTTTTATTCCCCACTGCAGTCCATCAGTTGGCTGTGTGTGGTGTCCACCTGGCTATGGAGGGAACACAGGCTGGAGCAAAACAAGAGAGCCAAGAACATCAAGTGAGCCCAGAGCCAAGAGAGAATCCCTTTGTCTAGGGAGATTACGTATTCCCAAATTTTCATGGGCTTGCATTGGCCCTGCCCCCTCTGGCCAGTGATCTCTGTTCCCAGATTTGATATACAGGCACTTTCCCTATGTCACCCCAACTTCACTGCACATGTGCCCATCTTCCCCTTTGTCCAATCCCTTCCCTCAGTAATCTGCAGGGATTGGGCCTGCGGTTCCCTGGGGAGTGTGGAATTGCAGTTTCCTGGTAAAACTGTGCAAATGACATGCTTGTAATGTCTGGCCTTCCCTTTGCTCCTTTTCTGTTATTAATAACTAACTAATTACAGTGGTATCAGTAGCACCCAAAAAGGCTCCAGTGGAAAGTCCTTCAGGTGCCTCAATGCAGACAGCTTCAAACATTAAACTTTCTTTGAGAAGAAGCAGAAAATTTCTTTTTTCAGCCCTTCTGAGGGTCAATGACTCAATCTTTGAAAACTAAGCAAAAAAAAAAAAAAAAGGCAACAATAAATCATCAGCTATAAAGTGCCTCCCACAAAATTATCTACTGAACTTGAATACTTGCCAAAAACTGACCCCCAGGCACCACAGAACAATTATTAGCTTATGTAAATTTATGTCTATTAAATTGTTGAACAGCTTGAAAATTTTTGCAAGTCTATTTGTATAGATTTTGAGCTTTTTATTCCCCATCAGATACTAATAGAATCAGTGTGAAAATCCATCTTCAAAATTAGGGAATTGTGTTATTTCTCTAGGAGAAATCAAGGCAATTATAATGCTTAGCCAGGACTCTCAGTACAAACATCACAGTGCATATGCATCCAGGCTGTCCCTAGCTTTAAAAACAAGAGAAGGGGGAAAAAAGCATTTATAAGCACTTCTTCACTCTTTTAACACACTTTTCACTTAGATTTAGGAAAATGTGAATAATTCATAAGCTCAACTATGCTACCCATTTCAGTTAATAACTCCCCATTAAGGATTCTACTCTTTTGGAAGCTAAAAATTAGTAATAATTATCTTCTAGACTCTCTCTGTCCTTTCACTTTCCAAAAATATGCACATTGTCACCTTTTTAAAGGCCCAGATCTGAAGATCTATGTCATATTTATTTTAATGCACTAAATTATGAAAATATTCTAAAAATTCTAGAATTTCTCACAGCAGCATTTTTCAAATGGATGTATCATGAGTATGAATATTATTTCCTTCTCCTTCCTTTTACCTTTGCACATATTTATTAGGGGTTCTCCTGTGTTTGAAACTGCTAGCAGCATAACAATCAGTATTTCATTAGTCCTCACAATGCTGTGTGAGGGGTTTCTGCTATTAACTTACAAATGAGGAAACAGTTATGGAGAGTTTCACTAATTATTCCAAGGTTACAGAGCAGAAAAGGTGACAGAAATGAGAATTAGGCCAATCCAGCTGATCTGGCATCGGGGCTCATACTTAAACTCTACACTGCTTTGTCTCTTGCTCACTTGTCAGGTGATCATGATGTTAAACACATGATCACTTTTGGCCAACTGTGCCTGTGCCGAACAACACCATACTATAAGACTTCAATAACCTAACCTGCTCCCTTGTAAAAAAAAAAATACCAATAAAAGTTACATTGATGATGAAGAGGAACAATTTCCACATCTGTTGTCTAACAGTTCTCAAAATGCTGTTCCCAGATCAACAGCATCAGAGTCATATGCAAACTTGTTAGAAATGAAAATCCCTGAGTCCCACCCTGGAACTAAAGTGAATCAGAACTCAAGAGAAACTCTTGTTGCAGCCAAAGGTAAACTGAGTGGGGGGTGAAAGGATTAAGGAAAGACAGATAAGAGAATGAAAGCTGGGTTTCGGTGGGACGCTGCTCCCTGAAGAGGAGACAACGCTGGCGCCCACAAGCCATGCCTTTATTTTATAGCAGATGCCACGAGGCAAAGTAGGGGCTTGATCAAGTTATTCACAGCATTCTCATGAGTTCCGACCCTACTCAACTACATGCACCTAAACTCTATCACAAGGCACGTGGGGCCACGTGTTTGGACCATAGGTTCAAGCTTACAACCATAGCTGTTGACTATAATTGTGCTGGGAGGGCCCTGCCCTCCAGCTGGGACTTGCATGTGGCAATGAGAGGACCCTGTCCTTTCATTAGTCTGAGGCTTGAACCTGGCCAAAACACTGTAGCCGCGCCCCACAAACTCTTGCAGTATAACATATCCCTTAAACAATAATTCCAATGGGTAAATAGCATTCTCTAAATCCCATGAAGTTTCCTAACTCCATTGTGGGTCCATTCACTACTAACCTCATTATCAGACTTTTAAGCCTACGTTGTCACTGCCCGTTTACTTGTCTGAGTACCCTAGTTAGAAACTGTACGTCTTGAAGGCCATGAGTAGTTTTTGAATACTATTTTTTATCAATTGCCTTGCTTAATATCTGGGATATAACAAGCCCTTTATAAATGCATGTTCAGGAAAAAATTTAATTGCTGTCACTCATTCTATTCCAAAATACACATAGATGATAGATGATAGATAGATAGATAGATAGATAGATAAAGTTAAAGGTAAATGGCTACAGGTTTTATAACAGAATCAAATTGTTTATTGTTTTTGTTGTTAATTTTTTAAAAATTTACTGGCATGTTTGATCTGATTGACACTGGTGTCTGTATGTCTGATATCAGTATCTGTTACGTATGTTAGCTAGTTGTTTGTATGACTGCTTCCCATCACCACTTCCCACCTCAGTGAGCTTTAGTAATCTATTTTCTCATCAAAATCAAAAGCAGTTTCCCCAAAGCAGCTCTATTATGAATTTGTGTAAGATAGTTTTTCCCAAAAGATAACTTCAAATGTCACTGAGCTTAATTAAATATAGCTTTTTATCACAAACCTTATGTTCAAGTCTTAGTGTACAAGCAAATGGACCAAATGAGGCAAAGAGAATCAGGCTTTTAAATATAATCATAATCCTGCATTACCTCCTAAAATAAGGTTTCAGTTCAGATATTCTAGACAGGTAAGTTTTATCTGCCTAGATGTAGTATACTGTCAGTTATTTTTCTGGTTTACACTTGTTTTGGTGTTCCCCTTTGTTCAGGTGAATGGCTCTGGATGGGACAAAGCCGCTCTGGCCTGGCTAGATGTCCTTCCCTGTGATGGGCTGTATCACACCCTTACCGCAGCATTTGCCCTGCACTCAGATTGTGTAAGTACTCCTGATTGTATGTGTCATGATAATTTTCTCCCTTTCTTCTGAAGCTAAGCCTTGGTGCTTCCTCAACCTAGTTTCATACATTTTGGACATGACACAGATTTTTCTGCCAAGTGGGAGAGGACAGAAAAGGGTCATAAAGTCCCCCTCCTTTTTTTTTTCTAGCCATGAACGACTGGTATTTATTTTCTTCTAAATCACAAGGCATGATTGCTGTAGAAGTTCTTCTAAGGCCTACTTTCTTCTTTAAAAAATAACATTAAACTGAAGTATATAGGCAGTTTCAAGCAAATAACAATAAAAACGTGATATATTGGCCTTGACATCTGTGGCTTGTGTGGTCTAGTCGCTAAATTCTCTAGCGTGTAATGTTTGGTGAGGTAGTGCCTGTAAAGAGTTCACACCTAATGTATACCAGTTCCACCATATATCTTAACAGGGCCCTTGAACAGCAGTAGGAGTGCATTGTCGATATGTAAATACAGACACAGATAGATTGATAGCTGCAATGCTGCTCTACTATCATCATATGCTCCTTAGCTGTCCAACTCCTTCAAGAAGAGGTATAGTTATCAGAACTGCTATTTTCTACAGTTGCATGTCAAGGGTGGATGCCAGAGAAATGCTGTTTTTCCTCAGAAATGGTATTTCTATACAATTATTTTAATGAGTGAGCATAGGTCACCAGCTCCTTCAGTCAGTGAGTCTTTTAGAAGAGTATTAATGTCAAAATTATTATAGTTTTATTTGTTTAAAGCCTAGTTCCTACAAAAATCAATGCTCAAATACTGACATTCTAAGGAAAACTTAGTACCAAATGCATACGTTATTCTTCCATTTGCACAAGACATCTGATTAGTAGAAAGATACAATGTGAAATTTTATAAATCAAATGTGTTTTATAATCATTGCTATAAGAGAAAGGTCCTCTTGTGACTTCCAGAAATAAATATCACAAATCTAAAATAACAAAATAACTGCAGGTCAAGATAAATTTGCAATATCTTTTTCACAGTAGGGGATAAAATAAGACGAACTAGAGTAATTGAATGGCAAAATTTTCATTGAAATAATTTATAAAATGAAATATTGATTAAAAATAAAAGAAATGGATGTATTTTTAGATGTGTATGCGTAAAAGTGGATACTGATGGCTTCGTTTATTATTCAACAGCTGGTGGACTCGACAATTATAGTATATGTAATTCTAAAATGTGATTGTTTGGGACTCATTTCTGAGCTCATATTATTGATAGGTTTCATTTCACATTTGGAGGCACCTTGTTGTTTGAGAAACTGGAGCACAGATGTAAGTGTGAAGTGTCTCTTGTTTATGTCACATTGTGTGAGCTACCACATGTAAATCATGTAGACAGTCCGCAGATGGCATTCTATCTACTGCTGACTGGGGGTAATGTCTAGGAGGTAGTCAGAGTGGTGTATGCACACCTGCTAAGTAACCTGGTTCTCCAATAGTCAAGCAAATATTGCTGAATTTGTTTCACTACTAAGATACCAAGCGTCATTTTAGTTACCTAATTCAATGACAATCAATTCTCTTCTTTGAGTACTTGAAAATTTTACATAAATTAGGTCCTTTATTATTCTCACTTTATAAATGAGAAAATTAAAGCTTGGGTTATTTAAGTAACCAGATTCATAGTCAGTCAGCTAAGAAGTCCAAGAATAAAAATTCTGTCTAGAACTGTGCTCTTCAGATATGTGATGATATTTTTGCAATATTTTAATCAGAGTAGATTGAGTTTAAGTAAATTCTTTGCTGACCTATGGAGGTTCCATGCAAACATTTTTCTACCAGTCTACATTAATACAAATAAAACCAACTGGGCAATATCGTAAGAACAAAACAACAACAAAAATTAAAAAATAATGAGCCCTGGCTGGTGTGTCTCAGTGGTTGGAGCCATGTGTTCAATTCAGGATCAAGGGCACATATCTGGGTTGCAGGCTTGATCCTGGCCCTGACTGGAACTTGTTCAGGAGGCAACCAATCGATGTTTCTCTCTCTCTCCCTTCTTCCCTCTCTCCTTCCCTTTCACTCTCTCTAAAAATCAATGGCAAAAATATCCTTAGGTGAGGATTAACAACAAAAACAAAAAAAGAATGGGTAGATGAATAGGTGGAAGGATAGGTAGATAAACACACAGATGCAAAGATAAAAACAAAATCAATCAAATTAGCAAAAGTATAATTTGGCTTATAAAAGAAGCCTTTTATCTATTTCTTAAGATAGATTTCTGCTTCAGGCTGCTCACATATCTCAATTGGATATACATCTGGGAAAAAATGAGATATATTATTCAAGGTGACATTTTAAATCAGCAGTAGGTCCAATATGGAAGCCTGACTGTCTTTGTTTTGTTGAACTTATACAAAAAGTTAGATATTTCTCCAGCAAAATGGGATTATTCGGGAACAACAAAAGAATTGCAATGTGGAACATTCAATCATGAAGGGCCAGGTGCAAGTTCACTAAAACAATGGAGAGGAAATTCTTATAAAGGGGTGAGGAAGTTGGGAGTATTACAAACAGTTCTCCCTCTTATACTTCATGCAGGGCATGGGAGCTCCCCCTTCTGGCCTCCCTCTTTTATTTTAAATGAGGTTTCTGTCTAATTTTTTGCAATATAAAAAGTGAATACATTCTGATGCACGAGATAGCCATGTTCAAGGGTATATTCTGTTAATAGAGCAATATCCAACTCAAACATAGTGGTGACACTTTAAATCCTTCTAAGCTCTAAAATAATGTATTTTATTTATTTATCCAGGAATCCAAGCTACTAAATAGAATTCTCTGCATTTATTTTCAACATTTCCATCAAGGTTATTCAAATGCTAATATAGATGATGACACTATTTTATTTTTTATATGTAAGATCAGAATATTAATTCCTAATACATAGGCAAACATGACATACACACATAAAAACACAAACTGTCCTATTTTATTCAGTTTGTTCATTTGTTCACTTAAATTGACTCACAACTGTACACACACACACACACACACACACACACACAGATGAGTGGCTTTTGTAAAATATTTATTATTTGTATTTTCTTTATCTGTGCTTGATTTTATGGCTTATTTTCCTACCTTTAACACATATTTTTTTTAAAAAAAAGAAAGTAGGTAATTAGGACCAAAGTTATAAGGTTTGTGTTACTTTGGGTAATTTTTCTCATTCAAAATATACACATGCTATTTCAGTTTTTATTTTTTATAATTATTGGGTAAATTTGTCTCCAGGGAAAACTGGACACTATATATTCTCTTTTTTATATATATTTATAAACATCATTAGGAAATGTAGAAATGTTTCTGAGTGAGATTACATAAGTTACTAGAGGCCCACCGCATGATATCGTGCGGGTAGGGTCCCTAGGACCTAGCCTCCTGCAATCAGGGTCATCTTCTGCCCGTTCGCCAGTCCCCAGGCTGAATGCCGCCTCCACCGCTGGGCTGTCAGGCCATTGGGATCACCAGCTCATCCCTGGCTGCTCGGGGGCTCAGGCCTGTGGGAAAGTGGGTGCCAGTAACTTCACCTCCAAGCACGTGTGCCGGGTCAGCCGCTGATTGAAGGCGCTGCCCACTCGGGGCCGCTCACGCGGGTGCTGCCGCCGCCACCGCTGCCACTGCTCCTGGGGCTTGAGGCGCTGATAGAAGCTGTGAGGCTGCTGTGACCTACTCGCCCTGCATGAGCGGCCCGAGAAGGCAGCTCATTCCATCAGTGGCCGGCCTGGCGCACGCACATGGAGGTGAAGTCGCTGGTGCCTGCTTTCCTGCAGGCCTGAGCCCCGGAGCAGCCAGGGATGAGCTGGTGATTCCAACGGCCTGACAGCCAGCAAGGTCCTCCTGCCACCCACCCTGATTCCCCCGTTCACCATCGCTGATCCACGGAAGCCTGCAGGCCAGGGGCAAGGACCAAGAGGTCAGTCATTCAGCCTGCTCGCCAGTCCCTAGTCCCGCCCTGCCCTGCTCGCAGGCGGGGGTGAGGGGAGGGACCAAGAGATGCTCAATGCACCTCATGGTGACTGGTCGTTTGATCATCAGGGTCATCACGGACACTGGCTTTTAGATAGATAGATAGATAGATAGATAGATAGATAGATAGATAGATAGATAGATAGACAGACAGATAGACAGACAGCTCTTATATGAGTTCAGTTTTAACCTCAAGTTATCACATGAACATTATAATCACCAAGCAAGACTCACACTGAAATACCCACTGATGGAGTTGGTGAATAACCAGCTCCTCTTGTTACAGGATAGGAGAGGGGCTCATCTGCCCCAGTTGCTTGTGGAAGTGAGGTTCTTGTGGTGCCACTGGGATAAACATTTCTGGAGGCCCCCATGGGAGGATGAGGTATAGTAGAAAGCTTTATTGCCATGGAATTACACCCGCTTTAAAAGGTGGGAGGGAACAATGTTTTACAACTCCCAAAGTCATCTGTCAAAATCCAACTTTCCATTTGATACTTGAATTTTATTTCTAACACCACAAAGAAGTGATTGCTTATGTTTGAAAAATGTATTGATGGAATTATTATTAATTCCTTTGGCAAACACTTCCACGTTTGTAAAATTTCCATCTTAAAATTTTATCTTATATATTTTATAGAGTTATTATTATGCATCTTTTTTAGTTCCTCCCTTGAAGTAACATTGAAGAAAATGAATAATTTTCTTGCTTTGATGAAGTATTGCATTTCTGCCCCCAAAACACCCAAGAATTTTATTTATTAATTTCATATATATTGTTGGATTTTCTTCACCATATTGATAGATCTCTGATATGGTAGAATCTTTTTATGCTCTTAGAATTAGAGAGCCAGAGCATAGTGCAGAAGGGCTATTAATTTACCACAATGGTTATTAGTTTACATTTTTAGAGGCATGATCCGTTTCTCTCCTTACTGTTTGATAAACACATTCTGAGCCACAGTTCCACTCTTCTCTCCTGAAGAGAAAGAACTTTTTAAAATGATGGTAATTATTTCTTATGTCTATAACTCCTCCTGTTGGCACTGAAAATGGCAACAGAATGTTGCCTACAATTGGACTTCGGTTCAGCAACCTTGGCACTTGAGTTCTGGCTAAGAAAGAATTCAGAGCCCAAACACAAATTATATGAGAAAATTTATTCAGGAATCACTGAGGTAGAAGAAGTGAGTAGTAGAGAAGAGGGCTGAGGAAACAAGCCACAGAGGCAAAAGTAGGGCCCTTGAAGCTTAGGAACAAGAAAGGTAAAGGTAATGTGCCTGTGGGGAAGAGGTAGGGAAGGGGAAGGCATGGATGTGCTCTTGAAAGGTGCTCCATCCTAAGGGCTTTAAGGGCAGGAATTTTAAGGGGAATCCCGGGGGAAGATAGAATATTCATTAGCTTTTCAGGTGTGTCCTTTTAGACTCATCATCTTCACTGATTGTTCGGCACCAAGGCAGGGGGGTCATTGGTCAATGCACCTGCTCCTGACGTCAGTCATGGTGTCACTTATCTGGTTTTGTTGCTTTTCTGGGCCTGGCGCTGAAACACAACTGAGGCATAGATGTTGTCGCTAGGGGTTACTGCTTAAGGGAGTGTCGTGCAAGGGCCGGCATGGGAGTCACATGAGGTCACTCTTCAGCCCCATGTTCCTCCTCTAAGGGGGTCTACCACGTGACTAGCGGCATGCCAGGAGAGAGTCCAAATTGCACGACCAGCAACCAGCGGTATGCTAGGGGAGAGAAGGTGGTTACCCTGGGAGTGAGGTCCTTGTTTGCCCAGTTTTGCTTGTTATTAGGTAACCGGAACTTTCCACCCTGGTCACCTTCTATACCTGGTCCCTCTCCCTTGCTCTGCTCATACCTAACTGTCTACCACACATCCACAATAAGCAGTCTGTTCCTAATTATCTGAATGAACTGCACATCCTTTATATCAGCTCATTGCACTCCTGCAAGGCCATTGGTGCTTCAAATCATTTTTCTGAGGTTACATTCTAGTCGCCTTTCCTATTGTCCATTCCAAATGCACTTGTTGAAACCTGTAATCTCAGATTTGACCCTGTTGCCTGTTATTTGACTTCTATTTCTGTTCCCAGGCTATTTGGATACACATTTTCCATTAGACTGTCTGCTTTAACATTTAACAGATGGATGATGTAAATTGCTGAGGTTGTGAGATGAAATTTTGTGTGATAGATACCATTTTCTCACAGGAAATTACATTCTAAAGACTGTCAAGCACAGTATAGTTCAAGGCAGTGCTAACAGCTTCTGTTCTCGGGGCATAGCTAATTGGTTCATAGTCCATGTTAATGTAAACGAGTTATTTAACATTCTTAAGTTAGCTTTTTTAAAAATAAAGTTGTGATAATAAAACCATATGTATTCAAAATTGCTCTGAAGATTTTTAAAAAATACTGTCCCTAGAATTCTCAGAACAGTGTTTGACATATAACAAACATTTCCTATATTTTGGTCATTGCTGTCATTAATATTTTCATTATCAGCTTTCTAACTTATCCTTGGAAACTGGCTCAGCCCCTGTGGAATTAGTATATCACCACTGTCCCCAAACTAGCACCTAGGACAGTGATGGCGAACCTATGACACACGTGTCAGAGGTGACACGCGAACTCATTTTTTTGGTTGATTTTCTTTGTTAAATGGCATTTAAATATATAAAATAAATATCAAAAATATAAGTCTTTGTTATACTATGGTTGCAAATATCAAAAAATGTCTATATGTGACACGGCACCAGAGTTAAGTTAGGGTTTTTCAAAATGCTGACACGCCGAGCTCAAAAGGTTCGCCATCACTGACCTAGGATATTCACTCTCTCATGGTTTCTATACCCTAGAACCCACAAATATAGGAGAAGAAAATTTTGCAGTAATGTTCAAAAGACCTGGAATCAAACTGTTATTTGTTTAGGACTTGAAAGAGTCTGACATTTTATTTCCTTAAAATATTAAATCTGTATATTCTCAAAATTGTATTATAAAATATTTATTCAGGTAAAGTCAAAATTCATCTCATGTTCCAATTAAACTAAAACCTGTTAACAGAAATGTAATCTTATTAAATGTTACTTCTCAAAAAAAAAAATCCTAGGAAATGGTTTACAAATGAACCAAAACTAGAAATGTCAAGCAATAAAAATGTATGGTTGTGGCATTATGCTAAATGATTGGAATGCAGAGAACAACACCTTGTTTACCAGTGGTTCTTCTTACCCATTGCAGTTTGCTGCCTCCTGATTCCCCTTGATTGTGTTGTCCAATTATATAGGTATGAAACCACATGATCTGTGGTCTTCCCTTCCACTTTTAGAGATAAATGAAAATCATCAAGAAAAGCCTGCTGAAAACCATCTTTTCCTTTATTCTTTACATCAGGGCAGCTGTCAGCCACAACTGAGTGCTCCACCAGGCACCTTTTGGGCCTTCTGATGTACTGTATTGCTGACTTATTTTCACTTTAACAACTGCTGTTACCGTGATCCACACAGCAAGTGTTGAATCTAGAGGCAGGCCTACAGTGGCCTCCTCAGTCACACTCTGTGCTTGACAGTCTTTAGATGGAAATATCCAAACAGAAAACGGGTATCTTTCATGCAGTATTTTATTCTGCACCCTCCCTAGCTTTCTCCTTTCACGGTTGGTAATATGAGATACGCTGAGCTCAAGCTAATGGATTTTTTCTTTTTTTCCAAACGAGTTGCCTGTGTTTTCCCTCTGTATTAAGTACTGAGCAGGTGGTGTTTTCTAATCATTTATGTTCAGTTTTTCTTCCATTATGAGGGAAAAAGTTCAGAGATGTGCACGGTGACATTTGTAGTTAAATGACAACGAATAAAAGATAGTTGCTTATGCTTTGATTAGAAAAGCATTTCATTTGGGACCATGGCAACAGAAGTATGTGAGGTGGAGCTGAGCCCTGCCTTCAGTAAATCAGAAGTCTGTGAACATCATTCTAGTAGTGCTTTTTCTTGGTTCTTGTTGCTAGTTTCCCATTCCTAATAGAAAGAAAATTACTCAGTTTTCAAATAAATTCCTTATCAAACAACCTTCAGGAATGAATTAAAATCAAGAACCAAGGTTTCACAATATGTAAATATATTTATTCTTATGTTTATACATATATATCTATACTGATATATTTTATACATCAAAATATGCAAAGGTGGACATTTATAAGTGAGATAAAATGGGGAGATACAGAAGGTACAACCCCTCATGATTGATCATTTTGCAGGAAATGGGGGTACAAATTCCTTCTTGGAGGCCATTTATATATATAAAAACCTAAGCAACTGTTACAACCGGACGAGCGGCTGGTAGCTATGACACGCACTGACCACCAGAGGGCAGATGCTTAATGCAGGAGCAGAAACCACAGGCATGGAAACATGGAACAGACTGATGAATCTCAGAGGGAAGGGAGGAGGGGTAGGGCGGGAAGAGATTAACCAAAGATCTTATATGCATACTAGAGGCCTGGTGCCCGTGCACCATTGGGTCCCTCTGGCCTCCGGGGATTGGGTCGAAACCGGCTCTCTGACATCCCCTGAGGGGTCTTGGATTGCAAGAGGGTGCAGGCCAGGCTGAGGGACCCCACCAGTGCATGCATTCATGCACCGGGCCTCTAGTAGTAAATAAGATTCCCCACAGGAATCTTCTTCCTCTTTGTTCAATGATTTTAGTTGTATATTATGTACTCGGGACAGTAGAAGGTGATAGAATTAGAGAAAAATTCAATGTCATTATGGGCAAGAATTTATGAATAAAATTATTAAAATGACTGGTTGCATTAACACATTAACACAATGTCTCACACTTACCTCTAAATAGTCAATGTCATATCAAAAGTATTGAGATAAAGAGACTACACTCCCAAAGCAGAAATCATCTTTTTTTATGTATCATATACTTAAGATTTTTGCGTTTTACTGAATGTAAATTTAGTCTCAGTAATGCACCATTAAAATCTTTTATTAAAGCTGTAAATTATTTTATGCTTGTATTTATTGAAATATGAGTGATTATTTTAGGTTTGCATATTTTTTTCTAAGAGATGACCTTGTTATTTAAGATTAAGTATTCCATTTAATACTCATTATACATTTATAATTAACTGATTTATAATTAAGCAATAACATTACATGCAAGTCCTTTTTAGAATCTGTAGTTTAGGTAGTATTGACTTCATTTGAAATTAAAGTAATACAGTTGATTTTCATGACTGGCCTAAATCCACACAATTATTACGTGCTGTAATTGGGACTGTGATCCAGGTCTGCTTCTAAGTAATAATGATGCTGGTCGATGAAACTTCCCTGTTGTTTTGGGGAGTGAGGTTCTTGGGGCACAGTTGAAATAAGAATTTTCAGAAGCCCCTCACGGGAGGATGGAATGTGGAAGAAGGCTTTATTTGCGTAAAGTTACATTTCTTGGGCCCAAAGTCCCCTTCCCCTTAAGCCAGTCCTGGAAGAGGGGCAGCTGGAGTTCAGCAGAGTCCGAAATAGGGCCAATGTCCAGAGTTTCTGTTCCATGTTGCAGCCAGATGTGGTTCAGCATTCAGGCCAGATTAAAGGCCATTAATCCATGTGTGGAGCCGCACATGGTCATGAGCCACGTGGGGCACAGGGGAACGTGCCCCTTCAGCAAGAGTCTCAAGAGGGCCCGGCACCCTGGAGCCAAGGGAGAGAGAGAATGGCTCCTTTGCCGAGACGTTGATATATTTAGATTTCAAGGGCTTGTAGTGGCCAAACCCATTCTGGCGAGTTACCTATTTCCAGGTGTGATTGACAGGCATTTAGTCTCCCAAGTCACTGATACCTTACTGGGCATGTGTCTAAATTGCTTTTGTCTAGTCCGTTCTCTCATCCATCTGCAGGGAATAGACTTGGAGAATGTTAAATACGGCTTTTTGGCAAAGCTGTGTACATGGCATGTCTGCATATTGTGGTCTTCCCTTTCACTCTCCTGCCATGAGCTGTAATTCAGAGGAGCTTCAGCTCATTGTGACTTAAACAGTTAAGAAATGTATAATTACACATGGAGAGAAGAACTGGGAACCTCACAATTGTTTGGGCTAGAAATTTAATTTAATATGGTTTGGTCCATCTCTCTGCTGTTTTACTCAGTATGTTTATCTCCATACTAAAGTTGATGTCACTCCAGGATGTGGCCTGGTTAATACCAGTTGCTTGGGTAACACTTTGTTCACAAAATGAGAGAGACATGCTATCCTTTTCCAGAAACTCAGGAAAGGACATAGACCAAGAATGCCTTAGACTTGTGTATGAACAAATAACGAGCAATGTAGAATAAGGTACTGTTGTCAAGATTCCCTAAATGTAAGGGAAGAATTAGTTTGAGGATGTGCTCTCTCTACCATTCTCTTTGTCTTTTAAGCTTAGAGGATTTTGGCTATATAGAGGCATATGTTTTATGCAAGTTGTCTAGTGCAAGCAGCAGCCATTACAGAAATGATTTGATGAAGTTCATGGGGTAGAGACCAAGAGAGTAAAAGTCATTATCTTTAAAGGCTGGATAAAATTGAGCAGGATAGAATTCACTTTGCAAACAGTTTCACTGAATGTTTAACAAATGATCAATTACATTCTCAAGACTGAGATGTTTTACTAGATTGAGTACCAGCCTCAACAGAACTACATCTCTGAGATTCATATAGTTAGCCCTTAGTTCTGTAAGTAATATTTCAAATAGAAGATGATTCATCAATTTAAAACTTTTCCTGCCATGTAATGAAGGATGAAAATTAACCTGGCTTATATAATTAACATTCATGGGTTATTAATTACTTCTATAAGGGGACTGTATTCACTATAATAGGCTTGATTAAGACATAAATTTTCTCAATATGATAGTGTAAATGGAGTATATGGAAAAATTTAAATGTTTTTTGCATCAGATTCTTATAACTTAAAATGGTTTTCTAGAACTTGATTTTGTACCAGTATTTCCACTTTTATTCAGCTCTGGCTGCTATAACAAAATACCATACACAGGTGGCTTAAACAACAGGCACTTGTTCTCACAGTTCTAGAGGCTGGAAAGTTGAAGATTATGTATCTGTGGATTCCCATCCTGGTGAGAGCCCTCTTCCTGGCTTATAGATGGATGCCCTCTTGCTGTGTGCCCACATGGCAGAGAGAGTGCTAGCTCTGGTCTCTCTTCCTCTTTTTATACGAGCACTAATTGCATCAGGGGGCCCCACTTTCATGATTACATCCAGACCTAATTCTCTCAAAGACCCTACCTCCAAATACAAATTACATTGGGGCTTCAACAGATGAATTTTCAGGAGTCACAAATCTTCACTCCATATCAAAGCCTTATAAATTCAATAAGGCCTGGGGTCAAAGGAGATGCTATTCATTGGTGGCACGTCCAAGCAACATTCGTATGGAATAAAACATAACTGAATAAATATAATATGAAATTTTAGCATTAAAGTGTCTGAAAATAAATTATATGCTTGCCATAGTCAATACTGATAACCTTTGTTTTAAAATGTGAAATAGCAATCTTTGCTGAACCAAATACTGGAGTCATATAGTAGTTTTCTAGGGCCAATAGAACAGATTATCACCAAATTGGTGGTTCAAAACAGCAATGTTGTTTTTTCTGTTACTGTTGTGGAAGCCAGAAGACTGACACCAAGGTGTTTGTACATCTTTACTGCCTCAGATGTCCTAAGGGGAGAAGCCTTCCTTGCCTCTTCTGGCTTCTGGAGTCTCCTGTAACTCCTTGGCTTGTTCAGTGTAACTTGAAATTCTGCCTCTGTTTTCACATGGTTTCTTGGTTGTGTCTCTGTGTGTCTCAAATTTCTCTCTCCTTTCTCTTGCAAGGACACCTGTTCTTGTATTTAGGAGCCACTCAAAATCCTGGATGATCTCATCCAGAGATCCCTACCTTAATTATATCTGCAAAGATCTTGTTTCCATGTAAGGTTACATTAACAGGTACTGCCATGTGTGTGGGAAGAGGGGTGGACATGAGGGTCTAGATCTTGGGCATACCTTTTCGGGGATACTAGTCAACCCATTACAGTGCACAAAATAATGACCATAGGCTAATTGCTTGTTAGAGCTCATTGCAATTTGAAATACATTCATGTTTCTCTCCTAGAGAGGAATTTGTCCCTAGCTCATTTCATCTTGGCAACAACACAAGAGTAGGATTCAGATATATATATGTGTGGAGTGCCAGATCATAACACATTTAAAAAAAGCAGGCATACTAAGTAAACAAAAAATGTGGAATGTAGTCTGAGAGTTCGTTGAAAAAACTGGTACCAATCCGTTTATGCACTTTATAGTAGCTAAGCTTCTAGTAGTATTTCCAACCATTGCATGTGAAAAAACAAAATCAGTTTAAGAAAAATTACCTATCTTTGAGTAGAAAAATTCTGTCAGTATATGTTTTCATTTGCTTCCATAGTATAAACTCTTAATAGTGCTCCCTTCATCAATAGCTAGAGGATTTGGGTAAATTGTGTCAAATCTGCAATTAAATGCAAATGTGAATGCTGTGAAATATTACAGAGAATAATCTGAATACTATGCTATATTAATTTTGCAAAGGATTACGTATGTCATAAATATTTATGTCAATGGAATTAAAGAACTAACAAAATCATATTAAAAAACCTAAGTCCCCGAATAAGTTTAAAATTCTATTATTACTTGCAAAAATTTAAGTATGAATTCAGTCGACTAACAAAAGGTTATTTATCAGTAACAGAAATATATGCATTACTCAGAACAGAGATTTCCATACTTTCAGGGAACAAAACACTGAATCAAATCGTCTGTTTTAAAGTGGTCATTTACTTTAGTAGTAACATTCAATGCACATGCTTGAAATTTGTTTGAACTTTTTATTTCAAAGTTTATTTAATCTAAAAATTTAATATGAAACTTTGATTTTTTAAAATATATGTTTATCATTGACAGTATTACAGATGTACTTTTAATTTTTATTGCACTCCTTTCCTTTGCCACTTATTTTTGGCCAAACAATATATTTATCCAAGGAGACAATCAAAAATAAATATTGTTTCTTTTATGAATTACTAACCTATTTAAATTATAATTAAGGGCTACTGTTCAAGATGTTGCATTTGCAGTTGAGTAACTGCAGAGTAAAAGCTAGCATATACATAAAAGCAGCTTAAAACAGATGACAGCAGTTTCCTGCCAAATGGCCTTCTTCACATTGCTGCTTTAGGCTCTTGTGCTGATATTGGACTTAGGGTTTTGTCAAAGCATTTGTATCTGACCCTTCACTTTCCTTTCCATACTCTAAAATCAAATTATCCTATAAAAGTGAAAGGGTTAGCCAGCTAGCTTAAATAGGCAGGTTTAGGGAGTCTTAGAGTTAAGAGGAATGAGAGAGGAATGCATAGATGGAGACTTGAAGACACCAGGGAGCTTATCTTATAGAGAGGCTAGAGAAATGCCACAGAAAGAGGGGTTCAGGCAAATGGAAACATTTCTGTCCATTTTTTCTGGCACAGAGCTCCTAAAATGCTTGGAATTTTCTAAGTGATGAAAGTGATAAAGGTGTCTTTTGTTTTGCTAATGAAGTGACTTTTGGAAAACTCTAAGGATGGGGCTGGTTGTCAGGGGAACTGACTCTGTAATTAGAGGATTAGAACTTTCCATTCTACCCATCACCTTCAAGGAGGAGAGGGGCTGGAGGTGAATAAATTGCCAGTGGCCAGTGATTTGAACAATCATGCCACTGTAATGAAGCCACCATGAAAATCCGAAAAGGCTGAGTTCAAAGAGCTTCCTGGTTGGTGAACACATGGAAGCTCCATGCCCTTTCCCCATAGGTTGGCCTTTCTTGAGTCATATTCTTTTATAATAAATTGGTAATCTAGTAAGTAAAATGTTTTTCTGAGTTCTTGGAACCACTCTAGTAATTTATCAAACCCAAGGAGGAAGTCCTGGGAACCCCTGATTTATAGCCAATTTGTCAGAAATACAGGTTAACCAACTGGACTTGCTAAGGGCATCCTGAGTTGTAGGAGGTCACTGGAGCCTCCAATTTATAGGTGGTAAGTCAGAAGCACAGGTAACAGCCTGGAGTTGGAGTGGGGCTGCAGTCTGGTAGACCTGAACCCTTAACATTGGAACCTGATGTGATCTCAGGGTAGATAATATCAGAATTCAGTTAAATTGTAGGACACCCACTGGTGTTAGAATATCGTTTGTTGGTGTGGGGGAAAACTGTACACATTGAAATTGGTGACTGAAAGCTAAAATAATTTTATATATATATATATTTTAGTTGCACCTCTTTGTCTTCTTGATTTCTTAGAAATTAGAGTCATTAGTTCCCAACCTGGGTTGTAAACATTCTCTGTTTTTAGCTTTTGCTATCATCAGAGAGATGCTAGAGCCTGAACAACCAAGTGTGTTGTATTGTTTCAATTTAATTGAAGTTGATTCCCTGTTTTAAGAGAGACTCACATTTTGGATTTTATATTTCCCTTGATTAGAAAAGGGACTTAGATATTTGTTCTTCCAAATTTCCCTTAAGATAACAAAGGCATATATTTTTTCTTAATCTTATAGCCCTTGCTAGCTGCCTGACCTTGGGCAAGATCCTTAATCTTTTTGTATCTCATTATCAATAACTATGAATTTGAGGATGATAATTGTAGTATATTCCCCACAGGGATTTTTGTGGATTAAATAAAATAATTGCTTAGCACATTTTCTGGAATGCAATAAGCAGTAAATATTAGTAACTATTATTATATTCATTTGCTATATCATATAATGGAATTTTTCTTATGATCTTCAGGAGAATTTCTAATAATCTTAGATGTATAGATATCTATATCCAGAGAGCAATATGTCTTTTGTCTTATAATCTGTGGATTACATCAATGATTAGCTCTTTTGGCTATTAGAAATCTTAGTCAGGATGAGATCTTCTCATGGATATTTGTATTATTCAAGATAGACTAACTTATATAGCAGTAACAAACAACCCCAAAATTTAGTGATTTAACTCAGAACAAAAACAATACGTTATTGTCACTCTTACCAAGTCTACTGTAGGTTCAAAAAACCCACTTGGGAAAATGTAACTTATGTGTGGAACCCAGTATTCTAGGTGGCAGCACAGAACTGGCTCTTGGTAAATAATGTCCACCACAATACTGAAATTTTCATGTTTCTTCCTCTATTTTATATTTCTACACCTATTTCTTTTTCTTAACCATCAAACTTAATTTATAATATTTTATATACTAGAGGCCCGGTGCACAGATTCCTATACCAGTGGGGTCCCTCGGCCAAGCCTTGCCCTCTTGCAATCAGGGACCCCTCGGGGGATGTCAGACTGCCAGTTTCAGCCCCATCCCCACAGGCTAAGGGACACCACTGGTGCACGAATCCATGCACCAGGCCTCTAGTATGCATATAAGATCTTTGGTTAATCTCTTCCCGTCCTTCCCCCTGTCCCCTTCCCTCTGAGATTCATCAGGCTGTTCCATGTTTCCATGTCTGTGTGTTGAGCATCTGTCCCCTGGTGGTAAGTGTGCATCATAGCTACTGGTTGAACGGTCAAACGGTGGAATGGTCAGACAGTCACTTAGGCTTTTATATATATACTAGAGGCCCGGTGCACAAAAATTTGTGCACTCGGGGCAGGGGGGGTGGTCCCTCAGCCCAGCCTGTGCCCTCTCGCAGTTTGGGACCCCTCAGGGGATGACCACCTGCTGGCTTAGGCCTGCTCCCCAGGGGATTGGGACTAAGCAGGCAATCAGACATCCCTCTGGCAGCCCGGCAGCCCTCGGGGGATGTCCACTTGCCAGCGGGGAACAGACCTAAGCTGCAGTCAGACATCCTTAGCGCTGCTGAGGAGGCAGGAGAGGCTCCCACCACCACTGCTGTACTGGCAGCCATCAGCCTGGCTTGTGGCTGAGCAGAGCTCCCCAATGTGGGAGCGCACTGACTACCAGAGGTTAGCTCCTGCATTGAACATCTGCCCTCTGGTGTTCAGTGTGTGTCATAGTGACCAGTCATTCCCAGTCTTTCTGCTGTTAGGGTCAGTTTGCATATTACCCTTTTACTATATAGGATAGAGGCCTGGTGCATGGGTGGGGCCCGGCTGGTTTGCCCTGAAGGGTGTCTCGGATCAGGGTAGGGATCCTGCTTGGGTTCCTGGCCAGCCTAGGTGAGGGGCTGATGGCTGTTTGCAGCTGGTCACACCCCCTTTAGGGTGGGGGTCCTCACTGGAGTGCCTGGCCAGACTGGGTGAGGGGCTGAGGGCTGTTTTCAGGCTGGCTGGCGACTGAAGCTCCCAGCTTCTCCTTTTTTTCTTTTTCTTTTTTAATTCTGGGATTTATTTATCTTCTATAATTGAAACTTTGTTGCCGTCACTGGGGCTGAGAGCCAGCTCCTGCTCGCTCCAGATCCGAGGCCACAGCCTGCTGAAAGCAGGTATCTGGGGTTTGTTTAGCTTCTATAATTGAAACTTTGTTGCTTTCAGAGTTCAGAGCTGGGCTGCGTCAGGTGGGAAACCTTGGCTTCCTCCATCACTGGAGCAAGCAAGCCTCCTGCTCGCTTCAGCTGCCTGGCTGCCAGCCGCCATCTTGGTTGGGTTAATTTGCATATCACGCTGATTAGCCAATGGGAGGCATAGCGAAAGTACAGTCAATTACCATGTTTGTCTATTATTAGAGAGGATATATATATAAATCATCCAAAATCATCTTAGAATAAGGTGGGGTAAAATTAAAATGTCTTTAAAAGAGATTTATTTATCTTTTTCACCATTATATCCATAGCACTTTCCCAATGACTCTCAATAAATATGCTAAATTAAATCAATATTAAATCAACTATAGATCCATGCATATAATTCTACAGATGTAATAATGGAGTAAGATTTGTAATGGTGTTACTATTTATTCCATATTTTATTACTTTCTTGATATTGCCTTCTTGTGGCCAACATTATATTTTATGAAACTGCCAATGTTTAAAAGTTTTTTTGTTTTTTGTTTTTTGTTTTAAATATGTTTTATTGCTTTTTTACAGAGAGGAAGGGAGAGGGATAGAGTTAGAAACATCGATGAGAGAGAAACATAGATCAGCTGCCTCCTGCACGCCCCCCAGTGGGGATGCGCCCGCAACCAAGGTACATGCCCTTGACTGGAATCGAACCCGGGACCCTTCAGTCCGCAAGCCGACGCTCTATCCACTGAGCCAAACCGGTTCGGCCCAATGTTTAAAAGTTTTATTTGTTGTTATGGATTTTTTTTTAAAGTCATTTATTTGTTCTACACAAGGATGAACTAAAGCCTTGGTCAGCTTAAGGTACTGAATAAATTATTATAAAATTTCAAAAGGGAAGAAATAAATCATAGCATTAAAAAATGAAAAATAATGATTACATTTATAATACATAAGATATTCTACCTCCTTATTGATTATATTACTTTGAACTAGAGAGAACTGATAGCATGAATACAAATCACTAACAGCAATTCAGAGTGGTTTGGTTTGTGAGCATTATTAACTTATGGACTAATTGAACAGAGAGTTAAAAACAAAAATTAACATATTGTGGCTAATATCAGTTTAAACTTCTCTAAACTCTGATGAAAACTCATATCTACTGTATGTTTGTGCTATGACCAAGAAGATATACATTTTCTATTGGAACTAAACATTTCTGGTGTCTAAAGAAATTACAGCAGATATTGCTTAGATTTTGTTGTAAATGAATATATTTGAATAGTTTAAAAATAGGTTTATTGGAAATGCATAGAGAATGCAAATATATCTTCAGATATAACATTTTATTTCATTAAGTTTCCCATGTTATGTTCTAAGAACACTTGCAGATGAAATTCTTATCAAAGAGTAGATCTAAGTTGATTGCAAGAAAATATTAAACGAAATCACACTCACCATGTCAAGCCCCGTAGCGCAACTTATATATCATAAATCATAGTCTGTCAGCAGCTACAGGAGGGGCAGCGAGTAGTAAGACAAATGATGGATTTGATCTTTCCTGCCTTTGATTTATTAATAACTAGTTGGAATATGGAATGGCTTGAAAGACTCACTTCAAGGTTGGGAACTCATTTGCAGAAAACTTTGTTTTCTTTTTCATGTTAGTGTCAGTAATATTTGACATTCCCATCAGAAATGGGGTTCAACTCCATTTTGATTTCTTATGCCAACTATTAATTATCACCCTTTTATCTAGAAAAAATCACTTTTTATCTTATTACCAATTGCCATTGTTACTTTCTTTCTGTTAATTTCTAAGATTACCTTTTATTTCCAACAAAACATTCACAGGTTGCTGTAATAATCTTTCTTTATTCAAATTTATAAACCTCAATTGAAAGGAATAGGTGTAAGTCATTCTGTTAGATTTCTTTTAAAACAATAGCATCAGATATATATTTCTCTGGGTCCCAAAATGGCAGTGGACTACGTGGAAGCTACACTGATACACTCCCAAGACCAAACTGGAATTACAACTACAATACAGAGAAGCCAACTGAAGACGAGCTGAAGAGAATCCAGATAACTAAAAACAGTTGCATTAGAAAACATATTACATTGATTTTTGTTTACAAGGTGTTTTTCTTTTTTTTCTCTCTACGTTTTAACTATTTTTAACTGGCATTTAACAGTCTCAGACAATTTTCAAAACATTTTTTACTTGATTTATTAATTTATATAACAAATAAATATTGAGAATCTATGTGTCAGATACTGGGCTAGACAATGGCCACATATAATAGGAGCAAAGTCATGTTCTCCCATTTTTCTTGGTGTTTATAGTCTGGCTGAGGACTGAAGGAGAGGCCATGGAGTATTATAGTAGTAGAAGGATATATAAGCCTACTAGTACTTGATTTTATGTAGGCTGTTCTCAGGGAAGACATCTTCTGGAGGTGACACTTAGGCTTTAGTTAGACAAGTAGGAAGAGTTGACTGGGTAATTGAAGGAGGCAGGACACGCCATGCAAGGTCTTTGGAGCTGGAGAAGCTCATAGTGTGTTCTCAAACCACAGGAAGGCTGGCATGGCTGGACTGCAGAGAACCAGAGAGGCTTGTAGGAGAGCTTACATTTCCATCCAGGGACTTGGAGTTTTTCTTAAGAAAATGAAACAGAACCAAACAAAGAATCCTTAAGTAAACATTGAGGGGATGTATGAAGGAAACTGATCTTACAAGATTTAAGTTTTGCAATGGCCTGGATTTCTGCAGGATTTCATCTTACTGGAGGGGAGCGGAAGGGAGATGTACAGAATCTAGATGAGAGGTTGTTACAGTTTTTCAGATGAGATAATAGTAGTTTGTATCAGTTTAATACTGATCCTGTTTCAAGTAAAATGTTAATATTTTATTCAAATGGACATTTGCATTACTTTTAATTTTGAAAATAACATTACAATTTTACCTGATAACTTATTTTTGGCATCCTCTTAATTGTGTGTCCAAGCGAATTCCTTACTCGCCTGCCTCATAAAAGTCCCAGCCCTGTTGTGGTTTTTAGAGTGTTTTTCAGACCAAGAACATGCTCTATAGGTTCTGCTTCTCACAGTTTTGTTCCATCCAGCAAACTTCTGAAATGCATGTGATTTTTCAGGCCCCGGTTTGCATCTCAGTTTGCAATCCATGTTTCAGGCATAACAACTGTGTATTTCTACTTCATCGTATATGTATAAGATCATACGAAAGGAAACATTTTTTCCCAACAAAGACTTAATAGCAAGATCCTCATAGCTATATTTCTTACTTTAACATGGCCAAAAATAATGCTGCAACTTGTAAAATTATTTTTGACTCTGTAATACCATATTTTTAATATATCTTTTATCCTGCATACATTATTATTAATGAAGTAGCCAATTAGTACTAATCAATTCAGTTATGAATCCACTACAGTATAGTAGAGTTTGCATTCTAAGCTTATTTCCCTCTAATAATAATTTATATAATAAAATATGCAAAGATAAATTTATTTTGAGCTAACCAATGCTCTTTAAAAATTTTAGCTTTATTCAAGCAGCAGCAAATGCTCTAAAGTATGTCCAACAGATAAAATATAATAAAAATGTATATTTCTAAAGGAAATTCATTTTTTTGCACATGCCAAAAAAAGTTCTGATGATTACATCTCACTTCAAAATATTTGACATAATTTAAATAGAGATTTATAATCTTGCCTTTCTATCCTTCTATATTTTTCATTTGTGATCTATCTTGTTTTCAAGCTCTTCACAATTTCTGTTATTTTGAAACTAGCCATCATACCTTACTCTCTCTCTTTCACACTCTTTTCTTTCTCTCTCTCAGCAATAGCAACCTGTTTCCTGTGGGATATTATCTTCACAGGAATACTTGCAGTTCTGGTGGGACCATAGACCATAGCATTTCTCTGAAACACAAGAGTGGATGCATAATTCAAAACACGTCAGCCACTTGATCCAACCTGGAAGAAGATGGAAGTTACCACTCCCACCCTCACAACAAGACAAAAGCTGTACTGATTGTCAATGACTTTCCTTAAATCCATCAGATTTGAGATCACAAAGCAAATGGATTCTCCCTAAAATAGAGAGATGAGAAAATGCAAAGAATTAGAGCTTACTTAAGCAGAAGGAAACCGAGAAACAGAAACCAAACATGTCAGTCTCTCCTAGGGCAGGGTACTTTAAACTGTAATGGATGGATTGCTGGAGGCTTGGTGTGGACAAGCTTGAGATTTAGCTTAGAGAAAGATATATATCATGGTGATACTAGTTCAAATAAAGCTGGAGTAAGTATATTACTTCAGGCAAAGCCAACTTCAGAGCAAGGAACATTATCAGGGATAAAAAGAAGCATAAAATAATAATAAAGGGGTCATTCTCCATGAAGACATAACATTTCTAATGTGTATGCACATAATAACAGATTGTCAAATACATGAGGTAAAAACTGATAGAACCTCAAGAAGAAATAGATAAATTTACTAGTATAGTTGAAGACTTCACTCCACCTCTATCAGTAATGGACAGATCCAGGAAGTGGAAAATCAGAAAGGATACATGCAGTTGGACTAAACATTGCCCAAAAATCAGTCCCATTATTTCTTCCTAGAAATTAATTTTTGAAAACAGACATCAGGAGTAGAGTAATGTCCAAGGCATATCCAAGAAAATATACACCAGAATTAGAATGAGATCCAGGGATTCATACTTTTAAAGATGCCTCTAGTTGATTCTATTGTGAAACCAATGTTGAGAAGTAATGTGCCCATGTGATTTTTAGTTCATTTTGCCTCAGATCTCTAGGGTTATACTAATCCCTGGCCTTTGTTTTTTGTTGTTATTGTTTTTTGTTTGTTTATTATAATTTTTAACGTCTTGATAAAGGTTGCTATCTTAAAGTGTTTAAAGGACTCCAGGTATTATTAAAAGCACTGTGTACCATGCATGGTGCTAAGCCTCTTAAACTACATCATCACATTGACTTTTCATTTTGTTAATGGTTTCTTTTGCTGTTAAGAAGCTTTGTAATTTGATACAGTCCCATGTGTTTATTTTTTCCTTTGTTTCTCTTGCCCTAGGAGATGTATTGGTGAAAATATTGCTATGCAAAATGTTTGAGATTTTACTGCCTGTATTTTCTTCTAGGATTTTTATGATTGCTCAACTTACATTTGAGTCTTTTATCCATTTTGAGTTAATTCTTGTGAATGGTGTAATTTGGTGATCTAGTTTCTTCTTCCTTCCTTTCTTTTCTTTTCTTTTCTTTTCTTTTCTTTTCTTTTCTTTCTTCCTTTTTCATATACCTGTTCAATTTTCCCAACACCATTTACCAAAGAGACTGTCTTTACTCCATTCTATGCTTCACCTCTTTTGTCAGATATTAACTGACCATAACACTAACCACTAGCTATTATTAAATTTTACATGTAACAAATTGGGTGGGACAAATAAGTAGCCATCCTCTCAAGATTAGACCAGAAATCTCTAATGTGCTTAATTCAGCTACATATCAGATTAGATAGGAGAGAAAGGCAGCTAAATAATAAATATATTTGTAAAGACAAAGTAAAACAGAAAAAGAAGTAAAAATATGACTAATGAATTTTATTGAATTTATTTTTCTACTCTAAAGATAAAATTCTTCGTAACGCTAGGTAAGATGAAAGAACTTCAGGTGCAATGGTCATGCCCAGCATAGCAAAAAGAATGTAGATAACTTTATACAGTGAGATGAAAAGTTTAAGAGCAAAAATTGGGCAAATCTGTGGCTCTTGGACTTAGACTTCAATTCATGCAGGTTGAGGTATTATTACTCCAAAAGTTCTTGATAAGATAGGTCAATAGCAGAAGAAATAGTTTCAAAAGCAATCAACCATTGAATCTCATGCATAATACGTATCTAGATCTTCTTATCTAGTATAATAATAATAAGTGAAATATATCAAATTACGGTTTCTTTGTTTTACTTTGAAAATCACTTCTTTTCCAATGCCTTAGAAAGGAAGATATTTCTGCACTGAATATGTAATGTAGTTTGATAATGTTATCAATATCTTGAGAAATGTCAGTAAATCAGGAACTTAAATTTTCCTGTTATCTGTAATATGAAAATAGTAGGATTAAAAAAGATCATGGATGACTCATGAATTCAGTAATATTCCTCTATCTCCACATACTCTCTTTGCAGCAATTTTATGATACTTGTTTAAATACGTCTGAAAATATTAACATTTTCTCAACTTTTATCTTTAGGAAACCATCACTTTCCTATAAGTTGAATGGCAGAGTAGGACTCTTAAACTTTATTCTTAAACGCTATTATTCATTTTGGTAGTTCTAGTAGGCCAGGACCATCTGGAATTACTTCTTCCAGTTCTCATTGGTGCTTTTAATACCATAAACTGTGAATTAATAGAGTCTTCACTGAAAATTATTTGCAGGTTGTATACCAACTGAAAAGCACACTTTCTTAGAAAGCTGTCCTGGCCAGTTTTGCTCAGTGGTTAGAGTGTCAGCCCACAGACTGAAGGGTCTCATGTTCAATTTCAGTCAAGGGCACAAACTTTGATTTCAGGCTTGATCCGTGGCCCCAGTCTAGGTGCATGAAGGAGGCAAACCAACCAATGTGTATCTCTCACATTGATGTTTCTCTCTTTGTTTCTCCCCTTCCCTTCCATTCTTTCTAAATATCAATGGAGCCTGGCCAGTATGGCTCAGTGGTTGAGTGTTGGCCTATGAACCAGGAGGTCACAGTTTGATTCCTGGTCAGGGCACATGACCACGTTGTGGGCTTGATCCCCAATGGGGGGGCGTATGGGAGCCCATGATCAATGATTCTCTCTCATCATTGATGTTTCTATCTCTCCCTCTCCCTTCCTCTCTGAAACCAATAAAAACATTTTTTTAGATCAATGGAAAAAATATCATTGGGTTTGGATTAACAACAACAGCAAGACGCTTTCTTAGAAAGCTAACTACAGCACATCTGTAAAAGGATTTGTACAGCATCTGCTTGAAAAGGAAAAGGGACATTATCCAATGTGTGAATTTGCCATATAGGTCCCAAATACTGCCCCCCCCTGCTGGCCTGGTCACCCCCAATTGGCCCTCTCTGCTGGCCTGGTCGCCCCTCACTGCCCCATCCCCTCCCTGCCCCCCCCACCAGCCTGGTTGCCCCACATAGCCTGCTGTTCGGTCATTGCATGAGGGCGTCTCGACCAATATGCATATATATATATATATATATATATATATATATATATATATATATATGCTTTTTAAATAAAAAACGACAGCAGAGGGACAAAATATTTAAAGGTACCTAAGACAAAGGAACACAGCTGGGGATAGAGCTAAAAATATGGACCCCTTACCCTTTGAGACAGCAAGGAGTGACCTGGAAACTAATATGTTAAGTGAAATAAGCCAGTCAGTGAAAGACAAGAATCACATGATCACACTCATATGTGGATTCTAATGAACAAAATAAACTGATGAACAAAATAGATCCAGATACATAGAAACATGGAACAGACTAATGAATCTCAGAAGGCAGGCATGGGTGGGGAGAGAGGTTAATAGGGAATTTATATGCCTGTATGCATAGCCCATGGACACAGATGACAATAGTATGGTGAAGGCCTGGGAGGGGTGGATATAGGGTCAAGGGGGTCAGTGGAAGAAGAAACAAAAGGGGTGAGACATCTGTAATATTTTCAACAATAAAGGTAAAAAAAATAAATAAAAATAAGTAAAACAAATGATGAGAAGAAGCTACAGAGGAAGAATTCAAGGTTTGCAGACATCTGTTAAAATTGGGATTAGGATTAATAAAATGTAATTGAGATGCTTTTAAAAACAGGGTCATGACACAACCATGACTGTATTTTCAAATCATGGCTCTGACTTTAGTGTGAAATATGAATTACATTGGCACAAAGGTGATCATGAAAATACCAGATAGGAGATTAGTTCAGTAACATGAACAGTGAGGGTAGCTTGTGCAATGCTGGTAAATGAAGAAACGTTGCAAACAAAAGTACAAGGAAGCAGAAAGAACACCATTTTGTTGGCTTTGCTTTACTTATCAAAATATTTATCTAGTACCTACTATATACTAGGTAGTCAAGTGGGATACAGTTGTGAAGAAAACTAAGTTCCTATCTCATGGAGCCTGTACTTTAGTGAAGAGAATAGACAGCAATGGAATGAACAAACACACACATAGATATAATGACAGGTTATCTGGGTGATGAGTGTCCTAGGCAGAGAGCAAAACAAATTTGTAAGCTCTAAGAAGGAAGGATGCTTGGTGTGGTCAAGAGCAACCACGAGGCCAGTGTGGCTAATATATAGTGAATGACTTGGAAAGTGGTAAGAAATGAGGATGGAAGCAGTTGAAAGCCGGTCATGTAGGACCCTTAGGAAGTCTGAGTTTTACTTTGAGATGGGAAGCCATTGAAGAGATTTATGAAGGAGAGTGAAATGATCACTCACAGAATCACCCAGATGTTTTATTGTAATGTAATGTCTGACTTTATTATTGAACAGTTGGGTGAACAGTAGTGTCATTTACTGAAAGCATGCAATGGAAGAGGAGCAGTTTTGTTTTGGAAGGTGAAAGGTGGAGATTGGATGCTATGATTAAAGAGAGTTCACAAGTTCAGCGTTCTATAATTGTTTAAGTAGCATCTGGAGAGTATATGAAAAAAGGAAAGGCATGTGTTGATATACTTTATCATATCCATTGGGCTATATTTTATTGATGAGAATTAAAAAATTAGGAAAATGTTGCAAAATTGGACAGGCAGTACAATGTGTATGTTCTGTATGTAAGGCGATTTCCTACAATGACCTTCACAGAAAAGGAAAAGATTGAAACCAATAAGAATAGCACCTCAGTGGCTCTGAGATCATTCAATCAGGAAAACTGCTATTTTAGAAATATCCCTAGAAAATGTGAAGAATAATTTATCCTGCTAAAGAATTCATTGGTGCTTTAAGTTTTATTTTTATTATGAATGCTTTTCTTGCACATTCTCAAGGAATGCGTTATTGCAATTTCTTTTTAAATATAATTTTCAAGATATTCTCAAGCATCCATCCTGTTTATCTGAATTTTGTTATTTCTGAGATAATAATTAAACATGGTGTATAGTTAAATATTTTGTTCATCTAATAATAGGCATCATATTCACTACTTCTTATTATGGTAGGTAGGTAGAAAGGTAAATATATAGATAGGTAGGTAGGTAGGTAGATAGATAGATAGATAGGTAGATAGATAATAACAATTTTCTGGGACTATTGGATTTTTCAAAATAGTAGTTTCCAAAGGTGATTTATTTATTTTAGTTTTTAATGTTAGTTTTTACATTTTAATCACCTTATTTCATTCTGTTTTTAACTATCTATTATTTTTGATATCCAATTATTTATTAAGAAACTATTAACCTCTTAAGTATTAATTTACAGTTCTTATAATAAAAAATAACACTGTTGAAGAAAATATTTGATTTATGACTATAAATGTTTTTAACATTAAATTATTTTTATTGCCACGTTATTTATTTTCATGGACATAACAAGGATTATACAGTAATTTTATTTCACTTTTTATTTATATATCTAGAATATTTATAATTAATTCCAAGTTGTATAATACCACTGTCACTAAATTTATCACAGACTCCAGCATGATAATGAAGTAGAATGAATTTTCATTCCACTTTGTCTTTGCATACTTTTTCCCAATGAAATGACCCTTAGAGATTAGAACAAGTTGAACTCCTGTGTCAGATGTATAAATTGTCTTGAAGGAAGGTTTAAGATGCTATAACTTATATGTTAGAGAATATTGAGCATGAACATGAAAAAATAGGTAAACTTGGATAATCCTATATAATAAACGGCTAATATGCAAATAGATTGAACCTCAGAACAACTGGTCACTATGACGTGCACTGACCACCAGGGGGCAGATGTGCAATGCAGGAGCTGATCCCTGGTGGTCACTGTGCTCCCACAGGGGGAGCACTGCTTAGCCAGAAGCCAAGCTCACAGCTGGTGAGTACAGCGGTGGTGGCGGGAGCCTCTCCCACCTCTGCAGCAGCCCTAAGGATGTCCAACTGCCAGCTTAGGCCATCAGTCGGACATCCCCCAAGGGCTTCCAGACTACAAGAGGGGAAGGCTGAGCTGCAGAACCCCCCTCTAGTTTTACAATAAAATTCTAAGCACATTTCCCCCTCAAAAAGAAAATTTCAAAACAAACTTTCAAATTGAATACTAGTCACACAGCAATCATTTAACTGTACAACATGTAATATTTTGGTGATGGTGGATTCTAATGGAATTGACTGTTAGAAATTCTCAATCAGTTTAGAATCTGACTGGTTACTTTTTAAACTTGCAGAGTTATTAATGGAAGATTTTATCTCAAACTAGAGGCCCGGTGCACAAATTTGTGCGTGGATGGGGTCTCTTGGGGTGGCCTGCGGGGACTGGGCCAAAACTGGCAATCCAATGACACCTGCTGCTCCTTCCTGCCACTCCTACTCATCCCCGCCCCTCTGTGCCTACTGTGGGCTCTTGCCCAGTTGGTCCCGATTGGGAGAGGCTTGCGCCTCCGCAGTGGTGCTCACCAGCCATGAGCCCTGCATCTGGCGCCCATCCCAAGGGGGCTGGGATGCAATCGGCCCTCCAGGAAGGTCATGGGATGTCCTTGCCAGCCTGTGATCTGGATCCATCCTGCTGACGTTTGCGCCGGTTGTCGGAGCTACCTGGAGGCCACTTTTATATCGTTTCTTCCTTTTGGAGCATCTAGGGAAGGGAAGTGACCATGGTGCCCAAGGCCAACTTCCAAGAGGCCAGCAGTGCTGTCGGGATCATGCCGGCAGTGACAGTCTGTTGGTGCCTGGCCCGTTCTCCACAGATTGGACCTGCAGGACTACTGAGGGAGTGAGTGGGTGCCGCCTGGCTGGTGGGCTGCCAGGATGTCCCTCAGCTGAGCGGTGCTCCCGCTGTGGGAGCACACTGACCACCAGGGGGCAGCTCCTGTGTTGAGCGCCTGCCCCCTGGTGGTCAAAGCATGTCATAGCAACTGGTCGACCGGTTAACCGGTCGTTTGGTTGTTTGGTTGCTTATGCTTTTATATATATATAGATGATGTATCTCGGAACCTCTGAAAAGCTCTTAATGGTTTTTACTCTATATTTGCATAATTCTTAGTCAAGTAAATAACTACTGAATAAACATATAAGCAAATTCTAATGAGATCTCAGAAACATCCAGTCCTTCTGCGAAGTGCTCTCCTCCTAAAACTTCCAATGACTGGGAAGTTTCCAAGGTACATTTGATATTGCTCATAAACTGTGTGTGTGTGTGTGTGTGTGTGTGTGTGTGTGTGTTTACCCAGTGGCTTCATCTTATCCTTGTCACATCTCTCTGTGTGACAAGCTGCATGAGTTGTATGGTAGTCATTGTTGACAGTGCTTCAAGTTTGAAGGTCAATGTATATGCCTCCTGATGCTTGCACAACACCTAGTCCTCCATGAAGTTGCCTGTGAGTGATGGCCCTCTTCCAAAATTATATCTCACACAATCCTGCCTAGACAAGGAAGTGGTACTTCTTGTATCTGAGTCCTATTAAGCCTTCAAGGAAATCAATTCCTTGCTTCTTCTTCTGAGGTCAAAAAAGCCCATGAATATGGTTGATATTTAGTTTGCATATCTATTACCATTTAATTATTTTAAATCAATTGGTTTTAATTTTTCCAAGTCATTAATAACAAGCATAAATATGTGTCTTTCCTGAAGTTTGTTTAAATGGTATAAACGTTTATCGCAATGCAAAAAAGTACTGGTATCTTAAGGATACTTTTTGTGTGCCATATATTGTTGTAAGGTTTTTTGTTTTCTTTCACCTACATTAATGTTTTCAATCATTAAAGTAGACTTTTTATGGAAGGCACTATTATTGCCCCATTTTACAAATAAGCATATGGAAGGAAACTCCGAGGGATTCCCAAGAGATTGAGCCAGGTTCTTCACACATTCATTCTGGATGAAAGTCTATGTTCTTTTTTTTTCTTTTTTTTCTTTTTTTTTGCTTTATAACTTGCTTTTTATTTACCAACAAATCATAGACATTTCCCCATCTATCCACTATTCTTTTTTAAATTTTTTATTGATTAAGCTATTACATATGTGTCCTTATCCCCATGTTACCCCCACACCCCCCACACAATCATGCCCTCACCCCCCTGTTGTCTGTGTTCTTAAATAATACACCATTCTTCCCAGCCTACCAAGGTCCCAAAATTTCTCGGTTTTAGTATATGAAATGGAGAAAGACATAAGAATAGATAACCTATTTTTATTCTTTTCTGTCAGGTAACATAGGCACTCCACTGATATAAGGCAATAATGTTTAAAAAAGGTAACATATTTATAAGAAGACTCATGAAATGTAATTTTACTTTTAATCATATATGCAAGAAAAGGAAAAGATTTAAATCCTGATTTAAAAATGGAGCTATATTTTATGTCATTTGAGGATCATTTCCATTTAATGAAAACATAAAAAGATTTTATGGCTTATTGTAGACAACTGGTACAAAAGGAAAACATCTCAGTCCTCACAGAGCGTTTGCTATAATGTACCATTTATCTTGAACCCAAAGGTGTAGACACTGAGCTAAAAATATACTAAGGGTCTAACTAACCTCATCACATCTTAGGCATCATCTTGGGTACCTTCTGCAATGTGTCTATGTATACTGAGAGTTAAGCATTATTATTATTTTTCAAAAGAGTATTATCTTGTCCAAAGTAAAAGAGGAGTAAAAAATAAAGCACTGGGGTAGTAAAGAGTAAAGGGGGTCAAATATATGGTTTCAGAAGAAGATTCGACTTTGGATGGTGGGCATACAATGCAATACACAGTTGATGTATCAGAATTGTACACCTGAAATCTATATCATTTTATTAACCAATATCACCCCAATACATTTAAAAAATAAATAAGGCACTAAAAATATCCTTTCTTTTTAAAGAGTATTTTATTAATTTTTTAGAGACAGAAATGGGGGAGAGAGAGAGAACCATTGATGTTGAAGAAAAAATAAGTGAAGGTGAAATAAAAATTTTAATTTTTTTAAATTATTAATTGCTGTAAAATATAATAGTTTGTTCAACATAATACAACAATGTATTTGATAATGTATGCTTACGTATATATTATATGTATGCATATATATACTTACATATATTTTATCAATAATATATTTAATTACATCAAACTGTATATAATTCTTTTTTGTTATTGTGTTGGTTAGAGTTCCCTAGAGAAACAGAACCAGTAGGATGGTTTGCTTCAGCTTCATCTTATAAATATAAACTTCTAAAATTTTTATATAATTTTACATCTTTTTCAATATTCCTTTTGACTTTCTCTTTGGTTCATTTTTTTTATTTAGACACTAGAGGCCTGATGCATGAAAATTCATGCAAGAGTAGGCCTTCCTTACCCCGGCTGCTGGCACTGGCTTCCCTCTGGCACCCTGGGCCCAGGCTTCCTTCCTCCAGCCGCCCACAGGCACCCAGGACCCGGGCTGGCTTCCCTTGGGCCCTGGCTTCGTCAGGAAGGACATCTGGAAGATGTCTGGTCTAATTAGCATATTACCCTTTTATTATTATAGAGTAGAGGCCTGGTGCATGAAATCCATGCACAGGGGGCAGGTGTCCTTCAGCCAGCCTGCACCTCTCCAATCTGGGACCACTTTGGAGATGTCCAACTGTGGACATTCCTCTTGCAATCTGGGACCTCTGGCTCCTAACCGCTCACCTGCCTGCCTGCCTGATCTCCCCTAACCACTCTGCCTGCCTGCCTGATGCCCCTAACTGCTCTCCCCTGCCTGCTTGATCACCCCTAACCACTCTGCCTGCCTGCCTGATGCCCCTAATTGCTCTCCCCTGCTGGCCTGATCCCCCTAACTGCTCTCCCCTGCAGGCCTGGTTGCCCCACGCAGTGTGCTTGTTCAGTCATTTGGTCATCCCTCACTAACCCCCCTGCCGGCCTGGTTGTAGGCAGCCATCTTGTGAGGGCTTGAGGGTTAATTTGCATTAACCTCTTTATTATATAGGATATAATTATAATATTATATATATATATTATATATATATATTATGATATTACCTCTTTATTATATAGGATAATACCATTGTTGTAATGCAATAATCTTTGCTCCCCTTCTTCCAAAGGCTATGGCATTTTTCTCTACGTAGGCAATATAAAAAATATATAATCTATGTGAGTCTTTGTGTCTTTCTTTCATAAATGTATGTTCTATTCCCCCACACATGTGTTATGTATGGATTTCTCAGATCTCTCACCCTGCCTTCAGTCTTTCTCATGAGCACCCAATGGTGTCTGCATTCTACATGTAAGCTGAAAGTCTAATTAACTTAGTGTATTTTGAAATTTCACTTGTAAAATATTTAACCCACAACCTCATTATTGTTTAATTTTATTCACGGAAGATGTGAGACTTAAACAATTTATAATGTGGCCAAAATCACACGGATAAGCAGTGAAAGAGCTATATTGCTTCCTTATTTTTCACTTAATTTGTTTATTTACTAAATAGGAAAAATAGCAAGATTAAATTTAAAAATTAGATATATCTAAAACTGTTGGAATATCTTTTAAGATCAATAGACCAATAGAAGTTCATTTATATGTAGTTGTTTCTTCTACATATGTTTTTTACTTGTGTTAAAGGGCTTGATTATTAACAAAAATGTTTTTTTTAAGTGTCCTATTGCTAGGAAAATGACAGTTAAATGGTAGTGCTTAGAGTCTACTTCATTTTCTTGCATAATAGAATTTAACTGTATTATTTTCAAAAGGCTTGTATATTGTTATGTAATTGCAATGTTTGAGAAGCGTATTTTATAAAATGGATTATAATACCATTAACATTATCCAAATGTCCACAGGCAAAATGCTTTCAATTGCTTCTGTTGGGGAAATTGGAAGCACTTAACAAGGTTAAACATAGTGGTGAGAAGTCTTAGGAACAGTGTGAGTTGAAGCCGGAAATGGTCACACAGACTCAATTACGTGAGAAAAATACACAGTATAGAATTCTAAGTCATGATAATAAGTTTGGATTTAGCCCCTGAAAGCAACTGAAGGATTTTAAGAGTGGGAAGGAATATTATTCTTTTTCACTGATTATACAATTTCAAGTTATTTGTAACAAATTTTAAGTAAAATATATGGTGAAGTCCACTGTCACCTAGAAATTATTTAAAATCAAAGCTTTTAATTGACTTCTCAAACCATCAAAGGCATGAATAATACAAACCATTTAAAGCCAATGCTTTCAAAATATACAAACAATTTTCATAGAGAATTAAATGGAGAATTTAAAGGAAGATAACAAAGCCTCTGTACTGAGTGCTTCAAAATATAACTTCATTATTAGAAACTGCTATAATTAAATACTCTTTGACTGTATATTATATGATTTTAGTCATCATTTAATAAACTGAGGGTGATTGAAATTCATTGAATAATATTGTAGGTTGTATTGTGTATCATGATGTGCTGGTAAAAATGCTAATATTACTGTAGATTTGTAGGTCTAAATTCTACTTTTTGTATTGCAAATAATGTAACCAGGACTTGTTATAATGAGGTGGTTTAAATATAGGAAACAAAATCAACTTAATCATAGATCTTCAATATTTTTCAGAGTAAAATGCAGTAGGGGATGGGAAGGTTTGTGTCTGTATTGTACATTGGTAAAATATAAAATTTAGTAAAATTTAGAATTGGTAAAAGTTTTGAACTTACTCCTTTTTGTGAGTAGTATCAGTAGTAGAATTCTGATAAGGTTTGATACTATATTTAGTTACTCCTTAATTCATAGACCCTCAGAATAGTAAAGAATTTTAGAAATCACTGAGTTTAAAATTTGCAAAGAAATGTCAAAAATAGAAGAAAGTTATTTAACAAAAGAGACAATATGAGGCTAGTCCTGTGCTCTTTCAGCTACAACTAAGGCCGATCCCCAATCCCTCTAGCTGAAGAAGAAGGTATGTCTGTCAGTGTACTTGTCTTTATTTTTTATTGAAATATAGCAAATGAACTGTAAACACACACGTTTTTGTTGTCTTAAGTGCATGGCTAAAACACATTTTTTATATCTATACACCCCTGTACTCATGATCTATATTAAAATGTAGAAAATTTAATGAAAACATAAAAAGATTTTATGGCTTATTGTAGACAACTGGTACAAAAGGAAAACATCTCCTCACAGAGCATTTGCTATAATGTACCATTTATCTTGAACCCAAAGGTGTAGACACTGAGCTAAAAATATACTAAGGGTTTAACCTCATCACATCTTAGGCATCATCTTGGATACCTTATGCAATGTGATCTATGTATACTGAGAGTTAAGCATTATTATTATTTTTTAAAAGAGTATTATCTTGTCCAAAGTAAAACAGGAGTAAAAAATAAAGCACTGGGGTAGTAAAGAGTAAAGGGGGTCAAATATATGGTTTCAGAAGAAGATTTGACTTTGGATGGTGGGCGTACAATGCAATACACAGTTGATGTATCAGAATTGTACACTTAAAATCTGTATCATTTTATTAACCAATGTTACCCCAATAAATTTAAAAAATACATCATCTTTACTCAGAGAGTAAGAAAAAACATTAGAGCTGTGCCTGGAGTGAATTCTAAGAAGTAGAAACCAGAAGAACCAATAACCCACCAGATCTAGCCACAATGCCAATCAAATTCTACCAGAGCTAAATCTGAGTAGCTTTAGGTAAGTCTACCTCTGGTATCCTTGGAAGCCAAGAAATATCAGTCAGGTACACCAGCAATTTTATATTTAAAAAAAGACTGGTGACATATATTTTTAAGTTTGTATTTGTTCATCTTTTGTAACTTCTCTATGTTATTTTGGTTCACTCTGATGTCCATGAATTAAAAAAAGTATTTCAGAAATATATTTTAAGGACATATTCTTATTTCTCTGAAATAAGAGAAGTGAAATTGAGAAACTTGATCTTATCTGACAGTGGCTCTAGGAGCAGATGCTGCTGATGCCTCACCTCTTACCCCACTAAAAGCAAGGTTACAGCGGATTGTGCTTCTTTCTGTAGACTCTATGGAATAATCCATTTACTTGCTTATTTATATTATTGTCATGGTTCAGTTCCTTGTGGTTGTAGGAGTGTGTCACCTATTTTCTTGTTAGCTGTAAGCTAGGAGCCCTTCCCAGCTATAGAGGTAACCACACTTCTTGGCTAAGGGGGCAAGTCACATCTGTTTAAATCACCCTTTTAAGGATTCCTGTGGTTAGATTTGGTCCAATAATATAGCTTAAGATAATCCCTTTATCTTAAAAGGAGCCTAGCAAACTTGATTCTATCTCCTTTTGTTATATAATATGACACATTCACAGGTTCCAGGGATTAGTGTGTGAACATTTTTGAGGATGAAGAAGGGGAGCATTATTCTCTCAACAACAGTCCAGAATCTAAAAAAGGGGTGCAATGGATGGGGCAGAGACTGAAAATGAAAGCTCAGTGTGAGGATGTTGGAGAGGTAGTTATGGCTACAATACATAGACTTCATAGTGCTTTAAGAAATTTTGACTTTATCCTAAATGCAAATGCAAAGTTATAAAAGGAAAATGATTAAGAGGGGAATATGGGAGAGAGGAGCTGGTGATATGACTCAATATGTATTTAAAAATGTTGACTACATCTGTATTCTGAGGGATAGATTTGAAGGAAGAATGGATGAGGTAGGAAGCTACTTGAATTAGGAAGCTACTCCAGTAGTTTATTAAATATATGAATATAATTAGACAAAAATGGTGGTAGTCAAAATAGACAGGAATAATTGGGGTTGGCAGGAGGTAAAATTGATAGGGATTTGTACACTCAAAGTTCTTTGAAGTATACCATGTATAGGGATAGATAGCATCGGGTGAGAGTTTAGGCAGGGAGGTTTTCACAGAGAAAGCTCATATTATGGTGTAAGTATTTATAAAGGTGAATATATATTTTTAGTAGAGTAGGGAGAACAGAATACAAGGGGCTGATATAAAACATTTCTAACCTACAACTATTTGAAGGTGGAGAATATCCTTTACTCATTTTTGTGATACTTCAATAAATAATTCTCAGATTAAGTAAGTCAGTCTTAAGGAGGGGAGTTAAGAAATATGTATTTGAGTCTAGCCAGTGTGGCTCAGTGGTTGAGCATCAACCTATGAACCAGGAAGTCATGGTTCGATTCCTGGTCAGGGAACATACCCAGGTTAGGGCCTGGATCCACAGGAGGTAGCCGATCAGTAATTCTCTCCCATCATTGATGTTTTTGATCTCCCTCTCCCCTCCTCTCTGAAATTAATATATATATATATATATATATATATATATATATATATGCACAGTTTATACAGTTTGACTGGTAGCTATGACATGCACTGACAACCAGGGGGCAGACGCTCAATGCACAGGCATGGAAATATGGAACAGACTGATGAATCTCAGAGGGAAGCAGGGAGGGCGAGAAGAGATTACCAAAGATCTTATATGCATACTTATATGCATATAGAGGCCCAGTGCATGGATTTGTCATGGTTCGATTAGGCCAAAACTGGCAGTCCAACATCCCCCAAGGGGTCCCAGATTGAGAGAGAGTGCAGGCCAGGCTGAGGGACCCCACCGGTGCATGAATCCATGCACCGGGCCTCTAGTATATAAATAGAGAAATATGTATTTGTGCCCTGGCTTGCTGGCTCAGTTGGCTGGAGTGTTGTCCCATACAGCAAGAGGTGATGGGTTTCATTCCATGTCAGAGCACATACCTTGGTTGTAGTTCAGGGCATGTAGGTAGGTTGCAGTTCTGGATTCAGGGCAGGTACGGGAGGGACTCAAATTATGTCTCTCTCTCTCTCTCTTCTTTCTTCTCTTTCTAAAATCAATAAAACATATCCATGGGTGAGGATAAAAAATAATTTAAAAAATATGTATTTGCAGAAGTTCTAGGGAAGCCTCTCAGAGAGCCTGACTGCCCTTGATCTACAGACAAGACTTTAGAACACAGTCCTACATGGCCTATGAAGATAAGAAATATTAAGTAAATACATTGAAACCCAGGTTCTAAAGGGAATATGAAGAGATAAAATATAAATGAACAACAGTAACAGAAGCAACCCATAATATTTATACTTAATATTTGGGCCTTTAACATTTAATGTTTAAGCAGATTAAACTATTTCTTCTGTATTCTGATCATGCTTATATTAAAAGTAATTAAAAATAGCTCAACATTATATGAGCTGGTTCTGGTGAAGCTTCCACTCAGAAGACAGCGGAGAACCTATTTCAGTAACTGCTATTTTCCTAGTGCTGGATAAACGTGTGACACACAGTAGGGACTCAGTAAGCATCTGTAGAATGAATAAATTGTACAAAAATTAGAAACATTAGGTGTTTGAGAATAAAACTATTACATTGCACTCACTTAGAAGGGAGGTGTAGACCCAAATATATGTAAGACCTAGAGTTTCTATCTGACAGTTTTTACATGTGGTGGGAGAAATTGCCATATACAAGACTTTCCACAGTAGAAGGCAGCCACTACTCAATAAAATGTAGCTAAAATTATTAGACACAAGTCCCAGTACTGTTTTAATAGAACTGTTTCCTTTGGCAATTTATTTAACCTCTTGAACCCAGTTTTAGTATCTGTAAAATGTAGCCAGCACCATTTTATATTGCATGAGTAATAAATGTGGTAATGAAGTTAAAATCTCTATTGTAATGCTTGGCGCAGAGTAGACATCAATACATCATGTCTGGCTTTCAACGACAACAAAAACAAAGCCTAATGAAAAGAGGGGGGAAAACAGTTTAAAGAGACAAAGCAAGCATCAAACCCAGACTCAGCAATGGTTCTAATGGAAAAAGTACACAACATGCAAAAACAGTTGAGTGATATAAATGGAGAGATGGAAACTCTGATAGAATTTAAAGGAAATGCTAGAAATCAAAACCAATGTAAGAGAAATGGAGCATCCCTGTGATGGGTTTATGTCTAGATTGGTATTAACTTGGGGGAAAAATCAGTGACCTGGAAGATACATGAATGCAAACTCCTGAAACTAAAATTAAATGAGAAATAAGACTGGAAAAAATAAAACAGAGTATCCAAGAACTATGGGACAATTTCAAATGACTTAACATGCATAATATAAGCAACCAAAGTAAAAGAAAGAGGAGCAAACTAAATATTTAAAGTAATAAAGTGTTGATATGCACAAAGTCACAGGTCCATAGAATATCAGAGAATACCAACCTATATGCATACTAAGAAAAATTGCACTTAATCATATTGTATTCAAATTGCAGCAACCAAAGATGAAGAAAAACAAGACTTACCTATAGAGTAATAGGAAAAATAATTACATCAGACTTCCCATCAGAAGCCATGAAAGTAGGAAGAGAGTAGTGTAAAATATTAAGAATATTGAAAGAATAAAAAACCTACAATTCTACATCCATTGAAAATGCTCTTCAGAAGTGAAGAGTCCTGGCGGGATGGCTCAGTTGCTTGGAGCATGAACCATGTACCAGAAGGTTGCAGATTTGATGCACATGCCTAGGTTGCAGGTTTGATCCCTGGTCTGGGTGCATATGGGAGGCAACTGATCGCTATTTCTCTTTTATTAAGTCTCTCTCTCTCTCTCTCTCTCTCTCTCTCTCTCTCTCTCCATCTATTTAAAATATCCTTGGATGAGAATTAAAAAAAATAAAAGTGTAGAAATATTTTATAGCAAAAATATATAAGGGATTTATAGGCAGAAATTCATAAACTCTGATGAAATAAATACAACATCTAAATAAATGGAAAGATATTCTGTGACTATAGATTGAGAGACTCAATACTTTTAAAATGTCAGTTCTATCCAACTTGATGTATAGATTCATCATAATTGAAATAAAAATCCCAGCAAATTATCATGAGGTTATCAACAAATATTTTCTAAATTTATGTGGGAAGGAAAAAGACCTGGACTTATCAACACACTTCTGAAAAAGAACAAAATTGGATAAATAAACAACTCCATTGAAAATGGCCAAAAGGGCCTGGCCAGTGTGGCACAGTGATCGAGTATCGATCTATAAACCAGGAAGTCACAGTATAATTCTTGGTAGGGGTTGTTCAACATTATTTTTATTAGGGTATTGAAAACTAAAGTAGCAATGAGGTATTTCTGTATGCTGATTAGGAGAAAGAGAGAGAGAGGGAGAGAGAGAGAGAGAGAGAGATATCAAATGCTGGTAAGTAAACACCAAAATAGTTGTGGTAATACAAAGTGGTAAAGCCACTTTGGGAGATAGTTTGGTAGTTTTATAGAGCTGTGCCTTACTATAAGATTCAGATAATCACCCCTTAGATATTTTTCTCTTTGATCTAAAGCACTGTGTTCATACAAAAACTTGTATGCAAATATTTATAGCAGTGTTTTTCATACTCATTAAATCAGCAACCAACTAAGATACTTTTCAATAGGTGAATGGGTAACAGCTGTGGTCCATTCATACACTGGCATACTAATGAGTGGTAAAAATATATCACTATTAAAAAGACATAGAGCCCAGTCAATGTGGCTCAGTGATTGAGCATCGACCTATGAAACGGAAGGTCACAGTTCAATTCCCAGTGGGGGCACATGCCTGGATTGTGGGCTCTGTTCCCAGGGTGGGGCATGCAGGAGGTAGCAGATCAAGGATTCCCTCTCAGCAGTGGTGTTTCTATCTCTCTCTCCCTCTCTAAAATCAATAAAAATAATAATAAAAGAGATAGCGGAATTTTAAATGGATATGGATAATGAGAAATGTCCATTGGAAAAGGCTAGATATTATGTGATTCCAATTTTATGACAATCTGAGAAAGGCAAACCTACAGAAACATTAACAATATCAATGGTAACAGGGTTTGGAGAAGGAAGGAAAGAATTGAGTAGATGAAGCACAGGGAAATTTTAGGGCAGTGAAATTATTCTGTGGGATACTGTAATGTTAGATACATGACATTATGCATTTGTCAAAATCCATAGCATTCATAGCACTCAAAATAAAACTTTATGCATAAAAAGTTTAAAAATTATTTAATAGTTTAAGGGTTCCCCAAAATGAATGCAGAATGTGACCAGAGTATGTAAGGACATTAAAAATACTATATAAAACAATGTTATTAAAGGGAATGTGGAGAAAGCTGCTAAACTATGTACTTTGGAAATTAGTGAAATTAGGAAGATTCGAGGCATAAGGAACATCACCTAATCAATACTGTTGTTTTCCAAGAGGTATACCTTCATAATTATAATATCTCTATACATGTATACTGGAACTGAACAATTAATTAAATGGATGGCTGATGGTGGTGGCAAGGTTTCTCAGTGTTAGTGTTTGAACTTACAGACATCAAGGAGAGGGAATTAGAATGTTCCATTCGGTATAAATTAGGGTTGGAGAAATCGGTATTAAATTATGTTATCTTAATATAAATGTAGGTGTTTACATACATAAATATTTATAGCTATGTGTGTACAGATGGTAGTATACATCCATACATTCTCTTTCTCTATCAGCTGAGAAGACCTAAAGACAATCACAGTCCATTAACAATGAGCACAGTAGGGCCAGGTCTTGGTTTCAGTTTTACTCTACAATAAAGCAAGTAGGGATCCCCAGAAAAATGTCTCATTCTAAGACTGACACAGATATACTAGTATATTAGATAAGCCTGGAGCATTTTGCAGTATAAGAAAGTAAGAAAGGGCCAAAAAAAAGCCCATTTTGCTTTCAGGATTAGTATTATTTCAATCATTTTAATAGCTATGTTGGTTCAGCATTTTGGTTATAAGAGGCTATGACAAAAATAATTAATAACTTAGAAGATAAGGGGTAAACCAATAATGATTCAGACCAATCAAGGACTGCAGGTCCTCTTGCCTGCAAACGTAAAGCTCACCGTCAGGGTTTGATTCTTGACCTGAGCAATTCACACTGGCTACACTCATTATGCTGAAAGGCAACAATATGTAAAGAAAATGAGATGTGGGGCTTGAGGAGTCGAGAGGCTTAAGTTCTGATCTAGTATCTGCCACATTCTGAGAGTAGGTAATTTAGTGAGCAGTTTTAATCTTTTGGACCTATTATTTTCCCTTCATAATTAGAGAGGGTCCATTTATAGGTACCCTATGTTTTTCTCCCATTTCTAGTATTCTGTGAATAGTACAGATCAACCAATAATCGTTATGGTTTTTTTAAAAGTAAGGAACAAAAGAAAAGAGAGATCAACAAAATAGAGATTCAAATTACCTGTTTTTTATTGGTTATATTCTTTAAACACAACTATTCTTCTCACAGAAAAACAAAATTTAAAAAAAATCCTATATTTAAAACTGTTTAACAATCTAACACCAAAATTTTAATAGAAAATCAAGTTATTATTTTTAAAAGTCCTGCATGATCTGGCTCCAGCATCGTTTTACTCTACGAAGGCCATCTCTTGCCAGTCTTCCATGAATTCCTGCCACACTGGGCTTCCTCCAATGTGTGTAGCTCTTTCCTGTTTCTGATTTTACACACATCACTGGAAAACCCTTTCCAACTCTTTGCTTTCCTAATTCCTGTTCATAATTCAGAACTGTTTTATATCAACTTTTTGGGAAAGAATTCATTGACCCTGAATCTTAACTAGGTCTCACTGTTTTATTAGCTCATTGCACCTTTTACATTTCCTCCAGAGCAGTCAGCACATTTTAAATGAATATGTAGGAGGTGATTTTACAATGTGTTTCCAAAATCTTTGACACTCTTCCCATTGAGAAATGGGCTCGCTATTCCCTTTCTTGGAATCCAGGTCGACATTAGTGATTTACTTATAACCGATCAAACGTCTCTGAAGTGATACAAGATAAATTTGAGGTCAGAAAAGCCCATCAAAGGTAATTCAGATTCCACCTGACTCACCTCAGATGCTAGCTCTGCAGAATCCCAAGTACCACATAAAAAGTCTGACTATCCTGAGAAAATCATGCTGCAGAGGCGACCTATTGACTCCAGTCAATAGCTGAGTTGAGTTCCAAGCTCCCAGCCATGTGGATAAGTTATCTTGAAGGTTATACATAATTGTAACCCAGCCAACATCTGACTGTAACTGCAAAAAAATATCTCAAGAGGAAACTGTTCATTTAAACTATTCCTACAGCATGACCCACAGAATAAAATGGTTATGCCAATTTTGGGGGTAACATGTTATGTAGTAATAGTAACCAAAATAACATGTATGTGACTATTTTATATTTTGTTATCATCTATGCTTCAGTGTATGTATATGGAGAGGGAATGTGCCTATTTGTCCTCTGCTATATACCCAGTTAATAGGATGGTGCACATAAAATATTGATATCAAAAGAATGATGGGGATGTTTCACAAAACATTTAAAATGTTTATTATATAATTTTCACATGATACATTCAATATTAGTCATTTTATGAATATGCAACAAACTTTTCAGATGGTTTTAATATAGAATACCATTTAATATTGAGCACCACTTAGCAACATGCATGCTTGATTTTGGAATGTATTTAAACTACATCCCTGTGGATTTTATTGTTTCAAACAACTTCAACTACATTCAAATTTCATAAACTGCTGGTTGGATTGTACAATGGTGCAGATATTTTGGAAAACAGTTTAGTAGTTTCATAAAATTTTAAACATAATTTAAATTTACCCAAAGACAAAGCAGTTTTATGCCAAGATATATAGACAAATTAAAATATATGCCCACATAAAGACTTGTTTCTAAATGTTTACAGCAGCAACATTCATAATAGCAAAAAGCAGAAACAACCCAAATGCTCATCAACTGGTGAATAGATGAAATGTTGTATACTCATACAATGGAATACTGTTTGGAAGGGAAAAAAATAGTGAAGTGCTGATGTATACTACAACATGGATGGATTTCAAAATATCATGGTAGGTGAAGGGACCCAGAAACAAAAGACCACACATTGTTTGCTTCCTTATATATGGAGTGTTCATAAAAAGAGAACCTATATAGAAAGAAAGTAGATTGATGGTTATTTGCAATTTGGGAGAGGAAAATGCAGTGACTACAAATGGGCAACAATATTCTTTATGGAGTCATAGAAATATTTTACAATTTGATAGTTATGATGCTTCTACAATTCTGTGTTATTACCCAAAATATTAAATTACAAACATAAATTAGCAAATGTTATGGTGCGTGAATTATTCCGGAGAGCAAAGAAAATGTACCACACTATGACATTGCCAGTAGTTTTGAAAGAAAGAGCAATTGTTAGAATCACCTGGGAATTCTCAGAAACATATTCCTGAATGTGATTTACCTCATGCATAAATGTATAAAACTTTTTTCGGTGAAAATAGAAAATGATGTAAAACAGCAAGCTAAACACAAAAGTAGAAACTAAAGCAAAGGGAGAAAGACAAAATGTAATGAGTTAACAGAAAAATGGAAGCAATTTGTAGCAAATGGAGAGGAAAGGAAACTTAGAAAAATCCACAATATATCAAATGGTGCACAAACTACAGCAGTAGCCCGTGTGTATTGTCTTACAACTATCTTACAACACACTTCAAAAGTCCTGCGGTGAAAACATATTATGAAAGTGCGACCCACCAGAGTAGAAATGCAGATACCAGGGTACATCTCAAAACAAGTGAGAATAAGAAAATTGGTCAAGAGAATGAGGCCTTGTCTATGTGATAAATCAGAGATACTGATAGTACTCTCCAATAACAACTAAAAGTAATAATAAACACATTAACAAATGCAACTGACAAAGTTAATCGCCTATTTTAAAACATGGCTTTTCTCTCTGAAACATATTATAATATTGGACAAGACAAATTTAAAAGGGAATAATGAAATATCCATGATTATAGACATTTTATGTATTTTAAGAAATTTAATTCTAAATATAATCTAACTCATGAGTAATGTTATAAGCTTTCTTTCAATACTACTAAATATTATACTAGCAAATTATGACTTAAACTGAAAAAAAATTTACTTGAGCTGCTTTTGTTTTATAATGCTACAAGAATGGTCCCATTAGAAAATTTTTTGTGTGTGTGATTGAAATAATGAAACAACTCTTTGGAAGTTAACATTGGTGATCTATTATGGATACTTATCTTTCCATATGCGGTGAGATATTTAAAACTTGAAATTCATTTGGGTGGAAATATGGCCCTTTTAATTAAAATGTATATTAGTCTGAAGTTAACTGGATCACTATGCAGTCATATATAATTTCTTAGTCCGGGGATACTTTCATCGATAATTTAGAGTTTTTGACTTATACTAAGTGGAATCACATTTAATTTCCCAGAAGCTGCTGAGTAATTCTTCCTTCAATATTGGTTTTTATTTCTTGTCACTGTCATGTGGCTTATTTGAAGATAACACCTCACTTCCTGCTTCTGAACTGCCCTCTAATATGATTTATAGCTAAACAGAATACCAAAAATAATAGGAGAAACAAAGCTTATTTAGTAATTAAATGTTACAACATATGGCATGAAGTCAAGAGGTTTTATGGAAGACCAGAGTAGCCACTTGCTTTGCAAAGGATTTAAAACGAATATTCAGAAACTTTGCATTTACTTGCTTTTATAAATAAGCTGTATTTTTATTAAATTTATTAGGGTGATATTGCTTAATAAAATTATTTAGGTTTCAGGTGTACAATTCTATGATACATTATCTGTATATGGCAGCCGTGGGCAAACTACGGCCTGCGGGCCGGATCCGGCCCGTTTGAAATGAATAAAACTAAAAAAAAAAAAGACCGTACCCTTTTATGTAATGATGTTTACTTTGAATTTATATTAGTTCACACAAACACTCCATCCATGCTTTTGTTCCGGCCCTCCGGTCCAGTTTAAGAACCCATTGTGGCCCTCGAGTCAAAAAGTTTGCCCACCCCTGGTATATGGCATAGTGTGTTTCCTACCCAAAGTCAAATCTTCTTCCATTACCATATATGTCACCCCTTTACCCGTTACTGCCCCAACCCCCTTCCCTCTGGTGACCACTATATTATTGTCTATGTCTATGAGTTGTTGTTCATTTGTTTATCTTGTTTGTTCATTTGTTTCTTTCAATTTTATTTCTCATATATGAATGAAATCATATGGTTTTTGATTTTTCTATTATTATAGGCTGAGCTTGTTAAACTTTGAATAATTGATATATAAAATGTTACTTCATCAGTGCCCTAAAGTTTTCAAGGGTTAACCAACTTTTCATTCAAACATTCTGAAATATTTTTCTCAAATAAGATTCAATATGTGAAAATGTATTGTAATGCTAATTATTTTCATAAATTTAACCAATTTCTGTATATTCACAATCCTTCAATTTACATTTTACTCTGTAATTTTCTCATTTTTGTGTTCCTTTTTTTCTTCTTAAGCACAACTCTTTATTTTCTTCCTCCCACTTGTGTAGCTCATGTCAATGGTCATTCGGTGTTACCTGGCTTATCTCCATAAATTTCAATGTTTGTGTGTTTAAAACCTGAGTGATTTGTCTAGAATTTGGGAAGTTTTTTCCATCCTCTATAAGAATGGAAAAAATAATTTCTCAAAAATCTCGATGGTGTTAGAACATGGGGAAACCCTGAATCAGGGCCCCTGGCTGAGAATTTCCCACTGCGAAACACTCATAATGTCAACAACAGAGGAACAATGCTGCTCTCTGATAAGTCAGATAAAACAACCCCAGTAAAATATATACATCCGTGGATCCACTTATTTTTATCCAGTTTTTCTATCCAACAACCAACTTCCTCAAGTGTCTTCTTAAAAACCAAGCATTAGGCCATTTTAAACCATCTAATCTAAACAAAGGGAACAATTTGGGAACATGGTAAGATTAAAATATGAGTGTACAAGTGGGATGATACAGAAAGGTTATCAAATAAACTTCAAATTTAGGACTCTTGTATTGGGAGGAAGTAGTATAGAAAACTGCTCCCTGAAACATTAATTTTATATGCCAATTGAGAAAACAAGCCCAGATATTCAGGATAGCAAGAGCTACCATCAAGTAACATTTTTGCCTACTCTTAGCACTAATGAATCTAAAGTTGTTATCAAAATGAAAAGAGCTTGCAGAGTTTGTGCTCAAATTTTTGCCATCCTGATTGTCATAGAGCTCTTACTTACAATGGAAACCACGGGATCTACCCAAACTCCAGGAATTGGAAAGTAGGTGAATTTAAGTCACATGCTCCACAGTGCATCAAAGAAATAATTGTACACGGTAGAAACACTGGAAAATGAGTTCCTTTTTCTCTCAAAATCTGTGCAAAGTGTTAATGCCTGGGAGTAGATGCTCTGAACTAGCTGGTTGATAATAAGAGAAGATTTTAAATGAGAACTTACATGCAAATTGAAGCACAACAGTTGTTCTCTCTAATTTTTATGAGTCACATAACAAATGACAGTTCTTTAATTGAAGTTAGAAGCAAACGACAGCTCAGAAAAGAAATGTCTTCGTCTTAGAATTTAATTCCCCTAGGTCTATTTCTATTCATTTGCTACAGTGGTTTTGGAAAGCTGTAAGAGACAACAATACTAGTATAAGAAATTAAATGCTTGAAGTTCCTTGTGACAGAGACTGTAATGTGTTCACCAAAACCAATTTCATTTTCCTATCACATACACTGTTAGAACATATGTGCCTTTAAATGAAGTAATTTTCTGAGTCCTGGCCAATAAAATGTAAGAGTTATCTGTGTCTATTTCAGGCCAAATGGTCAATGTTGGAAGTGTTCTTTCTCCACAGTCTTTCTCCCAATCTTCTGGGAGAGCAGAGAGGACTCTGAGGACATGGAGAATGGTGGCATCATGAGAAAGAGTCTGAGTTCCTGAGTAGCCAGATGTAAGCTTTGTACTTTGAGATGATTGAATAAGCAGCTCTAATCTTTCTAAATCATTGATAAGTCAAAATGTATTTATAGCAGCGAGTGATAACTAAACTCATAGCAAAGTCAGTTCTTTAGAGTGGGGTGCTACAATTTAAAAAAATAACATTTTGACATTGAATTAGCAATTGGGCTCATAGCAATAAGGTAACAGGTTGGGAAGCTAGAGATCCATATTACCAAATGCAAAATATTTAGTAATATTTCATTTACAATCTCCTAGAAGGCAGATCGCGTGACAAAGAAGCAGGTGGCCTGGGAAAATGGCAGGAAAGAGTAAGCTTGTGTGTTTCTGACATTACTGACTGCCTTTCACAAGGTACTATAACAATGAAATCAGTTCATGCAGAAATTGACTGGATTTCCAAACAAGGTTAAAGAGAACACAGACTGGCTAGAGAGCAGGAACTCTCAACAAGTAGACAATTGTTTTAACACTCACCTACTCATACCCACACTCTCCCTCTACTCCAGTTACTTAAATGCTTCTGTTCACACAATACCTCCTTCCCTGGCAATATCTGGCACATAGTGTTGCTCTTTAACTAAAGAGCAAGGATACTGTTTATATCATTTTCTCAAGTGTTGCCAAGCACCTGGAAGAGTGTTCAGCATGTAATAGGCACTGAGAAAGATATCTGTTTAATGTATTTATATGTTTAAAATATTAATTTCAAACAGATTAAGGAGAAAGTAAAGTTTCAGCTTCTATTCTGATAGTCTCGGGTACACAAAAATCCAGAAGACAAAAGAGGTCATCCATACAAATAAATCATGGGAATGCAAAGAGGAGTTATACATGTTTGCAGCATGCCATATATGGACAGTTTCATATGTGTATAAAAATCACTACTGTGCAAAGTCATGCTACCTCCCTTTAAGTCAAAGATTATTGGGAACATGTGTGTGCAAATTAAGTTGAGGTCACTGGCTCATTGCAACAAGGAAGATAGCTTACCATGGTGTAATCAGGAGAATCTCAGCAAGAGGGTTTAAGAGAAAGCTATTTTATAATGTGGGCTTCCATTAGGTGATTTTGGAGAGGGTTTGGAAAGGAAGTGAATTTCACTCTGTTGCATGTTATTGGAAAGAAAAGGTCATTCTATAGTTGGGTATCTTACAGTGTTTTATGGGGATGGTAAGAGCATGGAGCAGGTATACGGCTGCAATTGATAAAGAAGCATCAGTAACTCATGTAATAATGAAAAGGGGAATGCCTCGTCATTGCTGTGGTTTGGACAGAGTTCTTAGTTTTGTCTATGTTCCAAACATGATTAAGGAATTGCAACATTTCCATTTGATTCCATCATGATTTAGAGTGTATCTGATGTTGGAGATCTCTGAAATTGTTTATGTGCAACAGGAAAACAAAACAAAACAAAAAAACAGCTATGGCTAACCTGTCATGGATTGCTGTTTTCTTTCTTAGTCACATGTTTGCACATGAGTACTGATGATTGGTTAGGTAAACTGAAAAAATAAAAATCATAAAAACATGGCCATTTTCAAATAAGAAGAGGAGATGGGGATTCTAATACCATAAATTTAAAATCTCAACATATTCCAGATCATCCTTTTCTCAGGTTATCCTCTTCTCAAAAGTAAATAAGAAAATACTAAAGTTATAAAATCAACATTGGCTACTGCCAGTCTTTTTTTTCTTCCTAAACAACTCAGTATGTTCAGAATTATATTTTAAATTAAGTTAGCAAAACCAATTGAAATCCCAAGAAGAAAAAATTCTTTTCTCTATCCCTTCAGTATGAAATTGTATTCTAATCAATGTAATTTTCTTAACAAGGTAGCCACAGTATAACGTATATAAACATACTTGGTTTCCTTTCCCTCACAATTTAATATAGTGCTTCAAACTTTAAAAAAAAATGTGGATGCCTACGTGTGAAAATAGATATATTTAAAATAAGCAACCAAAATTTAATTAAAAACCTAATGCATATAAAGCAGAGTTTTCAAATCATTGGTGCATTGCATCTGGAGTTAGTGTCAAAAATGAGGGATAATATCTTAGAAACTTTTTGAAGAATTAGACAATTTCTCTTGTGAGTTCTATACTCTAATGCATTAAAGGGAGACTATTAAAACATGATACACATTTGTCCCATGGTGGCCAAGAATAAGATTCAAAATTAGATCAAGATACATGATCTAAAATTTCTCTGCGTCTCCTAAAACCACAAAAGTAATTTGGCCTTTCTGAAACCATGTATAGATAAGCCTTTCTTCCCTTTATACTTTGATAGCAGATACCACACATTATTGGATCTAGGTTTTGTAATTCCATTTCACAGTGGAGTTGTAATGCCTTAGTAACAATTTTAATAGAAAGGCAGGATCAGTTTAGGTGATAATCATTATGAAAGAGTGAATTATGTTTCCTGAATAGTAAAACATGCTGTTACAGGGTAATATCTATGATCTTTGACCTTCTTTTCTCTAAATAATAAGCAAAAGTAAAAATACAGAAGTATCCCCCATGTTCTTTTGTCTAAAAAAGAGATGAATTATTTCTCTTTTTGTTAAGCAAATATTAATCTCATAAAAATATTTACTTCTTTCACATTTTTACTATAACTGGTAGAGACCATATGATCATGTATATAGAGTGACTTTATTTTTTATATATTTTATATAGTAATTTCCCTTTTCTGATTTACTGAGAGGAAAATACAGTAGTAGAACTTCTAGCTTTGATAACATTCTTGTACTTTAAATATGGTTCGATTTGCCTAATTGTTGAATTTTTTATAGACTTGTAGATGGTGTTTTAGGTAATAATTACAATTCAAGACAAACAATACATTTATTTTAAAAATATTTTGTTAATGTATGCGGTGTCATAAGTCACATTTATTTTTAATGTGTTGGGAGTCAACTAAAGTAAGTGAATGAGTAGAAATGGAAGTTTTAAATATATAACTTTATACTTTATTTCTGGGAAAAATTTTGATTAGTAAGATCTGTTTGTATTAGAAAACCTGTTTAATTTTCTCTCTGGTGAAAGTGAGATCATCTATATATATAAAAGCCTAAATGATGGGATGACCGGCGGTTGCTATGACATGCACTGACCACCAGGGGGGCAGACACTCAATGCAGGAGTTGCCCCCTGGTGATCAGTGTACTCCCACAGTGGGAGCACCGCTCCGCTGACTAATGGGCACCAAACTCCTGTGCTCACTGCTGGCAAGCACAGTTGCAGCGGCGCGAGCCTCTCCCACAGATACTCCCACTGCACACCCAAGCTGTGGCAGCAGCAAGCGTGCAGCGGGTATGGGATGAGCAGGGGTGGCACGGTGCCCAGCCCCTGGGCTCGAGCTCCTCCCTGGCCACCTGCCACTTCACGCACTACTTTGTGCTGTGCGGGATCGAGGTGGACAGTGGGCTGGAGCCCAAGGAGCTGGCGGGTAATGCTGGGCTGCGATGGCACAGAGGTCCACTGATCCCCACAGGCCAGACCGAAGGACCCACTGGTGCACAAATCTGTACACTGGGCCTCTAGTCTATAATAATAAAAGCATAATATGCTAATTAGACCGGACGGCCAAACAGCAGAACGACCATCTGGACAACCTTGCAGACAAAGCCAGAGCTGCAAGGGCCGATCCCTTGCACAAATTCCGTATATTGGGCCTCTAGTATTAAATAAGCCTGAAGCAAATTGTAGCTCTTATGAGGTTTTAAGGAAAATCTGCCAATTATACATCTAATAAGAGGTTAATAACCACAATTTATAAAGAATGTATAAAATTCAACACCAATAAAACAAACAATCCAATTAAAAAATGGGTCAAGGACCTGAACAGACACTTATCCAAAGAGGACATGCAGATGGCCAATAGACATATGAAAAAATGCTCAATGTCACTAATCATCAGGAAGATGCACATTAAAACCATAATGAGATATCATCTCACACGTATCAAATTACCTATGATCAATAAGTCAACAAATGAGTGTTGGAGGATGTGAAGAAAAGGGAACACTCATGCACTGTTGGTGGGAATGCAGATTGGTGCAGCCACAGTGGGGAAAGCAGTATGGAGTTTCCTCAAAAAATTAAAAATGGGGCTACCTTGTGACCCAGCAATTCCACTTCTGATAATATATTTGAAGAAACCAGAAATAATAATTATAAAGAATATATGCACCCTTATGTTCATTGCAGCATGATTTACAATAGTCAAGCTTTGGAAGCAGCCCAAGTGTCCATCAGTAGAGGAGTGAATGTAAAAGCTGTGGTACATTTACACAGTGGAATACTACTCGGCCATAAAAAGAAAGGGAATCTTATCCTTTGTGACAGCCTGGATGGACCTGGAGAGCATATGCTAAGTGGAATAAGCCAATCAGGGAATGGCAAGTACCATATGATTTCAATCATATGTGGAATCTAATGAATAAACTAACAAAACAGAAGCAGACTCATCGATACAGAGAACAGAATGACAGCTGTCAGAGGGGAGGGAGATTGGGGCTGGGTAAAAAGGTGAAAGGATTAAGCAAAGAAAGAAAGAAAGAAGAAGAAAAAAACACCTAATAGACACAGACAACAGTATGGTGGTTACCAAAGGGTAAGGGAGTTAGGGAGAGGAAAGTAGGGTGAAGGGGGGATAAATGGTGATGCACGGAGACTTGACTTGGGGTGCTGAACACACAATGCACGATACAGATGATGTATTCTAGAATTGTGCACCTGAAACCTATATGATTTTATTAGCCAAGGTCACCCCAATAAATTAAAATAAGAAAAAAAATTGCAGCCCTCTCTTACCAGGGTAAAAAAAAATATATCAAATAGGTCTGTAGCAAATTGAACCTCATATGAGATTTTTTAAGGCACTGGGAAATTTGATCAAAGACTAAATTTTCATTAGGAAATTATCCTCCATTCTTTCTGAATAAATTACAAATAGTCAGATACCTTATGTGGAGTAGCAAGAGAAGTAAGCATTTAAAAAATATGACACCAAATTTGTTAAGGACCTGAAAAGCTAAAGCCAAAGAAGGAGTAATACTAGGAAGGATGTTTTATTCCACTAATGTTCCCATTTAGGATTGAGTGAAAGAAGATACCTAATTTTTGTAGCTAATGTGTGTGTGTGTGTGTGCCCTCAAAGTTAGATTTTCTTTTAAAATGTCATATTAGCATAAATTAATTTATGCCCAGTTTAAGAATACATGAAAATAAAAGTACACTAAACTAAGCATTATGGCAGTATAGTCATAGCCCAGCATCATAGCACGATATGTTATCACAATAAATCATCTCATGACAGTTAAGTACACTTGAACATATAAAGAAATAAGTACATCACATATAAATGTCAGTTTTGATTTTTTGAAACCAGTGATTTTTTAACACAATAAAAAAATAAAACTTTCAACTAGAAACATTGACTTTAATGAAATTATGATTAAAGTTAGCATATTTGCTGTCTGTTTAGAATATGGATTTGTAAATATTTAGGATGAATAGGAATAGAAGTCTTCAGCCTAGATAAGTGCATTTATCATATAATATTCTACATTTTTTTACATCACTCATTGCACAAACTCAATGCAACCAATAATAATCTTTTTAGGATTATTGTTTCGATTACCTTTATAATTTACAGCAATTTAAGATTTTATAAATAACCTGAAACTTGGAATTTGTATAATTTTCATACTTTTTCAAGTAATTATGTTGCCTTATCTTGACAACTTTGTAAAACTCCTAATTTTTAAAATGTTAATATATTTCCCTGAAGATTATTTCTCTCTTCATTACTTACAAAACATTTCTTTGATAAAAGGAGAGCTACATCAATTGAATTTATGGTCTAAAAAGTGCAGATTAAGTGAATAGTTATTTATGGTAAAACTTAATATATAGGCAATAAATGTTAACTTCTGATCTGAATTCATAAAATGGCAATATTTTCCCTTGGAATTATAACAATAAAAGATCACAGTTCACTACAGATATGGATCATTAATACCTTGAGGACTTGAATTTATTTGTAGGTAAAAAAAAAAGTAAGAATTGTCACCCAGAATAGATAAATAAAGATTTTTGCTGCCTTCAGTTTTCATTAGCATACTAGTCTAAAAATATGTAACTAATAATCTCATACAGGGATTAAAAGTTAAAGTGAAGTTTATAGTCCCACTAAAAGTTACTTTATATATAATTGCATATCTTAAGCTAGAATTTAGGCAATTACTAGTATAGTCACTTATTTTGATGGAAGTTCATGATGGACAAAATTTAATAAGTTCTAATATACATTTTTGATAAGAAAAGAGCCTGCATTTCTAAAGTTCAAAGCTGAAGCCGAAACCGGTTTGGCTCAGTGGATAGAGCATCGGCCTGCGGACTGAAAGGTCCCAGGTTCGATTCCGGTCAAGGGCACATCCCCAGTAGGAGATGTACAGGAGGCAGCTGATTGGTGTTTTCTCTCTCATTGATGTTTCTGACTCTCTATCTCTCTCCCTTTCTCTCTGTAAAAAATAAAGTTCAAAGCTGAGTTGTTGAACAACTTGAAAATTTGCCTTTGTTATAACAAATGAATTAACAATTAAGATGAAAACATAGCAATCAATATTCAGTTGCACTGAAGGTGGTATTTTCTTTAACTTAAATCAAAGAATAGGAACAAAATTAAAACTATACCCTACATAACTAAAGTTTTCTTCTATGACTGATTACCTGCAAAGATAATTTTAACACTTTAAACGAAATTATAGTGCTATTGTTACCACTAGGAGAAACACTGCTAATTTAGAGGAGGCCCTCAGAATCTCTAGGTTAAGCTCATAGACATAGAGAGTAAAATTAGAGAATCTCGAGAGACATGACACAAAACTAAACTTCACCCATATTTCACCATGCAGGGGAATCCTTTTTAAGAAGTAAATTCCCTTCCCCTTAAAAGGTTTTTTAATGAGCATGCATGAGCGTGTATTTTTATGTGTGTGAATTGGCTTAATATTGAAATAAATACTCTATTTTTAGAATTTAATATTACATCATGACAATTTACCCATCCATTAAATATTCATTGAAATGATGGTTTTAATTAACTAGAGATAATTTTGCTATTTTATTAAGAGCATCTTTGGGAGTAAATCATTCATATAAGAAATCTTCAGTTATATTAAAACTAGAGGCCTGGTGCACAAATTCGTGCATGGATGGGGTCCCTCAGCCTGGCTGGCGATCGAGGCCTATTGGGGGGCTGGCCAGATGGGGGGAGGGACTGATCATGGTGGGGGGAATCGCGGGCAGGGCCAGCCCAGGGGAGGGGCCACAGTTGGTTGGCCAGCCATCCCCTTCCCTGATTGGGGTGTGGGGCCGATGGGGGACTGGGTTGGCTAGGGGGAGGGGCCGTAGTAGGTTGGAGGAGGGCTGATCAGGGCCCCGATTGGGCTGGTTGGCCGTTACAGTGCATGTCATAGCAATCAGTCATTGTGGTTGTTCCATTGTTCTGGTCGCTTGGCTTTTATATATATAGATAAAGACCCCGATAAGAGTTTTAAGTAGTAAAACAAAAAATAGCAATTATGTTTGTATATCATTTTATATAGAGACTAATAAAATAAAGGTAATGAATTAAAGACAGATCATTATTAGTAACTAGAGGCCCAGTGCATGGATTTGTGCTCCGGTGGGGTCCCTCTCCAGTGCTAAGGATGTCCAACTGTGGGGGCCCTTGGCCTGGCCTGCAGGGATTGGGCCAAAACTGGCTCTCCAACACCCCCCAAGGGGTTCCAGATTTGAGAAGGCAGTTCCCAGTTGATGCACCCTAGAATCGGGCTCCCTCTTCTCTGGTTCCGGGTATGTCACCCGAGAACCACAGCTGCCAAGTCACTGTAGCCCAGCAGCACCTGCATTGAGCATCTGCCCCCTCGTGGTCAGTGTGCATCATAGCTACTGGTCAGAGCATCTGCCCCCTGGTGGACATTGTACATCATAGCTACCGGTCAGATGGTCACTTAGGCTTTTATATATATAGATTATTTCTGATGTTACAGAGGTGATAGTATTCACTTAGTTTATTACTTTCGCTTCCTGGGTTCCCAGGAAGATAACATTTCTCAGTCTCATAGTCACAGTGAGGCCATATGGCTAGACTTGTTTCTAAAACAGGGGATGTGGAATGAAAGTGATAAAAAACACTTCCAGGACTGACCCCTTAAAAATATCAGATACAAACTTTCAGTAATAATCATGGAGGCCCTATATTTCAGTTAGATAAGTTATAAGATGGTCAAGGGCTATGTAACCTACATCACAATTTGGGTGAGAAATAACTATTTATTATATTATGACCCTGATTAATATAACTTAGAAGTAGGATCTGAGAACATTCACTTCCTAGATCATATGTTACTAACATGCATGCTGTAACAAATAAACTCACAACTTTCAGTGCATTTAAGTATCCAGTGCATTTTTATTTAGCTTTTCTCTAGACATTTGTAGATGAAAATCTAAAACGTAATCCATCTAGTATTGACTGAATAGTGCCCCCCAGGTTCATATATTGAAGCCCTAACCCTCACTGTGACTGTATTTGGAGGTAGGGATAGTTCAGGTTAAATGTGTTCATAAGGGAACCCTCATCCAATATGATTGGTGTCTTTATAAGTAAAGGGATAAATACTAGGAATGTTTATGTGCACCGCAAACAAAGCCCATGTGAGGACACAGCAAGAAGGCAGCAAACTGTAACACAAGAAGAGAGGCCTCAGGAGAAACAAAACCTGCCGAAAACTTGATCTTGAACTTCTTACCTCCAGAACTATGAGAAAATAAATTTCTGTTGTCGAAGCCACACAATCTGTGGTATGTACTATGGCACCCCTGGAAAAATAATATCCAAAACTGATTTTTCCATGTATATATTTTCAATTCTAGGTGTTTTTGATATCTCTTTCTTTGAAACACACAGATTTTATTTAGCACTAAATTCTCTAGATACCACCTCTACCATTCCTTACGTTTTGCATATTTCTCCCCTCTGCTTTTCAGCCTCCACCACTTTTGTTTAGGCCCCGTTCTTCTATTGTCTGCACTTGTATATCAGCCTATGACTGCTGTCCATGCTCCCAGTTTCTCCTGTGTAAATCTATTATTTGTAACTGAGAACAGAGCAATGATTGTGAAATACAAATCCGCTTATATCGCCATCTTGTTTTAAAAATTTGACGCCCCTCAGTATTTTATAGTACAACAAAAAGACCTTAATAATCTGTCTTTAATCTATTTTTGTGTCTTCATCACAAGACCAAGTATAAGTATAAATATTTGTTTCTTTGAAGTGTTTCCTCATTAACCAAAAAAATATAATTCTCTTCCCTTCTAACTGCATATAGACTGCAGCTTTACCAGGGTTTTATCTTATTGTAATTATTTTCCTGTCTGCCCTTTCACTAAATGGAAGCAACAGTCTTCTTATTTATCATTTTACTGGCTACAGTATGGGCATTTGCTCAAGCATGTTATGTACTTAAAAACTGTATGCTGACTTAATTAATGGATTCTTTATTCATTCTCAGAGGTTCTTTATTTCTTTTTTTGCAATAAATGGAAGGACATCCTAGGCATTTACCAACAGATCCATTATTAATATACTTTGTATTACAATAAGTGTTATAATATCTACCTGCTTGATTAAATTAATATGCTCTAAGAATCTTATTCATTGAATTAAATTTAATGTGGCACACAAGACTATTCAGCATCCATGATAATGTCTTATTAAGGCTTACATACTTAAAAACAATCATATAGATTCTACTTGACTGATAAAAAATCTTTCTAAAATGCATTTATATGCATAATCTAGACACAGGGTAAAGGCTTTTTTGAGTAATTGGGGCCTGACTGTTTCATCTTGAGGTTTGGTTCATCTGGATTTAATGAAGAGTGGATTTGGAAAAGACAGTATGCAGTATTGAAACTACCTTGTTTTCAAGGTCACAATGAATTGTGCATGTCACTCACTTGCAGATTTTCAGATTAAATGATGACTTTAAAAACAAACTTAATGCCCGGTTTAGCTTAGTGGATAGAGTGGACTGTGGACTGAAGGGTCCTAGGTTTGATTCCAGACAAAGGCACATGCCTGGGATGCAGTCTCAATCCCCAGTGCGGGTGGGGGTGTGTGTAGGAGGCAGCCAAGCAATGATTCTCTCTCATCATTGATGTTTTTCTCTTCCTCTCCCTTTCTCTCTGAATTCAATGAATATATATATTCATTTAAATAAAAACTAAAAACTAATTTAACAAATTTATTACATACTGTATGGGTGTGTATTTAGCTGAATAATTAGCATAGACATTTTCCTATAAATTAAATATATTGCAATTAAGTTTTATTATAATTTTTCTAATACATTCCTTTGTAAACATTTTATTACCTAATATTGTTATGCAATTATACTAACATTTAAAATAGACATCTTCTAATTTCTTTTGAGTTCTAGGGACTAAAGCCACAGAAAATATCTAGTTATTTCACTTTCTTTAAAAAATGTGTTGGAAACAAAAAGAAAAATGGAACGAAAGTAGCTACAGAAGACAAACACAAGTGTCATATTTGCTCTATTTCAAACACCAAACTTGAAAAAAAAATCAAGGTTACTTTAAACAAAAGTGAATTTAGTCAATAAATAACTATTTTGTCTAACCTATTTCCTCTTATTGAGTAAGGACAATATTAATCACTGTACTTAGCAATCTTAGCTTCAGGCCAAAAAGAATTGCTATACATTACATTTATGACAGATTTAAATTTGAATGCATTTTGAGTTCAGGAAGCTAAATATAGGACTCTGCTTCACTAAAGTATAAAGAAAAAAATTAGAATTCTGATAATTCAAAATAATCAAATATAAGATGCATGTCTTATGTTTTATCAGTCTGAATATTTAGTATATGATTTTTCACTTTTTTATCCAAGATGATTGTAATAAAATTGTCTATTATGTACAACTGTGCTAGGAGAAAACTGACACCCGATTTTCCTTCCCTGCTATCTCTGGAAACTCCTGGAGAACATCTTCATGTTCCACAAGTCCTTTCTGGGGCCCAAAGCCCCATTACAGAGCAATTTAATTCCTCATTTCTGTAGTTCATCTTTTGTGTGCGTAGGCCATTTTCCATCATGTTTCTGCTTGTTTGAGAGTCATGGTTCTGTTTCTAGTGTCAGCAGCTGATAACTCTATGATGGCTTTGGCAGTGGGACATTGGCCTTCTTTGGTATTATTCTCAGAATGCAAGACAGTTATTAAATATAGTTATTGTTGAACACTATATACCAAGCATATCATGTTCTTTGGCAGCTTGAACAAACCTCCACATGGCAGGCAGGAACTCACTGACTCTACCCCTACCTCCCCAGGGATTGCCAGGGAATTCCATGACTCACACCTCAGGCCGAGTGGTCATTCAATTCTTAACATAGAGTTTTCTTGTCATTTCCCAAGGTTAGGAGGCATAATAAATAGATGTGATCATGTTATTATAAGGAGTCTGTGACCAGTGACCTGGAGATGAGCTGTGAAATAATAAGAAATACATCTATCTGTGCCCTCAGTTCCTGCTAATAGTTGGTCTTTGACTCCAGTTTCTGACCCCGAGTACCTAAATCTCTTGGGATTTCATGGGTGAAAGGAACATCTTTTGTTCTAATGAGGAGACTTTTGGATGGGGGTTGGTCACTAAAAGACCAAGCCATGATTAGAAGCTTGGAATTTTCAGCCCAATGCCCCCATCCTCCCTAACTGAGTTAATAAACAATCATGTCTATGTAAAAATCCCTAAAGTATGGGATTCAGAAAGCTTCCAGGTTGGTGAACACATGCATTTGCAGGAGGCTGGCACACCCCCAACTCCTAGGGGAGAGAAGCTTCTGTGCTCAGCACCTTTCAGGACCTCTCCCTGTATATTTCTCCATTGGTATGTTCAGTTGTGTCCTTTAAAATATATTTTGTAATAAATCATCAGGAATAAGTAAACTTTTGTTCTTGATTCAGTGAGCTACTTTTACAAATTATGGAATCTGAGGAGGAGGTCATGGGAACCCTGATTTATAGCTGGTCAGTCAGAAGTGACAGCCTGAACTTTCTAGAAACCTGAACTTTGGGCTGGTGTCTGAAGTGAGCTGCATTCTTGTGGGACTACTATAACCTGTGGGGTCTGCATCAACTGTAGGTAAATAGTGTCAGAACTGAAATGAGTTGTAGGACAGCCAGCTAGTCTTGGATAATTGATTGTATGAAACACACGCACACACACACACACACACACACACACACACACATTTGGTGTCAGAGTATTTTGAGCATGAGAGTAAATGAAAACACAGTAAGGCTTTCTATACAATAAGGGAAGTTTGAAAACTAGAGAGGAAATTTTCATTAGAAATCTGAAGAGAAACTGGTGCTAAGTATTAATGGAACTACTAGTGAGATTATTTCCACAGGTAACTTTAGAAATATAAGATGAACCAATAAACTTGTGGTTCTGGTTAAAAATTTTTTTATATATGATGTGAGAAGTGTCAATTAGCTTATTTTTGCTACATTTGATAATTGTTTCCAGAAAGAAATGAGTTATTATAAAACTGTTAAGTAAAGTTGCAGAATACAAAAATCAGCATACAAAATCCAGGATATTTCTACACACTACCAATAAAGTATTCAAAAGAAATTTTTAAAAAAAACTCATCCACAATAGCAACAGAAAAAATAAAACATTTAGGAATAAACTCAACCATAGAGATCAATGACTTATACATTGTGAACTATAAAACATTAATGAAGGGAATTAAAGAATTAAAGACACAGATAAAAATATTTCAATAAAGTTAAAAATTAAAGCTATATAAAATGATTTACTAAAAAATATAAACTAATCAAAAGATAAATCTAAATATATTCAAGTAACCTATGGAAAGCAAGGAAAATTTTTAAAAAATATAAAAAAGCAAACAAAGATATGAACAAACAGAAAACAAAAAATAAAATGACAGACTTAATCCCTAACATATAAATGTGTTAGATATAAATGGTCTAAGTATGCAAATTAAAGATGGAAATTGGCAGAGTGGATAAGAAAAAAAAATCCAACTTTATGCTTTTTACAATAAATTCACTCAAAAGATAATAAAAAAGAAGGCTGACATTAAAAGGATGGAAAAGTTATATTATAGTTACCTTAATGAAAAGAAAGCAGCAGTGGTTAACATCAGATAAAGTTGATTTAAATTTTAAAAAGTTACCCAGAGACAGAGAGGGACAATATATAATGCAAAGGGTTCATCTAAGAAGACATCAATCCTAAATGTGTATGCTTCTCCCTAAGATCTGGAATAAGGCAAGAATAGCTATTATTCAGCACACTACTGGAATTTTCAGCCCGATGCCCCCACAGGTTATAGGTTATAGTAGTCCCACAAGAATGCAGCTCACTTCAGACACCAGCTCAAAGTTCAGGTTTCTAGAAAGTTCAGGCTGTCACTTCTGACTGACCAGCTATAAATCAGGGTTCCCATGACCTCCTTCTCAGATTCCATAATTTGTAAAAGTAGCTCACTGAATCAAGAACAAAATTTTACTTATTCTTGATGATTTATTACAAAATATTCAGATAATGTGGAAAGAAATAAAACTGTTCCTATTTGGAGATGACATGATTGTCTCCATAGAAAATCCCAAGGAATTTACAAAAGTTCCTAAAACTAATGAGTTCAGCAAGATCAAGAATATGAGGATGGGAGAAGATTTGACTTTGGGTGGTGGGTACACAGTGCAATACACAGATCTTGTAACATAAACACTTACAGTGACTAGGAATCCTGACCGCTTGGTTCATGGGTTGATGCTCAAACGCTGACTGAGCCACACCAGCTGGGTAAAATAAATTATATTTTTAAATTTTATTTTTCATAGATATTACTGCATAAGACTTTTAATGATAGAGTTAATATCAGAGTTATACTGTACTTTAATATTTAACATTTAGAATTAGTTTCTATTGCTGTTATATCAAATTATAACTTTATAGTTTGTTTTTAAGATATTTGATTTATTATGATTTTAATAGGTATTTTTCTTTGTCTTGGCACATAATTAAAAATTTGACTTGTTTTGTTAAAATTGTATTTACAGACTTATTGATTAGTAAATATTTTGTCTACATTTAAATTTTGCATAAACTGTAAAATGGTTGCTTCAGAAAATAGGATACTGTACAACTTAAACCTTGAATATATCAAAAGTGCTCTTTCACAGAAAGTTCTAATAATTCAGACTGAAGTACTCCTGAGAGATCCAAGGTTTGAAATGGCTTTTTAGGAATGGTAAATGAGGCTTCAAGTCTTAAATATATGACTTTATTTATGATAATAACAGTAATTGCTGTCTAATATATTTGTTTTAAGATTTGTTTTTGACATAGAAAAATAAATCACCAGTTACCTCAGTTTTACCATTGACTAATCGAATTACTGCATAATATTTACAATCTCTGCGCTTCATTAATAACATGCAAATCCTATATTTCAACTCTTGAAAGCTTAAATTGCGCTTAAATCACAACATTTCAATATATTTTGTTTTGACTTGCAGGACTTTAAATATTGAATGTTATAATAATATTGCAGAATAGTTCACTACACTAAGAAAATTGCATTCTTTGTCTCTTCCTCTTCAAAATCCTTTTGCTTGCACAAGGTAAGAAGTAGCCTTCCTTTGTTGCAACAAGACTGAGAGAGGAATGAGGGTGGGATACAAATATATATATCAATAAATATCTTAAAAGAGTATATATGACTGAAAAATACATTAGTATTATTTGACAGAATTGTAGCCATCAAATATGTTGAACATTGGACTCAGAATTATAAAAACTAGAACCACCATATCTAAGACTACCTGCCTTTAGGTGAGAGAGCATTTTTATTAGCCTACCAATTGGAAGACACAGATGCTCCCTCTTGTCAAATTCTGCATGGCTGTTACATGCTTTCAAGTATACATAGAACAGAGTGAAATCAGCAATGTGGCCAAATAAGATGTCCCTTTCTCATACCCCCCTCAGCCATTCATCCATAATCAAAAGTGTCTGCGTGGGAGCTTTGGGAACGAGGAGACTGACACCTCAGTGCAGTCCAAGACCAGGAAGAGCCATTTTGAGAAGTCAGGTGTGCATACAGGAGGCTGACTTGCACACTGAGGTCCCAAGTTCAGACCTGGAAGCAGCTCCATACCCTGAGAATGTGGCTACAGTCCCATTGGGTTTGGTTCTATCACCAGCACAATATGCCAAGGGACCCAGAAGGACTCATGTCCACTGAGCATTGGGTAACAGGCATACAGACCTTGAACCAGGCTGTTGATTGTGAAGTGGCCAATGAACCAGCGCCAGCCAGTCTCAGCACTATCTGGGAGCTGCCGAAGGTAAGCCCACCAAACTTGGCCAGGCTGTAGATTCTGAAAAGATACTGTACCTGGACTCCAGCCCGTCCCAGCTGCAGTCCATTTGCAATCCTGCTGGCACTTCCGGAGATCCTGAGAGACCCTGTACGCGGTACCAGCTTCCTCACAGCCACAGTCTGTCAGCAATTTTAAGCATCCAGAGTCTCAGCAGGAGACGCTCCCACCTGTGCACCAGGAGATTCTGAAATGGCCTGATACTTGACCTCAGGTCCCTCCTAGCCACAGTCTCTGAACAGTCCTGCTGGCACAGGGTCCTAGCAGGAGACACTCCCAGCTGTGCCCCACAAGATCCTGAGAACCGTATACTCAGCTCCAGGTTCATCATAACCACACTCCACAAGCTGTCCTGACTGCATAGGGACACATCAGGAGACACTCACATCTTTGCTTCAGGAGATCCTGAAATGGCTCTATGCCCAGCTCCAGTCACAGTGTAGGACTGGTCTGGTCCACCCAACGACCTGTTGGGAGACATGCTCATCCCAGCCTCCAGAGCCAGGTCTGAAGACCTCAGTCTTTGCTGAGGATTCTGAAACAACCTGGGAGCTCAATTATATCCCCTCTCAGCCACACTCCAGGGCCAGACCTGCCCACCCAGGGACCTATCCAGTGGCCACACAGCAGCCCTCCCAGGGACATGACGTGAGATGCACTTATTCAGGAACCCAGTAGGCCCACTGTCTGAGAAAGTCTGTGGACACTGAAGTTGATCCTAGTACAAGAGCCAATCTAAACTAAACTAAAGAAGGTTCTGGAAGCAGTTCCATCCACCCAAAGACCAGACAGAACCAATGGCCAACTGAGCCCCTTAACAAGACTGCTACACTCAGAGCCCACTGCAAACCCAGCAACAGCCTCATAACCAGCTCCAGCCAAGCATGACTGTAGTTCTAGGCATAATCTGATCATTTTAGGGAGCATGGGATCTCTTCAGGACAGTAAAAATATTATCTATGATACCATATGATGAATAACATGTCAATATGCATTTGTCCAAATCCTTAGAATGGATAACACTGTGTCATTGTGATGTGTGAATGCAGGTGGGCTGTGTGATTATGATGTGTGAATGCAGGTTCACCAATTGTACCAAAAGTACCACTCTGACAGGGGAGGCTGATAAATAGGGAAGGCTATGCATATATGAACATAGTAGCTATAAGGGTTACCTCTGTTCCCGCTCCTAAATTTTGCTGTGAAACTTATATCGCTCTAAAAATAATAAAACCTTAATAATTTAAAAATCTTACTTTAAATTCCATTTATCCTTGCCTTTTTTTCTTATCTTCTATTTTAAATCTCCGTATTTATAAGTTCACAATGCATTTTTGTTAATTTTTCATTAAATATGGCATGTATTTTAAGGAAATGGAAATCAAGTTGTAATATAATGCTCTCTTGTATTCACTTACATATTTACCCTTTCCAGTAGTTTCATTTTTCCCTGCGTTGGTGGCTAACCATTGATATCATTTTCCATCAATACTTTGGCATTTCTTCTAATGCAAGAGTGCTTGGTACAACTTCCTCCAAGGTGTCCCTATCTAACATGTTTTTCTTATTTAAATTTAAAAATATAAAATTTTGTTGGACTTATTTTTTAGCAATTTAAATATGTAATTCTGTTGTCTTCTATCTTATTTTTTTTTTCAAATGAGAAGTCAGCTGTAATTTTTATTGTAATTCGCATGTGTGCAATGCATCTTTTTCAATTTTCCCTAGGTTCTTTTAAGTTGGTATTTATTAATCTTAATTTTGTTATTGCTATTGTTTACTTTGTCTCTCAGCAATTTGACTTCTATCTCAGTGTGGTTCTCTTTGTATTTATGCTACTTGAAAATTACTGAGCTCCACCAATCTCTAGGAAATTCTCACTCATTAACTTATAACATGTCTTCTGTCTATACACTATCTCTACTCCTTCTGAAATATAATTAGAATTATATTTTTCATTTTGATATTGTTCCATATGTCTCAGACGTAATTTTCATTTTTTCTCTCTATGCTTCTGATTTATTAGTTTTATGGGCCATTATTCAATGTAACTGATAATTTCTGTAGCAAAGTTCAGTTTATAGCAGTGACATATCTATTTTATCTTTTAGCTTCTGGATGTCCAGGTAATGTTTCTTTCAAAGTTTCTAACATTCTAGGAATTCCCCATATGTTCACCACACATTTTTCTCCTCTCAACTAATCCCTTCTGCATACTTAGAAAAATTATTGTTAAGTTTTTGTATATTAAGTCCAATATCTAGGTACTTGGTGGATCTGCTTCTATTGACTATTTTTTCTCTTGATTATACTATATTTTCTTGTTTTTTATAATATGTCATATTTCATTATTATATCCTTGATATGTATAAAAAGACAGTAGAAAGTGAATCAAATAATAGTTACAGACTGACTGGGATGTGTTTTTATTGCTTGGACCACTAGTATTAGGGGTAAGTCTGTCTACTGCATTGTTTAGCTGGATCTAGGCTTTGTTGCAGCTTTTATTAACCCTCTTTCTGACGTTTCAAGGGTAGTTATACCTCTCCAGTAAAGTTTGTGATCTAAAGATCAGTAAGAGATCAGAGTTCTATCTCTAATTTTCAGTCTAGATTTTGGTAGCTGAGGGGGGTTCTCTTTTTTCTCTTCTTTCTCTGCCTAGGGGGAAAAAATGCTCTCCTACTTGATGACTTGATCCCAGGCTTTTGTGTGTTGCAAGACTGCTCTGAATTCTATTCCAACAGACTCACTCATATGTCGCATTGAAAAGTCGCTAAAATTTAAGGCATTGCTTCTTCTCCTCCTCTGTGGTATACATGGTGGGGCAAAAGTAGGTTTATGGTTGTGAGTGCATGAAACAATTTATTCTTGTGTTATTTATTATTATATTATTTTCCATACAAATAACTAATTTTGCCCCACCCTGTATTTATCTTTCCTAACCTTGTGCCAACAGGTGTGGAAAAAAAGTTGTTATTCATTTCTCTCAAGAAGTGCTCATCACATTTTGAAATTTAGGTGTGTTTCAGATTTATTTGCACTATCTGATGGGCTACCCAAAACAATGAATTTTCTCCCTATCCAGCTTTTTTCCCTTTGGTAGGTATGGTGCAATGATCTTTTGAGACTTTCTACACTTTATCCAGAAACATAACTGATTTTTTTTTACCTTTTAATTCCCTTATATATGAAGTGTGATTCTTATCAGAAACACAAAGGATCCACCCCCTTTTTAATCTGTGATATTTTTCCTCCTTAATGATTTATGCACTTTATATACTAACCAGAGGTCCAGTCCATGAATTTGTGCGTGGGTGGGGTCTGGCCAGCCTGGCCCCAATTGGGGCGGATCAGGGCTGGTCCTGTCAGGAGGAGGAGACGGAGGGAGGTTGGCCTGCCAGCCAGCCAGCCTCGATCAGGGCTGGGCCGATCTGGAGGAGGGGCCGCAGGCAATTGGTGGCGGGCCCTGCCCCCAAATGGAGTGGGGGGTCCATTGGGGGTCAGCAGCTGGGGGAGTGGCCATGGGAGGTTGGCCGGCCAGTCCCACCCCTGATTGGTGTTGGGGGGCCGATCGGGGGCAGGCCCAGCCGGGGGGAGGGGCCATGAGCCAACCGGGGTGGTGGGAGCTGATCGGGGGTGGGGTCGGTTGTGGGGAGGAGCTATGGGTATTGGGTCGGCTGGCCCCGCCCACAAATGGTGTCGGGGCTGCCTATCTGGGGCGGGCCAGGCAGGGGGAGGGGCTGTGGGAGGTTGGCCAGCGGCCCCACCCCCAATCAGGCTGGTTCGCTGGCTGCGGTGGGCAGCATAGCGACCTGTCGTTTTGGTCATTCTGGTGTTCAGGTCGCTGGCTTCTTATATATATAGATTTCACTCCAGATTCTTAATTGAATTATTTTCCCTTGACTTATTTCTTAATTTGAAAGTTTGTTTTGCTTGCAGGGTTTTGTGCTAAAATATATTTTTTAGAACAACACACACTGATAACTAACTCGATATATAAATAAGTAAATAATCTGTTTGATTTTGTGTTAGGTGATTTTTTTTTTTTTTTTTTTTTTTGTTAAAGGGACCACAAAGTGCATATGCAAGAGTACTTTTGACCTAAATCCTATGCAAGAAGTATGTGCATTCGTTAGTGTAGGAGAAAAAGAAGCAATGTCAGACCTCCCTTGGATTATCTTCTTTTGTCTCCCCCTTTTCTTGCCCAAAGGATGGTCATTGACTGAAAAGTACATATGTTCAGAGTGTGGCACCTGGATCCATGAATTACTTTCCAAGTGCTGCTGTGATGAATTACCACAAACTTAGTGGCTTAACACAATACACTCTTTTAAGTCTTATATTATGTAAATGAGAAGTCTGACATGGATCTTACTGGGATAAAATTAAGTTTGGCAGATATATTTATTTCTGGAGGATCTTAGGGCAAATCTGTTTCCTGTCCTTTTCCAGCTTATAGAAACCACCCCATTCCTGAGCCCATTCCTCCTCCCTCCATTTTCAAGCCAACAAGAATAGGTTGAATCTATTTCATATAGCATCACTCTAGCCCCCTCTGCTGTCTCTCTCTTCTCCTTCACATACCATATTCATAGGTCCCAAGGATTAGCTTTAGACATATTTAAAGGATGCTTATTCTACCTACCACAATCACATCGTGCCTCCAGACTTCTATAAGCATCTTCTATAAGCATAATATCTTTAAAGGCTTCAATTTCCTTATTTGTAAAATGGGAATAATCATCCTAGCTTTGCTTATTTGTTGTTAGAAAATAATGTATAATATATTTTGTGTAGAATTCAACAAACAAGAAATAGTCAATAAATGCTAGTTACACTGTTATCTATATATAGACAAACATGGTAATTGACCATACCTTCGCTACGCCTTCCATTAGCTAATTGGTGTGATATGCAAATTAACCGCCAACAAAGATGGCAGCTAATTTGCATATACTGGCTGGGAGCAAAGACTGAAGACACTGTAGAAGGAAGCCAAGCATCGGAGCCGAGGTAGCGGAGATGGGCAGGAGAGAAGTGGCAGAGACGGGCGGGGTAGCAGCTACAGAGACAGGAGCGAAGCCCTATTCTTGCAGGAATCTTCCTGCAATGGGCTTCTAGTCTATATATAAAAGCCTAAGCTACTGTTAAAACCAGATGACTGGACAACTGGCCAGTCGCTATGATGCACACTGACCACCAAGGGGCAGATGCTCAATGCAGGAGCTGCCCCCTAGTGGTCAGTGCACTCCCACAGTCAACCCTCCCCCCAGCCGGCCAGCCTCGATGGGCCCCGATCAGCCCTGATAGCCAGCCAGGCCGAGGAACCCCACCTGTGCATGAATTCATGCACCAGGCCTCTAGTTGATAATAAATACAGAAAGAGGATGAAAACACAAGAAAAATGTCCTTAAGATTATACCTATTTTTATTGATTCCTCCTGCATTTTTATAATTTGCTGATTTGCTGTAGTGAGTGCAAAGCTACTTGGGAATGCTTAAATATAATTTTGAGAAGTATATCATTAACATAATTTTAATGGTTTAATACTGTAGACAAAATTGGTAATCATAGAAATGTTAGATTGTTTAACAATCTTTCTATGGCTACAGACCTAAACAGCATGGCTGGGTCCAGGCTGTTAATAATGCTAATCACTGTCCAGACAGACTCTGTGGATGTTTCAAGAATGCCAACACCCTCCTGGCACCTGCCATGGATGCAGATGCTATTTACATCTGTTTTCTATGGCAGTCATTGAAGGTGGCAGGAAAACACTACATTTTAACACAAGCTGCTCAAGTATTCAAGAACATATTTGGCTTGTCAAGGCCCTTTTTAAAAAATATTGTAAGATATGAGATTTATAGAAAATGCAAATCTAACCAATCAAGAAATACATTTTTCTGAGTTTACCTGTGAATAAACATATTATGTATGATATCTAATCAATGACTCATGAATTTTGACAGACATTTTTAAGCAAAAGGAAGAGAGAAACAAAATATTTGTTCTTTTATTTTAAAACTTACACTAGAATTATTAACCAAATTTACCATATATTGTATACATGATACTTAGATTTCTATAATATATATTTACAAAGATTAATATAGTTTCTTCTCATTTTAAAGGTTTTTTTCCCCCCAATGACCTTGATAACTTAATTCTAATCCCAAAGGAACTTTTAAATAAACTCAAAGGCATTATTGTTTCTCAACACTAAGAAATTCCTAAGTCTGGTTTTCTAAGGACTCCTTCCTGAAGTGACTTATCAGTCCTGGATAGCAGAAGCTAGACTGCAAAAGTGATTTTTTAATGTTCACCCTGGCTGGATAGTCTGTATGTAATAATAACTGGAGGGGACCTTTAACTTTGGAATATTAGGACACTAACAAATAGGAGAATGACTGTACTTGTAGAGGAATACTTTTTTATTTGATGTAAACATAATTTTATATAATAGTTATAAACAGGATATAGTAAATTTTGTTATGAGACATTATTGATAAATAATAAAGTATTCCCCCTTTAATTTGATGGAGCTCATTCCTTCTGAAACAGATCTCTTAAACACACAAGGTGTGCCAGAATTTAACTCTCTTGTGATATCCTATCTGCACATTATACTTACAGACAACAATCTCTGCATCTAGTGTTTTATCCAATTCCATTTTAATCATCTCTGTCTAAGGTGGCTATTGCTGTCAAAATGATTTGCAATAATGATTCCTCATGTTTATATTTCACTCTATAATGGTATCTCTGTCAGTTAGCATGGACAGAGATCATTTTAGTCTCTCTCAGCAGAATATTCTAGGTTTTGGTGAAGATAGTAAATCCATGACCACTGTCCTAACAGAAAATATTTATATCTCTAGGTAGAGAAAAAGAAAGATAACATGCAAATCCCTACAGAAAACTTTAAAAAGTGCCATTGACAACAACTTGTGGTTACTCGTGTATCTTCCTGTTTAAATTCTCACCAGAAGAGTAAGACTACACTGTTCACTCTAAGGATGTTCTTGCAAAAGTTGATGTTAATTAGGAGACTAAACATGTATATGAACACATAGGCAAAGCTCTGGATATTTTTAAAAATATATTTTAATTGATTTCAGAGCAGAAAGGAGAGGGAGAGAGAGTTAGAAACATAAATAATGAGAATCATTGATTGGCTGCCTTCTGCATGCCCCACACTGGAGATCGAGCCTGCAACACAGGCATGTGCCCCAATCAGGAATTGAACCATGACCTCCTGGTTCATAGGTCGACGCTCCATCACTGAGCCACACCAGCCAGGCCTCTGTATTTTTTTTATTCAGTATACAAAGTCTTCTTAAAATATAATCCCAACTTGATTATTTTAAAACATATAATACTTCAATCAAAACTTACCTGGATTGTTCCTGGCTGGGTAGGTCAGTTGTTCAGAGCATCCTCCTGATACACCAAGGTTGCAGGTTTGATCTTTGGTCAGGGCACATACAAGAAGCAATGGATGACTACATAAATGGGTGGAAATAAATAAAATAAACACATAAAAAGTTTTAAAAACCTACCTGGGTCTCTTAAGTAGAAAACACTAAACTAAATAAATTGTCACATATTTAATTTAAATTGATATGTTTTATGAATATATTCTTCCATTCTTCCCTCCTCCTAGAATAGTATACACATATTTAGCACTAATGAACTTTATTATAAGAGATACATAAGTTTATGAAGATGTGCTTATTATTTTTAGGGTCCTAAATTATCATCTAATCATTTATATAATCATATTATTTTCTAGTTTTTAAAAAAGACATCAGTGATTAAAAGAATTAGTTGAGAGAGAGTATACCAAGCCTGTCAAACTCAAAGGCCAACATGGGCCAAATAAACAAGGTTTAAGTTTATGTGGGCCGTAAAAAAAATAAAAGCTTCAATTGTCATGGAAATGTAGGTTTATTTCGATAGAGACATGCTGAATACAAAGGGTTGAAATAACTGGTAAATGAGTAATTGTTAACATAAAATAATAGAACATTTTAATAAAATTAATATTTTTGAACAACATTAACTTACCAGACACTGAATAACTGCACAAATTAATAAGCGTAATGCAAATAAACCTATTTTTCTTGTTCTCAAAAGCAAAATATTTCCTGTTGCGCACACCAAACAAGTTAGTCCAAGACTAATGACGTGGCAATTGACTGCTAAAATATTTGCTGCTAGTATTAGTGGAGAGAAATAAGGCACGTAAGGGAAATAAATGCTACAAGATTATAGTAATCAGTCATTGGGAAACGTTGTAGTTCGTTATTAATAATTATGTATAATGGAATATTGTAAAAATTAAGTCACATAATTTTTTATTGAAATGTTTTGTATATACTGTTATAGTGGCTGGTCTGCAAGAATACTCATTGTGGGCCACATGTGGCCTGCGGGCTGTGAGTTTGACATGCTTGGAGTTCACGGTTGTCCAGTCGAGAATATCTTAACTCTACTTGAAAGTGCTAAGATATGAACCTCCTATGAATGCAGCACAAATAAGAATGGCCCTTTGGAACTATAATTAGGACTATAATTCAACACATGTGAGTTGTTTTTCTTCATCAAACAAATAATTTATTTCTTTTAAAAGTTGTATTGCTTCAAGTTTTAAATAAATACAAATATTTCAGTTTATCTGTAAAATATATTATAGTTACTTTTTAAAAACCATCAGACGTCCCATTATACAAAAATATTACTTTCCCCTAATATGCAAAATATATTAAATATTCAAAATTAAAAACGCATGAGATTAGTACCATCAACAGTTCAGTAATAAGTAAAATAAGCCTCAACCAAATAATGTTTTGACAAATACAGCTATCAGGAAGCAGAAAAAATACACCTGATTTATCAGCAAAATTCATATATTAAAGAGAATCTCAAAATATGAATGATATCATTGAAACAAGATAATAGTTCAATATAAAGATTCATACACACACACACACACACACACACACACCAACACCAACCTTAAAACTACTGTGCATCAAAGTATAATCAACAAAGTGGAAAGGAAATAAATGGAATGGGAGAAAATAATTGCAATCATATAACTGATAAGAAGTTAGTCTAGAATATATAGAGAACTCCTACAACTTGAAAACAAAAACCAAAAACCAGACTAAAAACTGGGCAAAACAAACAAAAACTCATAGACACAGATAACACTGTGGTGGTTACCAGAGGGAAAGGGGAGTGTCGGGGGAAGTAGGGACTTGTAAACAGGGTCAGATGTATGGTGACAGGAGATTTGACTTTGGGTGGTGAACACAAAATGTAACGTACAGATGATGTGTTATAGAATTGTACACTTGAAGCTTATATACTATTGTTAACTGATGCCACCCCAGTAAAGTTAAAAAAAATTTAAAAATGGGCAAAAAACTTGAACAGGCATTTCTCTAAAGATGGCAGAGAAAGCCATCTTTGCAAAGATCCTTAATACCATGAATCATTAGAGAAATGCAAATCAAAACTACAACTAGAAATCACTTCATGCCCCGACCTGCAGGGCATGCTTCGTGGGTACACCGCACCAAATCCTGCAAAGGAATGAGAGGATAGGAGACTCGAAGAAATGGAGGCAAGACAAAGTTCTGATCAAGCCTCAATTTTATTTTTACAGCGGGTAGTATTTATGTTGTTCTAGAGGAGAGGGGTGGGCAAGGGAGTCCATGGGCGGTAGCCTATCATTAAGGATGTAACAGGCTCTGGAATGTCGCAGCTATGCGCTTATCAGCAGAGATGTAGCAGCTGTGTGCTTAGGGTGTGGGTATGTTATCTTTTAACTCCAGGCCAAACCGGGAGTTGGCTTGGAGGAGCCATAAACCTATTATGCTGTAAACTGGAGATGTATATGTGATTTATAATGGCTCCCAACAACTTCACACATATAAAACAGAAAATAACAAGTGTGAGGAAGGATGTGGAGAAATGGAACCCTTGTGCAACTTTGGTGGGAATGTAAAATGGTGCAGCCACAACGAAAAACTATAGTGGTTCCTAAAAAGATTAAATATGGAATTAGCATCCGTATTAGTCTGCTTAGGCTGCCTTAACGAAATGCCACAGAGTAGGCAGCTTAGACAACAGAAATCTATTTCTCACAAATCTGGAGATTGAATGGTACAAGATCAAGGTGTCAGCTGCTTTGGTTCAAGGTGAAAGCTCTCTTCCTGGCTTGAAGGTGGTTATCTTCTTGTTGCATGTTTGTGCTTGGACCAAGAGACAGAAAGAGGGGAAGTTGTTTAATGGGCATGGAGTTTCAGTTTTGCAAGATGAAAAAGTTCTGGAGATATGTTGCACAAAAATGTACATAAACTTAGAATTACTCAACTATATACTTAAAAATGGTTAACATAGTAAATTTTATGTATTTTTACCACAAAAAATAAAAATATTAATTGTATTAACTATCAACTCTTTAAAAATACTCATAATCAAAGCAAATATTCAATTACAGAATATTTCCCTAAGTTTTCCCTCCAAATTCCCTGCCATTTCTTTACTAGTTCTTTTTGAGATTTATTATTAGCATTTTTATCTGGATCAACAAGTTATAATTTATAAGAATATTAAAACACATAAATGTATTTTAAAATGAATGATATTTTAAAGGCGGTATTTTAACATTAAAGGTGAACTTTTTCTAGATCTAAGGAAATGATTTGCCTTATGATTTTTTTCATAACAAAAGCAGGTAATAATAAATGGAAATTTAATAATATTATCATATCAATTTAATCTTATTAAATAATAATATATAACTGTTCCATTAATAGACATTTGGCCCTGTCTAAAACGTTCAGGGACACGTTTAGACCATAGTTCATATAGTGGTAAATCCCACACTTCTCCAAGATTGAACCCCAAACCTTCTACCTAACCCCCGTGCCATTACCAGGTGCTACCAAGGCAAGAAGGGTTAATATGGGAGGCAGTAGAGCCACAATACAGTTACTGGAGCAAGAAAACATGGTAGTGTGGTTTTTTTTTTAATGTACTTATTATATAAACTCAAAGTAGAAATAAACTTTATGGTCTATTTGAACCCAGGGACATCTTCTTTAGTGTGGGCATTTTGGACAGGACCAAATACCAGGACCTTTTGGCATGGACCCCATGTCTCCAGGGATGTTTTGTCCTGCAAGGAACTCTTCTATATGTATCCCGCCAGGATATTTTCACAATTTTAGCACAGAAAGTAAATAAAATGTATGAATGGGCTTGTAGAAGCAAAAATAATTGTTGGTCTATCCAATACAAAAAATTATGTTTCTTTGACTTTGCCTTCACTGTTTTTATTGTGAGTAGTGAAGGGGGCGGGGGAGGCAGGGAGATCATTCTTGCATGAATGATGGCAGCTTTGCTCTGATTGATCACAACCGGAGAAAGTTGATCCTTTGGAGCACACCGTTCATGAGGAAGTTTATTTTCTCCCTGTTTGGATACCTGATCCTGTGAGCCCTGGATTGACAGAGCCGGATCTCCAGGCCCCGATGGGCCACCCTTTCTAAGTAGACTGTTACGCAGGGCAGGGGTACAGGTAGCGCAGGTCAGATTCAAAGGGAAAGACAGGAGCCCGTGACTCCGCGGGGTGCAGAGTCGTTCTTTTGGGAGGGAAACGGGGGAGGGGGACCGCACAGTACTGTGTGAAGCTTCTCCCTTCACCAGGCTCTCTAACCCAGCTCCGGCAGCTTTGGCCTGGAGAACACGCGGGCAGATGAAGGCACCAGAGCTGCAGTTCTCAGCGATCCCGGCAGCGCGGGGGTCGCCCTTGCCTTGCTCTCGGCCACCCCTCCCGCCCACCTCACGGCTCGCTTTCTCGCTCTCTTGGGGGAAGACCAGGATCACCATCACCCGCTCACTCAGTCCTCGGGAGCATCTGTGAGCATTTGCGTCCAGACGCCACGACCACAGCCCGGGGTCCCTGCTGGCCGCTGGCTCCTGCCCTGCGTGTCTCTGCTAGGGAGGGCGACCGTGACTAAGCCCGCTGCAGGCACCGGGTGCGCAGAGGCGGGGGCGCTGGAACTCCCCTACGACAGCTGCGGATGAAGCCCTGTCTGCGTCCTTTGGAGTCTGAGCCACCGCAGGGAAGAGCGGGGAGAGAGCAACATCTCCCATCAGCGCCGCGGCCTTTGCGAGCATCCTTCCTCCTTCGGGAAACTGGCTCATCCGCTCACCGGGGACCTGGATTTCGTCCCCAGAAGTCCGACCTGCAGTGGACGCCTGGGTGACACTGCGGGGCAGGAGGGCGTCCAGTCCGCCAAGGGTTAGGGTTAGGGTTAGGGTTATGCTTTGGGTCCTCCCAAGGGATTGAGGGGGTGGGGGGGGGGGGGGCAGCCTTCCTCCCGACGCCCAAAGAATCCCTAAGAACCAACCACTGCCCGCCTCCTCAGACCCCCTGGCACCCAAGGCTCCAGCCAGGAAGCGGGTACCCCCCCCCATCCCCCAGTGCCTTCCAGGGTTGCTCTTGTCCTCGGAGGCGCGTGGGTCCAGGCCCCCACCTCAGTCCCTTTCTTCTCTTGTTCAGTGCCCTGAGTCTGAGACAGAAACTGAACCGGGAGATTCCCTGGATACGCTCGCCTGGCCTGAGCTGGCCACAAGTGATCAGCCCTTAAGTCAGCGGTTCTCAACCTGTGGGTCGCGACCCCTTTGGGGGTCAAAGGACCCTTTCACAGGAGTCGCCTAAGACCATTGGAAAACACATATATAATTACATATTGTTTTTGTGATTAATCACTATGCTTTAATTATGTTCCATTTGTAACAATGAACATACATCCTGCATATCAGATATTTACATTACGATTCATAACAGTAGCAAAGTTACAGTTATGAAGTAGCAACGAAAATAATTTTATGGTTGGGGGTCACCACAACATGAGGAACTGTATTAAAGGGTCGCGGCATTAGGAAGGTTGAGAACCACTGCCTTAAGTGAATGGCTGCCCAGAAAGCCAGCAAAGCTGTAGTGGTGAAGGGTGGGTGGGAGGGTCGGGTTCCAGGGAACTGGCTGGCAGGCGTCGCTGTCACCGTTCTTAGCCACAGGAACCCCCACCCCAAGGCATTTTGAGGGAGCGCAACGTTTAGAAGACACTGAGCCAAGGAGTGTAGAGTTAACTGCCCCGACTTCTTAGGAAGTTTATCTGGAAACCTACTTATTGGAAGAAAAATTAGTCGATCTATGTTAACTACGGTTTTCTAAAGCCCTTGAATATTCCGCTCCCTCCCTACTCCCAACTTCTTTCTGAATATAGTCTTTGCAAAGAGCAAACATGTCGTTATTGTTGCCAGTTTTCAAAGTTAAAAACCATACAGCAATGCCTGTGGGTAGTTTGGTCAGACCCCTGAGCTCAGGGCCAACTGGGAGGAGAACGGGGAGCTCTGGAAATAGCTCTTATGATGCAGTGGCCGGGTGAACCGAGGGGGAGCGGATGACTGAGGCTGCACAGGTATTGTGGGCTCTCGGGATCCAGCCTCCCACACACAGACGGGCGCGCACCCGCACGCGCGCTCCTGTATACCCCCCCGCCCCCCGACACACACACACACACACAGACACACAGACACACACACACACACACACACACACACACACACACACGCACACGAGAGTTTCCTCTCCGCGGCCGCTAGAGGGAGGGCCTCTGGGCGCTCATACCAGATGGAACAATTACGGAGCCTGCTCTCTGGCGGAGTTTGTGTTCCTCAGTTCCAAAGGCTTGCAATGATTGTGATCAAGAGGAATCCACCTTGGTTCGAACTGCACAAAGGCGGCGTGTGTGTAATGTTATTTGCTTTGGACTTGGTACTCTCCATTCTATTACTTTTCGACTAGTCTGAACAATGCAAGTGTTGAAGTGACCAGAACAGAGCCAGGACACAGAATAAGTGCGCTCAGATGGTAGTTTTCTCCTGTAGGGGAATTTAGGAAAGAGAAGCAGAAATGGGAATCTCGTTTTCTGGGTTATTATCCACATCTGTTTAATCTTATTTTATGCCTTTTAAAAATATAGCTGATATATCATTGTTCTGGCAAAAATGTAAAAGAAGTTGGAAGCAGAAGTGGTCATTTTACACAGGATAAAGAATTAAAATCGCCTTTTCATTATATCTCTGACTCTGAATTTAATTCCGCACCACCAACCTGGAACTAGTTGCAAAAAACACCCACAACTTAGAAATTGCCACATATTGACGTATTACTTTAAGACACTACTTCCTCCTGAAAAGGCTTTTAAGTTCCCACTAGGTGTTTAAGCATGCAAATCACCTAAGAGAAAGGGTAAGCGTCATTTGAATAACTCGAATAATTTCATTATTATGACCGAATTAGGAAGTAGGCATGTGGGGGTTAGGGGAAGATTTAAGTATTATCTCGAATGAAATTTCAAGATTGAAAACTCTAATCCTGTTCAGGCAAGATGCGTCAGGTGGATTTCAACTAACTTTGCGAAATGAATCCGAATGATGCTGGAACCAGAGCGAAAGAGGAAAGTAATTTCTCTGAAAACCAGGTGCTGAGCGCCTTGGTGACCCAATACGGGGTGCTCCTGCAGAGTGGCCAGACCCCTTCTCCACGCAGTTCTGGCTCTGTTCAATTCGTTAAGCGCACCCGCGGCAGAAATGCCACCGGTACATCCTTTACGATGATGGGCTGGGGGGGAGGGGGGAAAGAGAAGCGGGGGTTGACGCTCCGCAGCGCCGCCAGCGCAGTTTTCTCTCCGATCTCACCAGCGCGAGAAGCAGATCGCTCCCTGCGCGCTACAACTCGCGGGGAGGGGAGCCCTGGCGCTCACCCCGCCAGCTCAGCTGGTGCTGACGTCCATTCAGGTCCTTAAATGTGTCTGTCCCTGCGCAGGAGGGAACAGACGCTGTAGCAGTCACTTTGCCCGAGGTAGTGGAGTCTGTTCTCACAGGCAGCAGCTCCGGCTCCCCTCGCTCTTCCTGGATCTGCGTTCGTCTCTGCCCTCTTGGCACCGAGTCCCTGCCAGCCTCTCAAGCGAGAGGCACATTTGGCATTGGCACCCCGGGCGAGAACCAAAGGGGCTTACCATGCCCAGTGCTTTCCCCGTGGACTGGAAGACTAGAGATTACGAGGTGCGCTCAGGGATTGCTCACGGAGTGGGGAGCGTCCTTTCCAATTTCGGTGGGAGTGGTGATTTTTCTCATCGGAGCTGCTGAAATCGTCCTCCCCGCCGCCGCACCCGCAACTTGTTTTGTTTCTTCTCAGTCCTGTGTGTACCGTTCCAACATCAAAGTTTTTTCTCCCTTACCTGAAAAAAAATTACCCATTGCATCCATCCTCCTCCCCCCGCGCTGTCTCCGCCAGGCCTTCTCGCTGTGCGGTGAGTGGATAGCGAGGCGCGCAGTGTAGCCGCGTGGAGATTGAAGGGATCAGGCGGAGCAGAGGCAGGGAGCTGCTACAGGGGCTCCCTGGGTAACCCTTTGCCGAGCGAAGAGCTGGGCAAGGGCGCAGAAGAAGATCGGGGAACCTTCCGGGACGCTGGTGTCCGAAAACTGGATTTTAATTGCCATCCTGGTTTTGCGTGTCCGTCCCTTTTTCCCATTTGGTAACTAGTGGAGAGAAGCGCTTGGCAAGAGCGCTCTGCAGGACCCAAGCGCCAGGCTGCTCGGGAAACGTGTATCCGCTGCTGCGGAAGGAGCAGAGGGGAGGACGCCAGCCGTTGCTTACAGGAGCCTGGAGGTAGGCAAGGGGGTGGGATCCTGATTCCAGTGCTCAGCGCAGATTCCAAAGGGTGTCTTGTTTCACGGCGCCCAGGCATTCCTCTTCCCCTCGTTTCCCATCACACCCTCCCCCCTTTTTTTTTTAGATCCAGGCTCAGGAATAACCAGAATCACAGCACTCTCAAGGTGGACTTCCTTCCTAAGCTATCGCCCAATGTCTCGTCCTTACCTTTGATCTTGTAAGGGCAACGTGAGCCTCGCTAGGAAGTTGATAGCTTGCAGGTATTGAGAAAGTCCAACTTGATTTTATTCAGTTTCTTGAAGGATGTGTTTCCTGTGGGCAAGAATCCTGGGAAATAAATGTCAGTGTCATATACAACTGCAATAGCAGGTCAGAAATCACCTTCATTTCCCCCCAAAAGTTTTCCCCAGGCTAGTGTTCACAATGTCCAGATGTAGGGCATGGGGATTTGGTTTCTTTTATATAAACCGGGGAGGGTGCTCTCCTTCTATTTTTAAAGTGCAAAATATCAAGGGCATTGTAGTTTTCTTTCTTTTTTCCTATGCTGACCATGTAACAAAGCACTGTGAGTATAGAGAGAATAGAACACTTTTACAATCTGCAGGAAAGATGAAAGATTTTGCTGCTTCCAGCCTTGCCTGAAGTTTTTATTTAGATGCCTGATCAGTTTTAGTTAGGGGAGGTAATAAGGGGTAAGACTGAACTAATATCTAGGGTGCAATTCAGCATGGTGAGAATTCGTACGTAATGTATGTAATTGATCTGTACAGTTGCACATTAGCTAATGACAGAAATCGCATGAGATTATAGAAACAGCCCTTGATTTTTTTTTTTTTTTGACAAATGATACTTTGAACTGTGGGGAAATTTTAAAAAGCAATATGAAAATGTATGTGGCAAGAATATGGATGCATAGGTGAAAACAGAAAGGCAAGTTAACTTGAAGAGGGTGGTTTATGAAAATTGGTGCCTGGGATTTCCTGTCTACATATGGTAATCAGTCAGAATTTCGAGCTTGTTATACTTGGCTCTGTAGAGACTGCCTTTACATTTCACTTTGATCACATTCATAGGAATAGAATGATGTTGATGAGTTTATTCACTTTCTCACACTTGTGTGCTGTAGATTCCAGAATGTCCTGTTGAGCAGAGAGAGACAAGATTCAAGATCTTGTTGCCTCATTACACATTGCCATCTCTGCCCTACAAGGTATCCTTCACATAAACTGCAACTAGTGGAGTCTGGATCTTCTTCTTCCTCCTCCTCCTCCTCCTCCTCCTCCTCCTCCTCCTCCTCCTCCCCCTCTTCCTCTTCCTTCTCTTCCAACACTGGTAGCTTCCGTCCAATCTGGTCTTAAATCTCCCTCTCTACAGAAGGGCCTGTCACATGTGTTCTTCCTCACAGGATGGCTTGAGTTGGGTTGGCCCTGAATTTAAATAAGTTAATACACCTATAGTTAATCTGTGCAGTTGTTGGGTAGATATTGCGTGTACTCCCATTTTTCCTGCAAAACCAGAGAGGAGGACAAAAGGTGAGGCTAGAGTACAAACCAAGAGGTGAGACACTAAACTAGGAATGTGGATTGTACTTAAGGAGAATTGGGGCAAGGTAGAAGAGAAAAAATAAAGCTAAAATCTGCTTTGTGTTTCCATATGTGTGTGTAGAAGACGGATTATCTTTGGTAAGAATCAGCCTTATGATGAGCAGGTTTATCTCAAAGGTCAAGTCCATGCTTGATGAATGCTTTAAAAAAAGAACTGAGAATCCCAAGAAAATAAACAACTCTCATTTGTAGTTATTGACTTTCAAATAAATTCTTAATTCTTAGAGTCTTAAACAGTTTTTTTTTCAACTGTTAGTGCCTTAGAATGTGTAAAAATTAAGATTTATGACTCCTAACACCTGATAAATTGGTTCAAGAGGATCCAGTTAACTACATGTTAAACACCATGGGTAATTTCAATTCTCCTAAGTACAAGAATTATCCTGTGAAAAAATGCAGCCTTAGTGTTAATGAACTTGTTTTTGTTAGGGAGGGTAGCATACAAGCATGTTAATCTGAAAACTTTTTCTAGTATTTGTTATCTTCTTGAGCTTCCTTTGTTTTCCATTATCAATGTCATTATTATTGTCATGTCTGTCCTGTTAGGAGATGGCTGTTCTCAAATACCAAACTTCTATCCCTGGTATATGTGAGGTGCTGGATGGTGGCTGAGGTTTTAACCAGGAGAAACTGATACTGAGGCGATGGAAATGCTTATTGAGATCTTAAGTTTACAAAAAATTAGTGGCTGATGGGTTTGATTAGAGAATAGCTTTATATAAACCTTATGATTCTTCTTCACTGGAGGGAAGGCAATTTTTAAAGTGCTAATATTTTTATTTCATATATATATACATATTTATTTTTTCTAATAATGCAAAGTAATTCAAGTAGTTTACATGAACTTATAAAAAGAGAAAGTAAACTTAATTCCTACAACCAATTTTTTTTTACTATCCTTCATTTTCATTAATAAAACTTCACAAAGTGACATAAAAGTGGAGGAAATGATTGATGAAGTTTTGATTCCAATGGTAAGTTTGGTCATTTCTTTCAGGATTTTTTTTTTTGCACGTGACATTTCCATGAAATTCTTAATTTCCCCATTCTTTACTGCCAAAAGGAGTTGGTCTTCCCTGTTTGGTGTTCATCAGCAGGCTGGTAGTATAGAATTCTAACTTCTTTGTAGTTTTAGTATTTTCTTAAACAATGCTACTTGCATAAAACATATACTTTATTGACTTTTTTTGCATTAGTAGGCATTTAGAACTTTTTACAAGTTAAAAAGTTGGTACATTAATAGCACAGCATCACATATGGATAGAGGAAGAGGATATTGTATTTACTTTTTTTCTTAATAAACCACTTTATTCAACTGTATATATGTTGGTTGACTACTACTTTAAACTATGTTCATGTTGAAATTTTTGCTGCTTTTATGCTTTAATAAAATATGACCTCTAAGGCAATACATGGCACAGATTAATGTGATATATATGCAAATTTCTGAGTTGAGTTTTTGTTTATTGTTTAAACTCAAACTGCTTCTTTAGATATTTGGTTGATAACAGCCTAAAAAGTGGGAAACCTGGGAAGGAAATCACAAAAACTAGTTTAATCCCAATAAGGTAATCTTAACCTAAGAAAGGTATGTTTTTGCTTATTAACCCCAAATCACAGATGCTATGATTAATATATTAAGATTGAAACATAGTGCCACCTGGTCCAGGATTCCTGCCACATTTTAAAGACTTTTGTAAAATGGTGACACGACTAATAGCAAAGACAGTCTATTTCTATTTATAAATATGTATAAAATTTTGCTTGGAAGTTCTAGAAACTTCTTTTTCCTATCACGTAGTCCCTCCCCTCATGGGGTGAGAGAGAGAGTAGCCCATATGGTGGTACTATTCTGATGAGCAATATTTTGCTTAATTCTACCCTTCAACCATCTTTAGCTGCATCTATATCAATGGAAATATTGGACTTTTCTCTAATGATAAATTTCCTGACAGTTTTTTCCCCAAACTAATATACCATCTATTAGAAGTTCTTAGTGTCCACTATGGCCAAGGATGGCCCTTTCAAAAATAATTTCCCTATATCTGTCCATGTAAACCTGGAAGCCTTGACTCTTATCTTTTCTCCACTTTCCTCCTCCTCTGTGTTCTGATATAAATCAGATTACATCTACAGAGAATATTACCTCTTAAAGTGATTCCACATATAACAGATAGATGTTTTTTTTTAAAAATTTATTACAGTGTTATATATATTCTCATCTCTGTTCTGTTCTTAAAACCAAATGGTTCCTCTTCCACATGCACCATATGGTTCACATTAAATTCATCCAGGCTACCTGAAAAAATAAAATGCATTCACACTAAATCAGTGGTTTAATGGATTCCTTAACAGGTTGCTTTGCATGTTAATAGAGGACCACTCAAATAAGACCAACCCTAACAAAAGTTTCCATTGAAGGTTTTCAGGTCATTAGACAAACACCCCTACAAGTTAAAGTCTTACAAACCACAGTCATATGTATATAAAGGCCAGCTCTATAACCCGGTAGAGGTCTGCCAGTCTTTGTTATTTGATATCTCACATCTGATATTTGATATATCATGTCTTGAGTTCCAGAACCTATGCAGAAACTTTGGGTACAAACAAGAAACAAGAGATTTACTACTTAACTGTGAGTTGGACAAGGAGACTAGGACATTATCTTAATAAATCTAGGGAAGAGTAGATGGAATCCAGGGACTGGAGGCATATCTGAAAGGTGACCACATGTTAGATGCTCTGTCTTTCTTGGTTTGCCATTGGCAACGACTATGAGTGAGATCAGACTAGAAGACAGAACTCTGGTACAGAGAACAAATCCAAGAGGCAGGAGAAATCATGGTGCCTAGGTCTTTGGGAGTAGAAGAAACACATTTGCCTGCCTGTTCCTTGCAGTTCTTTTGCTGGACTATTTGAGAAATTGTTTTATGAGGTGCCAACTAAAAGTTTGGTACCAGGTGAAAAAATTCTTTATTTAATTCTTAAAACTATAAGATTTATGTCAATAATCTTATATGACCCTTGGGCCATGATGTGTATTCTAAGAATTACACCTTTAATTACTTATAGTGCAAAATGGCAACCACATAATTTAAATAAAATTTTAAAAAATTGTAAAAATATTCTTATGCTGAGATGTTTCTGGACTGCATCCTACAGCTACACAAATAGGGTGAAACAGAAATGCCGGTTTCTGTTTTAAAGATGAATACAAACATTAGAAATGATTTATGTGACTGAAGGTGTTTTCTAACTTTCCTGCAGTTTTTATTTGTGAATTACTGACTGAAATCCCCACATCTTTTTCAGTGTTGAATTCCTTTCAGAGTGAAGCAAAAAATAGAAAGGAAGTACAACTGTCAGTTTTGAATTAAGGTATTTGTTTAGCTGTGAATGACATAAGGACTCTCAAAGTTATTTCTCAATTGTTTTTTCTTACATATTTCAGACAATACATATATACATATAAATTTTCTCTTAGACTTATTGAACTTTTCTTTAACCATATCTACTCTTTTTCCACTCTGAAGTTTTTTCTCATTGCTACCAAAATAGTATTTTCTGGATAATGTAATAATAAATTAGCTATTAATTAATCTAATGGTTTGATTCAAACTTCCTTTATAAAAATATATTTTAAAGGATAACTAATAATCAAATAGGCATACATTTAAAATCCATAATACCCCAGATCTCATTTTTTTTCCTTGCTCATAAGTAAATGCTGGTAAAAATTATTATTTATAATGTATATTCTTATAGATTTCAATAAATTTAGAATAGTAAAAATTATTTGTGTTCACCAGTGTTGTCATTTAATCACTTGATAAATCAATGGAACACAATAAGTGTTTTATTTTGCAACATTAACACAATGTATAGTATTCAGTATTTTTTAGGTAATGTATTATGTATTAAATTTGCATCTTAACATTTTATGTTCTTTTAAATGGGTGCACCCATAACAAAATTTAAAATTATTAAAAAGTTCTTTAGCTGCTAAGATGTAAGCGTAAAGATGAGCTGATATCATTATTTGCATCACATTTTATGTAGTCTTAAAGGTATTGAGTCCTGAACAATTAAAACAATTGAAAAATATTAACTATTATGTCACTGCTATATTACATATTAGCTGTGACTTTGCTTTAAATCTGAAAACCTAATACTTAATGTTTTCAGTTATATTTTTTCTCTAAGAAATATTGTACTGACTTATTGAAAATGATATAGTAAATTTTTAGAGTGTAAGTATCCAAATGTGACACCTGGAATTATTGATTTTCCCCTTCTAAAATTCTGAAAATTATAATAAATCAATGTGATAATTGACGTAATAACTAAAATTAACATCAGAATTTCTGGATATTATGACCTTCTCTCTCTACAGTTTGAAAATATATAATAACTAAAAACGAAAGAGTAAACAGTTTAAAAACTATAGATGTGTATTCTTGTTGAACTCCTTGTGAGGATGTAATGGAATATTATTTGTTCTATAGTTTTGAAAGCAGAGCTATAAAAATTATAACCCTATGCAGATGCACAAAACTCATACACACATGAAAAAATAGTATTTTTAAAAGAATGCCCACAGGTTCCAAACTCCTCACATTTTTTATCTATAACTCTGTAATATATGATGTGTACTTAGCTCCAGAAGTGAAATTCTATCGGTATTTAGAATCATCTGCGCAAAGGACATTGGCATCTATTAAGGAATTATAAGCCAACTTGTAAACATTTATTCCCAAAATTAACAGTTTAAATTTGGTGAATTTCATATAGTGAGTCCGTATTATTAATTGTGGATATATTCTTATGTAGGGGCCTGTTGATTACCAAGAATGATAAGGAGAAGAGAGCAGTAATACCCTTACCCATCTTCCCAATGGGAAAAGAAAGATCCTAGTCTTGGATATAAAGTCTTCGGGATGGAGACTAATAGCTCTAAGCAAAAATCTAACTCATAAGTAAAAATTTGACCAATAAAGACTTAATGTAATGAGCTTCAAACTTATTAAAAATATGGCATTCCAGTATACTTGTAAAATAAATATTACATATGACTTCTACATGAAATACTATTCTTCTGGAAAGCTATACTTTTCTACATTATAAGTAATCAGAAACATTTTAGAAATTAAAAATATGTAATAGTTTTATCTTCATTAAATAACTATATTCTTACTAGTAGACTAGAAAATTTAAATAATACAGATTAGCAAAATGATATTAAATATCGTGTGGCAATTACTTTCTTCCAGTTATTATTTTAGCTACTTTACATGTATTAACTCAATTAATCTTTATAACTTTATAAAGCACCATAAAACTTATTGTTTTCCCAGTGTATAGATAAGAGAATGTATGCTCAAGGAAGTTAAGACTTTTTTTTTTTAAATATATATTTTATTGATTTTTTACAGAGAGGAAGGAAGAGGGATAGGAGTTAGAAACATCGATGAGAGAGAAACATGGATCAGCTGCCTCCTGCACACTCCCCACTGGGGATGTGCCCGCAACCAAGGTACATGCCCTTGACTGGAATCGAACCCGGGACCCTTGAGTCCGCAGGTCGACGCTCTATCAACTGAGCCAAACCGGTCAGGGCAGGAAGTTAAGACTTTTGTTCAAAGTTACCCAGTAAGCAAGAGATGGAATCTAGATTCTAATCAAAGCTCTAGATACTATGTTCTTGACTCCTGCACTTTAAGGGCTCTTGGTGGCATTTCAAATAAATTCTGTGAGCTACAATTGTAAGGCTATTGATTGACCTTACTAATTTCACATCTAGCAGTATGTGATTGCTTATTGCCAGCATCAGTTTTACTCTGAGGATTTTCTATTCTGATGTAATTTTCACATATATCATGTTAAAAGAAATGATTACCCTAACTTGCAGTCTATATTTTATGTTCTTAGAAGTTAACTGTATGACTACCTGATGCTTTTTTTCTTTCACTGGAGGAATAAATTACTGTGTTTATCATTTAAGTCACAGGGTATATTGAATTGAGACATCCACATATATGGATGCCTGTTTTGTAAGGTAGGCTTTTACTTACACAACATTGACAGAATTCATTACAATTATGCTTTTATGTTTTGCAATACTTAATTTTAACTTAATTCCAAACTATTGAGTCCATTTTATAAAGTGTATTATAAGTTCTTCTTTCTGATTCTTTGTCATCATACGTAGTCACATTCTTTTTACACCCAGAATGGGATATTGGAAGGTAGAGTGTAATTTACATCATGGCTCCTAGTGGATTGGTCTCCCCTTGGGCCATTTCAGTTTAGTACAAAATAGTGGTTAATAGTAGAAGGTTTGTAGCTGGACTTCCAGGCTCCAATGTTTAGTTGCTATGAACCTGGACATTTTCCCTTAAGGTTTTCTTGCTTCAGTTTCCTCACTACTAGTACCTCATGAGAATTTCAAGACATTACTGAGATAATTCAAGTAACTTGTTAATGGCAGTACTTGGCACACAATTCAAGCTTTTTATAGGTAAACATTTTGAACAAGTGTTTGAGGGGGAAAGCAATAGATAAGTATAAAATCAAATATGTCTGCTTGCTAGTGTTAACGTGTATATGAATATCTTCTCAGATCAAAATGCTTGTCATGATTCTGAAAGGGAAAATGTGCATTTTTATTTATTTAAGTAATAATACAGTTGAAATTATTTATTTATATTTGCTATTTGTACACTGTTACGAATATTAAGTTTTGCAGCATTAAAAAAACAGATTCACAGACAAAAATCTAACACAAGTAACGCCTGCTTTAAATCCTATAGAGAATACCTGAAAGAGTTTTACCTCAGTGAATATTCCTAGTGAATGACTAGTTCCATTAAAAATAAAAAATAAAACAACAGAAGAAAACAACAGAGAGAGGACAGATGTACTGGTGTTCAGCATGTGGCTTTAAGTAGCTACAATTTAAAAATAAATAAAAGGCAATGCAATTTAAAAAACAACAACCTGGCTTTCTTCTTAAGTTGTATGCATTCTACATCACTATACTTGTACAGTTATTAGCTATAATTGTAGTTTTTTAAATAAGGACTGCATTCTATCCTGATTTCATTAGAATTGCATTTACCGGAGTTACATGTGTTTCTTCATTTGTTTTCCAGAACAAAACAGTGGCCTTCGGGCTCCTTTACTACTCAGCAGCATTGATTAAAAGAGTAAAATTAACTTAGAAGCTCAGGTGAAAAATAAAGTCTTAGAATTGTATGCAGTTCTAAAAGCTGATTACTATGAAAGAGAGCTGTGTCTCTCAGGTTGTCTTCAGCCTTCGTTCAGGAGTCAAAGTGTCTTAGCCACTGTCTCTCTGAATTGAAGGATGTAATGTAATCAGAGCTTTCCCAATTTAAATGATCCTTATCAGACAGATAATTAGGAGGATAAGAATGGAAAGAAAGAGCACCAGAGAAGTTATTGGGTGATTTCACTCTAAAATAGTGTGGAATCAATACTATTTCTCAGAATATATGGGCGCTAATTGTTACAAAGATAATGTAAATTCAGCGGATTGCCCAGTCAGTGGAATGTTGGATAATGTAATTCTTCTGACACACACTGATCTACTGAACTAGTCATTTGCCTTTTGTTGTAGTTTCTCAACAGCAAAAATGTGGGCTCATTATTGGGCTTTAATGAACAAACTGCATATTACTTCAGAATCTTTTATTGCCTCTAGTAATTGTAGTGATTATTCCTTTTTATAAGAGAAGTATTGCTGAGTTCTCTATAGTGTTAATTATCTACATGGCATCTCCTCTTATTCTAGAACTTACAAATAGCATCTGTAGCAGGCACTCTGTATCTATAGGTTCTGCATCTGCAGATTCAGTTAACCCTAAGATCAAACATACTAAAAAAAAAAAAAAGAACTATATGCATATATAACCCATAGACAGACACAGACAATAGGGTGGTGAAGGCTTGTGGGGGCGGGGGGGTGGGGCGGGAGAGGGCAATGGGGGACAAAAAGGGACATATGTAATACTTTCAACAATAAAGATTTATTTTAAAAATGTTGAATTGTTGCTGATGTGTACTATGTAGTTAGACCTACAATGGTTGTGTCTGTACTGAACAGATGTAAACTTTTCTCTTGTTACTCCCAAACATGATAATGACTATTTTCATGGTATTCAGTATTATAAGTAATCTAGAAATTATTTAAAGTATATGGGAGGATGTGTATAGATGATGTGCAAATACTATACCATTTTATATGAGGGACTGGAGCATCCTCATATTGGATATCCCCCTGAGTCCTGGAACTAGTCTCCTAGTAGATACCAAGGGTCTACTGTATCTTCTTTACCTGATGCTCAATGTATAATATGAAATGGGGACCAGTTATGTATAACACACTTCCCTATTTGGAAAGAAAAGAACAAGTGATATATCTTAGAAAAGTATATCTGTGGAATATATTCCACTTTATTCCTGCTTGCAAAATGGCAATTTATTTCCAAGGTTATCTCTTCTTTTGTATTATTTCCTAGTGTCGGAATTAACTAACACATAATCCTACTACTCTGTACTCACAACTATTTTCTGAGAACTTCAGTAGGTTCAGCTCTATCTTCCAAGTTACCTCAGTCCACAGTGTTATCAATGTGTCACTGCCATGTGCCACGGGTTGTTTTCCCAGACTCTGATGACAGTTTTCTTGCTGCTCAAGAGTTGACTACCCGGTAGGATTTTGCTGCAACACACCTCGCTTATCAGTACAGATTTATATATCAATCAGTTACTTTTTTTTCTAACTTCAGAGTAATATAGTCCAATAATGAAAACTTGAAAAATACAGAAAGAAAAAATATGTCAATAATATTACCATTGAAAGATGTGCCTGTTAATTTCAAATTACCTCTAATTCTTTGTAATCTCAATTTTATTTTAAATAAAATAGACTACTTTTGTCATTTAGAAATTTACTATGAACATTTGCATGACAATATAACTGCAGTTCATTATATCTAATGTCAAAACCTGGTATCAGACTGAATTAGGCCCAATGATGCATTTTGTTATTACTGTTCATAATGTGTTAAGGTTAATTTTGCTGTCAATACTTGTAATTTTGCCATTTTTAGAATTTTCTGCTTCTTTTGAAAGTATAGATGATTCAGAAACTGTAGGGCAACTTTGCTGCATGGTAGTGATGGTCTGCAACAGAGAAGCTGTTCTGTGAGTTAGACATGCTGACTCCAGATTACAATTGTCACCTACCCGCCTTAATCTTGGTACCATTCCTACAATGGGGCATTGATTTTGTAGTACTATATATACTGCTTCCAGAAATATCTTTATATATCTTTATGCAATAGAATTCCCCTAGAATGACTCTTAGAAGTAAATTTGGTTTCTTAAACACTGATGGTTTGACTTGAGTATAGGGGAACAATGACCAAACCACTTTAATGAAATATGTAACAGCAAACTTTTACCATTAGCAGAAAATATTATTCCATCAAAGGTCACTCAAATTTAGACCCTAGTACTGTACTATTTAGAATTATGATCAAACTTTATGTGAAATCACCTTCAGAGGAAAGGATATTTTGAATTATTTTACTATCGATCATTTCTGTTCTAGAAGATACTATTAGACTGAAACTATCTTACAAAAATATTTTTAAGTCTTGCTTTATCACTCATGCATTTAAAACATTAGAATAAATTTATTCTCATCCTCTGTGTAGATAGCTACTTGGTGTTCTTTCCAATGAGACAGACCTTTTATGCTTCACTGTGAAACTGAAAGAGCTGCTATAAAATTAATAAGCTTGAATTCATTACAATTTCTAAAAAGAATGGCTCCCTTTTTCTGCTGGTCTCCATTTTGAAGGTGGGTTTAGGAAATCAAACATTCCTATTTTACATAATATCTGCTCAGAGAATGAGTAAATAACATGCATTTGATATTTCAAAATTAAAATTTAATAGTAAAATGTTTTTAAAACAAATTTTCTTTCCTTTTTCTATTGGAATATAAATATATAGCATGCCTTGATTACATGTCATTTACATCAATAAAGGGCTTGAAATACATTCAGTTATTGAAATTGGCATTAACATTTTTTCTTTGAATAATGCATGTTGCTTCTATTCTGTGTTGACTTACTTGGGTAGGGCTTTCTAGAGGATAACAAAAGGATGATGCTAGGGACTTAGAAGAGGAACTTTTATGGACTCATTCAAGATACTTAGTTTGCAGAGTCTCTGTAAGTTCAGAAAAGCAGACAGAGACATAAGAACAATTGTCATAATTATTACAAACAATTATCCTTAAATGTTTATTGTGCATTATACTTTGCTTTACCCAAATCCCTTAGATAGAAGGGAAGAGGGTTATTGTTGTTGGTTAATATACAGCACATTTGTTTAAAAGTTGAATGTCTAGAAGGAAATAATTGATTCACATTCTATAATATGGGGATAAATTTCAAAGTATAAAAGTATGTATCCCAATTATGCTTTTTGTTGTTGCTGCCTCTAGGATGCCCTAGTAGTCTGGTGAGAAAATTCACAGATGCCTAGGAATCCAAGGTTGCAAAGAGATAAGCAAAGAAAGACTAGAGCAGCGGTTCTCAACCTGTGGGTCGTGACCCCTTTGGGGGTCGAATGAGGTCGCCTAAGACCATCAGAAAACACATATATAATTACATACTGTTTTTGTGATTAATCACTATGCTTTAATTATGTTCAATTTGTAACAATGAAATTGGGGGTCACCACAACATGAATTGTATTAAAGGGTCGTGGCATTAGGAAGGTTGAGAACCACTGGACTAGAGTATCATCTACCCCTTTCAGAGGATTTAGATAATTAAGTCATGAATAATCTTAAAACTCAAGATAGAAGGTAAGGGGAAAGAGGTTATGACATCTGAGGTAAAACTAGTCATGGATTACCTTCTGAACCCATTAGGGGATTCCAAGAGAGCTTTGGGAGTACGTATGTGTTGGATTGTCTCAGTTATCCCTACAGGGAAAAACTATCATGATATGGAGCTTGACAGCATCATTCTATAGCTTATTTAATAATGAAATTTAGGTGGTTGTTTCAATGCATAAAGTGAGAATACTTGAATTCAATGATATCATGTGGGAACCATGCAGATGTATTAAAATCGATGTTCAAAGACTGTAAGTGAATTATGTTGCGTTACAAAGACATGAATTGGAACAGCTGGGATAAGACACCAAGATTGCTGGCTGCTTTTTAAATATTTTTTTTTATTAGCACGATTCTGCCATTTTGCATACTAGAGTCTAAAACACATACTTATGTTCTGCTAGTTTGACAGATTTTGGTTTCAGAAATTCAATAAAGACCTTTGTTTATGTTTCATTCACATTTAATCAAACTTCATATTTTGAAGGTTTTAGATTAGTCATAGAAGTTCAGTATTAAGAGAGTGATAAGAACCTTCTAAGAATATCTAGTTTTCTTTATCCAATAAGATCTCATGTTTTATCAAACAACTAGAGGCCCAGTGCACAAAAATTTGTGCACTCAGGGGGGTCCCTCAGCCAGGCCTGTGCCCTTTAGCAGTCTGGGACCCCTCGGGGGATGACCACCTGCTGGCTTAGGCCTGCTCCCTGGGGGATTGGGCATAAGATGGCAATCAGACATCCCTCTGGCAGCCCGGCAGCCCTCGGGGGATGTCCACTTTCCAGTGGGGAGCAGACCTAAGCTGCAGTCAGACATCTTTAGCGCTGCTGAGGAGGCAGGAGAGGCTCCCACCACCACTGCTGTACTGGCAGCCATCAGCCTGGCTTGTGGCTGAGCAGAGCTCCCCCATGTGGGAGTGCACTGACCACCAGAGGGCAGCTCCTGTGTCATAGTGACCAGTCATTCCCAGTCTTTCTGCTGTTAGGGTCAGTTTGCATATTACCCTTTTACTATACAGTGGGGACTTGACTTACGAGTGTCCCGACTAACGAGTTTTTCAAGATACGAGCCGTCTCTCAGCTGATTTTTTGCTTTGAGTTGTGAGCTAAAATTTGTGTTACGAGCCAGCTTCAGATACCCCACTGCTAGTTGGCACAGTGAACGTCACAGTGATCACCACAACATCAGCCCAGCATCATGTGTCTCACTCGTTCACTTTTTGATTTGACATACAAGTAATTTGAGTTACGAGCTCTGTCACAGAACGAATTAAACTCATAAGTCAAGGCCCCACTGTATAGGATAGAGGCCTGGTGCATCTGTGGGGGCCGGCTGGTTTGCCCGGAAGGGTGTCCCGGATCAGGGTAGGGGTCCTGCTCGGGTGCCTGGCCAGCCTGGGTGAGGAGCTGATGGCTGTGTGCAGCTGTTCACACCCCCTTCAGGTATGGGGTCCCCACGGGGGGGCCTGGCCAGCCTGGATGAGGGACTGATGGCTGTTTTTAGGCTGGCCACATCCCCTTTAGGGTGGGGATCCCCACTGGGGTGCCTGGCCAATCTGGGTGAGGGGCTGAGGGTTGTTTTCAGGCTGGCCAGCGACTGAAGCTCCCAGCCTCTCCTTTTTTTCTTTTTTCTTTTTTATTGTGGGATTTATTTACCTTCTATAATTGAAACTTTGTTGCCATCACTGGAGCTGAGAGCTGGCTCTTGCTCACTCCAGCTCTGAGGCACGGCCTGCTGAAAGCAGGTATCTGGGGTTTGTTTAGCTTCTATAATTGAAACTTTGTTGCTTTTGGAGCTCAGAGCTGGGCCGTGGCAAGCAGGGAATGTTGGCTTCCTCCATCACTGGAAAAGGCAAGCCTCCTGATCATTTCAGCTGTGTGGCTGCTGGCCGCCATCTTTGTTGGCGGTTAATTTGCATATCGCCCTGTTAGCCAATGGGAAGCATAGTGAAGGTATGGTCAATTACCCTTTTTGTCTTTTATTAGATAGGATATAAAATTATATGTAGTAATACCTTAAATTCCTGTTTTTATGATGTACTCTTTTGGATACATTTCCAGGAAGCACTTTGGCATGATAGAAAGAATTTTTAAAGATCTGAATTAAGAGTTTTCAATTCTTGGTTCAATTTCATTTTATTAGCTATTTAATCTAAATTTTAAATTTTCTAAATCTCAGTTCCAAATTTTAAAAAAATGCAAAGTCTGTTTTGTTTTTTTTACAATATTTTTAAATTATTGATTTCAGAGTGTAGGGAGAGGGAGAGAGAGATAGAAACATTAATGATGAGAGAGAATCATTGATCCACAGCCACTTCCACTCCCCATATCAGGGATCAAACCTGTGACCTGGGCATGTGCCCTGACCTGGATTCAAACTGTGACTGCCCAGTTCATAGGTCAATGCTCATCCTCTAAGCCAGTGGTTCTCAACCTTCCTAATGCTGCGACCCTTTAATATAGTTCCTCATGTTGTGGTGACCCCCAATTTCATTGTTACAAATTGAACATAATTAAAGCATAGTGATTAATCACAAGAACAATATGTAGTTATATGTGTTTTCTGATAAAAGGGTGGTTCGATCCCCAAAGGGGTTGTGACCCACAGGTTGAGAACCGCTGCTCTAAGCTATGTGGCTGGGCTGCAGAGCCTGATTTAAGTGACTTCACATGGTCTTTCTAACACTGACAATCTTTGATCCTGCATTTATTATTCCAGAATATTCTTTGGTAACTTCCATGAACTGCTTAAGTATAATTTCACTCCTTTTAGCTAAAAATCCATATTGAGATTGGGTGCATTAAACAAACACCCGATTTCCATTTGGACGCTGCAGTGACAGAATTTTGGGAAATTGTTGAGTGTGTGGATTGTTGTTACCCCGTAAATACTCATTAGCCATTTTGATGTTGTGCAGGTTTGACTCTGGGGGCATCACTGTCAAAATAAATCCCTAATCACATCAGTGGTTGACTGCTGGATTCTGAGCAGTATCTAATAAGCTGTTAAGTAAATACAACATAAAAGAGTTAGCCCTTCATTTAAATAGCTTTAGGATTTGAAATAGCTTTTCTTATTTAATGAAAGCTTCAGCAACTGGAAATGGCTTATACTTTTCCTTTACCATCTACCAAAATGTTATTTCCCCCAACTTTAACACCATTTGTAACTGAGATTGGACGTTCAAGTGAAATGAAAACCAGTGAGTCAAAGCCAAGCTAAGTCATTGGAACAGCTTTTTGCCCTTTATATCAGCTGAACATATGAAAAATCACATGGAACCTACGGGTATAAAACCTGTATCACAGTGAATAATGAATGATTTAGTTCCATTAAGAAGTTTTGTATTAAAAAGAACAAGTTTAAAGATCCTCATGAATAAATTAACTTAAAAACGTGGGATTTTTTTTTTTTTTTTTTTTTTTTTTTTTTTACAGATTTAAACTGCTTTTCCTCTGCTTTTGGGGAATCCCTGACATTTACTGTTTGGCCTACCAGCTTTTCTTTTACAGCTTGCTATGTCCCCTTAATGTGGAGTCAGTCATAAAATCTCCAAATGATAAGTTCAAGCTAAGATTTTGTCTGTGTTTGTTTCTAGAAATATCTCTAGAAGTTTTCAGAATAAAATGTGTAATGTTTGAAGAGCATATTCTGTTTTGCCTATTGTTTAAGAATAGTTTGAAGTTTTTGCTCCTGATTATAATAGCTTCAATTGTTTCAGTGCTGTTCCAACTTGCTTTTGTATGCCAGTTAACAGAGCAGTCTTTCTCAGAGCAATTCTACACATGAAACCTCTGTGTAGAATAGCAAGATATTTACAGTGTTTATTTCATGAATTATGTATTTACTAGAGGCCTGGTGCACGAGATTTGTGCACTTGCCGGGCAGGTCCCTCAGCTGGGTCTGCGCCCCCTTGCAGTCTGGGAGCCTTTGGGGGATGTCTGACTGATGCCTTAGGCCCACTCTGTGGGGGTAGTGGGCCTAAGCCAGCAGTGGAACATCTTTAGTGCTGCCACAGAGGTGGGAAAGGCTCCCGTCACCGTTGCTTCGCTTGTCAGCTGTGACCCTGGCTTCTGGGTTTCTAGCTAAGCAGTGTGCTGCCTGTGGATCTGCCCCCTGGTGTTCAGTTCTCGCCATAGCAACTGGTCATTCCACTGTTCCGTCAGTTTGCATATTAGCCTTTTATTATATAGGATTTTTTTAAAATTTTGTTTTATTGCTTAAAGTATTACAAAGAGTAGTACATATGTCTCCTTTTTTACCTCCTTGACCTTCCCCTTGGCCTCCCCTACCCCCCAGTGTCTTGTGTCCATTGGTTATACTTATATGCATGCATACAAGTACTTCAGTTGATCTCTTACCGCCCCCCCCCCATACATGCTTGTGCATAAACATACTGTGAGAGGCACCACGATTAATTTTTTAATAAGCATTAATCTTGAATATGCCATATTATGGACAGTATACATCTGAATTAAATATAATATACATCTTTATACATAAAAGTTGATAATTTTAATTTAGACATATGATTTCAAAGGTTAGACAGAAAGATGTGAACAGTGAGTGCAACTTTTGATAGTTCTTAACAGTACCTTATAAATTACAAAACACTTTTTCATATATTGCCTCACTTGTTTATTATAACAGCTGTAAGGATGTTAGGGCAGGGACGGTTATACCTATTGATACAAATAAAGACCTAGGTTTGAAAGCATAGTACAAACCCATATTTATGCAGAATTCTCAAGCTGTTATTGAATTCCACATCTCTTGACAACTTGTGTAGTATCCTTTTTATGTAATGCAATACCTTTAGGAGGTGTTAATCTGAAAAAGTACAGATTTACCCTCACATTTTTTGCATACCTGATAATTGGAACCACATGACCATGTAAGATTTCATTTGTACCTTCTGGAGTATCCAATTGTGAAGCATTTAGTAATAGACATAAGTTTAGGAAAGAAAGTTATCCAAATATTTTGTCTATATGTACATAGTATTAATATAAATAATATTTGAATAACTTATACACAAAACATTTGCCTATCCATAGTTTGAAATACATTTATATAAAAAGTTATCAAATTTTTAACTAGACAATAAAAGACAGGAAATGAGTTGGCAGAGAAATGGAACTATTTCTTGACTCCTAGGAGTCAAATCTCAAAGAAATATCTGCATGCTCATTGAAGTTTGGCAATGTTTCTCCCCCTTCAGGTTTTTTAGTAAGCATTTGGTTGAGTTCACCAGTAAAGCCATCTAGTCCTGAGATTTTTTTAGGGGGAGATGCAGCTTGATTACTGATTCAATTTCTTACCAGTTATAAGTATATTCAGATTTTTTTCCTTTAGGATTCAGTCTTGGTAGGTTGCATATTTCTAGGAATTTATTCATTTCTTGTAGGTTAGTCAATTTGTTGGTGTATAATTGTTCATAGTAGTATCTTAAAATTCTTGATATTTCTATAGTATCAGTTTTAATATCTTATTTATTTCTGACTTTATCTTAGTCTTCTCTCTTTTTTTGTTATTCTAGCTAAAAGTTAGTCAATTTTATTGAACTTTTCAAAATACTTTAGTGTCATGATTATTTCTATTTTTTCAGTCTCAATTTTATTTTTATTTTTTTTGTCTGAACTTTGTTATTACCTTCCTTCTGCTAACTTTAGGCTTAGTTTGTTATTTTTTCTAGTGCCCTAAAGTGTAAAATTAGGCTGTTTATTGAGATCTTTCCTTTTTCTTAAAGTAAGAATTGTGGTTATATGTGGTTATAAACTTTATTCTCCAAACTGCTTTTACTGCAGCCCATAAGTTTTGATATGTTGTGCTTTTTTTTCGTTTGTCTCAAGATATTTTTTTAGTTCCCTCTTGATTGTTCAGGAGTATGTTTTTTAGTTTCTACATATTAATGTTCTAGCTTCTATCCTGTTATTAAATTCTCATTTTATACCATTGAGGTTGGAAAAGACACTTGATATGATTTTAGTATTTTTATTTTATTTTATTACTAGAGGCCCAGTGCATGGATTCGTGCACCAGTGGTGTCCCTTGGACTGGCCTGCGGGGATCAGACTAAAATTGGCTCTCAGACATCCCCAGAGGGGTTCTGGATTGTGAGAGGGCGGTTCTTAGGTGATGGACCCCGGAATCGGGCTCCCTCCTCTCTGGTTCTGGGTGCATCACCCGAGAACCGCAGCTGCCAAGTCACTGCAGCTTAGCAGCTCCTGCGTTGAGCATCTGTCCCCTGGTGGTCAGTGGGTATCATAGCTACTGGTCAGAGTGTCTGCCCCCTGGTGGTCATTGCATGTCATAGCTACCGGTCAGATGGTTGAACGGTCAGACAAACGGTCGGATGGTTGCTTAGGCTTTTATATATATATGAGATTATTTTTTTAATTCTTTATTATTTAAAGCATTACATAAGTCTTCTTTTTTCTCCATTGACCTCTCCCTGGCCACCCCCAGTTCCCAGCATATGCTTTCACTCCCCCACTGTCTGTGTCCACTGGTTATGCTCATATACATTCATACAAGTCCTTTTGTTGATCTCTTACCCCCTCACCACCTCTGCCCCCTACCTTCCTTCATAGGTTGGACAGTCTGTTCCATGCTTCTATGACTCTGGTTCTACTTTTGTTCATCAGTTTATGTTGTTCATTATATTCTATAAATGAGTAAATTTGTGGCTTGTTTCACTTAGCATAATGCTCTCCAGTTCCATCCATGCTGTTGCAAATGGTAAGAATTCCTTCTTTCTTACAGCAGTGTAGTATTCCATCGTGTAGATGTATCACAGTTTTCTAATCCACTCATCTGCTGATGGGCACTTACCTGTTTCCAATTCTTAGCTATTATAAATTGTGCTGCTATGAACATAGGGGTGCATATATCCTTTCTGATGGATATTTCTGTTTTCTTGGGATATATTCCTAGAAGTGGGATTACTGGGTCAAATGGAAGTTCCATTTTTAGTTTTTTGAGGAAATGCCATACTGTTCTCCCAGTGGCTGTGCCAGTCTGCATTCTTATCAGCAGTACAAGAGGGTTCCTTTTCCTTCACATCCTCAACAGCATTTGTCGTTTGTTGATTTATTGATGATAGCCATTCTGACAGGTGTGAGATGCTACCTCATTGTTTTGATTTGCATCTCTCAGATCATTAGTGACTTTGAACATGTTTTTATATGTCTCTTGGTCTTCTGTATGTCCTCTTTCGAAAATTGTCTATGTAGGTCTGTATGTGCGCATATGCGTGTGTGTGTGTGTGTGGCCTAACATATGCTCTATAGTGGAGAATGCTCCATGTGCATCTGAGAAGAATGTATGTTCTGCTGCTGTTGGATGGAATGTTCTATCTATGTCTGTTTGGTCCTTTTAATCTATAATGTAGTTTAAATTCAATATGTCCTTATTAATTTTCTGTCTAGATGTTCTATCTACCGGTGAAAGTAGAGAATTGAAATACACTACTATTATTGCATTGCTGTTTCTTTCTAACTTTAATTCTGTCAATATTGATTATTTTTTACCTACTTGTTCCCCCTAATAAATTGAGAGCTCTCTTGGAGGAGGAACAATGTATAATTCTTCTGTGAAGGCCTTGCACATGGTACATTACAAGGCATTGTAAATGTTCCTCATAGTTTACTGTAGCAATGTGAGGTCATAGAGAAGGCAAAAGCAGCTAACTCTTCACTTTTATTAATCACAGACCTTAGATAAGGTGGGAAACTACCATAAAAATGGATGAAAATATCCTGGCCTCCATTTTATCACAACTCCCAGGCTGAGTCTATAGTTAGGGGCTGAGAGTTATGGAGAAGGGCAGTGTGGCTTAGTGGAAAGCATAATAGCCTGGAATTCATGAGACCTAGACTCTGGTCCTGCAATATCAGTTAATAGCAAAGTGATTTGGCCATTTTCTTTATTCTTTATCTAAAAATGAAAGAAATATATGGAAAATATGTCCATGATGGCATTTAAGAGTAGTAAGAAGAGTTGAATTCAAATTTTTCATGTATTTAGGGGAAAATGACATATTAATAAAGCAAGTTTGTGTCATCTTTTATGGAAATTTGCTTCAAATTGACATCTTAGGTATTTTAAAGGTGATTTTTCAACTTTTTAAATTTAGTGTAGCCTTTTCTCCTTGTAGGAATCAGTGAATGAACATAAACTGCTTTGGCTTATAGTTATAAAGCTTATTAATTGATAAGTAAACTACTATTAATATCAAATACAACTGTATCTTAATTTTTTTGGTAACACTTTAACCTTTATAGAGTGATTTTCAATCTCTCTTATATTTTAGTATAATCTTTGGTTTAGGTGCAGTAGATATTATTTTCCCAGTCTTACATGGGCTAAAAATGAGGAAGATATATTGAATGAGTTTCCCTGCATTAGCAAGACACAATGGTGTAGAACTGAAACTGAGTATTTATAATACATCACTATTTTTCTAAAATGTAGTGAGGCCCGGGGATTGAGTGTAATACCAAACTTTTCTGGTTCATTACTCAAGATATTGGTTCATTTTTTGTTGCTGTTAAAACAAATGAACAAGCAAACAAAACTCTATGATCAAATTAGGCTGGCTGAATGTTTTGGTAGTTTTAAGATCTCAACAATATTCTTTAAAGCCAATAAAGTATTGCTTTATCTTCCATGATTTTAAGACACATTATTTTTGGTATCTCTTATTAGTTTTGTATAATCAACAAAACCTCAGATAGATATTTGTAATCACACATGTTCTAATCATAGTCACTATCATTTTATTTTTAGGCATTTAAACATATTATCTAATTTATTTTATTTAAAGAAAGCAAAGCAAAACTTCAGGTGATTTAAAAATACTGGTACTATTTGAATGAACTGGACATTTGTTGTCTCCCTGCAGTAGTCTTTCTGTGCATTTTACTCAAAGAACAATGTGAAGTTCTAAATCTGAGAATAAAAGAACTTGAAAGTCTATTTGAAAAGGAAAAAAAACACAGCAAAAATCTTTATCAAATGATAAACAACAAACTATACAATTTAGCTCAGCCAGCTTCCTCCTGTCTGAGCGCTGTCAGTCTGTCCCATCCATGCCTTTGGTTCTATTTTGTTCATTAGATTTCACAAGTAAGGGAGATCATATAGTACTTTCTTTGATTGGTTTATTTCTCTCAACATAATAATCTCCAAGTCCATTCCATGCTGTTGCTTCTTTTTTCAGCTACATAGTAATTCCATTGTGTAAAGGTACCATGGCTTTTCATACACAATTATCTACTAATGGGCACTTGGGCTGTTTCCAGATCTTGGCTATTCTAAACAATGCTGCAGTTAACATAGGTCAACCTAATTTGACCAGGTGTTAAATATAGTAATTCTTAAAATTTCTCAACATTTGTCTCTGTTCTTATGACTCCATATATAGTAGCTGTTAATTATGCAATTAGGATTAATGATAATTTATTTTTCAACCTAGTATTAAGCAGTGTAAGTATTATTATTAGAATTTCTTACTGAGCACTAGAATATAATCTGCCGGAAGCCGGTCCATCCTTGCTGCTTGACACAGTCACTGCAGAAAAGAAACATCTGCACAGCATATGTTTCAAGGGACCTGGAATATATAGCATACTGTTCTTAATATGTTTGTTCCCCTTCTTGGCGCTATGTGTTTTAACCAAGGTCACCTCTCTGAGAAAGGTTGTTTCCCCAGGTAGGAATTTTTCCCTGAAGTTAGGGAGGGAATAAAACCCCTTAACTAAGTGCCAGGTTGGTAGTTAATCACTTTAACTATGAACAATCAGGCTTAAGCTACATAATCTTTATTCCCTGGAATGGAGATAAGAAATGCCCTAACCTTTGGAATAGAAATTGATAGGATTAAAATCAAATGGTATAAATACAGATGTAACAAGACAACAGGACACAGAACCTAGAGACAGGACTTGGCTGGAGATCCTAGACAGAGCCTAGAAACAGAACCTAGCGAGAGAGACAGAACCTAGCAAGAGAACCTGGCTGAAGAACCTAGACACAGAACCTAGACACAGAACCTAGAGACAGGACTTGGCTGGAGATCCTACACAGAACCTAGAGACAGAACTTGGCTGGAGATCCTGGAGGGAGAACCTCGCTATGCTGATCAACTGAACGCTGTCTCCATGTCATTCCTTCATCGCCGACTCCATCCACACCTTTGGGGACCCCTGGACCTGCTGGGGCTGGACCCCAACAATAATCCTGATCGAGAATACTTATTTCAAAATAGAAAACTCTTCATGGATAAGAACTAACAAAAAATAGAATTGTGCATTTAAAATATTTTAGAATTTTTGAAATGAGATATAGAAATTTATTTGTTGTCCAAAAAATCAAAATAAGGTCGAACATCAATATGCTTTGATATTTACAGGAAAAATGTAGATTAAAACACCTAAATTTCCAAGTTGTTTATAAATTTCAATTCTAGGATGAATTCTTAACTTCTGAATGAATTCTCGTAACTTGCTACTAAAATGTAAAAATATCAGTATCAACTCAATGAGGTTTTTGAAATCTCACTTACATAGAAGTTGAATTTTTATGTTGGGCTATGGTTCTATACCTGCAGAATTTTAAAAAATACTAATGCCTGGGTCTTACAGCATGAATTAGTCTGGATATGGTCTGTTCATCAGGAGCTTTACCAATTACTCTGTTACACAAATTTGAGAACAATGTTTTAGTGTTTTGTAATGAGGCCAGTTTTGTAATGTCTTATATAAGGTCTTAATGTACAACACCTTACATTTGGGATATGTTTTGGTCACATACAGCTGGTTATACAGATATAGCTTTCAAGGAAATGGGCTGTCATTTATCAGGTATACTAACACTTTATAGGAAGCAATATTTCTTTTTGGTTGTTGTTGTTAATCCTTACCCAAGGATATTTTTCCATTGATATTTTAGGGAGAGTGGAAGAGTGAGGGAAAGATAGAGAGAAACATCGATGTGAAAGAAGCACATCGATTGGTTGCCTTCTACACGAGCCTCCACTAGGGTCTGGGCTGGGGAGGAGCCTGAAACCAAGGTACTTGCCCTTGACTGGAAACAAATCCAAGACCCTTTGGTCTGCAGGCTGATGCTCTATCCACACAGCCAAACTGGCTAGTGTGGAAGCCATATTTCTTTAATATATTTAAGGTTATTAATTTTTGCAACATTGAAAATATCATATACATTGATTAATCACAAATTTTTGCAGACACACCTATATAATATTTATGTCTTAAATTACTACTTATGGTAGTTAGCATCTTTCCTATTGCAATTTTCCAACACCTCCCTCCAACAAATATATTATACTAGCGGCCCAGTGCACGGATTCATGCACTGGTGTGGTCCCTCGGCATGGGCCTGCAGGGATCAGGCCTGAAACCGGCAGTCCAACATCCCCCAAGGGATGTAGTAGTGCACAAAGCTGCAGGCAGCCAGGGAGGAGCCCGAGCAGGGCCAGGCACCACGCTGCTCCTGCTCATCCTGGCCCCACTGTACCTGCTTCTGCCGCTGCCCAGTAGGCTCGCTACCACTCTGCTGCAGGCTCCGCATACACATTCTAGGGCGATATGGGCACACCCATGACTGAGAAGCAACCACAGACTTGCACCCAGTCAGTCCCATTGCCAGTCCCAATCCTGGTCCCGGTCTGGATGGGGGAGGGGCGAACAGGGAGAGTGTCTGTGGGAGAGGCTCGCACTGCCGCAGCTGTGCTGGCCAGCCGTAAGCCCAGCACTTCTGGCACCCATAGGTCAGCTGAGCAGTGCTCCCGCTGTAGGATCACACTGACCACCAGGGGGCAGCTCCTGCATTGAGCGTCTTCCCCCTGGTGGTCAGTGTGTATCATAGCAACTGGTGGAATGGTCGAACGGTCACTTAGGCTTTTATAAATATAGATAGGTATGTTCAAACTCCTGGGTGCACAAAGCACATTTGAGAGAAATAGTGATTGGAATTGATGGGAGAAATACAAAATATCCAGTGCAATAGGAAATCTCAGGAGATATTTTCCTTCTAGACTGACAAGAGAATTCATTTTCCTACTTGAAACAATGTACTTTTGACATGATTTTTTAGTCTTATAGCTGTTATTTTCAGTGAGCTCTTGAAAATCCTAATCACTTGAATTAATATGGATAGGACTCAATATCTATAATCTACAATTTTAACCTATGTATGTATACCTATGTAATATATTTGTATTTTATATCCAATATATTATGTAATTAAATATTTTAATACTAAATAATAACTCAAATAAATGTATAAACTAAGAACATAAACATATTACTATTGTTATTTATTTTTATTATGTATTTTCTTATCTTATTAATGTTTTCTTCTTCTTAAAGAAAAGCTTTTAACATTTCTTGTAATATATCACCAGGTGTTGAACTCCTTTAGCTTTTTCTTGTCTGGGAAGCTCTTTATATCTCCTTTGATTCTAAATGATAGCTTTGTTGGGTAGAATAATCTTGGTTGTAGGTCCTTTAGTATAATGTCACATTCAAATTCATTCTAAATATATAGCTACTGCATAAATTTAATGACCTAAAAACATTTATATATCTTCATATATTTGTATATAAGAAAATCAAATTTGAAGAATGAATTTGGCTAAGTTTAAACATACCACCTAAAATATTTTCAGAACAATAACTCTTGAATTTCTGTCATGAAATATATTATACTTAGACCTTAACAGAAAGACACATGTGTGCATGTATAAGAATAGTTTCACCTCATAAGGATTTGAAAAATTCAGTAATTGTATTGGATATGAAATGAGAATAAGACATATTAAGAGAGTTTTAGTATAATAACAACTTTTTGGTATAACTATTTTTAAGGGTTCTTTTTTGGGCTTTCTGTTTTTGATACAGACATGATAGTTTATAACAAAATTGATACTATCATTGATCTTATTCAGAATGTTATAATAAGATGCTATAGAATAGGTGTCTTAAACAATAGAAACTTACCAAGATCAGCATGGTCAGATTCTGGTGAAAACCTCTTTCTGGTTTGCAGGTGATTTTCTTCTTGTATCCTCACATGATGGAGAGCAGAGAGAGGGAACAAATTCTCGTTTCTTTTTATAAGGGCAGTAATTCCATTCATAAGGCTGCACTCTAAAGATTTCAGCATATAAATTTTCAGAGAATCCAAACATTCAATTGATAACCATAATAAAACATTATATTTTTCTAAAAGTTTATATTGATTTGAAAATGCAAACATTGCCTGTCCAGTGTGGTTCAGTGGTTGAGCATTGACCTATGAACCAGAAGGTCACAGTTCCATTTCCAGTAAGGGCACCTGCCAGGGTTGCGGGCTCAATCTCCTGTAAGGGCCATCCAGGAGGCCAATCGATGGTTCTCTGTCATCATTGATATTTCTATCTCTTTCTCCTTCTTCTCTTAAATCAATGAAAATATATTTTAAAAATGTAAATATATTCTTGTAGATTATTATAATTATAAAATTTACAGAGAATTTTATTATTACTAGATTTTAATGTTAAACACAATTTAAAGTATTAATTTGCTTGTGCCATTGCATGAAATATGCAAACATACAAAGTGTAGTATGTTTAATTCAGGTAAACTAAGAGTATTCAGTGAGGTGGTGAGTAGAGTAAATGTAGACATTTCACTATGAACCAGACAACCTGAATGCCCCACTCTCAAGTATGTTAAATGTTGAAGATATATCACAACTTGCAAAAAAAGTCTCCTTTAAGAGAGTATCTGATTTTATTTGGTGTTGTTGTTTCTGAATAAATGGTATTTTCTAACTATCTTGAAGAAGGCTAATATTCAAGTATTGAATTCGATTGCTGGTCCAAAGGGAATTGGTCACATGTGATTTTCAAGTATCTAACAAGTTGTAAATGCTATATGTTTTTGATACTTTCAGGAAAGGACAGTGACATCTTGAATAGAAATGCACTATGTTGCACACAATTGACTCAAATGGCAGTTCAGGCTTTGAAAATGTTAGCATTTATTGATATTTCAGCTCTTATATTAGGGAAATAACCCTCTGAAAGAATACTCTTACAGGTGCTTTACTTCAAACTTCAGGCACCATTTTCTCTGGGTGTTGCTTATCTTGTGTTGTTTTTACTATTAAATCAAATTAATGGCACCATTTGGCCACCACCACTTATATCAACACCCCAAATAATGAAAATAAGCTTTCTTAAAGTTCCCACTTTTATTTGGCAAATTATTCTTTACTGGGCAGATTTTGACAATAACTGAACCTGAATAATCTTCTATGAAAATATTATCAGTCTTATTTCACCTCTGGTAGAAAGGATGGGTTATAAGTGATTATAAGGTTATAAGTTCAATATACTAATCAAGAATTATATGAAAGTGTTTGCTTTAGAAAGAGCAAATTTGAAGCAATAGGAGTTCAGGATGTCAACTGATTCATATACCAATAAACTATGCTGTTACAGGAATCTATCAAATTACTAGACTAATTTAAATCATTACAAATGGTGGTTAATTGCTCCCCTTGTAATCCTTACTACCAGAGGTGAAAGAAGAGAGCAAAGAAGAGTTATAATTTCTTGAGTAAGCTCTCTTAGTATAATTTGGAGGAATTATACCCTTTACTATTAAATAGCTTCCTATTAAAAGTATAAATAGAAAACAATTACTTTTTTAGCAATTATACATTTTCTAGTTTTACTTGTTCAGTCAACAGATGTTAGTAAAAACATACTATTAGTGATGTAATATAAAGGGAGCTGAGACTATAACAATTAGACAACAAATATGGCCCTGCTCTCACTGAATACCTACCTTATAGAGCTTTCAGCTTACTTCTTACAGTAGCTGCATTTGACCTAGGGATATCAAATCCTTATTTACCATTATATTTTTGGTACCACTAAAACTAATTTTACCATATTTTTTGTTTGTTTTTTCTTCATTACACCCGTGGAGTTCTACAACTAGTAACATATTAATAGTGCCATGAAATTAAGTTGTGACTTGATTCCAAATTTGGGGATCCTATATATTTGCACATGATAATAGAATTCAGATTGTAAAGGGCAAAATTGATTCTTCCTTGATTTTTATATAGAAAATTCTTCATGTTGCCAAGAGTAGGAGGTTTAAAAAATACTGACAATATTTTATTATATTTATTAATTTGTTCCAAATTTGTTGACTTGTGTACTATGTGAAAGACTGACTCTAAAAGGGAGGATGTTAGGATAGTAAGATCTATGTCCCAATCTTAAGAAATTTATGGTGCAGTAGGACATCTCTTCCTATACTCTGCTGCATGGAATAAAGTTTCAGGGAGCTAAGAACAGGTGCATCCACAGAACCTATTCTGTGGCCATTTACCACTTTCTACATTACCCACTTGGACATAGTGTACATAAGACTCAAGGAAATTCTGCAGCAAGAAAACTTTAATCCATAGCTTGTCAACCTCATGACCAAAGAATCATTTAGTATTGCCCATGTTAGCATTTGAGGGCCCAATGCTCTTTGTTGAATCTTAGAGTGAAAAATGTTGTATTAAATGGACTAGCTCTAATGCAGTTGTCTCATTCTTCTTTGAGCTGTAATTAAAAGCAAAAGCCTCAAAAAGAGTAATTTTTTATACTATGGGTACAGAAAACAGTCCCCAAATGTTGTATACATATGAAAAGCAAACATTTCAGACTCTAGAACATATCCATTGCATTTTGTTTTGGAAATGTCTATTAAAGAGAAATCACATAACTTAATTTGTTTTACCACTAGGACTAGCTCGTATTATTGAGTTTGGATTTTCACAGATGTCTTAGACTAGAGATTTTCCCCTCATTATAAAGTTAAGGCAGTATTCTTTGATTGGTAAAGCAAAGATACAAAACAAGATCTGTTTCTAACTCTGTCTCTCTCTGTAGTGATAAAAACTTACAGTTTTTGTAAGTAACAATAATATCAAGTATACATTTCAAATCTCACAATAATGATATGTCACATTAATAAGGATACCATTATATGGCTAACATGTTTTTCATTTAATTATTTTAATATGAAACATTCACATGTTTATTAATAGATTTTTAAAAGAAATTATTTACTTCAATGGTATATAATATTAAAATGATATTTCAAATTATTGATTTCATATAACAAGCAGAAACCTCACAGAACCTACATTGTTTTCCACAGATCAGGATCAAACTGTGTTTTGGCAAGATGAATCATCAAATCAAAGTATCAAAACTGTAAGCATGCCTTTTTAGCATTAGTGAACATATGCAACTTAAGTGAACATATAATTTGATATTTCATATGAAAAGTATTGTTAATTTGATTTTATTTTGTATAAACAGTTAAAACATCATCAACATTGAAATAAAATATTACATTTTATTAATTTTAGTTATTCCAGCTTTTAAGTGCAGTTATAAAATTCAGTGGAATCATGAGGACCCAAGTAATTTCTGTCAGAGCAAATAGTGTTGAAAGCAGAGGCTTTGAGGATGTTAATCTTAAAAACCAGATCCAGATGTTTCACTTTATTCTCAACTGAGTATGTAACAAGCAGTTGCTGCTGGAAAATAAGGGACTAGAACTGATAGGTGATCTACCAATTCATTTCAAGTTTGAGCTATACTGCTGGTTGGCAGCTGAATCCTCCTGGCATTTAACTACTTTTGCCTTTGTTTTATTTTTCTCTTTGAATTTTTATCAACTACTATGTATTCAGCGTTTTTAGTTAAGAAGAAACAATAAAAGAGAAACTCATTACCTCCATAGCTGCAGACTAATGCTTTCAAAATGTATTCCCTTGGTGCTATAGCATAGTGCCACCTATATTGAAACCAGTGTTTTTCTCTTATGCCTCTATTAGTGATGCTTTCTTCTCATCATGTTCTATTATAAAGCTATTATTACTAGAATTAGTAATTACTAGAATGACGAAAATGAATTTACTGCACACAAAAGATCAATGTATTCAGCCTTAGTTACCTCTCTGATGTCATTTTCTATTTATCTCTTCTTTGCATCAGCTGTACTAATCTTGCTGTTCTTCAAAGACTGCAGGCACTCACCATTTGGGAACTTTAGAATTTTATCTTGTCCTTTGTAGGAACACTTTTTCCTAATTGCATGCTTTCTCCTTCACTTACTTCAGCTTTCTGCTAAAATGGTACCTTCACATAGAAACCTGCTTGCTCCTGTATCTGAAATATTACTGTTGACACCTATATCACTATTTCTTCTCTTACCTGCTTTATATTTCATCACAGCAAAAATTCCTACTTGATCTATTTTATATTTGCCTGTTTCTTTATATTTGTTTATTCTTTATTTCTCCCCATCCATTCTACATAGACTATAAATACCAGGTTAATAAAACTTTATTTTGTTCATTGCTTCCCACCCCCACCCCCCGTCAGCTACAACCATGCCAGGCATATTATAGGCCCTAAATAATTATTTTTTAATTGATTAATGTTTAAAATTTAATACTGTTTCAATATACTAGGTTTTGTGTTGTTTATATTGCATAAAGAAAGTTCTACTTTCTGAATTCTTGTATTAATAGTATAAAACAGTGATGGCGAACCTATGACACACCTGTCAGAGGTGACACGCGAACTCATTTTTTTGGTTGATTTTTCTTTGTTAAATGGCATTTAAATATATAAAATAAATATCAAAAATATAAATCTTTGTTTTACTATGGTTGCACATATCAAAAAATTTCTATATGTGACACGGCACCAGAGTTAAGCTAGGGTTTTTCAAAATGCTGACACGCCAAGCTCAAAAGGTTCGCCATCACTGGTATAAGAGCTAGAAATCAGTGTAAGGACAATAGAATGTATTGGATCCTTTTAGGATTCACTTTGTATTTTATACTGTAATATAAATGATTATTATTTCATATTAAATATTACAAAGCAATCTTTATATCAGTGAAATTTTAAATCATTCCAGAATATTTGTGTCTCTTAGAAACCAGGAAAGTTCCCTAACATTACTCTTTGAGTCTAAAAATACTGATCACAAAATGAGTTTCCTATGGTGGAACAATGATCTAAAGAAGGCATAAAACAATTATTTATCCCATAATCATTCCTTGAATATATTTTAACTTCATATAATATTAAAAATAAGTTGATATTTCTAATTAAAATCAGAATTCTTTGGCTGGAAGAGGTTTATAGCAACAAACATCCTAGTGAACATATGTAATTCTTGGTTCCCTACATTCACTTCTATTGTTTTGCAAAGATATAATGCACACAGGGAGAGAATATAAGTTTTCCAAATTTAGGGAATTTTGATACAATTAAACCCAGCTTTGTTTAAATCATTCAATTCCTGACTATTTTCCTCACTATCTTTGTGTTTATCTATTTGTAACTCATCTTTCCTACATTTATTTTCAGGCTATGCCTCATTCATGCAATGCTTACAATTTCAAATGCAATGTACTTCTCAGAAAAAAATATATTTTTGCCTTATAAATAATTTTGAAAGATTTGTAACTAATTTGAAGATATTTGTTCTAGCTAATATTTTATAAGTGGCTCCAATGGCACACATTGGTCAGTTATGCAAAAGGACGCATTTTGATCTTGAGTTCTTAAAGTATTACCTGATAATTACCTGATATTTATATGTTACCTTTTTATGTCTAAGACTAGAGGCCCGATGCATGAAATTCGTGCAAGGGGCTCTGCCCTCGCAGCCCCGGCTTCATCCGGAAGGTCATCCGGAAGATAGTTCGGCTGTCCGGTCTAATTAGCATAATATGCTTTTATTATTATAGATTTCTGTTTAGTATTTGTATGAGAATTAATGTATTTATTAAACCCCTCATGTTTCTTTTTATGAGAAACATTTAGATTTGTTTTTTGTATTGCTTTTGTAATTGTGCTCTTTGCAAAAAAATTAACATATTAGAAACAGCCAAAAGTAATGATTATTGCATTTGCTAATGACAAGAAACACAGTGACATTTTGAAAGAAAAAGTAACTTAGATCAGATAATAAGTATTGACAAAAATTAATTGTGGTTTTAGAAAGTCAGGTTTTCTGTTAAGTCCAAATTGAAAACAATAGCATTTGAAGACTTTTTCTGCTTTGCCCATTTATTTATTAGGATATATATGTTAGAAAATTACATACTAGAACATAAGTCATGATAGTATAATATAAATGTAATTCCAGCATAAGTAAATGTATATTACTTACTCTATAAGAAATAAATTTTCAAAAATCATATACCAATCAGACTTCGAATATAAACTGTATTTTCCCATTGACTGACAATGTAGAGATGTGTTCCCAAAGGGGAAAAAAATGGCTTCTGAGCTTCATAAAATGTTTTTGTAATTCAGCAAATGTCTTACAATTTTAAATTTTAAAATAAATTAACTTTTTAAATAAAATATTTACAGTAAGACTTGAGTCAATTACCATCCTCCATTCTAGTCCAGCTTTGGCAACTGTGGAGAAAACAGGTTAAGCTATGGAGATAGCAGCATTAGCTTATATAAAATACTTTTCTTCCTAAAAATTATTGAAGAACCTCTTTATAGTGTTTGTCTCTCATTATTTCACAGTGGCTCCATTTGTTCACTTACCAGGTCTTTTTTAGACATAGTGGTTACAAATAATAAAGCTGTGGAAGAAATGCAGCATGGAATTCTAGTTTTTTAAGAAACAAATGAAACTGTGCATCGATGCAGCATTGGTATGAATAATTTAACAATCTGTGAGAACTTAAGATGAGAAATTTCTTCTTACTGTTTCATGTTCAAGAACAAAGAACTCTGTTTATTCCATTTTTTAAAGTTATCTTTATTGTTGAAATATTACATATGTACCCCCCTTTTTCCCACCCATTGACCCCTCTCAACCCTGCTCCAGGTATCTCCCCAATTGTCCCTGCACCAATTTAACACATTATATGCCTTTTTGGGTCTAGTCTGAGCTTTCATCTTCTGTAGAAAAGAGAGAAAAAAGAGGACTTTTAATGATAAACAATGGGCCCTAGTCTGTTTGGCTCAGTGGGTTTGATTCTGGTCAAGGGCACATGCCTCCATTGTAGGCTTGATCCCCAGCAGGAAGCAACCAATCAATGATTCTGATTATTGATGTTTCTATCTCTCCTGACCTTTCTCTTCCTCTCTGATAAATAAGAAATGATAAACAATGACAATGTTAACTTCTAAGTTGTTTTTATCTTTTTTTTCTGAATAAGTATTATCATATTCCCTTGCCTCAGAAGGGTAAATCTTTGGTTTAAAAACATTTACTACTGTTAGAGTGATGATTCATAGACATTGACAGAAATAGGTTCATGCTCGCCAGATTGTTCTTAATGAGTTTACATTAATATGTCTTTTAATACTATGTGTTTCTGAAGTTTTTATTTTTAATTTCCACAAGTATATTATTTTGAATGAAGAAATTTAGAACACAACAGTTTGCCCATATTTCCTCAGAAACAATTCAATGATCTGAAGATGTTCTCATGGCAGTGTTTCATTTAAAGCTGTTTCTGTTATATCTCCTTGACAAAATTATAAGAAACATCAAATATAAACTACTTTGAGGCTTTAATACAATTTTAAAATATTTATTTATTTAGTTGGTTTTTTTTTTTTTAATGCATTTTTCCTTAAGATTTTAAATTTCCACAAGTGAATAAATGGACACTTTTCTGCCTTTGTTTGCCTGGAATCAAGAGCGTGTAAGTAAGCATAACCTAAAAGGTAGGTAATTTGTAAGTGTTGCTCATATCTAACCTAGGTTTATACTGCACCATTTTTATATGGAACAACAAATCTCTCATGTCTTGTTTGGTAAGTTTAAAGGTGTTAAAACATCTTATTGCATAGGTAATTTTACTATCTTCATAAACCATAAACCATATGTAATCTTTTTCTTTTTATGAACAACATAAAAAATAATTTAGTGCAAGGTTACAGGATAGCCTGTAAAGTTACAAGATCTTCATGTTTTGTCTGTTTTCTTTTCTTTCTTTTTTTAAATTTATGTATTGTCTAAATTTTACATGTCTCCTTTTTCCCGCGTGACCCTGCCCCCCACCCCCACCCCCAAACATTCCCACTTGGGCAAATCCCCACCTGTTTTTTCTTAATAATTTTTCTCAGCAAGTTTTCCATGTCAGTTTACTGATATGCACATAATCATGTCATTCTTCCAAATTGCTTCATGGTATTTAATTTTATGGATAGTATCAGTTATCTACTGCTGTGAAACAAACAATCCCCAAACTTAGTGGCTTTAAAAGGTCAGCGGCACAGTTCTAATAAAGCTTAGTCTAATTAAGTTTGATTGATCTCTGATGATCTTTCTTGAATCTGCATTCAGCTGGGAGGTTATTTAGTGGCTGGATGGTCTAGAGCAGGGGTCCTCAAACTACGGCCCGCCGGCCACATGCAAATACAAATATTGTATTTGTTCCCGTTTTGTTTTTTTTACTTCAAAATAAGATATGTGCAGTGTGCCTAGGAATTTGTTCATAGTTTTTTTAAAACTATAGTCCGGCCCTCCAACGGTCTGAGGGACAGTGAACTGGCCCCCTGTTTAAAAAGTTTGAGGACCCCTGGTAGAGTGGCCTCATCCATACTCTGGAGGTTGGCAGCTAACAGCCAATGTGCCTCAGTTCCTCACATGGCCTTGCTTTTCCCAACAGGCTGGCTCAGCTGAGCTCATTCATCTGGTGGCAAAGGAACAGGCCCCAATGTGCAAGCATTTGTCAAGCCTCTGCTTGTTTCATCTATAGATAATGCCCCATTAGACGAAAGATGTCACATAGCCAAACCAGATTCAAAGAGTGGAGAAGTAGACTTCAGCTTTTGTCAGGGTTATTTGCAACAACACACAGTAAGGGCATAGATGCAGGGAGAGTAAGAACTTGTGGCTAAATTTACAATCTACCTCAGCATGGATCATATTCTTTTTATGCATTCACTCCCATATTAATGGACATGTAACTCTGCACCATTACAAGAAATGTTACAACAAGCATCTTAATTTTTTAATAGACTATTTTTAGGACACTATTAAAAAAATTGAGTAAAAAGATTTCCCATACACTCCTTGCTCCAACTCATGCATAGCTTTCCTCATTATCAACATCCTCCACAAGAGTGGTACATATGTTACAACTGATGAAACTACATTGACACATCATGATCATCCAAACTCCATAGTTTAACATCACAGTTCACTCTTGGGGTTGTACAGTCTATGGGTTAGAAAAATATATAATGTCATTAAAATATTATAGAGAAGAGCTTCACTCCCCTAAAAAAGTCTGTGTTCTATCTATTCATTCCTCCTTCCCCAACCCCTGGCAACCACTAATTTATTTTATAGTCGCACCCACTGCTGGCACCTGGTGCCAGCCCCGATCGCTTGGTGCCGTAAGCAGGTGCGAGAGAGAGAGAGAGAGCGAGCGAGCTGCTGGCCCCTATTGCCCCTCAGGGCTTCTCCACCTCCCCCTGCTCCTGAGAGGCCAGTACTGTCAGCACGTGGGAGCGGCGGCAGCAGGAGCGGGGCTGCCCACAGACAGGAAACCAGGGCCTGTGGTGGGAAGGGTCAGGCAGGGGCACAGAGAATGGGCCAAGACCCGCCCCTGCACCCACTGCAGCCTCGTGGCCCACAGTTCCTTTCAAGGTGCACAAATTCATGCACTGAACCCCTAGTCTATAATAATAATAAAGCATAATATGCAAATTGACTGAACGACCAAACAGCAGAACGACCTTCCAGACGACGTTCCAGATGAAGCTGGGGCTGCTAGGACTGAGGCTGCTGGGGCTTCGAACGAAGGCCTACTCTTATACAAATTTCATGAATCGGGCCCCTAGTAATAATAATAATAAATGGGATTGAGAATATTATCATATGCCAGGACCAATCCTATAAAATAAAAACCTAATATGAAAATCGACCAACTGGTGGAACGACCGATCGCTATGACACGCACTGACCACCAGGAGGCAGATGCTCAATGCAGGAGCTTTCCCCTGATGGTCAGTGCGCTCCCACAGGGGGAGTGCCACTCAGCCAGAAGCTGGGCTCACGGCTGGTGAGCACAGCCGTGGTAGGGGGAGCCTCTCCCTTCTGCAGCAGTGCTAAGGAGCAGCGAGCTGAGTGGTAAGGAGCAGGCGAGTGGAAAAGAGCAAGGGATCCCAGACTATGAAAGGGTGCAGGCCAGGCTAGGGGACCTTGCCCCTCAGTGCACAAATTTTGTGCACCGGGCCTGTAGTTCTAAATAATCCTAATGTGTTAACTCATATTACTTCATTAGTATTTGACATCCTCTTTTGGATATTTCAATGATGTCTTCAATTTAGCTTATTCAAAGCCATACTCATCATTTTCTTCTTTTAAACTAAGCTCTTTCATAGCATTTCCATAAATGGTATCACTGCCTATCCACTTTTGTAAAGTAAAAACCTATGCATCATTCTCTTTGCCCCACACATATAATCTATAATAATAAAAGCATAATATGCTAATTAGACTGTATGTCCTCCCAGACGTCCTTCCGTCCTTCCAGATGAAGCTGGGGTTGTGAGAGAAACCCGAGTCCCGGGTACCAGAGGGAAGCCGGTGCCAGCAGCCAGAGGAAGGAAGGCCTACTCTTGCATGAATTTCATGCATCAGGCCTTTAGTTTCTTATAATGTCCTTTAAATTTTAGTACCTAAATGTAACTTAGTTTAATTGCAATTATTTAAATCTTTTCCATTTTAAATATCACTTAAAGAGTCTTATTTACTAAATTTTGAGTCATTTAGATTTTAACATATCAGTTTTATTTTTTATTATTTGTTTGCCTACATACTGCTGAGCACTGATTTCTTATGTTATCTTAATTAAATGTCTGAGCAACCTAGTACACCTGATAGACCCTTGAAGACCCATGTACATACCGAAGATATAAAAGCTCAACTTAATTGCTCAGCTAAGTAGCAAAACTGATTCTAAACTGATTTTGTTCCACTATGATGCCTGTCATTTACTTTTTAGAAAATGAACTTTAAACACTTATATATATATATATATATATATATATATATATATATAGAGAGAGAGAGAGAGAGAGAGAGAGAGAGAGAGAGAGAAAGAGAAGAATGGATTGGCATAGAGAGATGCATTGATGAGAAACATCATTGATCAGCTGCCTCCTGCACACCTGCTACTGGGGATTGAGCTTGCAAACCAGGCATGTGACCTGACTGGGAATGGAACCAATGACCTGCTGGTGTATGGGTTGATGATTAAACATAGATTCACTCTGGGTGAACTAGAAAATGAACTTTAAATTATTTTAAACAGAAATTTTGAGACTTTTGTAAATGTATTGGGAAAAGAACACTATGCAAGAAATACATATTTATTCCGGAAAAAAAGCCCATCCCAGGATACATAGTGTCACAATCACCTGAGATTTCCAAGCACCAGTAGAGAACTATGGATCAACATTTTTGAGTGTATTTCTTAAGGTTATATTTTTCAATAACTCTCAGATATTTGTGCTTCAATACCAGTTGAGGCAATTATTGTCAAACCATATATATAATTAAACCCACTGATATGCACACTTCTAAATGTATAATAAACCAATTGATGAAGGGAAAAACATGGGGAACCACGAGCAAGAGAATTACACTATTATAGAATTTGTGCATCTCATGCTTTCCTTTGTATTCTTCCCCTTTCTCTGCCTTTTACCTTATCTTTTCTCTCCTTACTGAAGGGGAAAAAGCAGTACACAAAATTTCCCAAACCTAAGAATCTGTCAAAATAGCCTAAATTATTACAGAAACTTAATTTGATTTTCAAAAAAAATCCATGCTATCTTAAAAATGGAGATGTGTGTTACTCTGTACACATTTGAAAGGGGAGAGTAGAATTTTTACCAAATGTGTTTTTTTTATATAGCTCTTCTCTTCATAGGAGAATGGTTTGGCCTTAATGGTTTGCAGTGCTCTATGAGTCTAGGAATATAATCAGTATTCATGTTTATAGTTTATTTGGAGACATTCTTAGTGAGAATTATAGTGTTTTGAATGTTAAGATGCATTGGTAGTTCAAAATATTAAAGAGAACTGTAGAGAATATTGGAAAATATTATTCTTTATTAGGGAAAATTATATTAATGCTAAAGAATGGGGTGTGACGCCGAAGCCGGTTTGGCTCAGTGGATAGAGCGTCGGCCTGCGGACTGAAGGGTCCCGGGTTCGATTCCGGTCAAGGGCATGTACCTGGGTTGCGGGCACATCCCCAGTGGGGAGTGTGCAGGAGGCAGCTGATCGATGTTTCTCTCTCATCGATGTTTCTAGCTCTCTATCTCTCTCCCTTCCTCTCTGTCAAAAATCAATAAAATATATTAAAAAAAAAAAAAAAAAGAATGGGGTGTGGGGAGAAGGTGTAACCTCTCACACCTGCATAAACGAGACAATTCTATTGGTGGATAATTTGGCTTAGTTAACCTTGTCCATGAAAAATAAATTCCAATTCCAGATTTTTTAAAACTTTAATGAATACTATTTTTATTACCAACATGCAGTGCAATTTTTGCATTTTAATGTCAGTAGTTTACCTTAAACACTAGTAAAAATAAACCTATCAACTACCTTTACTTACTATAAGAAAGCAAACAATGCTTTGATATTATTCCCCAGGATACATACTTTTACTAATTTCTCATGTGTCAAATAATAATATTCTGCATCTAGCTTTATAATACTTGCCATTCATAATGGCCATGTATGATTTCACTATTCATAGCTCTACTTGTTCTTTAAAATTGTTACTTTGTACCTTAGTCTTATAATTGTAGTATTTTATGTAACATTTACATTCAAAATTTAAAACCCACAATTTAATGTAATGTTTCAATAAAGACACAAAAATATTTACTGTTCATTTTGAATAATTATAGGACCATCAGTTATATTGCTATAAATTCAGTTCTGTTCCGACTGTGGTATTTGTCTTTCTTGAACACCTATGATGTGTCTTGCAGTGTGCAGTATAACCCATGGATGGAAGTGGAGTGTCATAATCAAGAATGAAATGTAATTCTTATACTTAAACATGTACAGGAATTTGATGGTCTTAAAATTTGGATAGAGAGTAGGCATTGGGAAGTGGCATGAGGAACACTACTGAAGAACTCTTAATACTTTCTTTTTTTATAACATTTATTGCGGTGACATTGATTAAGAAATTATATATGTTTCAAGTGTACAATTCTTTGCCGCATCATCTGCATATTGCATTGTGTCAAGTCACCTTCTGTTACCATATATTTGATCCCCTCAACCCTTTACTACCAGCACCACCCTTTCCCTCTGGTAGCCACCATACTATTGTCTGTGTCTATGAGTTGTTGTTTGTTCATCTGTTGCTTTCAGTTTTATATCCCACATATGAGTGAAATAATATGGTTCTTCAACTTTTAGAGAGAGTAATGTCACTTATCCTTGTCCTCAGAGTTAATAGGTGACAGGCCAAAATCCAGGCCCAGAAATCCAAATTCAGAGTCTAGTTTCATAATTACTGGAAAATCTATTGTCATATATACCCAGAGCAGAAACTGGAAAGAAAATGACCTCAAATTTTCATTAAAAATAGAATTTTATTATTTTTATTATAAAATAAGTTATATTTTTAAGAATAAAAACACCTTTTATACAGTGTTTATACAGTGTTTCAAATCTTTACTGAATCAAAATGATTTATTTAAATCAGTGGATTATATGTAAAGTTTTTATAAAAATTTAGGGTTATGTTTATTCAATTATCCCATAAATGTTAATGAAATGCTTCATATATGCTGGGTATTATTCTAAGATCAGGTATCCTGGGGGGAGTCATACAAATTACTATGAATTTGGAATTGATGTTTTATTATCCTCCTGGGGTAGAAAGAGCTAAGCTTCTAATCTGCAACTTACTAGTATGTTAGCCCTACTTTAATTATGAGACAATTTAAGGCAATTTTAGGAACATATTCATATATATATATATATATGTAAAATCTTTATAATTTTTTATTGTTCAAAGTATTACAATAGTAGTACATATGTCTCCTTTTTTCCCCAATTGACTTCCCCCTGGCCTCCCCTCCCCCACGGCACATGCCCTCCACCCCTCCCTAGTGTCTTGTGTCCATTGGTTATGCTTATATGCATACATACAAGTCATTCAGTTGATCTCTTACCCCCCACCCAACCCTCCCTTACCTTTCTGCTGTAGTAGTTTGACAGTCTGTTCTGTTCGATGCTTCTTTGTCTCTGTATCTACTTTTGTTCATCAGTTTATAATGTTCTTTATATTCCACAAATGAGTGAAAGACAAAAATCTTTATAATTTTATATGCTCTATGTATAAATAAAAAAGTACCTTTCTTTTATTTATATTTTTAAGTTAAATTTTGGGAGCAACATTGGTTAATCACATTACATAAGTTTCAGGTGTACAACTTTTAGTGTAACATCTGTATATTCCATTGCGTGCTCATCACCCAGAGTCTAGTCTCTTTCATGACCATATATTTGACTTCCTTTAACATTTTCATTCTCCCCTATTTCCCTTCTCCTATGTTTATAACAGTTGTCTGTGTCTATTAATTTGTTTTCTCTATTCATTGTTTTTTGTTATATATCCCACATATGAGTAAAATCAAATGGTTCTTGTTCTTTTTCCTAACATTTCAGTTAGCATGATACTCTCAAGATCCATCAATGTTGTTTCAAATGGCAGTATTTCATCTTTCTCTTCATCCAGTTATCTGTTGAAGGATACTTAGGTTGTTTCCATGTCTTGGTTATTGTGAATTATGCTTCTATGAAGATGGGGGTGCATATATCTTTCCAAGTAGTGCTTTCAAATTTTGGGGGGAGATACCCAAAAGAGGGATTGTTAGGACATATGATAACTCTATTCTTAACTTTTTGAGGAACCTCTGTCCTGTTTTGCATAGGGGTTGCACCAATTCACATCCCCACCAGCAGTGTACAAGGGCTCCCTTTCTTCCACATTCTCTTCAATACTTGTTATTTCTTTTCTTATTGATAATATCCATTCTAACTGATGTGAGGTGGTATCTCATTGTGGTTTTGATTTACATTTCCCTTATAGCTAGTAAAGTTGAGCATCTTTTTATATATCTGTTCATCATCTGTATGTCTTCTTGGGAAAAGTGTCTGTTAAGGTTCTCTGCCCATTTTTTAATTGGGTTGTTTGAATTTTGTTGTTGTTCAGTTGTATGAGTTATTTGTATGTTTTGGATATTAGCTCCTTATTGTGGGGTATAATTTGCAAATATCTTCTCCCATTTGTTTGGTTGCTTTTGTGTTTTATTGAAGGTTTTTTTCAGCTATTTATGCTTTTTTATTCATTTCTGACCTTAGTTGACTTTTATTTTAATTAAATAACTAAAATTATTGGCATAATTTTTCACAAGGTTACACTAATTAACAAATTTGCGATTTCTAAGGACATAAACATTGTTCAATATTCCCTAGATTTGAAGGGGAAAATAATCTCATTTGGGGTAAAAAATGGGTTTGTCGATTTCACTTTCCCTCTTTTAGTTCACGTACTTCTAATAGTTTAAAATTACAATCCTTACACTATACAGCTTATGTATGTCATATGTTCTTTAATATTTTCAAAGCATATTTCTCATTGGAATTCACTTATTCTCAAAGAATACATTAAAAAACAATAACCCTTTTTTTCACCAAAAGAATGTCAATTGCAACAATCATATTAAATACCTTCTTAAAATTATGAGTGCCAATTACTGCTTATATTTGAAAGGTTTCTCAGCCTTTTATTAGAAGCACAAAGATAGAAATTAAGCTTATAATTACAGTAAATATTCACATTTATAATACAGCTTTTCTTTTGCCCACATAGAACAGCTTGTACTAATAACATGGCTTTATTTTTACTCCACAATAGCATAAAAAAATATTTTATTGCTGCAGAAATCTTGGCAACACATTTTAGATCTTTAAATGGATAAGTTTTTATTTTTAAAAGGTCTGAAAATACTATCCAATACTAAAGGATATGTAAACATTCTCTTTATTCACATAAACCTTAGGATTGGTATCTAGCTACTCTTCTCCATTAAATTTAGAAAGCATTCTTTGAAAAAGTCTGACTGTAAAGCGCACAGAATTAGGATATATAAAAAAATAAATTTGCCCTGAAACCTAAGTGTTTACACATATGGCTTACTACTTTTTATTTGTCACTTAACTTTAAAATGAGGACTCTATGTGTAAAATTCTTTAAATGTGGAAAGCCATTCAGTTATTAGAAGAAATATTGATGTATTGACAAAGGGGTGCTATCCATTTACATAAGTAAAGGAAAAGTGGAGATTTTATTACTACAAAGGAATTTTATATGTTAAGGACAGGCTTAATTCAAATTCAATAGTCACAAATATTTTTTAATAGCAGTGCCTCACAGAATTCATTACAGATACATTTATAATATTTAGTTTTCCAGTCCTTTGTTTATTCATATATCCTTTTATTATCTCTAGAGAGTGAGATTACACTGTTTTGGAATCTGTCTTTCTCACCTTCAATATTGTCAACTTGTTCTGGGAACATATCAGTAAATCCTCCTTTACAAGGTGATTTTAAAGGCTATATAGGTTTCCCTCAAATGGAAAAATTAGTATTTATAGAGCAAATGAATCCCTCACTATTAGACTCAAAGGTTATTTATACCCTCTTTAGCTATTATAAAGTATTACAATGAATTCTATAGAGTCTTTGCTAAAAGCATGTCTTCACATAGAATGCATGTAATTGTAAGCTACATTAGGTAACCATAAAATTGCTGTTGTCAATAGTAATTGAAAGAGTAAGGAATAGCCAGCTGAATTGAATTTAGCAATGTGCTTCATTCTTATGAATTAAAGATCCTGTGGTTAAATCTGCTGTCATAAAAACTTGCTGCAGATAGTTTCTATTTCCATAATGGCTGTAAAAGACAAAAAGAGGAATTTTGATATTTTGAAGCTATAGTGGCTCTAAAGTTAGTGCAATGCTATTGCATACTAGCTATTAGTGATGGGTTGTAACTTGTATGTTTCAAATATTAGTAAGGTGTGCATTAAGTTGTATCCTTCTAGTTCATGTATGAGGTGTAGGCCAGGATTTTCCTTGCTTCAAAATGTGACAAGACCTCATAATGTAACCCAGTCCTCTAGAGAACACAGGATTTAAAATAAAATAAAAAAGTTTTGTCTCAAATTTTGGAAGGAAGCTCATCTGTCTTTTTAAAATTATATTTACACATTTGAATATCAAGGTGTATATCTAAGCAGGGGCAATCATTCTTGAAACATGTAAGATTATAAAGATGGTAAATATTTCTGTGGAATTATGGAAAACTTTTTTTAAATTGTATTTTTCTTGAAGTGAGTATACAGTCGATATACAGGGTGGGGCAAAAGTATATTTACAGCTGTTCATATGGAAAATAAGAAAATAATTAATAAATGCAAGAATTAACTGTTTCACATACTCACAACTGGAAGCCTATTTACCTCACCCTGTATATTCCTTTTTTATTGAGAATAGATTTAATGAAATGATTAATTAAATATTTCTTATGCTGTGCAATTTAAACTATAGCAGGGCCAAAGATTTTGTCTTTATAAATGTTAACTAATAGTAGGTCTGTATAAAATTAACATGTTTAAATTAGACAGTTGGCAATATAATTAATACTTGCTTCTAATGTAGTGTTCCAGGCTACCATGCACAGACCTTTGTGCTCAAGGACATGTTGAAATAGCCAGGACATTCTGAGTCACACCCCCAGATGGTGGAGACTTTTCAATAAAACCATAAATTTCTTATTTCCCCATGGACAAATCATAATGGTGATTTTATGAATAGAAAAGAATCTACCTAGCTTTTTATTAATGTATCACTTGAATTAGAAATGGCAGAGTCAGTTGCACCTCAAATCAGTTTTCATACTAAAATTAGATGGATAGAAGTTCGAAATACGACATTATGATTGGGAAAATGTGTTAGATTAAGGGGTGTACACTTATTCATTCAATCATTCTCTCTCTCTCTTTTCCTTTCTCTCTCTCTCTCTCTCTCTCTCTCTCTCCTCATTCTCTCTCTCTCTCTCTCTCTCTCTCTCTCTCTCTTTCTGATGTAATTTGTGGTGCCCAATTTATACTTCATACTGTAGGGAAAAAGCATACTTTCCTCTACCCTCAAAGTTCTTCTGGCTGGTCTAATAATCAGATAGACATGAGACAGATTAGCAAGAAAAAAAACACCAAATTTAATACATACATATCTGTGTTAACCCAGCATTCATGCGAGAGTCAGAAAGCACACAGGCACAAGAGATTTCAAGATAGAAAGGGTGCTGAGGTATGTAAGATATCCTGAGCTAGGGATGAGGTAATGCACCTGGGAGGTCTAAGGGTCACTTCAGGATGATACGAAGAGCAGACCTTTAGTAAATAGAAGTTTGCCCTGCTCTATCGAGAAGTCACAAGGAGTCACCTCTGATAATCTCTTGTGGACAAGGTCCTGAATTCATATTCTTCTTCTAGGTAGTTAAAGGGTGGAGAGTAAGTTTCTCTTTAGCCCCAGGCTTAAATTGCCTTTAATTTAAAATAATCTGCATACAACTGAGGCACATCTTGGGGCAGCTAGTTATTAAACTCCACAATATTTTCAACTCTTTTCAGTGTATACCTCTGACACAGAGCATGAACTATAGTAGTTAGAAAAAGATAATTATGATAGTTAGTTGATGTATACCCTTTATAAAGACAGTTGATTGTTAATTTTGTTGTATTTATTTTCTTTTAGCCTTTTGTTCTATAATATTTTCAAGTATATTTAGATAGAAACAATTAAAGTTGACTTAAACTGCCTGCTATCTGAGAATGCATTAGAATTCTATTATTTGCTGATCCTATTGGATGATATGTTTCAGTAATTCAAGTACTGAAAATTATTAGTATGAATAATTTGAAAATGTGTTGGGAAAAGAAAAAAAGAACTGCTCTGCCCTAATTAGGGTATGCCAGTTCTTTGTCAGCAAATTGAATTGTAGCTATATTTATTTAATCTTTAAAATTCAAATGAGATGATTAAAGTGTGTGTCATCCAGTGCTTTTTTAATATAATATTTTCTTCATATTTTAGCTTCCTTGGATTTAACACTTTTCTAATTGATGTGTTAAACAGGTTAAATATGCTAAAAGTAGTTTTTTTGTATTCTAAACATTAGTCTTTCAAGGCCTCTTTGGTTTTACCATTTTATCTCTTTTTTGACTCAAATCTTCCTTCTATTTTTATTGCTTCTCTAATCCCACCTGTCATTGTCCTACCCATTCTGTAAGCCCTACTTTACAAATTCCTCTTTTTCCAAAGACGACTGTTTCCTACTCTCTCTCCTTAAATTCCCAGAGTTCTTAAAAAAAAAAAATTGAGTACAGTTGACATGCAATATTATATTAGTTTCAGGTGTTCTCATCTAACTCTACTGATATTTACAACTTTCCATAAATTACAGGAAGTACTCATGAAGAAGACTTGCTGTGCACTCTTACTAAAGTGTAAGCTTTTTGAAAGCATATAATTTTGTAATTGATTTATGTTTTCTACCCAGGAACCCTCCTTAGTGCCTTTCAGAGAAATAAGCAAGAACAGCCTCCTGAGTAGACTGCCTTTCAAGTTTCACCTTCTTCTAATCTATTTCCTGTAAATTATCTAGAGAGTGAACTTACAAATTCGTGTCTCATACTCAGTCATACTTGTTTATCCTTCAATCATTCTTCATTGCTTTCAGAATGTAACTCGAGCACCTTGGGATTGAAACAAGGCTTTAACAATGTAGCCCTAAATGATCTTTTCTTAACGTCATACCGGCTTCAGCTATCTATTGCTGTGTAACAAACAACCCCAACACTTTGTGGCATAAAACAACCAACATTTTATTGGGCCCATATTTTTGTATTGTCAGGAATTTGAGGAGGGCTTGTCAAGGACAGTTTGTGTTTGCTTTATGACCAGAGCCTCAGGTAAGGTGCCTGAAAAAAAAAAAAAAAACTGGAGATGCCTGGGATGATTCAACTGGACCATATGCTCAGTCTGGATTTCATCTGGATTTCTCATTCTTCTTCAGGTTATGATTCTGAGGCTGAAATGATCAGATAGCTTCCCAATTCACAAGTCTTGTACCTTAGTTAGGATGACTGAATAGCTAGGCCTGATCAGATATAAACATCTTTGATGTTTAATGTCTTTCATTTCAGTCATAGAGGATTGAAAAACTATGTGTGATACATAGAATTCACCTCTCCCTTTTATATGCTTCAGTCTTTATATACTTTATATATCAGATATTTATCTCTCTCTCTCTCTCTCTCTTTCTCTCTCCCTCTACCTCTACCATCTATCATCTCGATCTGTCAATCTCAGCCTTCTTACATCTTATTTTGTTAAGTTGTGCTTCCTAACTACCTGGTGATCTCAAGGTGGCACAATCACTCACAAGGTGGCCGGCTTCCCCCAGAGTGAACATTTCAAAGGACTGGATGAATCTACAATGATCTTAATGGCCTGGTCTCAAAAATTCCAGAATGTCACATCAGCTGCATTTTACTGGTCAAGAAATCACTAAGTCTTGTCCAGCCTCAAAAGGAGGGGAATTAAAGTCCACCTCTCAGTGGAAGGAATGAACTATATATCTCGGGCCATCTTTGATGTTTAATGTCTTTCATTTCAGTCATACAGGATTGAAAAACTATGTGTGATACATAGAATTCACCTCTCCCTTTTATATGCTTCAGTCTTTATATACTTTATATACTCTGTCAAATTTTATCCCTTCTCTTAGCAGAAAACTTTTCAAAAATTCCCACCCTCTTTTATCTGAGTTAAGCATCTCTATCATGCTTTACCACAGCATCTTATTATAGTGCTCATTATATGAATGCTTGTAATCTAGTTATTTATCTGCTGCCCTTACTGTACCGTGAGCATGTGAGTAGACATTTTATTGTTGACATCCGAGATAACCATGAAGAGGCTCCTTTCTGATATGCCTCAAAGGGGAACATGCTGTGTCATTAATATAAAGCTTCCACTCCTGCAACTCTGGGAATTGCTGTAACATCCATGTCAATGTCATATTCTTGCTGAGCTGCTCCTTGCCAGTGAGTGATAACAGTGGGTACGGAGCCAGGCGATTCCTGCCTGGGTAGGGTCTCTCTAATGGGCAGTCTTTGTTCTCAGGCTTCTTATCAGCCTTCCTGAGGTCTTTCTTCCCCAGAACTGCAATGCATTCTGATTCTTTTTCTATTCAGGTTTTCTCATCTTTCTTTCTTTTTTCATAGTTATCTGTTCTACATCACACATGGAAAACTCCTCTTGTCTTCTCCTTCCTTTATCTTCCCCTGGTGTTTTTCTCTGAATAAATTTATTGCCCTTGCGATTCCATCTTTCCATCTGATTCTGAGAGGGTCAGAACTGGTATAAGACTGTATTTCAGTGCCTAGCACTATTCCTGTGACAATATAGGAGTTAAATTAATGCTATCAGTAAAAAACAATTAAATGAATGAATATGTAAGTGGGAAAATCTGTGTGTCTCTCTTCATCATCTACATAATGTCTAGTCAGAGAAAATATTCTGATATTCTAAACCATAGAGAAGTTGGGACTGATAACATTCTCATATTATCTTTTACCCATGTGCTGTATTTGTAAATAAAGCCTCTAACTATTTTCACCATATATATTTAAAATTACTTTGAATTTACATTTCCCTCCTGCAAACTATTTTCCTGTAATGATTTAAATTAATGTGAATTAAAATTGAATTTATTTTGAGAACAAAATATCATTGGACACATTTTTAATTGTCAATAGAGTCGATGATTACTGATTTAAAATGTTAAATATTGTATTCCTAATTCAACAATCACATTTTTTATTTCCCTTCCCTTATTTTTTATAAAATTTTATTTTTCATTTAATTTTTAGCATTACAGTTTCCAAATATATACAATTAGTTGTGCTATCAGCTTTTGATCATTTCCTAAAATTCTTTAGTAAAAAAAAAAGTCAAATAAATTTAATCAACAAAGGAAAAGAAAATGACAATATACCTGATAACCATTTCTTGTGAAAATGTACAAAAATTAGGCTAGGGCATATTTTTAAAAATCTAATTGGCATTTTTTTGAAGACAATACTTAAAAAAAACACGCACACTATAGTATGTTTTCAGTGTTTTAAGTAGTAGATTTTTCTCTTGTTCCCTCTAAGCTTTATGGTTCCAAGGTTGGTGGAGAAATGTGCTATGAGGTATGTATTATATTTATTTATTTTTGAAAGTATTACGTATGTCCTCCTTTTTCCACATTGACCTCTTCTAGCCTGCTCCTGTCCCCCATCCCAGGCCTTCACCAATTTATTGTCTGTGTCCATGGTTATGCATATATGCATACAAGTTCTTTGGTTGACCTCTTCCCACCCACCCACCCACCCTCCCCTACCCTCCCTCTGAGGTTCCACGGTCTGTTCGATGTTTCTATGTCTCTGGATCTATTTTGTTCATCAGTTTATGTTGTTCACTAGATTCCACATATGAGTGAGATCATGTGATACTTATCTTTCTCTGACTGGCTTATTTCCCTTAGCATAATACTCTCCAGGTCCATTCATGCTGTTGCAAATAGTAAGAGTTCTTTCAATGTATGAATGAATGAATGAATGGTGTCACTTTGATGCTTTAAAGAGCTTTTTATTTCATCCTTGCTTTATTGAAAAACCTGTTAGTAATTTTAGTAGATTCCAAAATCATAAATAACATTGATTCAAAGTAAAGTTTGTTGGCAATTTTCTCAAAAATTTTTTTATGTAAAAAATCGGGGGTGGGTGGTGGATGGTGGTGTGGAGAGTTTAAGCAAAGAACTTTTATGCATATCTGCATAACCCATGGACACAGACAATACTGTGGTGAAAGCCTGAGGGATGGCAGAGGAGGGGTGGAGGTGGTCAAGGGGGGAAAAAAGAGGACATCTGTAATACTTTCAACAATAAAGATTAAAAAAAAGAAAAACTAATGGACATGATATATAGAAAATGTATGCATAGTTAAAGTGGTGTTAAATGAAAAAAAAAAGTAACACCTTGATCAGGAATCTTAGTGATTATATAATCTATTTTTTGTTTAATCCCTCTTTTTTAAAAAAGAAATAGTAAGAAGATGTAGATTACTTTTCTCTCTTCATTAGAAGAAAGTTTAATATGATCATAATGAAAGCAGAAATCCTCAGGGATGAAATTTACACCAGAGTCAATATACCTAGATCTTTGATTATTTTTCTTTCGTAATGTTGGCTTTCTTGATTAGAACAGTAGGAGTTCCTGTGAAGAATGCTTGAAAATTTATTAGTGTAATTACATTGTACATGTAGATTACTCAGGCTTTATATAACAATAGCAGTCATTCCAAGGACATCATATTTAATACTTTAAATACAATACAAAATTCTGTAGTTGTAAAAATTGGTAGCTTATTTCTTTGATATCGCCATCATTTACAAGTATGGTATGCTACTTCATGAGTTATAATAATCAGATATCTCAGTTCAAATAAAATGCTATTTCATGCAGTAATATTTGTGAAAACATTAGATTTTGGTCTGTGACATGAATTTGTGGATTAAGTTAATCCAGGAAAGCATGTCCTTTGAATAATATAATATTTCCTTAAATTTTTGAGAGTTGCATTTTTAGGTCAATTTAGAATTATTTCTCTTGAAGATTCTTTTATTCCTAGTCTGGGCTCATGCCTCCTGATAGCATCTAGTTAATTATAGCCTGAAAGACATATTTTCTCATGAAGCATGGTCGATTGGATTTTATGAAATACAAAGACACAAACTATTTCCTCTCTTTGCTATCTCTACTGCCAGTCCAACCCCAGGATCTCTCCTTCTATCACTTGTTTATTCTGTTCCTCAGTATGCTCATTCCCATCTCATTTTCACAACTGAATAAGACAGGCACATATTATGAAGTACAGAATCCAATCTATTCACTTTGCAGCTTTCATCTTGAAGTGTTTGATGGATATATATATATATATATATATATATATATATATATATATATATTTAAATTTTACTTTATTGTTTAAAGTATTACAAATAGTAGTACATATAGCTCCTTTTTTCCCCCATTGACTCCCCGCCCCCGGCATCCCCTACCCACAAGCACTTGCCCTCACAGCCCATCCCCCCTCCCCCCCCAGTGTCTTATGTTCATTGGCTATGCATATATGCATGCATACAAGTCCTTCGGTTGATCTCTTATCCCCCCAACCCTCCCCTAAAGAATCAAAATAAATATGCATTTATTTTTTTTAAATGAAGCTCACAAAAGGTAACCTATCCCATCTCACAAATTGGCCATGCATTAAAAGATTTAAATTAAGTCAGAATCTAAGTTGTATCAGTCAGTGATCACTTTTTACTCTATTATGCATATAAAGCTTGATTAAGAATATAGCTCTATAGTTTGACTGCCTGTGCTTAAATCCTAGACCTACCACTATCTACTTGTGCAATCTTGGACCAGTGTTTAACATTTGTAGGCCTCAGTTTCCTGTTCAATATAATGACATTAATAATAATGCATAACTCATAGAATTATAAGGATTTAATAAGTTCAAACCTGTAAAGCATATGTAAAAGTAACTGGATCACAATTAGCACTCAATACATGTTTGCTCTTATTATATCCCCAGTTATGGGAAATATGGCTTGAAAATTAAATACATTAAAATACTATTTGAAATTAAATACTTAAATTTTAAAATATAGTGTAAAAGCCCTAAATATCTGTACTTAAGTCTTTAAAAAAGTCAAATGAATTCAAAAAAGTGAGAGAAACAGGTGAAAATTAGCTTTGGAAAATACAATATTATTCAACGACCACTATCCAGAAACATTATTGAATATCAATGTGCATATAGTACTTGAGATTGTATGGTATGTAACAGAAATTTTCAATTTATTTGGAGGCATCTTATTAAATAATGTTTTATTTTTTGAAGTATAGACTAAAAGTATATTATATATGCTTTGAAAAATTAGTTAACTTAAAATATATTTTGGCTCTGGCTGGTGTGGCTCAGTTGGTTGAGTGTTGTCCTCTGCACCAAGGGGCACTGGTTTGATTCCCAGTCAGGGCACATGTCCAGATTGCGGGTTTGGTCCCTGGCTATGGTGCATATGGGAGGCAGCTGATCAATGTTTCTCTCTCTCTCTCCCTCTCCCTTCCTCTCTCTATAAAAAAAAAAAATCACTGAAAACATTTGATTGGACAACATATTAGGACATTAAAATACTGTTGAAATAATTACATACTAGGTGTTTGAGAAATGATAATTATGGTGATATCAATAATTATGATGATAATTGTGTATGCTTCTGAAAAATTATTCAACTTATATTTTGGACTAAAATATTAGAAATTACAATACTGTTAAAATAATTACATAGTAGATATTCAAGGAATGATAATTATGATGATATTTATCCCCACTTTGATTAAGAAGAGACTGATGCTGCTCAGGTTTCTAGTTAGTGATTGTGAATTTTGATTACTTCAAAAACACATGGTTGATGTTAATTATGGGTTCGCTTTTGAAGTAAATATATAAAATAAATAGAATAGTATATTCACATTAATTGAAGGAAGGTAACCATAAAACCGTTTTTAAAAAGCTGTATTTCTCCTAATATGAAAACATATTTGGGAAAGGGGTTGGGATTGGGTAAAATGGGTGAAGAAGGTCAAACTGTACAAAGGTCTAGTTATAAAATGAATAAGTCATGGGGTGTGATGAACAGCACAGAAACCATAGTTAATAATACTGTATTGATATTTGAAAGTTGCTAAGAGTAAATTTTAAAAGCTCTCATTCTAAGAAAAAACATCTGTAACTATGTATGGTGACTGATGTTAACTAGACTTATTTGGGTGATCTTTTTGCATATATACTAGTAAATATTGAATCATCATGTTGAACATCTGAAATTATTATGATGTATGTCAACAATACCATAATAAGACAAAGAGATGAACAACAACAAAATAATTAAATAAGAAGGACAAATGGCAGGGGAGGTGGGGGTGTTAGAGAGCAACCGAATGACTTGTATGCATACATATTAGCATAACCAATGGACACAGACACTGGGATAGTGGGGGCTAGCCCGGGGTGGGAATGGCTGTGGGGTGGGGGTTGCCAATCGGGGAAAAAGGAGACATATATAAAACTTTAGACAATAAAAAAAGAAAGACAATCATATTAAGGATTTTAATTTTCACCTAATATTCCCTGACATATATTGCTCATCTTCTCCTTTCTAGTTTTATCCTTCAGTCTGTCTTCACTACAGACAAATGAAGATAGGTGTTGAAACAATGATTTTTAGTCTCTGTTAGCCTACTTTGAAATATGGTGCTGATTCTGAACCACCCAAAGGCAAACATCTGGAGTTTGGAGTCTGGTGACAGGAATATTTAAGGACCTCATAGAAAAGGACAGGACAGAAAAAGTCCATTTTTATACAAATTAAAATACCTGTGGTTTTAGTGTGACCAGCATATGACAATTAGGGAGGATTACGTCAACAACAGCTCGTGTCTTTAAAGAAAGAATTAATTTGGACTCTATGCTGATGGAAACTTGGGAATAGAAGTTGGAGTTATGTTGGAAGAGACACCCTCCTTCCCTACCAGAGCTGCCCACTGGCTGCAGTTTCAGTAAAGGAAAACAATATGGAGAAAAGTTGATTTATCTTGTGTTGGACAAGTTGAATTTAGCCTGGTAGTGAAAAAATGTAAATAGAACTTCTATTACAAAGTTAGAAATTTAAACCTGGAGCTTAAATAAGAGAAAACATTAAAATGCAAGCATCTGACTTGCCAGTTTCAGATTTCTTCACAGTTTCCTCTCTCCAGGCAAGGAGGAAGGAAGGAGAGAGGAGTAATTTTTTCAAATGCTTGTTTGCCTGTAGCATTTATGAACATAAGGAGATTCTCATTGGTTAGGAAAAATGCAGAGAGGTGTAGATATGCAAATGATGCTGATATTTGCATATTTTCTTCTCTAATTTTTAAGTAGAGTAAATCAGGACCTTCTAGAAATTTAAAAATAGAAGTATTTTCAAATATGTATTGAAAGAACCCCTTGAGCTACAGCAGTACAGATTAAGTACATTAAAATTGTTCAGTGGGATCCTAGAACTGGCAAAATTTGAATAAAGTGCTATTATTCAGCAAATATAGTAGCAATCATTTAAAAGAAAAATGTGCACAATATCATTTATGTGATATAGGAATAAAACTGTGTTAAAAATTTAGAGGATAAACGGCATCCATCAGTTTTGTAGTTTTATGTTTTAAAGCTCAAAATTTATTTCTTGACATAGACTTTAATATGAAATAAATACATTCATTCGACATCTTAAAAGCCTCTGGAAAGATTGGTAATAAATGGAAATCAATTGAAATGTGTTATAGCTATTTTTAATGTCTATTTTTTTTATATCTATAACAGGCAGATAAACTCATAGTTGTTTTTATTTTACCTGACTACATAGGAAGACTTAAATACTGCAAATGGTGTCATTAACAAAGGTGTGCTTCCAAATACTTGATTGCATTACATTTGGTCTTTAAAGAGAAATGTGCCTGATATGCAACCTACAGTGTGGTGAATTTTAACATAATTGTTATTAAAGATGACAGTTTCTAGTATTTGGGCATATTTCTGAATACAGTAGGAAGAGATCCTAATTTGATGTGGTGTTAAGCAGTATTGTCCAAATTTTGGAAATAAGAAAAAGAATACAGCACATTGTTCCATGTCATTCTAGGGCATATTTTCATAGTCCTACTTCAATATTATTAAATTCTCTAGGATAATTGATCTACTTTCACTTTGCTTTCTTCTAATTGATTGTGTCTTAGACATTAAGAAGTTAAGTGTAAGGTTGCATTTTTCTGTCTGGTATAAAAGTTGATAGCAAAGATGATGTTTTTGTTGCCCTAAAGAACATTGTCCAGTTCTGTATCTAACCTAGAAGTCTTATGGTAACATATTTTTAAATGCTTATAAATATCCAGTACGTTAAATGTTTTTAAAATCATCTTTACCATCTTACTGTTCTTCTCATTACTGATGTTATAAATATTTCACATGTGTGTTTTCTACATGTATTTGAAAATCGTGTTTCTACTTTTTGAAAATCCATTTTGAGAAGGATTCATTTGGTGTGCGACTTAAGAAAGAAGGATTTTTTAAGATGACAAATTAATGTCCTCAGAATTCTTGTGATCAATCAAGAGGGCCCAAGGCGAGTAATGACAGGAAGAACATGAACTGGAATTCTGATGAAGGGAACATCAGTGGTGACGTGGGTTATGGAGGGGGGTTAATCAAAGATGTTTTATTCTGTGGGCAGAGCTGTAGAAACCTGATGTATAGGATTCTCTAGTCAAGTGCCTCTTGCCATCATTACATCAATCCATCCAAAGCTACAGCATCCAGCCACACGCTCCTTCCCTAGCAGAGCTGCTCACTGGCTGCAGGGAAGGAGGGAGAGATGCAAAAACAAAGCTGCTTCATCAAAGCTGTATTGGTTTAAACTCTTTCATTAAATTTGAATTTGGGAAACCCTGAGATACTAGGAAATAGCTTCAGTAAATGATGTCTCACTTCAATGAGAGCAGCAACTGCTTTATTTTACTCACCTTTTGGATCTGTGGTATCATTTGCTGTACATAGAAGTTAATCAAATTATTTGCTGGATAAGAAAATGACTAAAAGTCCTATTTGATGTTGAATTGATGCGCGCACTGAATGCAGCTACTCCTAATGATGAAACAAAAAAAGCAGAAAGGACTGTGATGCTAGTTTCATCAAGTACTAAGATTTAGAAAAAAAAGCCATACATACGACAATTGGTGAACTTAAATTCAAATCTAATTATACCTCTTACTGGCTGGATCAACATGAGCAGCTGCATTAACATCTCTGAGCTTGTTTCCTAATATGAAATAATTAAAGAATTTTTGGGTGCCATCAAGATATGTTGTGTATATTAGAGAGCCCTTGATTGATATACTAGGTGCTCTATGAATTTTCCCTTTATCAAACTACTTTATGATAAATAATAAATTTAAAATTATTAATAGCCATGCACAACTGTTATTCATAACATTCTAGTTATGTTATTATTCATTAAATTATATATATTCTAATTGGATGAAGTTCCAAAAAAGAATTGCAACAGCATAGAACTTTAATTTTATTAAAAATGTACTTACTTATTCTCTTCATCACATGTTTATATGCTTACTGAAAGTCTTCAATCATCTTTTGTAAGTTTTTCTTTCTAGATAACACCATTTTCCCCTTCAAGATGTTAATTGTTTTAAGAGATAACTAGTAATATAGATCGCTAAATAAACCGCCAAATAAACTTGTAAACAGCTATCACTAGCTCTATTAATTAACATACATAAGAGTAATAAAGTGATGTGATATTTTACAAAATAATGGTTTGTGTTCAGTAGTTTTCCATTTACTTGAATATGAGAATGATCTAGCAATCTGGCTACAACATCTGTTACTCGATTACTAGCCAGTAATGATTCTGCAGATTTCAATTTCTTTAGTCACTGCCACAGGTGTGTCTGTCTCTTCTTATCAGAGAAATACCTTCTGAATGAGGGATATTGAAAAGGTCAAGTTTGAGTTTTAAGAAATGAAGGATAGTCATATTGCCAGTAGAAAAAAAATGTTTTTATATTTAGTTTCTAAGGTAGAATGTTCCCAGAGATTATGATTAATTGTCCAACATGGGACCCACACATTGGTAAATAGTTATTTAGGCTATTTTAATATCTAGCCATAAGTAAGAGCTACTTAACTTAAAACTTTATCCATCTTTTTATACAGAGAATATATATTTGAAGAAAATTGTTCTGTGCTCTATAAACTCAAGCTGATTTGATAACAGTTGATTCTAGTATGTTCTCTGTCTATTCCGTTTTTCTATTTGCATACCAATGGAAAGAGACAGAAGTTATGAGACATGCTCATCTTAATAAATATGGCTTCACCTACTCATCCTCCTATTGAAGTCATAAGGAAGTGACTAGTTCACTTTTTTTGTAAGCATTTTAACTTATGTTTATTTTTTTGTTAATCCTCACCTGAGGAAATTTTTCCCATTGCTTTTCAGAGAGAATTGGAAAGGAGGGAGAGAGCGAGAGAGGAAAATATCAATGTAAGAGAGACACATAGATTGGTTGCCTCCCACAGGTGCACCTACTGGGGGTAGGGAGTGAACCCCAACCCTTTGGTTCTCTATCAGTCTAATGCTCTAACCATTTAGAAACACCAGCCAGACAGGATAACTTTAAAAAAAAATCTTGAGGTCATTATGTTGAGGAACATTCTTCACAAGAAAGATGTGCTTTGGGGTACTCTGAATAATATTTTTAGAGTTGATTGATTCATACTTATCAGTCATGTAAATACATCTACAAGAAACATTAACATCAATAAATAAAAACTCAAATTTCTTTATCTATATTTATGGTCACTATATTTCCAACACAGTTTTAGGGTCTGTGATTATTAAAAACATATATATAGGTGTTTCACATAGATAATATGAAACTTACTACTGAGGGCCCAGTAGTCACTTGGGGAAAATGGAATCAATCTTAGTAGATATGATCCTAAAATTAAAATGCTAAATCTCAAGTGCATCTATTGAAATAAAATGTGTCACTGTATTTATTATATGGATTTGTGAGTAAATTGTAATTTAATAGCTTTAAAAATAGCTACAGCACTCCAGTTTGCAATTGGATGAGACCAACATTAATGTAGTTTTCTCTCTCCTCCATCCTCAAAAAAGTCTATTCATGCCTGAGTGTTAAGCACTAAGAAGAGTGCAAATCTTGTCAGAAGAGAAAAACATCTATTATCCAAATAACAAGCATTGTATTTGCTTTTTTTTCAATAGAGGTTGCAGTTTTAAAAATATATTCACAATAGTTGAAGACAGAATTGTTGGGGTGAAAAAGCACTGTATTTACAACATACATCAAAGACAAATTTTTGAGTTGTGTTTCTCCTCTTTCAATAGCGTTTCTTTTGCTTATAAACACTTTTATTCATTTATTTTTTATTTTTATTGAATATATTGAGGTGATATTGGTTAATAAAATTATATAGGTTTCAGGTGTACAATTCTATAATACATCTATCATACAACAAAGTATTATATTGTGCGTTCACCACCCTAAATCACATTTCCTTCCCTCTCCCTTTGGTAATTGTCTGTGACAATGAGTTGTGTTTTTGTTTGTTTGTTTGTTTTTGCTTAATCCCTTCACCTTTTTCATTCAACCCCCCAAACCCTTCCCCTCTCACAGCTGTCAGTCTGTTCTCTGCATCTATGAGTATGTTTCTATTTTGTTAGTTTTTGTTCATTAGAGTCCATGTATAAGTGAAATCACACAATGCTTATCTGTCTCTGAATGGCTTATTTCACTTAGCATACTTCAACAAAATTTGTGTATCTCCAAAATTTATATGTTGAAGTCATAATCCCAAGTACCTCAGAATGTGACCTTATTTGGAAATAGGGTTATTGGAGATGTAATTAGTTAGGATGAAGTTATATTGGAATAGGGTGAGCCCCTAATTCAATGACTGGTGTTTCTATACAAATGGGAAACTGGAACACAGGCTCCCACCCAGGGAGAATGCCATGTGAAGATGAGGGCAGAGATGGGGGTGATGAATCATCTACAAGTCAAGATTGCAAGCAAAGGAACCAACCCTGCAAACACTTTGAATTAGACTTCTAGACTCCAGAACTGTGAAACAATAAATTGTTTTTAAACCACCCAAATTGTCATGCTTTATTGTGTCCCCCATAGGAAACAGACATATCTGTAATGAGAAAGAATGTCATCTTTAAATTTAACCCATTCTATCTTCAAATGCTTGAGTCTTTAAACTTTAACTTAAAAAATTATTCCCATCTAGTTAATTTGACTCAAAGTGAAAAAACTCAAAACAAGATCAAAACACAAATAGATGAAGACATTTATACTAATTTAAGTTATGCTTGCCATGGGGTATTTTTCATATATATATATATATATATATATGCACACACTAATAAAAGAGAAAGATGTAAATCGACCGTCCCTTCACGATGCCCACCAGCCAATCAGGAGTGAGTATGCAAATTAACCCAACAAAGATGGTGGTCCTGTGGGCAGCACGAAGGCACCGAGCGGCTGGGGGCGGGGTGAAGGCAGTCGGCAGCCAGGGGAAGGAAGGCCTATTCTTGCATGAATCTTCATATATATATATATATATATATGTTTAGAGACAACTGTGAACATTTTGTTTTGCCACTTTATGAAGCTGCCTAGAAATATAACCTAGTAGTCATTATAGAAGATATTTAGCATTATCTAATTTGCTTGAATTATATGACATCTGTAACCTAATGCTTAATTTGAGAAGTTTAAAGCCTTTTTGTTGAATTCTACAAGTGTTCCTCTATGAATGTCTTTAATTAGGAAATTGTAAGTTTGAAAATATTTAATGACAGGACTTAATGGCACAATCACAAATGTAGATTATAAAACTGACTATTTTATTTGAGTGTGTTAGTCTGTCCATCAATAATAATAGAGCTGTGGAAAGCTGCATTTCAGTAGAAGATGAAAAAATACTGCTAGATGCTAGAATGCACTCATGTCTAACGATGATTTTATATTTTAGGGAGAATCCTACCATAAGATGCTGTGCTAAAAAATATTAACAGAGAACCTTGCCAGATAGTAAGGAAGCAGAAGTAAATATTATCATATTCCATGACCAGTTGCACCTTAAATAACATATGAAAATAAATCACTGTGTAATTGACTAAAGATGCTGATAACGAGATTTGTCATCCATTAAATCTAAAACGTTGTTTTTAGCAAACCTGTCTTGTAAACATTGGACATACACCGATGAATGTGTCTGATTTTGATAACTGAATGAATAAGCTAGAATCATGTTGATTATCTTTTGGGAGTCGATTCTTAGAAGATTAAATGGCTAATTTATTAGAATAAAACAATAGTTTTGTCTGTTAGTAGCACAAACATATTTCAACCCAGATCCATTTATTATAACTCAATACTACTGTTAGGTGAAGGACACCATTAAGGGAAGAAAATGATTTTAATCAAATTACACATGGAAATAAGTTGACTAGAAATCTAAAATGCACATTTATTGATTCAGATAACTCTCAACCTAACAACTCATTTTCAAGAAATAAAGTCTTTCAGTATGATTAGCTATTTTTCAGGGTGTTTTCAATCACAAAAAAATTCTGACAATCTCAGGCTCCTGCTTGCTTCTCTCTGATTTCCTGTGTTGCTTGCTGCCACCACAATATTGATTTCACCTTATTTTTGCAGTGATGAATAGTGAAATTATGAAGACAGATGTTGGAGTTACTTTGATTCCATAATATGAAAGTATTTTTTAAAGCCTGCTATATTTCCGAATGTATTACATTTCAAGAAAAAATTATATTGTCTACCAAATTGCAATTGGGGGTTTGAGGACTTTAGATAGGTTTTGACATTGTTTAATATCCCATAAATTAAAAAAATCATTTCAATTTATAAAAATAAATATATAAAAACTAAAGATAGTATTTCCTATGAGCCACATATTACTTTGAGTAATATAACATCGTATATTTTTGATAGCATTTGATGTTATTATGAGAAATGAACAATTTAAAGTTTTAATATATGTAAGCCTCACTTTGAATAAATGCATGTACACAAGTCATTTATCTGCCTAGTGACTTTTTTTCTAATATGAAAATTATGATGAGAATAACTTATCTAGGAAGTGAAGCCTATTGTCATGCATTGTTCGTAGCTAAGATAGTCAGTTGCAAGTTTTTCAATAAAAATGTTTTGCACGGCCATTTGGCTATCAGAATTCTGCCACTTATCCATCAGAATTCTGAGATGTTTATAATATTCCATGTGAATTATAATTTTATTTACTTAGTATAAACTCACAGTGCCAAAATTCAAATGTGTTTACTGTTGCCTATATCTTTTTATTTCATTCTGAATATTTCTCTAAAATTAATCTACTGCAAATTTTGGAGTCCTACCTTGAAGATTCTTCTCCGTTTTGGGTGAACAATCTCTCCAAATCTAGGAGAAAAAAAAATGTTTAATATTAAAACATGCTGTGTCTTAGGGTGACAGTGGAAGTTAATATACACAATTTAGCAAAAATAGAGGCATTTGACAAGAAATAGCTACTTAATTGAAATCTATAATTAAATATAAAATTCTGATTTTTATTTGTTTAAATATATTGGCTTAAAGATATGTGAAAAGAGATGTTTTATAAAACTTAACTCACTGCTTTAATGGATGCTTATTTTATTTTATTATTTTATATTTTAACTAGAGGCCCAATGCACGAAATTCGTGCAAGATGAGGCCTTCTTTCCCCCGAGAGCTGGCACCGGCTTCCCTCTGGCACTTGGGACCCGAGCTTCCCTCGCAGCCCTGGCTTCATCAGGAAGGACATCTGGTCTAATTAGCATATTACGCTTTTATTATTATAGATTATTTATCGGGTAACAGTGGTTAATAAAATTATATAGGTTTCAAGTGCACATAGAAGTCATTCAGAAACTATTTCCAGCCTTTATTGATTATCCACTGTGTGCCAGGCATATGACTGTGCTTTGTGAATCATAAATATATGCTATGGTCAGTGATTGCAATAAGTCCATTGCTTGGTGAATATTAGAAGACACACATGCAGTTCTCCGTCCTTAACAGGATGAATATCTAAAAAGGATACGGATAAAGCATTATGGTAACACTACACAATGAAAATAGTTTGCAAGACATATATGTAATTTTTAATGATCTAATAGTCACCTTCTTAAAAAGTAAAATAAATAAATTTTAAGAATTACTTTATGTAATCAACATATCCAAAACAATTCAACATGTAATCAATATAAACATTCTTAATGAGATATTTTACATTATTTTCATGTTAAGTCTTCAAATTCCGATGTGTATTATACATTTACAGTGACTTTTCAGGGCTCAGGGGACGTATGGGGGTAGTGGCTACTATAAGGAGAGTTCACCACTATGGAATTATAGAGGAAGGAGCAATTTACTTAACTATAACAGTTCCTTTCTTCTCCTTTTGTATTCTAGGTATATTACCAAATGTTGTCCACCTTTTTAAAATACTAGGCCTAATTTAAATAAATGTTATGTTCCATTGGTCTCTGTGTTTGTTTGTTTCTGCCAATACCAAGATGTTTTGATTGTTGTCACTTTATAGTATAACTTGAAGTAAGGGAATCTGATAACTCTGGCTTTGTTCTCTGTTTGACTATTTGGGCTTTTTGTGGTTCCATATAAATCTGATGATATTTTGTTCTAATTTTTTAAAAATGCCAATTGGATTTCTAAAAAAAAATATTTTATTGATTTTTTACAGGGAGGAAGGGAGAGAGATAGAGAGTTAGAAACATCGATAAGAGAGAAACATTGGTCAGCTGCCTTCAGCACACTCCCTACTGGGTATGTGCCCTCAACCAAAGTACATGCCCTTGACCGAAATCAAACCTGGGACCCTTGAGTCTGCAGGCCTACACTCTATCCACTGAGCCAAACCAGTTAGGGCCCAATTGGATTTTGATAGTTATTGCATTAAAGTTGTATATTGCTTTGGGTAATATGGCCATTTTAACTATGTTGATTCTTCCAAGCCATGAACGTGGAATACCCTTCCATTCTTTTATGTATTGAGAGCCCAGAAATAGACCCACATATACATGGGCAAATGATGTTTGACAAAGGAGCCAAAAACATACAGTAGGGAAAAGAAAAACACTTCAATAAATGGTGCTGGGAAAATTTGAAAGCCACATGCAAAAGGATGAAACTAGACCACGGTTTGTCCCCATATAAAAAAATAACTCGCCCTAGCTGGTTTGGCTCAGTGAATAAAGCATTGGCCTGCGGACTGAAGGGTCCAGGGTTTGATTCTGGTGAAGGGCACATGCCTGGATTGTGGGCTCAATCCCCAGTAGGGGGCAAGCGGGAGGCAGCTGATCAATGATTCTTTCTCATCATTGATGTTTCTCTCTCTCCCCCTCTACTTTCCTCTCTGAAGTCAATAAAAAATATATTTAAAAAATAAAATAAAATAACTCATCCTGGCTGGTGAAGTTCAATGATTAGAGCATCAGCATGTGTAATGAAGGCTCAGGGGTTCATTTCTTGATCAAGGGCATGTACCTGGGTTGCAGGCTCCATCTCAGCCCCAATCAGTTCGTTTGGAGGCAACCAATCGAGGTATCGTGGTATCTCTTTCACATCGAGGTTTCTCTCTCTCTCTCTCTCTCTCTCTCTCTCTCTCTCTCTCTCTCTCTCTCTCCCTGACTTTTCTTTCCTCCCTTCCACTCTCTCTAAAAATCAATGAAAGAAATATCCTTTGGTGAGGATTAACCAAAAAGAAAAAATGCTCAAAATGGATCAAAGATCTAAATATAAAACCTGGAACAGTGAATTACATAGAAGAAAACATAGGTACTATACTTACAAACCTTGGTCTTAGAGAGGATTTCATGAATTGGACCCCAAAGACAAGGGAAGTAAATGCACAAATAAATTAATGGGACTATTCAAACTAAACAGCTTCTGCACAGCAAAAGAAACCACCAACAAACGGATGCAAGAACGTTTTGCAAACAACATCTCTGACAAGGGATTCATATCCAAAACATTTAAAGAACTAATACAACTTGTCACTAAACAAACAATGAAATAAAAAATTGGGCAGAGGATCTAAACAGACACTTCTCCCAAGAAAACAACAAATCACCAACAGCTACATGAAAAGATGCTCAATTTCACTAGCTATGAGAGAAATGCAAATCAAAACTACAATGAGATACACCTCACACCTGCTGGAACAGCAGTTCTCAACCTGTGGGTCACGACCCCTTTGGGGGTCAAATGACCCTTTTTCAGGGGGCACCTAAGACCATCGGAAAACACATATATAATTACATATTGTTTTTGTGATTAATCACTATGCTTTAATTATGTTCAATTTGTAACAATGAAAATACATCCTACATATCAGATATTTACATTACGATTCATAACAGTAGCAAAATTACAGTTATGAAGTAGCAACGAAAATAATTTTATGGTTGGGGGTCACCACAACATGAGGAACTGTATTAAAGGGTTGTGGCATTAGGAAGGTTGAGAACCACTGTGTTAGAATGACTATTATCAACAGGACAAGTAATAAGTGTTTGAGAAGTTGTGGAGAAAAAGGAACCCTCATTCACTACTGGTAGGAATGTAAACTAGTACAGCCGGTATGGAAAACAACACAAAGGCTTCTCAAAATATTAAGAATGGAGTTACTTTATGACCCAGCAACCCCTCTTCTGGGTATCTACTCAGATATTTGAAAACATTTATTTGCAAAAATATATGCACCCCCAAGTTCATTTCAGCATTATTCACAGTGACCAAGACATCCAAATAACTGAAGTGTGGGGGAAAAGGAGACATATGTAATACTGAATGTAATACTTTAGACAATAAAGAATTTTTAAAAATAACTGAAGTGCCCTCTGATAGGTAATTGGATCAAGAAAATGTACAAATAGACTATGGAATGCTGCCATTTGTGAAAATATGGATGGATCTTGAGAATATGCTAAGCAAAATAAGACAGAAGTCAAGAATCATAGGATTTAACTCATATGTGTTATATAGAACTGAAAGCAACAAGTGAACAAACAAACAAAACCAAACAAGTGAGAAAACTAATAGACACAGACAACAGTAAGGTGATTGCCAGAGGGAGGAAAGGTGATGGTAGGAGGTAGAAAAGGGTAAAGAGGGAAAAAGGAGATGGAAGGAACTTGACTTGGGGTGGTAAAAGCACAATCCAATATACAGAAGATGTATCTAGAATTGCATACTTAAAACCCACATAAATGTAATAACCTATTTTACCACAATAAATTCAATTAAAAAAACAACAGTATGTTGCTAGCATAAGGATACACATATAGATCAATGGAAGGGAATAGAGAGCCCAGAAAAAAAAATTTATATAAAATCAATTGTCTTTGATAATGCACCAGTATACACAATGGAGAAATGATAATCTCTTTACCAAGTTAAAAACATTTAATAAAATTATCAAAAATATTGTTATGAAATAAGTTGATGAAATAATGAAAATAGCCAACATTTTCATATTGATATGAACTCTTGGATTTGATGATTTATGTCTATTATTTTAAAAATCTTATAATAGATTAAAATTTGTTACATTTCAGAGACTTTTATTTAATGAATTATCTTTCTTCATGGTAGCACCTTATCAAGAACAGGGTGTCACTTTATAGACCCCTCTAAATCTGAGATTAGATGTGAACTATTTCTATCAAAGAGTAAATTTAATACATATAAATTATAATGATCTCATAAATTATTTTTGGGATAAATAACTGAAAGTAGGTGAAACATTCTGGGGCCAAACAAGGCATTCATATGTCTAAAGAAAATGAACATTTGAATATTTTGATAAACTATTTATTATAGTGAGACTTAAAGATAAAAATATATGTGTATCTGATTAAAATTGCTATATTATATTGACAAAAGCATAACATGAGATGATTTATATTATCTAGAGTGTTAATGCATCATTAAGAAAGTTTAAATTCAACTTGATTAAAAAATTATAATTTTAGAACCTGTCATTCTGGAATAGTTCCTTTCCACAACTCTCAATTTACCCATTCAAATGTAAATGTGTAAGGTTCTTAATTGTTCAGTTTAATTTGCATTCTAATAACATTGTTAATAATATTTTTATTTATTTAATAAAAATTAAAAGTTGTAATTGAGAAATAAGAAACTTACATGTTGTATCACTGTGATCCTCTAAATTTCTTCAGTGGGTAGACATAAGAACAGAGAAGAGAGAAGTTAGAGTTTATTCCTCCCTCAGTTGTAGAGCTCTTTGACAATAGAGCCCTTCTAGTTGCAATTGATTGATTGTAATTATAGAGTAAAGTATTATTCTCAATCATTTGAAATACTCACTGGTAAGCTAGTTAACAACATGCTCTAGAGAATTCTTTCACTAGACTTGAAATGCTATGAGCTTTTCCTAGTGCAAGAATGATTTCATTTTTTAAAATCGCTAATGAATTTTTGACATAATATGCTTAATTTCATCCTACTCTGATTTATGTTTTTGGATAAAACTCATTTATAAATGATACCTATAACTCCCAACTTTTGATTTTTATCACATGGAAGTGTCTATGCCTTAAATACTTGTCATTTTATCCCCATAGACTTGCCTTATAATTTACCCACATTTATGGTTTAGGAGGTTCATGGAATTTAAGTTACATACTTAATATCATATACCTATTAAACATTTTCATGCCTTAATAGCTCTTCAGGAGGGAATAATATACATCAAGTTCTTAGGTCTAAAGTGATGAAAAAAATCAAGCTGCTTGACATTTACAGTAAAAGCTTTTGAGTATAACAACTCTTTTAATTTCATACTAGAAAATTGTAAAATGCACATAATTAAATAATCTCTTTGGGTTTTATATAAATACCTTTAAATGTCAAGGATATTTTAACTTTTGGAGAATATCTATTACAATTTTTAAACATATAGCCCCTTAACATTTTTAATTGCCATAAATGTATCTTTAATTAATACTTTTGACTTTGACTAAACTTATAAGAAGTAATACAGAAGAACTACTGTATCCTTTTCACAGTTTTCACCAATGGGAAATGTCTTGCAAAACTGTGGTATAATTATTGAAGCCAGGATATTAACATTGATATAGTCAAGATCCATGACAATTCCATTACCACAAAGGTCTCTTATTTTGCCCTTTTATAACCACACCACTTTCCTCCCACACATACCCACACACATCCTCTCCTCAACTCCTGGAAACTTCTAACCTGGTCTACATTTCTGATGTCATCTCATGAATGTTATACAAATGAAATTAAACAGTAAAGTTGGGATTGATTTTTTTCACTCAGCATAATTCCCTTAGATTGAACCAGACTATGTGCATTATCAAAGATAAACAAAGCTGGACACTAATTAAAGTGCTAAGAATAAATTTTAACTAGTAATATATTATTGCAATATGGAATAGAGTCCAGTAGGCACTGAACTTTGATTTGTACAGAAGTGATTGGGGGATTTTAAAGGAAGAATGCGGGGACAGTGAGGGTGGTGAATAGGACATCAGTAGAGTCAGGGGATTGAAAATTTTCAAAAAGCTGCAAGGAGTAGTTAGTCCATGTGAAACCCATCTAGGACCGGTTGTTGTTGACTGAACTTATCTAGGTTAGGCTTCTACCCTCCACAAAAACTGGGAGACAGCAGCCCTATCTTCAGGTGAGAACAGGATGGAACAAACATTAATACATTTGTCAGCCTTTAGTTTTCTCTGGTGGGCATTTTAAGTGGGGACTGGGATTGGGTCATCCTAGAGATGAAGCCTTGAACTCTTCGGAACTATAATTGTGTGTGTTCAGGTCTTCAGAGGCCAACATCTAGTCTTAGTTGAAAAAGAAGGCTGAGAGAAGTCTGGCTAGAGTTTGGTCAAGGAGAGACTCTTTAGCAACAGTGGTGTGTTCCTTTTTATTATTGAAAGTACTTCATAGTATGGATTTACCATAGCTTATGTAACCATCACTTATAGAAGGGTATTTGTGTTGTTACCAGTTTGGGGTATTAGGAATAAAGCTACAATAGTATACCTGTGTGCAGGTTTCTGTGTGAACTTAAGTTTTTATTTTGTGGAGAAAATTCCATAAGGTCAATTGCTGGGTCACAGTTGCTCAATATTTAGTTTTGTAGAAAAATTGCCCCTCTTTTCTAGAGTGTCTGTGTCATTTAACATTCGCTCCAACAGTGTATGAGTGATATAGTTTTTCTGCATCCTCGCCAGCATTTGGTGGTGTCACTATTTTTTCTTTAATTTCAATCATTCTGGTAAATGTGTAGTGATATCTCTTTCAGGGGTAGGGAATGTCCAGCCCACAGGCCATATAAGGCCCGTGAAATCATTTGGTTTGGCCCCACCAAGGTGTTAGGGGTGAGTTAACTAAATGTTTGACCAAATATAGCAGGCTAATTTTTAAGTTGATAATTTTGTATGGCCCGCGAAGGATGTCATAAATATCCAAATGGTCCTTGGCAGAAAAAAGGTTCCCCTCCCCTACTTATAGGAATAATTCTTGTTTCCTTAATGGCTGATGATGTTGATGTCTTTTCATCTGCTTATTTGCCATTTGTATATCCTCCATGATGAAACATCTGCTCATGTTTTGGGTCATTTTTAAATGAGACTGTTTAATTTTTACTGCTTAGTTTTGAGAGTTCTTTATATATTCTGGATATAAAACATGTGTACAAAAGTTTACCTCAGGAGGTCCTCAAATATTTATTAAATTTATTATTTACTTTAATACTAATAATGGTAAAAACTGTGTTTTTGTGGGTGAATCGATTCCACAAATAAATCTTTCATTGTTAATTTGCTACAGATTGCCATCACTGTGAAAATCATCTTTATCACTATTAGATAACTAGAGGCCCAATGCACAAAATTTGTGTAAGAGTAGGCCTTCCTTCCCCCAGCTTCTGGTACCAGCTTCCCTCGCAGCCCCCGTTTCATCCCTCTGCAAGGACGTCCAGTCTAATTAGCATATTATGCTTTTATTATTATAGATGATAATTTCTGTCCTGGTTAATTGGCCTACTTTTAGTCTATTTATTTCTTTTATCAACCTATTTCACACTTCCTAAAACTTTTCTGTGGATTTAATTTTGATAAAATGGAGAAGAATTAACCATGGCTGAGAGTGAAAACTAGGTGCCCAAATCTTGAGTTGGGGTCCATTGGTCTCAGGTTTCTCTGCTATCTAAAAGAGACTTGTAGAGTTTCCCTGTTAAATATACACAGAGTATAAAATAAAAAAAACAAACTACTGCTTAAATGCTAATATTTTGTTCATTTGTATTCCACTTTCTTCTAGAAGTAAAGCAAACAATAACAATAAGGATTGGATTTAACCAATTCACAAGTAAAATGTTATTTAAAGGAATTTACTGGTGGTTATCAAATTTGACCTTCTAATATTTATTAAATTCTCACCTCTTTATTAACTCTAAAATCATGTCAAATTAATTTTATTTGACTTCCTTATTTATATCCTTTGTATCCTTCTTAGTAATTCTTTCATTAATTTAGCTTTATTCCTATAATATTTCTTGAAAAGTTTCATTTGCCTTCACAGGATTTATATTTCTATTATGTATTCATTGAACAGAAAATTATCAACTTTTAATGTCACTTTAAACTTGAGTATTTATAGTTAGTAGCAATTTATATAAAGTCTCCATTAGCTGATGTAAAATTACAGGGAAAAAGTTATTGAAATACATATTCCTTGTGATTAAATTCACACACCAAATAGTTAAAGTGATTATATTCCAGAATGGAAGATCTAGCTGATCACATTAAAATCTGTCTTAACTTATAGCTGCAGAGCACTAAATATCAAATATTATTAATCCCTAGACATGTAGTCAAATATTCCTATAAAAGCACTTATTACCTCTGATCCTTCTACTCTCAAACATATTCTACAATTTCTAGAGAATTGTTGAGTGGTGAAACAGTTAACAACTGTATGATTTGCAGATGCTGCTAGTAAAAAATAATTTTAATTTTCTTGTGCAGTATTCAAGGGCACATAGATGCTGCTCTGGTAAAAGCAGTGTGTGGCTAAGCCGGCGTGGCTAAGCGATTGAGGAAACCAGAGGTCATGGTTTGATTCCCTGTCAGGGCACATGCCAGGATTGTGGCTTGATCCCCAGTGGGGGGCGTGCAGGAGGTGGCCAGTCGATGATTCTCCCTCATTATTGATGTTTCTGTCTCTCTTCCTCTCTCTGAAATCAATTAAAACATATTTAAAATAAAGAAAAGTAAAAGCAATGGCCTGAGTTGTGTTTCTGATCTTTTCCACATGAAAAAAAATGTGTTATTTAGGTCTTGATTGGTGAATGGTTAAATAAGCATGCCCAAAGTAAGTCCTACAGAATCTCATTAGTATGCAGAGTAAATAATTATCCAGATAATAAAATTTAAAAAATCATACTTTTCAAGGGGATAAATATGTATGGAGCTTAAAATTTAAAATTGAGGTAGCTTAGAAGAGTGAATTTCTATAATATAAGGAAATTAAAAATGTAGATATATTTTTGAAGATCTTTTTGGAAGAAAGCTGCACAAACACTTATAAGCAATAGTAGTTAACAAATGTTTGTGTGTAATCAATTGTGTTGTATTAAATATAAGAGCAATAGCTACATCATGCTGTTGATATGCGCATGTGATATTTCTTTTTTTATTGTTTAAAGTATTACAAATAGTAGTACATATGTCTCCTTTTCCCCCCACTTACCTCCCCCGGGCCTCCCCCACACCTCCCCTTAGCACATGCCCTCACCCCCCTAGTGTCTGTGTCCATTGGTTATGCTTACATGCATGCATACAAGTCCCTTGGTTGATCTCTTACCCCCTCCCCCAACCGTCCCCTTCCTTCGCACTGAAGTTTGACAGTTTGTTCAATGCTTGTCTCTGTATCTATTTTTGTTCATCAGTTTATGATGTTCTCTATATTCCACAAATGAGTGAGATCATGTGGTATTTATCCTTCTCTGACTGGCTTAATTCGCTTAGCATAATGCTCTCCAGTTCCAGCCATGTTTTGATTTGCACGATAGCTTTTCTTTTATTAACTAGCCGTTCTCAAACACTTTTTAAAAATCCTCACCCAAGGATATACTTTCATTGAGTTTTTTAGAGGGAGACAGAAACAGAGGGGGGGGGGGGAGAGAGAGAGAGAGAGAGAGAGAGAGAGAGAGATTACTATGAGAAAGAAACATCAATCTGTTGCCTCCTGTCCTGTACATGTCCCCACCAGGGATCAAACCCACAAAATTTTAGTGTATGGAACTACGCTCCAACCAACTGAGCCAGGACTTCTTTTTTTTTTTTTGGTAATCCTCACCCAAGGATATTTTTTTTTTTTTTATTGATTGTTAGACCAAGTGGAAAGGAAGGGAGAGACAAAGAGGTAAACATCGATGTGAAAGAGACACATCAATTGGTTGCCTCCTGCGCAGGCCCCAACTGGGGCCAGGAATGGAGCCTGCAATCAAGGTACCTGCCAATGACCAGAATTGAACCTCAGACTCTTCAGTTGGGTGGGCCGATGCTCCAACCACTGCTCAGCTAGGGCCAGGACCTCATTTTAATTCCTAAAAGTTCTTGGGGACTACTAGAGAACTTTTGTCTATGTGGCTATACATATTAATATTAATCAAATAAAAATGTTAATTCTGAAATTTTATAATGAATATTAACTAATTAATTTTAATACAGTGCTCAGACTATTATTAATATAAATAAAATACCTTAATGAAAAATAGCTAAATTTCAAAACAATGGTTGAAGAGTCAGGTTCTCATAACCGCTTACATATTTAGTCTTTTTCAATAAATTGTTTTTCTTGAAATATATGAAATAAGTTTGCCTCTATCAGTAGCTGGAAAATAAAGGGATAGTAATGAAGAATCTGAAACCATATTTTCAAAATTTGCATTGTTTTCTTAAAATGCATTTGTCAATCTTGTACTTTTAAATTAAATTTATTGGGGTGACATTAGTTGATAAGAGTATATAGGTAATTTAAATGGATCTTTTACCCTGAATGATCTTGTAACATCTTGCATTAGTCATTTGAAAAATATTAGTTGCTGGACTTTTCTTTCATACGTTAAAACATGTCATTGTATAAAAGTATCATACCTCATGGGACCTCAGGAAATTGTCACTATAAACTCTTGAGCAAATGAAGGTAGAAAAAGTAAATATCCTATTAATATGATTGCATTATATTGCCCTAAAAACCCCTCAATAAGATGACAAGAAATCTGAGGTATCTCCAGACTACCTTTTAGAACCCTTGGTTTAAAGGAAATAAGGTAAAATTTTGCAACTGATATGAGAACTATATTTCAATGTTTTGCCACATTTTTTTTTTAATTGGAGTTGGGATACGAAATTGACTCTAGGCTGCAAAAGATAGCTTTCCAATGGGATTTCATACACATAATTTATTCTCAAAAATAATAATTTCTTGGACTAAGGTAGAGTTAGTAATCGTGTCTAAATGCTTTCTCCCTCATCTTGAACAAATATGAAAAGCATGTAGCTATAGATAAAATGTGAAAGAGATAAGAATATTTATTTCTATTCTTTCTACATCTCTATATTAATATTAAAATATTGTTCTAATAAAATAATTCAGTAATGTAAAATGCTTAGTCACCATTAAATCCCATCGGATGCAAAGATCCAATATTAAACAACTTATTTACTTTTCTCCAATATTAATCCATCTGTTTTATACAATGGGATGTAATTGTTTATTCCCAAGTACTTCTGATATTTGTTTCTGCTACTTTTTTATTATCTTTAATATTATGTAATATTCTAAGCATGAACTTTAATGGAAAACAAAATTGCATAAACCAAAATAAGGCATGAGAAATATTAAAGTACACTAGATAACCAAGATTAAATTTCAAGCAGAAGAGAAAAATTTAGCTTTCATTACTTGAACTGAATATAAAGATGAGCTTTGGATGTCACCAATAATACAGAAGCACAATCTATATAAATATGTAACTGAATCAGAGACTAACTATAGTAAACATAAGTCCTTTCTTATATCTTTAATTAATTTTTTACAACATTTCTAAAATGTATTTTTATTTTTATTGTTGACATTATTACAGATGTCCCCCATTTGCTCCCCTTTGCCCTCCTTCACCTCGACCCCACACTCCCCATCTGTTTGTTCTCTTCGGAGAAGTGTCTATTCAGATCCTTTGCCCATTTCTTAATTGGATTGTTCATCTTCCTGGCGTGGAGCTGTATAAGTTCTTTATAAATTTTGAATATTAACCCCTTATCAAATATATCATTGCTGAATATATTCTTCCATATAGTGGGTTTTCTTTCCATTTTGTTGGTGGTTTCCTTTGCTGTGCAGAAACTTTTTAGTTCGATGTTGTCCCATATGAAGTAAAGACAGTCTAATCAATAAATGGTGCTGGGAAAACTGGACAGGTCCATACAAAAAAATGAAACCAGAGTACTAACTTACACCATACATAAAAATAAAATCTCGCAACATTTTTATTGGGGTAGATGTTTGGCCTCTTTAAATGTCTACAAAGAACAATATCAATCATATTATTTTGATATCTGCTCAACTATGATTTTCACTCCTTATTGCTTCTTTTGACAGTGATTATTTAAGTACTCAATTAATCACCAAAATTATGAGGTATCAAATATGTGTAAGACATTGTTCCACATGAAACTAGTGTATACAATAGAACCGGTAATGGGCTGCAGGTAAGGAGTTCAAGATTTAGGAACATTCTCACATTTACTTCACCCTTAATTGCTGCCTTATTTCCAGAAGTTAACAATTGCCTTTGTCATCTTGGTTTCCTTAGAGAAGTAAGAAAATTTTTTAAATTACTCTTCTTTGTTCCTTTTGCTTTGGGATTAAGGAGATAAAACATAGAACCACATTTCTGAAGTACTAGGACATAGAGATTCTTCCAATGAGTTTGCCTGAACCTCTGTGGTTAGAGAACAATCTTTAAATTTGATGCTTCTCATTATGCCTTTACAAAAGGCATAAAAGTTCTCGAAATAAATGGCTCTCTGTGGTAAGTGAACATAGATAAACTAGAGCAGTGGTCGGCAAACTCATTAGTCAACAGAGCCAAATATCAACAGTACAATGATTGAAATTTCTTTTGAGAGCCAAATTTTTTAAACTTAAACTATATAGGTAGGTACATCGTTATAACTTAATTAGGGTACTCCTAAGCTGGCCTTTGCTAAAAATGTCCTCAATCTGATTGAGGTATATTCGCTGAAGTCGACCCCTTCCAAATCTCCCATCCACACTCATTTTGTATACTTGTTTCACCTACCTCCTATCTCCTTTCCAAAAACTGACTTCTGCACATGGGCCACGAAGTTTCAATCACACTGTACGTTCACGCCCGCACGTGGTATTTTGTGGAAGAGCCACACTCAAGGGGCCAAAGAGCAGCATGTGGCTCGTGAGCCGTGGTTTGCCGACCACTGAACTAGTGGATTCATTGGAAGAACTCTCAAATATCTCTTAGTCATTGACCTTCTTTCTTAGTCATTGAAAGAAGGTCTAATAAAAATCCAGATGGAGCCCGCAGGCATGGCTCAGTGGTTGAGCTTGACCTATGAACCGGGAGGTCAGAGTGTGATTCCCATCAGGAAACTTGGCTGGATTGGAGGCAGCCGATTAATGATTCTCTCTCATCTTTGGTGTTTCTTTCTCTATCTCCTTCTCCTTTTCTCTCTGAAATCAATAAAAATATATTTTTAAAATATCCAAATGGAAGGACTTTGGTCAAGATGTGTAAGTTGCCTATAGAGGGATCCTACAGCTACACTCTAGGTTCTAACTGCCTACAGCCACATTGTATGATGTACATTCTAGGTGCATTAATCCCACAAGATAACAAAAGAATTATTTAAACACCTGAATTTAGAATATTTGAAGTATTATGTCCCTAACACAGAATATATAATAGCCTATTAAATTATTTTAGAAATATTTAAATAAAGAAGTCAGTTTATTATTGTTTAAGTAGTCATCCTAAAATTTTTATTTTATAATAATCATTAAAATTTCCAATAGTCAGAGTTCTGATAAGTATCACTTGGAAAAACTTTGACTTTTTGATCTAAGAAAATGGACCAGTCATAAGTAAAGTTCATCTTTTCCAGTATCCTTTCTATTGTATCTTCTTGAAGATTCTTTAGTACATTAATGATAACATTTTTCATCTCTTAGCAAAATGTTTTTCTCTTTAGAAAGCATTCTGATATTAGGCATTAAGAACTATACTATCTCTAAGTTAGTATATTGTAAATTCTATCTAAATGGCTACTATTTCAGGAATTTCAGTTACCAACAAAAATGTTTGGGTGCTATTTATTAGACATATGTTCTTTCCTTGAATAACTGAATCAATTTATTAGCATCCATACATGCTAATATTATCAGCATTAGAAAGGTCCTATATTATCCTCATGAATATAAAAGTAGTAAACTCATAATTCTGAATTAAGTATATTTGGAATTTGGGCTAGTAAAAAGGATGGCTTTATTAGAAGCACTTTGTACTGAGGTGGACATGAATATACCAAATTTACTAATTTGCCTATAAAGATGATCAAAATTGTCTTATAAACCTCCACTAAACCGTTTCCAAGTGTAAAACTAGTATTTTCAATATATATCTAAACCCCTAAAAAGGTAATAATTTCTGTCCAAGTGACAGAATTTTAATTTCAGAAAAAAATATATGAGGACAGATGGTTTCCTAGTATCAAACTATTATTTCGATAATATTTTTGGACCTAAAGAGGAAGAAAGTTTGACATGACATTATATTATAGTGAGCACTGTGTCTTATGTGTCTACTATATGTGCAATATTACCTTCCACATACAAGATGCTCAATGACGATATACAGACTTTGTTAAGAGTCTCAGAAAAAAACCATAATATCTGTTTTCATAAAAGGTATTTTTCTCTCCAAAACAATTTGAGACAATAAATATTAAGGGGAAAAGGAACAATTTATGTTTCCATTAATATCTCAGATAAATGAATATATGTTTATAAAAGCTTAACCTTTTTTTTCTGTTGATATTTCTACTGGGATGTTTTTTGAAAAGAGTTAAAAAGCTAAAATTATTGTTTAATTCAGGGAAGAGAGTTAAATAATTTGGGTCTGAAATGAAGGAAAGTTTTTTACTATTCTACATTGTTTTTGCTTTCAAAATTTGAAGACTTTTAAGAATAAATTTTAAAAACTATATAATTAAAACAAATAAGCAACTGTCTAAAATCTAGATTCACCGAATGTTCTAGTAAGGACGTGTTACTTTTAAGAATAGGAGTGATGGTTATTGAAATGTTTACAGTTAAGAAAGTTTTTTTAAAGAATAAAGGAAGAAACACATATTTATCTACTGATTTTAAGCCATTGTTTTTCTGGAATTTAAAAAAAATAAATTCCATATTCACACATTCTTTACTTCTACAATCCCTTTATACACTTACCTAAAATATAAACATATAAACCTTGTGATTCAAAAAAGCTAAATTTGGGCATATGGGTACTGCCAATATTTAGTTTGGGGTTTAGCAGTATATCCTCTCAAGTCAATATGTGATTCTACCATGTGGAGAAAATATTTGGCTTCTTCTCTTTCAATTTTTCAAAAATATAATGTAGTTATTAAAACAATCTAAAAACACTAATGATATTGCTACAATTTACTCTCAGAGAAAATAAAATACATCATCAATGTGCCCCTAAAAATTACAGTTCTTGCCCGATCAGTGTGGCTCAGAGGTTGAGCGTCAACCTATGAACCAGGAGGTCATGGTTCGATTCCTGGTCAGGACACATGCCTGGGTTGCGGGCTCAATACCCAGTGGGGGCAATAGGGTATGTACAGGAGGCAGCCGATCAATGATTCTCTCTCATCATTGATGTTTTTATCTCTCTTTTCCTCTTCCTTCCTCTCTGAAATCAATAAAAATTATATTTCTTAGAGTTAAGAGAGTTCAGTAAAACCTTTTAATACACATCTAACAGGTCAAACAAAATACATCAGTGTCTCTGGTGTTAACATGTGTTATTTACCATAGAAAGCAATAAGTCATTGTGGAAGATAGTAGCAAAGTTTTCATTCAGGAGTCAGGAGACTCAAGTTCCATTCCTGCCTTTGCTATTAAACTACAGGCCATCTGTCAATTTCCTGATCTCTAGGTAGCTATTTCCTCATCTGTAAAATGATTAGATTATGTCCAAGGTTTCTTCCAGCTGGAAATTTCAATAGTTTTGTGATTTGTTAATCAAAGGTGTATTTGCTTCTCAGTAATCCTATATAATAAAAGGGTAATATGCAAATTGGCCATAAAGACAGAACAACTGGTCGCTATGACACACACTGACCACCAGGGGGCAGACACTCAATGCAGAAGCTGCCCCCTCGTGGTCAGTGCGCTCCCACAGAGGGAGCTCTATTCATCCACAAGCTGGGCTGACAGCTGCAAGTGCAGTGGTGGTGGTGGGAACCTTTTCCGCATCCTCAGCAGCACTAAAGATGTCCGACTGCCATCAGTCAGAAATCCTTTGAGGGCTCCCAGGCCGCAAGAGGGATGTCTGACTGCCAGCTTAGGCCTGATCCGCTGGGGAGCAGGCCTAAGCCGGCAGGTGGACATACCCCGAGGGGTCCCAGACTGTGAGAGGGCGCAGGCCAGGCACTGGGCCTCTAGTCATAAATATTGCTTTGTTGTTGCCATAAAGTTTACAAACTTAGAACCGTAAAGCTTACAAACTTAGAATCCAATTTTCTTGCAAGCTAAAAATTAAGTGTAGATTGCTGCCAAAGTGCTTAAATTGAATTTTGGGAAATTGAGAAATCATGATGGTTAAAAAAAAAAGTAATATACACCTTATACTAATTTTGGTGAAGGTTCTATAAAATCCACACACAACTAATCTTATCTACTAGTATACCGTCTATACTATATACTAAAATAACCAGGTAGGGCGTGAGAGGCACAGCTGATTACTTGAATATAGTTTGAAATTAGGGAATCTATTAATGGAGTAAATACACTAATAGGTTAAAGAAAATAAAAATAAGCATATCATTTACTAAATTAAATAGAATAATAGGTTAAAGAAAGATAATCATAAAAATGCTTCATTAATAGTTTTCATTTTTTCAATTCCTAAAATAGAAATCGGTGGATATTTTCTTAATGTATGCATGAGACACTATTGATACTCACATGTATGAGACAAAAATTATCGATATAGCTCTATCACCCTATTATGGAACATGTTTGGTAGCATAGATGTATATCACACACATTGTGATGACAGTGGGGGTAGTTGGAATTGATTTAATTATTATGTATCTTGAAGTGAGAGTTGACAGGATTTCCTGTGCATTTGATGTATGATGGATAAGAGATGATTAGTTGTTTGGTCTCAGTCATGGTTGAAAGGCAGTTACCTTTAACTGGAATAAGTAAGACCATGTGAGGAGCTGGCTTGAGGGGGCAATAATAGAACCTCATTTTGAGATATATTCATTTGAAATGGCTAGTAGACATCCAAGTGGAGCCAGAGAGTAGTCATAAATTTCTAAAGTTCTGAAATTCAGGTGTGGTCAGCCTGGAATTTTTCATCTGGGAGTCAATAGCACATAGACCATAGACAGAATATTTTTTTAAAGGAGGTTCTGACAGTATGAGGAAATGAGAATAGCAGCAAACAAAGAGTAGAAGGCATTATGGACTAGGACCATTTAGCGTGATTTGTGGGCAGTTAAAACAACCTATTTAGGATTAATGATCATTAAATTAGAGAACAGTTATTTATCTATTTATTTTTAGTCACATTCAGCTAAGCAGGTGCAGGCATGGATTTGACAGAATGTGATTTCATCAGGCCATGGTAAAATGGATGATGGCAATGATATTCTAGATTAAAACATCAAGAACAGTACATGTCACCTGGCAGATACTCAATAAATATTTATTGAATTTATTGAGAAAAAGAATGTATATTTATAGGTTATCTGCTATGTCTAAAACCAATATCAGTCCACAAAACACAACCCCACAAAATGTAGAGTCAAGAGAAGAGAAAGATATCTTCTATCTCAACTTTTATTTCACATTTCTTCCAGTTGAAGTAAACACAATACAGAATTAAAAAGAGTGCATATTTTTAAATGAAGAACTTTTTTCTTTTTTATGCAAATTTAACTTTATTGGATAACAAAATGTAAAAAATAAATGTCTTTAAAATTAGTTTAATTAGTTCATTAGCAATATTTATACATAAAACGAATAACTTTTCATTCCAATATATAATCCATTGGAAATACAATTTTAAAAACATTTAAAATTTTAATACTAACATAAATGATCTCTGAGTAAACTTAATCATGTTTACTATGATATCTAATGATTATGTATAAATTATAAATAATATGAATCTACCAGATTTTATATGATATAGTCTCTTTATTTGAAATGATGGTTCCTAGTAAATTATGTTCAATGACACCCTAATAAATTAACAGTACTTTTATAATCATTAAAATAAAAAAATGAAAATTGGTTTGATCTCATAGACAAAAAACAGTATGGTGATTACCAACAGGAAAGGGGATGTGGGAGGAAGTAGGAGAAGGTAAAGGGTATAAGTAAATGGTGTTGGAAGGAGACTTGATTGGGTGGTGTCCATACAATACAGGGTACAGATGATGTATTATAGAATTGGACCCCTGAAACCTATACCATTTTATTAATAAAATTCATCCAATAAATTTCATAAAAATAAGTGGACATAAATATAAACAAGATGTTAACAAAACAATCCAAATAACACTAAAAATTACATTAAATGATTATCATTCTAGACATTTCTTGGTGAGGAGAGAAGACTTGGATAAAGAAGTTGGATATAAATATGGGTAAGTGAATAATCTGTAGTCAGCTAAAAAGATTGACAGACTAATCAAAAGATAAAATTAATTTTATATAGAGTTGATACTTCTATACATGCTGTTTTTAAGAGAAAGTATTTGATTTAAGTTTTGCATTTAACAGAAGAAAGCTTAGAGAAGCTGAAGGAACTGTGGAACGTTAAATATACGTTTCTTCATTTCAACATATCATTTTCCTACTTTTCTATAAGTAAGAAAGAGAGGCCTGTAGCAATGTTAAATCTCTAGAGTTATGATTTCTTTTAAATGATAGGTTTCAATTTTAGGCAGATTAATTGACTCCCTGCTTTTAAAAATGAGGAAATTAGCATTCTTACATACACTTTAGTCTTCACTTCCCATCCCTTAATTTTGGTTATATAATTTTTATATTACAGTGTAATTACAGTTATATTCTGTTCCATATAACAATAATTTCCTCAGTTATTTAGTCCGTTTCTATATTTAAATAAATGCAATGATAATCACCATCCCTTTTACTACACTTTTCTATAGTATAGTTATTTCTTGGTTTGATGGGTTTAATCATTAAATATTTTTTTAAGGAAAAAAAAATACGGTGGTTACCTACAAAACTAAACAGGTGCCTCCATATAACCCAGTAATTTCACTCTTAGGTTTTTCATACAAAAACCTGTACACCATATTCATAGCAGCTTTTTTCATAATAATTCAAAACTGGAAATAATTCAAATGTCCTTCAATGGATGATTGCTTAAGCAAACAGTAGTACATCCATACCATGGACTACTATTTGGCAATCAAAAGAAATGAACTCTTAGTCATGGTGTAATTTGGATGAACCTCAAGAAAACTGTGCTGAATGAAAAAAAAAACACAATCTTAAAGGATACAGATGGTCTGCTTTTATTAATATAACATTTGTAAAATAACATAATTATAAATTTGAGAGCAGATTATTTTTTAAAATATATTTTGTTGATTTCAGAGAGGAAGGGAGAGAGAGAGAGAGAATCATTGAATGGCTGCCTCCTGCACACTGGGGACCGTGTCAGAAAGTCAAGCATGTGCCCTGACTGGGAATCTAACCATGATATCCTGGATCATAGATCAATGCTCAACCATTGAGCAATACTGGCTGGGCTTTATTTTTAAAGTAAGATAAATTCCATAACCTATGTTTCACAGTAAGGAACATGCCTCAAAAGAAATTTTTACTTTTTCATTTCTAACACACAAGACGAAATTTAAACATATAGTGACATTTCCCTGGAAGGAGGTAGAAGCTTAAGCACTGCTCAGGAATTTAGGTTCAGCATGAAATTCCAATCAACATTTTGATTATGTTTGCAAGAAAATCAAGCTATTCTAAATTCCATTTTTCTTTCCTCATTGTGGTCTAATGTCTTTTTAAAAAATTTTTCTAGACAGACCTTTCTGGATTCTTCTACCTGTGGGAACATTCTAGGATTGATTTTTGCATTTTCTTAGGAAGCTCATTCTTAAGAATAAAATTATTCTATTTCTGCTGTTTCTAAATACTTGAAAAACTACTTCTTTAATAAATGATTTCTGACAATTTACAAAAATCGACATTTATAGTTTTAGGTTATAATTTTCTCAGATAAGATAGTATCATCGTGTGGATGGAAAGAGGGTGTGAAAAACATTCATTTTTACTTGTAACACCTGTTGTTCTTTTTTGATTATTTTGTTTACTGCTAAAGAGAATTAGAATTTAAAATTTGCTATTTATTCCTGAAATTCTTATAGAAATTCATATATTATTTGACAAATATGGTAGACCATGACTAATTGAATTAAAATTTTATTTAAGCCCTAGCCAGTTTGGCTTAGTGGATAGAGCGTCGGCCTGCAGACTGAAGGGTTCCAGGTTCGATTCTGGCCAAGGGCACATGCCTGGGTTGGGGGCTCGATCCCCAGTAAGGGTGCAGGAGGCAGCCAATCAGTGATTCTCTCTCATCACTGATGTTTCTATCTTTCTCCCTGTTCCTTCCTCTCTGAAATCAATAAAGAAATATATTTAAAAAATTATGTAAAACAAATGAGACTTAAGACTTAGGGAATATTTGTTTTACAGATATTTATGTCCCAGTTCATTCAATAAAAGAATGAATCTCCAGCCAGTGTAGTGCCCCAGTTTAAGAAACAAAAAACAAACAAAAAAAAACACAGAGGGAAAAAGGGGAAAAGGCGGGGGCTGGGACTAACTAGTGAAACAGCCGTTTGGGGACGGGCAGCAAGGTTGGAACAAAGGGAAGTTATACTGACTATTGGATGTCGTGGGAAGTGGGTGTATTTATTTTCAGAATACATACATCAATTTATTTAAAAATTTTTTCTAATCTTCTCCTGAGGATTTTTTCCATTGATTTTTAGAGAAAGTGTAAGAGAGGGGCTGTGGGGAGGCAGAGAAAGAGAGACATCAATGTGAGAGACATAGATTGGTTGGCTCCCTCTCTCGCCTGGGCCAGGGACTGGTGCCGGAGGTACAAGCCCTTGACAGCAATTGAACCTGCAACCATTCAGTCCTCGGGCCCACGCTCTACCCACAGAGCCAAACCGCTAGGGCCATAGATTTATTTTTGTAATTAAAAATGTGAGTTTATATCTGTAAAATACATGTGTATATTTCTACACAATTTTAGAAAAATGTAGGAAGTCTAGACAAGTGTTTTCTCATAGCTTTACAATAAATATTGGAATTCTGTTATATTATCAGATTTCAAATTTCATCACGTTCTAGATTTAGGAAATATTTGATGCTTCAGGTAAGATTTATAGTCCCCTTCGAAATCTCGGTGCTGGGAGCTCTGCTACTCTGTGAAGGGGGGATGTCAGGCTTCCCAGCTTTCGCTGCCTTTCCTTCCTTCCTCCTTTCCTTCAGACGCCTTCCATGTCAGCTGCTCATCAGTCTACCTTCTCTCCGTTCCAATCCCACAGCCTGCTCCAGAAATCCTGCTTCACGAGCCCCAGCTGGCCTCTGCCCTTCTTTTCTTGTCCTACTTATTTACTTTGTTTAGTTTTTTAAACTTGGGACATGGTCCCGCTGGAGATTCACTCTTTTACTGAGCAACTGGGGACATACTAGTACACATCTCTAAGGCTGGAACTTGAGGGTACACTTAGTCCCTGAGAGCAGACGGGCTTGCCAATAAATAATGAAGCTCCGGTGCCACCGGCGAGACATGTGGAAAATATGAGATCCCCCAGCAGAGAGCCCGAAAAAGCCTCCCAATGGAGAGACAAGAAAAAAAAAAAAGGCGTTTGGCTTGGGCAAAAAAAGGGGAAAAGTACAGCTGGGGAGCAGACTGTTTCTCTCTAGGAATGATGGGTAAACCCCCAGGTGTGCTGTGTTTTGGATAATACTCTTGATGAAGATGGCTTTTAGTGGGAGATGCTAGCGTGAGGAAAATAAGAGTAGAGAAAGAGGCTGGGAAGATTGGGAAGCATTTTGTTCTTTCTCCCATTATCTACTTTTCTAGGTAATTTCAGCTTCTCCCTCTACCTTCCATGGTCATGTTTATGTGAATGATCAGCATTTCCATGCCAGACACAGTTTTTTGAGGCTTTTTAATCGATTCCTATTTCTATTACCTAATTTTATTCTATTTTCACCAGTAATTAAGCTGTATAGCAGACAATGTTTAAAATAATTTCAAACCCAGTTTTCCCATCTGAAAAAAATGGTAATTAGCACCTAATACGTTTTATTAGAGTGAAGTGAACTCATAGATTTAAGTGCTTAAGCAGTGTTTAATATATAGTAAGTGTTTAATAAATAATAGCTGTTTTTTATCATCACCCATCATCACGTGTTTCACCTCTAATGAGATAGTAAGCTCTTTGAATACATGGATTATCTCCACATCATTTATGACTTTTAAGGCCAAACTGGAGATATGATGAATAGCTAGTAAGTTTAATTTATGTTAAACTGGCTAGTAAAGTTTGCTTTTCATTTTTTATACATGGCATATTTTTCGAGTTGATTTTCCTCGTTTGATTCATGTTTATAGCTTCCTTGTACTACATTATTTTAAATATTAAAAAATGGGATATTATATATATTTTGAATTGTCTTAATTTTACTAACACTTAACAAAAGGTGCTTTGACAAACTGTTCTGTGTATAAGGTAATAAATCAATGTCAGAAAGAGAGTTATTTTAGGTGACTTATCACCTCTATCTAGGAATGCTTCTGGGAGCCTCAGGCCAACACTGAAGGCAAGGTGTTGCTATTTGGTAAATCTGTGAGCTTGAGCCCTGCTTAACTTTATGCCTCTGATATATCGTGATTGACACACTTCTATTATTTCTAGACTCCCCTCTTTTTTCCTCAAAAGTGGTTTCTGAGTGCACATGAAAATACCCTGGGGAGCTTTGAAATGAAGTAAGAATGGGAAAGGACAGACATTAGGTTTTAAAAGCTCTGCTGATGATCCTCATTGGGTCTAGGAAGCACTGCATGGCCAGCCCACTCCTCCAAAAACAATACACCTGTCCATTTACAGCCTTGCCCGGGGAGCTCCAGCAGGTGGTTAAATAGGCCCTGATGTAAATAAGTTCCAAGAGGAAGGAGTTCTGTTCTCATAGTTCCTCGGGACTCAAGACTGCAGCATCGACTCTTCCCTGGGTCTCCAGAGTGCTGGCCTGCCCTGCAGATTTCAGGCTTGTCAGTCGGTGAGTCAGTTTCTTAAAATAAATCTCTCTCTCATGCGCGCGCTCTCTCTCTTTCTAGAGATAACAGTTCTATTTCTTTAGAGAACGCTGACTAATACACAGCCTTATCTTTCAACCTCAGAGCCCAATTTACAGATAAGCAAACTAAAACCTGGAAAGATGAAGTAGCTAATTAAAGACCATGTGTTTTGTTTAAATGTATGTCTGTGTGACTGAAGATAGAGCTTTGCAAATACTCCTTTATGGCCAGAGAGCACATTTGGGAAGAATTGTGTGACATGGTACAGGTTAAAATGAATTAGACATATAGTGTTCTAAGATGTAATTAAAGTGCTGTGCACTCCGGTGCTCAATCCCACCATAGAATTTGAATTTACCCTAGTGACTTGCTTAGAGGTACTGAGCTTTCAATGCATCCCTCTTCATTTTAAAAAAAATTATTTTATTATTTTTTTTGAAATAGATTTTTATTGATTTCTGAGAGGAAGGGAGAGGGAGAGAGAGAGACAGAAACATCAATGATGAGAGAGAACCATTGATCAGCTGCCCCCTACACACCCTACACTGGGAATAGAGCCCACAATCCAGGTATGCGCCCTGACTGGGAATCGAACTGTGACCCCCTAGTTCATAGGTCATCGTTCCACCACTGAGCCACTCTGGCTGGGCTGCATACCTCTTCTTAACAGGAAACACTATCTCCTTTTTGATAAGGCATACTCATTTCCACTATTTCCAACTTGCAAACTGTGAAAAACCTAAGGGTCTGGTTAATAGGGATTAAAATAAAACAAAATGCTTAAATATAAAGGACTACCTTGGAACTAATGGGATTTCTAGAAGCACTGTTTCTCTCATATATGCTTTGCTTATATAATTTTTGCCCTTACATGCGAATAGTCCATTTTTATAGCTGATATGAACCAACCTTGTATTTAGCTGCCTTGTGGAACAGAGGTGCTAATTATCTCTTTCACACACTCATGCTATAGGCCAGGAGCTCGAAAATCCCCCAGGTGGAGCCAGGCCAGCTTTTTGCCATCTGTTCCTCAGGTGCTCTGGGGTGCCTCCCCTCCTCTTTGTTCTAATTATCTTCCCCATTGTTCTCACCTAGAATGGCATTTACATTTTTATTAAATTGCAAAATAACAATAGAAACCTAAACATACCCTTAGAGGGAAAAATAGTTAATCATGACAGTATTGTGCAATCTCTCTTCATCTTTATGAAGTTGCTCAGCGTCCTTGTTTGCATTTATGTTTATAAATGCACGCTTGCTTTGTAATTAGTTATAAAGCCATAAAAAGTCTCCTGGTTAAAGCTATTGACTGCAGGCTTATTCCTTGTTCCTTTCTAAAAAAACTTTAAAAAGTGCTGCCTCCATTAAAATGAGTTCATAAAGAGGTGGTTTGAGGATCAAAACACTTATATTCTAGTCTTAGGTAATTTTTGAATGAGTTGAAAACATATTTATACTCAAACACACACACAAATGCAATTCCTTTCACACTCTTTTATGTGTTTCTTCTGGAGAATTTGAATAATTCCCTTAATACACTAGTGATTGGCATACTATAGCTGAATAATAATGTCTAAAGATTAAACCAGCCCTGAATAGAGCAAGTTTTCTGTTTTTGTCCCATGCTTCCGTTTTTTTCCCACCTCAAATAAGCCAGAATACATATTACCATGGAATAACATCTACTGGGTGGTAAATATTGTAGATTTCCTATCACTAACTCACAGGTTTAAAGTATGAGTAACTTGTGGTATGAGTAACTTGCTTTGTTCACATTTGTTATAGAAAATTAGGCTGATCCCTTTCAGTCTGAAATTATTGAATTTTACTTCAGATAATAACCAATTTTCTGCCTTTTAGTGGTTTGTTTGTTTTTGCTACTGAGTCCTGAACCTTTTATATTTTATTTTCAATTACATTTCCCCACTTGTTTGCTCATCTTTGCTCATATGTAGACACACAAATGTGGCAGATATGCAGAGTTAAGATTTTGCCTCAGATCAACATATATTATGTATACATCCATGTACAATCAGGAAACAAGAGTCGTCTATAAATTTCTCTTATTTAAAACAATATATTGGAAATTATAAAATACAGACTTTGTAACACCTGTGATTCTAGAAATACTGTGGATTTAGTATATTCTTTATTTTTTGCATTTACTACAGCTGGTAAGCTCAGCAACCTTCAAGGCTTATTAAATTTGCCGAAGCCTTAGGAAGAGAATAGATATATTGGTGAAACCAGACTTTGTACTGATCACAGAAGATTGCAAATGTAATCGACCCTGACCTAATGAAAAAGGCAATGCTGAGGTTAAGATTGAATAGGTACAATACACTGAGCTGCATGGCTTTCTCAAACCATTTGAACCTCATGTGCCTAAAGCACACCCCCTTTGCTTTTATATTAGCAATGTGACATGGCAATGTTACTGTGATGCCAATTAGGAATGCTTTAAAGCAGTGGTTCTCAACCTTGGCTGCACATTAGAATCACCTGGGAATCTTTTTAAAATCCAGATTTCTGGGCCTCATCCTCCGGAAATTCTGTTTCTTTGTTATGGGGTGGGGCCACAACATTAGTAACAAAGAAACAGAATTTCCGGAGGATGAGGCCCAGAAATCAGGATTTTAAAAAGATTCCCAGGTGATTCTAATGTGCAGCCAAGGTTGAGAACCATTGCTTTAAAGCAACACTGGAAATGCTGACACTCCTAGCCATATTTGGAATTTCTAAACGTTCCTGGCCAGTGAAAATTTTTATACTCTATAAATTGTTACTTTCTAGAGTATGTGAATTACATTTTCATCTTTACTTGCCCATTGTAATGTCTGTGAGGTATCATAGAAAATTACCAGAGAGCCATGGTTAATTGGCTATCAACCTCCCTGAACTAAAAAATAAGTATACTATAAAATAAGTCCTAAGATCATTAAAACTGTGTATTTGGAGTTGTGTTATCATATTAAATTTTTTAAAACATTGGTATTATTATTACCAATGTCCTATAAAGTAAATATTTGAATTTTATATTTGGTGTATTTTGTCAAAGAACCTCTGTAGGAATGTTACTTGTGTGTGATTAAAAATGAGCCCCAGAGGGTGGCCTTTCAGGAGACAGTCTGGCAGATGTCCCAATGACATCTTATCAGTATTTTTTCCAAGTATGTAAAACATGCTTAGAGCAAAAGTTACGAAGAGTTCAAAAGAGGCTTGTTTGAAGGGGAGAGGGAATTTATACCAAGGAGTCTACTAACTAGATTCCTTGGTGTTAATTATCCCTTAGTTGTGAAAATATCAGGGAGGAGGAGGATGAAAGAATGCAGCCTGGAAGGAAGCTTATCTTGTCCCGCAGTTTGAACAGAGGAGTTGTCTGAATCAGAGGAACCAACAATCTTGGGGTTTAATTACCAGGTGATTCTCATAAATTGTGGAAGGCCACAGAAAAGAAAAGGAATGACCTGTTTTCTTCCCTTACAAGAGAAATATTTTAAAACATCTTGATATGAAAGCTCTCTTTGGCTAAAATAGAATAATAGGGACTGGATTTACCTTTCCACTTGGGTACTATTCTGAGAGTTACTAGGCAGCACATGCCTGGGTTGTGGGCTCAATCTCTCTCCCTCTCCTTTCCTCTCTCTGAAATCCATAGAAACTTATTTAAAACAATTAAATAGATTATTTACAATAGAAACAAACCTAGGTATAAACCATTTGGCTATGTCATTATTACACACTCTTGTATGCAAGTCATAAGCAAGACTTACTGAGTTTGAGTTATGCTACATTGAAAGGGAAAAGCTGCCGAAACCGGTTTGGCTCAGTGGATAGAGCGTCGGCCTGCGGACTGAAAGGTCCCAGGTTCGATTCCGGTCAAGGGCATGTACCTGGGTTGCAGGCACATCCCCAGTAGGAGATGTGCAGGAGGCAGCTGATCGATGTTTCTCTCTCATCGATGTTTCTAACTCTCTATCTCTCTCCCTTCCTCTCTGTAAAAAATCAATAAAATATATTTAAAAAAAAAAAAGAAAGGGAAAAGCTATTCAGAGATTAGTGATGTTAATGTTTAGGATTTGTGATCAAGTCAAATAGAAGTTTAACTTATATAATTTCTTTAAAGCAAGCCAATGTTGGCAAATCAATATGGGAAGTTCAGTTTTATTAAATAGAAAACATATGTAAAAATTCTACAAGATTTACATTTAACCAAATACGCATATTATCTAACATGCCTAAAGTTATATATATATATGCTTCTATGTATGTGTATCCAAAAATTCCTTACCTCACTCAAGTTATTAGATCACTAGTAATCTAGTAAACCTGTGCTTTTTTAGTACCTAAAATAACCTAAGAGAGATATTTCTGTTTCCTAAACTCTAATCTAAAAAAGTAGTTATTTAGGTGATTTATTATTATAATTACACCTACAGCAACATTCAGTGCATAGACTCCAAATGTAATCATTCCTTTGATAATGACTATGGGAAATATATTTAAGTTGAATGAATAATAAATTAAATAGTTGTGGAATGTTATGCAGTGTATCAAAATAACCTCTGTGTCAAATTAACAATAAACAGCAAACCACAAAGGCCATCTGTGTGACAGTTTAATAGGTAGGACTAAGCTCTCAAAAGGTAAGTTTCTTTTGATCATTTTTATAATTGAATAGGTACAACTTAGTTATTTTAATGAAGGTAGCTGTCAAATAAAAGAATGAGCACAGTTGTATGTATTTAAGGACTCTAGATAAGTTTGACACCTCTATTGTCTACTCATGGACCCATCCCAAGTCCTGATAGATGCCCTAGTCATGTCTTCACATGATCACATATACGTATTTCTTATATTTCATTTGTACAATATTATTTATCATTCAAATAAGTACTCATTTCATACCTACATTTGTTTTTATAACTTTAGTCTTTTACTTATAGAGGACTCCCCAAATTAGGATAGTATAAACTCTCCAAACCTGAATTTACCTCTGATTATGTATATAAATTGTGAGACAAACATTTCTATTTAACTGCATAATATATCTCCCTTCCTCCTTATTAATAAAACATGGATTTTATCGGGGGACGAAACATATTTCATTGCTGTTAAAATTATATATAACATAACTTTGGCTGAAAAACCCAAGCAAAATTTTTCTGTGTATCCTGAAAAGTCAAGGTATAAAAGCAACTTCTCTCTTGTTTCTTATTAGTCCTGCCTAGCAATTCGAGGCAGTGGATGGAGAAGTTTTCTCACCATGACACAACTATGAATTTAAAAAAACTCATATTAATCAAAGAGAGAGGGGATAAGGAACATCAAAGAGCCACTACACCTATACTGTTTACTTCTAGTCTTATTAAATGAATGTCCATTGGTTAAATCAGTGCAGCTGGATTTCTGTTAAACAGTGAAATGCTATACCAGTCTGTACAAACAATTATTTAACTTGTTGGTTATTCTATTTTGATACTCTTGATTTGATCACCTAGTGCAAAGATGTTAATAGCCTGAAATCAAGCAAGCTTATGTTAATTGAATGTAGAATATAATCATAGGGTAAATACAGAATTATTCTTCTGCTCCCTTATACTACCTTGAAGGGAAAATGTTTTGACTTTACAGGGTAACATAACTTACTGGCTAGCTTCTTTGCCTCTAAAGTATTGAATATTCAAAGAGTCAAGTTTATAACCAAATTTACTGTAATATCATTTACATTATACAGAGAAGATAAATTAAAAAGGACCATGATATTATGTTCAAATATTTTGCTCTGGTATGCTTTAATACTGTTAAAAGTGTAAGAGGCCAGGGTGGATATTTTAAAATTCTGCTCCATTACTGAAAATTTGGGAAACTAAAATTAATTCAAAGGAGTGAATAAGAGTGCCATGCAAGTCAGCTCTCTCTCTCTATTTGTATTTGTATGGCTGCATTTTGGCAAGTATTATATTTAATTATTTTTTTAAAAATATATTTTATTGATTTTTTACAGAGAGGAAGGGAGAGGGATAGAGAGTTAGAAACATTAATGAGAGAGAAACATCAATCAGCTGCCTCTTGCATACCCCCTACTGGGGATGTGCCCGCAACCAAGGTACATGCCCTTGACTCGAATCGAACCTGGGACCCTTCAGTCTGCAGACCGACGCTCTATCCACTGAGCCAAACTGGTCAGGGCTATATTTAATTCTTAATAATTTTAGGCTGAGAAGGAAAGTTCTTAAATCCAAATATCTCTTCTTTCACCACATTAACAAGTACTGACAACAAATGTTAACATATTTGGTAAACATTGACAAACTGGGCAAAGGACCATCTTTAAGCTATCAACTTGGCATATGTAATAATAAAGACAACCAAATTCTGAAAAGAAAAATGTGGGGCATAAGAAATTAAGTGATAGAATCAGTTTCCATAAATATGTTAACATGTAGTAATGAACAGCAGCATGTGACATGGCTTTTTACTTCCACTTTGTATATTTTTATAATTCTGGATGCTGGTCTCCAGTAGAGTATTTAAAAGAAAACTTTTCCCCATCTTTCCTTGTCTTTACCAGAGATCCACTTAAGAGCAGCCGCTTGACTAATTTACCATTCTTTCTGGTATTTTGCTCAGCAAGATTGATAAAGCCTCAGACTCTAATTATCAATTTACTCAGGAATTTCACAAGATGAAGTGTTAACAGAACCAGTCTTGACAACGTTATCAGTGGTTTCAGTTTTTTTTCTGTAAAATCTAAAAATGACACTAAATGGTGGTCAGACTCAGGCAAAGCTGTCAAATTAGGCTCTGCTTAGGCATACCTTATCCTTCATAATTCAGGTCTTGTTCAATGAGAATTTCAAGTATTCTGTTTTCATTTAAATGTGTGTTTTTAAATATTGTGTGATTGATGGTATGGATTGAAAAGGTATTATTCCCACTTAAGTGTAATCACTCACAATGACTGCTTCATACTTTGCCAGGGTGACACCTTCTACCACAGCACAGGAAAAAGAAATTGGGGAATTTAAAATTATTATAAAATGTTTTAAAAACAGTATAAAGAAAATAAATGATCATAATATTGTCCCTTTCTTTCTTTTCTTTTCTTTTCTTTTCTTTTCTTTTCTTTTCTTTTCTTTTCTTTTCTTTTCTTTTCTTTTCTTTTCTTTTCTTTTCTTTTCTTTTCTTTCTTTCTTGTTGAAAGTATTATAGATGTCCTTTTTTTACAACACTGACTCCTTCTAGCCTGCCGCCACTCTCCACTCTTCACCCCAGGCTTCCACCACCCTATTGTCTGTGTCCATGGGTTATGCGTATGTGCATGTAACTTCTTTGGTTGATCTCTTCCCACCTACCCCACCTTCCCTCTGTGAGTCATCAGACTGTTCCATGTTTCTATGTCTCTGGATCTATTTTGTTAATCAGTTTATTTTGTTCATTAGATTCCACATATGAGTGAGATATGTGATGCTTGTCTTCCTCTGACTGGCTTGTTTTACTTAACATAATATTCTCCAGGTCTCTCCATGCTGTCTCAAAGGGTAAGAGATCCTTTTTTTTTTTTTTTTTTTTTTTTTTTTTTACTGCTGCATAATATTCCATGTAAATGTACCACAGCTTTTGTATTCACTCATCTACAAGTGGGTACTTGGGCTATTTCCAGATTTTAGCTATTGTTAATTGTGCTGCTATGAACGTAGGGATGAATGTAGTCTTTCTGATTGCTGTTTTGGGTTTCTTAGGACCTATTCCTAGAAGTAGGATCACTGGTTCAATTGGAAGTTCCATATTTAATTTTTTTAGGGAACTCTGTACTTTTTTTCCTACTGGCTGCACCAATCTGCATTCTCACCAGTAGTATACTAGAGTTCCCTTTTCTCCACATTCTCACCATTACTTGTCATTTGTTGATTTGTTGATGGTAACTATTCTGACAGGTGTGAGGTGGTACCTCATTGTCATGTTAATTTGCATCTCTCTGATGACGAGTGACTTTGAGCATTTTTTTAAAAAATTGATGTCTATTTGTGGTAATGAGGAAAGAATATATATTATTGATCTTGTAAAAGTTGAGTGATATTCTGACAATGATTTTAATATCATAATTATTCTATGATTACTGTAAATGGTAAATGTAAATACTGTGTACTTTCAAGAATCCCACTTCTGAAAATTGATCCAAAGGAAATGAAATCAGTATCCCAAAAATATATCTGCATGCCCATGTTCACTGCAGCATTATTCACAATATAGACAAGAAATGGAAACAACTTGGATGTCCTTTAATGGACACATTCATAAAGAAAACATGGTATGTACATACAATAAAATATTTATTCTTAAAAAAGGAAATCTCAATATGCACAAACCTGGAGGTCATTATGCTAAATGAAATAAGCCAGAAAAAGAAATACTGCATGATCTCAATTATATATAGAATCTAACCTAGTCAAATTCTTAGAATCTGAGACTAGAATGGTGGCTTTCAGTGGTAGATTCTTAGTCGAAAAAGGAGGTGTTGATTGAAGAGCACAAAATTTCAGTTGAAGAGGAAAAAATTTCCCCTTTTCTAGGTTTTTTTTTCTGGCTAATAATTAAGTTAGGTATAATAGAGGTTAGCAGGAGAAAAACAAATTTAATTTCTCATGTGCAGGAGGCCCACAAAATATGAGACTCAAAGGCAGTCAGGCAATTGTGGCTTATACTAGTAAGCCATCCTGAGCTGTAAATGCTTGTTGAACAACTGTTTGTAAAGCCATGTAGATAAGTCTTTCTGATATTAAAAAAAATAATTATCTCTCGCACCAGGAAGAGATATGGCTAAACTCCTGTAGGCTGTTAGGAGTGAAGTAAATGCTTTTTCTGAGACTGCTGGGCCTTAATTGCCTTTAGCTCAAAACAATCCACATGCCAAAATGGCACATTTGGGGGTGGCATATTCTTTCCCTCACAGTTAGGCAAGATGAATGAGATATATGACATGGTGACTATAATTGTTAATACCATATTGTGTAGTTGAAAATTGCCAGGAGGGTAAATCTTAAGTGTGCTCATCACACACACACACACGCACAGAAAATGGTAGCTATATGAAGTGAAGGGTATGTTAATTAACTTGATTGTGGTGATTATTTCACAGTGTATACATTTACCAAACCATCTAGCTCTGAACCTTAAATATATACAATTGCTATTTGTCAATCACACCTCAAGAAAGCAAAAAATGTGTGAAGATCATGTAATGCAGGCGTTTGCCTGCTTAATGTTTGGCCTAAGGGAACAGAGACAGGAGAGCTTGAAGCTGATTTGTAATGCCAATTGGGAGATTAATTTGCCTTTCACTTGTGCCTTATAGCCTGGGTCTAGGACAACTGTGGACAAAGCCAGGGCAATGGGAGTGAGAAGTAAACATAATTACTAGTTGATGCCCCAAACTAGACACTAACTATAAGTCAATGTATGGGAAAAACCAGATGCAGAATTTAGCAAAGGAAAATGACCAAGAAACTATACAAGGGTGGAGAAGAGGTAGGAATGAGGTAGGAGCTGAGCCTTTACTACAGAGGTTGGTTTTGAGTATATTTCATGGGTAAAAAGCTTTCTAGTTAGCTTCTTTTCTCTTAAACTTCTAGGGACAAAGGTCTTTATGCATGTTTAGGTGTCTTGTCAAAACCACTGCAGCAAGGAAACAATTTTTTATTTGCATTTCAAGTCAAGACAACTGTTAGCATTGCGAGAGGGCATTTAACCGACTTACCCACTGGCAGATGATCTCATGTTTTCAGGTGAGATGTTCCAACAATCACCTTTACAGAATGCAGAGAAAGGGAAGCTGAAGACAAAATGCTGAATACTTTATATGCAATAATACATCAGCCAGCTTATCCCTAAAAACTCAACTCTATGAATGATTTTCTGTTCACTTTTTTTGATGTGAACATGGGTACATGTAGAGGAATATAAAATATTTTTATTTGTATAGTTATTGAATCAAATATAAGTTCAACAAACGAAGAGACAGTGGTTTAAATTTCTATAAGCTCCTGCCCACTGCCTATCTTTACCATCCTGTGTTATACGGAGTCTCACAGATGAATCTCCCTATGCATTTAATATTTTAAAAATATATATACCTCCTTGTATCAGGGATACAATTGGTAATACAAAGGTTGATGTTCTGATACCTTCTTTATCCCTAAGTTTTCTTATTTCTCCATTTTAATAGCTGAGTCACAACAAACAAATGGTACTTTTTGTGGCTGTAAATATAGTCGTAAAATGATGCTAATGGCGATGTTTTGTTTGTTGGGGGATATATTTATTGTCTGGTTTTATTTCTTAAGTCAGTATTTGTCTCAAACTCAAAGAGGTTAATTTTTTAAAGCAGTATTTCAGATTCTTGGTTACATTCCACAAAGGGAGAAAAATGCATTTCAATTATTTTCTGAACACTAGGATAACTTATTCACTGTTTCAACTTGTGCTTATGTCAGGTTAAAAAAGGAAACAGGAATCTATAATCCTTGTAAAAAATTGGAACGTAGTTAAATATAAAGCAAACCTTCCTCAGTGAATTTAGGATGTGACAAACACTCTAACCTTGGCCTATATCTGTGCTCTGGAGTCCTGTTATCTTTACATTTCCCTGAGTTAGTTTTTGGCTATGAGTCAAGATGACATGCAGGCCAACATATGAATAATTAACTTCAGAGAAATGGTGAGCTGCTCTCCAGTGTTTGAGTTTTAAGAATCACTCCCAAAATGCAGTTTCAAAGGTACTATTTGAAATAGCCATATAATCATTGTTCAAAACTTGCCCTCTTTCAAAGACATCATTGAATATACTCAATCATAGTGTTATGTCTAACACTACAGTATGCAATAACTGAAAGTGAAAGAAATATCTCTTCATCAATAATATGAAATGTTTAAGATACTGAAGATATATGGAGTAATAATAATATTTTAATACATTTAATCCCAGCCCATGTAACTTTACAGATATAATCTCATTGTTAGATACCTAGGAATGTGTTCCGATATATTGCCTTTACTGAAAATAAAGAATAGAGACATATCTGGGGAGAAATAGCTAAGGCTATGCGATTCCAAGTCTTTAAAAACAACCAGACAATCCTGAAGCATAGACAAATACATAGCTACCTAGATACCTCCATATATTCATATACTTTTGTTTAGCTTTTCAGAGAATGTAGATTTGTTGACTCCAAAGCAGAGCTAGGCAGAATTGTTGTTTTTTCCCAACCATTTTGGACCAAGCTAATTATGTTTAAATTCATTGATAGGATTGCCAGTGATTTGTGTGTTTATAGAAGAGAATACTTGACAGCATATGTTCAAACCTTAATGTGCCACAGTATAAACACAAACTTTTCTTTCAGAGGCAGAGGGGATGTGAAGCAAACATGGGAAAGGGCAGTATGGCATAATCAAAAGAGCATGGGCTCTGGACTTAGAAAACCTGTATTTGATGTTGTGCTGATTCCTACTAGCTGATTGGCCTGTAATGCCACCTTTACCTGTCACATCTCCCTTGCAAGACTCTAATACACTTCAGAAGTAGCTTATGCAGCAGGCTCTGGCCCTTACTAGCTATATAGTAGATGCTCGTTCTTCCATCTTCCCATTTCTTTAAAATATTTCCCATTTTATTTTTTGAGACCTGAAAGAACAATTTTATGCCAGAGGAGTTAGGGGGATGCATGAAATAGATTGGCTAGTTAGTGGGAACCAACCTCTTTTTAGAGTTGATGATACTGATAAAAGCTTATTCAGACAAAAAATGATTCCTCAGTAAAGTATGCACCTTAGCAAACAACCAGAAAAACATCTGAAGTTGAAAAGAGAACCTTGAAGTGGAAAGTATATACTCCTCTTAACAGACCATATCAAGACTCATGTCTAGCCCTAGCTTGTTTGGCTCAGAGGATAGAGCATCGGCCTGTGGACTAAAGGGTCCTGGGTTTGATTCCAGTCAAGGGTACATGCCTGGATTGCAGGCTCGATCCCCCAGAAGGTAGCTGATCATTGATTCCTACTCATCATTGATGTTTCTATCTCTCTCTCTCCCTCTCACTTCCTCTCCGAAATCAATAAAAATGTATTTAAAAATACTGATGTCTATGTAATAATAACTAATTACTAAAAATTCCTGTGAATTTGAATAGTTGACCAGTGTGAAGAAAATTCCAGAACATTGGGTGTCTTGGATTATTTTTATTTAGTCCCAAAATTGTTCTGGTCATTTGGATCTAGAGGAGAATGCCTGAGAGGGCTCGACTGCATGGATGTTCAACTCTTAAGTGTTGCCTGACATTGTCAGGGTTACCACCACTCAGCAGAGGCCTGCAGGCTAGTTCTAATTGTGCTCCTCTTGTCTTAAACCATCTCCTGAGACTGAAGCTAATTTGTTAAGCAAAGTGATAGTGTCTCTCATCACTGACAAATATTTTATTTCTTCAGACTATTTGACAATATGATAAGCTTTTCCTATGTATAAATGAGCCTGAGAAATAATTATATTTTATGATTGAACTCAGCTGTCCATTCATTTCCAGTTATCTCAAGTTTCATTCCTGGAGGGAGATGAACTTCCTTAGTCCTGGCAACCTAACTACATTTTCCAGATTATATTCAAACATATTGTCTACATTATGCACTTAGCTTAATATTAGGAGCATTATTGTATCTTCCCTTAGCTCTCTAAAAGGAATAGATATCATTTCTACATAAGCAAATGTTAAAATGGAGGGAAACTCTTTTAAGGGAGGTTTAGGCTTTTTGTTTGTTTTTAACTTCCTATACTCAGAAATACCTGCATTAAAAAACACTGGCTTATCTAATGATGCTGTCAGGTTCTCATTAATATATTGAGGAGAGTTGGGAGTGAAATTGATTATGGAGAATAATTTATGTCAGAAATACTCCTTGTGAAAAAAATATGGGGAGAAACAAAATTTGTGACCGTAACATTTTTTAGTTCACCTTTTCTTAAAATGAGAATCCTAGGAGATACAAAATGTTGCCATCCAGTTAAGAATAATTCAAAGATGTGCTGATAGTCCTAAGAGGTTTCTGAAGTCGTTAAAATTAATACGGAAGTCTATTATTTCCCCTATATTTTGTGCTCAGTAGAACATTTTTACTGATGCTATCACTTCTGAGTATCCAGGTTTATAGCCAATATAGTTGCATTTCTTGCTCTTTATTTTTATTTTAAATTATTTTTATTGTTGAGAATTTCACAGATGTCTCTCATTTCCCCCCATTTACCCCCTCTACCCTGCTTATGCCCCACCCCAGGCCTTTACCACACTATTGTATGTCTGAGTTCATGATCTATGCATATATGCATACAAGTTCCTTGGTTAATCTCTTCCCCTCACCTCTGAGATCTGACAGTCTGTTCCATGCTTCCATGTTTCTGTGCTTATTTTGTTCATCAGTTATTTTAATTGTTAGATTCCACATATAAGTGAGATCGTGGGATAGTTTCCTTTCTCTGATTGGCTTATTTCACTTACTAGCATGATCTTCAGCTCCATTCATGCTGTCTCAAGGGTAAGAAATCTTTCTTTTTTATAGTTTCATATAATTCCATTGTATAATGTACCACAGCTTTTTTATCCACTCATCCACGGATGTGTACTTGGACTCTTTCCAGATCTCAGCTAATGTAAATTGTGCTGCTATGAACATAGGAATGCATATTTTTTTTGAAATGGTGTTTCAGGATTCTTAGGTTATATTCCAAGATGTGGGATTTCTGGGTCAAATGGCAGTACCATTTTTAGTTTTCAAGATTTTTTAAAATGTTTTGCACAGTGACTGCACTGTTCTGCATTCCCACCAACAGTATACATCCGCACCAGCACTTGTTTGTTGATTTATTGATGGTACAGTAGTAGATATTCTGGCAGGTGTGAGGTGTTATCTCATTGTGGTTTTCATTTGCATCCCTCTGATAACTAGTAATGTTGACTATTTTTTCATATGTCTATTGGCCATCTGTAAGTCCTCTTTGGAGAAGTGTCTTTTCAGGTCCTTTGTCTATTTTTAATTGGGTTTTCTATCTTCCTTTTGTTGAGTTGTATGACTTCTTCATATATTTTGGAAAATAACCCCTTATCAGATGTATCATTGGTGAATATGTTCTCCCATACAGTGGGTTCCCTTTGCATTTGAGGATGGTTCTTTTGCTGTGCAGAAGATTTATGTTTAATGTAGTCCCATTTGTTTATTTTTTCCTTTGTTTCTCCTGCCCTAGAAGATGTATTGGAGAAAATTCTGCTTCATGAGATGTCTGATATTTTACTGCCTATATTTTCTTCTGGGATTTTTATGGTGTTGAGACTTACTTTGAAGTCTTTTATCCATTTTGAATTTATTCTTGTGTGTGGTGTAAATTGGTGGTCCAGTTTCATTTGTTTTCCTGTAACCGTCTAATTTTCCCAGCACCATTTACTGAAGTGACTGTCTTTACTCCATTGTATGCTCTTGTCTCCTTTGCCAAATATTAATTGACCTTATGGGATAGGTAGATGTCTGGAGTTTCTGTTCTATTCCATTGGCCTATACGCCTGTTATTATGCCAGTATCAGGATGATTTTATTGTAATAGCTTTGTAGTATAGTTTGATTTCTTTAAAAAATTGAATTCCTTTGTTATTTTTCATATAATGTTGTTGAGAGTTTTACCAATGTCCCCCTTTTTTTAACTCTTGGAGAAGTGTCTATTCTTAACCATCACATTTTAATCTTTCATTTTAGATATAACATTCTTTCTAATACTTTTACTATATATGGATAGACACTCATTGTATGTGTCATCGTTGTGTTTTATTGTCAATTGTCATAAATTTGACATGATTTAATATGTTAAACTCTCCTTTCTTGATTTCTGGAGTATTTAAAAATTGGCATTTGTTTCTGATGCAACCAACATTGTACAAAATAATTAAGAGAATCCTTAAGTAATGTAATAAGATGCAGAGGTGCTATGCTGTATAAGAACATTGAGGATATGAAGTAAGCAGAGATTTGGAATGAATAAAATGGTTTTATAATTGCAATGATGTGATTGGTAACAATTTTGAGATTTTCTTTGTGTTTTAACTTCTTTAGAATTATTTTTATTCTATTTTATTTTAGAGGCAATTCTTAATGTGAATCATTACCCTGTGTCTACAAATATGATATTTATTTGATTATAAACATTATATTAAGCATATTAATTGACACACATTGGGTTAAATATAGTGTGGGGGTTAGATTGTGACTGCATTGATCATAAAGTCAAACCTGGTGAAAGAATTGACCATTCTTTTTTTAAAAAAATATATTTTATTGATTTTTTACAGAGAGGAAGGGAGAGAGAGAGTTAGAAACATTGATGAGAGAGAAACATCGATCAGCTGCCTCCTGCACATCTTCTACTGGGGATGTGCCCGCAACCAAGGTACATGCCCTTGACCGGAATCGAACCCGGGACCTTTCAGTCCGCAAGCTGACGCTCTATCCACTGAGCCAAACCGGTTTCGGCGAATTGACCATTCTGTTTAATTTCAAAAACATTTGATTTATCTTATCCCTGAATAGAATTGCCCTTTAATAGGGCTGCAATAACCAATTAAAAAGCATTTTAGCTATTGATTGCTTTGACTTTCTAAATTTTGTCTCCTCAATACACAATAAAATTTTTTAAATTTGTTCCAACATTTGGAACATTCAGAAATATATTTTGGACTTTAGGAATACTGATAACATAAATAATAATGTTTTTCAACAGATAGTAGCTGAGGAAAGATATAACCAAGTTTCAGTAGATATTCATTTTTTCACATTTCAAATTTTGTCAGTTATAACTGGAAAAATCATAAGTTCTAAACTTTAAAATATTTACTTAGCCTAAAGTTCTCAAATTTTCTAGAATTAACAAAGAAACAATCTTGTTTTTATTGACTCCAGTAATTATTTGTAGGCCTCATCCTTTTATAAATATGGATTAATTGGGGGATAAAACTGGTCATAGCATACAAATCCTCTCTGGGCATAGAAGAAAAAGCATTTTTAAAGAACAAATGTACAATTTGGGAATGCATAAATCTTGATCTTATAGGTGTTCAATTTACAACAAGGGTAATGGAAAATGGTTCACTCTGTGATTTTGTTGAGCTTAATTTTGTCAAAAAGACAGGCTTATGTTTGATTCCTGACAACTAAAGATATAGAACCAGGTCCTACTGTCCTTATGTAATCAGGTCCTATGGTGCCTTTGGAATTATTTGTCTATTTTATTAGGTAAAAACTAAGTTTTTAAAATTATTCTAAAGCATTGTCTTTTCTTCAAAATAATTTTATTTTTATCAAGTAATATGTATACAGGTTTAAGTGGCAAATAGTACCACACATGTCATAACGAAACAGATTTGTACTCTGTTCCCCTCTCCCCCCATATTGATCACCCCAGGATCAACTAATTGTATCCCAGACTCTCCTGGAAGTTTGTGTGCAGTTCTTTCTTAATTTTTCAGTATTGGACATTATTTTTAGATGTACTCACATGAAAAAGGAGAATTTAACCTCCTTACACTTGTACATCTCTAGACAACCTCTCCCAGCTCATTTTCCTGCACCCAAATCTCCTAGTGCTTTGGTACCACAAGATTTAATTTACAATATTCTAACTACGTCAGCATATTTCCTATATAAATCCCATGGTTTTATGATTACTGTTTTTTAATTTATTTCACAACTCTTTGTAAGCCTGGAGTTATAAAAAATGTGCTTAGTTTTTGTTTGGCTTAGTTTGCGATGAATATTTCATTCCTAACTTTAATCATTTCCTTTTTGTCCTATATCTTTCTCCTCTTTCTTCCAGTTGGATCCAATTACTCACTAAGCCTACTGAATTTTAGGAGACCGGGACTTTGTGTCATCAGAATCTAGTAAATCCTTTTACTTTTCCTCTTTCTTGGGTGTCCTTCAGTAGTTTACTAAGGAAGCCTGTTCAGGAATTAAACATTCTGTGATGTTACCTATCTGACATGTCTTTATTCTACTTTCAACCTGAGTATAGACTTCAGTAGAAATCTGTAGCCTGGATTTAGACTCCCAGGTGAAAATAATTTTCCCTTAGAATTCTGAGGTAGTTTTTCTATTGTCTCCAAGGTGTTTGTTGTTATTCCCAAATTTAATACTTAATGATTTCTGATTTTTATACCTTGTATGAAAACTGTTCGCTGCCCCTACCAATGCCCTTAGATAGTACAGAGTAATTTCTTAGCCATTTTGTTGTTTTATATTATTGTCACTTGATTTATAACTGCTATTATTACTGTTATTCATTGTGTTTAACACTTTTTGATGCCTCTGAAACTTCAGTATTACATCTTCAGTTCTGGCAAATTTTATTTGTTAATTATTTGACTTCCCTTTATTAATTCTGTCTATATTTCAGTTAGCATTTGCTTTGCAGCAGACTGCCCCAAACTTAGAAGCTTACAGCAGTGCTTATTTGTTCTTTTTTCTCGCCTCTCTTACTGTGGCCCTCTGACTTGATGTGGCTTGGCTGGGCTTCTCTGCTTTACACTTCAGGTATGTGAGTCAGCTGGAGTGGCTGTTCCGTGTGTTCCTCAGAGCAGTGGGCTAGCCAGGTGTGTTCTCCACATGGCAGGGCACATGTACAATAGGCTCAGAATTAACACACTGCCATTTCCCTCCTTATGACATTGCCAGTACTCCGCCTACTGCAAGTGTGGGAATGTAGAGGACATGAAAGAATTGGAGTCAATCATGTAATGAGCCACGCTGGAAGTCCTGTTCATTGAATCTTATATCTCCTGCTTGATTACATTTATATCCTCCCCCCTTTATATTCATTTATGCTACATTTGGAAGACTCTCTTTGATGGTCTCTTTTAACCCTTCAATTGATTTTTTCTTCATTTAAAAAATATGTTTTTATCGATTTCAGTGAGAGGCAGGGAGAGGGAGCGAGATACAGAAACATAAATGATGAGAGAGAATCATCCATCAGCTGCCTTCTGCACACCCCTTATTGGGGAGTGAGCCCACAATCCTGACATGATGCTCAACCACTGGGCAACACTAGCGGGGCATTTTTCATCATTTAAAAAAATTCTTAACAGTGCTTTGTTTGGTTTTAATTTTGTAGCACAGTGTTTTTATTTCATGAAATAAATTATTTTGTCTTTACAAGAATGTTAATTGCAAATATCCTTGCCTATAATTCAAATGATATATATGTATATGTACACGTTTTTTAGGTACTCTTTTTCTCCTGAACATGACATTTCTACAGATTTTTTTTTCCCTTTTGGTGTAGTGGTTTTGTCTCTGTCTTTTATGTTAAAGGTCTTCTCAAGTATCTGGTGATCCTTATTAATTAATTCATATTTAAGTCTAATACATGAAAAAGTTAATGGAAACTCTACATGTAGGTATGGTGGCAAACTGGTGGGCTTCTGGCAGAGATGAATATTCAATATCAAGTTTTCAGGTAAAGGCCTGAGTAACTTGTCCTATGTCTCATGGGTATACAAGCAAGTTATAGCTGATTTACATTTTATTTCTGGAAATAGAAAGGGATTGAATGGTATTTTTTTTCTACTGGGAATTTTTTATCACTTTTACTCACTGTAATTTAGGTGATTCTCCAGGGATACAGAATAGAAGCAAGAAAATTAAGGTGTTCAGATACCAATCCAGAAATTTAAACAGACTTTTCTGCCTCATTAAGCAAGCATTGATGGCAGAAAAGCAGGGAAAAAACAAGCCATTGACACTGACATTTCCATATTCACCATTTCCATACTTCTCAAACTCAGTCCAATAGACATGATTGTGACTTTAATTCCTTTCCCACCCCATTTTTTGACAGCTTGATTCATATTTAATCTTTATGTTGATTTTTTTCACTCTCATCTCTCTTCTATCTCCATTAAATGCTACTTATTCTTGCCTATAATACAAATATAGAATAGTTTATATTTTAAACTATTGTTAGCTTAGCTTCTAGCTTTCCTCTTCATCAGTCATAGTACAGATATGTGCTTAAACATAATTTGGCACAGTTATGGATGTTTTTCAGTGTTTTCAACTAAATTCCCAGCTGATTTATTATTCAACAGTTTGTCATTTTTAAACAAACTGTTGGAGAAGTCTGACAGTTGTAATGTCTAAAGCTCCAGTCAAGTGAGAGATAGGAATTATGGAGAGTACTGCAGAACACTTCCCTTTCTGCCACTATAGCAGTGCTGAATTTATATTGTGGCAAGGAATTGTAAATTCCAATAAACTTTGCCAATTTCTATGTTAAGATTATAACCAAAAGTGTTTTATTTGTTTGTTACATGAATTAAATCAATTAATGACTGTTTTTATTTCTCTTTTAGTATGATGAGTACCTGTATGCAATGACTGGTTCTAGATTTACCTTCCACATTCCTAAACATGGCTAATTTTAGATGAACAGGCTATCACAATTAATAAGTAAATTTTAGGAAGCAGGTGACTTTTATTGATTAATAGCTGTGTGTGTGTGTGTGTGTGTGTGTGCTTATAAAATAGAAAAAGGCTTTAAAACTACCATTCTCTATTTATCCTTGGTTTTCTCTGTATATTCCAGATTTCATATTGCAATACAAATGCCTTCTATTCCTCTGCTCTGGAGAGTTAATTCCATTCTTCTGCTTTTTAATAGTGGGAAAAAGTGATATGATTATCATTATACTTGTAATGATTCCAAAATATTGTCAAATTAACTTTTTTATTTTTGACATTTTAAAATTGGAAAAAATAGTACAATTTACAGATATTGGTTTTAACTGTCATTAACATTTGCCATATTTTCATAATCATGTAGATACATACATAAGTGGATATATTTTGGCTGCATTAATGAAAGGTTCCAGAGACTTGATATTTGAGTCATAGTTATAAAGGCTTTCCCTACTCACAGATGATAAAGATGATAAACATAAATTTACCACAAATAAATACATGCTATCAAGTTTTTAAAACTATTCTTAAAAGACTGATTTTCACTTACTGGATTTTTTATTTACTTAAATTTATTTCCGGACTCCCAGTTAAATTCCATAGTATATTTACTTATCAACCAATATCTCTATATTTTAATTGAAGTGGTAGAGAAAACTATCCTTAATTTCTTCAGTTTTCTTCTTTTTGAAAACACTTTTCCCTGCCTTTTGTGATTATTTTCAGCATAAACTTTATAATCAACTTGTCTAGCTTCAGAAAAAAATAAATATAACAGTATCCATACACCTGAGCACCTGCACAAAATAAGCTTGTTGAAATTGGTGTTAATTACTTAAAAACAATAACCTTAGGGAGAACTAGAGTCTTTGTGTTTTATAGTCTTCTATAGAAATGTTTAATGTCATATCATTTGTTGAAATCTATTGTTATCATTTAGGACTTTAATTTTTCTGTATAGCAATCCTCTAAGTCTGGCATACTTCAAAAGATTTTTTTTCCTGGTAATTTTTTCTGCTGCCATTTATTTATTGGATTTCTCCTTCCATTATATTATCTGTCTTTTTATGTATGATAGCTTTTGACTTTTGTATGTTAACTTATTAGCCTGCTACTATACTGAAATATTTTATTTCCCAAAATAGTTTTCTATTTGATTTTTTAAATTTTATTTATTAAATTATTTGCAAATAAAATTATCTTTACCTTTTGCTATCCATTATTCTATTCTTAGTGGTTTTTTTTTCTTTTCAGATTGAATTGAATAATACCCCAAAAGTAATTTAAAGTTCTAGAGATTATGAATTTACTTAATCATTGCTTTTGGGCTGGCTTTAGATGTCATGTTGATTTAGGGTTTAAAACATACTATTTCAAGTTTTGAAGAAATCACACTTTCTATTTTATTGAATTGTTAATCCAGAAATAAATTTTAGAGCCATTTCAGTAACTCAAGGTAATAAACATATGACTGGATAGGATTTTTCTATATTTCATAAAAGTATTAATGGATTTCCTAATATTGAGCCATTCATAACTATCCTAGAATAAATATTGCTTCATGGTGATGTATTTATTTTTAATCTGCTGATAGATACACTGTTCTTTTTAACATATAAAGTTTCTGGATTGGTATTGCTCTCAAATCCTTTTTTCTTGCCATTTTTATCAAGATTAGATACTGTATTAGTTTCCAATGCCTGATATAACACATCACCACGAAGTTAGTGACTTAAAACAATAGACACTTACTTTCTCACAGGACGAGACCAGAATTCCAAAATCAGGCTGTCAGCCGAGCCACAATCCCTCAGACCCCGAGATTATCTGTTCTTTGCCTTTCCCAGCTCTGGTGACTATCAGCATTCCTTCACTTGTGGCTGCCTCTCTTCCTCTCTTTACCTCTCCTGTGTATGTGTCTAATGTTCTTATACCTATCCCTTACCCAAACACTTGATTGGCATTTAAAGTCGACCTGAATGTTCTCCAATAATTTCATCTCAAAAATGTTAATGTAACTACTTCTGCAAAAAAAACACACACCAGCTTTTTCCAAATAAGTTCTCAGTTCAGGTTCTAGGATGGGGACATTGACATACCTCTTTTGAACTCCATTCAGCCTACTATAGGCACCACTGTTGTTTTTATTGTTTGTGTACAATAAACATTTTAAAAGCCATAGTAAGCTTATTTGGATTTTTTTTAAAAAAGTACGTTTTTATTGATTTCAGAAAGAGTAAGGGAGAGATAGAAACATTAGGGATGAGAGAGAAGCGTTAAGCCGCTGCCTCCTGCACACCCCACTCTGGGGATGGGGACCACAACCCGGGCATGTGCCCTGATTGGGAACTGAACTGTGACCTCCTTGTTCATGGGCCAGTGCTCAACCACTGAGCAACACTGCTGGGCAGCTTATCTGGATTTTTGAAGTTGTAGTAGAATTTCTTCATGAAAATATAGGAGGCTGGGATTTCTTTGAATGTGAGTAGTGTATAAGTTCTTAGATAAACTCCAATACTTTTACCAAGAACATTGGAATTTAAAATTTCTCTTTCTACTGAATTCACTTTTAGTGAATTCTGTTTTCTGAGAAAACTAGTCAGTTTAATTAGGCATCTCCATTTCTCTCTTTCTTAGAATCTTTCCACCCTTTCTTCCTCCTTTACTCCCTCCCTCCCTTCCTTTTTTCCCTCTTCCCCCCACCCCCGCCCTTTTTTGCTCCCTTCCATCCACTCTTTCTTCCTTCCTTGCTTTTGGTCTTTCTAAATTTGTCTTTTTAAATTTTCAGTATATCAATACTTATTTCTCTGTCTTGTTTTTGTTGTATTTCTAACTTCACCTCTTTAAATTTCACATTTTTCAAAGAGAACAGCATATTTAATTAAAAGTTTTATTTTTAATTAAAATATGTTATTTCTGCTCATATCTTTATTTTTTCTTCTCATTCAACTGATTTACTTTACTGTTTCTTTTCTAAAACTTGATTTAGGTGTTCAATGAAATATTCAAAAGGATTACCTTATTAATTATGTTTCTGGGCTCCTCTATATCCTTATGTAATTTTTATCCACATTTTTTTTCACTGCCAGGGGTTTATAAAATTTTCCTATGATCAGTACATTTCTGTTGGCTTCTCCTTTTTATCCCTTATAATTCTTTTACTTTATTAAGAATGCTGTTCATTGATGTGTAATTTGGTGTCCTACTTTGTTTCACTTTATTCTTTGATGAGAATTCTAACCTGTCAGCTCTTTGTATCACCAATCTAATTTTGATCACATTTGTCTTACATACCATTGACTATTCATTTATTTTTAACCATTCTGATTATAAACAAAATCTCTTTTATACAAGTAGAATTGAATTTTGTTCTTTATGTTAATAAGAAAACACAGCTTTATTTTTACTAGGCTAGCTAAGCCTATTTTCATTTATCAGTTCAACTGATTTTTGTCTGTTTTTCAGTAAGTATTTTATGTTAATACTAGAGACCCTGTGCACGAAATTCGTGCGGGGGTGGGGGGGGGCGTCCCTCAGCCCAGCCTGCACCCTTTCCAATCTGGAACCCTGACTGCAGTCAGACATCCCTCTCACAATCCAGGACTGCTGGCTCCCAACCTCTCACCTGCCTGCCTGCCTAATTGCCCCTAACTGCTTGTGCCTGCCAGCCTGATCACCCCCTAACCACTCCCCTGCCAGCCTGATCGACGCCTAACTGCTCCCCTGCCAGCCCAGTTGCCCCTAACTGCCCTCCCCTGCTGGCCCGGTCACCCCTAACTGCCCTCCCTTGCCAGCCTGGTCACTCCTAACTATCCTCCCCTGCCAGCCTGGTCACCCCTAACTACCCTCCCCTCTGGCCTGGTCACCCCTAACTACCATCCCCTGCCAGCCTGGTCATCCATAACTACCCTCCCCTGCTGGCCTGGTCACCCCTAACACCCTCCCCTACTGGCCCAGTCACCCCTAACTGCCCTCCCTTGCCAGCCTGGTTGCCCCTAACTGCCCTCCCCTACTGGCCCAGTTACCCCTAACTGCCCTCCCCTGCTGGCTTAGACATTCCCAACTGCCCTCTCCTGCAGGGCTGGTTCCCCCCAACTGCCCTCTTCGGCTTGCCTGGTCCCTCCAACTGCCCTCCCCTGCAGGGCTGGTCCCCCCAACTGCCCTACCCTGCAGGCCTGGTAGCCCACAACTGCCCTCCCCTGCTGGCCTGATCACCCACAACTGCCCTCCCCTGCTGGCTTGGTCACCCACAACTGCTGTCCCCTGCTGGCCATCTTGTGGCGGCCATCTTTGACCACATGGGGGTGGCCATCTTGTGTGTTGGAGTGATGGTCGATTTGCATATTACCGCTTTATTATATAGGATACATGTCCTATTCTGTATACCCTGTATCATTAACTGTATTTTCTATTTTGATTTCAATATTAAATTTTAGAGTTTTATTTAGATTTTTGCCTTAAGAAGGTCTGTTTTATTCTAATGATTACCTTTATGCCAAAACCTCTATATGGCATCCTATTCTCCTTTTATGTCATATCTGCTACCCATCAGCTTTAAATGAGATTCTGGACTTCTATGTGTTACCTATCATGTAACCACTGAGCCGTTTTTGTTTTCCTCTTACTTTCTCCTTCCTCCACCTTTTCCTAATACATATTGACTCTTAGCCCAAACTTTATTTTGTTTTAAATATTTAGCTAAATGTAATCGATTTTTTCCTGATTATGTTTCCCCAATCATCTTCTATAGAATGAGGATCATTCTCTAGTAGAATCTATAGGATGTCTCTTGGTCACAATATACATTGACTGGCGGCATATTTAAAAGTATATTTCTGTAGCTTGGGTGAATATATACTTGTCTGATATTTCTTTCATTGGATTTCTTCTTGTTACCCCACTGCTGTGATATCCTGGAAGATGCTGTCCAGAATTCTGATAATATGCCATTTTCTTTCCCTTGAGTGGGGCTTGGTATTTTTTTGCTTGGAGATTCTTATATTTTGATTGGCCAAGGTAATTCTTCCCAGGCCTGTGGTAGAAGCTTTTATTATGTAAATTAAAGCCACTACCTCCCTCAAGGAAGGTTTTTTTGAGTTATTGCTCTTAACATTAATTTTTCTTTTATTGGCAGGCTTCATTATCTTTTTGTTCTGTGATCATTTTAAACCTGTAACTTTGTCTCTATTTTTTGGCCCTTTCTCTTTCTGTATTCAATGTCCATTACTGCACTCTTACTTATATGTATTTGTTCTTAGGCATCTTCCATTTTTTCCTGTACTCTGTTAGCTATATTTTACCTCTCCTATTGTAGGCTTACTTGTTGAAAATAAGACTGTAGTAATTATCTCAAATCATTTTAACCAATGCCATGGGGACAAAAATATTTTACTTTAACAATTATACTTCAGACCAATTAGCAGACTCATATCATCAAGGTATGACACAATGCAGATACTAAGCTGGTTGTTGATACTCCCATTTTAACTTCTTTCCTTTTGATTAAAACTTTCTCTATTTCTATATACTTTATTTTTAATGCTTTATAATCTAGAGGAAAATATATTTTCCCACCAAGACAACTGTTAACAGTTGCAACAAGCTTAGCTGGCACAGCAAAATACTATTTAATGAGCACTTAGGTATTTGTGTATGTGTGTTTGCAATTCAATTTTTTTTCCTTAATATAATTGCTTCGAGATTAAAAAAATAATTTGGCCTATTTATCTTCTTTTCCTATAGTACTTCTAGTTATGCTTGATTCTATTTTTGTCCTCTTTATGTATATTTGTATTAATGGCTCAGCTATAGCAGGACATATTATGGGGGAGGAAATAGATGACATGCTTCTTAGTTTGGTTCTGGGTTCTGTTACTACCTCTTTTGTTCTTAGGGAGAAGTTCAGTTTCTTTATAAATGGTGCTGTTTGTCTTCCTCTAAACCTTTAATACGTGTATCAATAGACCCTTTATTTATATGTTACCCTACATCATCCAGAAGAGACAGCACCATCCAAGGTGCCTCCTTCCCAAATTGTCTTCTCGAGCCAATAGACATTCCTACTCACTTTCCAAGCCCTTCAGCTTCCTAGTAATTATTTAACTTCCTAGTATCTATTATTCTGAAACTCCAGAACTCACATGTGCTGTTAGTATTTCCTACTAAATTATGGGAATAATCTACTGGGTGTAAAGCCTATCTTTATGTACAGGTTGTTGTTGTTGTTTTAATCCTCACCTAAGGATCTATTTTTATAGATTTTTTGAGAGAGAGGAGAGAGAGAGAGCAAGGAGAGAGAAGAGTGAGGAAGGGAAGAAGGGAAGAAGGGAGAGAGGGGCAGAGGGAAGTAGGGAGGGGGAGGGAGGGAGAGAGACAGTGAGAGGGAAACATTTGATGTGAGAGAGAAACAATCTATTGGTTGCCTCCCCTGTGCTCCCCAACCAGGGACTGAACCCGCAACTAGGTGTGTGCCCTGACCAGGAATTGAAATCACAACCCTTTGGTGCATGGGAAGATGGTCCAACCAACTGTGCCTCCCTGCCAGGGCTCTTCTCTCTTTATTAATGTAAACATGTCTAATTTCTCTGCTAATAAATTATTTGTTTTTTAATGAATTTTTTGAATTCCAAACTTTACAAATTTTCTACCCTTTTAATTTACTTCCATCTTTAGTTTTAGAAGACCCTGGTTAAATGGTTTTCCTCTTTCCTTCTAGCCTTAATATCTTCATTCATTTTAAAAATTTAACTGAGAGAATACTTGCAGACTAGAAGGATGTAGGTAGTAAAGCATTGAAGCACAACATCACTGGTCTGTGCTTTGTGCATTAGGGAATAAAGGAGCACAAAGCATAATGAATTATTCCATAGATAAGTTCAGGTATGTGATTAACTTTTAGCATATGTTTGGATAGGTAGATGATTACATAAATATAAGCACAATAATTAGCAGTGATATCTTGACTCTCATTATCAAATCTAATACCTGTTCAAAATTAGATAATTCTCTTATATATAAGTCATGAATGCTACCCTAAAAGTGTTAATCTTTCAAATAAATCATGAGCATTTTGACTTTATTCCAAAGATATTATTTTTTTAAGTTTATTGGTATTCTTAAGACACTATTATAAGGTGTAGTTACAGGAAGCAAGTCAGTAAATAAGTGTGAAAACGGATGTATAAATTTGTTTAATAATATGCTTTTTATTAACCATAAGCAGATAGTTAATGTAGGTTATACATTGCATTTGTACAGAATATAATTATAGACCTATGAATCTAAATATAAAAATGGTCAACCAAACATTTAGTAATGGATTTTAAAATCAGAAGAACAAAATTGGAAGATTTCAAATACCTGAAATATGACAAGAATGCTCAATGTCGATAATCATCAGAGACATGTAAATTAAAACCTTGATGAGATATCACCTCATTCCTGCCAGAATGGCTACCATCAACAAATTGACAAATAAGTGCTGGAGAGGATGTGGAGAAAAGGGAGCCTTAGTGCACTATTGGTGAAAATGCAGATGGGTGGAAAACAGTGTGGAGTTTTTTTCAAAAAATTAAAGTGGAACTGCCTTTTAACCCAGTGATCTCACTTCAAGGAATGTATCCTAAAGATCCTGAAACACCAGTCAGAAAGAATATATGCACTCCTATGTTCACAGCAGTGTTATTTCAATAGCCAACATCTGGAAGCAGCCCAACTGCCCATCAGGAGATGAGTGGGTAAAAATGCTGTGGTACATTTACATAATGGAATACGATGTGGCTGTGAAAACAAAGAAACTCTTACCTTTTGTGATAGCATGGCTGGGTCTGGAGCTTTTATGCTAATTGAAACAAGCCAGTCAAAGATAGACAAATAATATTTGATCTCACTTATATGTGAGATCTAATGAACAAAAGAAACGAACAAAATAGAAGCAGAGGCATAGATACATGGAACAGACCAATAACTGTGTGTGTGTGTGTGTGTGTGGTGGGGGCGTGGGGTGGGGGGGAGTTGAAGAAAGAATTTGAAGGGTTTAGCCAAAAAAAGTGTGTGTGTGTGTGTGTGTGTGTGTGTGTGTGTTACTGATACAAATAACAATAGTGGATAGTGGTTGGGTTCAGATATGAAAAAAAATCGCACCAAAGTTGTCAACTGAGGATTTGGACTCAGACCAGCTTGGACTTCATCTGTCCCATCATCTCTTAGCCTTTGTTTTCTCCACTGTAAGGAGTAGAAGGAATCAAATGATACCTTCCTCACAGGTAACTGAAACAATTAAATTGCCACCTTTTCTCATAATAAGTACTCAACAAATGGTAACAATTCTGATGCTTAAAAAACTTAGTAGATAGACCCATTTGTGAACACAAATTTCTACCATTCCAGGAATCCTATTATATCCAATTCAAAATAGGAAAGTTGCGCCATGTTTTTTAACTGAGTTTTATTTTTAAAGAAATTACATGCTATTCCTTTATAGTGTCATTTGATTTGTGTTACTGGAGGAATTAACGGGCCAGATTTCCCTATTGTTAGTGGGCTCTTGGGGTTCTGCTGTAATAAGTGTTTTCAAAAGCCCACATAGGAGAATAGATGCGGTAGAAGACATTATTTGCATGGAGTTACATTTCTCAGGCTGCAAAGTCCCATGCCCCCTTTACTGAGTCGTGGAAAAGGTGCAGCTAGTGGTTCAGCAAAGCCAAAAGGTGGGCCTGTGTCCAGAGTTTCTGTTCCTGTTGCAGCTGGGTCTAGTTCAGCATCAGTTAATTAAAGTCCATCAGTCTATTGTGCGGTCTCACATGTCTGTGGGACACGTGGGTGAGTGCAGGGGAGCACGCCCTCTGAACAGAAGTCACAGGAGCATAGGCAGACAGGAGAGGCAAGAGCCCACGGAGTAAAAACCAAAATATTGTCCTTTTTTTATAATCCTCACCTGAAGATATTTTTCCATTAATTTTTTTTTAGAGAGAGTGGAAGCGGGGAGGAGAGACAGAAACACCGATGAGGGAAAGACAGAAACACCAATATGTGAGAGAAACACATCAATTGGTTGCCTCCCACTTGCCCCGCAACCAGGGCCAGGGACCTGCAACCAAGGCATGTGCCCTTGACCAGACTCAAACCTGGGACCCTTCCGTCCACAGGCAGATGCTCTATCCACTGAGCCAAACCTGCTAGGGCAAGAGTGTGCTCCTTTGCTCATACATTTAAGTATTCAGGTTTCGTGCCCTTGTTGTGGCCCCTCCTATTCTGGCCACTAACTCACTCCCAGGTGTGACCGACAGACGGGTACGCACCTTCCTACCTAACACAGACCTTACTGGGCATATGTCCAAATTCCTTTATCTAGTACCTTCCACTGTTGGTCAGTGGGGAACAAACTTGCACAGTATTAAATTAGCAAAGCTGTATAAATGGCATGCTTCTATTATCCATCCTTCCCTTTACTCCTTTCCTGTTAAATGAAAACCAGGTTATTATAACAGTATCATAAATGTTCGTTTGTTCAGCTGTGCTGCATGTTCTTGCGGAGGGGGAGTACCCATTTCTGACATCCTCTTGTAATTGTCAGAGTCGGTCATATCTGTCGCAGAATAGACACTGAGTACATGTGGTTTAGTGCTCGGCACCTTTGGTAGCTTTTCATTCTGTATATCCAACATTTGACATTAGCAAGCTAATAATGCAGCACCGGTAGGGGGGTGAGGTCATTTTGGTTGAGGTTCTTATAAACTTTAAAGTTACTTTAAAATAAGCTGTTTTTCATCTTAACACTACGCTGTCGGGTGAATTTCCCGCCAAAATATAAGATGGCGCGGGCAATTATTTAGGTTTCCCCGCGCAAAATCAGAGTTAGTTTAAACACGTAATAATATTCACAAAACTCAAAACTAAAGACGTCCGGACACAAGAAGTATTTCTCAATAACTATTCTCTTTGCATGGTGAGATATCCAGGGATATCGGTTATAAAATGAGAAAACAATACATTGGTACCCTAACAGTATTGTACTCGACCAGCGCCATAAAGTGTTCTCTACTTACAAGGGATTTTTATGATACCTATTACCCCAATGGGTATGAAACGGTTCGCATACGCAGGTAGGTATCTTTGTGAACGGCAAACAAACAAATATTTGGTAATACGCAGTTACAATCGGCCCGAGTTTACACGTTTCCCGCACTCCACCGCAAATCTATATGAACCGAGTTAAGACGGCTCCCGCGGAGTACGACTTAACTCGTTTCCCGCACTCCAAGTGTAGTCTTGAAATCAAGAACCATCCTTTACTTCAAGACTTTAATATAATGCATTTAACTACAACTTTTGAAGTAATTCTAATTTACTCTTTGGTTATTTTCTCTTTAAAACATTTTTTTGTTCTAATGTATACTTCTTTTTTTTAATGTATACTTCTTTAAAAGGGGGATTATTTTTAAATATGTATTAAACAAGCATGAAACATATATCTGATTTAAGGTAGAAAAAGAATTTACAAACTAAAGTAAGTAATGTGGGAAGCACAGGTTTTTAGAGTCAACTAATGCAAAATGGAGTATATCTTAGGCAGGTAGAAGGTCAAATATTCAGTCAGATAAGGATGTAGGAGTCCAAAAGACACAGGAAAGGAAATCCAGGCAGCAGTTATTTGTATACTGAGAAAAACAGCCATTATTAAGGAAAGCATATGAGAATCTACATGAATTTTTCTACCTAACACAAGTTATATGCACTGGAGATGAATGCAATCCATGTTGATTTCATAGTCTATTTCCTCATTACTCTGTTTCGTTTCTGGAAGTGGCCAAAGGGTATATAGTTGGAATAGTCAATAGAATTCAATGGGGGAAGGGGTAAAGAGAAAAGAGTTCCTGACACTTTTAGATTTTTTAGCAGGAAAAAGTTTTAGTTTTGTTTTTCTCCCAGATACCCTTAAACTAAAATGATACATATCTGCTGCTAAATATATGCAGTAGCATTAAGGATATGTATTATTTTCTGATATTTGAATAGATGCAAACATTATATTTAGAGCTTTGACCTCAATCTCAACTGTAGTATTTCAACAACAATGTTGTATACGTCAAAAATATTATTGCCTGGCCAGTATTGCTCAGTGATTGTCAGCCCATGAGCCAGGAGGTCAGGGTTCAATTCCTGGTCAGGGCACATGTCCAGGTTGCAGCCTTGATCTACAGTAGGGGCTGTTTAGGAGGCAACTGATGAATGATTTTCTCTCATCACTGATGTTTTTCTCCCTTTCCCTTCCTCTCTGAAATTTTAAAATATGTATTATTTTCAAATATAGCAGTTTTGCCATAGAAGAAATCTGAACTAGATATTTAACACATTTAACTAATTTACAGATTTAGGGTAGTTTATAATGTGACCTCTTTAGGGATTATGTTTATGCTTAGGTCCATTTTGCAGCTGGTGAGAAATAAGAAACATTATAAATTTGTTGGCTTTCATTTTTAGTTTATCTACAGTTGTAATACCTCCATACTTCATGTTGAGTAAAATGTCTCTTGACAGTTGTAGCTGCAATATGTTATTATTTTTCCTTTGCTGATTTATAGATATAGACTTGGGGAATATTGTGAACTATGACAATTATTTTCTTTTTAAGTTTTCCTTGGATTTTTTTTTCATTTAAAAATAATGTCTACATTACATAGTTATAGGGATGCATAATATATGCTCAATTTCCTTTCTTCTTAATTTTCTATTTTTTCTTCCTCCCACTATGCACAGCATGCCACTGAGTTACTTAAATATTCTCTACCTTTTTGCCCCTAACTATGGGCTTCCAGATTGGAAAAGATCTGCCATTTAGTGTTACATTGGGGTATATGCTGCTTATAATAATTTAAAATAGGATATTATTTTTAACCTTAAATTAGTTATGAGACATCTTTTGCCGATTAGTCATTTACTAACGTTATTACCTTTGACCTACAAATTATACCCCAGAGGACATGACCCTGCCTATTTTAAACCATTCCCTGCTAATATGCTAAAACCATGCTTATATAAATCAGTGCATAGTTTATCATTACTGGGATTTAAAGGAATAGAACTTGATGATTTCACATGCACAACAAAATATGCTGCTCTTCCATGTTATTATCTTACTAACACTATGGAGTTCTCTTTTTTAAATCTTCCTGCTCATTATCCTTTGATGTCCTGGAGCAATTCCAGTTATAAGCATTTTCTCACCACGTGAACACCAACTTTTTAGACAGTAAATCCTATACAGTAATTCCATTATTTTTTAAATTTTAAATCACTCTGTGTTCCAATTTTAACCCTCAACTTATTTTTCTATCATTTTACACTTTATTATTTGTAAAGTCTTTAGATTTCCCAGATGGTATTTATTAGTGTTCAGTCTCAGTAAAATGTTACTCACTTCCTCTTTGTAGTCTTATTGATTCTGCTACAATATATGAGCTACATTTAGCATACTGTGAATGATTTACCAATGTAAATCTATCTTTTCAAGAAAAAAAAAAATTACAAAATTCACCAGCTGATGTACTATTGCAGTTATTTATTCTTTTCTACTAATTGTGAGACCCTAAAACAAAGTTTTTTATTATAATGCTCTGGGGACTAAATAAATTTAGTAATATCTGACAAAATCTCTTACCAGTATTCTATACTTTGTTGTCTTATTGTTTGCATTAGTTAGCAAGGAATCAGATAAAGTTTAATATGGAGACTTTAAAAATGTAATTACATTTTCTTTTCAATAGTTTTAACTAGAGTATACTTTGTTATTTTCTAAGTATTCTTAAGCAACATCTTAACTTGCTCTAATTGTGAAATGCAATCCAACTACATCATAGTGATTCAATGAAAGAAGAATGGGTTTCCAGTCCCAGATCCATATACTGAGAAAATTTACTTAAATCATGTAAGCTCTTTATGTTCAGTGTTCTAACTTGTAAAATTGGGATAACATTTCCCTTCTCATAGTGATAATGTTAGAAGATACAAGTAAAGATAAAATTTACCAAGAAAGAGTTTCCTAAAATTAAATTATTTACCTAAATTAACTGAATGTGATTATCATCATGCTTCCCAGAAATTACATTAATTTTGATTTTGATATCACACTTTGACTGATAATTCCTATTTTATAGGCAAGGAGTCTAGTGAAATGTTATATAATAGATGACATAGGGTCATAATATTATCATGAGGATTAAAAGAAGATCTTTTAGCACAATGCCAAGAACACAATCACTATTCAGTAAAGGTTAGTTATGGCTTTTATTATAATAGCTATGTTTTATCCATACTATTTTCTTTTTTAAAAAACATATTTCCATTGATTTTTTACAGAGATGAAGGGAGACAGATAGAGAGTTAGAAACAACGATGAGAGAGAAACATCGATCAGCTGCCTCCTGCACACCCCCTACTGGGGATGTGCCCTCAACCAAGGTACATGCCCTTGACCAGAATCGAATCCGGGACCCCTTAGTCAGCAGGCCGACGCTCTATCCAACGAGCCAAACCGGTCAGGGCATACTATTTTCTTTTTAAAAATTTACCTGAGTTTACTGAAGTGACATTATAATAATCATCTGCATTTTGTGTGTGCACCACTCCAAGTCAAGTCTCCTTCCTTCACCATTTATCCCCTCTTTAACCTCGTCTATCTCCCCCCAGCCTCCTTCATCTGGTGATCACCACACTTTCGAATGTGTCTATGAGTTTTTTGTTTTGTTTTGTTTGTTTGTGTGTGTGTGCTTAACTCCATACTACTTTTTGTTAGATATTATATTCAGAAGAATTAGGATTATCCCAAAGTATAGAGTCACCAGTTGAGTATGCATTCTTTTATTCATTAGCTGCTCAAATGATTGGAATCATGGCAAATATTTAACCTTAAAGCATGTTTCCACATGAAAACTGAATTAGACTAATATCCAGTAATGGGTCAGATATCAAATAAGGGAGGTAAGGAAAATATACCTTAAAGAAACAGAAGAAAATAGTAAATGTGTATTTATTATTTAAATTTAAGATGGTACTATGGTACTTTAAATATAGATGAAAACCTATCCTATCTAATAAAAGACAAAAAGGGTAATTGTACCTTCGCTACGCTTCCCATTGGCTAATCAGGGTGATATGCAAATTAACCGCCAACAAAGATGGCAGTTAATTTGCATACTAGGCTCCAGGTGGTGGAGCGAAGCCAAACGTATCCGAAACCTGCCTGACTGCGAGGCCTCACGCCCCCGGGATCAGCGGAGCAGCGAAGCCTAAAGGCTGGGGGGATCGGGGGCCATCTGGTTGGAGCCCAGCCAGAGCAAAGGCCTGGGTCCCAGGTGCCAGAGGAAAACTGGTGCCAGCAGCCAAGGGAAGGGAAGGCCTATTGCACGAATCTCTTCATGCAACAGGCCACTAGTTGGTTTATATTCTTTGGTAGTAAGCAGATATACACTCTTAATCTATCTTAGAAGCAGAAACTTGGATCTGTTTCCTAGAGTGGATTCACTTGATGTATCACACTTTAAATATTAATCATTCTTCTGTGGTTTTCTTTTCATTTTCCTAATGAGTAAAAATAATGAGTACTTTCTAAACATTTCCTTGTCATTTGGATATCTTCTTTTCAGAATGCCTCTTTGAGTCCTTTCACCATTAAAAGTACTTTATATATTTTGTATATTAACCCCTTATCAGAGGTGTTGTTTGCAAATATCTTTCCTTTAGTTGGTTGCCTTTTGATTTAGTGGATGGTTTCTTTGGCTGTGCAGAAGCCTGTGGTTTGATATAGTCCCATTCATTCATTTATTTTTGCTTTTGAGGTTAAATCCATAAAATCCTCTTTAAGACCAAGGTCCATAAGTTCCGCACATATGTTTTCTTCTATGAATCTTATTTTTATTTTATTCTAGGTCTTATATTTAGGTCTTTGACCCATGTTGAGTTAATTTTTGTGTATGTTGACACCTAGCAGTCTTGTTTCTTTCTTTTGCATGTAACTTTTTTCTAACACTATTTATTGAAGAGGCTTTATTTTTCCATTGTATGTTTTTGGCTCCTTTGTCAGAAATTATTTGTCCATATATATGTGAATTAATTTCTGGACTCTAAATTTTGTTTCATTTGTCTGTGTGTCAACACCATGCTGTTTTGATCATTGTCACTTTGCATAATAATATAAAGTTAGGATGTATGATACCTTTGATTTTGCAATTTTTTTTTTATTGCTTTGGTTATTTTAGGTCTTTTGTGGTTCCACACAAATCTGATGACTTTTTGTCTTTATCTTAAATTTTTTTCCATTGAGATTTTGATGGGGATTATTTAAATTTATATATTACTTTGGGTTATATGACCATTTTAACTATGTTGATTTTGCCAGTTTATGAACATGGAATATTTTTATATGGTGTCTTCTCCAATTCCTTTTAATGTCTTATAGTTTTCAGTGTTTAGATCTTTCACATCTTTTAAGTTTATTCATAGGTATTTTCTTCTTGTTGTTTTGCAATTACAAAAGGAACTTAAAAATATTTTTCTGAAATTTCATTAATACATGGGAACATCATGGATTTTTTTAAAAAATATATTTTATTGATTTTTTACAGAGAGGAAGGGAGAGGGATAGAGAGTTAGAAACATCGATGAGAGAGAAACATCGATCAGCTGCCTCCTGCACGCCCCCCACTGGCGATGTGCCCGCAACCCAAGTAGATGCCCTTGACCGGAATCGAACCTGGGACCTTTCAGTCCGCAGGACGACGCTCTATCCACTGAGCCAAACCGATTTCAGCCATCATGGATTTTTGTACATTGATTTTGTATCCTGAATAGCAGTGGTAAGAATAGGCATCTTTGTCATTTCCTGATCTTAGAGAAAATCTTTTTTTCACCATTGAGTATAATATTAGCTGAGGATTTGTCATATATGGCCTTTAGTATGTTGAGGTACTTTTCTTTTATAATGATTTTATTGAGTACTTTAATCATTAGTGAATGCTGTACCTTGTCAAATGGTTTTACTGCATGTATTGATATAATTATATTATCTTTTTTAAGATGTTTTTTATTGTTGTATTACAGATTCTCCCTCTTCCCCTCATTAACTCCTACCACCCCACCTCAACACCCATTAGCCCTACTGCACTATTGTCTGTGTACATGGGTTATGCCTATATTATTTGGTTAATCTCTCCCCACCCTTCCCTCTGAGATTCATCAATCTGTTCCTTGCTTCCATGTTTCTGAATCTATTTTGTTCATCAGTTTATTTTGTCCATTGGATTCCACATATAAGTGAGATCATGTGATACTTGATCTTTATCTAGAGGCCCAGTGCACGAATTTGTGCACTTTGGAAGGAAATTAATTAGAAGAAATATTTTAGAAGCCGGGAAGGGACCACAGGAGGTTGGCTCCAGGGCATGTCTGGCCCCTCTCGCCCAGGCCCCATTAGGGTTGATCAGGGCCAGCCAGCCAGGGAGGGATCATGGGAGGGCTCCAGGGAGTATCTGGCCCATCTTGCTCAGTCCTGATTGGCTGGACCCCAGAAGCAAGCTAACCTACCATTCGGAGCATCTGTCCCCTGGTGTTCAGTGCTCATCATAGCGACTGGTCAAGTGGTTGACCAAACCACTTAACATATTAGGCATATATATATATAGATAGATAGATAGATAGATAGATTTTGTTTAATGTGGTGTATCACATTGATTGATTTGCTTATGTTCAACCATCTTTGTTTCCCGGATTGACCCCCACTTGATCATGATGTATTATTTTTTTATATGTATTGTTATATTTGATTTGCTAGTACTTAGTTAGAATTTTTGCATCTGTATTCATCAGAGATAATGGTTTGTAGCTTTCTTAGTTTTATCTTGCCCAGGTTTTGGTATTAGGGTAATGTTAGCTTTATAAAATTAGTTGAGAATTATTGCCTTTTCTAGTAGAATATTTTTTTAAGTGAAACACATTTTAATATTTTTCATAGGTTTCTTTTCAAAGAGGATCACATAAATGAGAATATTTTTATTTTATAAAAATAACATACATATCTTTGTTCTGGTTGGCCACTTACTAGGGATATTACTTGGTCTAATACCTATCCTATTTTTTATTGATTTAATTGTTTGTAATTGGTGATATTTATAAAATTATTTCCTACTGCACCAGAGGTTCAAACATCTCATTCTGAATGAATAAGACATTGGCTTCTGAATTACTATTATGGGAATATTTTTACTCATCCCTCATGCCCTACACAACACCTTTGAGAACTGCTAGTATCCCATTAGTGTATTCTTTGGCCATGGAGACAGTCACTATTAACATTCACTTCTGAAGAGAAATACAGAAAATCTTCCCTTCGACATTTCCTTTCACTATTACAGTTCACATCACCTGGTATTGCTATTTAAAAATAAATCTCTGCCATCAATATCTTAGCATGGTGCTTTCCCAGACAGAAAATGTATTTGGTACCCTAGAAACAAACTCCATTATTGGACTTTAAGTAGTTTTCACCTCTGCCCATCTCAGATTTTTTCACACACCTTACAAAAATAAATTTGCATTCTTAATGTTATAGGGTTTTGATTATGCTGTACTTTAATTTACAAACTCACTTATAGATGTACTAGAGGCCCAGTGCATGAATTCGTGCACGGGAGAGGTCTGACTGGCCCAGCCCCAATAAGGACGGATCGGGGCTGGATCGGGGCCGGCATGTCAGGAGGAGGTGATGGTGGGAGCTTGGCCAGCTGGCCTGCCCCAATCAGGGCCTGATCAGGGCTGGGCTGGCTGGGGGGAGGGGCCGTGGGCAATTGGCCAGCAGGCCCCGCCCCCTAATGGGGTGATGGGGCTGATTGGGGGCCAGTGGTCTGGGGGAGGGGCTGTGGGTGGTTGGCTGGCTGGCCCTGCCCCTGATCAGAGTAGGGTGGCCGATCGGGGTCGGAGCTGGCTGGGGGAGGGGCTGTGGGCCATCAGGGTGGTGGGGACCTATTGGGGGTGGGGTGGCCAGGGGGAAGGGCTGCAGGAGGTTGGCCTGCCAGCCCCACCCCCTGACTGGGCTGGTTACTGGCTGCAGTGGGCATCATAGAACCAGTCATCCTGGTCGTTATGGTGTTATGGTCGCTGGCTTTATATATAGGGAGAGATAATATACTTTTATAGATAGAGGATAAAACCTTTCTATATGCTAAAAGTCATTTTGCTATGTTGTCAGTAAAGTTTTTATAAAACTCATCGTTTTAAAACAAATATAAACATGACTATTTTTTTTTAAGTCAGAATTTATAAATGAGCTCATGAGTAAAAAAAAGCAGCATTATTTCGCCTAACCTCTTTCCCATCCACAGAGGTAAACCTTGTCATTTTTGCTTTAAGTTTTTTTTAGGGTTTGCCTCCAACATTTCAAAAATATGTCCTTGATTAGTCAACAATAAAGAGAACTTGTTGAGCCGAGGCCAGTTTGGCTCAGTGGATGGAGCGTCGGCCTGCGGACTGAGGGGTCCCGGGTTCGATTCCGGTCAGGGGCATGTACCTGGGTTGCGGGCACGTCCCCGGTGGGAGATGTGCAGGAGGCAGCTGATCGATGTTTCTCTCTCATCGATGTTTCTGACTCTCTATCTCTCTCTCCCTTCCTCTCTGTGGAAGATCAATAAAATATATTAAAAAAAAAAAAAAAAAAAGAGAACTTGTTGAGTCCCCACCATGAAAGATAAGGATTTATTTGATTTAATTACTTCTCTTCCTCTTCCTTCACCCGATATTACAGCCTTATATTGTTTTTTACATTTCTTCTATCTATCTATCTATCTATCTATCTATCTATCTATCTATCTATTTATTTACCAGAGGCCCAGAGTATAGCGCACGATTAGGGCCATGCCTGCCGTCAGGGCCACGTCTGTCGCCCCGCGACGCCTCACACGCTCCATGGACACTGCCGGCACCCCGCCCGCCGCGAGAGCCACTTCTCATTTGTGATATAGGCTATCATAATATCACAGGCCTTTTATGATACAGATTTTTGTAATCTGAAACACGAGGTTACAAAATAGTATGAACGAGTTAGAGTCATCATGCCTATGAGTAGTCCACAACATATGTCTATGTCTATGTTTTTATCATCTATCTGTCTGTCCGTCTATCTACCTACGAGTATATCCTAGAAGCCATTATTAAACCCACAAGGAAGACCTGGAAAAATGGAAAACCGTTTGTTTTGTGGTGACATGGCATATGAGGGACACTGGCATAGATATCTTATGTTTAGAACTAAAAGTAAATATCAGACTTTGAATTAAACCACAATGTTCACTTTCACTCTAAGTACCAAGTGTCAACTCTCACCCAGCAGCCAAGCCCTCAGGAGGCCTGAGTTCCACTTCACTGCACCTTCCTGTTAATCTCCCAGTTTAGCTTTTCTGACAGATTTGATCCAGCAACTTGCTACATACAGATTTCCTTTTTCTCAAATTTGTTGAATTTTCTACTCAGCTGATAACATCCAAGCCCTGAACATAATTTTCTTCTCTTCACTGTTGTTGATTTATTCCTTTTTTGGGCTTACACAATTTTATTTCTGCAGGGTTGTAGAGAGAGTGAAGGCTCATATATGTAATTGCACAGTCACCTTGAATAAATGTCAACCAGCTCATATTTAAATGAGATTTATACTTACATGATAAGATGACTGATACCAGGCTTGCTCACAATTGTTGTAACTGTTTATTGCTCTGAATTGAGGCTAAATATGAGAGTGGCTAAAGTTCCACAGCAAGGACAATCTGGGTATTTTCTTATTTTGTTTTGTGGGTGGTAGGAAGCTTGTTAATACAGTAAAAAAGAAAAATCTTGCATAAGATCTATTTTACTACTTCTAATAGAAAACTATTGAAATTTAATTTTTAGTAATTACTTGTATGTATATATGTCTCTCTGAAGAGGTCTAAGAACATTTTTTCATCATCGAACTTTTTAATAGTGTGGCTTCTATTAAGTGTAGAATGTTGGATCTTTAAGACTTTGAGATCTGCTATTGATAAGAGAAAATATATGTAGCTAAGGCAAATTATTTCAAGAACTGTCTCATAGTGCCCTGATGCCCTTTATTAGCCAACTTATAACATTGGAAGCGCATTCATGAATAGATAACTTAATCTTCCCATTGAGATGTTAAACCAAGGTCCCAACCATAAGTCTTTATTATGTCTTTCATTGTAATTCTTGAGAGGATATAAGATTGCCAGAAAATCTTGGCCAATTTCCAACTCCAATATTTTACCTGGCATTTTACATAGCTTACTTTCATAGGGATATTTTTTAGATTTCATCCTGTCCTCTCACCCTGGCATGTTATAATTTGTAAATCAGAGGCAAACTACCTTTATCAGATATAATTGGTGACCCTCGTTTACTATACTTAGAAAAAAGGAAATAAGATTGCAATTATTTTAGTGTGTATTTGAGAATAATAGTCAGTTCCAAACTTTGCTATTTTATTTTCTCTACTTTTAAATACTAATATCTGATATGTAAAAAAAACAAAAAAATTAAACAAATCCCAAAATAGAATTGGGCCCTGGCCAGCTGTGTCTTAGTTGGTGGGAGCATCATGTTCTGTACTGAAGGGTTACTGGTTCAATTCTTAGTCAGGCCACCCAGGTTTAGGGTTTTAGTCCCTGTGGAGACATGTATAGGAGGCACCTGAGCAATGTTTCTCTCTTTTTCTCTATCTTCCTCCCTCTCTCTAAAAATAAAAAATCAAACAATGGAATAATGAGAAGAAGATTTAGTCTTATGTTTATATGACCAAATAAAGAAAAAAATAGGAGCATTTTAGCATACATTGATACTTTATGAGGTAGTAGTCAGCCTATAAGATTCTTTCTCTGGAATAAAATAAGTTATTACAGCTGAAATGAAGAAAAACAAACATACAAACAAGCAAACATAACCTATAGAGATTTAAAAATGGTTAGCCAATAAAATTTTGTTTCTTTGAACACTGAGACTTGTGGAAAGATGGACAAATCATTGGTATGTTGTTTACATTATCTATTCGTTAATGGATATAACTAGCTAGCATACTACAGAGAGTTTTCTTTCATTTTTGCTAAATGTCAGCAGTGATGTGGCTCAATAGTTCATATGCTCATTTTTAAAAAACGGATTCACTGTTTAATACAAGTCTTAATTAAAGATAGTTAGGGCAGAAGATTGTTTTTCTGGCGCTGACACAGACATCTAGGTTTTTTTTTACTGACCCTGTCTGCCAAAAGTGAAACATAATGCCTGAGGGTCCATTTTGCTCTCAGAAAATGAAAGCTGTGAGACTCCTGCAGGCTCTGCATAGCAAGCATACACATGTGGTGATTATTTTTAATCCTGATGCTTTGATTCACTCAGAAAATATAAGAAGACTGTTTCTGTGAATTATGCTTGTGAAACTGTAGTGAAGTAACTTGCCTGAAGTGTCTTTTTAAATGCAGAATCAGGAATTGCTTTCATACAGAAGAGAATCAATTTTCCCACTGCAAGTGGTTATTGAAAGAAAGGACGCGTTTTATAACTCACTGAGTATTCCAGTGAGGAAATACTGAATTCTGGTGAGGACAGTGCAAAGAGAGACACAGACAAGGAGATAGTATTGATCTGGCTTAGGGCTTACTTGGTCTTTGAATCTGAATGATCAGAATTTGTATCACACTGGTTTGAATCTCAGCTCTGATGCTTACCATGTTAGCTGATCATGCGGCTGGTTTCTGTTTATCCTCTGCTACTTCATCTCTAAAATGAACCTCGCTGTGAATGCACCATAAACGTTAGGTATGTACAACTTCTTTATTATGTATGTACAACTGCTGGGCACAGAGCAAAATCCAGCTTAAAAGGAATACACTGAATGGCTTAGTACTGTCCACTTCCCACAGCGATTTTTCTTTCCCTTCTAAAATGTGTGCCCCACAGCAGGACAGAAGGGATACTCTATGGAATTATTTTGTCCAAATCCTCTCAAGCTGCTTCTGTGGGGATGCAGACATCTAAGAATTAACTCTGACAGCGGGGAACTCTCAGGAGATAATATAGTCTCTGTATTTCTCTGGCTGCAATTCTTCTGAAGCCTGTGGGCCCTACAAACAATTGCTTTCTCTCTCTCTTCTTTAGTTTATTCTAGAGGATCACTGCTAACGTGAGTTTGAGCTCCAACTTCAGGTGGCTTAATTCTGGGGATAGAGAAAATTAAATGCTCTCTGGGTGTCTGTAACTACTTGATTGTGTTCAAGGTGCTTCCTCCTCTAATATGTTATGGAATGATGACTTCAGTACCAAGAAGGAGAATCACATTGATTAAATGCAGAAAAAGTTTGGCAAACATCTTTTTATATTTTGGCTATGGCAAATGTCTCGGAAAGAAAAAGAAGGTGCAAAGTTTAACAGGGCAGAGGATGGCTCACATGTAATAGGTGCAATGAAAATTTAGAGTAATTATTCTACTAAAAGTTTGTCAAAATATATTTTACTTCCAAGAGTTGGTTATTTTTCAGGAGGCAATTTGTAAAATACAACTGCTGTGCAAAAATAGATAAATCCACGACAAGTGATAAGTTATAAAGACATTCAGAATAAAAACACTTGGAGTTGGCAAGTGTAGGATGCTGATTCTTTCTTGTGAATTCATCACTGTGAAGAATGGAAGTAGCAATTACATTTGCTGTATCATGTCCGACTGTACAAACAATTTATGGGACTCTTTTTCATTGAAATTAAAAAGCATAGTGTTCGAGTCAAGAATCATTTCCAAATTGATGCACATATATCAGTTTCTTCCTCCAAGGGTTTTGCTTTGGATTTGGGAGAGTGTGGCTTATCTGTTTCACAGAATCAAATTGTTAATCTGTCCCTTCTTTTCTGTGTGGCTGGAAGAAACATCGCTTGATGGTACTGAATGCACGAGTAAAACAAAAAAGTTGACTAATTTTGTAGGATTTTAAATAGAGATTAGAAGTAATACACATATAACAAATATTGCCAGGCCTGTCTGACTTTGAGGTAAATATAATTGAAAATGACACCCTGCGATACAGCCCTCACCTGTGTAACTACAAGGCTTTGGTCCCTAATTACTGTGAGATGCTTTCTAGGCTTTCATGGGTGATCTGTATGCACACAAATTTTTCCCCAAGTTGTTGTGCTTCATATTTCCATTGGAAATCAGCTTCACTCAAGCAGTTTTACGGGAAAACCTTACTAATTCGACTTGCTGACAAAGGAACTCTGCTTTCCTGTCATTCTGGGTCTTTCCTGTCAACCCTGCTGAGTGCTGAGTTTCAGGTTCAGAGAAATACTGAGCAGAAATGAGAGATTTTCCGTAACCTACAAATGCATAGCAGCCTACCCATTATCGAAACCCCCCACCACTCTTGGTTACAACTGATGAACCTACATTGACACACCATCACCCAAAGTCCGTAGTTTTTATTACTGCTCCTCTGGGGGTTGTACATCTTACGGGATTGGACAAATTTATAATGGCAACTTATCACCATTATAATATCACACAGAAGAGTTTCACTGCCCTAAATAAACTCTGTGCTCCACCTACTCATCCCTCTCTCCCTTAACCCCCTGGCAACCTCTGATCTCTTTATTGCCTTCATAGTTTTGCTTTTTACTAAATGTCATAGAGTTGGACTTATACAATATATAGCCTTTCGTGATTGTCTTCTTTCATTTTGTAATATATATACGTTTCCTCTTTTTATAGCTTGATAGCTCCCTTGTTTTCAGCGCTAATATTCCAGTGTCTGAATGTACTGCTATTTACTTAACCATTCTCCTAAAGAAGGAAATGTTGGTTGCTTCCAAATTTTGGCAGTTATTAATAAAGCTGCTCTAAATATCCATGGGCAGGTTCTTTTTTTGTGACATATGTTTTCACCTCCTTTGTGTTTACGACATTGCACGATTGCTGGATAGTATGGCGAAGAATAAGTTTTAGTTTGTCAAATACAGCAAAACAAACTAACAAGAAAACAAACAAGCCAGTCTATTTTCCAAGGTGGCTGTACCATTTTGAATGTCCACAAGCAACGAGAGTTCCTGTTGCTGCATATCCTTGCATATGTTTATTCTCTGTTATGTTCTAGGTGTTATGATAATCAGTCTACATAAGTAATGCCATTTATATTTACTCAATCTAGGAGTACAGACAGAATTTTACAGATGAATAAACTAATACGTAGAGATTTTAAATTGGAAATAAGAAGTAAAGGCAAGATTTTATTTTGTGTCTCTGAATTCAAATTCTGCACATTTAAGCACCTAGGATTGCCACACACAAAGATGCATTACTTCCTTCTCTTCATCATTTTAAAAATATTATTTCCTACTTTTCTGTATCTCCACCTTCTTCACTACTAATTTTATTAGTGTTTTTTAAAATTTATTTTTATTGATTTCAGAGAGGAAGGAAGAGGGTGAGATAGAAACATCAATCATGAGAGAGCATCATTGATCAGCTGCCTCCTGTGCTTTTGGGGATTGAGCCTGCAACCCGGGCATACTACTGGGAATCGAACTGTGACCCCCTGCTTCATAGGCTGATGCACAACCACAGAGTCACCACAGCCAGGCTAATTTTATTCATGTTTTTCATAAAAGGTAAGGCTTTACTCTGTTGAGTGTTTGGTGTTCAATTCATTAAAGGTGTTAGGTACATCCAGAGTAATCAACTATGCCTATTGGAACAGCCTATTGGACAGGGAGCAATAATGTCTTCATACCTAGTAATAGCCCTAGAAAAAGCACACCGGCTTGATCATGGGGGAATGAGACCAAGGGTAGCAAAGGAGGCCACTGTTGCTGCCTCCTTGCCTCACATTTGGGAGGAGTTAATTATTGAGCAGCAGTGGTTTCAGTCCTCAGCAGACAGCCTCCCCAGAGCAAAGCTGCCAGGGCTGCTTCCAAACCTGAGCTAAACTGATCCAGCCATTATCTGGCACAAGGAACCAAGCTTTCTGCCCTGGGGAATGTTACATTGTATTTTCTGGGATTTCTTCCAGCACATATCCCCTCAGAGAGCATGGCCTCATCGCGTTATTTTTGACTGACTGGACTAAGACTGCAGGTTTTGCCTTTCTGGAAATCAACCCGCAGCAAATCAGCTTTGATTATCGATTGAATTTACAAAGCTGTTTATTCCTCCTCGAATTTCCTGGTCTCAGGAACTCTGGAGTGAAGTCCAGTAAGATAGCACATTATGCTATGTCACCTAGCTTCCAGCTTCCAAACCTGTCTGAAGGCTTTTTAAAAAACACTAATGAAGATTCACTCTTCTTCATTCAAAAAGTGAACCTATTCCAACTTGCTTAACTATCCATCCTAGGACAACCAACCAGTATTAAATTAAAATAAATTGTATGTTATATTTCTAAGAGCAATTTCTAACAGTTTTATATTAATTGTTTTATGTGAGAATTTTAGAGGGACTTGGGATGATAAATAGCATTGTTGGAAATGCCCACTAAAGAGTAAAAAAAAAAAAATAATAACTTGGTATAATCCTATCCTATATAATAAAAGCCTAATATGTTAAGTGTCCGACCATTTGTTCAACTGTTCGACCAGTCGCTATGACACAGACTGACCACCAGGGGGCGGACGCTTCAACTGGTAGGTTAGCTAGCTGCTGAGGTCCAGCCGACCGGTACTGGGCGAGATGGGGCAGAAACATCCTGGAGCCCTCCCACAGTCCCTTCCCTGGCCAGCCAACCTCCTGCGGTCCCTCCCTGGCCAGCTGGCCCCAATCAGGACTGGGCGAGACAGGTGAGATGGGCCAGACACACCCTGCAGCTCTCCCTTAATCCCTCCCCAACCTGATTGTGCACCGGTGGGATCCCTCGGCCTGGCCTTAACTTCTCGCAACTTGGGAACCCTCAGGGGATGTCAGAGAGCTGGCTTCAGCCCTGCAGGCCAGGCCAAGGGACCCTACCAGTGCACGAATCCATGCACCAGGCCTTTAGTACATTAATAAAGATAATTATAACAGCATAGTAGTTATTACTTAATATCAAATTGTGCTAAGCTTTTTAAACACATTTTATAAATTAACCTTCATAATAATAATAAGTAGGAAATATGATTTCTATTTTTGTTCCAAGTACAGAAACTGAGATTTGATTTAATGATAGACTTCAGTTCCTGGCACATTCTCATGATTGTCCTGTGCCCACAAATCTTCCCTTTTCACTCAGCATACATTTTTAATATTTTCTTCCTTGATTCCCAATCTCAAGGCCCATTTTCTCGATTCCGCACAGGCAGATTTACACTTTACAGTGTTAATATATGTCCTGGATAATCATATATTTACATATTTTTGCTAAATACACAGAGCTGTGTTGTTAATTTATGTAAATGCTATTGTGTTATAGAAAGCAGCACTATGGTTTAAAGTTCTACTTTGGTGCTGAATGTATATCTACTCTTTTGTTTCAAGCCACTAAACAGTATTGTTATCTGTCATATTTTACTGAACCATTCCACTAGTGATAGGCATCTATGTTACTCTGCTTCCCATGATCAAAACTGCAGAATGGTGAATATACTGTAAATCCCCACCTTTAGGTCAACTATAGTTTAATATTAGCAAGTTTATGCTATTTAAAATAAGATATATCCTTTATATCTGAGCAAGACATTCTCTGACTCATATATGCAGACTTTTCTAAAGACCATTTTCAGAGCAGTTTTAGGTGCACAGCAAAATTGAGAGAAGGCAACAAATACCCATATTTCCCCATCTCCACACATGCACAGCCTCCTCCACTTATCAACATCCCCACCAGATTAGTACTCCCTTTTTGTTATAATTGATGTACCTCCATGGACAAATTCAAAGCAGAGTCTCTTCAAAGTTATTGTTCCTTCACCATGTTATTATAAATACTACACATTATCTTTAATTGCATGCTATTTATAATTATTTTATAAGTATATTGCATGGAATATTACATACACATATCACAATGTGTATTTCTGTGTGAATTTATATGGGATTACATATTTGAGATATCTTAAGGATGCATCCACATAATTTGCTTAGTAACTCCAAAATGTCATTTTTCTAACCTTGTGATTTATATTTTAGGTTTGGGTACCAAAATAGTGCCAAAAGCAAAGTTTCTTATTTGGTTGTTTTTCATGTATAATAAATTCAAGTTCTGAACATACCATTTTTTTGGTTCAGTTATGTACAACTTTTTAACGGCCAATAGCAAGCTGATTAGTTGGAAAAAGAGTTGTAGCTTATCACTGATTTTATAGGACTGGAGAAATTTGATATTATTTGCTTGTATCTTCCTTATATGTTACATGACATGTAGTGGCTTTGCTTACATAGCTAGATATACAACCTTGCTTCCTGAATATAAATATGTATACTACTACTATAGTTTTTTCTCTGTAAGTCTAATAACACATCATTTTTAGATGCCATTGATAAAAAAAATTATCTTCCAGATTTAAAAATACAGAAAAGTTGCACTCATTATCTTTTAATCTCAACTTTAAATTTACTAATCTTTATACATTCCTAGTAAAGACTTAATTATAACATTTGCCAGATGTTTACCATTAGAAATAGGATACAAACATGATACCAAGTTATCTTCTTTGAGATGTATTATTACATTCTTTTGGCTCCTGCCCTCATCCATATATCTGAGACATTCATATTACAGGAGAGCCATACTTCTCTACTTATTCTGATCACTGCCTTTTAAATATCAGTTTAATTGATAAAAAAAAAGGCAGTTGACATGTCATTTAATCACCAGATTAGGACAAGTAAAATTCCAAAAATGATAATCAGATTCTCAAAATCCCCTAAAGAACCATTGCAAAACCTTATTTTCTGGCCCAGGGAGACAGTAATGGAATTAACAAAGAATCTCTGACTCATCAGTCCTGACAACTGTGATCACTGCATTGTTGGAGAATGTTCTTGATCTCCATGATCATGCCATGGGCTACTTCATGGGCTACTTCACTGGTTTGCTTAGTAAGTCTGTCTTCTGCTGTTGTCTTATTGTTGTTTTTTCACTGCCTCTGCCAGTGACTCAGAACTCCCCTCTCTTCCTAGGTACTCCAATATTCCAAAAAGGAAATTGGGAATGTTTTTGCTGAAGTAACAAAAAAAAAAGTTACAGCACACTTGACCTGTGTCTGTAGCTAAGTATTGCTCTGTTTGTAGCAAGCATGACTTCTGGTATGACATGACAATCCTCCAGCTTTAATTCTCTAGAGTAGAACTTCATCCACTCATAATTCTGTTACCAGACAACTGATAACAAGTGACTGCTGTAAGCATAAAAGCAATGCACTCTTCATCTGGTGTTTAATCTGGGAAAATACTGTGTAGTTACCATTGGCTCTGAAACTTGTTCAATGAGGTTATCCATAATCTAGAGGTTTAAAAATCTCCTTGAAATAAATTAGAACTTTCTCCCCCAAGTGTTCATGCCAAAGCACTTTGTGAGGCATCGATTAAATAAAAGCGATGGGCTTCTACAGAGTAAGAATCTTTTTCTAACAAAAAGGGCCTGTATGAAACAACATGGATCACCCAAGTGTGAAGTGATTAATAGGACTATGTACCCAGCCAGAGACCTTTGCAATTAGAGAAAACATTTTTGCTTCATCTTTTTGCAAGGTCGGAATCAATTAGCATGTTCAATGGACAGTACAGTCCTGGCTTTTTCTTACAACCTGTAATAGACTCAATTATTTTTCAGGGTTGCTTCCATTCTGTAAATAAGCCAGTATTGCCTGGTTTAAACCTAAATGTATTTTTAAAGTATATTTTTATTGATTTTAGAGAGGAAGGGTGAGGGAGAGAGAGAGATAGAAACATCAATGATGAGAGAGAATCATTGATTGGGGATTGAGCCCACAACCCGGGCATGTGCCCTTGACCAGAATGGAACCTGGGACCCTTCAGTCCACAGGCTGATGCTCTATCCACTGAGCCAATCCGGCTACGGCAAAACTAAATGTATTTTAATGAGAACTGTAGCTCCTAATTCCTCTCTTTTCTGGGAGACTTACACAGTGGCAGAAATGTCATACCAAGGAAGATGAAATAGGTAAACGGTAAACTGTTTTGCCTAAATGTATAGTGTATATTAAATGTGTGCTCAATATACTAATAGTAATATCAACCTTACCTTTGATCTATTCTACTTATCCTGAATCAGGATTGTCATTTGAACACATTAGCAAAATCAGGCAGATTTGTCCAACATGATGGATATTCACTAGGACTTATGTCAGTAAGACAAAAAGTATACCAAGGAGGTAGTGAGTTCAATTAGTGATCCCCCACCTTTCTCTGCTACATAACAATCCAGTGAAGATAATTGTCAGGACATAGACCTTCGGATTACACATACACTGCTTTGCTGTGGACCGGATCAATATGTGGTCTGACACTTTTTTTCTTTATCATTTTGAGGTCCAAATTCCTCCCAATGGCTGTGAATTATTTAGCAGAAATTGACAGAAAAAATTAATCTCATAAGTGAATATATAAGTAAACATATTTTATAGGCTGCTCAGAGTGATAGTCTTATCATTATTAAACTACCATCCTTGTACACAAAGGATAGAAAACCTGGGTATTATCTCTTTTTTTCTGTGCCTTACTCATTTTCTGTATAGGAGTCCAAATTTTCAAAAAGAGCTGGCAGTGTTCCAGAAGTTAATTTGTGAATCAGTTGTTTGAAACTCAGAATATATTTTCCCATAGAAACAATATTTAAAATGATGGTTATGTTCTCGGGACAGCCTATAACATCCTTACTTAAACTGTAATAAACTTTAATTGTAGAACCTAACATAGCTGTATAAAACGGGCTTGATTTGTCAGAGCTTCAGTGGAATGCGGTTTTATCAAAGGAGGAGTCAAAATTATATTTCTTCCACCTCATCCCCCATGTACACCAATTTCTCAATAGCTGGATTTTGAGTGAAGAAGTAGGCAGTCTCAGTGCATTTGGTAGTGGTCTGACTGAAGTAGTTTGTCTAGGCTTTGTCTGGGAGATACTGGGAGGAGGGGAAATTGTAAAACTCTAAATGTGGAAGCTTAGTCAGAAAGATTCTAGTGCAAATTTGCCACAAAAAGCATCAAATTGCAAACAAACCAAAACAAAGCATGGTACTAAATAGTCTGTGTAGAGAAGACTACAAAACCCTTTGTTTGACCTCAGCTAGGAATGTGCACACCAGGAGATACAAATTGTTAGCTGCTCTGCACATGTCTAAGAATGATCATGAGAGCATCCTGAGTATTGATTCTGGAAATTTTTATACTTGGGAAAGTCTAAGTTATGTTACATAACATTCAACCACAAACATTATTGCCTTAAAATAGCAAACTTTTATTTCTCACTCATACTACATACTCCTCACATTTTGGTCGCAAGAATGTGGATGGGACGTTCCTGAACAGTATAATCACTCAGAAATCTAGGGTAACAGCATAGCCAACATCACAATAGTTTCAATTCATCATGCCAGATAAAAAGAAATCTCAGGAGGATCCCTCTCCAGGAAAAAAAAAAAAAAAGCCTTAGCCTGGAAGTCTCAGCTCAGCCAGAACTAATCACATCATCTCCACCCAATCACAAGAGAACCAGGGGTGCAATCCTACTATGTAAACACGTACGCGTGAAGTACGTGTTTAAGAAGAAAATCAGGAATATTTGTGGAAGTTTTTAAGACTGCCCCACACAGATCGTTGACAAGCTATACTCAAGCAGTGTTTGATAATCATCTTGCAAACTCCTACTACTAGTTTTGCAGATCTCAGGTAAGTGCTAGGACTGGAAACTCAAGTGCCTAAATAATCATTACTGAGGTTTGATTGTGAATGTGTTAGCATAGCCAGTGGTCGGCAAACACATTAGTCAACAGAGCCAAATATCAACAGTACAACAATTGAAATTTCTTTTGAGAGCCAAATTTTTTAAACTTAAACTATATAGGTAGGTACATTGTTATTAACTTAATTAGAGTACTCCTAAGGCTTAGGAAGAGCCACACTCAAGGGGCCAAAAAGCCGCATGTGGCTCAAGAGCTGCAGTTTGCTGACCATGGGTATAGGCTATTTTCATACATTTATAGAAATTTATTTACAGGGTGGGGCAAAAGTAGGTTTAAAGTGGTTTCTGTGGGAAATAATGCAAATAATTAATAAATCATAATAAAAGAAGAAACTGTTTCTCGTACTCAAAACTGTAAGCCCACTTTTGCTCCACTCTGTATGTATCACACAAAACCAAACAATGGATTTTTCTCCTAAGAAAAATATGCTTGAACTGAAGGATTTTACTTGAAATCTTTCCTCTTGCCAATTTGATTGGAGAACCAGTTCTGTGATTTTGCTTTTGTCCCTGAATAGCACAAGAGGCCTCCTGTCCTATATCAGATCTTCTTCAGGTGCCCTCAATCCATTTTCTTTATCCCGCTAAATCAAGTATGCAGTGTGAAATGAGTAGCTCAAGATTTATTATAGTCAGTGGGTTCAAAAGCTCCTGTCTCTCTGATTCTTACACTGTCTAGGTTTTGAAGTAAAATTCATCATGCCCAGAGTACTTAACATTTATTAGTTACATAATTTTAATTTATTAAAAAATAGATGTATTGTCTGTTAATTATAAAAGAAAAACGCTTCACTTTAAAAGTTCTATGCTGAGTTGTTTATATTTTCCATAGTGCCAATTTTTAGTATTATCAGTGGAGGACTATTTTTCTAATCCTAAAAAAAATAGTATTTGGATTAGATTTGAGAGAATTTCAAATCCATTTTATTTTATTTATGTGTGTGTGTGTTTGCTGTTAAACTTCCAAGGATTTAACAGTGGTAAAGATAAAAATCCATTAATAAAATATATACAGTAATTGGTTTTACCTTTTTTTAGTTATATGTATAATAGTAATTTTGAGCAAACCAAATATTCCTGAAAAATACTTTGGTTTTTCATATAGCTTACAACTTAAAATTGTTTTATCATAGCAACCTGATGTTTTTGACAAGATGAATAAGTGTGGCATGCAGGTAATTTGTTCAGTAAGTCGTTTGGATATAATAGTTGAGAGAGAGGAGAAAGAGAGAAAACCTAATGTTTTTTCCTTCTTTTTCATCCAGTAACATTGTTTATTACTGATTAATTTATTCATTCTTTTATTGAGTACCTACTACGTAACTGCCATATGAGATATGTTACAGATGGCCTCTTTGTACTTTCAACAAGAAAGATAAATTAATAAAATATAAGAAAATTAAAGAGGCATATATGTTAAGAAAAACACACCCACTCTTTGTTGGTACATTTCAGTGTGGTGAACAGATAGTGAATAAATGAGCCAAGCATCTAATATGCCTGATGATGAATGGTATAATGAAGGGAAATAAAACTGGAAAAGAGAATGTCTCTGTATATTTGACTTAAGAAATTAGTAATTTCTTTGCTTAGAAGCATATTTTATTAGAGGCCCAGTACATGAATTCTTACACTGGTGGGGTCCAGCCAGCCCAGCACCAATTGGGGCAGATGGGGGCAGAGCCTGTTGGGCGGAGAAGATGGTGGGAGGTTGGCCAGCCTGCCTGCCCCAATTGGGGCCAGATCAGGTCTGGGCTGGCTGGGGGGAGGGGCCATGGGCAATTGGCCGGTGGCCCTGCCCCCGATTGGGGTGGGTGGGTAATTGGGGGTGAGGCTGGTCGTGGGGAGGGGCTGTGGGAGGTGGGCCAGCAGGCCACACCCACAAATGGGGTGGGGGGCCTATCAGTGGTCAGGAGCTGGGGGAGAGGGCAGGAGAGGTTGGCCAGCCAGCCCCACCCCTGATTGGTTTGTGTGTGGGCCATCGGGGGGGAACTGGCTAGGAGGAAGGGCTGCAGGCTGATCAGAGTGGTGGGGGCTGTTTGGGGGTGGAGCTGGCTGGGGGGAGGGACTGTGGGGAATCAGGATGGTGGGGGCCCATGGGGGGGGTGGGGCTGGCTGGGGGGAGGGGCTGTGGGCTGATTGGGGTGGTAGGGGCCCATCAGGGGTGGGGCCAGCTGGGGGAGAGGGGCTGCAGGAGGTTGGCTGTCTGGCTCTGTACCCTATTGGGATGGGCAATCGGGGGTGGGGCTGGCGGGGGGGAGGGCTGCAGGCCAATCTTGGTGGGAGAGGCCAATTAGGGGCAGGGCCAGCTAGGGAGAGGGGCCATAGGAGGTTGACTGGCTGGCCTCACCCCCTGATTAGGCCAGTTCGCTGGCCGCAGTGGGCGTCATAGCGACAGGTCATTTGGCCTTTTATATATATAGATTGTTTAAAAACAGGTTGAGAGAGAAGGGCAGAGGAGAAAAGAGAAGAGAATTTTCAAGAAAAACCTTGCGCTTAACAACCTGATGTAACAAATGCCTCATCCACATAGAACTGAACAGTTTCGATGTGCATTTATCATATGTAACTGTTCAGAAAGCACCAAAGCACTGTTTGTTGACCTAACCCAGTATTGGCAGGGGCCCTTCTCTAGAGAAGTGTTAAAATTGAATACTTTAAATCTTTCTCGCTTCTATTTATTTTATTTTTCTCTTGGGTTCATCCAGCAGACTAAAGAGTTTCCATGCTGAGCTCCAGTCATTCATTTTTCAAGTATTACAACACAAAAGTAAAACCTTTAAAGAATATATATATATATACACATATATTCATTCTAACAGAATAGGTTTAAAACTGATGACATTCTTGACATCCAATGTAATAAAAAGGAGATAATTAGGGTTAGGTCATGAATTAGAAGACTATTTCATAACATATTTATTCTAGCATATAAACTTTCTACATTATATATCAGCAAATTGAAAAATGTTCATTTTACCATTGGGGGCATGAGAAATGTAAACAAAATCAGTTCCCATCTATCCTTTTACTCATTATCATCCAGCCTCACTTCAATCTCTAAGCCTGTTCAAATTTGAAAGGCAGTAGAGGGAACAGTCAGTCAAAAAATGAAACACACAGACACAAATAAAAGGAATAAATAAATAAAATTATTCTTTTTATTTACTTCCTTAAAACACAAACACAGCACAATAAATGATAATAAAGGAATAGATTGCTCTTACACCTAACTGTTTCACAGACGCACAGCATCCATTGCCTAAGTAATTAATTGTGAGTTTCCTGGTAAAACTGCTCAACCGACGTGCTTATAATGTCTGGCCTTCCCTTTGCTCCTTTAGTTTTATTAATACTAGAGGCCCGGTGCACAGGATTTGTGCACTAGTGTGGGGCGTGGCCTGCGGCCATCAGCCTGCTGTGGGAACGTCACTCATCCAGGACAGCTGAGTGGCTGTGGACCCACCCTCTGTGGGAGCAGCTGCTCATCCCAGTCAGCAGAGCGTCCCACTGTGGGAGTGCACTGACCACCAGGGGGCAGCTCCTATGTTGAGCATCTACCCCTTGGTGGTCAGTGTGCGTCATAGTGACTGGTCAACTGGTTGTTCTGGTCGTTCTGCCATTCGGTTACTGGGCTTTTATTATATAGACTAGGGGTCCAGTGCACGAAATTCATGCACTGGTTGGGGGGGTCCCTCAGCCTGGCCTGCCCCTTCTCACAGCCCGGGAGACCTCAGGGGATGTCCTACTGATGGCTTAGGCCTGCTCTGGGAGTGGGCATAAGCTGCAGTCTGGCCTCCCTCTGCCGGAGGTGACCGGCTGATCATGGAAAGGCACCGCCCCCGTCGCCCCCTCGCTGCTGCTGCCTCTGCCATCCCTCTGCAGGCGGTGACCCAATGATCAGGGGAAGGTGACGCCCCCATCATGCCTCTGCTGCTGTTACTGCCAGCCGCGAGGCTGCCTGAGCCTCGGCCTTCACAGCCACTGCAGCTTGCCTGAGCCTCGGGCCCTTGCAATGGCAGTGGCCATTGGCGACTTGCCTGAGCCCTGGGGCAGCCCTGGGCAAGTCCCTGCCCAACTGCACCTGCTGCAAGCGCAGCCTGCTGATCGGTCATTACTGTGATGGTGTCCCGACCAATTTGCATATTACCCTATTATTAGATAAATAGGATTAGCTAGCTAGTTACAATGGTAACAATTATGTTTGAAACGAGAGAATATTACCATGTTAAGAGATGAAATTATTTTTTAACATGTTCAGTTAAACCAAAATGTAACAATTGCAGAATTATTAACTAAAATGGTGTAAATGATGACAATTCTCAATTTGGGACACATAAAGGCTGATCATTTTGTTTACTAAATTTTAATTTGAGTGCATTTTCAATTTTTCTCAAGCTTAAGAATAATAATGAATGATAACCAAGCAGATATGTCAGAAACCGATCTTTGATCATTTATATACATTATCATTTTTGCAAATGAGCCTAGTTCTCTCATAGTAATTGTTGAGTAATTTACATATACACTAAAGGCCAGGTGCATGGATTCATACACTGGTGGGGTCCCTCGGCCTGGCCTGCACCCTCTCACAATCTGAGACCCCTCAGGGGATGTCGGAGAGCCAGTTTTGGCCTGGTCCCTGCAGGCCAGGATTCATGCACTAGGCCTTTAGTATGCATATAAGGTCTTTGGTTAATCTCTTCTTGCACTCCCCCCACCCCCATTCCCTCTGAGATTTATCAGTCTGTTCCATGTTTCCATGCCTGTGTGTTGAGCGTCTGGCCCCTGGTGGTCATTGCACATCATAGCTATTGGCCGGTCGGCTGGTTGGACAGTTGCTTAGGCTTTTATATATTTCTAGATATATCAGTCTCATTTTGAAAATAACTGGTTCAAAGTATAAAATACTATGTTGGCTGATCTTAAAACCCCCAATACTGAGACATTTTGGTTCTAAGGATACCCGCTATATGATATATTGACAGAACCAGAATGTTTCTCTGTGTGGATATAATTATTAATAGGAAAGCAGTTTTCTTTTATTTTAGGTGGTCTTCCTTTTCTGTCATTGACCAGCTACAAAATTATTAAACACTAGGAGTGTACATTTCTTCATTTGTAATATGAGGGTTTAGCTGAGTCTTTCTAAAACCTAAAACGTTCAGTAATTTTAAGAGAGATGAAATCTTTCTAGGCCTCAGTTACAACACATTTTAAAGAAAGGGTGGATTGCATGATCTCTGAGATCTTATGAAGTTCTCCTTGTGTGTGTGTATGTGATTGCGATTGTAGTTCTGTGTGTCTATGTATCTATTCCTACTGAGAAAATAGACTTTGAGAGTAAGTTACAGGATATCTTATAAATAAGTAATTTTAAAATCCTAAAGAGAAAATAGAGGAACAATAAAATAAAGCAAAATTAGAAGATGTTCACACCATATAATAAGTTTATTGATTTTAGATATTAAGATATACATGGAGTCAATAAAGGTATTAATAGTAAAAACAAACAAACAAAAAACCCCCAAAAACCCAGATAGTGATTTTTGGAAGCCAAGTTTCTCAGTGCTGGAGTGGGAAGTTATAGATAAGCAAGGTGAGAAGACTAGAATGGTCTACGTTTAAACTCAGGTTTAGCTTAAAATAGATCCAGTTGGATACTTATAGAAATACAGTTATGTGTATATACATTAGTTAGTGCACACATGTATTTTGCTCAGTCAGCTGAGAGGGCCTGGAAGCAGCAAGATTCAAGATTCAAGATTCAAGCAATAGAGCACTCATGGTATTCCGGAACTTGGTTTTTAAGACCATTCTCCAATGAAAGCAACTAGAATTCCTTGGATAAATGGCTGGTGTTGAGGGATGTTTAAGAATGTTTAATGAATCAAAGATGCAGAGGTAAGACGAGCACACAGGCGATTGATGCTGGGCAGAGGGCTACAGCTCACTTAGGCATGTAGCAAACTCTGTACTCTCAACCATTGCTTTTATTGGGGTTTGGCGCGAGGTTAGTGCGTCAGCAGTTAATCAACTAAATCTTGTTTTGTTCTATATTATAACAATAGCGTATTGAAGACAACTTGCAGCTGTGCCCTCCCTTTCTGCTCTACACCCATGACTATTTAATCTTATCCTTTCTCAGGTAGGTAAATGTTCCAGGAACTCAAGATTGTGTGCAATCTTGACCCAGCGTGACTCGCTTGCAAGTCACGCGGTGCTCCTGATGGAACATCCACTTCTTCTTAGCAGGATTTCAGATCCTTGTTTACAAATGTCCAGCTACAGCTGGTTCTAGGGCTCAGCCAGGAAATACATACGATGAGGAAGTGTTCAAAATAGACAAACCCCTCACTCATGGCATATGTCAGAGAACTCAGGAACAACATGCAAGAGCTCTTGATGGCCAAAGTTGGAGTAATTTAAGCACCATAAGTAAGCAGTATTACAAGCCAAAGTATAAAATAAATATCCTTGAGACTGTACTGACATGAGTAAGTGACTGGATAAATAAATACATAGGGGAGAAAAGACAAACCTCTCAACGTACAAGAATTACAAATATATGTTTTAGATACTCCATCTTCAAGAAGAGGAACATAACTTCTCATTCCTTAAGTGTGGGCTGTACATAGTGACTTTTCTTCCAAAGAGTATTGCATGGGAAGAGGGGCAGTGAATTTACATTTGGTAAACCTCAAAGACGCTACCTCAGTCAAATGATCAAGGTAAATATCCATAATAATGCCTTCTCAATAGTGTAGACCCTTAATAAATGACAAAACTGGAAATTTACCTCTGTGGTCTTCCTCCCCCAAACCAATAATCTCAATTGAACCGTGGGAAAGGCATTTTTAAAATCCCAATGGAGGAACAATCTACAAATTATCTGACCAATATTCCACAAAACTGAATAAAAAGCAAAGTTTGAGCAACTCTAATATCTAAAAGGAGCCTAAGGAGATAACAAAATATAATGTGGTGCCCTGGGTGGCATGGTGAAACAGTAAAAGAGTAAGAGGACACTAGATATGAACTAAAAAAATCTGAACGAAGTATGAACTTGTTTAAGATAGTGCGTCAATACTGTTTCAATAGTTGTGACAAATGTACCGTTGTAATGTGAGATGCGAATGATAAGGGAAACTGGGTGTGGGCTATGTGGAGCTCCCTGTAAGCTGTCTCCAATTTTTCCGTGAATATAAAAGTATTCTAAAATTAAAATTTTATTAAATAATTTAATATTTTAAATTTGACTACTAAATCAAGATTTTTAATTTATTCAACTTTTTTTTTTTTTTTCTGAACGTTTTCTTTACAATTTTTTACAAGGCAGTATTTTTTTGGTAAAGTTTCTCTGAGGTTTCAAAGGACTTTAGAACAATTTCAAATGTTGCCTTGATCATATGAATGGGAGTGGCTATTAGAGTTTAATGTTCAAGAGGCTTTTGTAGGTGTATTGATAATACGTTTCTCTCAGGAAGATAAAAATAAGGCAAATTTTCACAGTGCCAGAATTGTCACTCTAGGATTGCAGAGACATTGGGGGAAATCTGGTTTAATAAGAGATACATGTGGATTTTGAAGACTTTTCTGTAAGGATATCACACATTCTATTTTTAACTTCATTCATATTGTCTTCTTTATCATTCCATTTGGGTTGGATTTTGTTAACCTTGATTTTTATGCTCACAGGAGTGACGTTGTTGCAAATTAGCAATTGCAAGACTTAGATTGTAAAATTGACTATAATAGGGATGGTTTAGAATTAAGCAAAAATATTGTATTCTGAGGATTAGTTAGCTTTTATTTATTTACAGACACTTTAAAAAATGTTTTTATTGATTTCAGAGAAAGGAAAGGAGAGGGAGAGATAGAAACATCAATGATGAGGGAGAATCATTGATCAGCTGCCATCGGCTTGCCCCCTACTGGGTAAATTGAGCCCGAAACCCAGACATGTGCAACTGACTGGGAATCAAACCCTGACCTTCCAGTTCATGGGTCGATGCCCAACCACTGAGCCACACCTGCTGGGCTAGTTATGCTTTGAAATGAAAAAAAAAAAAAAATAGTAAGTTTACTGGCTTGTCTAAAGTTGTAGGAGTACAGTTGGTTTGTTTGGATATTTTATACATCCCCTCTCTTTTTCCATTTCAATTGACAGCTCTTCACCTCCTTCTCTCTTCTCTGACAGCCTGCTGACATGTCTTGGTATCTTCTCACCCTGTTCACTTTCTCTAACCTCTCCCTCAGGGAAACTAAAATGTCAGCTTTGACTCTGGAAAAAAATTGATTCTTCTTTGGTAGTTTATTTCTCCTTCATAATATTCTTTATTATATTGTTTGGATGCTCATATGCCATTATATTAATAAAATTATAAGAAACGCAATTATTATTTTCCATTCCCTTTTTTTATATTACATTGAGGGATCTCCAAGAATTAGCATTCAGAGATTTAACTGATTTGGTAACTTATTATCTCTGTTTTTCTCTCAAAACATGATAACTTGTAAATTTCCAGTGGCCATGTTCCCATTGATGGGGGAGACAATGAAGTTTAATGCCTCCACAGAAAAACTACTTGTCATGCTCTACCCAATATATTAAGTTTAGACTCAGAAGAGATTATATTACTGTAAAAACCTGGTGTACTATAATTTATGGCGGAAAAAATGTACTCTCATTTTTTTAAATTCAAATTTTTAGTACAAGTGTGATTTATAAGGATATAAGTCTTTGCTAAACAATGTTAAGTTCCCCATTAATACCTAATCAGTTTCCAATAAGGAGTCTCTGTGATTGTACCTATTGAATAGATTTCAGGATTTAAACCATTTCTTCTTGTAAACAGAATCTCAGAACCACTTTAATTTTTATTTTAAAATCCTATTAAACACCTCCCTCCAGGTAGACAAAAGGATCTAAATGGAGCATAGAACAAATAGACCCATCAGTTAGCCTAGAGATAGGAAAGTCCAAGAATAGTCATTGAGGGATAGCAAATGGAAATGGGTCAGAGAGGGTAATGTTGCTGAAAATTAAGATCAGAAATGAACATCAAACGAAAAAAAAGGGGGTCAGTTTCTAGGAATTATTAGAGACCTGGGTGGAATCCCATGGAGAATCAAGTAGACAAATTTGGGTAAAAAGAGGTTAAATATATAGGAAAGGAGCCATAATTTATAGGAATATGAGAATGTGTATCTATCAAAGCATCAGAGATAATACTTCTGCTCAAGTCACACAAGGCAGGAAGTCACAGTGTCAGTAACATCTTTTTTCTGATACTGAAGTGGAAGTGGATGTGATCTTTGACACATATAAGCAAAAGAACTGTTCATTCTGCAATAGAATATTGGGAGCCAAATGCATGTTAAATAGTAGCCAGAAGTGAAACGAGGTAGAAGACATATTTAGATGCAGTTAGAAAAGGAATTTAATGATCCAAGCATAGACATTAGAAACTAAGCCCAAACTGGAAATCTGAAACCTATGCTTACTAAAGAAAATACCAAGTTGTGTTCTATAAAGTTATAGATTTTAATAATTGGCTCCTCAATAAATGTGACAAAGTTATTAAGGCTTATGTGAAATTACTCCAGACTGTTACATAAAACCCAAGAAACCTTACATAAGCGAAAAGAAAACTTCTGGGAATTTTGTTTGTTAGGAAATTGGGCTCATAAATTGCTAATGCCTTTTCTAGATATTGCCCATAGTAAAAATATATTAAAATAAGAGAGGTGTAGGAGGCTTAACTATAAATATATACAACTGCCTTACATCATAAAAAGTCTTTTAATATTATGCAATGATGTGGATAGATTAATGAAAGAACTTATTCATATATGCATAATCCATGGACAGACAATAGTTCTGTGAAGACTTGGGGAGGGGGCAGGAGTGGGGGGAGGGGGTCAAAGGGGGAAAGGGGGGGCACATCTGTGATACTTTAAACAATAAAGATAAAGATAAATTAAAAAATCTAATTACCTGTCTCATGTATCCCAGTTGACAGCTTGGGGGATGTTATTAATGCACTAGTGACCCGGTGCACGAAATTCGTGCACATTAAAAGGGAATTAATTAGAGGAAATATTTTAATATTGCTATTTGTTCTTTCTCTATAATAGAAGTGTCAGAGATGAAAGAAAATTAGTAAAATGTATATGAAAATCTTCCTCCTGTCAGAGTCTGGGGTGCGCCACGGGAACCAGTGTCAAGTCCGGGCCCACCCATGTGCGCCTCAAAATTGCATGAGACCCAGACCTGGCCGGCCCCACCCCCACTGGGCTAGATCCAGACCCGGCCGGCCCCACCACTGTCAAGCCCCGCTGGGTGGGGGGTGTGGCCTCAGGTTGCCTGGCCTGGGCCAGGGTGTGCGCCTTGAGGTCCCCTGGCCCGGGCCAGGGTGCGAGGCCTGAGGTTCCCTGTCAAGCCCCGCCAGGCAGGGGGCACAGCCTCAGGTCCGCCGGCCTGGGGCGAGGTGTGTAGCCTAAGGTCCCTTGGCATGAGCCAGGGCAGGGGGCATGCCTTGAGGTTCCCCATCAAGCCCCACTAGGAGGGGGGCACAGCCTCAGTTCCCTGCTGATTGCTCATTATGGCTTATTACAGGAACTTGGCCTCCGCTGTGGGCGTAGCCATCTTGGCTGTTATGGTGCGATGGTCAATTTGCATATTCCTGCTTTATTAGATAAGATTTCCATATGTCTGAAATGTTCCATTTAAGCAAAGTACTTTCTGTAGCATCAATGTATAAAATAGGTAAAAGTGGACTGATTGACTTAGCTGGTGAGGGATATCCAGCATAATTTTGACCACATTGTCTTTTATCAGCCTTCACAGTGGTGCTAGGTAATGGGAGTTCTAGGTTTCTCTGGAATGTAAAATAAATCCACTGTTGTAAACCACATAACTTTCAATGACAAATACTACACTCTTGGGTCACATTAGTTTTTTTTGTGTGTGTGTGTGTTTTTTTTTTTTTGCAAGTCATTTAGAAGCATTGGAAAATCATTTATCTTTTACCATTTCAATAATTTTAGCAAGAAAATAAAGTCATATGTTTTTAAAATAGTGAGAAAATAGTTACATAAAAATGAATCAGTATCCCATTATTATTTTCATATTATATTTTCAAGATATATTACTGTTTTGAATGCTTATGAATGTTTCCAAAAATACTTTATGCACTTGCATATGCACACACACACACGCTCCTCTTTATACATATGATAATGTAAATAACATATCAAAGTTCTGATAGGTTAAATATATACTTGTATCTTAAATATATATTAAATGTATGCTTATATCTCTTTTAAATATATATTTTATTGATTTTTTACAGAGAGGAAGGGAGAGAGATAGAGAGTTAGAAACATCAATGAGAGAGAAACATTGATCACCTGCCTCCTGCACACCCCTTACTGGGTATGTGCCCGCAATCAAGGTACATGCCTTTGACCGGAATCGAACCTAAAACCCTTCAGTCCACAGGCCGATGCTCTATTCACCGAGCCAAACCAGCTACGGTTGCTTATATCTTATTAAACATATATTTGTATCTTATTAAATGCTGCATAGAATTTCAATGTTTGGATAAGCCATTATTTATTTTACCAATCATTATTTTTTATTTTTTTAATATATTTTATTGATTTCAGAGAGAAAGGGAGAGGGAGAGATAGAAAATCAATGATGAGAGAGAATCACTAATCAGCTGCCTCCTGCATGCCCCCTACTCGTGAGAGAACCCACAACCCCAGCATGTGCCTTGACCAGAATCAAACCAGAGACCCTTCAGTCTACAGGCCAACGCTCTATCCACTGAGCCAAACCATCTAGGGCTTACCAATCATTATTAATTAACTATGTATTTTACCGTAGGCTAAATTTTTATTACAAACTATTATTTAATGACCATCTTTATAGATATATTTATAAATGTGTGCACATGTTTATGTAGATGGAGCCCTAGAGATGGAGTTATTGCAGAATTGCTGTCAATGAGCTATGGGGGAACTCATGCCAACAATGATATGAAAGGTACTGTACCTCTGCTTCCTCCACCATGTGGTAAGTCATTACATCTATTTTATCTTTGCCAGAGATTTGAAAATGCTGTATAATTTTTTATTTTATTCTGCATTTCTTAATAGTAGGCAGACTGAAAATATTTTCATATATTTCGCAGCCATTTTATTTTTTTTTATAAACTGCCTGTTCATATCAGTTGCCAATTTTCTATTTAATGTTAAGGAAATTGCCCTCTTTTAAATGGCTTGAAAAAATATCCAAAGTTTTCTATTTTAATTTTTATTAATGAATTAACACTTGGTATTATTTTTTATGGATTTGATATAAAAGCTAATTGTGAGTAGTTTTTACTGTCAGGAACTCTTTTTTTTTTACATTATCTAGTTACCTGCATAAAATGCACCTTAGAAACAGAATTTCCCTTTGTTTACATAAATATAATAAATATCTTGAGTAGTTATTTTTTTCTCATTTCAATAATGAGACATATATACTATTTTCCTTTTTGATTCATGATGGCTGGAATTTCAGAGCCAAGTTTAAAAATTTGTATTTGCTGTCATTTTTAGTATATTTCTATCCTTTATTTTGCAATCCACTTTTTACTTTAGATCCATATTTTATTGGGCAATCTGAAAATAATGCTATTTTTTATATGTGTGTATACATATATGTATGTAGATCTAGCTGAGTATATGGTGGGGGGGAGGGGGGTGTGGTGAGGGAGGGAGAGGGACAGAGGAAGGGAGAGAAAGAAATCTGTTCCAAGGAGCGTGAAATTAACCTTGACAGTAATGTCAAAATTTAGTCTTTCTGGTTATCTACTTCTACATAATAAACTTCCACAGAATGTAATGGCTTAAAACAACATGCTGTCTTTTATAAATTTTGAGATTGATGAGCTGGACTAGGAGGTTCTCATTGAATTACAGTTAGATGGCAGCTGAGGTTGGAGTCATCAGGAAGCTTTCTTCACCTTCTTACACTTAGACTGAAATAGCTGGACTAAGGGGGGATTAGTCATTTCTCTCTCTCTCTCCACATGTCCCTGTCATGTGGCTCACTTGACCGCTTTCTCAGCCTCACAATCTCAGGAAAATTGGATTTCTTACATGGTAGCTCAGATTTCCAGGAGATTCAAGGAGAGGGTACATAGATCTTGATCCTCAATGAAAGAATTAACAAAAGATTTATACCATTTGTAATTTCAAATGCCATCTAACAAGAGTATATTGCTTTGGATAAAATTGCTTATAATACATTGGTATATCCTATAAATATATGTATCATGCAATACAGCTGATACTTAAACATATATTCATGTATTCTCTACTATATTGTACTGAGTATAATTCTGTGCATGTCCTATTCTCTATATGAAGGTGTTTTATTACTCTTCATCTCTTCCTCACAATTCTATAGGTTGCTATTATAATTCCCTTCAGTACCTTTTTGGCAATAGGCACAGAGTAATTTGTTTTAAGTTAGATTGCTAAGCATTAGTGTTATAACTGAAATTTTAATCTAGTGACATAAGAATTTTTATCCTGGGAATTGCTAGGATGATGTGATTATCTACAGGAGGGGGCTCAACAGGGAATACATGTAAATGCTCATAGATCCACAGAATCTTAGAAAATACAGATGCAACTAAAGTTCCTCTCTATGCAAAGGGAGAAAATGACTTTTAACACAGAATATATAATTTCATGATAAATATTGTATAGATACCCTTCCTTCTAATCTCTCTTTTATGAAGTTAGCCGATACAGGTGAAGATAATTTATCTCAAACCCCAAATTAAACTTTTAAAAATATATATGTCTTTTTATTGATTTTAGAGAGGAAGGGAGAAGAAGAGAGAGATAGAAACCTCAAGGATGAGAGAGAATCATTGATTGGTTGCCTCCTGCACGCTCCACACTGGGGATCCAGCCTGCAATCTGTGCATGTGCCCTGACCGGGAGTAGAACTGTGACCTCCTGGTTCATAGGTCGATGCTCAATCACTGAGCCACACCAGCCAGGCTAAACGTTGTTTGAAAGTAAAGAACAGAATGTATGCTATGTTCCCCCCGCTCCCCCATGAAATGTTTGGTGGTTGCTTGGAAAGTAAAGAGATCTTTAAAGACTGATTTTCAGCCATAAATAATATTATCACTAAAACAGTCTTTTCTTTTTTTATTTATAAATTTATTTTTTATCAAAAGTTGAAAATAGAGCTATGAGGCAGGTAGAACACATATAAAGGTAGGACACATATAAGGATCTGCATTTAAAAAAAATATTTGAAATACAAATGATGAGGTTCAGAGAATTTATATCATATGCATAAGTCACATAGCTAGTATGTAACTGAGCTAGGATTGGAATCTGGGTGTTCAGACTTCTAACACATGGCTTCTCCTACCATATCAGCAATCTCTTCGGGCTTGACCCTCATAATCTTTGACTTCATAAAGTCTTCAGAAGCACCCTATAGAGTAGGTGTTTTGTGCCCCAATTTTTAGATGGCAAGATTGCAGTTAAGATAGAGTAATATAGCTTGCCTAGGCCATAGCTAACAAGTGTTTGCCTGCATCTGTTATAAATTATTTCCTTCATGCTAGTGAACCATTCTCAGTATGTGATGTGGACACTCATTTCTAGTAGCGTTTTTAGCAGTTTACTAAATTATTATTGCTCTAAGATTAAATGGTTGAGTATATATGGAGTTGTTTATGTACTGTCTATAAATAACCCCTAAAATCCCATCTCATTCTCTGCAATTAAAAAAAAAAGTGCCCCCAATGCAACTGCTACCAAATGGAAAGTATCAATGTGTTATGGAGTCATTTGCTCTTTCCCAAATTTTAGGTGCTCACATTTTTATTCTGATTAAAATGCTCTCATTGATTTTTCAAATTTTATAAAATGAAAAGCCTAAGATAGAGTGAGAATTCACCACTGGGAGCCATGACTTTAAAATGATTTGTGACTGTTCTTCAAATAGAACTGAGAAGATTAGGACTTATTTCCTGTAAGGATGATGCTGATTTTCATCTTTTTAAAATCTTACCAGAATAGAAGCTATATTCATTCTTCACAAGCCAAGATACCTTTCTCATATATATATATGGATATTAAGATAATTTTTAAAAATCATATTTCTGAGAACTGATTTCAGCAATAATTAGAGATAGGCCGCATTTGTGACTAAGTGGCCATCTCAACTCTAGTTACTCTCTGTTCAAGACACTGAAATAGAGCACCCTAGTTGCTTTCTATGTGTTTTTAGATTGAATTAGCAGAGAGATTGAAATAACTGTTTTCCTCTAAGGTATAGAATCTAGTTCTTTGGCAACAAGATAGGAAAGTTTTATTTTTCATCTACTCCTCTTGTTCTGTTAAGAGGATAAATATATCATTTTGATTGCACAAAGATAGATACTCTAATTCCGATATCAACACATTAATTCTTCAACATAAAATCAGATGAAATTTGTTAAGGGCTTTCAGTAAAATAATCTGCAGGATTTTAAAGGTTTAAGATTATTGAAATAAAGGGAAATAACAAGGACACACTGAAATTCAAGAAATCATTTTTATCAAATATGGATCTTTAAATATTTAAATTTAAAATACATACTTTAAAAAATCTGAGGTTATTTGGGTTTAGGAAAATGCAGTGTTATAAAAAGCAAATGCTTATAAACTCTGAAGTTTATAACATAACCTTAATCAAGTGTCTATATTTTACACACATGAGATTGTTTGACTAAACAATTATTTTACTTAAATGTGCAGAATTTTTTCTATCATGTAATTCTTTCACAAACTTGAGCTTTATCATAATACCACGTTAAACTTTACTACATAAAGGAAATTTAAAGATATTTGTTTATTTTGTCTGTGAACAAGTATCCTTTACAAAAAACTTTGATCAATTGGTGTACTGAATTGCCATATTGAATAGGGAATCCCAAGACTAACCTGTTCTAAATCTTAATTCCATTTATCTTTTAACATAATATCAAAAAATATTTTCACTTTTAAAGGTTGGAATAATATTGTTATAGGCAGCTTGTTCAGTTAGATACAACTAGGGAAAAAGAACAAAGGACCAGAAGAAAAGGAGAGGGTAAGAAGAAAATATATTATTCTTTTTATTTCTTACAAAAAAGATTATTTGAGTCAGAATATAAGTGTTTAAGATTCCATTTATTACTATTCAGCACACATTTTGAGTGTTTTTTTTTTATTTGAGATAGTCTCAGCTTGAATATTCCATTACCTTCCTTGAAATTTAAAATATAAGTTTATTAAACAAAGTGAAATATAAATATATCAAAATTATACACTGGTAGTATGGAATTTTACGAGTTCATGTTTGCATTTTTGGAAACTCATTTTCTTCAAAATCCAAAGGGTTCACATCTCTTCTAAATCTTTCCACAATTCCCAACAAGAATATTCAGGAAGGATTCTCAGATATTTAATAGTTGGTAAATAGAGTAATATAGTCTAAGGCTGTCCTGGAATCCCTTTCCAGAAGTACTTACTTGCAATGAATATAAATAAGGCAATGAATTATTATTTGTTACCTTATCTCTTCAGAGAACCATTTTATCTAGACGGTTATTTTTTGAGACTATGAAAGGTTCTATACTCTTGACACTTCTGTTACATGTGCTGTCACTTCATATGCTTAAAACATAATGACACATATTTTGGCATGTGCTTTTTTATGATAATTCAAGCATATTCACTCCACAGTTCCCCATCAACACAAACATCTGGCATTTCCGTATGTAAAAGGGAGCATTTCTGGGGTTTTACAGAAAGTGGCTCTAGTTCCCTTTAGCTCAATCAGGATAAGAAATAGTTCAGGGTAACCAGAGACGGGCACTAATATATGGTGTCTCTAAGCATCACTGAAACACTGAAGATGTAACAGCTACTTAAAAACTCAGTGAAAATGCATGAAAAGCTTCAAAGGAGCTCATCTTCTGGGAAACAAATTCTAAGCCATGGCAGCTGTCATTCCATAACCAGTTTTGTCAGCAGTGCCAACATGAAGCTCCTTCAAATAGATCTATGGTCACAAGGACTGAATTAGGGTGGGCCTATTAGTTGTATACATTTTTTCCGGACTTTAGCAGCGTAATCAACACAGATTTATTATCTTAGAATCCTGTAGGAAAGGATTTAACATGGGTCCCATTGAGCTAAAATCAAGGTGTCAACCAGGCTGTAGACCTTCCTGAAGACTCTAGCTGAGAATATTGCCTTTTGAAGCCTCTACAAGCTCCTTGAGTTTCGTTTTTTGTTTGTTTGTTTGTTTTTTCTTCATGTAAAATTTTTATTGAGATAAATGTACTTTATTACATTATATAGGTTTTAGGTGTGCAGCATTATAACTCTACATCTGTATACACTATGGAGTGATCACCACCAAAGGTCTAGTTTTTATGCATCACATACAATTTTTTACCTTAATCCATTTTGCTTTTTCTCACCCCCTTCTGTTCTGGTAACCATCAATCTGTTGTTTCTATTTGTTTGATTTTGTTTTTGTTTCTTATATTCCCCATATAAGTGAAATCATATGGTATTGACTTTAAAAAAATTAATTGAATTAATATATAATTTACATACCATAAAATACATTCAAAGAGTTCATAGAGTTTTGATGAATGTATATGCCCGTGTAACCAACACTACAATCGACATATAGTAAATTTCTATAACCTGAAAAATACATTTGTGCCCATTTGCAATTAATAATACCTCCTAATCCCAGGAATGCATATCTACTGACCTACTTCCTATCAGTATAGACTTTTCTTACTTTTTCTATAATTTTATGTAAGGGAAGTCATTCAGTATGTGGGCTCTTAATTTGACTAGCTGTTTTCAGTCAGCATGTTTTTTTGGATCTACCCATATTGTTGAGTGTATAAATACTTGTGGTAGGTAAAATTCTAAAATGGGTCTCAAGATCCCTGCCCTCTGGTGTACATACAACTTCTCCAAGTTATGCAATCAAGCCCTGATCTAGGAGGGATTTTGCAGACAGAATTAAAGTACTAAATCAATCCACCTTAAAGCAGTGAGGTAATGCTGTGAGTCTACATTTAATTTAAATTCCATTTTCCAATTGATTGTTGCTTGTATATAAAAGTACCAATGATTTTTGTCTATCCGACTTGTATCCTCTGTCCTTACTAAATCACTATTAGATCAAGGAATTTTTTATTGTATTGTATTTTTAAATTAAATGTATTGGGATAACATTGATTAATAAGATTATATAATTTTATATAATCTGCATTTCTTAATTTGTGGTTTCTTCCTGGTCAAAGCCAGCAGTGGTGGTTGAATCCTTCTCACCTGGCATCACTTTGTTGTTGTTGTTGGTTTTTTTTTCTGAATTTAATTATATATTTATTTTTATTTTTTAATTTTTTAAAACTTCTTTATTGATCAAGGTATTACATATGTGTCTGTATCCCCCCATTACCCCCCACTCATGCCCTCTCCCCCCTGTTGTCTGTGTCCATTTGTTAAGCTTATATGCATGCGTACAAGTCCTTTGGTTAATCTCTCTCCCTTACCCCCACCCTCCCCTACCTTCCCTCTGAGGTTTGACAGTCTGATCGATGCTTCTTTGTCTCTGGATCTGTTTTTGTTCATCCATTGATGTTGTTCATTATATTCCATAAATGAGTGAGACCATGAAATATTTATCTTTCTCTGACTGGCTTATTTCACTTACATAATGCTCTCCAGTTCCATCCATGCTGTTGCAAATGGTAAGAATTCCTTCTTTTTTACCACAGTGTAGTATTTTATTGTGTAGATGTACCACAGTTTTTTAATCCACTCATCTGCTGATGGGCATTTAGACTATTTCCAAATCTTAGCTATGGTGCATTGTGCCTTAAAAATGTAGGGGTGCATATATCCTTTCTGATTGGTGTTTCTAATTTCTTGGGATATATTACTAGAAGTAGAATTACTGGGTCAAATGGGAGTTCCATTTTTAGTTTTCTGAGGAAACGCCATACTGTTCTCCACAGTGGCTGCACTAGTATGCATTCCCACCAGCAGTGCATGAGGGTTCCTTTTTCTCCACATCCTCTCCAGCACTTGTTGTTTGTTGATTTGTTGATGATAGCCATTCTGACAGGTGTGAGATGGTACCGCATTATCATTTTGATTTGCATCTCTTGGATGATTAGTGACTTTGAGCATGTTTTCATATGTCTCTTGAAAAGTATCTATTTAGGTCTGTTGCCCATTTTTTGATTGGGTGGTTTATCTTCCTTTTGTTAAGTTGTATGAGTTCCCTGTAAATGTTGGAGATTAAACCCTTATCGGTGATAAATTGGCAAATATGTTCTCCCATGCAGTGGGCTTTCTTGTTGTTTTGTTGATGGTTTCTTTTGCTGTGCAAAAGCTTTTTATTTTGATGTAGTCCCATTTGTTTATTTTCTCCTTAGTTTCCATTGTCCTAGGGTCAGTATTAGTGAAGAAATTGCTTTGGCATATGTCTGAGATTTTGCTGTCACTTGGCATCACTTTGAACTCTTCTATGTATTCCTCTTCCACTCTTCGGGACCCCTGTGATTATCTTGGGCCCACCAGGACAGTCCAGGATAATTTCTCTATTTTAAGGTCAACTGACTTGCAACCCTTAATCCTCCCTCCCCTTTTTTTAAATGTAAGATAACATATTCACAGATTACAGAGATTAGGGTGTGGGCATCTTTGGGGGCTGTTATTCTGCCTATCTCCTTTATCACTAATCATCTGGTTTGTAGACTAGGTATTTCTTAAACTCTTCAAACTGTGGTCTAAAACCAGCTTGTTCACATCTCTTTTTGTGCTATTTTTATCTGTTATTGCTCATTGAATATATTTTGGATGACTCTAAGACCAATCATTCTCCATATTTCTTCCTGTCTCTATAACATGACTGTCATTTCATGAGAAGTTTATAAATTAAGGGTAATAATAGACCTGCCTTTATTTTTCTCTTGTGGGTGCCAGCTCTGATTATAGTCTTTTTCCCCCCTCCATAAATGTTTGCATCAGTCTGACTGTCTGTCACTTTTTTTAATCCTTCTTTTTGGCAGCAAATTACTGGCTTTCATTGGTTCCTTATCCTACCTTTACCATGCTTTGATTTTCTTTGTTATCTAACACCTTTAGCACTTCTAGAATGACTGTCTTCACTGCTAGAAAGAATATGAGAAATCTACACTTGTAAGACAAAGGTGACAAAATTTGGGCTGTGTTGTCTACTGTTGTTTCCCCCTGTTTTATAGTAAGCTTAATGCTGATGCACACTGAACTAGCCTTTTGGGAACCCAAAGCCACACGTTCTGTTTGTTTGTTTGTTTTGGTAATCCACACCCAAGTATATTTTTCCATTGATTTTCTTAGAGAGAGTGGAAAGCAAGGGGAGGGAAACATTGATGTGAGAGAGACACATGGATTGGTTGCCTCCCACATGAGCCTTGATCAGGGCTGGAATAGTGCCTGCTGCAACAAAGGTATGTTTCCCTGAGCAGAATTGAATCTGGGGCCCTTCAGTCCACTGGCTGATGCTCTATCCACCGAGCAAACCAGCTAGGGCCACCCTGCTTTTAAACAGTAAATACCTATGCTTTTGTAGATAACTATATTATTTAAGGGTGTCAGTTTTGAAGCTAGACTGCATTGGCTTGAACAGTAGCTCTAATATTTACTTGGCTATATAGCCTTTGGCAAATTACTTAACTTCTTCCTGTGTCAGTTTTCTCATGTGAAGTAGCCTTCTTAAAAGGATGAAGTGAAATGGATTGACATTTGTATGCTATATTATGTGCTAAGTAAGTTATTCTTTAACAAGAGTTTATAATGTACCAAGTAAATACCTACATACTAGTTACCAAATGTAATCAATGTTTCTACATGTTTTTTTTTTCACACACATAATCAACTTTTACTTCACCTTTACTCTTTAACCTTTTAAGTAAGTATTTTCTTACCTTTGGTTCCAGATAATTAGTACATTGGCATCAGGTGAGCAAACACATTGAACCAAGCATCCATGAATACCAAAGGCCTTACTTAGACAGTCAAAGACCCAAGGGAAGCGATTTTTTTTACAGTTGCCATTTATAAAGAAAAGTAAGTTATTGATATGAAGAAATCACAAAAATGTCCTATCAACAAATAAGTATTTTTTCCTGATAAAAATATTAATAGACAATTCCCCTAATATCATATATATGAATACCTATCTCTGGCACTCTGATGTTCATTAAAGGTTTGTATTTAAAAATAGGTCCAAGTGACTCTTTCTAGAATGTCAAAACAACTTGTTAGGACAATTAAAAAACTGGTTAAATTTTTTGTGGGTGTCTTACAGGAAAAATAGGCAATTGAATATATTTATTTTCCTCTTTTAAGTACACAGAGCAGTTTCGGTAAAGAGAGGCAGGGGATGGGGGACACATAGGGAAGGAGAGAAAAGTAAAGAGAGACAGAGATAAAGAAATGGGGCTGGGCAGATTTATGTTTCTCTTATACTTAGACTCTCAGCTCCTCTGAGCAGTGAATAATTCACCAGGGAGACAAATATAGTCTCCTTAACTCAATGCTCATGCCACCAGGCAAAGACCAAAAATGATACACAGTTTTATGAACAAGATGATTCACTTGTTAATAGAATAAGTATCCTGAAAGTTTTAAGAAAGTTAGAAAAATGTAGGCATCAGAGCAGAATTTTGTTATGATATTCAATATATTATATTTAATATATATTTTGGCCAGAAATAAAAATCAACTAACAGACTGAATATAAGAAATGGATTTTAGAAAACAGTAAGGGGTAAAGCCCAGGGTTCAATATAAGAGACCCCCCAAAAAAATCATCTAAGAAGGAGGAAGTTAGGAAAAAATGTTATACATAACAGAACTATGGTATTTGCATAATTCACAACATGCGTTGATCTAGAAAGTAACCTGATTGCACAACTTAAGTCATATCAGGGTCACAACCCGGAAGTGTGGACCACAGTGTCTGCAGTGAATATGATGTTAGGCTTTCAGTTCTCTTCATAAGAACTCATAATTGAAACTTGATGACAGCAAATAGATGATTGATAGGCAGATAAGCAGATAGAGGTGTAATATATGTATTCAATTGAAAAGGTAGGTTAGTAGGCTGTTATGACTCATTTGACCAAGTTTATGGATTGTAATTTTTTATATATGTTTTTATTGATTTTAGAGGAAAGGAGAGGGAGATATAGAGAGAGAAATATCGATCGGCTGGACCTATATTTTTTAATATTATTTCAGATTTTATCTGAAGACTTCGTTAATGGATGTATTTTCTTCCTAAGAACAAGAGTATAATAATTAATTCTTGACTTAATTGGAATCTTGAGCCTGTAGGAAAGTTTAGTTGAAAAAAGCCAATACAATAAAAAAAATTGATTACTAAAAGGTCATCCAGGAATATTACATCCCTTCTTCTCTGAGTAATCAGAACTAACATTGGCAGAGTTTTTGGCAAACAAAAGCAGAACATGATTCACATTCTATAAGTCAAAAGCCAGATGAAACAATAAACCAAGGACATAGAGATAAGCTTAAATGTAAGTCAAAATAATCATCTTCCATAAATAGTGTCTCTTGTGATGAAAGCTGAGAAGCCAAGGGCAAAAATAATTTTGAGATCCAATTTTCTCACAGTATCATGACTTAAAGTAATACAGGTCCAGTGGGATAACATAACTATACATTGTCTAAATTAATTACAAAATGGATTCACTTATAGAAATAGAGTATTAAAGATCAGTTTTTCAATATGATATTTGTTTGCAGAGTTCTACACGATATCAGATTTAATTTAGAGCTACACATCCAAAGGAAGGGCAGAAAAGATGAAAATTTCAAGTATTAGAAAAAATAATCATTTGATAAATACTGTTATAACCAGTCATTTTTAATAGCCATTTAAGGAATGTGTTTGTAAAAAGCCATGATCTCTATTTGATAAATATGCACCTCACATGTTATATTGCCCCTTTATTTTCATAGCCCCTTATGGATAAGTGACTTTAATCTTCTCTTTAAGAAACAATTACATTAATTTACATTTTACTTTTGAATGTTATATATTTTTCTAAATAGCATGTAAAGAAATATAACAAAACCCAAGTTTCTAATTTTATTATACTGACATTTGTTAAATTTCCATTTCACTGATTTTTCTGTAATTTTCAAGAGCAAATGCTAAAGTCAAGTGTGTTAATTAGATAGGAAGGGGGAAAATTACCATGCTGATTTAGCAAGTGAGCATCACAAGGGATTGGAGGTGACTAACAAAGGGTCCTTATCTTTTTTATTCTGGCTGTGGGAGGAAAACAGTGCAGGTACTCTAAACTATCAGCTGCGTGCAATTTGGGGAACAAAACATGATAGCTTTGATTTGGCTCCCCAGAAAGCAGAGGCACAGATGACAACCTCCCCTTTGGATTTAAAGATGCAAGAGAATAATGATGTTAGAGGTTTCACAGAAGTTTCCAATCCAAAAACTGTGATGATTCAAAATTTAACAAAGGATTTAAAATTTCAGACTAACCAGATTGATAGGAAGCAATGATTGAAGGTAAGGACCAATGGTGAGTTACCAAACTATTGTTAGGAGATCACCATGATTTATAACAGAGGTTCTCAACCTGTGGGTTGTGACCCCTTTGGGGGTCGAACAACCCTTTCACAGGGGTCGCCTAAGACCATCGGAAAACACTTATACAATTACATATTGTTTTTGTGATTAATCGCTAGGCTTTAATGATGTTCAATTTGTAACAATGAAATTGGGGGTCACCACAACATGAGGAACTGTATTAAAGGGTCGCGGCATTAGGAAGGTTGAGAACCACTGATTTATAAGAATATCCTATATCATAGGATTTGTTAATTTTGGCTAATTTTGATCAGAGAACTCCTCACTTAAAAATATATTTAAACATTACACCGAACCATTTATTTTTTATTCTTCCTTAATGAGAATTGGCAACTTTCAAGCATGCTCACTACAAAAGCAGCCACATATTCAATGATGTTTGGCAGAAGAATATAAAAAGCTTTAAGTATTAGCACTTCCTGTGGCAAACTCAGAATCATCATTGATACAAAAGTCAATACCAACAGAAGCCATTTGCCTGCTTCAAATAACCTCTATATAACCAACATAACATGTGTGATGATGAAATGGCAGGGGGGAATGTTTCAACAACTATAACTAACATAGTTACCCATATGGACAACATGCTGAGGTGAATGTGTAACCCAAGTACTCTGACTAGGAAAATGAGTCAAGAAACATTAAAAAGGAGGCCAAAATTTACAATATTTTATATCACATAAAATTGTGTAACTAACGTCATTTCCTTAGGAATATTAGATTTTCTTTAAAATAAATGATGTTTTATTATGTTGCAATTCATAAAGCCCTTTATTATAGAAAATATTACTGGGTTTTATATTAATGGTTTTGACATTTTAGCATTACATTTTATGTAAAATTTTTAAGACGTCCTGTGCTTCATAGAATTTTTATCTCTGTATTTCTGTCAGTGTTTGACATAATGCTTTGCATATGGAATGTGCTAAAAAACTGCTTGCTTGCTAGATTTAATTTAAATTAAAAGTTCAGGAACTCGATTTTATAGGCACCGTGCATGATAGAACTTTAAACCTCCTTCAACAGAGGAAGGCCAATGTAAATCTTGACTTTGGTCTGTCTTTAGTTTTTGAAATTGTTCAGTGCCAATAGGAAACACTGATAAAAGTCCCACTTGAGGAATTGCACTTGTTTTTTAAAAGCTTTTAATAGATTTTATGGCTACAATGATCTATCTATATCTATCTATCTATCTATCTATCTATCTATCATCTGTCAACCTACCTATATTTAAAGTGGAAAGATACTATATTTACCATATATATTTGCTTTAGTATATCTGTACTTTAAAAAACTTTGTAAGTCGATTCATTTATAATTACAAACAATCCTTACTATAGAGATAAACAGAATTAGATTCTTATAAGGGAATTTGAGAAACTCTAATCTCTATTCACATTTCTAACTATGAGGGCCCTTAAATCATTAAAATCAGAAAAGCAAAAAAGAACCAAATTCAGTCTGTCCAAACTAAACATCACTCTATTTCATTCATAGAATTCTCCTTTTTATGAAGAATGGAATTGCTTTCAAAACATCCCTGTAAAAAGACTCAACTCTCCTGTCTCTGAGAATGAATGTACTAATCCCACTAAACTAAAGCATCCTCAGGATCAGTCAGCCTTTATTACATTTTGAATTTTAATGTCTAGCTCAGTACTAGGCTCAGAAAAGCTACTAAAATATGCTTATCGCAGTGTATCCCATTACTTTGCATTAATTTAGCAAAGTTTCTATCTCCTGATATTCTTTAGAAATGGAGCAAAAAATAGAGTATTTCGATGTGAAGAAACTCTAGAGTAGTAGTTTTGAGGTGTGTTCTAGGAAGCACTAATCTAGCAAAATGATTGCATTAAAAATATTCCACAGTTTCACCTGGAGAAGTGTATAACACATGCTACTTTGTATGTTTATGCATCGCTTCCCAATTTGGTTTAAAACCGTTTTCTGCACAGTACTCACACATTCTTTGGAGAAGACTAGGAGCGATTGGGAGGATGTTTCAAGTGGGGCATCTTCTTAAGTTAGGCCCTGGTAATGTGACAAAAGAGGTGGAAGATGTTGGAAGGAGAGCTATGTGAGCACAATGCTAATAATGTCATGATTTCGGCTCAGTTTTATTGCTCCACTGTGAGGAATTCAGAAATGGAATGTAACATTTAAAAGCCCTCTCCTCACTCTGAAAACACATAGCATTTATTCTCTGTAACAGTTTTAACTATGACCTCTCCTATTCACTGCACATATATGCCGATGTGTCTGAGTACTGCTGACCTCCCTAAGTTGTAACCATATTGAGGATATCTGCTCATTGTTGGTTATTAAGTGATTATAAAGCAGTTTTTTAAACAGTTTATTGGTGTATAATTGATATGCAAAAATTGCAGATATGTAATGTATTCAATTTTACGATTTTGGACATATGCATTAATCCATGAAACCATCTCCACAATCAAAGTAATAGATATATCCATCACCTCCAAAGCGTATGTTGCCTTGTTTTTTTAAGGTAAGAACAATATTTTTTAAAGATGTAATGCTTTAAAAATTTAATACTTTATACAAGATGGTGAAATATATTACCCATATTTCACATATGCAAGAAGTTTAGTCTTAAGCTGGTACCTACCCAGGGAAGGATTGGTTGTAGGTGGGGTGTGTGGAGAACATTTGAGTTAACATGAGAAATTATGGTTGTAGAGCTCTGTCATTTAAGAGCTGTGTAAGCTGGGATAAGCCAATGCATTTCTATATAAAAATATAAAAAGATACATGCCCTGTATATTTCTCCGATTTATTATGAGGTTCAAATGGGAGCATGGACGAGATGATTCTATTAAGGAGTCCATTATTATGATTTTATTTAATTCCAACAAGTATTTGAGGATTGTTTGAATTATCATTTTTCTTCCAATGGACTAAATTGCTTTTCATGCTGCCAGCTTGCCTGAATGTCTTTGAAGCTGAATAATCCAACTTTCTATATAGGGATCTACCTTTTGACTTTATTACATTTTAATACAGATACAAGTTTAATTCCTCTTTTTTACTACATTTAACTACATTTCCCCTTTAGAAAAATTCAGTAAGTGAAATTACTTTAAAAACATTTTCTCTATGTATTTGGATTGGGAACCCACACACCTATAACATTGGTTCTTAAGTAGGTTGGTAATGCAGCCAATTCACCTGAAGGGTTTTGAAAAGAGACTGTAGTGTCCCTTCAACAGAGTTTGATTCAGTAAGTCTCAAGTGAGGCCCAAGGATCTGTAATTCTAACAGATTGCCATGCGATGCTATGGTTTTCTTTCTGAGTCAATCTGTAATTGACTTCTCTGACCTTAATTTTCCATCCTGTTTTCAATCCATACCCAGTCTATTGCTGTCAGATCTTTAAAAAAATTCTTCTTCTTCTAATTATATTTATACTAGAGGCCCGGTGCACAAAAATTTGTGCACTCGGGGGAAGCAGGGGGGTCCCCCAGCCTGGCCTGTGCCCTCTTACAGTCTGGGACCCCTCGGGAGATGATGACCTGCTGGCTTAGGCCTGCTCCAGGGTGGCAGAGGGCACGCCCAATCCCTAGGTGCAGCCCCTGGTCAGGCTCAGAGCAGGGCCGATTGGGGAGTTGGGGCGCCGCCCCCTGTCATGCACAGAGCAGGGCAGATCGGGAGGTTGCGATGCCACCCTCAGTCACGCTCAGGGTAGGGCTGATTGGGGGGTTGGGTCACCGCCACCTGTCACACTCAAGGCAGGGTCGATGGGGATGTTGCAGCGCCTCCCCTGTCACGCACAGAGCAGGGCCAATCAGGGGGTCGGGGCGCTGCCCCCTGTCACTCACAGAGCAGGGCCCATCAGGGGGGTTGGGGCTCCGTACCCTGTCACACACAGAGCAGGGCCCAGCAGGGAGTTGAGGAGCTCCCCCCCTGTCATGCACAGAGTAGGGCAAATAGGGGAGTTGGGGCATCACCCCCTGTCACACACAGAGCAGGCCGGATCAGGGGGTTGGGGAGCTGCTCCTTGTCACACTCAGGGCAGGGCCAATGGGGAGGTTATGGCTCTACCCCGTTACACGCAGAGCAAGGCCCGTGGAGGGGGGTTGGGGCGCCACCCTCTATCACCCACAGAGCAGGGCCGATCAGGGGGTTGGGCACCACCACTGTCACACTCAGGGCAGGGCTGATGGAGAGGTTATGGCTCTACCCTGTCACACACAGAGCAGGGCCCGTGGGGGGGGGGGGAGGGGTTTGGGGCGCTGCACCCAGTCAAACACAAGCCGCAGGGCGATCAGGGGATTGGGGAGCTCCCCCCTATCAGGCACAGAGCAGGGCTGATCAGGAGGTTGGGGCACCTTCCCCTTTCACAAACAGAGCAGGGCGGATAGGGAGGTTGTGGCCCCGCCACCTGTCACACACAGAGCCGCAGGGCAATCGGGGTTTGGGCGCTGCCCCCTGTCACGCTGATCCTGGTGCCGGGAGGCCTCGCTGCTCCGCTGATCCCGGTGCTGGGAGGCATATTACCCTTTTACTATATAGAATAGAGGCCTGGTGCATGGGTGGGGGCTGGCTGGTTTGCACTGAAGGGTGTCCTGGATCAGGGTGGGTGTCCCGATTGGGGTGCCTGGCCAGTCTGGCTGAGGGGCTGAGGGCTGTTTTCAGGCTGGTGGGTTGACTGAAGCTCCCAACCGCTCCTTTTTTTCTTTTTTTTTTTTTTTATTCTGGGCAAGCTTTAGCTCTGAGGCCTTGGCTGCTGAAAGCCGGTTTGTGGCCTTTGTTTTTCCTTCTGTATTTGATACAATGTTGCGGTCCGGCTGGCTGAAGCCTGGCTGACTAACACAGGTTTCTGGGGTTTTGTTTAGCTTCTATATTTGCAACATAGTTGCTTAGAGTTGCAGTGAGAGGCCGGCAAGTCAGGCGGGGAACGTTGGAGTCTGCTGTCACTGGAGCAAGCAAGCCTCCCTGTTCGCTTCAGTGCATGGCTGCCGGCCGCCATCTTGGCTGACAGTTAATTTGCATAAGGATATGCTGATTAGCCAATGGGAAGGGTAGCGGTCATATACTAATTACCATGTTTCTCTTTTATTAGTGTAGATAGTTATGTTTTACCTTAGTATGAGTGAAATTTAAAAGAATGTTAAAACCATGAAGCAATAAAAAAATACTCATGAAGAAATCAGCCTATCTCCCGGACCCCAATAACTTAACTAGCCTTTCTCTGTTGGTCAACACCCAAATGTCAGTGTATCCTCGAATTTTAGCTACATGCCATTTGTCAGGACCCATCCTTATTTCCAAGAAGTGATACAATAATTGGAGATCAAGACCCATTTTTCACATTTGTCATGGTGGGGAAGTAACAACTAGGCTACTTCAAAATGAGTCAGGTGGATGGATTATATGTTAGGGATACTGTGACCTAGAATAGGGCTGGGTTTTGCAGATAATGAGGGAAAACTGGTCTATTCAGCAACTCTAGCTGAAAGTTGCAATTCTGGTGTACTTTATAGATGAGTTCCTTATTTTATTTTAAAAAAATATAAGGTGTACTAGGAAAATTAAGAAGATATTGATAAAGATCACTAAAGATAATGTTGATTATGAATCTGAACTTCAGAAGTAATTCTGAATACTAATTTTATGACTTAGGAAAGGATCCATTAACCCAGAAGAAGTGTTGTTCACAAAACCGGTAATGAACTAACACAAGCAAATCACTAGTTGTCTTTGTTCTTATAAATTCAGAAAAGCTGTGTTTCTACTTGGCTGTAAAAAAGGAATGTTTAACACAAGAAAATGACATAATTAGCAGTTAATGTAAAGTAACTAAAGTGTATTAGCCCTAGTCAAATGAACAGTTTTATTTTTCTTGCTGTCTTTAGTAATCACACATATATGAGTCATTAAAAAGCCAGTCTGGTTGGTTTGGTGCATACTGTTTTATCACTTTTTCTCTTTGCCAGCACACACATTTACCCTTAAATGGTTCACATCTGTTCTTTGGCATGTAGTGATATCTGAAGGCCTCTGTGCCTCCTTCTTTATTTTAAAGGGACAATGGGAAGCTTTATTGTATGAGACTTAAGGAAAAGTCTTGATTTCTGAGGCTTCTGGGTAATTGGCAGATTTCCCTTACAAGTGGGCATCAACTCTTTACAAAATGTTAATCATTTAGAATCTATTTATTTGTTATGATTATGCCAGGTTATCTGATAAAATTTGATGAGCAGTCCCTGATATTTTTTCAAGTTAATGCCGATACTTAATCATTTTGCTTCCTATCCAAAAATAAACCTGGTTCATTAGGATAAACATATATCCCAGTCCCAGAGCAGTCCCACGTCACACCTGTTGTCCTAATGCATTCATTAATTTTTTATTTAAAAAATATTTTTATTGATTTCAGAGAGGTAGGGAGAGGGAGAGATATTTAGAAACATCAATTATGATAGAGAATCATTAATCAGCTGTCTCCCACATGCCCCATACCAGGGATGGAGCCTGCAACCCGGGCATGTGCCCTTACCAGGAATTAAACCATGACCCCCTTGTTCATAGGTCATTGCTCAACCACTGAGCCAAGCCGGCCTGACTTAATGTATTTATTGATGTTCTTTCTTATACTCTCAAAATTGCACACAATTGTATGACCGATAATATGTTCACCCTAAATATGAAGCAGAACTGTGGAATCAGTAAAGTGAGAGAGTAGCTGCTGTGGGAAAGGATCTTAGTAAAGGGACCACTAAGTTAAATTTATGAGAATCAAAATTAAAGGTTTTAAAATTGATAAATGCTTTAACGAGGTATGAATTATAGCATGTTCTGTAAAGGCTATTTTTTTCGTTTTTATGTATTGTCTGGTCCATTTTTAGCTATTTGGTATAGCGAAAATTGGAACACTATTTAATCTGTTCCATTGTTACTTCTAGAGAGATGCTCTTTTGCCTGCATCGAGTGTGCTTTTTTTTCCTATTGAACTTATTAATATCATCTAGTTTTGCCGACTGTGGGTATTCAGTATGTACTTTAGCCCAGCTGCATGGCTCAGTGGCTGAGCATGTACCTATGAACCAGGAGGTCATGGTTCAATTCTCAGTCAGTCTCATACCCAGGTTGTGGGCTCAATCCTAAGTAGGGGGCATGCAGGAGGTAGCTGATCAATGATTCTCTCTCATCATTGATGTTTCTCTTTTTCCTTCTCCCTTCCTCTCTGAAATCAATAAAAATATATTACACACACACACACACACATGCACACACACACACATACACACATACACACACATATATACTTCAGTGATTTTTATCTGTTTCTTAGCTTCTGTATAGAAAGACCCATGACATCTTTTATTTTATTTGAATCAATTAGAGAGCCAGGTGTTTGATAGTGGTGAATAGAGAACTATTTACCTAGCATTATGAACAATTTCTTGTGTTAGTTGCAGTGCTGGATTTCCTACTGAGAAGTTTTCCAAACACAAGTCCCTGTGTCAGTATTCTATACTTGCTTTAGTTGATAAGGTTACATCAATAATTTTTTTATCTAAGAATACTGTGGATATAAAAAGATCTGGTGCTGTGCAATGTAAGAATAGAAAATGACACTGGGACTAAGCAAAGGGATTTACCTCTGACCACAGGCATGTTTCTGATGTTCCTGCTGTGTTTCTTTTCTCTCAAAAATGAGATTAGGGCTTCTCTAAGCTGCATCATAAGTAATAAATAGTAGTTTATAAACTACCAAGGATACAAAAAAAATTTCTGTCTGCTTTTCAGTTAATGATCTCAATACATATTCTCCTTAAGCAACCTGTAGTTCCCTACATATAAGTAATATATTTATATGGTTTCAGAAAAACATTCAGTGAGAACTGTAGCTGATTCAAATGTGAAATAGTGATATTTTCTGGAGAGTCATTCATAGCAACAAAAAGGGTACATTATACTTAGTTACAGGGCTTTCAGCCAATACTCATTAAATCTTACTGTGTCGACTATGGTATTATTCTTAGAACTACCACTATTATAGATATTATTAGCTATCTATTCTGCAAATTACAAATAATGGCAAATACCTTTTAGAGTTTAGGCCGTACATGCTATCAGACATAGACATTCCCAGGTGTTTCTAAGAGATGTCTGTTCTGAAGGTAGAGCAGTCAATATTAAATGCAGACATATTTTAAGATCACCCATAGTAGCTGTGTTTCTAAGGCTTTCAGAGTGACATAGGTGATTTTTAAGGAAATCTGTTGTAGAAATTTTTAAATGTGGTCAGTTTTTAATTTGCAAATATACCTAGTTGAATGTGTGTCTGTGGCTCGTGTGTATACACACATACGTACGTTAGGGCAAAGCAATAGTTGTTTAAAAAGACAACATAGCCATAACCGGTTTGGCTCAGTGAATAGAGCATCGGCCTGCAGACTGAAGGGTCCCAGGTTCGATTCCTGTCAAGGGCATGTACCTTGGTTGCGGGCACATCCCCAGTGGTGGGTGTGCAGGAGGCAGCTGATCGATGTTTCTCTCTCATCGATGTTTCTAACTCTCTATCCCCTTCCCTTCCTCTCTGTAAAAAATCAATAAAATCTATTTTTAAAAAAAGACAACATAAAACCATATAATTTGGACTCTTAAAATGTATTTCTTGTCATTGTTGATTATATAGAACTATTAACAAAAATAGTCTTTTCATCAAAGAGACATAAAACTAATACATTTTGTATGCTCTTATTGCTTCATTATATGATTTCCAAGATATTTTGACTATATCAAACAACCATTACTATCTAAAATATCCAATTATAAGTCATAACTAACATACACAGAAAATCAAAGGCATTAAGTAGATTTAATTTTTATGTGTCAAGAAGAAAAATGTATGTGTAACACTAAACCCTGTATTTAAAAGACATAAGTAGATAAGTGGAACCCATCAAAAAATTTTGAAAGATAATCATATTAAAATTCCAAACAAGAAAAACTGAAAGGGAGCGAGAGGAGGAAAAGAGGGGAAAAACCCTCAATGATCTGCAATAGATGGGACACAGAAGACGTTCTCTCGCCCAAATCTCCTAATCCAGGTCAAAGTAAGCATTTCGCCGCTAACTCCCCAATGACATTTTTGTAGAGTCAAACAGAGAAAACACAAGCAGACACCAAAACACCAAAAACAACAATTGGAAAACATCTTTGAGAGGATGACTATGTTTTCTTCTTTTTAAGTGCTATATTCTCTATTCTGGTCTTTCCCATGCAAAAATCCAAACAAACAGAGTAGGTGCCAGTAGCTGGAAGACTATAGTTGGTGTCTGAGCTACCTATATAAAGATTTTAATGTGGATTACATAAAATCAATATTATTGTTAAAAATCATTTTTTTTCAGAATATAAAAAAATTCTCAAGTTTGCAGGGAGTGTGCAGCACCAAAAATGATTTATTAGCTTCTGTATTGAAATACTTGCTTTAAGTCTACTATAGTTACATAGTGTTATAATTTACTAGAGGACTGATGCACAAAATTCGTGCAAGAGTAGGCCTTCGCAGCCCCGGCTGCTTAGGCCCTCCCAGCCCTGGCTTTGTCCAGAAGGTTGTCCAGAAGGTCGTTCCGCTGTTTGGCTGTTCGGTCAATTTGCATATTATGCTTTTATTATTATAAATTGTTATAAATAGAAATTTGCTAAGACACATTCCTCCTTGGTATGTATGAGATAGCTGATCATTGCACACACATTATACTTTAACTCATTATATCTAGAGAGGAAAAAATATTCTGTATCAGGTATACATAGAAATGTGAATTATTAAAATTTTACTATGGTTTTAGGTCAGTCTTCTATAATATTTATAATTATCCTGCAAATAAATATAGAAATGCCAGTAGTATACTAGAAGTGCTTATGTTTTATTTCATGGTTGTATTATTTAAAATGTCACTATTGTTAATAACAAAGCACTAAACAAAACTAAACTAAAAACAAAAATGTCATATTTGTTTCTAGTATAGTTTAAAAAAGTAAGCACACTCTACTGAAAGCCAAATATAGGGGAATAAAATTCTTGTGTAACAATCCAGAGAAAAGTGATACATTATACATGGGAGAACAATTATTCAAATGAATTTAGATTTCTCATCAGAAAACATAGAAACAAGAAGGCAAATTTTAGATGCTGATAGAAAAGAATTCTATATAAACATATCCTTCTGATATAAAAGTGAATAAACCATCTTCAAATTAAAATAAACTGAAAGAATTTGTTGTTAGCAGACTTGCTTTAAGTAAATATCAAAGGAAATTTCTTAGGAAAAACTACCACCTCAGGTAAAAATGAATGTTTAGAAATAAAGAATGAGCAACATAAATTGTAAATTTGTTCGTAAATGTGATAGACTATTTTTCTCCTCCTAAGTTTTAAAAAATATATATAATAGTTGAATGCAAAAAAAATATTGTCTAATGAAATTTTCATTCTATTCAGGTATAATATACATGAAAACTACAACAAAAAAGAGGGATGGTGATGATATCTGTAGGCAACATTTTTACATTTTTAATTTGAAATGGTAAAATATTAATAGACTGAAATATGAAGCTTGTATATTAATATCCCTTAAAATCACTTAAAACTATAGAGATATTTAATAAATAAGTTAATATAAATACTGAATAATATTTAAACATCCCCTAAAGACAGAAAGTTGAACACAAAAAAAAAAATACAAAAGGCCAATCAGAAAATAAATTATAAAATTATATACCCAAATCCAAATGTATCAATAATAACATTAAATGTAAATGTAAATATCTCAGTTAAATAGATTATGATTAGATGGTATTTATTATTAGAGAGATGTACATTAAAACCATAGCAAGGTAGAGACTTTTGTCTGGCTCCAACACACCTCTCAGAATGGCTAAAAATGAAAAATTTATACAAATAACACTAAAAAGGATGGGTGTAAATCGAAACACTCATACAGTGCTGATAGGAATGAAAATGCCTCAGCCGCTCATTAAAAATTTGTCAGTTTCTAGTGAAAATATATGAGCATGAACCACGTAATCCAGCAGCTGCATTCTTGATGTTTAATATCGGAGAAATGAACATTTATATCTACACAAAAACCTGTACATGAATGTTCATAGCAACTTTTTTCATAACAGCCAAGAAAAAGAGAAACAATCCAAGTGTCTTTAAAATGGATGAGTGGTCGCCAAAACCGGTTTGGCTCAGTGGATAGAGCGTCGGCCTGCGGACTGAAAGGTCCCAGGTTCGATTCCGGTCAAGGGCATGTACCTGGGTTGCGGGCACATCCCCAGTGGGAGATGTGCAGGAGGCAGCTGGTCGATGTTTCTCCCTCATCGATGTTTCTAACTCTCTGTCCCTCTCCCTTCCTCTCTGTAAAAAATCAATAAAGTATATTTAAAAAAAAATAAAAAAATAAAATGGATGAGTGGTTAATCTCTTCCCACCCATTCATCCATTTTAAAATTTATTTTTTATTCCTCACCCAAGATATTTTTAGAGACAGTGGAAGAGAGAGGGAAAGACAGAGAGAAACATCTATGTGAGAGAAACACATCGATTGGTTGCCTCCTGCAGGCACACTGACCAGGGCCCAGGCTGCGGAGGAGCCTAGAACCAAGGTACGTGCCCTTGACTGGAATCAAACCCCCCTTCGGTCCACAGGCCTATGCTTTATCCACTGAACCAAACCGGTGAGGGCCATTCATCTATTTTAAAGGCACCTAGATTGTGTCCATTAAAAACAAAACAAAACACTTCTATGCGTATATGCAAAACCCACGGACATAGACCATAGTGTGGTGAAGGCCTGGGGAGCTGGCTACAAGGGGTCAATGGGGAAAAAAGGGGGATATCTGTAACACTTTCAACAATAAAGATAAATATATATTTAAAAATGGATGAATTATTATGCAAATTGTGGCACATTCATACCCTGGGATATTACTCAGTACTGAGAAGGAATAAATTATTGGCACAGTAATACATGCAAGAATGGGAATGGAACCTCAGGCTCATGCAGAGCGAAGGAAATACCTGTCTCTAATAATTACATAGTGCTTGATAACAACCATGTAGCATCCTTGAAATGACAAAATTATAGAAATAGAGAACAGGTTCGTGGTTTCCAGGTATTAGGCAGGGGAGGAGAAAGGGCAAGGAATTAGCTGTGCCTATAAATGGGTATCATGGAGGATGCTTGCGATAAAATTATTCTCTATCAAGACTGTGGTAGTGATCACATGTATCAGAAATGAGAAAATTGCATAGAACTAAACACACAAACATGGCATAGGGTATGTAAAACTGGTAAATTCTGACTAAGGTCATTGGATCGTATCTGTGAATTTCCATGTTGTGATATTACGCTATATTTATGTGAGATATCACCATTGGGAGAAACTTTATGGAAATACACTTGAATCAGCTCAAGCACTGTTTTCTCTATTCCAGCACACCTATGTCATGCACAATGGACCAAATTAATTCTCCTTAATGACTGGTATAAGTTTCAATTCTGTTATTGAATACATTACTGTACAGTTTATAAGTGTTTTTCTCACTGAAGTGTGAGCTTATTCAGGAAAGTGTATATGTCCGATCAATTTTGCTATTCTCAGATCCTTAGTATACTGCCTGGCACATTGTAGGTACTCTATTTAAGTATTTCTTCAATGAATAAATACAGGAAAGAATGAAATACCACAAAATAAAAAAAGTACTCTGAAAAATTTCTTAGGTCTACAGAGACTTAGATTTTTCAAAAAAAATTATTTTAAAGAGAAGTGCTAAATTTTATTGGTTAGAATCTTTGGCAATATATTTTTCTGACGTATTATAAGTGCCTATTTATCAGTAATAAAAGAAATTGCGACCAATAGAAAAATGGTCAATTCTGTATCTTAAATAGCCACTGCCGACATGACCATCTAATTTCTATTGAGGTGTACAGAGGCAGCCAGACACATGACTGTTACTGTGCAGCTATTTATTTTCTTCACAGCATAATTTCCCTTCCAACAGAGATTTGCTTCTAGAGCCACAGTAGAAGGTCTGAACATAAATATATTATTAATTTGAGATTTTTGATTTGTTTTTGGTGGTAAGTCCTATTGGATAAGTAATTTTCTAATAATTTGTTTAGGAGACATAAATATTGACATGATAAATAATGAAAATCTGGATTACTAACTTTGGAATTACACATTACTCACATCCTTGTTTATGTAATTCCATGTAATTATTGGCTAAATAGCAGGGAAAAAGATGTATGTGCACACAGTTTATTCTGATTCAGTTATGGCACTGTCTTTACATGAACTATTACAAAAGCAGAGATATATGTGAACAGCTCTCTAAACAGTTATTTGATGTGTGGTATATAGACTGAGATTAGGGAGCTACTAACCAGAAACAACTATATGAGGTACGAAAATTAGAAAGGATCAAGGAAAACCTTAAAGTATATTTTCTTTCCCTTTCTTTGCTATTCCTTTTCCCCCCTCTTTTATTCCTTTCTTTGCTTCCTTCCCTTTCTCCTTTCTCTCTCTTCCTATCTCTGTCCTCCCTTCCCCAAGTCTATCTTTTCTTTTTTTCTTTCATCCTTTCTTAATACAAATTGTTTTCTTGTTTGTTCATTTGTTGCTTAGTTGTATATCCCACATATGAATGAAATCATATGGTTCTTGACTTTTCCTGATTTAGTTCACTTAGCATGATATTCTCAAAACCCACCTATGTTGTTGTAAATGGCAGTATTTCATCTTTTCTTATGGCTGAGTAGTATTCCCTCATGTATATGTACCACATCTTCTGTAAGTAATCTATCAACAGACACATTGGTTGTTTCTATGTGTTGGCCACTGCATATAATGTTTCAGTGAACACAAGGGTGCATGTATCTTTGTAATTAAATACTTTATTTCATTCTTCAGGTAGATACCCAGAAGAGGGGTTGTGTAAGTTTTTTTATATATTTAGATAGTAACCCCTTGTCAGAGCTGCTGTTTGCAAATATCTTCTCCATTCAGTTGGTTGCCTTTTTATTTTATTGACAGTTTCTTTGGCATGTAGAGATTTTTAGTTTGATTTTTTAGTCCCATTCATTCATTGTTGCTTTTACTTCCCTTGTCTTTGGACTCAAATTTATAACATCCTCTCTAAGACTCATATGTGAGATATAAATTTGAAAGCAACCAATGATCAAATAAGACAAATAAAAAATGCTAGACATAGACAACAGTGTGGTGATTACCAGAGGGAAAGGGGGCCGGGAGGGATTGAGGGGTAGAGCGGCTCAACTGTATGGTGACAGAAGGAGATTTGACTTCGATTGGTGGGCACACAATGAAATATACATCTATTTAATGTTATTAACCAATGTCACACTAATAAATTTAAGATAAATAAAACATGTAAATCATGTTAAGTCACTTACCCCATGCTCAAAGCTCTCCAGTGACTTCCTATTGCATTTCAATGTATAACCCAAAATCTTAACCAGCACTTTAAAGAAACAACATGGACATAATCTGGTCTCTGATACCACTTTCTCTTCAGTCAAACTGGGTTTATTGATCTTTCTTGACCCACAGTAAGGAATATCCTGTCATGGCATCTTTGTAGTCACTCTTCTCTCCACATGGGCGGTTCTAGGTATTCTCAAAGTCTTTTCCCTCCCTTCATTCATGTCTCCACCCAAGACAGCCATGTCATACCTTACTGCCCAGCCTACCTAATACAGTATATCTTTGTAAGTCACTTACTGTGACCCTATGATTTTAGTTTCTTCAAAGCACTTATCACTATAAAACACTATGTGTGTTTATTTTCTCACCCATTAGACGCAAGCGATGTGAATGCAGGGGCTTATTTTGTTCGGTACCAAATCCTAGTGTCTGGAAAGCATTAGGGCCTAAATTATTATTTTTTCCTCCAGTGTAAGAATGAATGGGAAAAGAAAAAAATGGAGAGCTAAGTGTTTTTTAAACACAAATAACTGGACAGCACTCTCCAATATATCTTTCCTTAATGGTGAAAGTGTTCTATATTTGTGCTGTCTCACATAGTAGCCACTAGAAAAATGAGTGTATTAAGGGCTTCATATATGGCAAGCAATACTGAGGAATGCATTTTTTATTTTCTTTCATTTAATTTGAACAGCCACATTTCTATCATATTGGACAGCACAGCTCAGGACAATAGCAGAGGCAGGGAAATTACTAGGCCTACTAGCATAGCATATTGACCCAAATATTCACTGTGCAATTAATGTTTTAATGCCCATCAAAATGTTTGTATTATTTGAAATGAGTGCCCTGGTGTTACTATGTTATCAAAAAATTTAATTTCAATTCCAGTGATCTCATTTTGACTTAAACTTATAGTTCAATTATGTGATATTGGAACTTACAAGCATATGAGCAAACATTATGTTTTTAAGTACTGAGAATAAAATGAAAATAGAAAGAAATAAATTTTGATTTTCAAAATTTCCAAACATTTAGTAAACAGTTATTTCTGTTGTTAGCAAAGGTTTGAATGTATTTAGAGAATTAAAAATTAAAGAATTACCCATTTTATTTCATGTCTAATAAAATAATCAGAAAACTATTAAATGTGCTTGGTGTACAAGTATTTTCAATGACTCTATTACTTACAACAATGCAAATTGGGTATAGTCTTCACACCCAAGAATAATGGACTTACAGGAACTAGAAATATACTATATCCTATTGTTGAAGTTCATATTTGGGACTAAACCACTTGTCCTAAAAATGTATAACAGAATACAATATAGTATCTCTATATATAAAGCAGTAATATGCAAATTATCCATTAGGGTGTCACAGTCACAACCGCGGGTGGGAGGGCCTGCATGGGGTAGTGGGCGGGGCTGTGCGTGGTGAGGGGCAGGGCTGGGTGCACATCAGTTCACCAGGAGATAGGTCCGCCCCACGCCCCCCCCCCCCCCCCTCACTGGAGGCCGCGGCTCCCTCCCGGCTCCCACGGAAACGGTGTGGCTCCCTCCTGGCTCTAGTGGGCGCTGGTGGCTCACTTCCGCCCGGTCAGGGAACATGCCTGGGTTGTGGGCTTGATCCCCAGTGTGGGGCCTGCAGGATGCAGCTGATCACAGTTTCTCTCTCATTATTGATGTTTCTATCTCTCTCTCCCTCTGCCTTCCTCTCTGAAATCAATAAAAGAAATTTAAAAAAAAAGAAATACCCCAAATTACAATTCTGAATTACATAAGTTTCTGGGGCCAGAATGCACACTATTCAGATGTTGAAACCAATTATGCATTGTTTCTGGGAAGTTCTAAATATACCTGAGGAAAAATTAAGACATGAAAGAAAAACAGTTTTTTTGTTGTTGGCATCATTTTTCTCTAGAGAAGAGTATCTCTTAAGAAATGCTATTTGTGATGGACCGAATGTCAGGAATAATTATTCCACATGACATTGAGTAGGACAGCGGAGATGCTTCATCCTTCAAAATTTCCTGACTCCAGGTAGCGTTTTTGAGAGTTCAAAATTAACACTTAAGGCAGACTACAGCTGACAGTATTCACTCAGATTTGTATATGCAGGAAAATGAATCATTTTCACTTATTTTCAGTCGTAATATAGAATCTTTTGGCATCAGGAGCGAAAAGCTAAGCTTTTCTGGTGTTCCTTTGCCATGAACACTGTAACAATAATGATGAGTTACACTTGGATAAATTTATAAAGGGCTTATGTGATTATTCTCAGTGAACAATTGTAAACCTGCCATGTAAAATACATGGATTGCTTAATTTGGGTTTAAATACCAGCTATAATGCAAATAATGTATTAGGTCTTGACAACCCTGTAGATGTATACTCTTTAATGGGCCTGCATGTAAAAAGTATGGAGTGCAATTAAAAAATGACATGTAATATTTTAGGAAAATTAAAAAGAAACTCAATCAACATGCCCACTGATTCTAAAATACCTTATAAAATATACCTCAGAACGGTAATTTCATACTAACAATGTTTCTTCCATTGTTAAATTGTCTTTATGTATACTTCAGGTTTCTTCCGGTGCCACTGTTCATAATATTGTCCAATGTAGGGCCGACAAATACTGTTTCTGAGGCAAATAAAGCTTGTTTTTAGCCCTTTCGCGATCTGAAGAAACTAGAATCATGTATGAAAGTTTTATATAATTAGATACTAAACATAAGGAATTATGTATTTTAACTCAACTTTTAAAATAAGTTTAATTACTGACAATATATAAACATGTAAGGAAATTTGATGTTTATCAAGAATTTAAAATTCTATTTTATGATATTGGAGGTATCCCATTTACAATGAAAGAAAGCAATGTTAATCGGTGAAAAAAAGTTTACAATATGGCAATTGCGTCATGAAGTATCCACATCAGAGTCTGCTTTGCCATAAGGAAACAGATACTTCCCACAATCATATGTCTTTAGAAGATATTGGTAACATAACCATGTCTCTATCTACCTTTTCTTACATGGCCTTGTAGCTAAAACTTTCTATTTTTAGTCCATATTTATCATTTAATCCTGTATTCTTGAAAACTATATTGTGATGTTATCCCATAATCTTTTATGAATCTCTTCTTTCTTTGAGGCCTTTATCTTCTCTATAGGTTTCCATGTTATTGGGAGATACAAGGTTTGATAACCAGAAAATCTTTTCAGTAGTAAATCCCATTCTAATTTAGGAGTCCCTCATCTTGATGCCTTAACACCCTGAATTTTTCTCAGTATTTTTTCTTATTTCCCCAAACACCTTGTTATTTCTTCATAGACTCAACGGTTTCTATACACAAGTGGTTCTCGTTGCATAATGCCTTTATACTCTTACAGTTATTGAGGACCCCGAAGAACCTTTGTTTGTGTGACATATCTATTGATAGTACCCCATTAAAAACAAAAATGAAACAAAATTAAACACAAGTATACACAAATGCATACTTCATCAGATATGGCATCAATGATGTCATCACAATACATGTAGCCTTTGGAGAACCAATGAGAAAATGAGAGTTAAAAACAGCAAATAATGTCCTAGTATTAGATCCATTGTAAGGTGCCTCGGAGACTTTAGGGGTCCCTATACCACATTTTAAAAACTAATCTTTTCCATAATTGTTTTATGTGTCTCTCCTCTGCTCAATGATTCTTTTCTCCCTGGATCTTGTATCATTTTACTTTATCTTTCTAAAACCCACTAACATGACTTCTTTATAGTAAAAGCTTGGTCAATATTTGTTGAATAAATATATAGGTTATGTATCACATGGCTACATTTTCTTATTATTTTAATACATATGAAAATATATTACTTTATACTGTAATACTATATAAAGTTGTAAATATATACATTTATGCATGTATATACTTATATATGCACAGTTTTGTACACATAAATATTACAGTTGTGCCTAAGTTCAAGTTATTATGGTGACTCCTGATTACTATTGTCTCAACAGGCAGAGCACCTTGGGCAACACCATATTTTCAATAAGGCTTTGATTCTGCTTCTATACTGAAGTGAAATTTAAAAAAAATGACAGATAGTTTGCATTTTGTTAAATAGAGAACTCTGGAATATTAGAAGGGAGTCGTGGTGGCAAAGCCAGGAATTGTGGAGTAAGACTAGCTACACAGGGTCTTTTGTGGTTCCATACAAATACAATGACTTGGTGTTCTATTTCTTTTTTAAAAAGCCTATATCATTGAAACCTATATCATTTAATTAACCAATATCACCCCAATAAATTTAATTTAAAAAGGAGAAGAAATGGCTACAAACTCTGGTAAACTAAGATTTAGTGCCTTGGCCTTTTCTCTTATCACATTGAGGGCCGTGTTACAGAACTCTGTCTCTGCTCAGGTATCTCCTCCTGCCAGTTGTTATTTCCTTCTTCCCCTCCGGTTTGATGTTTCTCACCAACTGTAAACACTGAATTAGGTCTGTATCACAGAAGGATGTCTAAAGAGAGAGGGCGCTGTAATACATAACACTCCAGAAAGAGGGGTTGCTCACTAATATGCTCTTTATTATATCAAAATACTGATTCCTACATAATAAAAGATAGTTTAAAACAGAATTTGGAGCTAGATTAAACCTGAGTTTAAATCTGTTTCTGCCATGAACTGGTTGTGCATCATTAATTCAATTATTTAAATTCACCAAGCCACAATATTCTCTAGTCTAACAGTAAGATGATGTTCCTAATTTATTAAAATGTTTTAAGGATAAATAGATGACTATGTATTATGTACTTAGCATAGTACTTGACACAGGGTATTTAATTACCTGTGGCTATAAGCCAGATATTTAGGCAAGGGTAAAGGTAGTTACCAATTGTATATAAACATTGTAAAAAAAAATTCCCACAAGTGATTCTGATCTCAACTATCCCTGTTACCCTACGCAGTCTACCTCCCACATTGAAAATCATATCTCTTTCCATAGTACACAATTGGTGTATTTTTATGGCTATGCACATTTTGTTTTAATAAAATACATGACATTTTTTTCTTTTTTGTGTCTTTTTATAACAATTATGGAAAATTCCCACACACATACCGAAGTAGAGAGAATAATACAATGAACCCACATTCTCAATAATCAACAACTTGTGGCCAATTTTCTTCCATCTGTGTTCCCATTCTTTTTAAAAATCTTTTTATTGAAAGTATTACATATGTCCCTCTTTTTCCTCCATTGACCTCTTCTAGCCTGCCCCTGCCCCGACCCCAGGCGCTCACAACCCTATCTGTGTCCATGGGTTATGCATATATGCACACAAAAGTTCTTTGATTGATCTCTCAACATAATTGCTCCAACAATTTTATTGAGGTCCCTTAAATTTAAATAGTATATACGATTCCATTTCATTTTCCTATATAAACATAATAGTATTACATATAACATTTTATTACAGAATATATGATGTACTAAGTAAACAAACATATGGTATATAAGCTAAAGGAAAAAAATCCACTTACAACTTAGTCAAAATTATTTGGGAGCTTCTATCTACCTATTAATTCAATGACTAATTGCTACCCATGCTAGAGAGTAATGGGGTCAACTTTAAAAAGAAAAAGAAAAACCCAGAAGCTTGAATTTTTACTGTTCTGTTTTAAACATCTGTTCTGCTATCCTACGGGGTAAGCTTTTGACAAAATCATCTATTAAGATGTCTCTTCACAGTTTCACTTTTAAATAGTTTTCTAAGCAGAGATTGAATGGAAAATTTAAATCCTATCTAATAAAAGACAAACATGGTAATTGACCATACCTTTGCTACGCTTCCCATTGGCTAATCAGGGTGATATGCAAATTAACTGCCAAGGAAGATGGCCGTTAAACGCCAACAAAGATGGCAGTTAATTTGCATACATAGGCTCAATGATGGGAGGTGAAAGGGGAAGGACAGAAGAAAGGTGATCGGAAACCCAGGCGGCAGGCAAGAGCTTTTGCCCTGCACCCGGGCTCTGGATCAGAGAACCGGGACCGCCTTTGCCCGCCCCCCAGTTGGTGATCGGGATCAGAAAGCCGGGCCACAGGCAAGGTGGCAACCCTGGGACCCAGGAGCCCGACGGCGAGGTCTGCAGGCGAAGCAGCGATCAAGCTATGAGGGGGAGTGTGGGGGGTGGAAGGAGCTACAGGAGCAGCTCTGGCCGGAGACTGAAGACTCCCGCCGGAGCAAGGAGCAAAGACTGAAGGCTCCAGCCACAGCGAAGACTGTGTCCAGAGAGAAGATGGAAGGCGGTGGCCAGAGTGAAGGCCTGGGTCCTGGGTGCCAGAGGAAAACTGGTGCCAGCAGCCAGGGGAAGGGAAAGCCTATTGCACGAATCTTTTTGTGCAACAGGCCTCTAGTTTCTAATACAAAACTAAGAACCTTAGTCTTGTTAATGCCCCACCTATCAAGCCTGTCAGCCTAGAGCTGCAGTAAAGAGGGAACCTCTGTAATAGAAGAGGGGCTGTTTTCATGATATAAAAAATTAATGATTTTAATGGTTTGTGATTAAGTTCTGTGATGGCAGAAATTTTATCTATTTTGTTCTCTGATGGAATCCCTGCCACTTATAGGAATTATTTTAATTCTTCTTGCTTTATTGTGAATCCAGGTATACTTCCATCTTTCTAGTATTCCACTCCTTTTTATGCCAAAAATATTGATAATGAATTTAAGAAATCTATTTCCTAGATGTTGGACTATAGTTGTGTATTAAATAAAGCATAGGGTACAGCATAGCATAGTGGGCCCATGATAAACTTTTAAATATTTCTATTTATTAGAAGAGTAAGAATCTATGATAAAGAATCACAGTAAAGCATCATGGGAAACTCACATTGCACCTTTTTAAAAAATTGAGACACACAATCAGCTACACCTGTTATATAGTGAGTGCCACAATGTAAGTTGCCATATTCTAAATGATAAATCATCTCATTATCTTCATAGTTACAAATGGAATCCTGCCTGCTAACATTTCTTAAAATTTTAGAAGTTTTTAGGATGCAGCATTTTTTCTTCCCTTTTTCTTATTTTTATGAAAAGCTCCCTTTTTACTTTGGATTCACATGGTGTTTTTTAGCTTTAACTACAACAGAAAACACCTAGAATGCATGAATTAAATATCTAACTGGCACAGCAAAATTAATAGCTTTCTTTGGTTTTGTTTTTGATATGGCAAGAATGGGTTTTTATACTAACTGCTTATTTACAATGATCTCCTTTCAGCAGCTTGCCCTGAACAACATGAAAACACAATTAATATCAAAGTTTATCATCTGACTTATAGCAGATGAAATTCACAATCTATTACAAGCTTTTTTAGTAGTGTTGCTCCCTTGATTTATAGTGTGTAAAAACCAAAAGCCCTTTTGCAGTTGTGTAGAAATCTGCTTTAGTAGAGTTGAATGATTCATTGGTTTATCATCAAATGTCCTCCAATATATTTAGTACATAAATATTAAAAGCAGACCATTCTTAGATATAGGATGAACATTGTAGAATTGTAACTTTTCTGCTGTTGGAACAATTTTGGCAAACATTAAGTCAACATATCTCATTTAATGGGCTCACAGTGAGTTAGGTATGGTGTGGGCGAGGTTTGCCTCATGTAAGGGAAGCAATTAAAGATTTTGAAGCTAAAAGCAGTGGTTCTCAACCTTCCTAATGCCATGATCCTTTAATACAATTCCTCATGTTATGGTGACCCCCAATTTCATTGTTACAAATTGAACATAATTAAAGCATAGTGATTAATCACAAAACAATATGTAAATATATATGTGTTTTCTGATGGTCTTAGGCAACCCCTGTGAAAAGGTCCTTTGACCCCCAAAGGGGTCGTGACCCACAGGTTGAGAACCGCTGAGCTAAAGTAAGACATGACCCAATATACCTCTTTGTAAGATCACTTTACCATGAAGAGAATAGACCCAAGGGAAAAGAACAGAAGGACTTGTTGGGACACTATTGTCATGGTCTGAGTTTTTTACTCTATAGATTTTTTACTACATGTTGAATAATAAACTTAGATTTTTTTATATGATAAGTGTCCCTTGAATCATGTGTTATATCTTTATTCTAGTTCAGTATTATTTCTGGCTCCTGAAAAATACAGGGATTAGTACAAGTACCATATCAAATAAAGTGTCTCCTAACTTTGCTTATCATCATGAATAGAGAATATTATACAGCCTGAATATATTAAAAGTGATATTTGCAAATAAGCAGCTAAAAGAGCATTCGTTTGTAGAGATGTTTAAGTTATGACTACTTGATTTTACCCAGAAAATTGAAATATGCCTGAGTTGCAGGATACTTATAACATTAAAATATATTGGCTCTTTAGCTTCTTTCTTCAAGCTAAGCAGTTTTTGTCTTAGAGAGTTAGGCTGTTGTTTATGCTCCCACCTGTATAGTCTGTGATTCAAATTGCTGATATAAAAAAGAATAAATATATTGCCTTTCATGTCAATAAATATATTGACTTCCACATAAAGCATGGCCACCAGTTCAAAATAGCTGGAACTAATACCTTCCTATTTTGCTTACTTTAAAAACTATATATCATCCTAAAAAAATAGCCATAGACATCGTAAGCAAAGTAGCTTTGCTTTGCCAAAACACTCTGAAATAGAGGATTACTGTTTAATAGAAAATTAGATATAATTATAACTTAGTCTTCTGGGTATAGTTGTTTGCTGTTATCACCAGGGGAAGTAGGAATAGGTGGTTTTTAGTCTATGCAGGGGCAGAGACAAAGCAACAGCTGCAATATGGACAGATTTGAAGTATCTAATTTTATATTTACTAGTACATTAGAGGCCTGGTGCACGAATTCATGCACCAGTGGGGTCCCTAGGCCTGGCCTGCAGGATCTGGCTGAAACCAGCTCTCTGACATCCCCCGAGGGGTCCCGGATTGCGATAGGACACAGGCTAGGTCGAGGAACTCCAACAGTGCATGATCGGGGCCAGGAAGGGATGAGGGAGGTTGGCCAGCCAGGGAGGGACCGCGAGAGGGCTACAGGGTGTGTTCGGCCTGTCTTGCTCAGTCCTGATCGGCTGAACCCCAGCAATAAGCTAACCTACTAATCAGAGCATCTGCCTCCTGGTGGTCAGTGCACATCATAACGAGCGGTTGAGCGGTCTTAGCATATCATTAGCATATTACGCTTTGATTGGTTGAATGGAAGACAGGACGACTGGACACTCAGCACATTAGGCTTTTATTACATAGGATACATTTTTAAAAGATTCTTTTCCTTGCTTTACAGTTTAGTATTCTGATTTCCCATTGGGGGAAGGTTCACAGATAGCACGTGTGTATAGATAAAATGGTGTCCCATTCAGAAGAGTGGATCCTCAACAGGCACAATGTTCAGTGGTTCTTCTTGGATCATCTTTACTACCCAACCACTGTTTTCCCCTGCCAACCATCAACCTAGAAGGCAGAGGTGTGGCAGGAAATGGTTTCAGGCTAAAGTCTGAAGAGGATGCAGTCTAATGCTTAGCACAGGGCATCCATTTTTCACACTATTTAATTTGCCCTTTCTACTCCTGAGTCCTTTAATTTTCTCTACTCACTGTACAGGACTGCCTCATAAGTAATTAGTCGCTTGTTATAGGGGCACAAATAATAAAACCAAGGCCCATGAGACTATCTTACTGCTTATTTCTTTTTTAAATTCAATCAGATTAATTAGGACTCATAATACTCTGCTCAACCTTTTATCTTATTTAGAACAACTTATTTGATATATCAGAACATTTTCTATATATTTCATGTAGACATTAAAATCTTAGTTGTTAAATTATTTTTAATTATGATAGGCTTGTCAAATAGGAATAGATGGTAATATGAATCTCTAAATCTCTCAGAGAGGTACAATTATTGAATTAAAACATTTCAAAAAATTGTACTTAAATTATTGTATTTGTATTCAAGATAAGCCAATTATGAGGATAATTTTATTATTTCCAATAAAGATTTTTAAATGTTAAGTTTACAATATTGACATTTTTCCATAATTCTCTATGATTTCAAAACTCATAGCTTCAAAAATGATTTCTATGACAGACATCTAGAATTCTTAGTAGAAAGTATGGTTTTCACAGTGTCTGAGGAAAATATATAAACATTTGGTTGGGGGACAAATTGGGTCAAGAGGAATATAAGAAGATAGGTAGTAGATGTTGACAATTTCTTGGTTAAATATAAATGGAAAAGAGAGAGGGAGGGAAGGAAAATATATAAAATGGAAAAGGGGCAAAGGAAAAAATGAAAAATTTATAAGATTAGGTCAATATTATCTGATTTTGTGTAAGAAAATATGAATCTCTATAAGGGATCAAGTAATCTAAAATATTATCATATGCTCCTTTAAAAATTTTTAAAACTGAAATAATAGGTTCTTATTACCCAGATAAATAGTAACTGAAATGAATGTTTATGGAAAGGTAAATAATCTCCTTTTAAAATATCTGATCTTTCAAAGAAGATTAAAAGAAAGTGCAAAAATCTATATAAAATATACATTATATACTAGAAAAATATTCTAAAATGCATTACATATATTTTATGTATACATTTATTATGTTTTATTTATTATGTTAGAGACTCGGTGCACGAATTCATGCACGGGTGGGGTCTCTCTGGGTGGCCTGCAGGGATCGGACCAATACCCATGGTCCAACGCCACCTGCAGCTCCTACCTGCCTTTCTTGCTCATCCCGGCCCCACTGTGCCTGCCATGGGTTCATGCCCAATCAGTCCCATTCGGGAGAGGCTTGCACTGCCCCAGCAGTGTTTGCCAGCCATGAGTCCTGCATCTGGTGCCCCCCAAGGGGAGTGGCCTGTGGGATCGGGCCAAAACTGGCTCTCTGACATCTCCCAAGGGGTCCCGGATTGCGAGAAGGCACAGGCCAGGCTGAGGGACCCCACCAGTGCACCACTGGGCCACGGAGGGACTGCAGTAGGGCTCCAGGGCATGTCCGGCCCATCTCGTTCAGTCCTGATTGGCTGACCCCAGCAGCAAGCTCATCTACTAGTGCATGTCATAGTGACTGGTCAACCAGTTAACTGCCCCCTGGTGGTCAGTGCATGTCATAGCGAGCAGTTGAGCAGCCTTAGCATATCATTAGCATATTACGCTTTGATTAGTTGTTTGGTTGTTCTGCCATTTGGTCTATTTACATATTACCCTTTTATTACATAGGATAAAGAGGTTTTTTTCTAATAGGAAAATATTTTCATAGTACTTAATTAAGACACAATGATATATCTTCCTTCTGTTTTTTCTTTTAGAAAGTTTTAAAATCATACTTTATATACATATTTCTAAACATAATTAACAAAACTTTTTATATTAATCTTTTAGTTTCTCTAGCAGGTAATCTATATGGTTGCACTTTATCTACATCTTTAAAAAGGTATATTTTTCTTTCATTTTGCCATGTTATTTTTTGCCCTTTCATATTCTCATTTTTGAATGTGAAAATGAATATTACTACTTTTATATCTGAATTCACCTGGACCTTCTATTCTTTTTTTAAAAATATATTTTATTGATTTTGTACAGAGAGGAAGGGAGAGAGACAGAGAGTTAGAAACATCGATGAGAGAGAAACATTGATCAGCCGCCTCCTGCACATCTCCCACCGGGGATGTGCCCACAACCCAGGTACATGCCCTTGACCGGAATTGAACCTGTGACTTTTCAGTCCGTAGGCCGACGCTCTATCCACTGAGCCAAACCAGTTTCGGCTGAACTTTCTATTCTGACATTTCCAACATGCCTAGGGTATGATTTGACTTTACTCTGTCAGTTATGGCATTCAATAGAATCTTCTCCTCTACATTTCCAATATTATCTTGGGAGTTTATTAAACCTATGATGTTTCTATGAAATCAAAAGGCAACTTCTCTTTTCCTTACTTCCAGGCTGTCCTGAAACTTTGAATGTATAGAATACCCAAAACTCTGCCATCCTGAAAATGCTCTGTTATCCCAGTTTTTACTGCTACTGCCTCTATTTTCAAAAGATATTTCCTGAGGACTTGATTCTCCAAAAGGGAATATACCACAATTTATGTTCTTACAAAAGCTCATCTTCTTGTTTCTTAGGAGGTTTAGATTCCGAATAAATGTAGAGATGAAGCACTCATAGGAACTGTGTTGGGGGGAAAGTGTTTTATCTCATAACGCAGCAGGAGTATAACATTTTTGGTTGGTAGAGAACTTCTATTTTTATTCTAGAAAATTGAAAAAGAACTTGAATTACTGGTATTTATCTAAACTTTCAGGTGGGCAAGCTCAGTGGCAATAGAAAAATATCAAATGGTTGATATTTTGATCTAGTTTCAATCATTTGCCTCATAGAAAATTTAGATTTGGTAGATTATCTACATTGATTGATGTAATTGGTAGATTACCTATATTTTCATAACTTTAGTAATAGTTTGGGTAGATCTACAAATCATTTTATATTATATAGGTTCATAAGTTTTTATTTATTTAAATTTTTTTGCAAATTCAGTGATTATCAGAATAACAAGTTGCAGGCTAAAACTGTTTCTAAATTTACAATATTACTGTATTATAACTTATGTGAGATCATTGCAAGTTAAATTATTAAATAGAATAATATATGTGATTGTTTTTGTTCCTGGTCATGTTCACATCTGGTATGATATGGAAGAAGACAAAGTTGATAAATTTTATTCTCCCAAATTGTCAAGCACTTTAGAAGTCACAGAGTGTACTTGTAAGCATTGTCAAATTTTATCCTAGTAACACTTTCATAAGTATTATTTCCCTCTCTCTATTTGACACAGTTAAAAATTGATGTTTCTATTGGTGAATTGCCTTACCTAGTGTGGGACAGCAGGAGAAAGGAATTTGCAATTAGGTTAGCTCATTCCCAATAAATAGTTTTGCAGTGCCTGGTTGTACCAAACATGATGAAAGGTCCTAAAGAAACAGAAAAAAAATACATGCAGTCCCTTAACTTCCCCTGTGTGGTGTCTCTTTCTCCCATTATGGCATGGGCAGCTGTTTGCCAGGAGGCTAGTGTTCCAAGGCCCACCTGACTGCAGGTCTTTCCACGGGTATCAGGGAATGACACATTGCCCACCCCCAGCCTCTGCCCCAATGTATATAAATGGAAGTGATTCTAAAACATTTTATCTCTGCCTTTGAGTAATAACCCCCTCAAATTCATATGCTTTGTTTGTGCCAAGAGTAACAATTAAAATTAAAGTATGAAGTCCAGTATTCCCATTTCAACTGGTAGGTTCTGAGCTAGTCATATAGCCATAAGTTTTGGCTCATTCTTCTATTTCCTGGTTGTGATATTGTTCTATACTTTTCCAAGATGTCACTATTGGTAGAATAAAAGGCACATACAATCCCTCTGGATTGTTTCTTAAAACAACATGTAAAGCTGCAGTTATCTCAAAATAAAATATTAACTTAAAATTGCTTACAACATTAAAAAATCCGTTTGTCTTCAACTATTATAACATGTTATGTGATTTGAAAATGCCTGATAAACTTCCTAAACCAATATTTTTCTAAATTGAATCAAATTTAAATGTAATACTTAAGCTCAATTAAAAAAAAGTGCCTAAAGAAATCCCTATTTAGATACAAATATGCAAATTCTGATATAAATATTTAGTATTGGGCAGGGTTACTTTTTTATATTGATTGCTTTTAGGTTTGTTCACTTATAGGGGTATGCTTCTATAAGTGACGCTGTCCTATGTGACACGTAAAGAAATATAGTGCCGGAGAGAAAATATGACAGAATTTTCAGAATCTTTCTTCTCCTGCGTCTTGGATTTTCACGGTCCCAACAGGCTGTATTTCTTTGGTGAGTGTTGCTGCATAACGTTTCTTTGCTTGTTATGCATGTCAACATGTCACTCACTGGTGAAGACTAAAATTATCTAGAAGGCAGTTTAGATGCTGTTTGCGTCTGCTGAAAGGAAGCACCTCCTCTTGAGCAATAGCCTCAAAGAAAATGTCAGTGCTGAAAATAGCTTGACTTGAGTTGTGATTTAGTGGACAGCAGCCCAAAATTTCAGAGGCTAATAGAGATTCAACTCTGGATTCCAAGTGGAAACTATGGAATAGTGATTCTAAAAAGTATTTTTAAAAACCTATAGAAGACTTGTGTAGTTGTCTAATCACATTTGATGCCAATATAAGCAATTATATTTACTATTATGAAGTCCGTAGACCAGAAGTGTATTTAGATATCTCTTCCATAAAAGATTTACACAATTCTGTATTATTCAAGTGACTTATTACATCCATCTCCTTCTATAATCATTTCATGTAAACCCAACTTTATAGTCCCAACATAACTAATAGGTTTCTTGGAGATAATTCTGCCTTGCAAAGAATTTAAAACTTCCTCACCAGGTGCTTTCTGGTTCAATTATAATTAAAGACTTGCATCAGTATCAAGTAGCCTAAGTACTTAATTGTCATCTCCGGATTGAATTCAGTCCAATTCTGCGTATTAGCATTTGGATACAGGTCTATCCTCGTGGCTAGAAACTCTTCCATTGACAACAGTAAAGGAATCTCAAAGAAATTATACTGTAAATAGTATGAATTTCCTAATTAAAAACCAATTATAGTCAGATAGAGATTTTGCAAACCTAGGCAACAAGATTCCTCTGACTTTAGGCCCTTCCCTAATTAAGTGCTTTTTCATTGATTGCTAGCCAGCAGTTCAACTCTGTGCTGTGCATTGAGAAGGACATCATTGTCTGATTTGCAGAAATAGGGTCATAGGTGGTGCCTGAGTTTTCTTTTAATCTGCACAGAAAGTAATGTCATAGCATCACTTATCTATAGGTTAAGTAACACCTTTAATTAAAACAGTCACATGGAATTGGCTGGGCTTTGAATTGTCGTTTTAATGATCACATGACATCCTGTTTCTAAATGAGGTGAAAAGGTAACACAGGTTTCAACTCATCGAAAAGGAGGAGCTATCTTTTGTAGAGACGGGGATACATGTTAAAAAGGGGCCAACCCAGAAGTTACTTAAGTTTTTTTTTTTTTTAAAAAGGATTATTTCTATAAATCTGTTTTCAAAAAGTAGAATGCATCACACAAAAAAATTACAGAATAGAAACAATGAAGTTGGCTTTAAAAGTTTGCACTTAAAATGTAAAGACTTATAAAGGAACAGAGTAATATGATTTTATTTTGTGGGGATGGTAACATTATTCCTTATCTTGTCTGAGATGATAGTTACATGAATGTGTGTTTGTCATACTCAGGGAACTGTGCACAAACACAAAAAAGAATACATTTTGCTATATATAATTTTCTGAAAAAATAAGTTCAAAAACATTTCCAAATGGACAAAACGCAGCCTACAAATCAGTGTGTTACTGCCTCAAATAGCTCTGACTGGTTTTTCTCAGTGGTTAGGCAGGGGTGGGCAAACTTTTTGACTCGAGAGCCACAATGGGTTCTTAAACTGGACCGGAGGGCCGGAACAAAAGCATGGATGGAGTGTTTGTGTGAACTAATATAAATTCAAAGTAAACATCATTACATAAAAGGGTATGATCTTTTTTTTTTTTTTTAGTTTTATTCATTTCAAACGGGCCGGATCCGGCCCGCGGGCAGTAGTTTGCCCTTGGCTGGGTTAGAGTATCAGCCCAGAGACCTAAAGGTCCTGGGTTTGATTCCCTATCAAGGGCTTGTCACCATCCTGATCAGGGTACATTCAGGAGGTAATCGACTTGTTATCTATGCTTCTCTCTCTCCCCTCCTCTATTCCTTCCACTATCTCTAAGAATCAATGGAAAAAATATCCTTTGGTGAGGACTAAAAAAAAAAAAAATAGCCTCATATAATATTTTATGGAGATAGAAAACAAAAGAAAGAGTCGAAGCATACATTTTACTAATAGTCCCATAATGTGAGAGAGAATGTGTACACCTAAGACCATGTTTAAATAAAGTAACTTTCATTACCCTTCTTTCTCTCTTACCTGTGAAGAAGATGAAGGCACTGGGCATGTTTAGACACTTTACCTTGCTGTATTTTGTAAGTAATTCTTGTTAATCCCATTGCTGGTTCCTCTCAGCACTCTGAAAGAAATCCTTCGCCTGCCTCTGACCTTATGTGCATGGGTTTTGGAAGTGCTCAATGCTGAAAACATAAAAAAGAAGGAAACCTTGGTGTGCTCTGTGGAGGTTAATGCTAAAATTGTAGTTTCCAACTAGCTTTGCTTTTAGTGTATTTTTAAACTTGACATAGTTTTACTGATTGAACAGAAGCTGTAAATAAAAAGAAGGAACCGTATAATTGAGACTATGTTTTTGTATATACATAAATAACTGGTATATTGCAAGTTACATGTTTATTTTTTCTTGTAATATGTGTTGACATAACATTACCCTCATGCTTATCTATTTGGATATTACTACAGAAAAAGGCTCCTGTAAAGTCTTCCACCTTTAAGACAGTCCCAGATGTAAAAATCATCTTTTAGAGAAAACATTATTTAGAAAGAGGTGAGCCTGGTCAGTGTGGCTCAGTGATTGTCAGCCTATGAATCAGGTCACGGTTAGATTTCTGGTCAGGGTACATGCCCTGGCTTCAGGCTCAATCACCCCGTGGTTGTTCACTTTCTGTTCTTTTTTTCTTTCCAGATTTATTGAGGTATAAATGACAAAATTTATAGATATTTAAGATGAACAACATGATGATTTGATATACATATGCATTGTGAAATCCTTACCATAATCAAGCCAATTAAAACATTCATTTCCTCTTTTTTTTGTGTGTGATGTGAATATTTAATATCTACTGTCTTAGGAAACTATGTTCAACTACAGCATTATTAACTGTACTACATTAGATTTCCCAGAACTTATTCATCTTATAACTGAAAGTTTGTACATTTGACCAATATCTCCCCACTCCACTCCTCACCCAGCTTCTGGCATTCACCATTTATTTCACTCTGCATTTGTGAATTTGACTTTTTAGATTCCACATGTGAGATCACACAGTAATTGTCTTTCTCTGGCTGGCTTATTTAACTTAGCATAAGGTCCTCGAGTTCCTTATATATTGTTGAAAATAGTAAGACCTAATCACCCCCACAAACAAAGAGATAAGACAAAGAACAAAAAGCACACACAGGCACACAATAACTAGGTTGAGGTCTAGCCAGACCACCTTTGCCTTTAGACCTAGTCACAGAGAAGCTTCTAGCATAATGCTCAGAGTTCACTCTCCCTGCCGTTGTTTATTCTTAAGCCAAATGAAGGAGTGTCCCTGGTTTACCTGTTTACCTAAATGACCTCCTTTCTTGTTGGTAATAGTTTGACAGCGAAGTATAGCTTTACTGAGGTAGTTTTCCAAGGAAAACATTTTTCAAATCACTGATTTAGAGTCCTTACATGATAATATTGATTAGGTTATCAATTACTATAGGCTTATTTCAATTAGCTATCTATTTATTCATTCAGTCATTCAAATTAAGTGTTTAGTGTATGTTAGGCAAAATACCAGTAGTAAGGGTGATGGAGGTGAATATAACACACTTCCATTATAAAAATTTTATATGAATTTTAAATGGCAACTTTTAACTAAAATGATCATAGTCTAATTGAATATTAAACTTGGAACCAACTTTTGAGTAGAACATCCTTCTCAATATAGGATTTTTTCTCTTTTGCTTCATGTGTGACAACTCCAAATCGTTGTTCTTTTTTTCTTATTGTAAACGTAGATATACTAAAACCAATAATATTTATGTATTAGTATCATGCATCTATATTAATGAAGAACACTTTTTGAAATCTAAATATAAAATAAATTAATGTACTATTTTAGGTAAAAAGTAAGAGTAATGATATGCTAGTTTTAAATCATGGAACTGATTTGAGACTTTAAAAGAAAATTGAAGATTTAACAAATGGATCCTAAAATAGCAAGTCCATTAAATATGCACTTGGTTCATACAAATGCATGGAAAGAAATATGTAATAAAACTTAAGAAAAGTGTAAGGATGCAAAGAGAAATATTCTTCATCATGAGCACTGGAAATGGGATGTCTGACTTCTCAATATAAAAAAAATGATTATGCAAAATATAGGCTGACTGTGATTGATTGGATACATTCAAATCCGCGGGGACGAAAAAGAAGCTCATTTTGGTCTCAGTCTAGTGCGAGTTTTGAAACAGACCTTTGGAAATGAGTTTGCTATTTTGTTTAATTTGTTCATTATTGATTCCTAGGGCTGTGCCCACATAGTACTATTGAATTAATATTTGTTAAATACATGAATATATTACAAAGATAAAGAAACTCAGAGACTCCTGCTACAGATTTTACCTAATTTTATGGAGTTTTGTATTATAAAGTTATACTCTGCATTACTGACAATTAAAAAGATTGTCTTATTTAAATATTTAGGAAGAGGGCTGACAATAACAGCTGTGTAACTTACTGATTACCAAAAAAGAAAACCTGGAGAGTGTGCTTTTTGGGAAAGTAATTATTCAGAGTATTGTTTTAATGCAGCAGTTTTCTTACAAAGAAAGTAACCACCGCAAAATATTAGCCCACAACTGAAGTTTCAAAAAAGCAGACTTTCGGCTTATCTCCTGCCAATTGAGTGTTTTCTTTCTTTGTTTTTGCTGCAGCCTCAGGCAAACAGATGGGGTGGGTAGGCCAGAGAAATAGGACTTCCAGCATGGTGCTCTCCCAGGGCAGGGGATCTCTACTCTAAGCCCTGGGCCCTCAGAGTCATTACCATTACCCAAGTCTTCCCTGCTTCTGCGGTCAGTCTTTGTCCTTTACCCAAATCTGTCCACTGCATTGTGTGTCCAGGCCCCGCAGCAGCCAACTCCTACCTTGGCTCGCCTCCTCTTATAGAAACACTACACGCCAGTCCCCTGATCCTCAAAGACTAGGCTAAACTCAGAACGCCTGGGTATGGCATACGAGCCCCTCAGAAGCCTGGCCTCTGCTGCTCCCCCATCCTTCCATGGATCCACTCTTTCCTCTCTCCAGAATGACAGCCCACTCCCCCAGCTCTCCCTTCAAGTCCCAGCTCTAACTTTCCTGGCTGTCTTAATTCATCTCTGTATACCCAGCACAAATCACCAGCTGATCTATAGGGGGCGCCAATAAATCTTTCTGAAATCAAGAAAAAATAAAACAAAACAAAAAAGCAGACTTTCACTTATAGTTTGGATATTTTTAATGGAAAGAAAACATCAGTAGATGTTATGAGCGTTTTTCATTTGGTTATTGCCATATGAATCTTAAGTTTCATTTTTATAACATTTCAAAATGTATCCTCACTCACAGTTGTTATTATTTAAATCTTTGAATAATGCATGAAAAAAGAAAATAAATGATAGAACAGCTTTCCTCCCATGAGTATCTGTACTCAACTTTGAGATAAATACCAGTATATACTTCACTAAGGTAATTCTGAAGTAGCTGCTTGGTACATTTAGGTGTTTAATAAGTTTTATAAAGAAAATAGAGTGATAGCCTGCGATTTCACGGGCTTACCATTATGGAATGAGTATGTTGTCTGCTTCTTATTACCTTTTAATTCTGTAGGGAAGAAATTATATCCAAGGAGGTGTCAGCTCTCACAACCATTTATTTAAAATTATTCATTCAACAAATACTCATTAAGTGCTTATATGCTCCATGGTCCCACTCACCTGTAAAGGCATCTCAGCTTTAGGAATTTATCCAAAGTAAACAATATTGATTGGAAGCAAAGACTTAATCCCAAATGTCCATATGATGCTGGTTTAAATAGGGCTCTTCGGTGGAGTCAAGAGAAAAGCATTTCGGGGACCCACTCATAGGAGATGAGATGTAGTAGAGGCACAAACTGTCCTCAGGTGCCCAGTGGCTCAGCTCCTTCCTGCTGTGGACGAAGCCCAGCCTCTGGGGCCTCAGACCTGCACTTGTCCTTCCCAGGCCCAGGAGGGCCAGGGCCCAGAGCTGCAGATGTATCTCATTTCCCCATCTGTACATCTGGCTCCAAGGCTGTACTTGGGCCTGCATGGCTGCCAGGCCCGCCTTGCTGGTACAGAGAAAGCATGGGAGCAAATGTATGAAAAAAAGGGAGGGGGAAAAGGAACGGACATGTGCTACCCAGAGGGGCCTTTGTTAAGCTTCAATTATATTACCTCAGGCTTGGGAGGGAGCAGGCTTTCTTTCAAATGAACCAATCTCTTTTCTAATACCTTGTGAGCTTGTGCTGGTTCCTCCCCCTAACCAATCCCTTTTCTGGATCTTCTGGAGTTTCATGTCCCTTATCCAATCTGATACTTTTCCCAGGCTAGATTCTGCCCTTTTATGTAGCCATCTTGGCTCCTACTGTGCATGCCCTGAAGTTTTGCTGCATCATCTGGTCTCTAGTGCACATTTACCTAGCAAAGGATTTTCCCCTGTATTGGTTTACCCTTTCTTCTCCCTCCCCGAACAGGCCAGTTGAGTGGACCAGTTGTTCCCTGGAGAGGTTGGAAAATTGGTCCTTCCTCCCTACACTGGGGGATGGAGGGATGTTAATCCCCTTGGAGGGGATTTGGCTATCCCCTGGGGTATCTGAAGGGTAACTTCCAGACTCAAGCCTTATTACCTATAACTTCCAGACTCAATTAGGCCCAACCCGTCTAGTTCCCTTCTCCTTTGTTAATTCCTAGCTGCCTACACTAACATATTAGAAACAACATCAACAAAACTACAAATTGTACAGTTTTAGCATAGGGGAATTAAATTGAAAAGGTATATTCTAAGTTACTAAATGTCATTGTGCCTTGAATATGATGTTGTGAAATAATACTCTGTAATATAAAATATGTCCATTTTGTCTTAAATAAAAATTCATGCCAAAAATTTTGTGGAACACACTCATAAAAACATATATATGCTGTATATGTTTTATATGATACTAGAGGCCCGGTGCATGAATTCGTGCATGGGTGAAGTTCCCTCTGCCTGGCTGGCGATTGGGGCCGATCTGGGCTGCCGGCTGGGGGGAGGGAGTGCAGGAGGTTGGCTGTGGGAGCACACTGACCACCAGGGGGCAGCTCCTGCATTGAGCATCTGCCCCCTGGTGGTCAGTGCGCGTCATAGCTGCTGGCCAGTCATCCGATCATCTGGTCTTAATGATTGCTTAGGCTTTTATATATATAGATATATACACTTAACACTGTGTGTAAATGTATCTATCCCAAAGAATTAATAGTTTTAAGTCTGGGTGGTGATGTTAGGAGGTAATTTCATTAATTTGTTAACCTATGTCTGCATAGAACATATAGTACACTTGTATATCTATATATAGAATACAGTATAATTGTAGAAAAGTATATTGGAAGCTCAATATATTTAGAGAGGTAACAAAACTATTGAACTCTAGTTAACATTTAATTTACTCTGTATTAGAATTTGAGGGAATCACATTTTATTTTTCCAAATCTAGGATCTTCCTGCTGGTTATACCATCTGTTGACCATTTCTTCTCTTTATCTAAACTTCGATTTCCAATGCATGTTTAGAATAAACCAAAAGTTATCATTGCTCAAACCACATGATTTCCCTATAGAAATGCACTCAGACTTTTGGCATTTGTTTTGATGCTGTTGTAAGTGCCCCATGATAAGTGTCTGCCTATCTTTCCTGGCCAAATGTCAGTCTAGTTACATTGGACTTGAAAAGAAAAATAAAACTGATGAAGTCCAAAAACGAAAGACAAGTAGGGGGTTAAAATGCTGGGATAGTACAGGAGAGATACCTTAAAATTTTTGCTCTGATAAAAGCAGATTGGGTCACCGGTTGGAGTCAATTATTGGTACAGACTAGCGATTTTCAACTTTTTTCTTTATCTCATGGCATAGATAAAGTAATTATTAAAATTCTGCAGCACAGATCTGACAAAAAATAGGCATAATTTTGATTGATTCTCACCATCTGGCTATTGCTGAATTGGCTGCTCTCATTTTTTTTTATTTGACAATCTGAGGGAAAAGAGGTCAGTGCTCCTAACTAAATAGGCAATGCATGTTTTAAAAATTCTTGTGGCACACGAGTTAAAAATCGCTGGTATGTACCAATAGAGAAAGAGAAAAAAAAGCAAGTGGGAGATAGGGGAAAGGGTTAGAGTTGTAGTATCATTTTATATTAGAGTTCCTACATGAACTCTACCTCTAGGACCATAAATCACCCTTTTAAGGAAAATGGCACAGATTCTGTGTAATACTCCCTAATTTTTAAAACATTCCTTTGATAAAGTCAGGTAATGGGCACTTCTCATCGTGAACTTTATCTTTATTCCCTGTTGAGAACTTACTTTCTGTGTAGTTGAGAGCAAAGCAAAGTTGTGCACTCTCAGTCTACATTTATACTGACTTACTGGGGTAGTGGCCTTTTTCACTGCCCCCTTGGAAGGGTTGAAAGCAATCTCTTAAGACCTTTAACCTCAATAGTATAGCCCTGAGCTGCTCTCTAAAATACACATGACTCATAAAAGAACCAAATGTTTTCATTAGAGGACCATAGATAGATTTCTGTGTTGTATGAGATTTGTGTGGACTTTTCTGATGACTAGAACATTCACTGCAGTCTCTATGGGTTTTAGAAGAGAACTTCATGGAAAGGACATAAAAGTCAAAGTTATATTGAATTCTAAAACATTGGGATATTGAAAGTCATTTCATTTGTAGGACTTACTTTTCATGTGCCCATTTTACAGAACAAATATAGTGATAGGCATTCAAAATAATGATCATAATAATTAACTATATTTGTGTCAACTTTTATGTTCACAAAGTACTTTTATGAGTTAGTTTTTTCCCCTCACTTAGTTCAAAAAGAGTGTTTTGGTTTTTTTTAGTAGATGTCCTATTTCTTATACTGTTTGACATGCTGCTGGCTGAGAACCATAGAGAATGAATAACCTTGTCAAAATATGTATCTAGAAAGTGTAGAAAGCAGGATGAAAGTTGGTTATTCTGATTCATTATTTCATTCAACAAAGTTTATTGAGTATCTGTGATGCACAAAACTCTGTGCTAAATACTAAATTCTGACTGAAAATAAAACTCAGCAGGCAGGCAGAAGGAATGAGGGAGGGAAGGAAGAAAAAAAAGGAAAGAAGGAAGGAAAGCAGTAAGGAAGGAAAGAAGCCTGATCTATTGTTGAAACTATCCAAACTCTTTTTTTAAAATGTTTTTATTGATTTTAGGTAGAAAAGAAGGGAGAGGGAGAGAGAGATAGAAACATTGATGAGAGAGAAACATCCATGGACTACCTCCTGCATGCTCCCTACTGGTGATGGAGCCCACACCCAGGGCATGTGCCCTGACTCAGAATCAAATTGACAACCACTTGGTGCATGAGACAATGCTCAACCAACTGAGCCACACCAGCTTGACTATCTAAACTCATGATGAAAATTTTTGAAATGTTTCTCAGCAGTCTGGAAAAGTTGCCTTTTATATACAGGGTGGATCAAAAGTAGGTTATTTGTATGGAAAATAATATAATAATTAATCTACACTAATAAAAGACAAAGATGCTAATTGACCGTACCTTCGCTACACCCTAAGCCGTGCCCCCCAGCCAGTCAGAGCGACTATATGCAAATTAACTCAACCAAGATGGCAGCCGACAGCCACGGAGCTGGAGCAAGCAGGAGGCTTGGTTGCCCAGGCAGTGGAGGAAGCCAAGCTTCCCGCCAGCTGTGAGCTGACTGTAGCCTCTGCTAAAGGCAACAAAGTTTCAATTATAGAAGATAAACAAATCCCAGATAACTACTTACAGCCAGCCTCCACTGGGAGTTTGGGTGTCTGGGGGCTGTAGCCAGCCTGCAAACAGCCATTAACCCCTCACCCAGGATGGCCACACCCTCAAGGGGTGAGGGTCCCCGCTGGGGGGCTTAGCCAGCCTTCAAACAGCCATCAGCCCCTCACCCAGGCTGGCCAGGCACCCCAGCGGGGATCCCCACCCTCAAGGGGCTCTGGCCAGCCTGAAAACAGCCATCAGCCACTCACCCAGGCTGGCCACGCCCTCATGGGGTGAGGGTCCCAGCTGGGGGGCTTGACCAGCATGCAAACACCCATCAGCCCCTCACCCAGGCTGGCCAGGCACTCCTATATAATAAAAGGGTAATATGCAAATTAACCCTAACAGCAGAATGACTGGGAATGACTGGTCACTATGACACACACTGACCACCAGGGGGCAGATGCTCAATGCAGGAGCTGCCCCCTGGTGGTCAGTACGCTCCCACAGGGGGAGCTCTGCTCAGCCACAAGCCAGGCTGATGGCTGCCAGTACAGCGGTGGTGGTGGGAGCCTCTCCCACCTCCTCAGCAGCGCTAAGGATGTCCGACTGCAGCTTAGGCCTGATCCCCGCTGGCAAGTGGACATCCCCTGAGGGGTCCCAGACTGCAAGAGGGCACAGGCCCACCTGAGGGACCCCCCCCCTGAGTGCACAAATTTTTGTGCACTGGGCCTCTAGTAAATAATAATAGAAGAATAAACCGTGTATTGTGTACTCACAACTGTAAACTTACTTTTGCCCCACCCTGTATTAATCAGTTAATTCTTGCAAGTAAACTTTTAGTTATTCGACGACTTTGATTTATTCAACAACAATTTTGCATTGGTCAACAATCAATGGGCTTGATCTAGCCAGGAGTAGAGTGAATGAGGAAGGGAAGTCTTTAATGAAGGAGTGATATTTGAGCTAAGATCTGGAGACTAACAGGGTGATCACTAGGTGATATACAGAGATAGGGAGGCAGTACATATACTAAAGATTGAAGAAACAGCATGTGTAAAGGCTCAGAGTGTACAAAGGATCTGGTATTTAAATGGCAATGAAAGTAGGCAATGTGGCTTAAGATCAAGAAATGAGTTGCAGGGCCTCACAGATAGCCGTGTTAAGAACCTTTGTCTTGACCATATGAATAAGGGGTAGCTATTGACTGTTTAAATAGGGGAATTAAATTTTTTGTTTGAATTCTTAAATGATTGCTCTTCCTGAATACTGGAGAACAAGGTCAGTAAAAGTTAATATAGACATAATCTTTTTCAAGCTATTGCATTAGTTCAGGCAGGAAATGATGGCTATTTGAACTCTGGTGTTTGTTGCTGAGAAAAATGAATAATTTTATTAATATCTAGGATCCAAAACTATATTGGTAATGTCTTAGAAATGGGAAGTGTTGAAGAGAAAAGTATCAGGAACAAGTCTCAGATTTCAATCATGTGTTTTTGAGTATATAGTTACGGCGTTGGTTAAAAGACTAAATTCTGGAACACAATCATTATATATATATTTTTTTTAGTAATGGAATAGGGAGTGGAACAATGAGTATGCATTTTGTTTCATGTATGTTTACATGGTCTTTGAAAAATCTAATTTTCAAGTTTTAAATATATGGATTCGATCCACAGAGATGGGTAGTACAGAGGTACATGTATGGGAATCATTATCATATCAATCATGATTGTAGTATTGGGCATGGATGACATTTCCTATGATAAAGTCAGAATAACAAAACCAGGAATAAGCTTTCATTAAAAAAAAATAACTTGCCAAGAAAAATAAATATCAGTGGCAAGAGACACAGGAAAGAAAAGAGAGATTGTAATGTCTGAGAAGGTAAGAGTTTCATGAAAAAAAGAAAAAGTGTGTTGTCAGAAGTGTAGCACTTAAGAGTGGTACGAAAAAAAAAGACCATTAAGTTTAGTAGCATGGAAGTCATTAAAGAGCTTAGGAAACATAGTTTTGATAGAATTATGGGGGAGTGAATAGAATGGAACAAGGGAAGACAAGGAAGGAGATACAGGTGATATATTAACTTCTTTCCTTATGATGTTATTATTCTACACTCCCATGCCCCTCATTAAACGTGGTCTCTGAATTTGTGAATCACTTATTATCTGGTATAAAAAAAACAGAATATGGTGGAGAAAGCAAAAATATTGGAAAAACTAATTAGTATTTACTATGTATGAAGTAGCCTCAATGCATTATACCAGCTCAGGCATTCCTGTATTACATTGTTAATATGCTACAATATTAGGATCTTTGTTCCCCCTCAGTATCTTATTTAACATCTGGCTGCAGTCTATTACGGATAAGTTAACTTTAAAAAATCCATTATGTACTTCAAAATTAGTTCTGTAATTGTATTATCACTATGGAAGAATTGGCTACATTTCAACATAAAATATAAATGGATTTGACTTTTCTCATTAATATTTGATGGTACATGGTTTAATATTGAATTTAAGCAGAACCCTGAGGTGGTCATGAAAAGGGCAATTTATAAAAGTGAATTTAACCAGGAAATGATAAAAATAAATCTTAGTTTTAGTTCTTCTATGTGAATGCGGCTTACTAGAATCTTTACTTACAAGACATGTGCAATGAAAAGTATAACATCTTCATTACTATGATGAAATAATATCTCCGTTTGATATTTAAAAAATGAGGCTCATGAAGAATCAACAATATCCTATCTTTTTTACACACCCTAATAGCCTCTGCCTGTTATCAATACAATTGAGAGATGGTGACATTTTTTTTTTAATATATTTTATTGATTTTTTACAGAGAAGAAGGGAGAGGGACAGAGAGCCAGAAACATCGATGAGAGAGATCGATCAGCTGCCTCCTGCACGCCCCCCAGTGGGGATGTGCCCGCAACCAAGGTACATGCCCTTGACCGGAATCGAACCCAGGACCCTTGAGTCCGCAGGCCGACGCTCTATCCACTGAGCCAAACCGGTTTGGCAACATTTTTATTTGAATCCTTGTTTCTTCCAAAGGGGATTGATTGGCTTTATCCACATCATGAAACCTCAATATTGTCAAGTGGACTACTTCTATTAGTTAATTTACTTTGCTTGTCATTTATAGCAAAGAAATTCTATTTGGTGTCTTTGCTCTGGAAACATAAATGCATAGCAGTAAACTGTCTTCCTTATTTGATGTGCAACCATAATATGCTGCTGCATATTTATCATGATTATTTTTTAGAAAACAGAATTTTAAACACACTTAACATAAAAAAAATGCCTTCTGTCCCTAACTAAACTGTGGGTTTATTATAGAAACCAAAAACTATGGTGTTAAATAAGAAGAAGAGTACCTGCATGACACTTTTTAAGAAACAAATGCATTGGGGTGACATTGGTTAATAATTATATAGATTTTAAGTGTGCAATGTTAATACCATATCATCTGTATATTCCACTGTGTGCCCATCACCCAAAGTCATTATCTTCTTCCATTCACCAAATATTTGACCCCTTTTACCCTTCACTACCTCCACCTCCCTACCCTTTGGCATCCCCCATAGTGTTACCAGCATCTATGAGTTTTTGTTTTTCTTGTTTGTTCATTTGTTGCTTTCAGTTTTATATCCCACATATGAGTGAAGTCATATGGTTCTTAACTTCTTCTGTCCGACTTATTTCACTTAGCATGATATTCTCAAGATCCACCCATGGTGTCGCAAAAAAATGCCTTTAATTTGATAATCCTAAAAGGCTTTGGGAATCATGGCATGGTTATTCATGGGCTCTGTCCTTATTCCTTTCCCATGTTTGTTGATCCGCAATTTAGTATGAGACATGATACCTGATACAAATGTTTTAAAATTAATCTGTTTCCTTTTTTTTTTTTTAAATATATTTTATTGATTTTTTACAGAGAGGAAGGGAGAGAGATAGAGAGCTAGAAACATCAATGAGAGAGAAACATCGATCAGCTGCCTCCTGCACATCTCCCACTGGGGATGTGCCCGCAACCCAGGTACATGCCCTTGACCGGAATCGAACCTGGGACCTTTCAGTCCGCAGGCCAACGCTCTATCCACTGAGCCAAACCGGTTTCGGCTAATCTGTTTCCTTTAACCCAATTTATAATATGAAAAAGGAAGACTTGTTACATACTTTTTGGGACTCAGTAGAAAATGACATTTTGGGAGCTCTTAACAATTTTACAAAATTTCTAGGCAGCAATTACAGAGCATTAACCAAGCACAGGGCCCTTCTAAGTGTGGATTCTAGATGATTATACAGGTTATCAGTGAAATAACCTGCTAATAAGACACTTAAACAATCCTGAGAAAACTAAGCCATGATCTAAAAGTCCATTCCAAACAAAATCTAAGACCCCTATTTATATCTCAGGACCCATGTTCCTCACCAAAGGATGTCAACAGTTCTTATCCTTGCTGTACTTTTCTGAATTGTAATATTTATATAATTTTCCTACACATCCACTACATACATTTTTATCCCAACAACTCCCCTTGGCATTGCATATTAATTACATGATCTGCCATCTGCTGGTGAAACCCCCTCTATTTCTGAGTATATTTTGTAGCTTCTCTTGAAATAAAGCTCCCTTTGTGTAGGTTTGTGGTTCTTATTTTTAAAAATCAAGTAAGGTTTTCACAGTTATAAACTAAAGGGCTCTCACCCCTCTTAGGCATTGAAGCCTGAATTTGCCCAACTTATCTTCCATGAGTGTTTCACCCAAGCTCATGGCCTAAATTGGGTAGATGCTCAAAATGTGACACTGCAGACTAAAATGAAGTTTGAGCATAGAATTGAGTTAAATGGAGTATAAAATTGGAGCAGCCTGTTTTCGAGCCTGGGTTTGCCTCAGGCTCTGTATGCTATCAGGAAGGCTCAGACTTGAATACTCCTCAGGTTGACAGGAATTGCAGAATCCTGTCTGAGATGTTTTAATGTGAAAAGAGAGAAGGCAAGAATTAGAAACCATTGAAACATCTCGTGTCTCTCATTCAATAGTACTTCTAATTTGTCTAGTCAACTTATTAAACATTCTTGAAAAGTTTACAAATATATTTCCAATGAGAAGTATTCAAATTAGAAATTCTCTTTGATTCTGGCTAAGCCAATTATCTTAATTAATACTCAACTCTTTATTTATTGAAAGTAATATTGTTGAGAGGGGTAGAAATAATTGTCTGAACACATCAGGCTCATCCAAAACTTGTAAGTAACAATCAGATTTGAGAGACAGTAAAATAATAGAGGACTATGGTAGTTACTTATTAACATAGTAAAAACATAACTTTATATATATGTAAACTTTCTAGCTACAACTTAAACTTATCTAGGTTTTTAATTTTTTAGTTTGTATGCTTTTAATTTTCAGAGATACATATCCATCCCCCATGACAACAACAACAAATATATGTTCTGTTTTATTCCAGTGAAGTTGAAAAACTATATGCAGAAATAGATAATTATGATTGTTAAATACAATCATAACAACATATTAACTTGTCTTCTTATTTCCCTGATTGTATTGGCATATATTTAATGGTGCATCCTTTCCTGTCTATTCAAACAAATGTCACAATGATATGTTTTTATTGCTAAGTTGATGCTCTAAAAACCACATTCAGAACATGATCACTTCCAAGCTTAACTAGTCCTATTGGCAATAATAATGTCTCGCCATCATAAACAGTTATGAGATATTGCCAAAGAAGAGCAGGAGAAATATACTTTGAAAAGTTATTTTCTCTATTTAAAAAATGGTCATCTGTCCTCTGATGAGCATTTTCATTGGTGGAATCTCATCACCTAGCACCCTTTGGACCATGATAGACTTTCTAATTATTCTGTTGATAGTAGCAGCATAACGGGGATTGTCCTTATAAGGCACAAGCAAAGTCAAGAGATATTTACACTGATTTTGAAGAGTGAAAAAATATCATCTCACAAATACCCTCTGCCAAGTGCCACATTGCCACAAATTGTGAACAATTTTTAAAAACTAGGATCATCAGTTGTTTTTAGCAGTCTGCCATTGTGCAAGCTCTTTATGCTTCTAACAAAGCAGGTTGAATTATCACAGTGTGATAGAGGTTCGCTTTTCACTTCACTGTGGATTTCACAGGATCCCCTCTGTGAGATATTTTGGAATGAATAGATACCAAGAAAGAAACATGTGTAACTATTTACTAGAGTTTATGGTGTGCCTAATATATAAAATGTCTAACATGCCCAAACTGAAAACTGTGTGTAGAGGTCTACATTTCAGAAGAGTTCCTCTTTTTCAAAAAATAACATTACAAGGTTATTTTTAAAAGAAGTTTTTTTTTTTTAATGCAGTTAGTATCTAATAGATCATAATCTATATTAAAAAAAAAAGACTGAGTTGCAAAGGAACATATATTGAAGTTTTGAGATTTCTTGCTTATTGCTGGTCAACCTGAAATCAAGGCAATGTATGTTAAGTTAACTAGGAAAAAAAGTCAAGAATATCAGGAAAAAAATATATATGTGTGTCAAATTAGATACAGTGAATGATCCTCCTGCTATATATAGGGATGAAGTGCTTTATTAACATATTATCTATTTAAACAAATTCGTGGGCTAACTTACAATGAGAAATCTGCAGATCCATTGAATAAGTTGGAATGAGGGTGACCAGAGAGCTTTAAAGTAAACTCTTTATTGAAGAATTCTTTCAAACCCTCAGATCTGAAAACTCTGTTTTGAGAGCTCTAAGGGCATTGGAAGGAAGAAATTTGCTCAGGGCCTTCTCAAGCTGGGTAATTAAAAAGGGGTACATGAATAAAATTGGGGAGCCAAATAACTATAAGGCTTGGAAGGATTAAAAATTGTATTCCTTTTTACAGAAATAGATAAATGCAGTGCTGGTCTTGAGAATGGGCTTTGTTTGAGGAAAAAGAAATTTATCCTGAAAATTCAGAATCACAAGGTAGCCCACAAGCACATTTACAGTAGTAGTATTCTGTAAAAAAATTGCAAGTGTGTATATCATTTCACATGTATATTAGTTGATGATGCCCTCGTTTGTCTGATAGAAAGACACTAAAATTATCTCTGGATAAATTCAATTTTAATCCAAGATTAAAATTTCCATAGATAAACTAAAATTGAAACTGGACAATTAATAGTGAAGTCATAAAAAATTAGCAATAAAATAAAGCACTGAATGAAATAATATATATTAAAATTAATAAATGTTATTATTAATAACAAATTTAATAAGTCAAATTTTATACATAAAACAATTTTATGTTTTATGTTAAACATAAAATAACAATGACATATTTCTAAATATGAATAAGCTAGCAAAAATTAGAGAACGATGTAGTATGATAAAGCAGAATAAAAGCTTTTAAAACAATAGAAATAATTACAAATACAGATTTTGGGGGACACATTAAACAGCAAATTAGACATAATTAAAGAATAGCCAGTAGAGCCAGAGACTAGTAAAAATGTATTTTAAAATCTGTGCTATCATTATGCTTCCTCATTTTGGGGAAATTTAAAATATTTCCATATAAAAATTATGGAGGAGAGATCATGAAAGTCATTATGTTTAATGTGAGTTCTTTAGAAACAGAGAAAATATGAAAGAGGCAACATAAAAATATCAAATAATTTTTCCTGAATAGTTGAAAAGTTGAAAGACACGTATTTAGATCATCTCAACAAATCATGCAGATTTATAAATTTTGTATGACACTTTTGAATTTGTCTGACTATAATAAATTATTAACAGTGCCTCAAAAATATAAAGCAAAAATTTACAAAACTACAAGAAGAACTCGTGGGGCATTTTATTGCATATGTCTTTTTCAAGAGTTGTCAAATAATCCTGTGTGTAGGAAATGTCCCACCATGCTGCACTGTGAGGCTAGACTCAATTGATATCCAGATTGACATTATCCTGACTTCACATTTTGACTACATCAAGATACATTAAAAAATTTAAAAAGTATATCTAAAATTTGGTTTTAGAATTAATATGAGTAATTTGTTAGGTTCCAGAATACAAAACCAAATCATACAAACCATTTTTTACCAGCTACAGTTAGAATTTATGCTTAAGTAAAAAGGTACCTTTTAACATGGAAAAATACTAAGATGTAAATGAATAAATATCATTTATGAAGAAAAATGTAAACCTTTATATAAAATACCTAAGAAGATATAAATTTTTATAATTATAAAGGGTGGGCAAAGCTAGGTTTCCAGTTGGTTGGGAGTATGTAAAGTACAGTTTATTCTTGTATTATTATTATTTATTATTATTATTATTATATTATTTTTAATATGAACATCTATAAAACTACTTTTGCCCCACCCTATATACCTGATTTTGAGGTAGAAATAAAGAATCAAGATCATATAGTTATCAACTCTTCTCTTAAATTAATTAAGAGATTCAGTGAAATTCCAGTCTATTAGATTCCAACAGACTTACCATGAATTTTGACAGGCTGATTTTAAAATGTGTAAAGATGAAATAAGCCAGTCAGAGAAAGATAAATATCACATGATCTCACTCATTTATGGAATATAATGAACAACATAAACTGATGAACAAAAACAGATCCAGAGACAGAGAAGCATCGATCAGATCATCAAACCTCAGAGGGAAGGTAGGGGAGGGTGGGGGTAAGGGAGAGATCAACCAAAGGACTTGTATGCATGCATATAAGCCTAGCCAATGGACACAGACACCAGCGGGGTGAGGGCCTGAGGGGGGAGTTGGGGGGTAATGGGGGGATAAGGACACAAATGTAATACCTTAATCAATAAAGAAATTAAAAAATAAAATGTTTCAAGAAATTAAGAAAGTAAAATTTTCTGAAAAAGAGCACAAAAGTGTGAGATACCCTACTAGATTTCAAGACTTATTATAAATAAATAGTAGTATCTGAGTGAAATTGTATATCTCTCTCTCCCTCTCCATTCCTCTATGAAATCAATAAAAATATATTTTAAAAATAAAAATAAGGCATAAATAAAAACATTCTACTTCAGAGCTATAGAATGAGTTAACATGAAAGGCAGACAAGAATGTAAATGTTCTTTTCAACTTAACCACATTCAGAGAAAATTATCCCTGAGTGGTTTTGTTTTTACCCCTTGGTTCTTTTCACTGACAGATTGAGATATTTTTTAAAAAATCATTTAATTAGTCCTCTAACTGACATGAGCTTCAGGATGATTATTAATTTCTCTACTATTCTTACATGCTACTATTGTTGCTAATGGCATTGTTTATAAGATTTCATGAGTTATATAGAGTAGAATCAATTCTCATATCACCCCTGTCAAAACGGCTCTTGTGGCAATAATAGGGGTTTAGGTGTTTTCTCTTAGAGTTTTTTTAAGTATAACATACTTAGTTTATATTTGCAAAATTACTGAATGAAATGTTACACCTCTTGTGGAACAGATATTTCATGATTCCGAGGTAAGTCTTGGGAAACAGAATAGAGGCAAGACGATCTGAGCTTCTGATGAACTATGCACAACTGAAGAAGTTAGAGACCAGGAGCCAAAATATAGACATATTGCCATAGTGCGGGGGAGTCAGGAAAATAGGAAAATGCTTACGTTGATACGTACAGGAGGTGATCACTGCTTCAATCAGTATGATCCTCACAGTAAAAAAAAACCCACTTTCTTTCCAGTTATCCCCCCACCTTTTTTTTTTTTTTTTTGCTTGAAATCGCCTGGAGTTATAAAATGCAAGTTGTGTGGTTAATTAGTCTCCCTTTTAATTAAATATGAAAGTACCTAAAAGCAAAATGGAAAAAAAACTATTCCAAAATATCTTTGTAGTGTTTATTTTTGTTCATCACTCATAGTTCTTTCCTCTTTACAACATAAGGCACAGTCCTCTGCTTAAAAAGGAAATGCAGCTTTCTAAATTCATGTACCATCTTTTTAAACCATCACAGAGTAATTTTTCTTTTCCCCTCCATGGCCAAAAGCATTGATTTAATTCATGATGATACCTGAAAGTTTAATTGGCTAAATTATTTTTAAGACATTTTTCTTTGGCATATATTTTTATGCTTTCTCTAATATTCCTTCTTCCCACATTAAAAAGAAAAAAAAAATGAGAGTCTGATAACTATTTACCATGAAAAACTTTGCAACAGTAATGAGTCTTGGTCTATTTCCCAAGACACTAGGTTTGAATCAGCAAATCATATTTCAAATGTGGATTCGATTCCATTTCAGGGACTTACGAATTGAGAATCTTAAAGTCATTGCTAAAGCAACAACAAAACAAAAACAAACAAAAAACAAACTTTTTACATTTCTTTCTTTAAAAAATATTATGTTCTACATTTATTTTACACAGATAGTACACAAATAAATTTTCACTTTAAAATATTCAATAGATGTAGAAATACATACAGCAAAAGTAAACATCCTTTTTATCACCAGTCCTTTATATATATTCATTTCCTTGTAACTGTTATTAACAACTTATGTATGATAATCTGAACATTTTTCTCTCTATTTAAAAACTTAAATGGCTTATTTATGTAAACATTTTCTGTGAGAATGCATTTAAAAATTAATATTAAGTCATTATGATTTTTCAAGTAGCAACTGGAAAGTAATCTCATTTTAAAAAATAATTTAGTAATTTCTGTTATTGATTCACTGTGGCTTATTTTACTTATTTATAATATATGTCCTTAATTATAAAATAACTCTGCAAAATTATGTTTGCTATATTTTTGTCTTGATATTTAGAATCAAAATCTTTTAGCAAAAATAGAGAAAATGGCCTTATAGAAGCGCTAGTCCCTTACCCTAATAGATGAGAGGAAGCTCTGTTCACACTCCTCCTCAGTATATGAGAGTTCATTATCCAAGAATTCTCACTAGCACTATATAAACAACATAATAATATGATTATGAATATTGAATAAAGGTAATAAGATTTCATTTATTTTAAGATAGCAATACATTAAACTCTTTGGAGACTATGAGAATGGATTCATATCATATGCATCTGCATTTTTTATTTTTTAAATTATTTTGGAATGTGATTGCAAATGTGTGTGCTTATGTGTATGTATATGTGTAGGGTTGGTGAGAGTGAAGAGTCACACATCCTTGCATTTGAATTAAGCTTTGCCACTTACTATCTGTAAGAACTTGAACAAATCTTTCATTCTCTTTAAACTTGTAAGTAAATTAATAGTAAGAATCCTGACAGCACCAAATGCTGATGAGAATGAGCAGCTACAGGAACTGTCATTCATTGTTGGTGGGAAACCCAATGGTCAAAGTCCCTTGGGAAGACAGTTTGAAGGTTTCTTTCAAAACTAACCATATTTTTCCCATGTGAGTCAGCTATCACACTTCTTAGTATTTACTCAGAAGGGTTGAAAAATAGGTCCACACAAACCCTGCACACAAAAGTTTATTCAGCTTTTATCATAATTGACAAAAGTTGGAAGCAACTAAGATGTCTTTCAGTAGGTGAATGGATTGATAAATGATGGTACATCCCAACAATGGATTATTATTTAGTGTTAAACATAAATGATTTATCAAGCCATGGAAAGACTTGGAGGAAACTTAAATGCATATTACTAAGTGAAAGAAGACCATCTGAAAAGGCTTTGAATTGTATGATTCCAACTATGTGGTGTTCTAAAGAGGCAAAGCAATGGAGAAAGTAAAAACACCAGTGGTTGCCAGGGATGAGGAAGGGAGGCTGGATGAATAGACAAAGCACAACTGATTCTCAGGTCAGTGAGGACACTCTTGATGATGCTATAATGACAGATACTTGTTATTATACATCTTTCCAAACCCATAGAATGTACATCACCAAGAGTGAACTCTGATGTAAACTGTGGATTCTGAGTAGTAATGATGTGTCCTTGTAGGCTTAATGATAATAAACATACCACTCTAATAGGAGGGTATTGATAATGGGGTAGCTATGCACGTGTGAGAAACCTCTGTGCTTCTCACTCACTTTTGCTGTGCACTTGAAACTACTTTAAAAAGTAAAGTGTATTTTTTTTAAACTACCGATTGTCACCAACAAAAAAGATATAGTGGTACATAATTCAAAGGATATTTGTGAGACGATAAATAACTGGCACTAAAAAAATTATGCAATACTGTAATTTCTTTATTTCTATTATTACTTTTATGATATTTAATTGATACCTTTAGGTGAGAGTATAAAATGTTTTTAATGCATCACATACCATTCAGTTTATTCATAGTCAATTTCAATAAAATATAAAAAGGATCAAAATTTACTTTTGCTTAAAATAATTTTTAAAAGGAAGAGTACTACATGACAATAGATGGCTATATTTCCACTATATCTTAGAGTTTAACCTACTTTTAATTGTCAATCCATGTGATAACATATCTCAAACAGTCTCTTATACATTTTCAAAAAAAATACACTACTTATATTCACCATCTAATTTGTCTTAAATACTGCAGTTCTAATCCTTGGATATATATGTTGATTTAGTTGTATTTACCTAAATAATAATACAGGAAATCATAAGCATTCTGCAAATTACATTGTTAGACTATTCTGGGATAATAAAACAACATCATCAACAACAAAAGCCTTTATGTGAATAAACACTCAAAGTGACATTATTAGATATTATTTTATTGTAGGAAATTCCAGACAACACCCATTTCTACCCTTTTGGAAAAACTCTTCACAACATTTTCTCATATAAATTTAGTATAGTGTGAAAAGAGAGGGTTGAATAATAAGTATACACTTATTTCTATAATATTCTCATTGAAAAAAAAGGTGACTATTCTTATTTTGATTAATATACACTTCTCTGAAATACCAGAACTAATCGAACTCTTAAATCAGTTAACACACCAATTAACAGTACAATTAACTGAAATTGAAGTGCTAGTCATTAAGGTAAATACTTGTACCAGGTCCAAAGGGAAATAATAAATTCACAAAATGTATGCTGTGGGTTTCACTTGGTGTCTTCTGTAATAGAACCTACTACTGTGATGGAATTAGAATTTAGTTACTTTGACTGGCAGAAAATGCTCTTAAATAAATCTATGGGAAAAACCTTTCATTCTAGGACATATTTCTTTTCACCTTAATCCTTTATCCAATTACTCTTCAAATAATTGAGTGCCAGAAATTGCTTTGCGAATGTTACTTGCATTATGTCATTTGATGATCACTTTATCTTCTCGTATAAGTTTTGGTTGCCTCACTTCACAGAGAGGAAACCTGTCCAAGTCCACATGACTTTGGAAGTGAGAGAGGTTTCATTTTAATCCAGGTCTCTGATTCCAAAATCTAGGAAGTGTCATCTTGCTTCTTTTGTCCTTGCCTCCACTCAGCAGCAGTCTGGCAAATACCTTCTGTAATTAGGAGTAGAGATTCACTCATTCGTAGCATAGTCTTTTGAGTATTCACAGAAAGCCAGGCACAGATCTAGTTACTAGTGTTAGGGCCATGTACAAAACTAAAATCCTGCCTCAAATGCAAAAAAACACCTTCTAGATGAATAGAAACATATCGCTTATATGCTTTGCTGTTCACCCACCTGCTTAGCCAAGTCAGAAAGAGCCCATCTGTTCAGATTGTAGATACAGTGTGTTTTACCTCTGAGTCCCCACTCTGCCGGAAGGATTATTTGTTTAAGAAACTAGTAGATGAAGTAGACATCTAGCTATATAATGCAGTTCTTAAAAGGTCGACAACTGCCTGGCCTGCATGGCTCAGTAGTTGAGCTTTGACCTATGAGCCAAGAGTGCAAGGTTCAATTCCTAGTCAAGGCACATGCCTGCGTTGTGGGGCATGCAGAAGGCAACCGATCAGTGATTCTCTCTCATCATTGATGTTTTTTTTTCTCTCTCTCCCTCTCCCTTCCTCTCTGAAATAAAACAAAACAAAACAAAAATGTTGAAGGCTTATTTATCGTTAAAAGAAAAAGAGGGCAACAACTGGAGTCATATTGCCTAAGCTTGAATCCTGGCAAAACTACTTACCAACTTTTTCTTTAAAGTTATATATTTTGTCTACGATTCAGTGACCATTTGTGAAATGCTATAAGCATATTGTCAACATTTTGTTTTAATAATACATCAAGGAATCAGAACATTGAAATCCTTAGAGGAGTTTTTGGTACAGAATAAGTTCTTAATGTCAGAATCTAGGAACCTCATCATGTAGGAGTCAGACGCAGCTATAGCAGGATTCAAAGAACACTGGAATTGGACTCAGAAATGAACCTCTGTCAATTACAAAAATGTATGACTTTAGTCATGGCTTTAAATTTTTCCAAACTTAGGATTTTGTAGTGATAAATTTGTAAAAATTGTCATTCTGTTTTTGAGGAATTTTTTATGCAGTTTAAGTGAAAATTGAATCATTCATTCATGTAGTCATTAAAGAACTATTTACTAGATAGAAAATATGATGTTACAGTTACTTTCTTGCATGCTGGGAGTATAATAATGGATAAAAAAGACACAGTCATGCACTTGAGATATTTACAGTGGGAAGTTATTTAGTTTTTATGAATGATTTCTCCTTTATTCAGTTTGCTTTCTATGTATCAGGCCTCAATTGGACGGAAAATTTTAGTAGTGACCTGTATAGTCACAAAATAGGATTAGGTGATTCATATTTAGCTATATCAAGGTGAGAATTTAGTTTTTCTGTTCTCTTAGCCAAAGCTTGAAGATTTCTTCTTTCTATATTAGCAAATGAAGGATTTACTTACTTTTAAAGTTTAGCCTTTGTCTCTGTCATCTCTCTTAGACCACTTTAAATGATTTCAGTGATATATCTAAGGATTCATCTTCAGAGATTATATATAGTACAAGAGGCCCGTTGCACGAAGAGATTCATGCAATAGGCCTTCCCTTCCTCTGGCTACTGGCACCAGTTTTCCTCCGGCACCCGGTACCCAGGCCTTCGCTCCAGACAGAGCCTTCAATCTTCGTGGCTCCGGACAGAGCCTTTGGTCTTCGCTCCACTGCTTCACTCCTAGGTATGCAAATTAACCGCCATCTTTGTTGGGTTAATTTGCATACTCTCCTGATTGGCTGGTGAGCACAGCGGAGGGATGATTAATTTACATGTTTGCCTATTATTAGGTAAGATTTCCCAACAGGAAAATTAAATTTATAGGGGAGGCTATGCAGAAACCAGAACGTAGTCGTTATTTGTTTTTGACGTTCTGTAGATCAAATTTTCTTTTGTTGCTAATGGAAAAATAAGTGACTTTTAATCAGTGACTTCAAGCAGACAACAGAGAAATCTAGCAAGTAGTGAGATAAGATACACATGCTTTTTGGATATCAGTCTAGAATTTACTTTTAAAATATCATTTACAAAAATATATAAACCATTTCAGATTTGAACTTTCAAGGACAAACTTTTCTAAGCTTATTAAAATTTTGAAATTATACGTAGCTATTCAGAAAACTTCTGAGAATAATGATCTCTTAAGATCACAATCCTCATTGTCCCATTTCCTCCAAACATAGCTAAGTATCTATTAGTGTATTTGTACTCTAGTGTTGTTGATGAACATGCTACAGTTTTTTTTAAATGTTAGAGGGAGAAGAAAGGAGAGGAATAGAGAGGTAGAAACATTGATGAGATTAGAGAGAAACATCATCAATTGGCTGTTTCCTATATGCCTACTACTGAGGATCCAGCCCACAACCCAGGCATGTGCCCTGACAGGGAGCTGAACTAGTGACCTCTTGGTTCCTGGGTTAATGTTAAACTGCTGAGCCATACCGGTTGGGCCATGCTATCATTTTAACGGTGGCTTCCTGCAGATGCAATGAACAAATGTGTACTAATTAGATGTAACATACTAATTTTAGGAGTATCAGTAGCAGCGAGCCAGATGGGACATCAAATGTTTCCATGACAGGTAAGCATTTTAACATCCTACAAACAACAGTGCAAGGATGGTCACACATGCAGACTGTGCCCAGACTTCTAATGCCCATGGATCTTCCTGTCCACAGCTTCACTCTTCAGTGGGGTGGCATTATGAGGAAACGTTACTTCAAAGTAGTAGATTTATTATAAAAGATTTAAATAAGAAGAAAAAATTTCTATTTACACCAATTGCATTTCATATTTTATGTCCATTATTGGGGCATATGTTGATTTAATTGGGCTGCCTCATGCTGCTTAATTAAACCCTGAGGAATTTTGATCAGTTGCATGGAAGGAAAAGCATAGCCAGGAAAATGTTTCACTGTATTTTTTTTCTTGTTTCTAAAAATTTCATGGTTAGTGATAGTGTTTGTGGACCATCAAGTTACCCCAGAGGCATCACTATTCAAAGGAAAACAGCTAACAAGCCCAAAGGATTTTACCATGAAACCGTTCATTAGACAAGACACAGTATACAGATCAGTTACAAATGTGGACTTGAGCCAAAAGTTTTTTACAGAGATCAAAGCAGAGGCATTTGTCTTTCCACATTTCACATTACTTTTGAGAGTTGAAACCCAATACTTAAAAAAAAAAGATTTTGCTTGTCTGTTCTTTCTGTTATATTTTAAAAGGCCTACAGGTAGCATGGGCCTGAGTTAACTTGTTAAATGCAAATGTGGCTTATGTCATTTGTATTTAAATTGTTTTAATATACTGTGATATGACCTAGAGGTTTGCCTTCCAAATGGGTATGAAGAATATTTTAATGAAGTCAGCAACACGTAAAAAGTAATTTTTTTAAGAGGCTGTATAAATTGGTTTAATGCATTAAACTCCATGGGAACGTTGATTTTTAAAAAGGAAAAGTGAAATTTTATGCTTAGAATCATTTATTAATGTTTTAAAATTGTTTTATTTCAGTCAGGATTTTTTTTTCCAATTTGATTTCTTCTCCACAATAATGTGCAAGTCATTTCTGTGTTCCGTTGGCATCCCCTTCTTTGCTGAAGGTTACTTTGATCACTGTGTCCTCTGTCTGGCCCCTCTCCTCCTGCCTATTTGTTTCATTCTCTTTGGCCTTTGCACACTTAGTGAGAAAATTTAAATAATTCAGATTGGAACTAATTTATTTTAGCACCATGGAAACAAGGGATCCCCTAATACCTGTAGTATCTCTGGCTTTTCTTCAGATACAATGGAGGAACAATTCTTGCTCTTACGTCTAAGGGCAGTCACTTCTTCATTTGTCACAGGATCCCACGATGTCCTACTTAAATATTTTCGCCTGCTAATATTTCTTAGTTTTGTAGCACCATCCAGTATTCACTTCCTATTGGATTATTTGACTTGTGCTAAAAACAAGTTAAACTATTAACCACCTTCTAAAATTTTATTACACCCCTGTCTAGTTCTTATGCTTTTCCTTTAGTCTTCTAGAAACAAACAAAAAATATATGTGTGTACTTGCTGTCTCCATGTCCTCAGCTCTTCTGTCCTTAATTTACTCCAATCAGTATTCTACCACCTGGCTGACATCCAGGTTTCATAAGTCCCTGATTTTGCCACGTCAAATGATTGCTTCTCAGTCATTGTCTTACACAACCATATGGCCATATTAAAGCATAGTTGACTCCTCCCTGTCCTTTGAAGTACTTTTTATTTTACTTCACTTCTGACACACATTTGCAGTCTCCTTTTCTTTTCCTCTTCCGAGACCCAGGATTCAGTACTTGACCTTTCTTTTTTTTATTCATGATTTCTTTAAGATACATATTCTTGTCCTATACATTAAGTGGCATACACATGTTTATTACCTTTGTGTTGACATTTTGAAGACTAACAGGTCTCTTGAGCTTCAGATCATGTGCTGAACTTCTTGTCTGATATGTCCAATTGAATATTCAATAGTTACATCAAACTTAATTTATATTAAGTTAGCTTGCCTCTTCTAGCCCCAAACCAAGGCTCACCTTACCAAGTCTTTTCAACCAAACTAATAGCTGAATCACTCAGCCAATTGTTTTTATCACAAGCCCGGGGCTTAAAAATTATCCTTGGTTGTGTTTATTTCAATGCCCACATTCTATTTTTCTGCCAGTCCCATATTGGATCAACTTCCAGATGATATCCCAAATCTAGCAATTGTTATTTGTTTCTCTTATAAGCTAGAAATTTAATTGGAGCCATTGCATACTATTGTGCACATTATACATAGCAGTCTCTTTTTGTGTGTAAGAAAAAATAACATGACAAGTTTTATTAGCGATTGAAATTCTGATATCCATGGCCCCAAAGCAAAATAATTATCAGTTAGCAATAGATACTTCACTTAAATGTATTTTTACCTTTTATTTATTTTTAATTTAATGTAACTGGTATACCACATTATATTAGTTTCAGGTATCAAATACAGTGATTCAATATTTTTATATCTTAAAATGTTATCACCCCACTGATGTCAGTACTTGTGTATCATTGTGCAAACTGATCACAGTGTTATTGACTATATGCCCGTTCACCTTTTTTACTCATCACCTCCCATCCCACTCCTCTGGCAATGATCCCTTTGGCCTCTGTTTTTATGAGTTTGGTTTGTTTGTGTCTTTGTCTTTGTTTTAGATTCCACACATAAATGAAACCATATGGTATTTGTCTTTGTCTGACTTATTTCACTTAGCATAATACCCTCTAGGTTCATCTGTGTGCTTGTAAATGGCAATATTTTATTTTTTATTGCATGTAATGTTCTGTGTGTGTGTGTGTGTGTGTGTGTGTGTCTTAGCTATTATAAATAATGTTCCTTCTATACCTTCGCTATTGTAAATAATGTTTCAGTGATTATAAGGGTGCATATATCATTTCAAAATAGTTCTTTCAGTTTTGAGGAGTAAATGTCCAAAGTGGAATTGCTGCGTTATATGGTAGATTTACTTTTAGTTTTTTGCAGAATTTCCATAATGCTCTACATTATGGCTGCACCACTTCCCAGCCCCACAAACAATGCACAATTTTTCATTTCTCCAAAAAAAAAATATTTTTCTGCCTGCACACATCTCAAAAATAAAGTATTCCAAAATTGAGTGTTGAGAATCATATTAGTATCTCTATACTCCTCCTTCCTTTATTTGCCATCAAGTACTTTCACTAGTTCTTTTAAATTAAGACTTAGCTATTTTATTTATATTAACACTCATCTAATTCTAGTTTCCATAAGCTCATTACTGGACTATTTAAGAACAAATTAATTTCCTTTTGGTAATCTCTTTCTTCCTCAACCATGCTTAGAAACAAATCTAATTTTCTAAAATACCATGATTATCATATTCCTATTCTTCCTAATGACCTAATCCAACTGCAAAAAGTTTAAATACAAGCTTTTCTATCCTCTGATTATTCCAGAATCTGGGCATATTTTACCTATCTGCTCTTAACTGCTTAATTTTCTGCAACATATTGCAGGCAACATGATAAATTGAGATGCTTCAAGCAATATATCTGAATTATTCTAGTCAATTTCCATGACATGAGATGTGGAATAGGCTAAACTGTTTCTAAATAAACTTGAATTTTAATCAATCACAGTCTTCTTGATATACCAATGTTAAGATTTAGAACTATCATATTGAGTTTTGAGAGCACAATCCTACTAATATTTTAATCACCACAAACTTCACAAAGCTTTCCTTGTTTATAAAAAGTCACGGAACCTCATTGTCTTTGTCATATATGATGGCATTCCCATTATTTTTTCATATAGCTTCATTTTCTCTATGTAAGGTTAAGTTTCTCCAAAAAAATTGTAGGTCCCTTGTGAAAAGAGATCTTGTTTTACGCTTCTCTTTTATGCCTGGTGCTCACCAGGTAGCAGAGGATTATAATCCTTTGTTCGATTGAACTGAATCCTCTGCCTTAAATCTGTGGCTCACCATTCCACCAGTAAACAGCTTGCTACTAGGGGAGACACCTTGCCCTCATTACAAAGGTTTCCGAGTGGAGTGTGGATCAAGGCTTCCAGATGCTGCTTTAATTGGGGCCCTGAACTCTCTGCACCATAGTCCCTAGAAAATAGCATTTTCCAAAGCCCTCATTTTAAAGAGACTTTCATTTTATAAATATTACCACATATGAAATCAACTGAAAAAGTTGTCTTCTTAGAAAAAAAAAAAATAGCCTGTAATACACCATGTTTACATTCCTTGGTATGGGAAATAACTATTGGTCTTGGACCTACTTATAAATAAATACATTTTTAAAGCTTGATATCAGTTAGTAAAACATTCTTATGTATTGGATTGATATATTTCTGTCACCTATATTATAGCATTTAAAAATGTAAAATGCATTTTCACATGTGGTAGCCATAAAAAGTATGTTTTTCTGCAAGGAGAGCCATGTATTAACTAAATGCTTAGATATCAAAAGTTTTTAAAAGATAAAGATAGAGAAAAGAAATTCAGTGACTAATTAGCATTTTGTGTAATATTCTGCCCAAACTACTAATTCTATTTCAATTTTAATATTTTATCTAATCACTACAATAGCATATTTTCATGTTGACTTTATTGCAATGTGCAATTTTCTTGACTTCAAATGCATAGTATACTGTTTGAACTATTATGTACTTAACTCACTGAACCAAAGAGTAAAATCGTTTAATTTTTGCACATTTTACAAATGGAGCCACAAACTTTATTGATCAATCAGCATACTTTAGAGTGGTTCGGTTTTATGTGCATTGCTGAATGAGCCATATACTTTACAAGAATAGCTTTATATATTTCTGGAATTCAGCTGCAAACTTTCCTAGCCAAAAGAAATACCTTATTCTGGTTCACTTAAATTGCACAATGACTTGCTGTTATTTCACGCTTTACTGGTACTTACATTCTCAATAAGTTTCAATAATTTCAGTATGTGCTTATGTTAAACTATGGTAACAATTAGTAATTCAATGAAAATAAAATTATAGGCATGAAATTCAAAGACTGAACTTTTAGAAAATATAAGGGTCAAATTATGTAGCTATGTGAAATGATAAGGTGGAATAGATGTGATCAAGCTCAGCTGCTTTGAGAAAAAAGTCATTTTACTAAATAATTGATTTTTTTCAGTCACAATTAAATTTATATTCATCTTCGCTCTCTCTCTTTCTCTCCCTCTCTCGATTCCCCCTCATGATTTCTGCCAAAGATAAAATATGTTCAAGTTAAATTTAATGTGTAAACATTGGATACAATATTACCATGAACCAGAATGTTACAAATGACACATAAACAAGGCAACAATCAGAATATTGCATTCATACAAAAATAATTGTTAGATGGAATATTTAGTAGGTGTTGTTTGACAATTATTTCTTTATATATATATTATTGATTCTTTACAGAGAGGAAGGGAGAGAGATAGAGAGTTAGAAACATCAATGAGAGAGAAACATCGACCAGCTGCCTCCTGCACATCTACTGGGGATGTGCCCACAACCCAGGTACATGCCCTTGACCAGAATCGAACCCGGGACCCTTCAGTCCGCAGGCTGATGCTCTATCCACTGAGCCAAACCAGTTTCGGCGACAATTATTTCTTTATTAGACAAATAACACATATATAAATTTCTTTATTTTTTGGACATCAGAACAGAATTAGATCAAGCATATTTGACTTATGGAACGCTGTCATTGATCATATTTGGGCTGCTTGTATTTTATGTTACTTCTTTTATTTAATAACTTAAAATAATATAGTAAACACCATGAAATGACTGCTCTGCTCAAGAACTGTAGCATTACCTATAACTTACACTTACCTATGTATAATTCTCCTCCCACTGCCATCTGATACGTATGGAAAAATCTTGCTTGTTTGCCAAACTTTGAAATTTGTAAAATGGGCATTGTCCTATATGGTATTCAGGAAAATACCTTTTTGGTATTTTTACCTTGTCAATATACAGTTTTAATATTCTGCATAACCACATATAACTGTAGTTCATGCATTTTATTCGCTGAAGGTAACTAAATTATAAATGCATGCCTCACTTGTTTTTTCATTCTTTTGTCGATGGGAATATTGGTTGTAGGCACTTGTTTTTATTATGTTACTTTTCAAGTGTCCTCGCATATTATGGTATGTAATTATATGCTTGTTTTTCTACCTTGGAATGGTAAGTCCTTTTTCTTTCTTATGATTTGAGTTTTACATTTATTCTTCATTGGCTTATGAATTTTATGAATTGCAGATCTCTTCTTTCAATTTGTATTATCTTTTCCTTTCTTAAGGTATCAAATAATAAAAAAGTTTTAATTTAATATAGACAGATTGCCAATATTCTTATGTTTAGTGCTTTTAATATATTAGTTATTTGTACATTACAATGTCAAGATGAGAATGATATTAATCTATATTCTCTTCTAAGTATTTAGATTTTGAGTTTTGAATCCTTCTGGAGTTGATTCATATTATGCAAAGAAAAGATCCATTGTACTTTATTTATTTTCCATATAGATAACCAAATTTCCCAACACCATTGGTTAGAAAAACACTCCTTTCCCAAGGGCTTCATCTTGCCACCTCTATCATAATAAAGTTGCATATATACGGATGTCTGTTTTCCCCCAATTTATAATTTGTATATCTGTCTACTTATAAACACACTGTATTTGTATATATTTAAAACATTTTTTTCATAAAATAAGATATGCACAGTGTCTGCATTAATCTGCATCCCCACCAACAGTGCATGAGGGTTCTCTTTTCTCCACATCCTGGCAACACTTGTTTTGTTTTATTTATTGATGATAGCCATTCTGATAAGTGTGAGGTGATAGCTCATTGTGGTTTTATTTTTTTTTAAATTTTTTTATTGCTTAAAGTATTACAAAGGGTATTACATATGTGTCCTTTTTTTTTCCCCGCCCTTGACAATCCCCTGGCCTCCCCTACCCCCCAGTGTCTTATGTCCATTGGTTATGCTTATATGCATGCATACAAGTCCTTCGGTTGATCTCTTATCCCCCTCTCACCTGCCCCCCAACCCTCCCAGCCTTCCTGCTGCAGTTTGACAATCTGTTTGAGGCAGCTCTGCCTCTGTATCTATTATTGTTCAAAAGTTTATAATGGTCTCTATTACTATACTGCTGTAAAAAAAAAAAAAAAAGAAGGAACTCTTACCATTTGCAATGGCATGGATGGAACTGGAGAGCATTATGCTAAGTGAAATAAGCCAGTCAATGAAGGAAAAATACCACATGATCTCACTCATTCATGGATAATAGAGACCATCATTGTGGTTTTAATCTGCATTTCTCTGATGATCAGTGACACTGAGCATCTTTTCATATGTCTATTGGCCATTTGTATTATATAATGGCATAATTACTCTGCCATGAAAAAGAAGACAATCTTACTATTTGTGACTGCATGGATGGGCCTAGAGAGTGTTATGTTAAGTGAAATAGCCAGTCATTGAAAGACACACAAAATGGAAACAGACGCATAGGTACAGAGAACAGACTGACATCTGTCAGCGGGGAAGTAAGGTTAAGGGGCTGAGTTGAAAAGGAGAAGGGAGTAAGCAAAACACAAGAACTCATAGACATGGACAACAGTATAGCGATTACTAGATGGTGAGGGTGGGGTTAGGGGAGGTAGAAGGGGGTAAAGGAGGGATAAATGGTGATGGAAGGAGACTTGACTACAGGTGCAGAACACACAATAAAATATACAGATGATGTATTATAGAATTGTGCATCTGAAATATATATATATAATTTTATTAACCAACTAGAGGCCCGGTACACAAAAATTTGTGCACTTGGGGGGGGGGGTCCCTCAGCCCAGCCTATGCCCTCTTGCAGTCTGGGACCCCTTGGAGGATGTCCACCTGCTGGCTTAGGCCCACTCCCTGGGAGAACGGGCCCAAGCTGGCAGTCAGACATCCCTCTGGCAGCCCGGCAGCCCTCGGGGGATGTCCACTTACCAGCAGGGAGCAGACCTAAGCTGTAGTCGGACATCCTTAGTGCTGCTGAGGAGGGGAGAGAGGCTCCCGCCACCACCGCTGTGCTGGCAGCCATCAGCCTGGCTTGTGGCTGAGCAGAGATCCCCCTGTGGGAGCGCAGCAACCACCAGGGGACAGCTCCTGCATTGAGCATCTGCCCCCTGGTGGTCAATGTGTGTCATAGTGACCAGTCATTCCCAGTTGATCTGCTGTTAGGGTCAATTTGTATATTACCCTTTTATTATATGGGATAGATGCCTGGTGCATGGGTGGGGGCCGTCTGGTTTGCCCTGAAGGGTGTCCTGGATCAGGGTGGGGGTCCCGCTGGGGTGCCTGGCCAGCCTGAGTGAGTGGCTGATGGGTGTTTTCAGGCTGGCCACACCTCCTTTAGGGTGGAGGATCCCCACTGGGGTGCCTGGCCAGTCTGGGTGAGGGCCCGAGGGCCATTTTCAGGCTGGCCAAGACCCTCCAGCGATGGAAGCTCCCAGCCTCTCCTTTTTTCTTTTTTTTTTTTATTCTGGGATTTATTTACCTTCTATAATTGAAACTGTGTTGCTTTGAGTGGAGCTAGAGCCGGCCAGGGCGGGTGGGAGGGAAGCCTCCTGCTTGCTCCAGCTCCATGGCCACGGCTGGCTGAAAGCAGGTGTCAGGGGTTTATTTACATTCTATAATTGAAACTTTGTTGCTTTGAGTGGAGCTCAGAGCCACCGCGGCAGCTTGGCTTCCTCCATCATTGGGGCAAGCAAGCCTCCTGCTCGCTCCAGCTCCGTGGCTGCTGGTCGCCATCTTGGTTGGGTTAATTTGCATAGAGTCGCTCTGATGGGCTGGTGGGCATGGCTTAAGGCATAGCGAATGTATGGTCAATTTGCATGTTTGTCTTTTATCAGTGCAGATGTCACCCCAATAAATTAAAATAAATAAGCAATACATAAATATATATGTATGTGAATGTAAATAAATGTGTGCATTTATTAAATGTAATTAAAGACCATAATAACTAAATAGAAAAAGTCACGATTCCAGTTCTATAGGAAAAGAATAAAACTTGTAATTCCCCCAAAATAAGTAGATTAGATTGGGGTTATACATATAATGAGCTACACTACTGTTACACAGTCTTCAGTTTGACAAAAATGCAAAAAAAGAAAAATAATTCTTAAACAATATGATGGTTAACACTCTAATGTTTGTAAAGTATAAAATGACAGAATCTAAATTTGTCAGAGATGCAAATTTGGCTGCTTTTCAAATTGAATGTCGACATGCCCTCTATGACCAGGTCATTTCTTCTATACATTCTCTTGAAAGGCATGCTCTTACTTTTACATATGTATATGTATGCAGGATTTCTACACCAGTGTAATTTTACTGTTAGAAAATGAGAAGTTCCAATAGGGTGTCCAATATGGGTGTTGAAAAATCTATACAAGACACTCTCCTTAACTGATAAGGAAAAACTCCAAGATGCAATGTCAAGTGATGAGAGATAGAAGAGAACAATAGGTTGAAAATAGAATCTCATTTGTGAAAAACACATACGTATCCATGTGGCAACATGTAAGTTTTTGTTTATTTGTACTTCAACTTTCACTCATGTGCATTAATCAGTGTAAGGAAAGCCATTCAGGGATTACACTTCAAACAGATGACACTAATTAACTCTGGGGCAAAAAATAGGACTGAAAGTTTTGAAAAAAGGGAACATTTTATTTTTTTTTTGGTTATACTCCTATTTGTGACTAAATGTACTTACAAGAAAAATATAAGTTTAAATTTGAAAATAATCATTACTGAAAAGACAAAAGAGAAAGAACTACAAGGTCTTCAAAATCCTGGAAATTTATTGAACTTATCAGTAAATTCATCTTTGTAAATGACTGTTGCAAAATTATGCAAAGCCATCAGAATTTTTGATATATAGAAGCACATGCATCTGAGCACATGGAGCGTCTCCCCCATTTTTTGCTTTGATCCAATCACATTTGCTTTTCTTGTTGAAAGCAGTTAGATTAGAAATAAAAGTTTCCTAAACTAAACTATATTTCTAGTTAGGTTATAAATCCAAGAAGTCTTATAACTGAGAGACTTTTCATTTGAATTTAGGTGCTTTGTTGTTACACATTATTCTTATGTAATTGCAGCCTCTCTTCTTCAGCTTATTAATGGAGAATTACCAGAGATAATACTAATTCAGACTCTTTTTCACACATGTTGCTCAATACAGATAACTCATTTATTTTCATATTGTCTTTTTTCCCCAAAATAGCAATATTTAATATATCCCTATATGTCTGATTGGGTGTCATTTAAAGTACTGTGGAAAAAGTTCTAGAACTCAGATGCATAAAGGCAATTACATGCGAATAAGAGTTCAATTATCATGATATTTATCCACAGGCTGATACTATGATTCTTCTAAAATGTGCACTTGTCCTAACTCTTACCTCTTAATCAAAAAAGGCACCATGGATAACTTCTTGCTGGAACAGTAAAGTACTGATAAGGCACTTATTTCTGGGTCAGTAATGCAAACTCTGAATTTCCTTATTGATTTTCCAGATGCTGTTCCATGTAGGATGTTGGCATTATAATGGTGCCAGGAACTGCTTTTGCAGATCACTCATTGCCAACTCTATATCTGACCAAGGTCAGTTTTCTCTGCATGGTTGCCAGCATAGAATTCTTTCTGGTTTAGTTTTCTGAGGCTTTAGTAGAAATTTGCTGTCTTCACTGATACAAAAGTGTTTTTGAGAAACGGAAACTTATCGTCACAAATTCATTTCATGCTATCCATGATGGAGTGTGAGAGGAAAGAATCATAACCAGGTCAGGCATTGAATCTTACAGTATTGATCACATGGCTGGAATGCCAGCCCTTCTGATATTTGTCCTGAGATACTGGACAATGTTTTGGACACCCTGGTTTATGAAGTGATTTCCAGAACCTTTCTTTGTCTTAGAGTAATATTTCAACACTGAAAGATTTTAAAAACAGAATGTTCAATGTAAATATAAGGAATTATGATCTATGAATCACACCTAGTACTATGGAGTGAATGCTTGTGTCCTTCAAAATTCATATACTGAAATCCTAACCCCTGGTGTGATGTTGCTAGGAGGTTGGGCTTTTAGCGGGTGATTAGATCTTGAGGGTGTAACCTTCATCAATGGTATTAGTGCCCTTAAAAGAGGAGATGTGTGGGCTTGCTTGCCTGCTGTCCAATACTAGTACTCTCTGTCGTGTGAGGATACAATGAGAATACGGCCATCTGCAAACCAGGAAGCAGGCTCTAACCAGCTCAGGACATGCCAATGTTCTAGGCTCTATAACTGTAGAACTAAATGCTTTAAAAAATATATATTTTATTGATTTTTTACAGAGAGGAAGGGAGAGGGATAGAGAGTTAGAAACATCAATGAGAGAGAAACATTGATCAGCTACCTCCTGCACACCTCCTACTGGGGATGTGCCCGCAACCAAGGTACATGCCCTTGGCCAGAATCGAACCTGGGACCTTTCAGTCCACAGACCGACCCTCCATCCATTGAGCCAAACCGGTTAGGTCCTAAATGCTTTTTTCAATTAAACTACCAGTCTATAGTAAATTGTTAAAGATGCCCAAACTGACTAGAACACCTGATATTTTCAATTTTAATCTGGTTGAGGAAAACCTAAATTTCTCTAGTTTTGGGTGAGAATCAAACACTGGAAATAAAACCTTCAAATATGATTTGAATAGCTCACTGTAGTAAATAATAAAATAACACTGTAACTTATAATGCTTTGAGTTTTTGGCTTCTTTTGAGTTAATTTATTTTGCTTTGACTTTTCCATAATTGTTCCAAATTTATATTAGTAGTTCCCTATTAATTGTTTTTGAAGATCCTAAGTTCCAAAACATTGCTGTGTATGTTTCTAGATGCAGACAATTGAAGAGAAAATATCTTTAAACTCCTGTTTTCGTCCACTAGACAACAGAACTAGAACAGTAATAACTTCGACTTTTATGTTTTACACATCATGTTACACTCTAAACAGTGATTGATTTTTTGACAGCCCGCTTTGTGCTTCAAACTCATGCAAAACTACTTTGATTTTTATCTCTTGGATGAGTGACTTGTCAAAACTGGTTAGATTTGAAAGAGTGCAACAGCTGAAAGAAAGGAAACCGTTCAGAATAGAAGACACAAATAAAATTTGTATCATTTATTTAAGAAAACAATAATGGGGGAAAATAATGTCATCCTTCGGAAGGACTTTGGTCCAAAGCAAATTAGAATTTCTATAACTTCCAAAGTCATGGTATTTCATTTAGATTTTTTAATGGAAATGGTGGCCTGTCTTATATAAACAACCACATTTCTGCACACCCTAGATTCCATATAATTATTTTCTCATTAAGAATGAATGAGCTCCTTGGTTCCCTTATTCTGACAGTACATTGCTCAGGTCAGTAAATTTTAAGATTATAGTTAAACACATTGATCTCAGTTGTTTGCAAAAAATATCAGGAGACTAGAAGACAGAACACTCAGGTGGAAGATGGTGAACTTGACTTTTTTTTCAATTGTCCAAAGAATAATCCATAAAGATTATAGAATTGCATATTTTCTCATTCCTCTAGAGGTGCATATTTCATAATCCTGAAGTGGGATTTAGAATATGCAATTTTAGTCAATATATCAAGAGTGTGGTGAACACATTTTTGAGAAACATTTGTCCAGTGAGGAATGAGCATAGTTTTCTTCTGTTTACTATTTTTAGAGGTCCATGCATGTTAATATGCAAGCTTATTTTTGTTAAAGCTGAAGAAACTCGATCAAGAAAAATATATCAAGAATGAGCTTAAGCCCTAACCGGTTTGGCTCAGTAGATAGAGCATTGGCCTGGGGACTGAAGGGTCCCAGGTTCAATTCCGGTCAAGGGCATGTACCTTGGTTGCGGGCACATCCCCACTAGGGGGTGTGCAGAAGGCAGCTGATTGATGTTTCCCTCTCATCGATGTTTCTAATTCTCTATCCCTCTCCCTTCCTCTCTGTAAAAAATAAAATATATTTTAAAAAGAAGAAAAAAAAAGAATGAGTTTAAGTGAAAGGGATTCATGGCAAGCGAGAAAAGAGAATAACTCCAGTGGGAGGTATAGAAAGCACATGGATCAGGGAATAGAAGGTAGTGTTTCACTTCATGGAGTAGTGTCTCTGATATTCTGGAGTACATTACATTTTGGTCCATAGCAGTGTGGTTCAAAAGTCTCTGACAGCTGTTATTGGGGTGGTGGTGGGGGGGCTGGATTTGGGAGTTTGAGAAAAAAAGAGAGAAATAATTCATAGACACAGATTCCCAAATTCATAGACAACTATTTCCAATAGTTGTATTTGGATGGAGAGGTGGAGGAGCATAGAGGGATAAATGGTGATGGAAGGAGACTTGAGTTGGGGAGAAAACACACAACATATTGTACAGATGATCTGTTGTGAAATTGGGCACCTGAAACTTGTATAATTTTGTTAACCAGTGTCACTCCAGTAAATTCAATAAAATGAGGGAAAAGTCTCTAAAGAGGACTAAGGATAGGCTACCAGAATCTCATTGTATATGCATTAAATTGACAATAGTGATCTTTTGCAAATAAAATAATAAATGTATTTTAAGGTCCACAGACATATTTAAGACTTCACAGGTTTTAAAGCAACATTATTTAACCTTATTTTAAAATTATTTTATTGAGTAAAATGACAGGCTAAGTGAGAAGGAGCATTAACATTTAACATGCAGAGATACAGTAAGATATGAGTGATTTCTTTTGAACATAGCGATCAATTCTGGATAGGAATTTCAAGCCCAGTGTTCAATGATTTGAATGAAAGCTGTTTTGAATTTAGAAATAAATGAGACACTCAGAACTCACTTTAGGCAGAGCTCATGTTTGAGAGAGCCTCTCAAAGCCTCAATGTTGATGGTTATTGTCAGTTAATTATCCATTTTAACATTTACTGAGTCCCAGAATTGTGCTTGTCACAGAACAAAATATGGTTTTAAAAGCACCAGCTCTCACTGATTTGCAGCTTTCATTTTGGGAAAGAATGAGGGTTTCTATGAGGAGCTAAAGCTACATGAACCATCCTAGGAAAAGTAAAAAATAAAAATAAAACAATTGAACCTAACCTATTTAACAACAAATATGGTAGATAATCATTAAGTGGATGTTTTCAAAGAGTCTGGCATTGTTAGTCACATAAATTTTCTTCCTAAGTAGCAATTTGGGACCACAATTTCCCCATGGTATTTTCATCATGATTTGAATACAGCAGAGTCTCCTTTTGCTATTTACAATTCCCTGCCTGCATTTAATATTTATGCAATATTGAATTAAATAAAATCCTGAAGTTCTGTGCTTGTTCATTTGTTGTGTGTTTAGGGGAAACTGTGCAGGGTACAATAGAGTAGGAAAATACATTCTATTATTCTCATTATAAACATAGCTGCTTACTGACAGACTATCCTGGGAAATAAACTTCCCTTTTAGGCAATGTTTCCTTGTTTTCATTCACCAACTTCAGTTGTTTTATTTTCTACCATGAATGATAGTTGTTTTGAAGAAGATCTTCTATAAGCATTCTTTTATAAGCCCTGTATTCCATTTCCACTAGAAAAATACATGTGAAAGGTTGTTCATACTTACCCAACCCAGTTCCAAATGATTTTTTCCCTTATTCTCTTCATTATTAGCTTTTAACTCCTTACCTCACTCACCATATGCAATGTTTTTGTCCCTTATGGCATCCTACCAGGCCTTAAATACTCAGAATGTGGATACTTTCCTACTTTATATATGACAATAGTCCCTATCTTGTTCCTGCCCCAAAGACTGACCTACAGCTTTGCCTAATCATTGCTTTACAAAGGATCTTTTCAATGTACGGGACAATATATATGAATCTAGACTCTTCCTCCCCACGTCTGAAAATTCATCATTAATTCTCCACAACCAAGTCTTTTTTCTTCTAGAATTATTTCCCCTAAACTTCCCAATTAAAAAAAAAAAGAAAAAGAAAGCAAAATCTCAGAATTGTCAAGTCCCTCATGGTTAACAGTACTTTTTAGAGTTTATAAGTTTTGATTAGTAATAAAATAGTCCTGGGTTCTAATCTCAGTTCTGCCTTTTGTAGCTATGTAGCCTGAAAAAAACAACAAAAGAAACCCAACTTTTCTCAACCTCAGTTATATAATAATTATGCTGAATTAATAGGATTAAATTCAATATTTGTACAGAACACATAGTACAATGCCTAACATAGTTATTCCTATTAGTTACCTTGGTACATTGTAAAGACCTGGTACATTGTAAATACCAACAGGTGGTATTGTAGGAACTATCTCCCATCATTCTGTAACTGAGGAAATCTATGACCCTGAGCAAAAAGAAAGCAATATTCAGTCTCTTGTTCACCTTGTTACTCCTTAATAGTAGTCATTTGGGCTTATTTTTTACTATGCATTTTATATATGTTATCCACAATGTGAAAGCTTTTTACGTTTGTCTTTCATATTGAATAGTATATATTAAAAATATTTTAATTGAATATTTTAATGTACAAATCACCTTTATGTTCTTAAGAGTTGGCATTTGAACTTTTCACTGCTCATAAGGAACCCAGAAAAGTCATCCTATATTTATGTATTTTTTAATTTTTGAGAAATATTCTGGGAGAAAAACCCCTCAAAACATTTCAAAAGATAAAAAGATGGAATTATTAAAACATTTTAGTTGTATGTTTTCATTTGTTTTATTATTATTTTATTTATTTGTGTCTCTGTGTCTTTTTGCATAGATAATTAAGCTTATGATGAACAGACTACGTTAGAGGCCCTATTTCTCACTTGTGTCTCCTGGATTAGAATGCCCTGTGTGTAAGGTTTGGGCAAACATAATTCATTTAGAGAGAATGAGCCTGGCCAAGTGCCCAGCAAAACCATCTCAATCAAACATCTGCACTTGAGGCAGCATGCATGTTTATACGGCAAATGATGTGTTGCTCTGATATAACTTAATTAGGCAATTTATAGAAGGCAAAGGGACCTGTGTCTTATTACTATCAGGTGGATATTTTAATTTATAGAAATAGAGAAAACATTTGGCATTGCTTCACACGTAAGTGCAATTGAAACTTGTCAGTCTGCTAAATCGGTTTTTGATGTTTTCTTGCAGAGCCATCTTTTTTACTGTTGTTTGCAAAAGATAATTTAAATAGAAATAAACCAAAGCAGAATAACTGACCTCTGTATTTATACTAACCAAATCCATTTCATTTTTATAAATGCTTAGTTCTTAGTTAAGTGTGTTTAATTACTTTCTAATTTGTAATATCGATACACTATGACTTGTTCCATTAACTCGTGAATTAACTGCATTGAAACTCTAAGAAAAAAGTATTTACCATGTTGTTCAGGCAGTGTAGAAGGAGGCATTACTAAAAAAACTTACAAGGGAATTTATTGCTGGGTTTGTGAAGAAGAATAGCATAAGTCACTTGCATAAACATCTAAGAATTGGGATTATCCTTTTTACTCTCTCAGACATCTGTAGGTATAACTGCTGTGGATATATTAAAAAGTGAGAGCTACGTGTCATATCTGGCCTGCGCCTGTCTGCATACTAAGCACTTGTTCCAAGCCTGAGAGTCTACAACAAGGAAATGGTGATATTTTGTTATAGCAAGGATCCTGTGACTTCTTGGGGATGTCAGGATAACTTAAAATAAACAAGTAGAAGTCAAGGTAACTTGATTGTTAGTGTTCCTAAAATGAAATTTTATAGGAAAGAGCCATATGACAACTTGGGTATATATCAGTTAAGTCCAGTGTGACCCCTTCTCTTAGTTCGGACTGCTATAACAAATAACCCTAGACCGGGTGGTTTATGTATCAAACGTTTGTTTTACAAGTTCTGGAGGCTTAAAAGTCTGAGATCAGAGTATAGGCATGATTGGGTTCTTGGTGGTTTGTAGTCCCTCTTTTCTGGTTTGCAGAAGACTGTCATTGTATCCTCTCACGATGGGGAGAGAGAGAGGAGGGAGAACACAAGATCACTTGTCTTTTTCACAAGGTCACTAACCTTATTCACGAGGGCTTCACCCTCATGACTAAATACCTCCCAATGGCCTCCCTTCTTAATACCATCACATATGGATTTCAACATATAAATTTGGGAAGTACACAAGCATTTAGTCCTTAATACAGACTGATCACAAAAATCTCTTCTACCCTGTGCCCAGCAAAAGGAGATGGCCAACTCTCTTAGATGCCTACATTCTCTAAATGATGAACAATTATGTCACACATTTCCTCACCGTGGGGGGATTTCTGCAGCTAATATTATCTCACCTTGGATGGCCTCATTGCACTTAAGCTTTACAGATAAGGAGACTCTGATTCCCTGCAACGACTACAAAAGTCTATGTTCACGGTGGAATTGAGTGATCTCTTATTCAAAGTGTTGTCATGCCATAAAGCTAAATTATTATACCTTTTTGTTTTAATTTAAAAGAGGAGTTCAGATTTCCGGTTTAACATTGCATATATTATCAATGGGATCATAAATAGTTTATATAAATTTTAATTATGTTCCATTGCTGTTGAAGTTCCAAACTATTAATAATATTTTAAATATATGTAGAGCACATTTAATCTGCAAAGGTCTTTCTACTTTTATGGTTTGAAATAAGCATTTTACAGAAAAGAATTAAGGCATGATTGATCTTCTTATATCCAAACTAGTTCTCCTTAGGATTGTCTAATAGCGATGGCTCATGTTTGATGTTTAGGTAGGCTGTTATATTTCCGAATATAGGTAATTAAATACTACCCAATTTTAGAATGATCTTTTTGAGTTAAGGAGGAATCATAGCACTGAACAAAAATAATAATCTATTGATATTTATTCAAATAGGTGAGAAATCTTGGCCAACTGGATTAACCTCTTTAAAATGTTTTCCAAACTTGTGAAATGAAAAACTCAAAGGTCTGAAGTTCTAGAACTTCCTGTGTTTTTTGCAAATAAAAGTTAACTGGAAAACAAAATTATAGAGCTGCACCAATACATTGCATTATATAACTACTTTCACCATTAAAAGCCTATTTACAGAATTTAGGACCTAACAGTTAGTGTGTTAAACTTCCTAAGGTAAAAAACAAACAGTTAACAGAAATATTTTAATTGCTATATTCTGGATGTGTTCAGGTAATGCACATAAGTTTATATTTTCTAAACACAATGCAGTTTTTTGTTTGATATTAATTATATGAAATATTTGCATATTTGATGTATTACATTTGAGCTTCAATTTTCATATTATGAAAACTTGTGAAATGTGATCCAGATATGTGTGTGTATATTATATATATATGAATTTAAATAAAATTATATTATTTTATTATACCAAATTAGTTTTGCACAAATTATTAGATCATTTAATTAATTTTATGAGAAGCTTATGATATAATTTATCACAGTCACATCATACACTTAAACCAATAGTAATGTGTAAGCCTTGACAATTATATAAATAGAATGTTCTTAATGTTGATTTACAGTGGTAGCTAACATTTCAGTCAAACCTATGGTTTCTATTCAGATAAAAGTTAAATGTATTCAATAGAAAAAAGTTACCCGTTGATTATGCAGTATTTTTTCAAAATATGGAGTTAATATTGCTTTCTAAATATAAAATGGCAACTTAATCGTGGAAGAATTTGATTTCTTTTTGTGATATTTCTTTTGATTAGGAATATGGATATTTCTATTAATGTTTAATAAGACACAAATTGCTCAATACTTGAAAATTAGTATTTCTCATTAAAAGTACGCTTTCTATTGCTCACCTCATTAACTTAGCAATTAGGAATTAAGCTACTTCTATTATAATAGTGAAGCATGTAGGTGGATGGATTGTCAGAGAGATGTCGTGTTCTACTCAGTTTACTCTCAATTGTATGCCAAGGAATATTTCGATAATCGTTCTAATGTTTCTTCCAATTTATATGAATTGAGTAATTTTAAGAGACTTTTCTAGAACAATCAAAGGAAGAAAGTGCCTATTTAATTAGTGGTACTAATGGCTACCATTTCAGAGCATCTGCTAGAAATTTCATTTTAAGTCCTTATTGTTAAACTCCACAACAATAGTGTGTGCTGTTAATATTATAACAACCTTAACAATCTTTTAAATTAGAAGAGAGAGAGAGAGAGAGAGAAAATCCAAGCTAAAAAAAGAAGAAAATAGAGAAGGTGGAACTGAGCTCTGCTGGACTCCCAGGAACATTTTCTTTTTATTACCCTTGGTTGCCAGAAATTTTAGAAAGGAAAAAAATTAAACAACAACACAGAAAACTATTCTTCAGATTTTAAACCTACCTCTAGTCAAAAGGAAAAATGAGATTGGTTTTGCATCATGACATTAAAATATTTAATAATAAAGTTTGAGTTTACTGAAATACTGAATCATAGAGAGTCTCTAAACAGAATAAGATTTTTACTGCTCATTATGGTTCCTATGTGAACCTGAAGAATGGCCAATATGATCAAGGCCTTGGACCTACTAGGATGAGAATGCTTCTTACAGTATAATGCAAAGTTGTTAATTTAGGGTTTTAAAAATTAGATGCTACCGGTAGAAGATGGCTTGTTGTGTCCCAATCTCTTTGGGAGTTTCCCAGGTATAATCTGAGTCGTCCCCCATACCTGGAGGGCAGGGAAAGACTGATGAAAAAGCCAGACCTTTACAGACTGGTAGGTTTCAGATTTAATAAGCAAGGATACTTACTCATGAGGCGTGTCTTGGGCAACCATAAAATGAATAGTTTCCTGCACCCACCCATCAGAATCTCAAAAGTTTATATAGAGGCCTTAACTGGATTCATTCACATACACAGAGGTCCTTAATGGGTCTAAGCACGGACTAAGTCCAGCTGGTCTCTTCATCACCTTATTATCTCAAGGATGTGTCCTTGGGCAGCTTCTAGCATTGGGAAGGCAACTGGAGCACGCATTCCAAGCATGGGAAGGGAGTGGGGAGCCTTCACTTGCCTGGGTCCATCTTAGGGCCTAACTGGCAATTATGACTTCTTTATGATCTTCCCAAACAGGAAAAGTAATCAAATACAAGAGTCATGAAGAGGCAAACCATTGCTTTGCAAAGTGCAAAGTTAGCTTGGCAAATACTTCTATTCTGCCTAACGTTGTCAAATCAAAGGGTTAATTTATCAGGGTGACTTATGAAGATAGAACAAGATATGAGGCAAAGAGACACTAAAAGGAAGACCTGGGACTTGATTGAGTGTAACTGACAACATACATAGCTGTGTTTTGTAATGATCTTAACATCTTTTCTGAAAGCATGGGGCCTGGACCTTGTGATTGTACATACCAGGGATATCATTACAGGATTTAAATTTATTTGTGTAAATTTTGGCAAAACTATAGAATCTTAGTTAACTTCCACATACCCAGTGAATTGCAGGATATAGTCATGAAGTGAGTATATGGTAGCTTGTTAAAACCCACACTTTCTACTGACTCTGCTTCTATACTAGTGTATCTAGAAATGGGGTAAGGGGAGCACCCAGGAGGTATGAAATCATTGAATGTTCTCTTAGAGAATGCCAAACATAGCCTATTTTCAATAACACACACACACACACACACACACACACACACACGTAATTATCTTATATAAAATATCAGAAAATAGTCGCAGCTGGTTTGGCTCAGTGGATAGAGAATCAGCCTGTGGACTGGAGGGTCCCAGGTTCAATTCTGGTTAAGGACACATGCCTGGGTTGCAGGCTCAGGCTTGCAGGAGGCAGCCGATTAATGATTCTCATCATTGATGTTTCTATCTCTCTTTCCCTCTCCCTTCTTCTCTGAAAGCAATAAAAATATATTTAAAATCCCAGAAAATAACCTTCTACAAAAATAAATCTTTCCAAATTATTTTTTATGTATTTTCCGTAACAACTTTTCACTTTTCAAAAATGCTAATCAACAAATAATTTTTCTAAAAACTTCAATTTTTAATGTTATAAAGTTTTAGGAATTTATTTAAATATTAGATGATAAAATTATTCCCAGTAATATGTGAGGCCTATGTTAAAAAAAAAATAGTAAGGTCTGCCTGATTAAATTTCACATATCTCATTCAGTAAAACACAAACTATAATGTTGATGTAGTTATTACATTATGAATAGCATTACATCTACCTTACTCTAAACTGTTCCGAGTTATCTATATAATAAAAGCCTAAGCGACCATTACAGCGGAATGACCAGAGCAACCAGTCGCTATGATGCACACTGACCACCAGGTGGCAGACACTCAATGTAGGAACTACTTCCTGGTGGTCAGTGCGTTCCCACAGGGGTAACACTGCTCAGCAGGAAGCTGAGCTCATGGCTGGTGAGTGCATTGGTGGAGGCGGGAGCCGCTTCCGCCTCTGCGGCAGCACTAAGGAGCAGCGAGCCAAGTGGTAAGGAGCAGTGAGCAGGAGGGCAGTAAGGAGCGAGGGGTCCCAGACTGCGAGAGGGTGCAGGCCGGGCTGAGGACCACTCCCCCCCCACAGTGGATGAATTTTGTGCACTGGGCCTCTAGTATAATTATAATTATGACAAACTTGACAAGCCAATCCTCAGATAACTTCACAAAAACCTCTATATGGTTCAAGCACTTGAAATATAATCATTCTTCCTATTAGTATTTTAGGAATTATTTTCTTTCTATATGTGTCCTCTAAGAAAAATATTGTGTAAAATAAGTAACTTGAGAATTTAATAATAAATTAATGTCATCGTGCAATTTAAGATTAATTTTCCTTGTGAAGACAATACACATATAATTGTATCTTTTTCACTTGTCAAAATTTTCATTATCTTTTCCTGAACTATTTCGATAGCCTCAACTTTTATACCCTACCACTTTATTTTTGATCCATCCAAGAGAATGAAAACAAATGTGATCATGCCATTTTAATGTTTAAATGTGTGCAGTTAATTTCTCTTTCTTAAAGGACATTGTTCACTCCTAGCAACCAGCACCAATTTCTTCTTCCCAATTTTATTTTAGATAGATTAAATAGAATTCAAATTTTGTTTTAGAGAATCATCTTCATTTTGGGCAGACTTGAAAGATAAATAAGCAATAGTGTATCCTTAAAAGGTTAGTTTAGTAAGCTTAGCTAATTAACTTCACTCAAAACAACTCTTAGACCCTAGCTGATTTGCTCAGTGGATAGAGCATACATGGATTGAAGGATCCAAGTTTGATTCTGGAAGGGCACGCATGTACCTAGGTTGCAGGCTCAATTCCAGGCCCTGATCAGGCATATGCTGGAGGCAACCAATGTGTCTCTCTCACATCAGTGTTTCTCTCTCTGTGTCTCTCCCCCTCCCTTCTATTCTCTCTAAAAATCAGTGGAAAAATATACTGGAGCAGCGGTTCTCAACCTGTGGGTTGCGACCATTGGAAAACACATATAGCATATCAGATATTTACATTATGATTCATAACAGTAGCAAAATTACAGTTATGAAGTAGCAACAAAAATAATTTTATGGTTGGAGGTCACTACAACATGAAGAACTGTATTAAAGGGTCGCAGCATTAGGAAGGTTGAGAACCACTGTGATGATTAACAAAAACTCACACACAAAACAAGTAAACAAACAAACATAAAACAACTCTTAGGACTTTGAATAACGAGCTAAATAGAACAAAGATTTTTTAAACTTCAAGTTCATTTTTTTCCAGTATCTGTACTCTAGTAAGCCTTTTTAAAATGTTTGAATTGATTTCACACAGGAGGGGAGAGGCAAAGATAGAAACATCAATGATGAGAGAGAATCATTGATCAGCTGACTCCTGCAATTTCCTTACTATGTATCAAGCCTGCAACCCTAGTATGTTCCCCAATCTGGAACCCAACCACAACCCCCCTGGTTCATAGGTCAGTGCTCAACCACTGAGTCACACTAATTGGGCCCTAATAAGATTTTTTACAATATCTGAGACCTAAATTCTGTTAACTATATTGTTATTCTTCTACTCTGATCAAGTTCTTTAGGTTTCTTATCAATTATAGGACCTTACCAATATTTTTTCAATAAATTAATCTTCTGGTTGAGTTATCCAGATTCAATTTTATAGCTCGCCATCAATAAACACTATTTAAAACACTATCACTTATGGGATAAAATTCAAGTTCCTTACATGAACAAAATTATTATCTGGATATATTATCTGGATATATATATATATATGTGTGTGTGTGTGTGTGTGTGTGTGTGTGTATAATCGCCAATATTGAAATATTTCTAATTCAGGTGAATTACCCACTAGTGTTAATAAAAGGTAATGATCTCTTTATTCTCTAAAATGTCTGATTGGCTTTTCCAGGCATGACTGTAATTAGCCTTTCCAGTTTCAGCTTCTGACACTTCATAATTTTTGTTGAATTACATGCCAAAAGCACTGTTTACTCTTGTAAGTTTTCATAATATTTCCAATTTCAGTCCCTCTTCCTACTGCATCTACCAACTGCCAACAATGTCTCTTTTTTAAAAAATTGATTTCAGAGACAAAGGGAGAGAGAGAGAGATAGAAACATCTATGATGAGAGAAAATAATTGATTGGCTGCCTCTTGCACACCCACACTGGGGATCAAGCTAGCAAGCCAGGCATGTGCCCTGACCTGGAATCGAACCTCGACCTCCTGGCTCATAGGACATGCTTAACCACTGAGCCATGCTGGCTGGGCCCAACTGCCAACAATCTTAAAAGACATTTTATTTTTCTGTAAAGATTTAGCTGAGACATGACATCATGCATCATGCTGAGGCACTCTCCTGTTTTCCAAGAGAATTCACTCTCACCTGCCTTTCCATAGGTACCAGGCATCTCTGCCCTTTGTCTGTTTTTATTACTCTTTCCATAGCCAACACTCCATGAAAGCTCTTCTTATATTTTCCTTAAACTCAATAAATTTTCTTACATAGTATGAATGCTCAATACATTTTTGATAACATTTAATCATGGATAAGTATGATATATGATTTAATATATAATCATACATATTTTATTAAAAATAAGAAATTAAATAGTAATGTATTTGTTTTCTTCAAGTCATAAATATTGTTCCATGTGTTCACAAATGATTTTTGTTCAATTTGCATTTACTAAATATATATTATTTATATTATTACATTCACCCAGCATATATTATTTAAATAAGCTTAAATCATTTTATAAATCACTAACAGTGCTTTAAATAAAAGTATTATAAACTACCCTAAGTGGTGAGATGTGTTTAAAACTGTATGTGTATAGATGTATATGCTAAATATAATTTTGTATAGGATATGCAGTAACCAGAGTATATTACAGTTAATTAGAAATTAACAAAAATATGTTTTTTCCATTCCAAATACATCACAATTTTAAACTGTACTCCTCTGGAAAATTAATTTACTTCAAATAGAAAAGATAATATTCTATTACCACCATAAACCATGAAGACTAAGAAAGGCTCCTAATAGCTACCTGGGCTCAAAAGCAAAAAAGCAAAGCAACAACAAAGCAGAGCCTAGCGGCCTGTGCAAGGGCAGCTCATGCAAATTCTATGTCAGGGAGAAGTCTCAGTGCTACACTGCCCCTGTGCTGCTAAGCTGCCTGCCTGCTTGCCTGTCTGCCACCACTGTTTTTCTGCCAACTGAGCCAGCCCTTATAAAGGAGTTCCTGAAATTCTAGTTCAACCAATAGGACTGATACTTTCCACATCCAATTAGAGCTATGCTTCTCTGACCAGTCAAAGTGTCTCTATTCTGACCAATCAGGGACTAGTGGTGAGGACTTCTGTCTGTATAAACCAGTTCCCCACTAGATCATAGCACACTTTCCACCAGAGCGAACCCTGTGTTTTCCCAGCTAGAGCTGAACCACTGAAGATGTTGGGTTGCCTAGGGAAGGAGGGGCCTGGGCCCAGGAGCAGAGCAGCCTTAGGGCCCTGCTGTTTTCACAGCAGTGGAGCTGGCTGCCCTGTAGCCCTATGGAGTTGTTCCACAGCAATGCTATCTTCACAGCCATGCTGTGTTGCTGTCAAGCTGTTTTCACTAAATAAAGTTTTCTACTTCACCACACCCCCCTCCCCCCCCCCCCCCCCGCCGCCAGCCCCCTAAGTTGGAGATTCCAGTTGGTGCCAATGACCATCAATTGACACTACATTGTTCATATGTAGCAACATTAAATAAATGTTATATTACTGACATTTCTTTAGTTCTGTGTTATAGGCATTGACACTATCTTAGAAGCTATTTCCATAGATTACTGCACTTGTCCCTCACTGTAGTCTGTGGAATGCCTCTACATAGAACAGTTCTTTAATAGAGTGGAGTTGAACAGGTTACTAATATAGTTCACATTTTTAAAATTATAGCACTCAATTCTGAGAAATAAGAGCTCCCACGTGCGCACAGCGAGAAACTGGTCAAGATTGGATCAAAACCCAGATCTGCTAAAACTCTTAATCACTTGCTCTTTTATTCAGCTCGCTATTATTCCAAAGGAAATTGCCCTTTTACATGTAAGAGTACAATTTTCTAAAGAGTCTGCAAACACATTTTGGTGTATGATTGGTTTCATTATATAATATTTGAAAGAAAACTAAAGCGAAATAAAATGTTGGCATGTTGGCTTATTTTTCCATATTTGCCTCATCACTGACTTAACACTTTAGATATAAGTATACTATGGATCATAAATTCATAAAGGAAAATATTTTCTCCAAATGCCTATGTTAATTGTCTTTTGCTAAGTAACATTAATGGCAATAAGGAAATGCTGTCAACACAGTGTGTGACTTAAATCAATTACAGAGTTATAAAAGTTAAAGGTGTACATATGGAGTGAGTGTATACTTAATATTTTTTTTTCTCTTCATATACTTAATTTTAAATATGTCTCCCCCTTAATGTGATTAGTAGAGATTACTTGTGAAGCCTAGTTAAGGCTTTTTTCACAACAGATTACAAGCCTATCGCCTATATAATAAAAGCATAATATGCAAATCGACCAAATGGCAGAACAACCAACAGAACCACCGACAGAACAACCTGTCACTATGACACGCACTGACCACCAGGGGGCAGACGCTCAATGCAGGAACTTCCCCTAGCCCGCAAGCCCTGACCGGCAGCGGCAGGGGGCCAGGCCAGCCAAGGCGGGCATCCGCTGGTCGCCCTGCAGATCAGCCCTGATCGCCGGCCGGGCCTAGGGCCCCTTCCCGTGAATGAATTTCATGCACCGGGCCTCTAGTATTTTAGTAAAGTTTTAAATACTGTATTATTTTACTTCAGGTAGTACCTACCATTTATATTTTTCAGTTTGGAAAAATTTTTCTAGCCATAATTTTTCTCAGATGATACTTCAGATTTGACTATCTTTTGCCCTGCAGTCACATGCCTACCTCATATGATAAATTTTAAATATGCTGGGGGAATTCTCTATTATGTAGATTTTATAGAAAATTTAAGGGACTTTTAATTTTATAGATTTTACCTCAACTCTAGAGGGAATGAAAGAGCTGATAAACTGGAGGGAAAATATGATATTTTTGAACTTTGGGCTTTTCTTTTGTTGTGAATTATTTTTACCCACGTTTAGAACTTCATAGTGTGGTCAAAACGTAATGCTCCCAAGACTTTCTAATCTTTAAATATTACAAGAAATATGGTCAATATTGTGCAGTGGGTAAATGATAAGTACTATTCTTTTGCAAATTTTGAAATTGTGACATATAATTTAAATGAGGCATTAGATCACAGGGCATTAAATTCATGTTAATGAAATTCACTAATTTTAAGATTTGATTTGCCATAATTTTTAAAATATCAAATAAAAGAGATGATTGGGATACCATCTGATGTTTCAAAAGCATAACAGGTAGGATGAACTGCCTTTGCAGGACCCCTCCCTAGTATGAAATTTCACTAGTATGAAAACATGGACTTGAAATATCAGGTTGATGTATATACACATTTGCTTATATCCTGGTAGATAACTGCACAGAGACACTCACATTTAACACTCAATTACAAAATAATTGCTATCTTCTTGAGGGGGAGGAATGTTTTGCTGTAGCTATTCTTTTTTTTTTTTAAGTAGTACGTGTACATAGTTTTAAACATCAAATTGTCCTCTTAAAGCTTAGAATAAAACCAGCAACAGGATACCACATTGAACTCTTAGTCTGGTGCTCAATATAAAATATTCCTTCTGTTTTTTACTGCCACCCTTCTAGATAATATTTTTATACAGGCATTTCTAATTTTTAAAAATAACACAGGATGTACGAACTTTTTTAGTAGGATGCTAATAAGGCTTGAAACATAGGCAGACACACATAATAAATGCCGTATTGATTTTATATTCTATTGTGTGATGCGTACAACATTACACATGATATGTACAATTTGTTGCCCCCCCCAACACTTAATGTTTTCAAAGTTCATGTCCTCATGACTTTTCATAGGTTGTGAAAAATTGGAATGAATAGAGCGCATTAAGCATTTCATTAGTCCCTGTATGTGTTGCCTTAGCTGTATGCGACTTTGATTGATTTCACTAAATAAATCTGTACATTTTGCATACTCTAGAATAAGTAGTGGGGGGGGGGGGGGAGATGTGACTGTCAAATCTGCAGAAAATGTCAAATATAATATGCTGTGTTTTAAGTCTGCATGTATAAAGTGAAGATTGCTTTTTATTTTTTTTTAGATAGCTCCTCCTTATTCCTTGCCTTCTCCCATCCTTTTGAATATAACAATTTAATATGTCCTATTGGTGGTTAGTATTTTCAGTATTGTTCATAACTGACTAAAGTAGTGCCCTATGATTCCATTTCCTGTCATACCCAGGAGAAGTTTTGTTCTACTAATGAAAACTGGCTCCTTTTTACAATTTTCTTAGGTTTTAATAGTCCTTTCATGACTTAAACCTCATATTTTTTATTAAAATTCTGTAACATTCCTTCTGGTACCTTCCATTCTTCTGGCTGACTGTTCTCTAAGGCTGCTGATGAGAAGTTATCCTGGGAATTCTTTAATTATTATTTTAGAATCTTTATGCCTCTTTCTGGTATTGGGTTATCTCTTTCCTATAGCCTGTGTCTTGCTCTTAATTGATTTATGTGCTCATTTTGGTGGAGTAGATCCCCTCAAATCGTTTCCCGAAAAAGAATAATTGGTAACGTATTTCCTGATCCTTTGAGTGTGTACAAATTTATTTTATTTATAGTTTAGCTAGACATGTAAGTCTACTGGTTCCAGAATTTTAAAAAAATTATCTATTTTCTTCTGCTTTCCTGTGTTTTTATTGAAACGTCTGACACCATTGTGACTCCTGACATGTTTTACCTATCTGTATTTTTTAGAATCTGTCTGTGTTTCCCCCTCCCCCCCGCCAACCCAAATTTCACAATGTGGTTGTTTTTGTTTTGTGTACTTGTTATTTTTCATTTATTTTAGTCAATATTTTTAATATGAAAATTCAGGTCTTTTCCCTATTTCCCTCTTCCATTTCCTGTTCATGTAACTTGTATTAGTGGGATGGTGGGCTTCCTGGTGTGATCCTCCATTGTCTCATTATTTTTTTTTTAGTTACTTACTAGAGGCCTGATGCATGAATTTGAGCAAGGGGCTCAGCCCTTGCAGCCACAGTGGCTTGCCTCGGCCCTCGCAGCTCCGCCTTCATCTGGAAGGTTGTTTGGTTAATGAGCATATTATGCTTTAACTATTATAGATTTATGTCTTTTTGTTTTACTTTTGGGAATATTTCTATCTCTATATTCCAAAATTTCAAATTTTGTTGTTGTTATCAATTATTGTTATTAATTACTAGAAGCCTGGTGCACACATTCGTGCACCAGTGGGGTCCCTCAGCCTGGCCTGTGGTATCGGCCCGAAACCTGCTCTCCAACATCCCCTGAGGGGTCCTGGATTGCAATAGGATGCAGAAGATTGGCCATCCAGGGAGGGACTGCAGGAGAACTCCACGGCGTGTCTGGCCCTTCTCGCTCAATTCCAATTGGCCAGACCCCAGCAGTAAGCTAACCTACCAGTGAGAGCATCTGCCCCCTGGTGGTCAGTGCACATTATAGCGGATGGTTGAGTGGCCTTAGCATATCATTAGCATATTCCGCTTAGATTGGTTGAATGGACAAATGGACAGTTAGCATATTAGGCTTTTATTATATAGGATTATTATTAATGGTGTTATTTTATTATAAAGACCCCCACCTTATTCTCTAAACATATCTCTATTCTTAAAGTATCTTGTTTTGTTTAATTATCCTATTAACATCTATCTGAAGAAAATTATTATAGAATTTAAAATATTTGGTTTCCTAGCTTCTTCACTATTTCCTTTGAGCTCAATCTTCTGTTTACTTGATTGGCCTTATATTCTAGATGTTTTCCTCAAATCTCTAAAATGTATTGGCTCTCAGTTCATATTTAAGTGTGAGATACTGAAAAGCTGATTAGAAACTCTTTGTGTTTGTTCAAACCTTACTAACTGACGAGCATCAGCATTAGTTTAGCTGATGAGGAATTCCCTATTTCATTGAGGGGACTTACAAATCTTCATATTTGTAGTTTGTTTTATTTGTTTTGTTTTTGTTTTGATTTTTTTTGTTGTTGTCTGGTATGATGGTCACATTTCCAAAAAAAAAGATAACTCCTCTAATCTTTGATCTTAGAGATAGAATTCTAACTCAGCATTTGGAAGCCAATGAGGAAAGGAATTTGAGAGTTATTACCCTTTAGTGTGCTTTTAATCAATAAATAGGGTAACTCAGTCTTATTATCCACTGAGCCTAGAGAATCTTTGTTTCAACATTGCAGAGTAATCTTTCTGCATTTTCCTACTTAGTTGGGCTGTAAGGAGAATTCCCTGAGTGGGAAATCAGAGAGGAAATCTGTGCATCTAAGGGCTTCTTATGCTTCATACTGACAGTCAATTAATACTCCTGCTTTCATCCCTCCCTCTTTTCCTGTCACACACACACACACACACACACACACACACCCCTCTTCAAAGGCATCTGGGATCTGTGTTTGTGAAGAACATTTTAAGGGATTTTGCAGTACAAATTTGTGGGGTTTTTTGGCATCCCACACAACAGCCAGATTTTTTTTTTCTGCTAAGCTATTACTACTTAGCCATCTACTTCTGATAATACAAAACTAAGTTGACATCTCTCATCTGTTCTAGTTCTACCTTCCTCTAAAGGGAATTTTGATTTAATTTATTTACTGCAATGTTAAGGGAGGATTAGGAAGAAGTAAATTTAAAAACAAAATGCAGAAGTATTCTTTGATGTTTCAAGTTATATCAGTAATTAATTCAGGAAATGATTAAGGAAATTTTCTTTGTTCTTAATTCACTTATCAGTTAGGGCCTTAGATGCTCATCATTCATTTATCCGTTATGTACCTTTCCCCCCCCATGTACTCTTCCCTGGGCGCAGTGCTACCTGCACGTCATAAAACTGAGCATTACAAAAGCCATCTTGTGAACTTACATTCTAATAAAAGATACAAACACAAAGTAACATGATTGTTTTATTTAAGAATAAGTGTTTGCCAAAACCGGTTTGGCTCAGTGGATAGAGCGTCGGCCTTCAGACTGAAGGGTCCCAGGTTCGATTCCGGTCAAGGGCATGTACCTTGGTTGCAGGCACATCCCCAGTGGGGGGTGTGCAGGAGGCAGCTGATTGATGTTTCTCTCTCATCGATATTTCTAACTCTCTAGCCCTCTCCCTTCCTCTCTGTAAAAAAATCAATAAAATATATTTTTAAAAAAAGAGTAAGTGTTAAGAAGAAAACTAAATATGCTAATGTGATAGTAACGAAGGGGTGGCTTTAGGGGTATATCACTGGAAAGGCCTTTCTGATATTCCTGATGAGGGTGGGGTCATGATAAGGTCCAAACCATAAAATGGGGGATGGGGGGGGGAGTAAACAAACAACAAGGGCATCCAGAAATGAGAATGGCCAAGCCACTTCAGAGAAAAGTAATGAAGTGGTGGTAGAATGTAATACAAGTTGAGGTGTGAGTTGAAGAAAGGGAGCCATATCATATACTAGTAAGCTCTACAGACCACAGTATGAAGTTTAGAGTTTATTCCACATTGAAGGGGAGGATTGAGCTAGTGAATGATAGCCATTCATATAGCCATTATTGGATCAGCTGTACTGTATATGAGGCAATGCTCTAAGTACCAGTAAGAGAGCCTACACCTCAAGAGGCATTGCATGTCTCTGCTGTGCTCATCATTTATCTGCTGTTCACTCTCAGGTCAGCTCAGGTTAGCTGGACCTGAACAGCCTCAGAAGAAATGGCTGGTCTCTGCTCCATCTAAGGAACAGGGTAGCCTGTGTTTATTCACTTGGTGACTGAACAGATTCTAAGAGAGCAAGAAGAAGTACATAGGACTATATACTTGTATACATACATGTATGCATATTTTTAATGTTAAACATTTACCAGCACATCACTACTTAGGTAACTCTTTCAGGCATCACCCAACACTAAAGACAGCCACATTCTAAATTCTATCATCATAGATGAATGTTGCCTGTTCTTGGAATTAATAATATACTGTGTGTAAATGTGTGTGTGTGTGTGTGTGTGTGTGTGTGTGAGGGAGGGGGGTCTATCTGTCTGTCTATGTCTGTGTCTGATTTATTTTACTCAACATTTAAAAACCCATCTATATTGTAGTGAGTATTTGGTATTTGTGTCTTTCCAATGATGAAAAGTATATTGTATGAATATTTCTCATGCTGATGGCATTTGGATGGTTTCCAGTTTTTAGCTATTATGAATGAGGTTGCTGCTATGAACATTTTGTACATACTAGATGGAATTTTTTATAATTGATAAGTTCTAAATTATACCTAGAAAAGTAAAAGCCAGTAAAGATTATAGTAAAATAAATGGAAGATGCTCACCTATTGAGATATAAAGGTGTTCACCTAACTAAAAAACAATGACAAAAAGTCAAACATATATATATAAACACTAGAGGCCCAGCACTTGATATTGCGCGTCCCCGCCCACCTGTGTGCGCCCCGCCCACATGCCCACCGCCCCGCCATACTCTCAGCCGTGCTTGCAGCCACACCTGCCTCGCCATGCCCGCCTTGCCATGCCCACCTCGTCAAGCCCACACACCCGTTGGCTGCCAGCCTTGCTGTGATTGGAGCCTGTGGGTCATGGGGGAGGGCCTGAGAGGTGCCCATGCACCTCATGGTGACAGGGGGGTTTGGTCGTTTTGGTCGTGATGCCTCTTGGCCTTTTATTATGATGTTATATATATGTTTATATATATTTATATACATTAGAGGTGCATGAAATTTGTGCACTTGGAGTGGGGTCCCTCAGCCTGGCCTGCACCCTCCCCTGCAGGGAGCAGGCCTATGCTGGCTGTAGGACATCCTTACCACTGCCGTGGAGGTGGGAGAGGTTCCTGCCACTGCCTCTGTGCTCACCAGCTGTGAGCCTGGCTTCTGGCTGAGCAGCACTCCCCCTGTGGGGCAGCTCCTGTATTGAGCACCTGCCCCCTGGTGGTCAGTGCATATCATAGCGACCAGTCATTCTGCAGTTCAGTTGATTTGCATATAAGCCCTTTATTATATAGGAGATATATATATATGTATTCAAATACATAATCCTGTAGATAATGGTAGGACAACTGGCAATTTTTAAAATAAGAGGATAAAGTTAGATCCCTATCCCATGTAATGCAAGTAAATTCCATAAACCAAAAATGTTCTTTTAAACATTTTTTTATTCATTTCAGAGAGGAAGAGAGAGGGAGAGAGAGAGAGAGAAACATCAATGATGAGAGAGAATCGTTGATCGGCTGCGTCCTCCTCTCCCTCTTCTGGGGATCGACCTGCAACCCGGGCATGTGCCCTTGACCGGAATCGAACCCGGGACCCTTCATTCCGCGGGCCGACGCTTTATCCACTGAGCCAAACCAGCTAGGGCTCAAAAATGTTTTTAAAAACAGAGAGAGAAAGAGAGAAAAAGTCTTACATATTAGATTTAACAGAAAATATATAATGATATTGTTGTTATTTCTTTTGATTTATTAGACCAAGGGAAGTTTGTTGGAATAACTCTGCTATAGGAGACTGATACGGTGTACATATTTGGTATCATTGCTATAATTCATCAGTAGGTAGTCAGTATTTTTGAGACAGAAACTTCACAAAGCATAGGACTTTCAGTTTTAAGTAGCAAGGAAAAGAGAGAAAGAGTAGTAAACTATGATTTCATTTCTGACGCATAATGTAGCAGGATAATGAACTGGCAGCACTCATGTTCTATCATAGTGTGTAGTCCTCCACAGAAAGTGAAGAGTTTAAAATGGAACATCGATTGAGGACTCGGAATAGATGCCTTGTCATCACAAATCTAAAATTCCATGTAAATCACCCACCTGTGTGTGTGTGTGTGTGTGTGTGTGTGTGATAACAGGTTTTCTGGGCCCAACATCATGAAAGACTTTTGGAAAGTCATTCTGAAGAATTACTTCTCAGCCCCTTGTTTTTTTCTTACTATGTAATTATGAAAATGTATATTCTGTTACCTGGAAAATGAGGCATTTGGTTATGAATGTTAGTCTTTTTAAAAAAATGTTATTATAATTTCTCAAAAATTTTTGTACATTTTTCTTAAAATTTGGTCAGTACTAATTCTACTGACCTTCATCAAATTTTAAAATAAAATATATGTGATTTAAATTTATATATATATATGATATTTATCTTATTTAAGTTTCAGATATTTTGAAATATTAATCTAAAGTTTTACCACAAGAAATATTCTGAGACTACCGATGTACAATGCACATAAGAGAAAGCAATATAATGTACTTTAGATACACATACCCAATATTAAAATAAATGTAGCTATCATTAATATTGTAATACTTTAATGCTGTAATGAACTATTAGCAATAGTACAGATATACAATTTCTCTTGCAACTTAGAACCATATCATGAGGGAAATAATGAAGCATTAGTAATTTTGAAACAAAAAATAAGTGCATTAAAATTTCCCTGAGCAATCCAGGATGTGTGGTCACACAGGAAACAGAGAGGAAGATATCACTCCATGTGGTTAATTATGAGAACACTGTATTTGGGAATACTGGACATAACTCATGGGTAAAATAGATCGGGCTTAGTCAGAGGTGACTTCCTCCCAAAGTGGGTTTTGATCCAAGCTTCACTTTTTTCTACCAGAGTGGGAAGCAATCATAGGGATTAAAAAACCAAATTCACATGGTGGATTATAAGGAAATGTGGCTGGCTGGAATCTCACTCTCTTGAATGATATTAAACTTGTGAGATATAAATGAAGGGAAAATCAACAAAATGTAGATCCAGTTGTCGTTTACAGAGGGAAGATCCAAAATTGCTTACACAAAAAGTGGAGGGAATCCCATAATTGAAAATTGCAATGACGAAACAGGATTGCTATGCAGGCAGAAATGCGAATCAAATGAGATCACAAAGATGCATCTCTCGGTTCTCTCTCTTTTGAGTTAGTTCTGTTTTCAGGAACTCAGCAAGATGCCTATATTCATCTTGCTTAGATGCTCTGAGCTAATGAGCCTAAGAACATGCATTTGAGCCATTTGGGGGCCGATTAGCTTTAATATATTTTATCATTACAGACTGTTCCTAAATGCTAGACAGAAATCTATAGCATATGTGTTGATTACCCAGAGAAACAACAAAAATAAATTTGTATATATTGAATTAAATTAATTTTTAATATCCCCTAAAAGATGTCTCAAGTGTAAGTTCTTTTGAGGGTAGCCAGAAGCAGTGCCATTGCATGGTAAAACAGTGACATACCAGGAATTTAGGAGTGATGAGGCCTCCTCTTAGAATAAAGATAAAAATTTAAGATTCTGCACATGTAATTTCAGGCTCCCTCTCCAGCTGTCACAATCCTCTCCCCATCCTCTTTCCCCATTCCTACATTCTCTACTGACTTGTTTCTGTTCCTTGAATGCAGCAAAGCCTTTGTCTATGTGATTTCATCATCACTGAACACTTTTCAGTGACCTCTTTCTTTTTATTCTGTGGGATCACAGAATGCTTTATTAAACAGCTGAAATTTGAAGTGAGATACAAACAAATAATAAGTCTTCTGTAATTTCACAGAATTGATGAAGTCCTGGTCTTCTGCATTTATCTGTTACTATTTCTTATCCCTATAACAGTTATTACCAGTTGTAATTTCAGATTTATTTTATTATTTGATTTTGTTTACCCAACTAGATTGTTTACTCCCTCACATGAGAGTGTGTGGTGTTTTTTTTTTTGTTTTTTTTTTTTTGCTTCTTTGAATCTAAACTACCTAAAATAGTACATAATACAAAGTAGGTAGTTGATAAATATTGTTAAATAACTAAATAATAGACTGTAAAATTTATTTTGCCAGGCTTTTTAATGCACATACTACATATTTGGGAACATAATTTAGAACAGACATTCTGATACTCTGGAATTGGGAATCATCTGGAAAATCTTAGGGAAATATGAGTAACTAGAAAGTAGAGGCAGATTACTGAAGTTACTGACTTAAAAGTATGTGGGAGGGGGAGAGTAATGAGAGATGGAAATTATGTTGTGCTATCCTATAAATAAAAGCCTAATATGCAAATTGTCCCCTTGGGGAGTTCTAACGGGAGACTGGGAGTTAGACCACTCACTATGATGTGCACTGAACACCAGGGGACAGGGTGGAACATGGCGGGCGTTGGCAACATGCTGCAACCTTTTGCTGGCTATCTGGGGGTAGGGGTGACAGGGACAGAGGTGTGGTGAGAATGCGGGGTGTCTGCCAAACTCACTCTCACTCACCCTGCTACCCTCCCCCGGGATGCCAGGGCTCGCACACCACGGAAGCCCCCATGCTCAGGTGCTGGGCACCTGTGAGGAGCCTGCCCTGTACTCATGTGGCATCTTCCCGGTGAGCTGGGCCACAGCCGCCAGGACCGCAGGGACCAGTTGGGCTCCTCGTAGGTTCATGCAGGAGCCGGTCTGCAAGGCCGGCTGGGAGAGAGCGTGCTGCCCTCTCGACTTCTGTGCAGCGCCACTGGGCAGCCCAGAGGCCCATGCTGTGCTCTGGCCCGCAGTGTCCAGACACATTCACTGCATCTCCACACGGGGACTCGGGCTCCGTAACTCAGGTGGAGGGTCGTGCACGGGGGTCCAGGGGCCCAGGTGCTGCCCAAGGCCCAGAGATCAGCTGGGACCTGCCCTTCAACGCCAGACGCTCACGCCTCAATCGCTGGCCAGGCATCGGGACTGCACCTGTGCACGAATTTTATGAACCGGGCCTCTAGTGAGAGAATAAGAATTGAGTGGGAAGGGTTTGCATGTGAAAATGACACTTTTTGAGACCTTCTCTTTGAAGATAACACTGTGGTAGCCAAAGAATAATAAAGGATGAAGGAAGACTTTCCTTTTTTAAGCAGAAGAAATTTTGCAAATATTTTCAACATGTGCTTATTTAAATGTCCAGTAAATGTTCTTCCATTTATATTTACGAACAGTTCTGCATAGCTGATCTCATCCCTTTGAAAGAGGGAGCCCACTTGATGTTTCTCATTTTTGGGGAGTCACCCTGAGGAAATAGAACTCAGGTCAATCAGGGAGGCTGATGCTGATGCCTGGGTGGGATGTGGTTAGACCGGCTCTATGAGGGCTGGGAAAATGTTAACAGAATCTGTGAGAAGTATTGTTAGGTAGGGTGGCACAGATAGGAGGAACAGAAGGCAAACAAGTAGGAGAGAGCCCTTTTGTGTCTTTCAGTCTTGCCATCTCTCTACACCCACTCAGGATATATAGATGGAGGCTATTGAGCAAAAATGTGATTTCTGGATTTCCAGCTCCAGCATCACACACACACAAAAAGGTATAATCGTGTTTGCAGCAGAAAGGCAATAGCTTAGTTACCCATTCACACTCTATTAGCCTTAGGCCTGTAATATAAAAATAGTGTTTATGTTTTATTTTATTTTCTAGTGATATCTAGTGACTTTCATTGAGATAAATGATGAGTTTGTGTCTGTACTCAGCAGGAAAAAGTGTTGTAAAAACCAGCAACATGTGCCATGGGTGCCGGAAAGGAGCAAAGCATGTCCTTCATTTGCTGGCCCTACTCTAGCAGCCACAAATCCTGGGGAAAGTACGTCCCTGTGGCTGACTCTTTGCTCATGCTGTGCGGGGGGGGGGGCGGGGGGGGGGGTAAGGATGGCTACAGGTACCTCCAGGTATCAGTAGTTCCCAGTAGCTACTTCAGCAGTGACAGTGCTCCTGGCAATGATGGTTTCCGGAAACTGTGTCAATGTGTACCTTTCATCTCTTCAGATCTTCTCTGTCCTAGAATCAGAAGATGGCTCAGTTGTACTCAGCATTATCTCTAGGAAGGAACTCACTTCACATTGTTGGTTGAAATTTTTAGTGACACCTGCAACACCATAAAACATTTCAAGGAAATTAAAAAGAACAGTTGATCTCAGAATGTTCTGTCACTAGACACAAAACTCATTGAAGAGGCAGCAGAGGAAAAAACTAACCTTGTATTATGCCAAGTAGAGACACTGAAGAACACGCAAACAAATCTATCAAAATGATCTTTGCAGCCCTAGCCGGTTTGGCTCAGTGGATAGAGCGTCGACCTGTGGACTGAAGGGTCCCAGGTTCGATTCCGGCCAAGGGCACATGCCTGAGTTGTGGGCTCGATCCCCAGTAGGGGGCGTGCAGGAGGCAGCCAATCAATGATTCTCTCTTATCATTGATGTTTCTATCTCTCTCTCCCTCTTCCTTCCTCTCTGAAATCAATAAAGAATATATATATATTTTAAAAAAATATCTTTGCATACATAAAGAAAAAGCATTTGGAAAAGTTGGAAAGTCATAATCTAAGAAGAAAGATCTTTCAAATGAATATATTTAGGTTTGTGAGCACCTCATTTGATACTAGTAATTGTTATTTTTCCTATGTTTCCACCTTTTGATGGAATTTCATCAATGAACATCAATAGTGTGCGGCAATAGCCATGCCGGGGCAAAAGTTCCTGATATTCTTCTGCCAAAACACAAACAACAGATTTTAATCTTTCACAAATGTTCCTGGGACACTTGGAGCTCTAGTCTACAAGAAAGTCCAGGGGAAGAAGTAAATGAGAATAATGATGTAACTTAAGTCTCTAATGTTTTTAAAGTGATACTAGTAAGTCACTAGCAAAATTTCCTACTATGTTACTTGAGGTTCTGTGTTTTTGTTGTTGTTGTTGTTTTGTTTTGTTTGTTGTTTTGTTTTTTCAGTTGCAAGTAACAGAAACACAACTCCAGCTGGTTCCCATAATTAAAACAGTTAGCTGCCCAGCCGGTGTTACTCAGTGGTTGAGCATTGTCCAGAAGGTCATGGGTTCGATTCCTGGTCAGGTCACATGCCTGGGTTTTGGGCTCAATCCCCAGGAGGGGGCATGCAGGCGGTAGTTAATTAATGATTTTTTTTTTCATTATTGATGTTTCTATCTCTCTCCCTCTCCCTTCCTCTCTGAAATCAATAAAAGATATATTTTGACAAAACAAAAACAAAAGCAGTTAGCAATTGGGCTGGCTCAGGATTCACTGAAATTAATGTTTCAAATCACATCATCCTTAAATTATCTTATACAATCACCCTTATGATTTTATATTCAGGCTCTGCATGATTCTTGTATATGATGGTTACTTTTGTGTCAACTTGACTAGGCCCCAGGGTGTCCACATATTTGGTCAAACATTATTCTGGCCCTAGCCAGTTTGACTCAGTGGACAGAGCACCAGCCCTCAGTGGATAGAGCACCAGACTGAAGGATCCTGGGTTCAATTTTGGTCAAGGACCTCGGTTGCAGGCTCAATCCCTGGTCCTGGTCCAGGCACATTTGGGAGGCAACCAATCGATGTCTCTCTCTCACATTGATGTTTCTCTTTCTGTGTCTCTCCCTCTCCCTTCCACTCTCTCCAAAAACCAATGGGAAAATATCCTAAGGTGAGGATTAACAACAACAACAACACACAAACCAACAAGCAAATGTTATTCTGATGGTTTCTCTGAGGATGTTTTGGATGAGTTTAATATTTAAATTGGTAGACTAAATAAAGCAGATCGCTGGCCCTAAAGTGGTAGGCCTCATTCAATTATTTGAAGATATGAAACAACAAAAGGCTGAGCGAGAGGGAACTCCTCCTGACTAAACTGGGATTTTGTGGTATTTTTTTTCCCGGGGCGGGGGGGGTGCTTGCTTTTAGACTAAATGAGACATGAGGTCTCCCCAGGTCTTAAGCAGATGGACTTTGGAGTGGAACTCCCCCACTTGTTCCTCTGGTTCTCAGGCCTCCACTCAGATAGAAACTGTACTATTAGTTTTTCTTAGTCTCTGGATTACCAGCCATAGATTTTAGAATTGTCAGTCTGCCAGTCCTTATAATCTCTCTTATAGTCTCGCTCTTGCTCCTAGTCTCTCTCTCATATACATATGTGTATATGTTGGTTCAACCTGCTATTGGCTCTTCTAATAAGGGACAACTTCCTTTTCTGGGAGTAGGGCAGTCATTTTCAATGTATGTGGTATTAATGGCTTTTGATAGTGTCAGGCTAACTTTCTACCAGTCTAGGAATCTAATAAGAAGAGCAGCACTTTCCTGAAACCTTTTTATCTCATCTGATCTCTGAGAAGTAGTAGTCCTTTTTACTTAACTGATTGGTTCACTTGGAAAAAAAGAAGATGGGCATTCTAGAGTAACTACTTCAAAAAGGCTATCCTTACAAAGGATACGGCTACAAAGAAAATATAGGCAATTGGATTGAAGAAATAACTTGAGTTGGAGCAATAATTAGCTTATTTCCTTCTCAAAGATTACCATGACACACACTGTTTTGTTTATCTTCTTTAAAAAATTAGGGTAGCTATTCCTGTTCATCCCTCACCATTATCACTACAAGAGCATCTTTATAATTTAACTAGAGGCCTGGTGCACAAAAATTTGTGCACTGGTGGTGGGGGGGTGTCCCTCAGCCTCACTTGTGCCCTCTCACAGTCTGGGACCCCTCGGGAGATAACGATGTGCTGGCTTAGGCCCGCTCCCAGGTGGCAGAGGGCAGGCCCAATCCCTACGTGCAGCCCCTGGTCGGGCTCAGAGCAGGGCCGATTGGGGGGTTGGGGCGCCGCCCCCTGTCAAACTCAAGGAAGGGTAGATGGGGAGGTTGCCACCCCACCCCCTGTCACGCACAGAGCAGGGCCGATCAGGGAGTTGGAGTGCTGCCCCATGTCACGCACAGAGCAGGGCCCATCAGGGGGGTTGGGGCTCCATACCCTGTCACACACAGAGCAGGGCCGATCAGGAGTTGGGGAGCTCCCCCCTGTCATGGATAGAGTAGGGTCGATAGGGGAGTTGGTGCACCGCCCCCTGTCACACACAGAGCAGGGCCGATCAGGGGGTTGGGGCGCTGCCCCCTGTCACACTCAAGGCAGGGTAGATGGGGAGGTTGCCGCCCCACCCCCTGTCATGCACAGAGCAGGGCCGATCAGGGGGTTGGAGTGCTCCCCCTGTCACTCACAGAGCAGGGCCCATCAGGGGGGTTGGGGCTCCGTACCCTGTCACAAACAGAGCAGGGCTGATCAGGGGGTTGGGGCACCGCCCCCTGTCACCCACAGAGCAGGGCCAATCAAGGCGTTGGGGCACTCCCACCATCACACTCAGGGCAGGGCCGATGGGGAGGTTGCGGCTCCACCCATTCACACACAGAGCAGGGCCCATGGCGGGGTTGGTGCACCGCACCCTGTCACACACAGAGCAGGGCTGATCAGGGGGTTGGGGAGCTCCCCCCTATCAGGCACAGAGCAGGGCCGATCAGGGGGTTGGGGCGCCTTCCCCTGACATGAACAGAGCAGGGCGGATAGGGAGATTGTGGCCCCACCCCCTGTCACACACAGAGCTGCAGGGTGATCAGGGGGTTTGGGCTCTGCCCCCTGTCACGCTGCTCCAGAGGCCAGGAGGCCTCGTGGTTCCGCTGATCCCGGTGCCAGGAGGCCTCGCTGCTCCGCTGATCCCGGTGCCAGGAGGGCTCGCTGCTCCGCTGGTCCTGGGTTCGGGAGGCCTCACAGCTCTGCTGATTCCGGTGCTGAGCAGCATATTACCATTTACTATATAGGATAGAGGCCTGGTGCACGGGTGGTGGCCGGCTGGTTTGCCCTGAAGGGTGTCCTGGATCAGGGTGGAGGTCTCACTTGGGTGCCTGGCCAGCCTGGGTGAGGGGATGATGGCTGTTTGCAGCTGGTCACACCCCCTTCAGGGTGGGGGTACCCACTGGGGCTCCTGGCCAGTCTGGGTGAGGGGCTGAGGGCCGTTTTCAGGCTGGCGGGCGACTGAAGCTCCAAACCTCTCCTTTTTTTCTTTTTTTTTTTTAATTCTTGGATTTACTTACCTTCTATGGCTGTCACTGGAACTGAGAGCCAGCTTTCTCTCTGAGGCTCGGCGCCAGCTCTGAGACCTTGGCTGCTGAAATCAGGTATCTGGTTTGTTTGGGTTCTATAATCAAAACACTGTTCCAACTCCAGCTCTGAGGCCTGGCTGGCTGAAAGCAGGTTTATGGGGTTTTGTTTAGCTTCTATATTTGTAACAATGTTTCTTAAACTGCAAGCTCAGAGCCCGGCAGTGTCAGGCGGGGAACGTTGGCTTCCTTCGTCACTGAAGCAAGCAAGCCTCCTGTTCACTTCAAGCTGCCTGGCTGCTGGCCACCATTTGGTTGGCAGTTAATTTGCATATCTCCCTGATTAGCCAATGGGAAGGGTAGCGGCGGTATGGCTAATTACCATGTTTCTCTATTATTATATAGGATAAATCCATAGTCAATTAGATTAATAAATGTGTGGTTTGTTAAGACCTGGCTAATCCAAATCAAAAGATTTTAAAGTATATAAACACTTTTTGTCTTTACAAATAAATGTATATGGCTTATGGAAGCACCAAAGGATACATTTAATGAAGTATTGTAACTTCAATACTTTTAATAGTAATTTAACTGTATTTGACCTTGAATTTCATAATTGGAGATTGAGTACAGTAGGTCCTAGGGTTATGTCGGAGATCCATTCCTAAGGCGCAATGTAATGTGATTTTCGCTGTAAGTCAGAACCTACATACATAAGCACCTATGTCACTCACATGGAGCACATACACAGCAGTAATGAAGGGAAACAGTAAAAAAAATTTAAAGGAAAGATAACAATTCCTGACCTTCACTTGTGGTAAATAAATAATAAAAGCATAAAGCAAATATGTACATACATCGAAATGACAGAACATTTTTTTTTAATAAATAAATGGGAAATTGTGACATAAACATGAAATGACGTATGTAGACTCCAACGTAACCTGAGGACTGTCTGTAGTCACTAATTTTGTGTCATGATTGTTACATGTTGTGCCTGTGCTTATAACCAGGAGGCTTTTATAATACAGAAAAATTTGTGAGGATGTGAACTAACTTGAAGGAATTAAATATAAAGAAAGAAGAAAAATCTGAGAGCTATTAGAAAGAGAAAAATTACTTTTATTACAAGATACAGAAGGGTGAGTTCAGGTTATGAATCTATTAAAAGATAAAGGAATGGTTTAAGCCCCATGAAAAAGCCAGATTAAAGAAAACAATTACATTTCAGCATGTTGAGAGAGGTAATGAAATGTTACTTACTCTGATAACTAGAGTGGATGACATTACTAGAATGAAGAAAAATGACATAAACCTGTAGAAGAGTTCATATAAGCAGTAAATATCCAACAAAGCAGAGGTCAGGGATATTAGAAAGAAGGGGTGTCATCAAACCTCGGAATGAGATTCAAAAGTTAGATCATCAAAACCAAGAAAGAAGGCAATTTGCTGATGATTGGGCATAATGTCAAGGCTATAGATAATGGAAGGACCTAAATAAGAAATATTTTTCTTTTGTTGCAATGATTTGCTGTAACTCTTAAGAAAAAATCATTTCTGTGCTGTTGAGCCAGCATGTGTACTGGGTATTTTCAGAGAGCATGACTGATAAAGAAATGTGAGATAGAAAATGTATTTCAAAATATAAGCTCAAACCTATTAATGTATAATGAAATAATGAGAGAGCAAGAATCTTCTATGAAAGCAATGACTATTTCTAAAATACATTTTCTGATTTGGGAATATTAGATTGGTAATTTTTACTAGTGATAATTCACTTACTATTAGGTATGAGTTTTGTTTAAATCCATCAGGCATATTATTTCTCTCTTTTCTACATTTATACTGTAAGCTAATTTTTTTCTCTTCCTCTATGTCTTGTACTTGTGATTTAAGTACTGTCAGACAGATCAGAGTGAGTGACTAAAAGCCAGTTAGTTTAGAGGTAGCAGGAGCTGCTAGAGCATCTTTAACATGTTGAATGGGGTTTGAATGCATAAAGAAGGAGAAACAAATGCTATAAGGAAGCAAAAATGCAGAAAGAGATGAGGTTTGATTCCTAAATTCCAGTAGCACTTTTCTTCCATGGAGTGTATTATTCTGTTACTAGTCATCTTTGTATTATATTGCTAGTTATTTTTCACGGGCATGTGTCTTCCCTCTCCATCACAATAATAATCTAGTAGAGAAAAAGGACTGCCATATTCATCTTTGCTTAGAAGGCAACCATAGTGATAATTGGGAGCTGGGATTTTAAAGTAAGATTTCTTGGGTGCATATAGCATGCCTCCATCACTTTTTAGCCTTGAAATTTAAGGCAAGTTTTATCCTGTCAATGTTTTAGTTGCTTTATCTGTAAAAATTGATAGTAGGTCTTCCACCATAGCGTTACTTCAATAGTTTATTATACGGTAAGAACCACATAAATATTATTTATTACCATACCTAGCATATTGTCAGTTTAAAAGAAAAGAATAAAGATCAGTTATTGAAACCATTGGAATTTTGTAATGTAATTATTTATTAAAGAACAAAAAAGGGCAATGAGTCATTATAGGAAACAATAGAATGTCATAGTTAAGATCACAGTTTTTGAAATATAAGACCTTCACCAAAACCCCATGATTCTTAACTTCTCTAAACTTTATTTTCTTTATTTGTAAATGGTGAAAATAATACTACCACGCTAATAAATTTGTAACGTTGCATACCTGTGAGTGTATGTGTGTTCATATGTGTGTGTGTGTTCAGCTTATTAGCACAGTGTCTGGCACAGTGTAAACATACATACAACACATATTAGCTAGGATTAACATTATTGAGATAATGATTTTTCAAAACCAGGATTCTTGAATTACAGTTTTATCATCCTTAGAGGATCAAACAGATTATCTAATTGTGTGTCAAGTGCAATAGTATTTTCAATATATTTATAATAGTCTAAAAGACATATACAATAGATGGAAAGAAAAATATAAATAGCTGTTTGAATGTCTATGTATACAAACAGCTATTTAATAATTATCGCATAAGCATGCAAGACAAATAGCTCAGGTACTGAATGCATAATTAAGTTATAAAACACATACAAGTAGGAAAATATTATCCTTCATAGAGAAAACACATACCTTATAAGGCATATGGAAATTTAATATTTTATTTAAATTCTTTATTGTTTAAAGTATTACTTAAGTCTTTTTCACGCATTGACCTGTCCCGACTGCCCCCAACTCCATCTGTGTCCATTGGTTATGCTCATATGCATGCATACAAGTCCTTTGGTTGATCTCTTTCCCTCTCACCCCCCACCTTTCCTCATAGGTTTGACAGTCTGTTTGATACTTCTGTGACTCTGGTTCTATTTTTGTTCATCAGTTTATGTTGTTCATTATATTCCACAAATGAGTGAGATCATGTGATATCTAGATCATGTGATATCTAACTCCCTTATCCCTTTTTTGTCTGTGAAGCTCCTGATTTCCCCTTCAATTTTGAATGATAGCCTTGCTGGATAGAGTATTCTTGGATTCAACCCCTTGCTTTGCATGACTGTATACTTCATTCCATTCCCTTCTGGACTGATGTGTTTCTGTTGAGAAATCATTTGATAATCTAATGGGGATCCTTTGTATGTAACACTCTTTCTCTCTCTTTTGCAGCCTTTAAGATTATCTCTTTGTCGTTAATGTTTGCCATTGTAATTACCATGTGTCTTGGGGTGAGTTAATTTGGGTTCATCTTGTTTGGTACTCTCTGTGCTTGGGTGACTTTTTTCCTCCCCCATATCAGGAATGTTTTCTGTCATCATTTCTTCAAATAGGTTATCTAATACTTGCTGCTCTTCTTGTCCTCCTGGCACCCCTATAATGCATATGTTACTTTGTTTCATGTTGTCCCAAATCTCCCTTAGGCACTCCTCCTGATTTCTAATTTTTTTCTCCAATTGCTATTCAGATTGGGCTTGTTTCTCTGCCCTATCTTCTAGCTCACTAATTAAGCCCTCTGCTTCTCTTAGTCTACTGTTGAAGCCTTCCATCATGTTTTTTATTGTAGCTATATCACCTTTGATTTTTTCTTGGTTCTCACATAGGTTGTTGATTTTCTCATCCATCCATTTAATGAACTGTATGACCATTACTCTAAATTCTTTTTCTGACATATGGCACACCTCTCTTTCATTTAGTTCCTTTGAGGGGGGGTGGGGAGGTGTGTGATTTCTCCTTCTCTTTTCTTTGGGGGTTGCTTTTTTGTCTCCTCATTTTTACTGTTGCTGAAAGGTCCAGGCACCCAGTTGTGTAGGGCCTGAGCTGCGGCAGTGGGCTTGGCGGGAGCATTGCATGTGCCAATAGTCAGGGGCAGGCTCGGATGCCCAGTAGACGTGCCCTCCATAGTCCGTGTGGGGCTTCACAAGCTGACAGTCATGGGCCAGCTTGGGATGCATGGGACCTGTGAGGCTGTGATGGGTAGGTGGGAGGGGAACACACTCTAGAACTCACAGCAGCCTGAGGCCCATTTGGGTGGAGTCAGTATCCATGAGTCTGCAGTTATCTTAGCAGGTCTTTGTTCAGTGTGGCGTAGGGTCTCGGTTTTTGTCTGAGGTCAGTCTGGGTGGTGATGAAGCCGGGCTCCTAATCACAGAAGCTCTGCCCTTTGTGATGTCGTGCTTTCTTTGCTAGCGCCAGCCACCCAGGTGTGCCCGCAGTGGTAGCGGGGACTCCCCATCCAAGAGAGCCTGGTCTGCCAGCCCCTGAAAGTCTTGCAGGATCTAACTGTCTCTCTCTCTCTCTCTCTCTCTCTCTCTCTCACACACACACACCATGTACGTCCTCAGACTCCCCTTTTGCTTTCTTCTTCCTGCCAGCTGCCATCTTAATAACCTATTGGATATGTATTTTTTTAATTATAAATTTTAATTATGCCATTTATTTTTTAAAAATATATATATATTTTATTGATTTTTTTACAGAGAGGAAGAGAGAGAGATAGAGAGTTAGAAACATTGATGAGAGAGTAACATCCATCAGCTGCCTCTTGCACACCTCCTACTGGAGATGTGTCCGCAACCAAGGTACATGCCCTTGGCCGGAATTGAACCTGGGACCTTTCAGTCGCAGGCTGACGCTCTATCCAATGAGCCAAACCGGTTAGGGTCATTTACATTTTTTTTTTTACTCCTGTTAAAAGAATGATGGAGAATGCTGAAACTGTTAACCTGAATACAGGAAAAGTAGATCCCATTATTTGCATGCATTATATGATAAATTTATTTTAAGTAAATGTTCTCTTCACTGTATACTATATCAAAAGGTATTTTAACAGTGCAAATAGCTCCAAAATGATTAGACAGATGGGCTTTTTTGTAAAATACCTATGATCTGGATCACCCACTTCCCTCAGGCACTCTTTTCTCAAGGCACTCAGAGGGATACTACTCTTTCAGCTCCTGTAGTTCACCCCAGACTTAAAGCCCTCAGGGAGTCCTCACTGCTATTTACATAATACCCCAACTCCTCAGTTTCCATAAGACCCACTCTGGTAGAAATGAATAAAATCATATTATCATATCAATAAATGTACAAAACACATTTGACAAGATATAATACCCAGTTATTATTAAAACACTCAATAAAATGAATGTAGAAAGAAAGCACCTCAACATAAAGGCCACATATGACAAACCCTCAGCTAATACTAGTATATATATATATATATATATCCCATATTCAAAGGCTTTTAAATCGCACTGTTTACTCATATCTTCAGAAAAAAGTCACTTCTACTGTTGTGATAAACAATCTGCTTTCCTATTTATAATGGTCTGGCCCTCTAGCAACTTCACCTCGATGTTATAGCTAATTTGCCTACAAACATCAGGTGGTCATAATAATCTGACCACTCAGTTTATACTCAATGGTGAAAGACTGAAAGCTCTTTCTTGAAGATCAGGAACAAGAGGAGGGTGTCTATTCTCACCATTCTTATTCAAAACTAGAGGCCCAGTGCACAAAATTTTTGTATTGGGTGATGTCCCCTTAGCCCAGCCTGCACCCCCTCTAATTTGGGACCCCTGGGTGGATGTCTGAATGCCGGTTTAGGCCCGATCCCTGGGATCAGGCCTAAACTGGCAGTCGGACATCCCTCTCACAATCCTGGTCTGCTGGCTCCTAATCGCTCACCTGCCTGCCTGCCTGGTCATCCCTACCTGCCCCCCTGCTGGCCTGATCACCCCTCACTGCTTCTGCATGCCGGCCTGACCCCTCTTAACTGCCCCCCGCTGCCAGCCTGGCCGCCCCTAAATGCCCCCAACACTGGCCTGGTCACCACTTACTGCCCCCCTGCTGGCCTGGTTGCCCCCAACTGTTCCCCCCACCAGCTTGGCCACCCTTCATGGACTCCCTGCTGGCCTAGTTGCCCCACGCAGCCTTCTTGTTCAGTCATTTGGTCATCCCTCACTAACCTCTCTGCTGGCCTGGTCGTAGGCAGCCATCTTGTGAGGGCATGAGGAATAATTTGCATATCACCTCTTTATTATGTAGGATAGTACTAGAAGTCCTAACCAGAGCAGTCAGACAAGAGAGAGAATAAAAGACATCCAAATTGGGAATGAAGAAATAAAATTGTCACTTTTGGCAGATAACATGATTTTTATATAGAAAACCCTAAAGACTCCATCAAAACCTCTTAAAAACAATAAGAAAATAGAGTAAAGTTGCAGGATATAAAATCAATGCACAAAATATTCACTCTATTCCTATATACTAAAAATGAAATTTCAGAAAAAGAAATGAAAAAACAAAAGCAGTTCCTTTTAGCCCTTGCAACAGAAATAATAAATACCTATTAATAAACTTTAACAAAGGATGGGAAGGACCTATATGCTGAAAACAACAGAGCATTATTAAAATAGATTGAAAAAGAAAAAAAGAAGTGGAAAGAGTATTCTATGTTTATGTTTTTGAATAATCAACATAGTTAAAATGTGCATATTACTCAAAGCAATATATAGATATAATGCAATCCCTATTAAAATCCCAAATGCATTTTAACACTTGGAGTGGGGGAAACGAGTTAAGTCGGCTCGCGTGAATTGCGCGTACTCCGCGGGAGCCGTCTTAACTCGGTTCATATAGATTTGCGGTGGAGTGCGGGAAACGTGTAAACTCGGGCCGATTGTAACTGCGTATTACCAAATATTTGTTTGTTTGCCGTTCACAAAGATACCTACCTGCGTATGCGAACCGTTTCATACCCATTGGGGTAATAGGTATCATAAAAATCCCTGATTTTGCGCGGGAAACCTAAATAATTGCCCGCGCCATCTTATATTTTGGCGGGAAATTCACCCCACACCGGAGTGTTAACAAGAAGTAGAATAAAAAAATCATTAGAAACATTGAAAAAAAACAGAAAAGATCCCAAATATACAAAGCAGTTCTGAGAAAAAACAACAGAGCTGGAGTTTTCACTCTTCCTGAGTTCAAATTATAGTACAGAGCAATGATAATCAAAACAGAATGGTACTGGCAGGGGGAAAACGGCACACCCAATGGAATAGAATTAAGAGCCCCGAAATATACCCACATGTAATGTAGATGGGCCAATAATTGCCGACAAAGGAACCAAAAACATACAATGAAGTAAAAAAAGCGTCTTTACTAACTGGTGCTGGGAAAATTGAAAAGGCACATGTAAAGAATGGAAGTAGACTACTGTTTGTCCCTATATACAAAATTGACTCAAAATTATTTTTATGAATGAAAAATCATACATCTAAACTTTCTTATTTAATTTTAACATAATTGTATTTGGGTGTTCTAAATAAGTATACCTAGACATAGGAGCGTTTGCAGTGATGCCAAAAAGTGTTTCTGATACAGAAACTGGCTTTAAATCTAAAATCAATAAAAGTAAATGAGCATGTTGTATTAGTTTCACATAAATGTAGTGTTTCTAAATTCTGTATTTTGCTCTTTTTGACTAGTGTTTACTGGAAGTGGATATTGATTATTTTCAACATTGATAGAGAGTGCTCCAGATTTTCTGACCTAACTGGTTGAGGGAAAGAGGTTTCTCTATGACATGTTAAAATTACACACTACTCTTCAAAAAGTGCAGTACAGCCAGGTTGAAGGCAATTTTCCTCTCACAAAGTAGCAAATAAATTTGTAACAATGTGTCCAAATAGTCCAAGGCAAAATTTATCTTTATAAAAGTATATTGAAGTTATAAAAAGAAAGAATGTGTTTTCAGGGGATGGATAATGAAATCGATCTATGCAGGCTTATTTTACATCTATTTCCTTATCTATATTTTAATTCATGTAATGCAATAAAAATATATGTGCGTATATATATATGTATATGGTGCATACAGGAAACTATTTCATGTACACACAACTGTAAGTTTATATATACACACACACACACACACACATACACATACATACACACACACACACATATGGGATATAAGACATCATTTAGAAAATGCAGAATTGATTTCATTTGCTTTCACCAAGAAAAATAACTAGTGGAAAAAGCAAGCAACACCTTAGTATGCAGATCAGGAAATCCCTGATATCAAGATTAATTATGTGCTGTAATATGATTCCTTTGAGCCCACCTTTGAAATTCCCCCATTTCAATATTAGAAACATTGAAAACTTTATCCCCGTTGGGAAGGTAATAAAGAAAAAGTAACTCCCCAAATAGCATACTTAACTGTGAAACATTGAGTCAGCTTCCCAGACACTTAATAATCATTCAAAGGGAGGGATCACTCCTTTGAACCCAAGTGAGTACATATATGATATATATTTTTTTCTGCTAGGCTACTATAAATGCATTTTTCTAGTCTAATTTCTATCTCTTATAAATAGTACTAGGGGCCCTTGCACAAATTTGTACACTTTGGAAGGAACTGTGGGCTGCAAGGCTGTGGTGGGCATAGGGGCGGGTCTCCACCAATCCTCCACGACCCCACTCGGCCCTTCCCACCATGGCTCCTGGTCCCCTGTCTTCTGGCAGCCCCCACCCCCGCTGCCCCTGCTCCCATGTGCTGATGGCGCTGGACCTGCTTGCACCCACTGACAGTGCTGAGCGATTGGGGCCAGTGCTAGTAGCTGGCAGCAGGTGCGAGTGGCATATTCCAGCCCAGATCACCTCTCAAGAGCAGGGGGAGGTGGAGAAGCCCTGAGGGGCGATTAGGGCTCACAGCCGCTCTCACCTGCTGATGGTGTCGACCGATTGGGGCTGGTGCCAGGTGCTGGCAGTGGGTGCTAGCAGGGCCGGCGCAGGTGCCGGTGCCAGTAGCGGGTTCGAGTGCTGGGCAGGACTTTGGTGCACGGGAGCAAATAATTTTCAGTAACCACCAGAGACGCTCCGCAATGACAGCGACCAGCACCCCACCTTAGTCTGGCACCCCCGCTCACCTGCTCCATCATTTCACCGTGGCCAATGCCTGCCGTGTTCTGTGCTCTGCCACCTGTTGCTGACACCTGCCATGTTCTGCATGCGTCTGCTAGTGATCAGTGCAAGTCATAGTGACTGTTTGGTTGTGCAGTGTTCCACCGTTCGGTCTATTTGCATATTAGAGTTATATATATACATAGATAGACAGATAGATAGATAGATAGATAGATAGACAGACAGATAGATAGATAGATAAAGATTATAACATAGGTCAGGTGATGAGAGGCACTATACATAACTCCCTAGTGTCTTTTTCAATCAAAGAGACAGAAGGAGGGTTCAAAAATTTAGTCCAGTCTTTGAAGAAATTCATATTTCATCCTAGGGTGCCCAATGGGGTGAGCTAACCAATGAAAAGAGATGTTTGTTCCACATTACTTTCTCATTGCTCAGATAGTGAAATGAATATCCAAAGGCCATGGCAATTAAAGAAAGGAAAAGAATCCCTTTATCCTACTAAAAAAGCATGACAGTTAGATAAACATTTGGATAAAGGATAAACATTTGGGAAGAGGTGGAAGAGAATAAACAGAGGATAAATGGTGATTGAAGGAGACTTGACTTGGTGTGCTGAGCACACAATACAGTGTACAGATAATGTGTTGTGGAATTGTGCACCTGAAATCCATATAATGTTGTTAACCAGTGTCACCCTGATACATTGACTATAAAGGAGAAAAAAAGAAAACATTTACAGAACACATGACTATTGGATAAAGATTTACTTGAAGAAAGAACATTATTTAATAAAATCTATTCTACTCTTCTTAACCATTTTTCTCAGAATCCCAAAACATTGGGATTTTCAGTGACTTGCTATCTTATTCAGAGTATCATACTATGAGTCACCATAAGTAGGGGGGGGGGGGGGGAAATGCAGTATGTGTCCCATGAAAATTGTTGAGGAAAGTTGTGATAAAAGGTGCAAATGTTTACCTGTGGCTTGAGAGCACTTTTTCTGCACTTACTGGGATTCCAGGGCAGTATAAGAAAGGAGTCTACATAAAAGGACTACTTATTAAGGGATTATGTGACAATAATTAGCCACTTGATCTCATCGTCGCTGTTGCAAGTGTACTGTAATGGTATGATTATTCCCATTGTGAAAGGGATTAAACTAAACCTGAGGAGATCACATAACAGGGGTAAGCCATACCTCTAGTAAATAGCAGAGCAGAGATTTGAATCAAGTCCTAATACCACACTGGGTGCTCTTTTACTTACATCATTTAGTTTCCTAATACTACATTCCTGAGGCAATAAAATCGTGTAAAGATGTCTAAAATGATAAGGGAATCTTGAAAAGGCAAAAAGGAAACTGTGTGTTAAGATACTAGGAACATTATATTCATTAGAAATTGCAAAGCACTGCCTGGCTGTCATGGCTCAGTGGTTGAGCCGGGAGATCAAGGTTCAATTCCTGGTCAGAGCACATGCCCAGATTGCGGGTTCAATCCCCAGTGTGGGACTTGCAGGAGACAGTCAATCAATGATTCTCTCTCACCATTGATGTTTCTATCTCCCTCTTCCTTCCTCTCTGAAATTATATCTATATATCTATATATTTATATGTCTATATGTCTATATATCTATATATCTACACACACACACACACACACACGCGCGCGCATACAGACACACACAAATACTAGCGGCCTGGTGCATGAAAATTCATGCACTGGAGGGGTCCCTCACTCCGGCCTGCCCCCTCTCACAGTCTGGGAGCCCTCAGGGGCAGGAGGTGACCCAGCGATCAGGGGAAGGCGACACCCTATCACATCTCTGCTGCTGTCACTGCCAGCCGCGCAAGCTTCAGCCAGCCATGGTTAACTGAGCCTCAGGTCAGCCTTGGGCAGCTGGGGGGGGGGGTGAGGGGACTGAGCACCACCATCTTTAAGGGCTGGGCAGTCAATTAGCATATTCCCTCCTTATTGGCCATGGGCACTGCCATCTTTGAGGGCTGGGCACTCAATTAGCATATTCCCTCCTTATTGACTGTGGGTGTCGCCATCTTTGCGATGGCATGAGGGTTAATTAGCATATTCCCTCTTTATTAGATACGGTGATATTGCAAAACACTAATTGATTTAAGGAGGTAAGTGGTGTCTACATAAATAGTATTTGTAGTTATACCTATACCTGGGAAAGTGCTAATAGATAAGTGGATAAAATGTGAGATTGGGCATGCAACATTGTTTTTACCTACAACTAACAAAATATGTCACAAAATTAAAAACAGTCTTAAGCCTGGTTGGCATGGCTCAATGTTTGAGCATCGACCTATGAACCAGAGGGTCATGGTTCGATTCCAGGTCAGGACACATACCTGGGTTGTGGGTTCAGTTCCCAGGGTGGGGCATGCAGGAGGCAGCCAATCAATGATTGTTTTTCTTCATTGATGTTTCTATCTCTCTCTCTCCCTCTCCCTTCCTCTCTGAAATCAATGAACTTAAAAAGAAAAAAAAAAACAGCCTTAAGCTTTAATAAAAGATATAATGTTCAGTAGTGAATGAAAAATTACAGTCTCTGAAATGTTCAACACAAGACTGGATCAAAATAAAACAAAAAATCAGTATGCCTATATGTTCACCTGTTAATTACTATGAATTTGGCTGAAAATATGAAACTGATTCCATTAAAAACTGTATATTTTTTTTCTGAAGAAAGGGATATTGTACAAGACACCTGTCTAAATCGATTTATTAAATGCAACTGATTGCATCTGATTTGCATTTCTATTAATGTCAAAAATAATGAGGCAATTTAGTTTGATTTTGTAAGTGGGTCAACTATTTTATAAAGAGTAATTCCTGTTATCTACCATATCAGATCTTATGGTTTTGGCACTGAACAAGTTTCAAGTATTTTATCATTCACATTAATAGAAGCTAAATTATTTTTCTCTTAAATTTTCTGAACCTTTACCTAAATATGCAGGTATTTTCTACCATCTAGATCAGCGATTTTTCAACCTTGTTCATCTCACGGCACACATACACTGATTACTTAAATTCTGTAGCACATTGAATATGTATTTTTTGCTGATCTGACAAAAAGAGGTATAATTTTTTTTTGTTACTCACACTGGATGGCTATTGTTGTGTTGGGTGTTGTCATTTTGTATTTGACACTCTCAGGGAAAAGAGGTCAGTGCCCCAGGTATTGCATGTTTTAAAAATTCTTGTGGCACATGGGTTAAAATCGCTGATCTATACTAATATTTTATTGGCATGCAGATGGTATCCTAAGCATCTATACATGATATATATTAACAGAACTTTACACCAATTATGAAATTATTAAAATTAATATTTCTCTTGTAATTCATCTTCACTTCTGCTTAAATGTGACTGGAACTTAATTTCTAAAGGTTTTACATGACACTTATGTTGTCTCTTGCACTTACTATGCCAGGTATTGTGCAAACTGCTTTACATATTTCTTTATTGAATCAAAACTTGCATATGATAAAACAATTACCCTTTCTTAACAGTTTGCTGCATTTTTATGTGTATACTCCTGGATAAATTCTTGTGTATGTATCAACTCCCATAAATACCACTCATATCAAGATACTGAAATTTCTATGATCCCACAAGTTTTCTTTATAACACTATTTTGACTATTATCAGTATAAATCAGTTTTGTCTGTTCTTGAGTTTCAAACAAAGGTATTGATGAAGTGTGCAGTACTTGTAACTGCCTTCTTTTGCTCTACATAAAGGCTATGAGATCCATCCATGTGTATATCAGAAGTTCCTTCACCCCATTAATGTTTAGATAGAACTAATTTGTAGAGCTGAGATTTGAATATAAGTTTATGTAAAACCAAGTTCTTAAATGTTATCTTATAGAGCTTCTACTTACCTCAAAGCAAAACCAGAATCTGGAGAGCAGAAATACCATCACTAGAATCCCACTGAACACACCATAAAGTGGTTGTACTAACTGATCTCACTTCAGTTACAGATACATACATCTGTTTTATTATTTCTTTATAGCAGAAAAAGGGTTATGGTATATGCTATTTAAATAGTAAATTATGTAAAACAAGGAGAGGATTTTTCATTGGCAAAATTGCTAAACGCTACATTTATAAATCTATTTACATGCATGTGATTATAAATAATAAAATTTCTTAATTTGAATTCCAAGAAACCAAAAATAGATAAAAATTTCTTTTCTCATGTTTTAAGATGAAAAAATAAAAGGACTGCCTTGCTTAATGTAGGCAAATAACTGTAAATTTGGAAAGCAGTGGATAAATTATTTCTCTTACAACTAAATAGCTAATCTGTAGCATCTGTACTATCTAGTGAGATGGATAGGATTGGTGTTCCACTGTTGCCCTTCCATACTCATACACATTTCTTCATATCCAGCACTAGAGATTCCCATAATAATATTAATTTTATAGATAATTCTTTAATGACCACTTTATTGGTAAGCAATAAAGTGCTGTAAGTCATAAAAAGCATATTTAAACTTCAATTACAACCAGAAAAAGCACATGAATGAATAATGGAATTATTCATGCTCACAAAGCTACTCACCCACTGTTGTGACATGGCCAATAAAGTTGGAAGCAACAGTTTATTCTATTAGTGGTATCCATTCAATATTCAGGCCATAATAATCACTTTCTTATAAAGTGATTATTATGGTCTGAATATTGAATGGATACCACTAATGCAGCAATAAAATGGAAGGTTTCTTTTTTATAAATGAACATTTTTCTTTTAAGATTTTTCTTCTTGTTGAAATTGTTGTTTATGATGAAATGTTCATCATATACACCATGTAACTCTTTCTAAGAGATTGGCCAATGTAAAGTTTCTTCAGAAAGCAAATGATTGAATGTGTTAATAGTTCAATAATATAGGAGAAATAGAGATATTGAAATAATGAGAAATTAGAATTTAAAAACATTTTATCATTCTCATGGAGAACATGTCCATTAATTTTTAGAGAAGAGAGAGAGAAACATTGATTGGCTATCTCCCACAAGCTCTCCAACCAGGGGATTGAACAGGAAACCCAGGCATGTGCCCTAACTGGGAATTGAGTCCTTGACCTTTTGGTGCAGAAGATGGGCCTCCAACCAAGTGAGCCACACCTCCCAGGGAAGATTTATTTGTTTGTCTGTTTGTAATAAAAATCAATATACATTTTATTGATTTTTTACAGAGAGGAAGGGAGAGGGATAGAGAGTTAGAAACATCTATGAGAGAGATACATCAATAAGCTGCCTCCTGCACAACCCCCACTGGGGATGTGCTGGCAACCAAGGTACATGCCCTTGACCAGAATTGAACCTGGGACCTTTTAGTCTGCAGGCCGATGCTCTATCCACTGGCCAAACTAGTCAGGGCAACTCTTGAGTCTTTTAAGAAAGTAGAAGTATCAGCATTAAAGGACTTTAATTTTATTATAAACAGGTACCATAAAGCTTTAGAAAATTGTCTCATAGTGACTAATATATTACGAAAAATGATAATTTTAGACTAGAGGCCCAGTGTACGAATTCATGCACCAGTAGGTCCCTCGGCCTGGCCTGCAGGATTGGGCTGAAACCGCATTGTGAAGGGTGCAGGTCAGGCCGAGGGACCCCACCACTGCACCATCAGAAATGGGGAAGAACGTGGGGGGTTGGCCAGCTGGGGAGGGACTGTGGGAGGGCTCCAGGGTGTGTCTGGCCCATATCACTCAGTCTAGTTGGCCAGACCCCAGCAGCAAGCTAACCTACCAGTCGGAGCGTTTGCTCCCTGGTGGTCATTGTATGTCATAACAACTGGTTGACTGGTTGACGGGTCGACTATCTGTTCCTGATGGTCAGTGCACATCATAGTGACTGGTTGACCAGTTGACTGTCTGCCCCCTGGTGGTCAGTGCACGTCATAGCGAGTGGTTGAGTGGCCTTAGCATATCATTAGCGTATTACGGTTTGATTGGTTGAACGGGCAACTGGATGACCAGAAACTTAGCATATTAGGCTTTTATTAAATAGGATTAGCTGTGCAAAATTGAAAGATCTTATAGGCTACTTAAGCACATAAATAAAAATAGTTTTTTAACTCTAGTAGAGATGTAGTAAGTCTTTTAAATTACAGAATATATTTAAAGTGGATGTAGTTGTGCTATTTTCCATGTCTTTAATAAAATACATTTGCCACTCTTAACCTGTTATTTTGATATCTAGTGTCAGATAATGAAAACAGTGGTTAAAATGGAAATATATTTAAAATTAAGAAAGGTGATAACTTTTATCACTGTTAATGTTTTATTCATTTATTTGCTATAGCAGGTTTCTTTTTTCTTTTCAACAAAAAAATCTGAGGAAGTAATAGAATCTGTGAGAAGAATTTAATTTCACGGGAAGAAAAAAATCATCTGTAACTTGAACACTATCAAAAAGTATATACTATGGTTTTCCGTTTTCAGAAAAAAATAACATGTAGTAGTTTTAGTACTTATCATTGACTGTTCTTTTTTCTCATACACTAAACCATCAGTAAACTCAGCTGGCTTTACTTTCCAATCATATCTCTTATCCAGTCAATTTTTGGCTTTTCCGAGGCTACCACCCTAGACCTAGCCATCACCATCTATTGCCTTGACTATTGCTAGACATCCTAACAGATCTTATTGCACGCTTGCCCACCTGCACAATATGTTCACCATGTATCTCACAGTAATCTTTACCAAATGTAAATCCTATTAAATGATTCTTCACATCTCAAACCATAATGGCGTTTAATCTGAGGTTGCTATTTTATTTTTCTAGCAATGACTAGAAAGGAAGTATTTTAGGGCTTGTGGTCCACATACAATGTCTGCTACATATACTTTTTTTGATGTTTTATTAACAAATATTTAAAATGTAAAAAATAAAGATACTGGTTCATAGGCAATGTAAAAGAAATCCAAGTCTGGACAGTGGTCAAAAGGCCATGTGTGACTACATCCAACTTGGTTACTGCTTTGACACCACCATTCTCTGCCTTCAAGCTACATCACCCTCTCACTGTTCTTTGATCAAACAAACTTACACTTCAATCACATTTTTGCATTTGATGTTCCCTCTGACTGTAGTGTTCTACCTCTGGATCGTCATGCACTGCCACTTTTACTTCTTTCAAGCTTATGCTCCGATTTAAGTCCTAAGAATGCCCTACCTAATACACTGCCTTAAACAGCACCCCTAGTTGTTATTGATTAATGTTCCCTGATTTATTTTTCATCAAAGCTCTTTTTTAAAGTGAACTTTAAAATACTAACTTTTAGTTAAAATGTAACACAGAGTGAAAAGTATATAAATCAGAAGAGTATAGCTAGGTTGAATTTACCAAAATTGACAAACTCATGTAAACAGCATCCAGATCAAGAAACAAAATTTCAGAAGCTCCCAGGATCTTTCTTGTAGGGAGCTGCTCTAGCCTCAAGCCTTGGGCTGACCTGTGGCAGGGCCACAAAGGGGTCCCAGCCTGGAGGGCAGAGCTCTCCTAGCATAACTAAGCCTGACCTTGTAGCCCTCCCTAATTTCTTCCTAAGTGGCTAATGGGCTGTGGGAGATGCAGCAGATGTTGCCAAGCCAAGAGCATTTGTATACAGGTTAATCTCCCCTTGTTTATCTCTGACTATAAAATGGAGCCCCAGTTTGCCAGCTGGATCTTTTCTGTGTCCTCATTCAGACATGGGAGATTCACCGAGCCCCAGCTGTATTCTCTTTGTCTGTCTTCTTTAATTTTTTACCGCCCCTCCTTGTGTTCATTCACCCTTGGCCGTGTTCGCGCAGCACACTTTCTGATGCTCCATTTCAGTCACTACTCTCTATAAGTATTCAGACTCCTGATGTCTAACCCCAAGAATTAGTTTGATCTCTTTTAACATTATATATAAGGAATTATACAGTATCAACTCTTTTTCTTCTTGTTTTTTTTTTCCAGTCAGTATTTGTGAAACTCATATACATTGCTGGAAATAGTCATAGTTTGTTCATTTTCCTTGTTTTATGTTACTCCATTTGTTGTACCAAGTAATTTGACAAAGTCTCAAATATTCCTAACATCTGATTCATGAAGTACATAAAAAGAGAATATGCATATTGCCTAAATAGTTGTCTCAATAATTCCTAGTTACATATCTCTGTGTGTCTCTCCTCCTTTGTTGGGCTTTATCTTGGAGCTGCTGGAAGCTTGAGGAAGCTGCCTCAGTTTGTGAGTGAGGAAGGGTGGGGAATGATCCAGAAATCATCTGCTTCTACTACTTTACTTTCAGCTGAGGAGACCCACAAGACCAAGAAGAAGTGACACATCCAAATCCTCAGCCAGTTAAGGGCATAGCCTGACATTGCTCACCCACCCTGCCCCAGCACTCACTTCTTAGGGCAGCAGGTGCACTCTGGATCCTAACAGTGGTTACACTGGTTCCAAACCCTGGTAAGGGTGCACAGATCTAGTATTGCCCTATTATACCCTGAGGGAAAACTGCTGGAGAATGAGGATGGAGGCATTCCCCCAACATTTCCACCCCTCCAGACACCTGCACTTTGCACCTGGCATCAGGCCCAGGGCACCCTTGGTCATTGCTATCTAAAAGTGGTGTTCCACCTCTTTTGCTTCTGAAGCCACAAAAAGTTCATTGATCTTTAGCTGCTTTTTCCCTATATGGATTGTGTTGCTGAATGATTTTAACGTGAGTAAACACAAGTTCATTTCTACCAATTAAAATTAAATTTCTTTTCTTCCAATACAACCCCCATTTCCTCCTATCTTATCTCCACAGACTTGCTACTGCTGTGTGCATTAACATAGTAGTGGTAATGATATAATTTTACGTTTACTTAGAAGTTACTATTCATTAGACACTGTTCCAAGTGATTGACATACATCAACTCATTTAATTCTACAACAGCATGAGGTAAAATGTTCTTTATAGATCTTTTTATGGATAAAGAAAGTAGAACCAGAGGTTACATAACCTGCCAAAATTTACAGCTATTTTGTGACAGAGCCAAGATTCATCCCAGATTGTCTGATTTCAGAATTTGTGTCATTAATTAATATGATTTGTTGTGTGCATGTGCCAGTATATGTGTGTATTAGTGTGTGTGTGGTGTATGTGTGTGTGTGTGTGTGTGTGCGCGTGCTGTGGTGGTAAGAGAAGGTAGGTGTCTTAATAGTAGATAAAGATAATTAGGACTAAATTTCACACCCTGAAGTCAGGTTTATATTTTTGTAGTATTTTTATTTGCTTCTTATTGGTGTAATTTCTTTTGCTTTGTTTTCAAATATTGACAAAATAAAGTATTGGCCACAATAGAATTACTAACTTTGCAATATACCTCCTACATATGAACTCAGTATTTCCACACTAGAAAAACTTGAAACTCATAGTGCCAAAGATCTTTTGTCAGATGCTTCTATGTATTATAATACCCACTTCTTCATGCCAAAACTCTGGACCTTTTCTCAATAACAAACGACCTCTGAAAGAAGGACAGTCCTGCCAAAGAAACTGAGGTCATTGTAGATTTAAATCCAGTGAGGGCTGGATAGTATATTTGTAATAATACTAAAAAAATATATTATGACATCTGAAATTTGTAGGTTTGATGGGATACTGCTTAAATGCCTATTTAATAAAAAAATTACTTTCTTTCCTAACAAAAAAGACTTTAAATCAATAATCAGCTTCTGAAAATTATAAAATAATTTTAAACTAAATTTTATACAAGCTCTCCTTAAATCATACAACATGAAATATCCTATAGAATAAAAGCCCAGCGGCTGAACAGCAGAATGACCAGAACAACCGGTCGACCAGTCGCTATGACACACAATGAATACCAGGGGGTAGATGCTCAACGCAGGAGCTGCCTTCTTGTGGTCAGTGCGCTCCCACAGTGGGAGCAGCCACTCAGAGGGCGGGTCCACAGGTGCTTGGACTGGGATGAGTGGCACTCCTACAGTGGGCTGACCCCCACAGGCTATGCCCCCCACCAGTGCACAAATCCTGTGCACCAGGCCTCTAATATCATATAGAAATAATCATAATGCCTTGTGTGCAATTATATACAATACTAGAGGCCCGGTGCACAAAAATTTGTGCCCTGGGCGGGGGGGGGGGGGTGGTCCCCCCCCCCGCCCGGCCTGTGCCCTCTCACAGTCTGGGACCCCTCAGGAGATAACGACCTGCTGGCTTAGGCCTGCTCCCAGGTGGCAGAGGGCAGGCCCAATCCCTAAGTGCAGCCCCTGGTCAGGCTCAGAGTAGGGCCAATTGGGGAGTTGGGGCGCCGCCCCGTCATGCACAGAGCAGGGTGGATCGGGAGGTTGCAATGCCACCCTCAGTCACTTTCAGGGTAGACTGATTCGGGGGTTGGGGCACCGCCCCGTTACACTCAAGGCAGGGTCGATGGGGAGGTTGTGGTGCCACCCCTTGTCATGCACAGAGCAGGGCCGATCAGGGGGTTGGGGCGCTGCCCCCTGTCACTCACAGAGCAGGGCCAATCAGGGGGTTGGGGCACTGCCCCCTGTCACTCACAGAGCAGGGCCAATCAGGGGGTTGGGGCACTGCCCCCTGTCACTCACAGAGCAGGGCCGATCAGGGGGTTGGGGCGCTGCTCCCTGTCACTCACAGAGCAGGGCTGATCGGGGGGTTGGGGCTCTGTACCCTGTCACTCACAGAGCAGGGCCCATCAGGGGGTTGAGGAGCTCCCCCCTGTCACTCACAGAGTAGGGCCGATAGGGGAGTTGGGTCACCGCCCCCTGTCACACACAGAGTAGGGCAGATCAGGGGGTTGGGGCGCTGCACCCTGTCACACTCTGGGCAGGGCCAATGGGGAGGTTATGGCTCTACCCTGTCACACACAGAGCAGGGCCTGTGGGGGCAGGGGGTTGGGGCACCGCACCCTGTCACACACAGAGCAGGGCCGATCAGGGGGTTGGTGCGCTGCACCCTGTCACACACAGAGCCACAGGGCAATCGGGGGATTGGGGAGCTCCCCCCTATCAGGCACAGAGCAGGGCAGATAGGGAGGTTGTGGCCCCGCCCCCTGTCACACACAGAGCTGCAGGGCAATCGGGGGATTGGGGAACTCCCCCCCTATCAGGCACAGAGCAGGACTGATCAGGAGGTTTGGGCGCTGCCCCCTGTCACGCTGATCCCGGTGCCGGGAGCCTCGCTGCTCAGCTGATCCCGGTGCCGGGAGGCATATTACCCTTTTACTATGTAGGATAGAGGCCTGGTGCACGGGTGGGGGCCGGCTGGTTTGCCCTGAAGGGTGTCCTGGATCAGGGTGGGGGTCCCCACTGGGGTACCTGGTCAGGCTGGCTGAGGGGCTGAGGGCTGTTTTCCCGCTGGCAGTTGACTAAAAGCTCCCAACTGCTCCTTGTTTTCTTTTTTTTTTTTTTATTCTGGGCCAGCTTTAGCTCTGAGGCCTCGCTGCTGAAAACATGGATACAATGTTGCGGTCCGGGGCTGACTGAAAGCTGGTTTTGTTTAGCTTCTTATTTGCAACATAGTAATAGTTGCTTAGAGTTGCAGTTGAGAGGCCGGCAAGTAAGGAGGGGAACGTTGGAGTCTGCAGTCCCTGGAGGAAGCAAGCCTCCCTGCTCGCTTCAGTGCATGGCTGCCGGCCGCCATCTTGGCTGACAGTTAATTTGCATAAGGATACGCTGATTAGCCAATGGGAAGGGTAGCGGTCGTACGCCAATTACCATGTTTCTCTTTTATTAGTGTAGATAGTACCTGATTGGTGTTAGGGACCTCAAATTTTGCTCCTCTTTTAATGGTTCCATTTTTTTTATTAAAATATTAGTACTCTCAGATAATTATTGTCAGTAAAATAAATATAGTTCTTAAAAACTAACATGAAGCCCTAACCGGTTTGGCTCAGTGGATAGAGCGTCAGCCTGCGGACTGAAAGGTCCCGGGTTCGATTCTGGTCAAGGGCATGTACCTTGGCTGCGGGCACATCCCCAGTAGGAGGTGTGCAGGAAGCAGCTGATCGATGTTTCTCTCTCATCGATGTTTCTAACTCTCTATCCCTCTCCCTTCCTCTCTGTTAAAAATCAATAAAATATATTTAAAAAAAAAAAAAAACAAAAAACTAACATGAAAAGAGCTAGTGTTCAAGCTCCTCTAAACAAGGGCTTGTGTGCAGACAGACGCGGTCTGTAGTAATTTTGCTTCAAGATACCAATTTTGTCCTAATATAAGACCTGCAATTCAGTAGCATTATAAATAGAAAAGAATCATATATTTGTATATTTTCATAAGACAGTACAAATTAAACACACAGTTTAAATAGAACTCAGTAAATTACTTTGGAAAACCCATTTGCTTAATGATAAGCTAAAGAGTGTAGTGAACCCATTATTGCCAAGTATTAATATCTTAAATACTACAAACATTAATATAAAACACCACTTTGAAACTAAAGATATTAGAATAGAAATTTGTCTTTCTTACATACTACCTATTCCTATTTTCGTTTTCTCTCTTGTTTTCGCAAATGTTGGAAACCTTGTCTTATCAGGTTTTCTATTTCAAACATTATAGCTGCAAAGACACTATGATGTAAATGTCTTTTGAAGCCATTCTTTCAAAATAATTTTAAACTTTCAGAATTAAAAACAAAGGTACACAATTATTTAAATATGCTTAACAAAACTCAATGAATTGTAAATCATAGAATTTCTGACTATTTTCTTTAATCCATCTTGGCTTTAACTTGTCTTTTTCTTGCTGGTTGAAATGGTATTTTTCTCCAACTTCTATCATCTCCCATATGTCAGGCCTCAGCTTAAATAGCACCTCGCAGACCACTCTGCCTTGCTACACTATCTGAAGTAACTCCCAATTCCTAAGCCAAGTCTCTATTTTCGGCCCAGGCATGATGGCTTAAAAGCCAGTTTCCTTCAAATGATTTTTTTCTATCTCTGTTTTTTTCTGAGTGTACTTTCCTCTACTAATTGAATGTGAAAGCATGGGCTCCATAAATCTCTGAGGGGGACCTAATAGCATCAGTTCTAATAAGTGACTTCACTCATTTTGGGGTGTGTGGGTGTGGTGGACTGTGTGATGGGTTGAGGTCTCAGGACAGAGGGCCTAAGGACCAGGGGCTATGTGGCTATTGTGTGGTCTTCCTAGGTATCTGGCCATCAGGTCTGTCATGGTGAAGCCCAGCTATGTTCTGGGACCACTTAGAGAGGTTGGACCGGGTGCCAGGAAGACCTGTGGTCTGTCTGTTGTGTGGTCTGACTATTGTGGATATTAAATTATTATAAAGATTTGTAGGGAATTTGGTTCCAGTGTACCAGCTGTTGCTGCAGACAATTAGTGGTGACAGACCTTGACTGTCATTTGCTGGAGCCCATTGTTTCTGTCGTTCTAGTTTCTGGGTAAGCGGCCATTAGTTTTCTCTCTCTCTCTCTCTCTCTCTCTCTCTCTCTCTCTCTCTCTCTCTCTCTCTCTCTCCCCCTCCCTCCCTGCCTCTCTCCCTCCCTCTCTCCCTCTCTCCCTCCCTTTTTGTATTTTGTGAAGCCATCTCATGACTTGTTTCAGACTACTTCACTCTCTGAATCTCTTCAGTGATTCACAGTAGTATGTGTATTTATTACATTCTCCCTTAATTTACAGTTATATGTGGGCTGGAGTCAACTGATCTCTTACATTGGCAAACTCTCCCAGAACAAGGATTTGTGTCTGTTATTCTTTATATTTTTTCACAATTTTGACAGGCAGTATTTGATTGAAATTGATAGCACTTTTCACATCTAAATTCCAAACCAAAATGTACCTATTAGAAGGTATAATAAGCAAGTATCAATTTTAAAATAGATTTCATGTCACGGCACTCAAGAAGAGTTACACAATAACATACTATTAGTGAGGATTTGAGAATATAATTCTATTTTTATAATAAAGATAAAACTATTTGTAAAATTGGATGTTTTTTAAAATATATTTTATTGATTTTTTACAGAGTGGAATGGAGAGGGATAGAGAGTTAGAAACATTGATGAGCGAGAAACATGGATCAGCTGCCTCCTGCACACCCCCTACTGGGGATGTGCATGCAGCCAAGGTACATGCCCTTGGCAGGAATCAAACCTGGGACCCTTCAGTTCAAAGGCTGACGCTCTATCCACTGAGCCAAACCGGTCAGAGCTAAAATTGGATGTTTTGATTTCCATGATGTGTTGACAAACTACAGTAGAATATGGGAAATAGAAAGTTTTGAATGTAATAATTCATAATTGCACCTGTTAACACTTACATCAAAATAATTTTATATGGATGGAAATATTTGGTATAAATTTTCTTAATATAAAAATAAATAGAAATCAATATCTAATCTCTGTACTAAAGAATTTTTCATTTGGAAGGCAGAAAAATAAATGCAAATGAAAAAGATAGGTTTTTAGTGAGAGTCATTTAACATTTATGTCAAATGCTATAAGACGCAAGAATAGGGGAGGCAGATTTTTGCCTTTACCATTTTAGGGTGTTTTTATCTGGGCCTGAAAATTAAAATGACAGAAGACAGATTAACAGGAGTAAAACATACACATTTATATAAACTTTACATGACATAGTGGCCCTCATAAACTGGCCCCAAAGAAATGGAGAAATCTACATGATTTTACAGTAGATTGAACAAAGAGAGAGAAGTGTGGGAAAGTAACTATGAGAGGAGGGTAATGAGAGAACAGATAATTTTAACAAGGTCACCTCTATGGAATTCTCTTGGTCTCATCTTTTGTGACCAGAAATATGATTTAGGAACTTGACTTTTGTTTATATGCATTACCCTCGTGGTAAAATTGGTTTTGTTATGCATTTCACTTAAAAGCACAGTTTCCAAGTACCTACCTGAGATTATGTAGGATTTACCATAGATAAAAGCAATGAATAGATTGACAAAATTGACAGTTTTAAGAAGAGGAAGCTCATTAAAACCTTCAATTCCATATGTATTTAGAAATATCCAAATTAAAAATGCCATAATAGTTTTGCTAAGAGATAATCTGAGGCATATTAATAACTTTGAGAGTCTGTTTGAGTATTTATTAATTCAAAGCTGTCAGTGCCCAAACCAGAGATGGTCAGGAGGGCTCCACCATCAGGAGCTCAGGAAAAATACTTATAGAGAAAAGGCATACAACAAAGTCAGGAAAGTATTCCTTGGGTATAGCTTAGAGCCTAATGACTGTTTATGATTGGTTGCTCTTAGCCTTTGATTTTGTAAATTTAAGGTGTTTACAGGCATAGATTTTTGTTTTCTTCCTTACATAAGCCATCAGAACCTTAGAGCTGCTTCAGTCCGATGGCCTTCTTGTAGAATTGATTTAACAATTTTCAGCAATTGAATTTAACTATAATTTTCTGTGAAATGGGAAAAATCTGGAAAGGTGGAAGAATAATACATGGCATATAAATTTTTACAATCCTTTAAGAAAAGTATTTATATGCTCACCCTTCACCCATATCCCTCACATTACCTAGAGACACACACTCATACATATAATCCTTCCAACCCAGAAGTCAACTCGATTCCTGTTTTGTCATCTTCCCCTCATAACAATGTAGTTCACCAAGGACTACTGGGCTTTGACAACTTAAATACAGAGCTTTTAAAAAATTTAAATTCTTTATTGATTAAAGTATTACATAAGTCTCCTTTTCCCCCATTGACCTCTCCCTGGCTGCTCCCACCCCCAGCACATGCCCTCACCCCCTCTCCCTGTGTCCAGTGGTTATGCTCATATGCATGCATATGATTGATCTCTTAACCCCTCACCCCCTGCCTTGCCTCATAGGTTGGACAGTCTATTCAATACTTTTATGACTCTGGTTCTATTTTTGTTCATCAGTTTATGTTGTTCATTATATGAGTGAGACCATGTGATATTTATCTTTCTCTAACTGGCTTGTTTCGCTTAGCATAATGCTCTCCAGTTCCATCCATACTGTTTCTAAGGGTAAGAATTCCTTATTTTTTACAGTAGTCAAGTATTCCATTGTGTAGATGCACCACAGTTTTCTAATTCACTCATCTGCTGATGAGCACTTAGGCTGTTTCCAAATCTTAGCTATTGTAAATTGTGCTGCTATGAACATAGGGGTGCATGTATACTTTCTGATTGGTGTTTCTGTTTTCTTGGGATATATTCTTAGAAGAGGGATTACTGGGTCAAACGTAAGTTCCATTTTTAATTTTTTGAGGAAACACCATACTGTTTTCCACAGTGTCTGCACCAGATGCAAATCAAAACAGCAATGAGGTACCATCTCACACCTGTCAGAATGACTGTCATCAACAAATCAACAAACAAGTGCTGGAGAGGATGTGGAGAAAAAGGAACCCTCTTGCACTGCTGGTGGGAATACAGACTGGTGCAGCCACTGTGGAATACAGAGCTTTAATGGGCCATTGGAGGCAAAGAAAAACATTAAAAATGTAGGCAGAAATTCTACAGTGTTTATTACCAACTACAAAGCATACTCAGCATCTACAGAATCTGTACATTTCTCCAGCTCTTGTCAAATGTAGTTAAATGGCTGATTGGATGGGAAAGTGTGAACTGGAATCTGAATGAAAGCAATCAGCCTCTGGTCTCTGCATTTGACAACGTTGCCTGTTGCTTAAATTTGCACAAGAAAACTCTTTTTTGTAGATCTTTATATTTCAAAGGCTTTTAGAATTTGTGAAGCTGTTTGCAACTTACAGAAGAACAATGCCTTTTTCTAATAAAAACTTTCTCAAAGACTATTTAAAAGAAAAACATCTTTTAACTGTACATATATTTAAATCCTGCCTTTGTTTTAATGTACATAGTGCTTTATCTCTGCATTTTTGCACATTTAAATTTTTGTTACATTATAATGCCATAAATATTCTATAAAATGCAATTTAAAAAATGGTGTGTTCTGTATGCACTATCTAAGCAGGAAAAAGTAATGACAAGATGCATACTCTTGAACTATGCTGAAAATGATTTCATGGAGTTACTGTAGCATGCTGGGTAGTAGAAGGCCTTTTAGATTTCAAACTGGTATTATAATGATTTATAATATCCAAGTGCTCTGAAGTGGCCATTCATTGAACATTTTGTTATGCAAAATAGTCACTAAGCTTTTTGCAAAGTCATATTAATCACTTTGGTCACAAATAAAACCCTGTTCTCTTAGTGGCTTTCTCTAGGATTTCATGCCAGTCTTTTCCTAAGCTAAAACTGCTTTAAAAAAAAAATCAAAGACCTTGCCTTCATTTGAACTTTTCATTCTCTTATCATGAAAGAAAAAAAAATTGCAGTATTTTGACTAGATGAGCACTTAGGTTAAGCAATGGTATTAATAAATAATTATAAGGTCTTAGAATTTCCGTTCATTCAAAAGCATATTTTTGTTAATTAAAGTTTACTAATATGTACAGGTAATTTTTTCTGAAATGTAAATTTATTTTGATTGATAATACACATATATATTTCATATGTAACTAAAAATCAATTTTCTTAAAGTTTTTAAGGAAAACCAATGCAATGTTTTTAGTCTTTTGAGAATCTCTAGATTTTTTAAGAATGTAAGTAGTCATAAAATTTATTCCACAGCAACCAGGGAAATTTTATTTTATTATTTGTAAAGGGTTAAATTAATGTATAATATTTAAGATGGTTTTGAAATTTAAATGGTTTTTATCTCTTAGACTCAAGAAGGCCTTTTCTATGTCTGAGTTCTTATTTTATCTTTTCCTGTTTGGTTAAATGTACTGCAGATGTGACAGTTATGCCACACAATCACCACTACTCAGCCCTTCCACATCTCGAACAGCATTCTTTCCCAGATGAGTAATCATATCCTTATTCACATAAAAATCCCCCCAAACTCAAGTCTCCTCCATTGTATCACTCCATTTCATTAGATCGTGGCTTAAACTATGTTAAGATTTTATAAAATGGAATGAAGTTGTTAGGATGATGGTAAGAAAAATGAAACAAGCAACAACATATGACTTATTAGAAATTTGAGGACACATCTTGAACCTAGAAACATTGGGTGAAAAATGTAAGATGGAGAAATAGTAAATTTTAACTTTGAGATATAGTGTGTGGAATGCATCATTTTCTTGGCATAAGCTAGAGATAGAATTGTCATTTACAGAACAAAGGAGAGCTATGAAGAAGGGACTTGGAGGAAGAAGGGAGAATGAGGAGCTTGGCATTGGCTATGTTAATTTTAAAATGACTCTAGACATTCAAGTAAAATCAAAACCAAAATCTAGAGAAATGTGACTGAAGATGTCAGTTTTGGTGACACTTGATTCCATAAGACTAGATATAAAATATCTAGAAAATAGCTATGTGTAGAAAGCATAAGAGACTTAGTGTCAGAGCCCTGGGACTTCCATCATTTAGAGGGAGAGAAATGAGGAGCCAGCAAAGAAGCAGAGACATGTAGGAGAGAAATCCAGAGGTGTGGTATCTTGGAACACAAACAATAAAACATCCTAAGTAAGAGAGAAAAATAACTTACACTTTCTACCAGTGGAATTGTATGATTTTACTAGAGGCCTGGTACACGAAATTCATGTGCAGGTACGGTCCCTAGGCCTGGCCTATGATCAGGGCCATCTTCCCCGGCTGCCTGCAGCCAGCCCTGCTGCCTGCTGCCACCCACCCCCTGTTCCCCATTCACCTATCAGGTGATCGAAGCCTGACAGCAAGAAAAGGGACTGAGAGGTTGTCCGTTACCACTTGCTCGACAGCCCCGCCCCCCACTGCAGGTTGCCCTCTGTGTGTAGGGCAACCAGCAGGGCAGGGGCCTTGGCCTGGCTCTACCCACATTCCCCGCCACACATCCTCGGTTCTCCGCTCGCCACCAGCTGGCTGCGGGGAGGGGCTGAGAGGTCAGTAGTTCCGCCGTCTCACTTGGGCCTGCCCCCCCACCACCATCCATCCTGATTTCCAATTCGACATCTGGTGATCAGAGCCTGATGGCTGGAGGATAGGACTGAGAGGTCGGCTGTTTCCGCCCACTCGCTGGCCCTGCCCCCCACCACCACCCATCCCAGTTCCCCATTTGCTATTGTGTAATTGGAGCCTGCTGGCTGAGGGGAGGGACTGAGAAGTGGGCAGTGTGCCTCATAGTGACTGGTCGAGCAGTCATTCTGGTTGTTTCGCTGTTAGGGTCAATTTGCATATTACGCTTTTATTATATAGGATAGAGACTTGGTGCATGGGTGGGGGCTGTTTGAAGCTGGTCACACCCCCTTCAGGGTGGGGGTCCCCACTGGGGTGCCTGGCCAGTCTGGGTGAGGGGCTGAGAGCCATTTTCAGGCTGGCCAGTGACTGAAGCTCCCAGCCTCTCCTTTTTTTCTTTTTTTTTATTCTGAGATTTACTTACCTTCTATAATTGAAACATTGTTGCCATCACTGGCGCTCCCAGCTCTGAGGCCTCGGCCAGCTGAAAGCAAGTATCTGGGGTATGTTTAGCTTCTATAATTGAAACATTGTTGCTTTTGGGCTCAGAGCCGGGCCACGGCAGGCGGGAAACCTTGGCTTCCTCCATCACTGGAGCAAGCAAACCTCCTGCTCGCTTCAACTGTGTGGCTGCCGGCCACCATCTTTGTTGGCAGTTAATTTGCATATTGCCCTGATTAGCCAATGGGAAGCGTAGCGGAGGTACAGTTAATTACTCTTTTTGTCTTTTATTAGATAGGACTAGAGGCCTGTTGCACGAAAAGATTCGTGCAATAGGCCTTCCCTTCCCTTGGCTGCTGGCACCGGTTTTCCTCTGGCACCCGGGACCCAGGCTTTCGCTCTGGCCGGAGCCACCTTCAGTCTTCACTCCACCACTTCGCTCGTACGTATGCAAATTAACCGCCATTTTTTTTGGCTGTTAATTTGCATATCTTGGTGATTAGCCAATGGGAGGCGTAGCAAAGGTATGGTCAATTAACATGTTTTCTATTATTAGATAGGACAGATTGTATGTAATATTGGGAAAGTTGAGAGAAGTCAGAAAATCATGGGTGTATTCTTGGTACTACAGGAACTTTAAAGGGGGTACTGTTGAAATTATTGATACAGAAAAATGTTTTTTTTTTTAATTAATATTCACAATAAATGAAATACCCTAGGAGCTGGTACTAACTTAACATGTCACTTTTTACTCTACCTCTTAATTATTGAAATATATAAAATACTTATTTAAATCTTACACTGTAGACATAAATTCTGTTTTATAATTCCCCAAATCTAGGGTTGGTGATGTGTTAAAAAAAAAGTATAATTTTCAATAATTATTTGGTCTTTGGAACTATAATTACAAAGTATATTCACAATCATATAAAATTAAGTTTTCTACATAATTATAATTTGCTGAAATTATACAAACTTCTGTTTCATGGATCCCTGCCTCCTCACATTGGAGGCATTAAACACTTTGAGTTCATTTGCAAAGCTTTTACAGTGTCTGCTATATGTTGTAACACATGTAATCATTACTCAGTAATAATTGTGAGTAACCCCACTGTATTACCAGATAGAACCAAAGTACAGGGCAGAATGGTTTGTTTAGAATGGGACTCACTACAGGTTCATCATTTTTCAGGAATATAAAGAACTTCTAAGTTCTTTCTTTGAAGCTATACTCAGAACCCATGTATAGTCAAGAAGTCACTATATAATTATCTTCTTACTTATTATGGTTATTTTGATTACATAATTGAGAAAAATCAATTTTATCCAGTCTATAATATCCTTTTTATAGCTGTTCTTACAGTATGTTAAGAAATTTTCCTATGCCAAGAGTATTCAAATGTGTTCCTTGGAGTGTTAGAGTTGTGCAAAAATGTCCCAGATGGTACCAAGGGGCTGGAGAGGGCTTAATAGGTGGTACAAATTTTGAAGATCCTAACATACTCCATCGATAATTTGCCAGGAACTGTTCAGCTGATATGTTTTATATAAAGATGTTAAGTTTACATGTTATTGTGAAAAAAAATAGAGGAATATAAGCTTACTTTTTAAAAAAAATTTAGAAAACTGTCATTTCCTTTTTTCTTAAAGTTATATATTTCCTAAACTCCAAAGAGTTATAAAATTTACTTTTACACATATTTTGATTTTTACTTTGTGTATATATATATACACACATATATATACACACAGAAATTTTCAAAATTTGAATTGTGTGTTCTAGATTTTTATAATTATCTCCTTTCTCATGATGCTGTTTACTTGCTGCTATTTGATACAGATAATTTTAGAAATACTATTTTAAAATCTTATATAATAAAAGGCTAATATGCAAATTGTCCCCTCTACCAGGAGTTCGACTGGTAGTTTGACCAGGGGGTGGGGCTGGCCCGCCAACCTCTCATGTCCCCTCCCTCTGGCCGGCCTGGCCTGATCAGATGCTATCGTGGCCTGCTGGCCAGATCCCACCCATGCACGGATTCGTGCACCAGGCCTCTAGTGTTTGTATATTTATCTCCATTTATTCAGTGGTTCACAGGCAAGGTTTGGTTGTGAGAAGCAAGTAATTATTTTGTTTTTCATAAATTAAGTGCATCTGTCAACCTCATATATTCTCCAGAGATTCAGGGGAACCTGTTTATGCATTTAAAAGAAACTATACCTATTTTCCTCTATTTCTGAACCTATTTCTTGATAAGTGTATACTTTATGCAGTACTATGTACAAAACTAAGAGCTTTGAATAATTTAGATAAGTTCTTTAACATTAAGGAAGAACTTATTAGCCATAAGTAGGAATATCAGCAATACCAAAAATGTGTTAAGATTTTACATTACATTATCTTAATATTATCCATTTCTCATTTGAAAAAGCACAGATATGAAATTTGTGAACCTAAGGAAATAATGGTATTGTATAATATTCTGAGAGCTAAAATTGTGTTGACGTAAAAGTAACCTTTAGTCTGTATAATTGTTCTTAATTCTCTTGTATCTATTTACCATATATAAAACACCACATTTTTAAAGTGTCATTGAGGGAGAATTTATACCAAACTGCTTAGGACTCTGGTCAAATGGCATAAAAACATTTCAGGTGGAAGCGTTCTTTGTTTCCTAAGTAAAGAATTAAGCCGGATCAACTGGCTTAATTTATATTAAGCATATTTATATGCAAGCATATAAGCCTAATCAATGGACACGGACAACGGTGGGGTGAGGGCATGAGTCGGGGGGAGAGGGGGTAATGTGGAGATAAGGACACATAGGCAATAACTAAATCAATAAAGAAATTAAAAAAAAAGAATTAAGCTGGAGAATGTATGAGAGTAAGCATTCTGAGAGTTAAGTGTGAAATCAGAACTGGGCTGCTTCCAAAACTTACATTGATGACTACAAGATTTACTTTTCAGAATTTGCGATAATTCATCACAAGCATTAGTATAACCTGTAAGAAAATGAATTGTTCTTATGTCCTGTACTTTAATAAAGTCTTTGCTTTTGATGTGGCATTGAATCAATATCTCTATTATACAGGAAAATGGAAATGGCATTCACTAGAAACAGTTGAAGTTGCCAGAACCAGTAATTGACAGAGGGACAAGACACAAGGGTGAGTAGTAGTTACATTTTTCTTAAAATTATATTCTTTATAGTTTGCCTTCTCCTTTGAGGATCTGTATTGTATATTCAGTTCATTAACTGTGTATGGAGTTTAACTTCAAGGTATTGCTCAACTGCTTTATGCAGGTATATGTATTCTGATTCACATACGCAGAAAGAAAGAAAATAGTTAATTGCAGAGTTTATAAAAGTTTCTTCTTAGGGAAGTGAGGTACCAGTATTTTCTCCTTTAGTACATTTAACACAAGCAAACCTTCTACCCAGTTTAGATTTATTATTCTTCATTGACTATCTCCTTTTCATGGAAGACATTCTGGCAGTAAAGAAGTAGACACATTGCGTCCATCATCATGTGTCAAAGGGCTATGAGGTCGATGGCTCTTTTTGAACTTTGCTGTTTCAGAAAACTGTAGCCAAGTATTATAAGCAGAAGTTTGACATTTTCAGAATGAAAATCAATTCTCTTTTATGTGTCACTGAAGTGTGGCTTGTGCTTTGATTGCCGAAGAAATGGTTTTTGGAAGTTTAGAGTAACAAAATAGGAATTAAGATCAAATTTGACTCATAATATCTTCAGTGAAAGCAAGGATAGATATATTTGAGTGGCCTGATAATATTTTAAATCCATTGAAGTAGAACCAGAAATAGGAACTTATGGAAGTTGGCATAAGTGTCTTCCAAATTGAGATAGAAGTCAGTGAAATTTATATTTAAATGTGGAACATGATATTTCAGAAAAATAAATGCTTTTAAAGAATAAATACATAGTTGTGATCTGCAACTTACAAAAAAAGATATTGTGTGCATACTTATGCCTACTCTCACTCCCAGATGAATGTAGCCTCCACAAAGGTAAAGAACCTTACTCTTTTGTTCACCATCAACTTTACAGCATCTAGCATAATGCTATGGCATAGGAGGCACTCCACAATTATTTGCTACCTCCATATTGTAAAATATTAAAAATAACAATATTTTTAGAATGCTATATTTTTACTTACTATAAATGTGACAAAAAATTTTGTTGAAAATTTATAGAATTTTGAAAATGAGTTGAAAGGATTTTCTCTTGTCAGTAATTACAATTTAATTTTTAAAAAATTTGCTCAATTTTAAAAACGCTATATTTTTTTAAATATATGGTACATAACATATGTCTATGTTATGTATATTTAAATGCACGTGAGGTCTTATATTTTCATCCATAGCTTTATTCTGCATATATGTATTCATAATTTTCTATGGAAAAATATATTCCATATAATAATTTTTTCTTGCAAAAGAACATGTGATTAAAAAAATCAAAATATTTTCTTGCTGATGAGCACATTGAAACATGAAAATAATCATTGTGAAAAGACTAATTTCATGTTCAAAACTTTCTATTTAAAGGTCAAAGTAAATTTCAATTAGCTTTACCTCTCAGACCATTCACAGAAAATATAGTGTAACCATCTTATTATTGAAGTCTTGTTAACATGTTATTAACATATTGATGCACCAGATTGCATATGTGTGTATGCATGTGTGGGTAGGTGGATAGATAGATAGATAGATGATAGGTAGATAGATAATTCTAAAGCAGTATCAAAGTTTCCAGCACTAATGCTCTCATATCCAAAAGTTATTTGTTCTCTTTCATCATAATAAATTCTTTGAAGGGTGAAAATAAGTATTCTTCATATGTACCCACTCCACTCCACTTGTATTGTAAGTGTGTATTCAAATGTTGACTAATAAAATTAAAATTAGGCTATTATAACTGTGTTTCATGAGAGGTGAAAAAAATATCTTTAAACAGTATAATACATATTTTAAGAGTCTTAAGTGAAATAAGACAATCAAAGAAAGAAAAGTATCACATGATCTCATGCATACATGGAATTTAATGAACAGAGTAAACTGATGAACAAAATAGACCCAGAGACATGGAAACATGGAACAAACTAATTAATCTCAGAAGGAAGTGGGGCGGGGAGTGGTGGGCTGAAAGAGATTACCCAAAGAATTTATAAGCATATATGCATAACTCATGGGCACAGACAAAAGTGTGGTGAAGTCCTAGGGTGGGGCTGCGGGTGGAGGGGATCAATGGGGGGGGAAAATGGACAAATATAATACTTTCAACAATAAAGATAAATAATAAAAAAGACGTATTTTAGTTTCCCCTTTTTGAGATTTTAGGATAATTCTTTTTTTGTTTGTTTTGGTCCTGACTTTAGTATAAAGACAATCTCTTTCTCTCTTTGAGCAATCTGTATACTCTCAGTACTATTATGTAACAAATTAGTAAGAACACAATCAAGGTGGAAAGGGCTTATATGTAAATTTGCAGAAAAATCCTTAATGCATATTTCAACTACCTGTTTTCTAAAATGTTGTCTTCCACATGCTTGGATTTGTTTTATCCTAAAGCATTATGTATATATCATTTAACTATTTCATATCATTTTTGTTATTAAGTGTTATATTATGTAAATACACTTACCAGGTAAATTATTCAGAGCAATATTTACATGTATGGGTATTGTTCATTTTGTCAATCACACTAATAGGACAAGGAAGGGAAATATTGATGAAAGAGAATATTTTAAAAGCCAGTGATGAGAGTACTCTCAGTTTATTAATACCATTACCAAACTAGGGGGATAAAGTTTCGTGAGTATGTTAGCATATTCAGTCTGGGCTTTTCAGAGATTTTGCTCTCTTAAAAGCTTATGTTGGATAACATCAAACAGAGAAACTGAGGTTCAAGCTGGCAACTGACTCCAAAGCCAGAAGAGTTTTTACTGTACAATGCTGTCTCTCCTTTGATGATAGAAAGGCTCTGGGCTAGGCTTTGAATAAACGAGTTGGATGATTGCTGAATCCGAGGTGAATCTTGATATAGTGAATTTACTTTTGTGAGATCATCTTAGTCTGACACATACATGTGTCACTTTAGCTACAATTATTTTTATATCTACTAATGGCTTAAATAAAAACAGTAACTCAGTAACTCGTGTACAGTTCTAAGTCAGGGAAAATAATGCATTTTGATTTAACACCTTTTTATATCATCAACATGTTTGCTCAAACTGAAGAAACATACTTTGTTTAAAGGGGCATAAGTGAGGCAAACTGTTTTCTAAGGGTGTATTGAGGTTGAAGGAAGCAATAGTTTAAGAACTATAAGAAGATATAGAAAGTAGTATTACATCTAACAGGGTTTATAATTGTATAATCAATCACATTAATGTACCTAAAGCCTGGTATCTCTGGCTCCCTTTAGATGAGATAAGACAATTTTATTTTTTTATAATGTAGTCATTTTTATTGCTCCTGATAATGTTATAGAACCACATTTTTACCTATTTTCATGTTCTGTCTAGTGTTGTTTTTATTTATTTTTATTATTTTTTTTCCTGCATCTTATTTTTTTCTTTATTGATTGAGGTATTACATATGTGTCCTTATCCCCCCATTGCCCCCCTACCCCCCACTCATTCCTTCACCCTCCTGTTGTCTGTGTCCATTGGTTAGGCTTATATGCATGCGTACAAGTCCTTTGGTTGATCTGTCCCCCTTACCTCCACCCTCCCCTACCTTCCCTCTGAGGTTTGATGGTCTCATCCATGCTTCTCTGTCTCTTGATCTATTTTTGTTCATCAGTTTATGTTGTTCATTATATTCCACAAATGAGTGAGATCATGTGATATTTATCTTTCTCTGACTGACTTATTTCGCTTAGCATAATGCTCTCCAGTTCCATCCATGCTGTTGCAAATGGTCAGAATTCCTTCTTTTTTACAGCAGCGTGGTATTCCATTGTGTAGATGTACCACAGTTTTCTAATCCACTCATCTGCTGATGGGCACTTAGGCTGTTTCCAAATCTTAGCTGTGAGATAAAACAATTTTAAATTCAAGATCAAAGGTTCTCCCTTCAAGTCCATTCGTGGCTGTTTGCATGTTAATGACCCACTTCACTCAGATAATTAACACCTAACTTGTTTATAGTACTTAGTATGCTATAACCTTTACACCAAGGAAGCTTAAGTGGTCCTTTTTTCACAGGCCAGGGACTTTGCTAAGCGGTTCAATTGTATCAGACAAAAATCACTAGTATAAGAAGTGAATTCACAGAGAGTTAAATATTATTAGATGAGGGCAATATTTTAAAAGAAAAATTGCAATTCAGTTAATTTTTTTTCTTGCACTTTTCTAAAGCAACGTTTACCAAACTGGTAATCCTCAAAATCACTGAGCCTAAATATAATCCATTAAAAATATTCCTATGGTCAAAAAAATTGGGGGGAGGGGCAGGAAATGATATGAAAATCAGTAATAATAGGAATGCATGTAATACATAATAGGACTCATAGGCTCAGGGAGGTCCTGACTTAAAGGAAACTTAAACATTTTATTTCTCTAACTTATTTGACTTGCAAATTACTATTGCATTTAACTTTCCCAGTAACAAAATTTTGTAAACTTTTTTTCTATAAGGGGGCAAATGGTAGATATTTGAGGCTTTCTGGGTTGTCTGAGCTTTATGGTAACTACTCCACCCTGCCTTTAGAACCAAAGCGGCCTGGCCTTTGATCCTACATAAATAAATGATTGTGGCTATGTGCCAATAAAACTTTGCCAAAACAGACAGTGGCCTAATAACCCTGCTAGTGACATACAGAGGGGCTTTGGAAATCCGTTTCTGAGATGCTTCTTTATTCATAAAGACCAAACGCTCTTAAAGTTAAGTTTCAAGGTCATAAACCCATCCTCTTTTCTGACCATCATTTTTGACAAGAATGGAACATAAGGAGGGGCGTGATGAAGGGAACCACGTTTTATAGAGAAATCAACTCTATTAATATTGCTACTTGAGGCTGTCACACCAACATCAGTAGACTCTGGTCTAGGAACTGCACAGATACCCTGAATCACAAACTCTTCCCCCTTCCCTCAATGAGCTTTATGGTCTAAGTGATGGTGATAATTTTGCAGGGGCAAGGAATGGAATTAGTACACAAAAGTATGATAAAATGTGTAATATTAATATCACATGAGCAGTAAAATTTTCCAATGAGATGAAAGGAAAAACTATTTTTATTGCTGGTATCATATAAGAGATATTGTTGCAGATAAGATGATAGCTAGACTTCAACAGGCTGTGATAATAGAATAGAGGATAAACAGGAAGCACTCTTGGTAGGTGGAAGATCATGAATAAGGGAAAGGCCAAGGCCATGGGGAATACATGTTCCTTTTTACAGCAAATAGTCAAGTGGAAGGAGCATCCAGTATAAGACTGAAAAGTGTGTCAACAGGGTACTCAATCCAAGAGAAAAACTAAGCCTCTGGCATATGAGCAACGTGGAGACAGATGTAATCTTTGACTAAGGGACACCCGTTTGGACACTCCCTGCCAAGAGTGATGCATGCCTGTATTGTCTGATGATGCTATTTGTATTGTCCTTAACATGCTTTACATGGTTTTGAGAGCTTCAGGGGGGAAAATAAAAGGCATTATCTGGATATTTCAGGATTGAGTGAATAAAGGTAACAAAAATACCTACAACACCTTCCCCCCCAACCCCTCACCCCAGAACAAATCCAGGGCTTGGCATGTTTTCAGCAGTGCAGACATGTCAGGGCTGGGGCCTGTCATCTCTGATTGTCTTCACCTTCCCTTGTGGTGGTAGGATTGTCAGTGCATTTGCAAAGATGGCGCCCTAACTTAAAGCAAGAAGAGGGGAAAGTCTGCCCCACATGTGGTTGGTAACAACCCTCTTTACTGTGGGAAAGCCAGCCAAACCTCCCCAAAGCACCAACCAGGTTTCCCCTCTTATATTTTGTGCCCCAGAAATGGATCAAATGGACACTCCTTGCTGCAAGGAAAATGGGGAAAACAACTATTTGTCTTTCTTCTCATGCATGTAGAAAATGAAATGGTGTAGGAGGATTCAGGGTGGCTTTAAATTTGTACACAGGTAGCTACAGGAATTTTTAGTAATTTATAAAAAAATTAAAAAGTTGATGTTAGGCTGTGTATTTTATATTTATTTCCAAGATGGGTAGCTATAATCTGATTCATTTATTGAGAGAGGAAAAAGAAAAAAAAATGTCTTTTGAAATAGGGTAAACAAAGATATATCAGATCCAAGTGATACCAATGAAACCTATTAGACTTGGGTGTGACAAAACATTCAGAGCTTTCCCATTTGAAACTGTATCAGCATCTTTTTTGATTTAATACTTATATGTGGTTTGTGAGTGGCGTATTATAATATGGAAGTGGAATAAAACTTCTGAGGATTTTCAATGAGAGGCTATGAAATGGGATCCCAAGTCCACCATTTACTAGCAATTTGGCTGTACTGAAGTCATTTAGCCACACAGGACATCAGCCTCCTGTCATCATTTCGGAAATGAGGATAATAATAATTGCCCTTCACACTGTGTAGGTTTGTTGCAAGACCCAAATGAGCTGATATTTTAAAAATGGTTTCATCGACAGCAGAACAGCCTAAGGCATGGAGCTCTCCTTTTTTCCCTTCTCTCCCTTTCATATATTTTCACACACAAAACTCTCCCCTCGAGATGATGCATGCCATCGTAGAGATATATTCAGGGCCTCTCTGATAGTTTCTGTCACTCAGTTTATTTGTGGGGTTTTTTCCCTACTAAGACCAAATTGAGTCACACCATTAGGCGCTGCTTCTTTAATGATTACATCTATTTCTCACTTCAAAAGCTTTCCTCTCTGACCCCAGACACTCTGAAAGCCTGTCAGATATAATCAGACATTATTCTGTTTGTCTGAACATTGAGTGCATATATCAAAATTAGAGAAACTGGTACGGGAGGCACCTTTATCTTGGAAGATAATTAATAGCTGGGATGACTTTTGGGTCATTAAGGATAAGAAGAGTTTCTCCTTACAAGATAACTGAGGAGTTGTGAATCTTTGGAATTTGTAAGGTCAACGATATTTCTTCCTCTCTCCAACTTACCCTTGTCTCACATCTGTTTACACCCATAATATCAATAAAACCTCAAAGATTTTGTATTAACATATCAGATCAGAAGTCCAAATCAGCACTCATTATCACTAGCTAACAAGTTTTAAAAATTGAGTGTCACCCTAGCTGGGTTGTTTCAGTGGATAGAGTGTTTGCCTGTGACTGAAGGGCCCCGGGTTCAATACTGGTCAAGGGCACATGCCAGGGTTGTGGGCTCAATGCCCAGTGTGGGGCGTACAGGAGGCAGCTGATCAATGATTCTCTCTCATCAGTCATGTTTCTATCTTTCTCTCCCAGTCCCTTCCTCTCTGAAATCAATAAAAATATATTTAAAAAAATTGAGTGTTGCCCTAACCGGTTTGGCTCAGTGGATAGAGTGTTGGCCTGCGGAATGAAAGGTCCCAGGTTCGATTCCGGACAAGGGCATGTACCTTGGTTGCGGGCACATCCCCAGTCGGAGGTGTGCAGGAGGCAGCTGATTGATGTATCTCTCTCATCGATGTTTCTAACTCTCTATTCCTCTCCCTTCCTCTCTGTGAAAAATCAATAAAATATATTTTTTAAAAAATTGAGTGTCTACTCTAGAAAACACACACACACACACACACACAACACACACACACACACACACACACACATATATATTTATACATGATTTTACATACAAGTGCTTTTGAAGGGATAGAGTATAATAAATTTACCAGAAACTAGCATAATATTTATAATATGTTTTTAAATATATTTTTATTGATTTCAGAGAGGAAGTTGGGGAGAGAGAGAGAGAGAGAGAGAGAGAAAGAGAGAGAGAAAGAAACATCAATGATGAGAGAGAATAATTGATAGGATGCCACCTGCATGCCTCCTACCGGAGATTGAGTCCAAAACCTAGTTATATGCTTTTGACTGGATTCAAACCTGGGACACTTCAGTTCCAGGCCGACACTCTATCCACTGAGCCAAACCAGCTAGGGCTGTAATATGTTTCAATGATATTTTTATATTCCTACCCCTGTCTATAATTATGAGTGCCTTTATGTATGTGTTTATCTTGCTCTGTTTACAGTGGGGCCTTGACTTACGAGTGTCCCTACTAACGAGTTTTTTGAGATACCAGCTGTCTCTCGGCCGATTTTTTGCATTGAGTTGACAGATTAATTTGAGTTAACATCTCCTTAACGAGCTCGGTCTCGGAATGAATTAAACTCATAAGTCAAGGCCCCAGTGTATCTTGTTTTCATTTATAGAGACATTTCAGATATGTGAGCCATATATGTGGGTAATCAGATGAATTAGTTAAGTTAGATGATATAACCTAAAGATAACTCTACTTTCAAAGTAAAGTGTTAAAATCATTGTTGATTATTTTTGGATTTTGTAAAATCAGATTTATTGGTTAAGAAGATTATATAGGTTTCAAGAGTACAATTCTATGCTATATCATCTGTATATTGCACTATGTGCCCACCACTCAAAGTCAAATCTTCTGTCACCATATATTTGACTCCCTTTACCCTTTACTACCCCTACCTAAATTTCCTCTGTATTTTAACCCTAATTTCTATTTTTTAAAATCACTTCTATGCATTTTGATTATCAGTATGTGCTTCTCTAAGCATATGATGAAATATTTCTATTAAAATAAAGAAATTATGGTGGTGGAAGGGAAGTAACTCCAACTCTAAGCAATATATGGGAATAAGTATTGCATGTGTGATATGTCTATGTACCCATGTGTATACAGAAACACATGCACACACTGCACATACATTTGTGATCACAAAGGCCCCACAATTTTATTTTATGATAACTTGAATTTAAGTTAAAATATTACAATTATTTTTCCCATTCAAATTCTAGCTGCTTTCTTAGGGCAAATGTGAATTGTTTATATATATATATATATATATATATATATATATATATATATATATATAGAAGATATTTAACTCTCCTATTTTTTTGAGCCTTTCTTTTCTGTCAGAGTTCAAATTCTCATCATCTCTCATTGGAACTGTTTCTAGTAACCCCCTAAAGATGTTTCATATTCATGCAATCCTCTAGATAAGACAAATGCCATCTAGCAGGGAAGGTGAGTGTTAATCACGTTCATTTTCAAACCTGGGCTCTCAAATTTATGAACTTGATGATTTCTAGCACTTGCTATACTCTCTGCTGTCATTATCTGTTTTCATTGTTATGCAGGCCAATAAAAATTCAATTGCAGAATTATAGATGTAGAATCCTTATTTATAATTTTAAATTTTTAAAAAAATTATGTATATCCTGAATACATTTTTAAATTCATAGAATGGCAAAATATATCTTGACCTGTCAGGAAGCTCATTTTGATGCTACTTACACACTTAATATAGATATTCATGTTTCACTGTGAAAATATTAATATATTTGATTTATGAGGTATAGCTTCAAATCTCAATGAGATGTCATGTAATTTTCTGTGTATGGGATAGATTACTTTTTAAAAAATCTGCATTTGGTACCCACATGTTAGCACAGTTTTGAGAAAAGAGATGTGCATTTATACTTGCAAGAACATTAAAGACAGCCAAATCTCTGTGTACTTGTCTGTTTTTATAGTGGTTCCATCACTACCTTACCCTCAGTGCACCCCCTTCCCTCCCATCCACATAGCAGAATCCCATAGGATCCTTCAAAATCTATCTCAGTCATTACTTGTCCTCTCACCTCTCATCTTTGTTGATGTGGACTATGAGGTATTTTGCTTATCTATTTATCCTACTAAATCCTAAAATTTTGAAAATTAGAATTGTGTTTTTTCATCTTTATAACATCAGTCCTTAGCATTATATTAATAAACTAGAGGCCTGGTGCACGGATTCGTGCACGGTAGTGTCCCTAGGTCTCACCTGTGCCCTCTCTCAATCCAGGACCCCTCAAGGGATGTCGGAGGCCCAGTGCACAGATTTGGCCTGATCCCCACAGGCCAGGCCGAGGGACCCCACTGGTGCACAAATCCATGCACCAGGCCTCTAGTATGCATATAAGATCTTTAGTTAATCTCTTCCTGCCCTCCCCCCATCCCTCTGAGATTCATCAGTCTATTCCATGTTTCCATGCCAGTGCATTGAGTGTCTGCCCCTTGGTGGTCAGTACGCATCATAGCTACCAGTCGAACAGTTGAATGGTTGCTTAGGCTTTTATATATATAGATATCAGGGACTTCTTTGATTAATATTTGTTGAACAATATATTATGGGAAATAATTTTAGTCAGCAAGAATAAGCATTTTACCTTTTTCCAAAAATATCTAAGGGACAGAGCTTTGTGGTGGTCAATAACTTTTGACTCTCACTATTCCAGAAAAAAAATTAAAACAATAGGGTATTTTGTTGAACACTTAACAATATACTTCACCTGTTTATTAACTGCTACCTAACCCACCAAAGTGGAAATAGTTAATGACTATTATTCATATCCTTGTGTATTTTTATGTCACCAATAGCTATTATTCATACTGATAGTATGGACAAGAGGGTATATTTTTATTACTTACTGATTTGAAGTCCTCTAACAGAATACTTCAATCTCAATTCTACACCTTCCTATATTTTGAGAATACATATGCACTCAAACTTTGTGAAAAAATTAGTAAATTGCATTTTTTTGTTACTTATAGAAAAAATTATTCCATCCTTAATGATTAAACTGTAAATTTTTAATAGAACTAAAGTGGATATCTAGATTTTTATATGTAATAGAAATTACTCCCTATTATATAAGGCAACTGAAAGAGGGAAAACTCTAGCAAATTTGACATTTGTATCTTCTGAGTTTTTTAGCTCTTATTAAAAGAAATGGTAGGATCTCATGGGAGGCAAAAACAGCGTATGAAGGTTTGCTTAATAGAGTCTTGGCTTTATTCAAAAACACTATCCTACCATTTACGATTAGACATTCAATTTATTTACTTCAGAAGTATGAAGAGGTAAATTGACTGAAAATGTGAAATTGGAATTCTGAAGAATCTCAGTTACCATTCAAACATGCATTGCATTTGATTTTCTTATTTTACTATTCAACAACTTCAAACTGTAACTGAGAGCTCTTGGCTTTTCATTCCTGCTGTGCAAAGCATTAACAATATTGTATTCACTGCTTGAATTTTGTTTTTGAGCAACTACTAGTAAAACTTGGATACCCATAATAGTTAACAGTTTAAAAAAATTTTTTTTGTTTGATTTTGATTTCAGAGAGGGGGAGAGAAGGAGTGATAGAAATGTCAATGATGAGAGAGAATCATTGATCAGATTTCTCCTGCATGCACCACACTGGGATTCGAGTCTGAAGCATGGGCATGTGCCCTGACCAGGAATCGAACTGTGACCTCTTGGTTCATAGGTTGATACTTAACCACTGAGCCACACTGCCTAGGTGATAGTTAACTTTTTAAAAAGATGTTTTCACTTTTATTTCTATTTCTTTACCATTAAGGACACATCCCAATTAAGTGAAATATCATGACATTCTTATTTTTAGTTGTATACCATCTTTGCAATGTTGTGTGTTATTGTCTGTTACTGGTTAACAAAATCTATAATTAACCCCTCTGGTTGTGATATTATGACAAATATACAGCCTTAATATGTGCATTTAATTAAATCATTCACTTATGGAATATTTTTGTGCAAATATGATGTAACTATGAAATAAGGATCAATGTATTTCTTTGGGAGCACACCTATAATTATAGTTTGGAATTTAAATGGCATAAATTACTGTTTATCTTGACTTTGCTGCTGCCAAAAGGCAAACTACTTAAAAATTAGACACCTTTTTCAGAAATTTTGTTTTAGTAGGTCAATTACCTTGTATAAAATTGTCTTAATGTTGTATTCCAGGAACTAAAACTCTTCTGTCATTAAAATGCTTTTTCTGTTGTTCTGAACATCTATGGGTTGGCAGCCATAGCTTTCGGCAGCCATTCAGCCTCTTTTCTGTCTGTCTTCCTCTTCCCTGCTCAGATTGGACTCAGCTTTTCCAGCATGTAATTTGGATGAAAATTCTTTCAGTGTCATTTTGGGCCCTGAGTAGTTTAACTAATAGATGTAATTCAGTATGTGCATAACATCCCCTTGGCAGTAATTCAAGAATGAGAACATGCTGCCTTTCAGGTCAGTTAGAGTCAATTGGTCTCAATTCTGGGGCTTTGAATCTAGACTAAACATAATGGCACATGGAACTGTGGAACTGTTGAAGTTCTCTGGGACATGAGCATAGCAGAAGCAGATCTGAAAAAAAAATAAAAGGAGAAGTGTACTTTGCCCTGGTCACAACGTTGAAACTACTCAATAAATAGCTTTCTGATAACTTACATCTGGAAACTTCAGATATATAAAGCCATGATCTTGACTGTCTAAACCAATTTTAGTTGTTTCTTTGTGTCACTTTCAATATAGATTCCTAACTGTTACTGAGGGAGTTGAGTTTTTCACTGATTAATGATGTCTATTCTTATCACACAGTACTCATAAGATTATTTTACTTCATAGCTGTTCTAATCTATCACCTAATTTGAGATTCTATTATACCTGTAAGTGTATGCCTTTTGATATATTATGTCATATCTACAGCCAAGATTTTAAGACTTTTATTGAATACAGATAAATTAATTTTACATGAAAATTATTAACTGCTAGAATTATACTGAGTATTTTAAACTTTATTTTCATTTATTTTCAATCAGTTAAGAAGTACTAATTGAGACTGCTTCATTTTTAATACTTTCAAATAACCATTATTTTATGGTCATTGAAATTAGTACCAATTGGCTAACTATACTGAATGTTTTTGAGCAATATTACCTATTATTTAAACAACCCATTTTATATATTTATATTATTTCTTAAATCTGAGATACTAAGATCAGAAGCCAAAATGAACCCTGAATTCCCAACTAGGAGATAACAAAGCTCATACTGATTCAGTAACAGACAAGTTTTCATAAGTTTTATTCTTATTTAGTTTCTAAAATGTAATCAGTATTTATTTTAAAATTCAGTAATTCACTGCTTTTGAATTTCTTTTCAAGGATTCTCACATGTGTCTTAGTAAAAACTGGTTGAAATAGGCTGCTTTATAAAGATTATTTCATGGTTTGTATATATTATATGACCTTCAGAGATATGTTTAAGGGAAATAATGGCTGAAATAAAATTTTAAAAGGGGTTACTGTTTCTTTGCCCTTCAGACAATTTACTGAAATGGATTTTCCAATAAAAAGTTGAAATGCATTTTCCATAGTGAAATTCATATGCTACCAAATTTAAGGACTGTAATTTACTTTTAATTATAGATCTGAAAGGTTAAATTTTAATACTAATCTTAACCAGCTACTATGAAATCATAGCTTTGATCCTGCCAAGAAGGTTAAGTATTCCCTGGGTTGTAAATTTAAATGTTCTCCATTAATTTAAATGAATTAATATGTTGATATATATCTCTTGAGTAATAGATGTATCCTGTAAGATCTAGTTTTCCATGTCTGAAAAATGTTAATACTTTTGTCAATGTAGTATATAATCTTTATTTATATACCTCAATTTTGGGATGGGGGTTGCTTATAACTTACTATATTCTGGGTAAGTTCATAAATGTTCTTCTTACATTTTGACATAATCTCAATCTATTCATAGATATTAACATCTCCCCTCAAATGAAGTATATTGTCATTCTTTTCCTAAAATGTAACAAATAGTTTTGTTTGGGAGAATGTTGAAGCAGAAGAGACAGGATTATAAGTAGAATTGTTGGCCATATTGGAAGAGTGGGAGTGGAAGAGCCCATTATTATCTATAAGAAACAGAATACTTTTTTCTATTAACAACTACAGATGTTTTTCATTTTTTCTATTGACTCATTAGTGTTTAGTGTTTACAAATGTGTTTTAAATAAAGCATTCTCATAATCCTGATCATTCAAAATATATTTAGTATGTACAAAAGCAGTAACATTTTTATAACCTAGTCTTTTATTCATTCATAATGATTTATTGCAGTGAGGAAAATGTTAAAAATTTACTTTATTATTATAACTCACACTTACATTTATAGACTATATTTAATGATACAAAATGATCATTAAATATAATCTATAAAATATAGATTTTAAATTGCCTGTTGAAAAGTTTGATATGAAAAACAACAAAAACTCCATATTTAGACATATGATGTTATAGCTTTATATTGTTTTCTCACCTGGTGAAATGTTCAAGGTAAAACTTGAAAGAAAAGGATGAGTAGATTTAAAATCTAACCACTAATAATAGCATTGTGTAGTTTCTAATCATATATAATTATGATTATATGGTACAATCTACACTAATAAAAGAGAAACATGCAAATTGGTGTCACACCACTACCCTTCTCATTGGCTAATCAGGGTGATATGCAAATTATCTGCCAGCCAAGATGGCGGCTGGCAGCCAGGCAGCTTGAAGTGAACATGAGACTTGCTTGCTTCAGTGACAGAGGACTCCGATGTTCCCCGTCTGCCACTGCCGGCCTCTGAGCTTGCATTTTGAAACATTGTTACAAATATAGAAGCTAAACAAAACCCCAGAAACCTGCTTTCAGCCAGCCAGGATCTCAGAGCTGGAGTTGAAACAGTGTTTCAATTATAGAACCCAAACAAACCAGATACCTGCTTTCAGCAGCCAAGGCCTAAGAGTTGGAACCAAGCCTCAGAGCTAAAGCTGGCTCAGAATAAAAAAAGAAAAAAAGAAAAAAAGGAGTGGTTGGGAGCTTAAGTCACCCGCCAGCCTGAAAACAGCCCTCAGCCCCTCACCCAGACTGGCTAGGCACCCCAGTAGGGACCCCAACCCTGAAGGGGGTGTGACCAGCTGCAAACAGCCATCATCCGCTCATCCAGGCTGGCCAGGCACCCCAGTGGGGACCCCCACCCTGATCTAGGACACCCTTCAGGGCAAACCAGCAGGCCCCCACCCATGCACCAGGCCTCTATCCTATATAGTAAAAGGGTAATATGCCTCCCGGCACCGGGATCAGTGGAGCCGCGAGGCCTCCCGTCACCGGGATCAGCATGACAGGGGGCAGCTCCCAAACCCCCCGATCGCCCTGTGGCTCTGTGTGACAGGGGGTGGGGCCATAACCTCTCTATCTGCCCTGCTCTGTTCATGACAGGGGAAGGTGCCCCAAACCCCTGATCAGCCCTTCTCTGTGCCTGATAGCGGGGAGCTCCCCAACCTCCCCCCCCCCCCCCCGAGCCCCCACCACGGGCCCTGCTCTGTGTGTGACGGGGTAGAGCCATAACTTCCCCATCGGCCCTGCCCTGAATGTGACAGTGGTGGCACCCCAACCCCCTGATCGGCTCTGCTATGTGGGTGATAGAGGGCGGCACCCCAACCATCCCCCACGGTCCCTGCTCTGTGTGTGACGGGGTAGAGCCATAACCTCCCCATCGCCCCTGCCTTGAGTGTGACAGGGTGCGGCGCCCCAAACCCCTGATCGGCCCTGCTCTGTGTGTGACAGGAGGCAGTGCCCCAACTCCCCTATCGACCCTACTCTCTGAGTGACAGGGGGGAGCTCCCCAACCCCCTGATGGGCCCTGCTCTGTGAGTGACAGGGAGCAGTGCCCCAACCCCCTGATTGGCCCTGCTCTGTGCGTGACAGGGGGTGGCATCTCAACCTCCTGATCCGCCCTGCTCTGTGCATGACAGGGGCCGGCGCCCCAACTCCCCAATCGGCCCTGCTCTGAGCCTGACCAGGGGCTGCAACTAGGGATTGGGCCTGCCCTCTGCCACCCGGGAGCAGGCCTAAGCCAGCAGGTCGTTATCTCCCGAGGGGTCCCAGACTGTGAGAGGGCACAGGCCAGGCTGAGGGACCTCCCCCTCCCCCCAGAGTGCACAAATTTTTGTGCACCGGGCCTCTAGTCCTATATAATAAAAGAGAAACATGCAAATGAGGGTCCCTCTGCTACACCCAAGCCACGCCCACCAGCCACACCCACCAGCCAATGAGGAGTGGGTATGCAAACTAACCCAACCAAGATGGCGGGTAATTTGCATACATAGAGCAGAGTGGGAGAGCAGGCAGCTTGGGGGGACCTGGCTCCCTCGGTCGCTCCCTTGGGGGGATGTGGCTCCCTCAGTCGGAAAAAACCCAGAGTGTGGGAAACACCAGGAATTCTGGGAATAATAGTTTTGGTGGCAGCCCCAGGACTGGAAGCCGAAGCCCAGAGCACAGGGAGCACCAGGAAAGCTGGGAATTTTAGTTCTCGTGGCAGACGGCTCTCTTAGACATTAGAGCAAAGTGAGCCTGGAGCAGTGTTGCGGTTGGGGATGGAGGGAAAGCAAAGGTGAGAGACATAAGTAAAATCAGAGTGTCTAGGAAAAATTAAAGGGAAGATTTCCTAAAACTTCCAGGAAATCTCCACCAATGAAGCAAAAAAAAATTCCTCTATTATTCTGTGAGCAACAAACCAAACTGGGTTGGGGGGGGGGGGGGGGCGTCTCAGACAATTCACTCTTATGATTGCAAAGACAGACAGAAACTTCCAGATTGGAGACAGCTTCCCTGAGGGCTCCCAGATTGGAGTGGGTGCAGGTCGGGCTGAGGGATCCCCCCACCCCCCATTCAGTGCATGAATCTTTGTGCATCGGGCCCCTAGTGTGTGTATGTGTGTGTGTGTGTGTGTGTGTGTGTGTGTGTGTATATATATATATATACATATATATGTGTATATATATATATATATATATTGATTCTGGAGATAGAGGAAGGTGGAGGGAGAGATAAAGAACATTGATTGGTTGCCTTCTATATACACTCCTACCAGGTACCAAACCAGCAACCTGGATATGTGTCCTGACTGGCAAATCAAATGGGCAACCTTTCAGTAGTGCAAGGAATGACCCTCAACCACCTGCGCCACACAAGCCAGGGGTTTTTTTTTTGGTTGTTTTTTTTTTTTGTGTGTGTGTTTTAATTTAATGAGTATTTTGCATATAGTGAAATACTCAGGTCATAGGTATATAGTTTGATCACTTTTGATAATTTCATCACTCATGTAACTCATGCTGCTACAAGAATATAGAACATTACCGTAGCAAAACTCTCCTCTTGCCATGGAACAACTACTGCAAGTCTTTCAAATTGTATATAAGTTTTGCCTATATTATGATGATGTATAGATGGAAACATACAGTATATCCTCATTTAGGTCTGAAGTATTTTTCTCAGCATGTTTTTGAGGTTCATTTATCTTGCTGCATGTATCAGTCATCTCTTCCTTTTTATAACTGTACTAGAGGCCTGGTGCATGAAAATTCGTGGACTCGGGGGTCCCTCAGCCTGGCCTGCACCCTCTCGCAGTCCAAGAGCCCTCCCACCACCACTGCTGCGCTCAAAGCCCTCAGCGGGGCTGGTGGCTGAGTGGAGCTCCCCCTGTGGGAACACACTGACCACCAGGGGGCAGCTCCTGCACTAAGCATCAGGCCCCTGGTGGTCAGTGCACATCATAGTGACTGGTCATTCCCAGTTGTTCAGCCGTTAGGGTCAATTTGCATATTACCCTTTTATTTTATAGGATAATTCCACTGTATCCATATAGTTCCACAATTTGTTTATACATTTTCATGTTGATGAGCATTCTGGTTGTTCCAGTTTGAGACTATTAAAAATATTGCTGGTAAACATTCATGAATAAATATTTAGATGGGTCAAAATTTGTTTTTCTAATTTTTTGAATTATTGTGTCATAAGGTAGATGCATCTTTAAAATAATTAAATTGTCAGTTTTTAAAAGTGATTGTACCATTTTACATTCCCATTAGAATTATGAGAGTTCAGGTTGCTACCTCTCTTTATCAGGTTAGTCTCTTTAACTGTATCCATTCTAATGGCTATGTAGTATGGTCACATAGTGGTTTTATGTAATTTATTTTTAATTAATTTTATTGGGGTGTCATTGGTTAATAAAACTATACATGTTTCCAGTGTACTTTTCTGTGCTACATTATCTGTGCATTGCATTGTGTACCAACCACCCCATCAAATATTCTTCCAACACCATATATTTAATCCTCTTTGCTCTTAATTCCCCTGTCCCCCACCTTCCTTCTGGTAACTACCAAATTGTTATCTGTGTCTATGAGTTTTTGTTTGTCCATTGTTTGCTTTCAGATTTATATCTTACATATGAATGAAATCATGTGGTTCTTGACTCTTTTTGAGTTATTTCACTTAGCATGATGTTCTTAGCATCCATCTGTGTTGTTGCAAATGGCAGTCTTTCATCTTTTCTTATGGCTGAGTAGTATTCCATTGTATATATGTACACATCTTCTTTATCCAATCATCTATCAAAGGACACTTCAGTTGCCTCCAGGTCTTGGACAATCATGAATAATGCTGCATTGAGCAGAGGGGTGCATATATCTTTGCAAATAAATGTTTTCAAGGTTTTGGATAGATACCCAGAAGAAGGGTTGCTGAATTCTACAGTCACTGTATTTTCAACTTTTTTTTAGGAGCCTCCATACTGTTTTCCATAGTGGAATGTACCAGTTTACATTCCCACCAACAGTGAATAAGGGTTCCGTTTTTTCTACAACCTCTGTGTTGGCACTTGTTATTACTTGTCTTGTTGATAATAACCATTCAAACAAGTGTGAAGTGGTATCTCATTGTAGTTTTGATTTGCATTTTTCTAATATCTAGTAAAGTTGAGCATCTCTTCCTATCTCTAGTTTGTCTCCATACATGAAAAATAGCTCAAAATATAACAAAGACCTAAATATAAGACTTGAAAAAATAAATTACATAGAAGAAAACATGGGTACTAAATTATGAACCTTGGTCTTAGAGAAGATTTTATGAATCTGACATCAAAAACAAGGGATGGAAAGGCAAAACCCAGAGACAGAGAAGCATTGAGCAGGTGCTCAAAACTCAGAGGGAAGGTAGGAGATGGTGAGGGTAAGGGGGAGAGATCAACCAAAGGACTTGTATGCATACATATAAGCATAACCAATGGACATAGACACCAGGGGATTGAGGGCATGAATGGGAGTATAGTGCTGGGAGGGTCAATGGGTGGATAAGGACACATATGTAATACCTTAACCAATAAAGAAAAAAATGCAAAAAAGGGCAAAATTAAATGAATGGAATTATAACAAAAAAGCTTCTGCACAAAAAAAGAGACTGCCAACAAAACAAAAAAGACAACCATCCAAATAGGAGAAGATATTTGTAAATTACAGTTCCAATAGTGGGTTAATATCCAAAATATATAAAGAACTCATACAGCTCAACACAAAGCAAACAATCTAATTAAAAACTGGGCAGAGGAACTAAATACATAGTGGTTTTAATTTCCTTTTCCCTAATAATGAAAAATTTGACCACTTTTTCATGTGATTATTAATCATTAACATATTTCCCATTGTGAAGTGCTTATTAATGCCCAGCCCATTTTTAATTTTTTTAAAAATTTTTTATGATTGTTTGGGATGGATCTTATGTCAGGTATATGTGCTAAGAATATTTTCTCCCAGTATGTGTCTTACCTGTACACATTTTCAATTTTGATCCTTGCATAGTTCTCTCTTGTACATGCAAATTTTAGTCCCCATGGTAGTAGCCTGGAACCCTAATTCCTACCTCCTCAACTTACCTAGTCCCTCCCTTTTCCTCCCATGTCTGCCTCTGATCCTCTAAATATTCAGCAAGACCCAGTACTCCTCTTAACAATGGTGGCAGATGGTATGTGGGGGCTGGGAACTAGAGAAAGGAGAACTGAATTGTTCCAATCTAAATTTGCTTTACATATGCAGGATAATTCAATTTTTTATAGCCTCACCCCAAAAGATGTCCATTCTTCATATATGCCATTTAAAAATAAGGTTCTTCTATTTCAAATCCAAACACATAGTTTTCTTTTTTCCTTCTTTCATTAAGAATGACTCTATTTTTTCTCATATGGCTCTAGATAAATTTCTGTGGAAAGAAATGTTCAGTCTCTTCTTGTAAAACTTGGAGCTCTGTAATGAGTGCCCAAATTAAACAGGATATGTATTATGAATTGTGGCAAATAAATATAAGTTTGAGACCAAAAAACAAACAACCCGATATGTTCCTTTTTGTCAATATTAAAGTACATGGGAATGTCAACAATATTCCACAGATTAGGATTTTGTATATTTATAGTGGGAATCTGCAAAAGACAGTGACTGATTAATCATTGCCTATAGCAATTGGTCTCATGGTCTCCGCTGTACAATCTTAACCCAAAAAACAGTTTGGCTCTGGCTGTCTTTTCCAAAGAGCCTGATTCAAGGACAGGAGCTATATCTGAATCACTGCATCAGTCCTGTTTTGTTTTTAGTTCTTTCTCTCTATTTGGTAAACTCTCATTAGGTCGTCCTGCAGATGCATTCATCCCCACCTTATACTTAGCCCTAATTAGGCTTGCTAACAGTGAGATTTCAGAGTAGCCAAAATGTCAATAGCTTTTACCAATTCTCAATTTTTATATGACTCCCTTTCAGACAAGTTATAGATGCCTTTGAGCCTCAGGAAATGGTATGATTTCCATTTACAGAATGTATATCATGGTAGATTTATTTCTTTTGATTATCATCCACAATGCAAAAGTAGATTTGCCATGTAGAATTTTAATCATTTCAAAAGTTTCCATATATTCAATTTTAGGTCATGATTGAGTCCTACACAGAAAAAAAAAAGATATCTTGGCTTTGACAGCCTTTAGTTGGAGACTTGAAAATTTTCTAATATGCAGCAATGTTTTCTGGCTTGTGTGTGTGTGCCCATACACCTATCATTACTATGGAATTTTCTATCTGCAACACAGAAGTATCTCTCCACGCCCATACCACCCACTTCTAAGACAGAACTCTGTGCAGTTCCTCTAGATCCTAGTGAAAATTGTGTCAGTAATTCAAAAATATGCTTTACTTTAAGTCATCAGTAAGGATTAAGTTCCCAGAGGCACAGGTCTCAATTTGTGGAATTTGAGGAAATTCTAAATTAAATTAATTTCAACAGACTTGAACCAGTATTTCCTTACCTACATGCCAGATAGGACGTTAGATCCTTAACAAATTGGGTTTGACAGAATTAAAAATAAATATTTAGCTGAAAATGTTGTGGTCTATTTGGTAGGCTAAATGAAGTTAGTGAACTCAAAAACTGCCATGTAATTACAGTTCCCTACCTGAAACGTTACAGCCCTTACATCTGCAGTCTCTTCAAAAACACCATTTTATTATTAATGTGATCTCCACATTGTCTCTTCGCCAATCTAATTTTATTTCAAAGCATCACGATAAATCACCAGTCATAGTGAAAATGAGCACTCAATATGAAAGTAAAGTGATTATGTTAATTGAAAGTATTGATAGTTGGATGAGTCATTGTACAATTTAAGTGTGTCAAGAAAAAAGTTCAGTAACCACAAACTATACCATGTTATTCCCTAACCTGAAATACTTTAAGTCCTTTTTAAAAATATTTATCAAATAGTATATTAGTAGAACTTCATCCCTAACAACGTCTTTAAATCATTCTTTTTCTCTTATATTAAATGCACATATATCCTATGTTTTCACTTTTACTTTGCATTTCTTCCTTCTCAATTAACTTTGTTCATTCCCACACTCAGGTCTCTTAAACTTCTTCAACACCCACAAGAGATTTGGCATAGCAACAAACAAAAAGAAGGCAAGATGTTTCTCAGAGGGTTGATAGAATAAGATACTTGGATATGACAAGCCTGATTATTGTTTTTATGAACAAAATAAGAAACACATCTAGAAACACTCAGATATTAATAATATAAAATTATATTTTTATGATATATTTATGTAGCAACACTTAAATAATTATAAAATCAAGTATCGTAGATCTCCAAATATATAAACATTGCTATAGACAAAAGATCTATGCATCTAGAAATGTATAAACCTTCATAATTACATTATTGCCATTTGAAATAATTGAATGAGAATATATGCACATATATTTAACTTAAATGTCCATGTATACTCATCTATATTGCTATCCAGGAATGTGTGTGTGTGTGTGTGTGTGTGTGTGTGTGTGTGTGTGTATGTTATGTGAAACTGAGTCAGTTATGATTCCTTATGACCCTGTGGATGAGTGATGTCTACAGTGTCCTGTCCTCAATAGCCCCACTCAGCTCCTGTATATTCATGCCTAGGGCTTCTTGTATGGAGTCAATCCATCTTATATTTGATCTTCATCTTTCCCTGCTGTCTTCTATTTTTCACAACATCATTGCCTTTTCCAAAAAACCCTGCCTTCTCATGATGTGCCTGAAGTAGGACAGCTTCAGTTCTGTCATTTTGCCTCCAGTGATGTTTCAAGCTTAATTTTCTCTAGGACTCACTTGTTTGTTTTTCTTGTGATCCAAGATATCTGCAGAGCTCTACTCTAATACCATATTTCAAATGGATTATTTTTTTTAATGCCAGCCTTCTTCACTGTCCAACTTTCACATGCATACACAGTCATGGAGAATATGAGGGTGTGTTTGATCTTGGTCTCTAGTGACTCATCTTTGCTCTTGGTTATCTTTCCTAATTCTTCTGTCGCTGTCCTTCTGGGTCTCAGCCTTCTCTTGATTTCTTGGCTGCAGTCTCCAGTTGAATTGATGACAGAATCAAGGTAAGCCAAACCTTTCATAATTTTGCTTTCTTCATTGTCTATGTTAAAGTTGTGCATTTCGTTTGTAGTTTTGTCTTCTTGATTTTGGTCCTCCTGATGTTCAAATGCAGTCCTGCTTTTTTACTTTCTTCTTTCACTTTCATCAGAAGATGTTTCAAATCATTGCTACTTTTCTGCCAGTACTCTGATATCATTTGCCCATTTCTTCCATCAATTTTCATGCCTCTTTCTTCTGAGCCTAGCCCAGTTTTTTGTATATGTTCTGCAAATAGATTAAACAAGTAGGGAAATATAATGCATCCTTTTCTGACACATTTGCCTTTAGGAAACCATCTCTCTCTCCATATTCTGTCCTGACAGTGCCTTCCTCTCTGCATTACAGATTACACATTAGGGTGGCCAAGTCCTTTTTTCCCCTTTTTTTCTTTTAAGCAACCCATAGTTTTTTATGATCCATGTAGTAGGCTTTATATAGTCTATAAAACATAGATTGACTTTCTTCTGAAATTCTTTGTAGCACTCCAGTATCCAACAAATGTTCACAATTATGTCTCAAGTACCTCTTTCCTTTTCGGAAACCAGCTTAAACATCTGGCATTTCTTGTTCCATATAATGTAGAAGCATTTGTGCCATCACCTTGAGCATCGCTTTATTTCATGGAAAGTTAGAACACTGGTGCAATAGTTACTACACTCCTTGGCTTTCTTAAAAAGTGGGGTGATTATTGAACATTTCCAGTATGTTGTTCATATTTATTGACATATTCTTGTTAGGATTTTGACAGATCCAGTCTCTGGCTTGAAACAACTCAATCAGTATCCCATCTGTCTCTGGTGATTTCTTTCTTTCAATATTTTCAGGGCAGGTTTCACTTCACTTTCTAGAGACACAGGTTCTTCCTCAGATGAATCTTCTTCAGAGGTTTCTGCCATCCTTTCATCTCTTCCACAGATATTTTCAGTGTACTGTTTCCACCTTCCTTTTATTTCCTTCTGGTCAGATAATGTGCTTCCTTAGTGGCCATTCAGCATTTTTAGTCTAGGTTTGAATTTCCCTTTTATTTCTTGAATCTTTTGGTAGAGATCTAGTTTTCCTTTTTGTTGCTCTCTTCTATCTGCTTACATTGACTATTATAATAGTTATATTGATCTCTCCATGGTAGCCATTGAAAAACTGCACTCAGGATTCCAATCCTATTTTTTGTCACTTTTAATTTTTGCCTCTTGCCTATCTTTAACAAGTTTTAATGTTTCTTCTGACGATCCATCTTGATTTTTCTTTCCTTTAGATGTTTGGCATTATCGTTTCACATTCTTCCATAATAGCATTTCCAGTTTCAGTCCAGAGTTTTCCTGGTTCTCGGTCAGTTAAGTTTAACAGTGCGGATAATTTTGCCGAGGGCTTCAAATCCATCAGGAATGTTATTTATGCTACATTTTGGCACTATGATTGTTTTAGTCCTCCTTTTTAGCTTCGCTGTCATGTTTGATTTTAACAGCTCGTGGTCAGTACCACAATCTGCTTCTGGTCTTGTTTTGGCAGGGACAATGCAGCTTTTCCATTGCCTGCTTCCAATGGCATAGTCTGTTTGATTTCTGTATTGGCCATCTGGTGATGTTGACGTGTACAGTCATCTATCTGTTCGGTTGTTTGAAACATGTGCTTGTGATGTACAGATTGCTGGTGTCACAGCAATCCAAAAGCTTACCCCCTTCATTTATAACCCCTATTCCGATTTTTCTCATTGCATTTGATGCTGTTTTATTTTCCACTTTGGCGTTCCAATCACCTATGATTATCATCATGTTTTGTTTCGGTGTGTGATGAACTTATTCTTGGATACTTGCATACAACCTTTCAATTTCATCTTCTTAGCCTCTGTAGTTGGAGCATAAACTTGATTGATGGTTATGTTATCAAGTTTTCCTAGAAGTCTGATTGATATTATTTGGTCTGACCTTGCACTGTAGCTCCTAACTGCTGTGCTGCATCTTGCCTCAGGACCTAACCCATTCCATTTATTCTTGCGTTTCCAGCATAGAACACTTTGTAGTTGCCTGACTGGGAGTGGCCTATCCCAGTCCATGTTCTTCACTAACATCACCCCCTGCAAAGTTCACATGTTCCATTTCTCGGTTCATCCCATGTTCTGATTGTACATATGGTGCGGCGTTGACGTTTCCTTTCGCCTTGGTGCCACATCAGCCTCTACACTTCCTTGCAGCTTTGGTCTGGTTGTGTCATCGCGATGATGCTGTTCATAGTTGTTCTCAGCTCTTCCCCAGTAACTGGGTGCTTTCTGACCTGGGAGTCTTATCTGAGAGCACTCTCTCATATTTTATTTTGGACTATCTCATCATAGAGTTTCCAGGGTAAAGCAAACAGGAAGAAAAATGGAGAAGAAAATAAAAATGCAGCTTCAGTTTATCATTGCCTTCAGCTGCACAGTTTGCGGGTCCAAATCACATATACTCAGGTCCAGGGTGTTGTAATCACTAAATGACTACTAATGTAAGTGCTCCTTCAGGAGCTATCCGTGTATGTATCTATTTATAGCTATATCTGAATCTATATCTGTAGTAATAATTATCGTGGGAAAAGATATTCTTTGTATTTCATAAAGTCTACAACAAAATTACATTTTAAATTTATTTTGAAGCTTGCCTAAATTGTTAATGTTCTCGATTCCTAGTGATGACTTCAGGTCAATTGGAAATTCAATAGTTTTTATTCCTCTCATTTCTATAAGATAGTACAACAGTTAGAAGGATGAAAAGTAGGTGGGTTTCGGGGTGAATCAGTCAGGAAGCTCCAAGATAAAGAGGCAAAGATAACCGCTTTAAGTGGTTGCTCTTCACATGCATTACTTTGGGCTACAGCAACAAGGACTGTTTCCAAACAGACTGTTTCCGTAATCTCATTCTCATAATTCTAACGCATTTGCCCATTTCTCATGTTTAGCATGAAGTTTTAGGTTTCTGTGCAAAACATCAACCCTCTGAATACAATAAAAGGTCAAATGTGGTCTTCTTGAATAATGGCTTGCCTCTGTGATGCTATTAAAACTGAATTTGTTGTCCACAAAAGGCATGTCTTAAAAGCTATTGGGGAATGTAAAGAAATCATAGTCCTTTTTCCTATGGGGAGCAGTTTCTTCCTCTAAGTGGAATATGGCTCTTTTAATGAGCATAGCTTTGCTCAAAGGCATTCTTTTTGTTTTTTTGAAATTTACCTAACCATTTATTTTTATCCTTTAATGTTGAGTGACTTACAAAAATTAAGCCAGTGGACTAACAGTTAAAGTGCATTTATTTAAACGATTGTTTTTTTTTTTTTTCAGAATCTATATTAAAATACAGAAAGCATTTAACTGTCTCCCACTGGAATAACTTTTCAAACTTTCTAGATAAATGACAATGATATTTAGCATTGCCATTGCAAATTATTTTAATGGATATTGGAAAATTCTGACAATAAAAAACTTTTTCTTCATAGGCTAAAGCTTGGTTCAACAAAAGTCACTGTGTGAGAGCAGGGAAAGGATACCAACTTTCCTCTTATTGTTAGGGCAGGGCTGGAGTAAGGATTCCTATCTGCATGTGGGCTAGGGTTTTCATGGTTTGAACTTAATGCCAGATCCAAAGGAGGGAGCCCCCTAGTTTTCATATCTGCTTTCCCAGATGGAAGGCAGAAGTGAAGGTGGAGTGGTGGGGCTTGAGAGCGATGAGCAGTGAGAAGTCAAAAATGGAGTCATATCCTTTTTTACAACTCTGATTATATTCTTTATAATTCTTTGTTGTTATAGTACTAGTTGTTCAATCTCTAAGGTACTATAACTAATATAGTCAATCCTCACCAGAGGATATTTCATTGACTTTTTTTTTAGAGACAGTGGAAGGAAGGGGGAGAGACAGAGAGAGAAACATTGATGTGAGAGCGACACATCAACCGGTTGTCTCCCATATGCGCCCTGCATGCAGGGATCAAGGCTGCAACTGAGGTTCACGCCCATGGATGGAATCAAACCCGTGACCCTTCAGCCCATGGGATGATGCTCTAACCACTTAGGGCTATACCAATATTTATACAATGCATATTTTAATAATATGTTGCCAAATTTAAAATGTAAATTAGAAGGAAACTAAAGGGATGAAAGTCAATGGTTAATATGCTAGTTGTCTTTCCAAAATAATTGTTATTTCAAGTGACACAAGGCATTATAAATACCATCTTTTAAAGTTGTTTAATACACATTTTAAACCTTTGAAGCTATCTATTGTGGACTTTAGCTAATATTATTTATCTTGACTTTTAAATACTTTATTGTCAAATCAATATAATCATGACATTAAATGGCATTGAAGATAAAATATAATCTCAATATTAAAATGACTGTTGTACATTTTGTACATTTGTTTTTTTGGAGACGCAGAGCTTTGTTATTTATAGCAGAGCAAACAGCATGGACATCATCATGTTCTTATCAATTTTCCTTGCTCCCCAAGACAGCGCATTGTTATTGTTATAAGAATAAAGGCCACATCGCCTGAAGGCGTTTGTATAAGAGTCGCAACATAAATAAAGCTAAGATCTTGTCCCTTAATTCGTAATGTATAGAAGCTTATATTCCATAGTAAGCTTACTAAATAACTGATAAACATGCCAAATCTGCCTTTCTTAAGAAATATTGCACGTTTTTTTATAAGTATCACACATGAGAGCTTTCAAAATCTTACCTGTGGTCTTGTCAGCGTGAGTTCCATTCTAAGTGAGATTATTCTAAAAATAAAAATGAGCAAAGCAGAAACAGTCCCTCAATCATTGGAATGATCATGGAAAGCTCCTTAGAGTTGAGTGTAGCTAACAGTTTTAAAGTTCTCACAAAATGCTAGTTTATTAGTATCAATAATAGGAAGAGAGCAAAGGGGAGGCCAGGCATGATAAACATGGTCATCTGGGGCCTCTTCACCAGGAAGCCACAGCTTCATGGTTCCCAGGGAACCACTGGTCCATTCCCTGCAGATCACTTGGGGGAAGGGATGCAATGAAGGGGGAAATGGGTGCATGTGCATAAAGTAGGGGTGACATAGAGAAGGCACTTGTTTGTCAGTCTAGCCTGGGGAAAATATCAGGGGCTAGGACAGGGAATCTTGGAAAGTTGAGATCTCTGGGACAAAGAGTTTCCTTTCTCTTGCCTTCTTGTTCCCCCTTACTCTTTTTTGCTCCATGACCTGTGCTTGCCTGCCATATAGCCTTACATAGCCATGTGGCCCATGGTCAGGAGAACCCCACACACAATTGACTGAAACTGGGAACACAAGCTAAGCTAGCCAGATGCTGGACTGGACTGTATTTTAATATAGAATGGAAATTCTCGGCAGTGGTGTTCATCCCAGTTCTGCTAAAGACAATGCTGGACTTCTTCCATAGCCAGACAGACAGAGATGGCACCTTGGAGGGAAACTCCCTTAATTTGACATCATCAATAAAGCTTTCCATGCAGCAATATACTCCCATGGGGGCCTCAGGAAATTATTTTCACAGCAGCACACCAAGAGCTCTTCTTCCATCCATAACAAAATGGCAACCTAGTTAATAACACCACTAACTTAAATAGATTACCTATCAATTTTATTTATATTAGTTTCAGGTGAACAGCATAGTAGTTAGACAATCATATACTTTACAGAGTGTTCCCCTGATATTTCCAGTGCCTGGCACCATACATAGTTACTGCAATACTATTGACTATATTTCCTAGGCTATACTTTACATCCTTGTGACTGTTTTGTAACTACCAAAGAGAATTACATTGTTCTTCATTACAGAGACACCACAATATCCCAGGTGCATGCTGATAAAAAAAAAAAAAATAAGTAAGCACAACATTCTGAGCCTGAGGTAACAGATATCTGCTTTCTGTAACCTTAACAGACACTAGTATTTTTTTCCTTTGAAAGAATGATTTGCCTACTAATAATAATGTGTAGACTCTATACTATGAGGCCCTGCAGCCAGACTAGTAGAGGAAATACAAAGGATTGGAAGAAATTATTCTGTAGACATGTATAGGCCATTGCATGGAAATTGTCTTCACTTTTAAGGAAATGGGGATGTATTGCAGGATATGTAACAGAAAAATGGTATGATCTTATGTGAATTTGAAAGCATTATTTTAATTGTTGTGTTGATAATACACTGAAGGGGAACAGGGTAGAGGCAGGGAAACCTGATACGAGGTTAACGATGAAATCCAGAGGAACTAGGATGGGAGGTCAGCATTGGAGGAGCTAAGAAATGGTAAGATTTGGGATAATTTGAAGATTAAGTCAACAGGCTTTATCAGGATTTCTTGGTGAGTTAGATGTCATGTTTTCAGGGGGGAAAGTGTCGAGAGAAGCTATCAGGTTTTGCCTTGAACAACTGAAGGATTAAAGTTGACCAAAACTAAGATGGGGAAGGCAGCAGGGAAGAATGTAAAAAATTCAGTTTTTTGGGTTTGTTTTTTTTTTTTTTTTTTGCAATATTGAGTTTTAGCTACCTCCCGGATATCTATTAGACACCAAATTGTATATGAGTAAAAGTCACTGTGATATATGTATGAGTCTAGAGTTTGGGAAAGAGGTTAGGGCTAGAAATGTAAATTTAGGGTTCATCAGCATAGAGATAGTTTTTATGTTATTTTATTTTTATTGTTTCGGAGAGGAAGGGAGAAGGAGAGAGAGAGATAGAAACATCAATGATGAGAGAGAATCATGGATTAGCTGCCTCTTGCATGCCCCCTATTAGGGATTGAGCCCGCAACCCAGGCATGTGCCCTTGACCAGAATGGAACCAGGGACCCTTCAGTTCGCAGGCTGATGCTCTATCCATTGAGCCAAACTGGCTAGGGTGAGATAGGAAGGGTGAGCTGTGACTCCAGATAGGGAATGGAAGAGAAACCCTTGATTAGGGAGATGAAGCACCAGGTAAAAAGGCAGGGAAGGTGTGGTAAGATAAGTTGGGGGGAACCAAAGAGAATAGGTATCTTAGAATCCTAATACAGAAGAGGTTTCAGAGAGGAAAGAGTGGTCAACTGTGTCAAAAGTCACTGATACTTTAAATACATTGAAGATTGAGAATTTACCATTGAATTTGGTATGAAAATAATTGACAATCTTGACACAATCAGTGACCTTGACCAGGGCGGTTTTTCTGCACATTTCCTCACCTAATCTTTCTAACAACTGTTATTGATAACTGAACTTAAACTCCAGTGGCTTAAGGTTTTAAGGACACAGTGAGAGTAAATAATTGAGCATCGATTTAATCCTGATCTATGTGTTTTCAAAGCCCATGGTTTTCTCATACACCAAATTATCTTCTAAGATTTGCACAGAGTATTTTACATTTTTTCCTGAAGCTGTTTTTAATGATATATTATTTTACTCATCAACATTTGACTTAAAGCCAAACAACTAATGACACAATAAAATCAGCAAGGACTTATTAAGAAATTTAAAATAATCCTTTAGTGTCTTCCCAGACAGCATGAACTTCCCTGGCTTTACTCTGGAAAGTAAATGCTTGCAGTCTTAATCTAATTAAATGATGTAAAATGAAGATGACTAGAACATTTCAGAACATTATTTATCAGTAGAATCCAGTATACCCACCTACTTCAGTGTAACCAGGAAATTATGTCCATAGGTATTTTTTATTTATATTGATTTACTATCAATCTTTTCACAAAATACTATAATGATCCATATTTCAATTGTTCCTTCTGTTTATTTTTGCACTCCCTATCTATTTTGAGTAAAATTTGTTTTAAAATATTGCCTTATTTTTTTGAACTGTGGTAGAGATGTATAAGTTTGAAATTGTGGAAACTAATGCTTTAGATTTGCAAGGATATGTAAGAGGGTGATTTGCAGGAAACTGCCTGAGTACTTGTTACAGTAGTCAGTAGGCAGTAGGTGATACATTTATTTTAAAATTTATAACACTACTGCTGTCTTACACTAGCCAATGATTGAGATTAATTTTTTACAGAGAGCAAAATGAGGTTTCTTTCGATGGCCCTTCAGCTCCTCATCTATGGTCAACAAAGGTTTTAATGATCCCCACCCCCCCCCCAATATTTTGAAACTTGTATTGCAACAAACCATTTTTGTGATTATGCAAAATAATAAGCGTCCCTTCGGATGTTTTGGAAACAGGATAAAAATTCAGTTAGACTTGCTATCAAGCAAGTTTGCTCTTTGGAATTTACCTAAAGGAGTTAAAAACTTGTGTCCATGCAAAAACCTACAAATGGATGTTTTATAGCTGCTTCATTGACAATTATTCAAACTTAGAAGCAACCAAGATGTCTTTCTTTAGGTGAATGGACAAATAAACCTTGGTACATCTATCAAATATAATAACAGTCATTGCTAACAGGTTATCAAGCCATGGAAAGGTATGCAGAAACCTTAAATATATATTATTAAGTGAAAAAAGCCAGTCTAGAAAGGCTACAAACTGTATCACTCCAACTATGTGACATTTTGGAAAAGCCAAACTATAGTGACAGTAAAAAGACAAGTGGTTGCCAGGGGCTAGGGAGGAGGGGGAATAAAAAAGCAGAGCACTGAGGATTTTTAGGGCAGGGCAACTATTCTGTATGATATTATGATTGTGGTTCATGTCATTATACTTTTATCCAAACAATAGAATGTACAATGTCCATAGTGAACCCTAATGTAAAGTAGGGACTTTTGGGTGATTTTTAAAAATTTAATTAACAAAGAGGGTTATTGTGTTATAAATTAACTTTACCATAACTGTCTTTGAAAGAGAAAGTATGAATTTTCTTTGTGGAGTTGGATTCACTCAGGCTGGTCCATATTAAATCTTTCTTTAAAACTCAGTTAAGGTTTTTTTTGTAATCCTTTCACTTCCTCTCCCACCAAGATTAAGTCTATTTTTTTTCTCACTAATCTGAACCATAAAAAATGGCCTTCTAGTTAGTATAATATATTTGAAAATAATAATAAGTATTTTTTTAATTTCTCTCCAGAAGTGCCTAGGTGTAGCTTATCATGTGTGTATTTATGTATATATGTTATTTTACATATATATATATATATATATGCAATATTATGTATAACATATTAAATTAGATATAATACTTATTTGACTTTTATGATGTTGGCAATTGGAAGACTGATACATTTAATGACTTTAATTCCTAAAATATTTGTATTATAGTAATTTTAACCAAGTACAATGAAACCCATTTGAAAAATTTTTTCAAACAGTTTTTGTTGTTGTTGTTGTTTTAAATATATTTTTATTGATTTCAGAGAGGAAGGGAGGGGAAGAGAGAGATAGAAACATCAATGATGAGAGAGAATCATCTATTGGCTGCCTCCTGCACTCCCTCCACTGGGGATTGAGCCTGTAACCTGGGCATGTGTCCCCGACTGGAATTGAACCTGGGACCCCTCAGTCCACAGACCGACGCTCTATCCACAGAGCCAAACCAGCTAGGGCTGTTGTTGTTTTTTGACACACTACTGTTACCTTACTTTAAGGTTTTTAAAGCTCGATACTAGAAACCTACTGCACATAGGGAACTCTCTATATTATTAGATTTTCATTGAACTATGAAGGTACCTCTGTGAAAAACCATCTTCCCGAGTTCTAGAAGGCCCTTCAAGGTCTGACTTTTGGATATTAATTATGGTAATTCTCACTGAGAGCATATATACAATGATCCTGTTTAAAGTGTAAGATGTGAATTAACGAATTCAATCCGTACAATTTCCCAAAGATTTAGGTACTTTTTTTATGTCTACCTTGCATATGAGGATGATGAGTCACAAATATGTTATTTTCACAGCATTATGTTGCTACAAGCTGACCAAGCTGGGCTTTCACACCAGATAGTCTCTTTCCAGAAGCTGTGCTCTTGAGTACTAAGCAATTCCCTTTCAGATGACTTACTCTCATATGACCTCCTTGCTCTTTCTCAAATATTTCTAGCAGCCTTTGTGTTGGAGCTTTTGCTTTAACTATTCCTTAGGCCTTGAGGGCTCCTCCCCAGATATGAACATGATTGGCTCATTCAGATCCTTTCAGCATTCTCTTTAAATGTTATGTCTCCTTGACCACCTGCCTGACATAACACACATTCCTATCCACACTCACCCCAACTCCTCTTTACCTTCCCCATCCTGCTTGGTTTTTCTTTATAACAAATGCATTGCAATGGTCCATAACCCTTACTTGCATCAGACTCCGCTGAGCTGTACATTAAAATGACAGAATTATCTGGGTCAACACAGACATGCCAAATTAATTGATATAGGAAAGTGATTGAATAGATTTAAATTTTTTAAAAAAAGTCACCAGTAACTCCAATGCATAGCCAGGAATGTACCTTATGTTTATTGTATATCACATAACATTGTATATTTATTGTATAAATAATCTATCTCCTCAACCAGTTATAAATTTTAGGTATACAAGATCATTATTTTCCTCAGAGTTTGTTTCATTATTTTCTTCTTGATGAACCTGTAAGTGTACCTTTATGCACTTTTCTGGATATGTTCTTAGGATAGTTTTCTGTAAGTTTATTTTCTCTGCAAGTGTCTGAACATATTTAATTGTGTACGTATTGTGTTATTTGTCACCAATTCTCTCCCAAGAACAATTGTTTCTATTTTCATTCCTTAGGATTTGTTCAGCTACCAATACCCTTTTTGTTATCACCCACCAAACCCATGTGATTCCACTTATTCATGGACTAAAAGCCTGTTGCACGAAGATTCCCACAATAGGTCTTCCTTCCCCTGGCTGCTGGCACCGGTTTTCCCCCGGCACCCTGAACCCAGGCCTTTGGTTCCGCTGCGGCCGCAGTGACGCTTCAGTGCTGTAGCTAATCCTGCTCTAGTTTCTCTGTGCTGTGGTCTTGGTTAAGACAATGCATGCCTATCTGACAGTGTTCCCCAACTTCTAATCTCAGAGAATGGGAGCCAGGGTATTAGTTTGTTGTTGTTTTTTCCTTTTCAGAAGGTTATAATTTTAATTAATATTCTCTTATTAACCATCTCCATTTGGAAAGAGGTACTTGAACATCAGAATTTGTTATAGCCTTCTTTCAGATAAATGGACTTCACAAGGTCTATATTTGCATAACTGATGGAAACTCCTCAATTTTTTTCTTTTTCCCCGCCCCCTTAGAATCAACCTGCTTCTAGGTTGAAATTCCAAACAGAAAAAGTTTAAGTGAAAAATTAAAACTTTTAATTCTATGTTTCTCCCATCACCATTTATCTTCCCTATACCCTCCTCCACCTCCTCCACCCCACTCCCCACCCCTGGAAAGTCAGCACACTGTTGTTCCTGTCCATGAGTTCTTTCTCTCTTTTTTCTTGAGGAAACCCTGGGGAAATCTGGTACAAAGTGATTTTGTTCCTTCTGAGAGCTCAATTCATCTAAACACTCAACCTACCATATGAGACACAAAGTCAGAATTGACCTCTGCCCAGCAGTCCACGTATGGCACCCTGCTATGGTGTTTTATGACTTCATCTGTTGATGACCTGTTTTCGTTTGTTTCTCCCTATTTGTCAGGTTCTCTTGCTTTGCAGAGCCTTCACAAATTAGCTTCTTTATCTCCCTTGAAACCCTTTCTGGTGTCAGGTACTGATGTTAGTTTCAGACTGATTCTTGAATCTAAATAGTGGGAATGACTGCTTTGTTTCCCTCAGGACATTCAAGGTTCAAATGCGGACACTGCCAGAATGCAATTGGACAAACTGTTCACACCACCTGGGAATGATAGGACTTTGCTTTTTGCAGCCGGAAAATTGTACCTCTAAGCCACAGTAATTGGTCTATGACTGCAAGAACCCTTGTTTTTCTTTGTCCTGAAGAGTGTAACATTGGGTATTTCTGTTGAAAGATAGATGCTAATAGTGCTTTGCCTGTTGAAAGAATACTCCAGTTACTGATAAAGTTTGTAGGAATTATTAAAGGTTTGTAGGTTTTATTATATACAGTAGCGGACTGGGTGTTCTATAGATTCATCACAATAACAATAATGGTTTTATATTAAATGAAGGAGACCCTGCATTTCCCTTTTTCACGGGTCTATTGTGACAGCTAGACAGAGCATTTACTCTATCTGACATCCTAGCAGCAGAATTACTACAGCGTGTATTTGGCCTGTAATGTCTTTCTTTGTTCAACATCCAGTTCTTTTTTATTATCACCCTGACTGTTACCTTCTCTTGATGCATTCATCTCCATCATTTCCCTGAACTTTGGGCATTGAATCTTTGCAGCATACACATAGATTTATAAAAACATAAGAAAAAAAGTCAGGGATTACAAAAGAAAGGAAATTTGGGAATCAAAAGTGACATTGAGCCCTAGTTGGTTTGGCTCAGTGGATAGAGTGTCAGCCTGTGGACTGAGGTGTACTGTGTTTGATTCCAGTCAAGGGCACATGCCTGGGTTGCAGGCTCAATCCCTAGTAGGGAGCGTGCAGGAAGCAGCCAATCAATGATTTTTTCTCATCATTCATGTTTCTCTCTCTCTCTCTCTCTCTCCCTCTCCCTTCCTCTCTGAAATCAATAAAAATATATTTTAAAATGACATGGAAATATGATTGAATTGAATGAGCAAACAAAAAATTCAAATAAGTAAATAACATACTGTACTTATTGTAAAGAATCTCTATATATGAAAGCCTAAACAACTGAAAGACCAGTCTACCGGTCACTATGATGCGCACTGACCACCAGGGGACAGACACTCAATGCACAGGATTGGGCTCCCTCCTGTCTGGATTGGGCCGAAACCGGCTATCTGACATCTCCTGAGGCATCCCAGATTGCGAGAGGGCGCAGGCCAGGTCGAAGGATCCCACCAGTGCATGAATCCATTCACCCAGCCTCTAATCTACACTAATAAAAGAGAAACATAGTAATTGGCGTACGACCGCTACCCTTCCCATTGGCTAATCAGCATATCCTTATGCAAATTAACTGTCAGCCAAGATGGCGGCTGGCAGCCAGGCAGCTGGAAGTGAACATGAGTCTTGCTTGCTCCAGGGACTGCAGACTCCAACGTTCCCCGCCTGCCTTGCCGGCCTCTGAGCTGGCAGTTTGAAACATTCTAACAAATATAGGCCGGGATCTCAGAGCTGAAGTTATACATTGTTTCGATTATAGAACCGAAACAAACCAGATACCTGCTCTCAGAGCTAGAGCCAGAGCTAAAGCTGGCCCAGAATAAAATTAAAAAAAGGAGCGGTTGGGAGCTTCAATCAACAACCGCCAGCCTGAAGCAGCCCTCAGCCCCTCACCCAGACTGGCCAGGCACCCCAGTGGGGACCCCCACCCTGAAGGGTGTGTGACCAGCTGCAAACAGCCATCATCCCCTCAGCCAGACTGGCCAGGCACCTCAGTGGGGACCCCCACCCTGATCCAGGATACCCTTCAGGGCAAACCAGCCGGCCCCCAGGCCTCTATCCTATATAGTAAAAGGGTAATATGCCTCCCAGCACCGGGATCAGCGGAGCCACAAGGCCTCCTGGCACCGGATCAGTGTGACAGGGGGCAGAGCCCAAACCCCCTGATCGCCCTGTGGCTCTGTGTGTGACAGGGTGTGGCGTCCCAACCCCCTGATCGGCCCTGCTCTGTGTGTGACAGGGTAGAGCCATAACCTCCCCATCGGCCCTGCTCTGTGAGTGATAGAGGGCGGCACCCCAACCCCCCCCTCCCCCACGGGCCCTGCTCTGTGTGTGACGGGGTAGAGCCATAACCTCCCCATTGGCCCTGCCCTGAGTGTGACAGTGGCGGCGCCCCAACCCCCTGATGGGCCCTGCTCTGTGCATGACAGGGGGCAGCGCCCAACCCCCTGATTGGCCCTGTGCTGTGTGTGACGAGGTGGTGCCGCAACCTCCCCATCGACCCTGCCTTGAGTGTGATAGGGGGCGGTGCCCCAACCCCCCAATCAGCCATACCCTGAGCGTGACTGAGGGTGGCATCGCAACCTCCCGATCCGCCCTGCTCTGTGCAAGACAGGGGGCCGCACCCCAACTCCCCAATCAGCCCTGCTCTGAGCCTGACCAGGGGCTGCACCTAGGGATTGGGCCTGCCCTCTGCCACCCGGGAGCAGGCCTAAGCCAGCAGGTCATTATCTCCCGAGGGGTCCCAGACTGCGAGAGGGCACAGGCCGGGCTGAGGGCCCCCACCTTCCCCCCCCCCCCCCCCCCGAGTGCACAAATTTTTGTGCACTGGGCCTCTAGTCCTATATAATAAAAGCCTAATATGTAAATAGACCAAATGGTGGAACAATGCACACTGTCCACTAGGGGGCAGATGCTCAATGCAGGAGTTGCCCCCTGGTGGTCAGTGTACTCCCTTTAGAGAAGCCCTGCTCAGCCAGAAGCCCTGAGCCGGGCTCACAGCTGGTAAGTGCTGCGTTGGTAGCAGGAGCCTCTCCCGCCTTCACAGCAGTGTTAAGGATGTCTGACTGACGGCTTAGGCCTAACCTGTCAGTTGGACATCCCCCGAGTGCTCCCAGACTGTGAGAGGGCACAGGCCGGACTGAGGGACACCCCCCTGCCCCCAAGTGCATGAATTTCTTGCACCAAGCCTCTAGTATTAATATCTTTTAGCTACTGAATCCAGGATAGCTAAGGGTTATTTTTTATTAATTAAAGTATTAATATGTAAGTCATTTTTTATCCACGTATCTAGGTGGTTATATTTTGGCTTACCATTATTACTTTAATTTATTCGCCTAGTTTATAAGTTTTGCTTATCCTTTGATTAAAATCACTGGTCCTCACCAATAAAACCTTTAAAATTGCAACTTACCCTAATTACATTTAAACAGGGAAGAGGTTAGGATATTGTATGTGAGAGCTAGTGAAAGTTATGCTACCCTGCATATACTTGAAGTTAAAGGGATAATGCAGTTGCAGTGTTAAGCCATTTAGTCTGCTATGTGATCTATTTTATTTATGTTCCCACAACTCTTAAAAAATGTGATAAAACTAAAAAAATATACAATTGGATTTCTTTTGAAAACTGGAAAAAAGGGCTGAGATTCCTGTTATGGTGACATGGCAGGTGGAAGATTAAGTCATAGAAGCAGATAGGCTCCTTATTATATGTCCCTGGAAACAAGTAGATGGTGGGGAAGGCTTTGTACAAGACCATCAGATTGGTTTTTCAAACTCACTTTAGTTCTTCAGGAGCAGGTCCCCCCTCTCTGATACCTGGGTTAGCTTCAGGCATAGAACCAATATCAGACCAAGGAAGAATTTCAAATGATTCCGTCGCAATATACAGTCAGAACACAGAGTCTAATATACCCTACGTTTTTATGCATGTAGTTCCAAGGCTGAATGCTTTCAAATACTGCTGTACATGTGAAAAGTAAATATTTAATGAAGGAGCAGGGAGCTCTTACTCTAGAAAGCTGCATAGATTTCTTTCCGTTTTGAAGATCTTTTCTTCTATGAGTATTTCTTGCTGTAAGATCTTTGTTTTCTAAGAGCACCTTTTACTTTAGGGCAAATAATGATTTAGATACAGGCACTTTTTCAAATTAATTTTAAAAAAGCAAGGCAGTTTTGGAATTAACTTGAAGATAAATCTGGTTTATACATTTATAATGATAAAAGGAAAACAACAAATAGTTCAAGTACAGCATTTCTCACTTGCAGAAATTCAGGTGCGGTTCTACATAAAATTAAATTTGTTTTTCGACACTTTTCAATTGAACACTAAAAAAATGCATATTATTGATGTAACAGCATTAACTTTTATTATGATAGTTTTGTGACTAAGTCTTCTAAATTTAATATTTTTAGTTTGTGCATCAGAATTTGAATATCCATATTTTGTGTTGTTTATCAGTTATGGTACATGATAAATTGTTTTAACAGAGGTTCATGATCTTAAGGGTGTAAATAATATGTAAGTTTATTTCTTTCTTCTAAAATAGCTCAGAGGTCAGTAGTCTAAGGCAAGTGGGATAAGCTTTGTTCCCTGAGGGCATTGAAAGATCCAGAGTCCTTGAATCCCATAGTTTCTCAGTATCCTAGATTTGTGGCATCCATATTGAGAACAGCGAGCTCATTAGCTCACAGAAAGGAGAAAGAAGACACCCAAGCATGGATTTGAAGGAGGTGACCTAGGCTCTGTTTCACCATTGCTTTCTTTCATGCCAGATTGGCCTGACTCAGTCTTATTGCCTTACCTACTACAGAGAGGCTGGTAAATACACACCCTACCTGGGTAGCTCTGTGCTCTGCTAAAACTCAAGGTCTTCTCTTTCTACACTGAAGGAGCGAATGCAAATGAGGGACAGTGAAAGGCCTTTGCTATGCTAATAATTTCCCCTTACTTTTAAAAAGTATTAATATATCAGCTTGGGGATTTGGAGACTACTTTTTCCCATGTTTTATTTCCCCCCAGTTTTTTCCCCCTCACCCAAGGGCATGCTTAGAGAGAGAGAAAATGGGAGCGAGAGAGAAATAACATTGTTTTTAGGAAATTGTATTGAAACTGTGCTCCTTGTAAGTCATTCAGGACAGCAGATATTTCTCTAATAAAGATAAGAGTGTGAATTTTATCTTTACTATTTGGTTTACATTTCACTTAGGATTTGTTTCTGAAGGGAACTGTGTACACTCACTGCTTCGAGTAACTGAAGAAAGTTGATAATGAGAAAGACAATTATCATCTGAGGTGGGGTTGTTTTTGGCAATCTAGTTTATTAGCTTTGTTTTTCTATTGCTCCTCACTTTTTTTTTATTTGTTGAAAAGCAACGTGTGTTTTTTTTTTACGGACTACAATTTTCACTATAAGCAAACTAATTTATGTATATTATGGACATGGTTCTATTATACAAAATTAATGTTATCAGGGCATAGAAGTAGGAAGTGTTCTAAATTTTACTTGTTTTAATGTAATAAAGAGAAAACCCCAGGCTGAAGCCATACCACCCTTAACGTGCCTGATCCCGGAAGCTAAACAAGATCCAGCCTGGTTAGTACTTAGATGGGAGAATACGACAATATATCCTTCAAAAGTTGATGCCTGTTGTGATTGAAACACTTTGTATCAGATGATTAATACATTTTAGTAATAATTCACCAAGGGATGAGGCATAGTGTACAATTAAAATTCATTATTTTCCTATGACACTACCTGTTCATTTATTAAAGTAATTGTATTTTAGTAGCAGCTGCGTTTGATAAATAAGCTCAATCTCTTCAATCGACACCATGTTTCCCCAAATTCTTGCAATTGTAGGAATAATAAGCATAATAACTATTTCCACTTGTATGTGTTTTGGACAATCATGAATCTGGAATATGAGGAAGCCATAACAATTAATGGCAATTTATGGCAAGTCTTTGCATAGGAGAAGACAATAAAATACCTGTTAACACTTGGAGTGCGGGTGAATTTCCCGCCAAAATATAAGATGGCTCTGTCTTTTGGTTTTGTTCCATCCACCAAAAGGGTGGATTACAAACAAATATTTGGTAATACGCAGTTACAATCGGCCCGAGTTTACATGTTTCCCGCACTCCACCGCAAATCTATATGAACCGAGTTAAAGACGGCTCCCGCGGAGTACGCGCAATTCACGCGAGCCGACTTAACTCGTTTTAAGAATTCTTGAGGTTGAATCTGGTTCCGCCCCTTAACAGCATCAACTCTAATTGCCCCAACTTCTTCATCTGAAGATGAAGAGTATAATAGTATCTTCTTCAGGTTTTTATGAGGTTTAAAGTAGTTACTTAAGCCATTTTTAGTATACAGAATATCCTATATGCATATTAAATAATGATGCAGAGATAGTATAACCCATGTATAAAAATATGTAAAATTTTTCTCGCAGTTTTCTATAAAATCCTCTGTCATAAGTGACCAGACAGTGCCTCTATACTTTTCTTGGCACTTCCTTCTCTTCTTCCATCTCTTGTTCTCCTCCTGAGAGGGATGTTGAATACTTATATCATATCTAGGATGTTGCTAGTACACATATTACCAAGAACTCCATTGCTCTGTAAATAATGGAGGTTAGTTATTAAAGTAGAGACCATCCCGATCACAACCACAAAGTGTTCAAAAACATCTATTTTCCATTCAGGATAAAGTTCAGCGGAAAAATTTCAGATGTAACTCTTTAGCATCCTGCTGTATCTCATTTTGGTTTTTCCGACTCTCCATTTCTTCTGAAAAGTGGCCTCTTAAATGGTCTTTGGCTTGTACATTACAGAAAAGTAGCTTTGTGGTGGTGGTCTCTAAAAAATATGTCCTTTGTTAGTTATCTGTCATTTAATTTATGGAATACTATTTTTTCTCACTAAAAAATTCACACTGGAGAGGATTAACTACTCAGAGGCTGCAACATCACTTGATCTCAGCATAAGCTTTGCTTTCCAGTTTAATGGTTCCATGTTGGGCACTGTACCTAGAGCTTTAGGACCCAATTTTATATCCCAGCTCCCCTGAGTCCCAGTTATGTTACTCACTGGAATTCAGGTTACTCACCTTTTAGGCTCTAGTTTCTTATCAAACATAATGACGTAAAAAAACACCACCTCATAGTGTTGTTATTTGAATTAAACTGCATATACTGTCAATATGCACATCTTCTTTCTAGACTGTATATAGACTAATATAGTGGTTTATTGTATTACTTATCATAGTATTGGGCACATAATAAAACTTTACACACTAGTTGTTCATTGTTTTTTTTTTTTTCCTAAGAAATATATAGCAATGAAGAGTTTACTCATCCCTTGTATCAGTCAACTAATTGCTCAATTTTTAGAGTAACAGTAATGAGATGTATATTATTGTGTGATAGAATACTCGCATTTTCACCTTTTCTCTTGGGATATATGGGCTGTGGGTTGAAATAGTTATTGTATTTCCAAATACAAATTAAACAGGTACTAAACATTTGCTAACATTATGAAATTTATATTTTTTAAAGTACAAGATGAAAAGGCAAAAGATTAGAAACAAGTTTTAAAATTATGCTTGTTGAATGTAACAAGAATACAGCCAAATAGCTAAACTAAAACCAATGAATAGAATTCAGAAAAATTTATTTTAGTTAAGAAAATATACTTAACCCTAAGAGATGTTGGGAGTAAACTTTTTTTCTCCGTTTGATGGAAGTTTTTTGTTTGTTTGTTTTTGTTGTTTGTTTTTGTCACTGGCAATCTTTAGACAGGATGGAGAATTTTACCTTGTCATCCTATGGTGGTTTTATAGATTCAATTCCAAGAGTTGTTTGTTTGTTTGTTTGTTTGTTTTTTAATCAAAGAGTCACATGACTTTAGTATTGGGAAGATTCCCAATAATAAAATATCTCCAGTGATGCTAAAAACATTGAAGTATGTTACAGCTTGTGTGTGTGTGTGTGTGTGTGTGTGTGTGTGTGTGTGTGTATGTGTGGCAAGATGTATATGACTTATATAAATTAAAAAAACGTTGTTAACTCTAACATAAAACATTCTTATTTTCCTCTTGCCAATATTAATTTTATTTTTTAGTGTTTTCTGGTATCATTACAAAACCTTCTTATTTGGTTATTTGGTGAAATGTAAAACAAAAGAACTGTAATCAGCTTACAATTTGCCATGCATTATATTGTAGCTAGAATCACTCGATAAAATACAGGATGCCCAGCTGAATCTAAATTTTAGATAAAAAACAAAGTTTTTCAGTATAAATATGTCTTTAGTAGTAACATTTTTATTTGCTAAATCTGGCAGTCTTAACTGTAATGTATACTAAACACTATTTCTGCTGTAGTTGAAGTGTTAGAATATTTAATATTTTATATTTGCATAATATATAAAAATACATTTTTGTTAGCAGCATTTTCTTTGGTACCAGTTCATCCTCCTCATTGTGTTATCTAAGTGCAAGATTGCAATTATTAATAGCATCTCATATCTAAAGAATGCTTTGCCATTATTTTAAATTTATATTTATCTATATTAAGACATATACTCTATTATCAGTGAAAAAAATCTGCATTGGAGAAGAGAATGCTTTTTCCAGTACCTAGCAAAGCGTAAATAGACTGCGGGCATGTATAAATTCACAGCTCAATAAACATATTTCCTAAAATAAATCCTTGTATAGATTGTTTTACTGGTGCATTCAAATGTGCGTTTTATAATTGGTTTGTTTTCTTCTCAACTCAGCTAAGCCCTTCTTGAACCATTTTCTTCTATGGTGAAACAGGCAGTTAATTTGAAATACTGCTACTAATTTCTTAACATTTATTTTCTTACTACTAGTAGTGCTATACTACTAATAAGCTCATTTAAATATAATATAGATATTTTTCATTCATTATTGGTTTAGAATTCAGATTTGCAATTTAAAGATATCCCTGATAGTAATATACTAAACTGCCTTAAAGAATAGGATGTTTTCTTCCAGTTTCTATAAAAAAAAAAGTGAATTTTCACAACCTCTTCTTTAAAAAAAAAAATTATGTTATATACAGACATGAGCAGAGCAAGGACACATGGACCAGGTACAGAAACTCACCAGAGCAGAAATCCCAGAATGCCTAGCAAGGGGCAAAACTGGGAAAACAAGAACCTCACCCTCAGGGCAAACCAATCCTCCCTAGCACATCAGGTTGGACTCCTGATCTTTCATATGACTGGTCAGGCGGTGTAGACCCCCTGATCTTGATTCCCCTTAAAGATAACATCTGGGCTTCAGTCATATTTTAGCTCCGGGCCCAGAAAAGCAACAAAACCAATCAAGTGATGCTATGGCTGCCTCGGGACCACTGCATGGACTAATGATCCCCTTTCTGGGCACCAACCAATCAGTGGAGACGATCACCCTGAAAGAGCACACCTGGAAAGCTGGTGAATATTCTATGAAGGCCCTTCCCTGAGACCTCCCCTAAGATTGTCGCCTGCAGAGCATGCCAGCACCATTTCTTTCCCCTCTTCTTCCCTCCAAGGGATTCCAGGAGACTTGCAATCAGGGGAGCAATGGGCAGCAGCAGTGCCTTTTCTCTGACTTCCCAGTGAGCCAAAGCAGCCCAGCCGAGGCTCTCCTGCTCTCCTGTTTTTTCTTCGATGCCCTTCATTGTTTCACTGTCCTAAATACATATATATCTCCTATCTAATAAAGAGGGAATATGCTAATTGACCCTCACGCTGTCGCAAAGATGGCAGTGCCCACAGCCAATAAGGAGGGGATATGCTAATTGAATTTCCCTCTCTCAAAGATGGCAGGGCCCACAGCCACAAGATGGCAGCACCCAGTCCCCTCAGCCCCGCCGGGGTGGCAGGCATGTGGCAAGGCCTGGCCCACCCTGAGTGCCTGCTTCTGCAGTCCCCCAGTCCCCTCAGCCCCCTATCCACCCAGGACCGGCCTGAAGCACAGGCAAGCCTTGGATGGTGGCTGCCCAGCCACCCAGGTCCACCCGAGGCTCAGGTAACCAGGGCTTGCCAAGGCACTGCTGGCACTGGCAGCAGCAGAGGTGTGATGGGGCATCGCCTTCCTCTGATCTCCAGGTCACCTCCCACCCCTGAGGGCTCTGGACTGTGAGAGAGGGCAGGCTGGGCTGAGGGACACCCCCTCTCCAGTGCATGAATTTTCATGCATTGGGCCTCTAGTATGTGTGTGTATATATATATTTTAATATATATTTTATTGATTTTTCTTTTTTTACAGAGAGGAAGGGAGAGGGAGGGGGATAGAGAGTTAGAAGCATCAATGAGAGAGAAACATTGATCAGCTGCCTCCTGCACACTCCCTAATGGGGATGTGCCCACAATCAAGGTATATGCCCTTGACCAGAATTGAACGTAGGACCCTACAGTCTGCAGGCTGACGCTCTATTCTCTGAGCCAAACTGGTTAGGGTCTAAGTATATTTTTGTTGGCATCATGGACCCTGAGGAGACAGCATTACTGTCTCTGGTTATAAAGTTGATTGTAAAAGGCATTGGTATTAAGTGTGAAGAGTATATTCATATGGAGAAAGACTAGTTTGATATTTTTGACTTCATAATTTCTTTTTTTGAGCTAATAACAATGCAATAAAAATTAAGACAAACTTACTCTATACTGTGATATACGTTGAAATTTTAGTCTTTGTGCTTTTCTAGAGATTGTATATGACAGTATATTAGGTATTATATCCTATCCTATCCTATCTTATTATATTATATATCATTGGTTGTATATTGTATCTCTGATGAGTCATATTCAACATAAAAAGCCCTGAAAGTGGGGAAGGTAGAATAAAATATTTTTTATTTTCATATTTTAGTACAAAATTACGACCTCAAAAACTGAAATCTTGTCTGTGCCTTGCTGGCTCTGGCATGCACTGACACCGACCCCTAGTGGTGAGATAGCCTGTCCTTTGTGCATTTCTCTTATTCCTCCCCAACTTTTTTTTTTTTTTTTTTTTTTTTTGTGGAAGGGGAGGGGCGGTAAGGACTAAGAACCAAAGTAAGTAATTAAAGGTGTAAAGGTGAAGATGAAATAAGAATATTAATAATTAAATTTTTTTGTGCCACTCAGCAGTCCCAAAAACATGTAGTAAAATAAACTGTTAAAAGTTCTAAATGAGTGGATTAATTTGCATAGTAACTCGACAAATAGCATAACTACTCTTCATATTTAAATTAGTTACCTTTCGTAGAAATAGGAAAATAAGAATTTTAGTACTTTAATCTGCCATTTTAAATGAAGTTATATTTGTTTTAATAATTGTACCCTTTGTATTTTAACTCTCCAAAGATATACACCACTGAGCACTTAATCTACTTAAGGTATTACCCATAAGGATTAACTTACTTTACTTTAGATTTCTATAATGGCATTAGCATTTTTAAAAGATGCACTGCAACTTTTGGTATGGGAGCACTGTGGGAAACAGGGTCAAATGTTATTAACAAACTATATAGAATGAGAAACTAGGCATAGTTTTTTTTTCCCCTTTCTGCTTTTCACGTCAGTAAAACCCGATTGTTTCTTTAGAATTATACATCACAAATGAGATTTTTCAATATTCAATACAATTAACAACAGTCTTGCAAGTAAAATATTGGATCATTAGCTATCATTGTATATGTATGTGTTTTTCCACCTAAATGATAGTTGCAGGTTTTAATGTTTTGAATAATTTTATCACAAAACACTGTCCTACTATGACTGTTTTTAAGGAATATTGCCATTCTGTTTTATTTCTTAAAACTATCCATTGCATATAAAAGATGTGAGACCATAGTAGAAATAATTAATATCATATATTATAAAAGAAACATCATGTATAATTATATCAGAGATTGTTCTATGGAGAGCACCTCTGTGGGATGCTAATATATGTTTCCACTATAAAAGACTACTGTGCTGAGAAAAAAAAATAAGGAAAATAGATTTGAAATGGTTAAAAAGGCTTTTTTACCACAGATACTTTAGCACCTTTAACATTTTAATGTCTAGCTCTCAGAAAAAGGGATAGAGAATGCAGTGTTTTCCAAATCAATCTAATGCAGAATTTTTGCAAGCAGTATACAGTTGAAATAATGTGGAAAATGCTGACCTCTGTGTTTCTTCAAATCCCTTGAATGTTTTCTTCTCTATGATTTCCACCTTGTGTTTTTGTTGATGTACATGCGCAGAAGTGTGTAAGGACAGGTAGCTGACTGATAATGGAATCAGGCAGACTTTCCCCCCAAGAGCATGAAATGGGAGAGGCTCTCCCTGAAGGTGAACAGTTCTCACCTCCTGCAGCTTATGGGAAGGACATCTATATCACTTTAATGTGCCCCTTAAGCTGCTACCTACAGTCACAACAATTTCACTCAGGTATTAAATACAGCCTTAGCTCCAGGGCAAGATCTGAAGGAGCCGGTGATGCTAGCCCTCTTCTTGCGGAGGTCAGGAGCATGCTGAAGCATAAGACTTCATCCTTTTTCTTAAACGGCAAGCAAAACATATGACTATAGTATTGCAGAACTTCTCCCTGAACCTCTATCTTCTGCTGAAATGAATATTGCACTTCTGGTTCTTATATATTTTAAAGTTGCATACCCAAATACTTGAGGAACTGGTAAAAAATGTAAAAGCTTAATGCTTTTCTATGGCAGCTAATAAAGTTTCATTTTTATTGTAACATTTATATTTCATATTGGAAACATTCTTCAAATTGATTAAACCTAAATAAATATTCAGAATATTGAAGACCTCAGCATTATAAGTTGCATAATTTTCTTGCAGAAATTATTTTTTACAAAAATAGTCAATAATTTGTCACGCTTTTAGCAGCAATTGAATGCATCCTTATGATTATACCCTCTAGAAAAGTGAAGGCCTAAATTATTAAATGTCCAATTGATATGAGTTCGTTAAAAGTTTGAACAGTTACTTACAAAGTCATATTGTGAAAAAGGCTTATTATTCTTAGATATCCAGCAATAATAAGGACATTATGTTCTGCGTGAATATACTTTCAAGGAACTTATGTCTTTGTAAAGCATGGGGCACTTTTCTTGATGAGCTAAAGGCTTTCCCATGGAAGTGTAGATCAGGGCTCAGCTTGTAGTTCTGGGTGCAAAACTCTGAAATAAAATAACTCTGTATTTTCAATGGTTTTCTCCAAATATTCCCTCATTTTATTTGCACAGACACCCAGTGAGGAAAGCAGAGTGCCAATTGCTTTCAATTTGGAATGATATAAATTATTTGGATTATATGTAAGGTAAAGGATTTGTTTATTTAAAAGAAAATCATCAATCCCCAGGAAATACAAAATAAGATTTCAGAGTCAGTGGTTAGTTTCATATTTCAAATTATAGGTGTGTTTTTTTCTTTTGTTTTTAAATGGAACTTTTGTTAGATACTTGGGAAAAACAATATGGCAACTCTACTTCAGGTAGATATTAAGAAGAAAAAGTAGTATTTTTCACCCTTATTATTTTACTTGCTAATGTAACTAGAGTCATTTAACTTAGTGTTAATAATATAAAGTGACAAAATAATTTAGATTTAGACCTTCATATGTCCTTTCAGAAATTAATTTTCAACTAGTTTCAGGTGTGTGTGTGCCCGTGTGTGTGTGTGTCTGTTTTTTTCCAGTAAGGGATTGAACCCACCATCTGGGTATGTGTCCTGACCAGGAATCCAACTCATAACCTTTGGTTCATGAGGCTATGCTCCAACCAACTGAGTCACACCACTGTGGACAAGGGTCAAGTTTTTATTCAATTGATTCTAGTTGCAAATAATATATTTTAATATTTCAACATTCAAATCTTATAAAATAGATTATTTGGCTTTGTAAAGAAATACACTAGCGGACAGCATAGAGACTTGAGGAAAATTGAAATTTCAGTCATGTAGCTTTATTTAAGATTTTTAACCTCTTCACTCATATTCTGAAGATAAATATCTAATCAGCATAAAGTAATTTTTTATTAATTGAAGAGTTTTTAATTTCCTATCTATATATTTATTTCTCTAAAATACAAACTAAACAAATGTTTTAAGGCTTGCATACAAATTTTAAAATACTTATTTTAGGGTTATAGTTATTTAAAATTCAAACTATTAGCCCTAACCGGTTTGGCTCAGTGGATAGAGCTTCTGCCTGCGGACTGAAGGGTTCCAGGTTCGATTCTGGTCAAGGGCATGTACCTTGGTTGCGGGCACATCCCCAGTAGGGGGTGTGCAGGAGGCAGCTGATCGATGTTTCTCTCTATCCCTTCCCCTTCCTCTCACTAAAAAATCAATAAAATATATAAAACAAATATATATATCTACACTAATAAAAGAGAAACATGGTAATTAGCGTACAACCGCTACCCTTCCCATTGGCTAATCAGCATATCCTTATGCAAATTAACTGTCAGCCAAGATGGCGGCCAGCAGCCCGGCAGCTGGAAGCAAACATGAGGCTTGCTTGCTCCAGTGACTGCAGACTCCAACGTTCCCCGCCTGCCTTGCCGGCCTCTGAGCTGCAACTCTAAGAAACTTTGTAACAAATATAGAAGCTAAACAAAACCCCAGAAACCAGCTTTCAGCCAGCTGGGATCTCAGAGCTGGAGTTATACATTGTTTCGATTATAGAACGCAATCAGCAGCGGAAGCCTCAGAGCTAGAGCCAGAGCTAAAGCTGGCCCAGAATAATAAAAAAAAAAATTCAAACTATTATGAATATTAATGAGTTGACTTCTACATGGAAAGTGACTGCTTTGGGAAATTGGACATGAAAAACCATTAGAGTTCTTTTGTTCAATATGTTACACATCTATAGATATATTACTTAAGTTATGTGTGTTATCATTATATTTCAACACTCTAAACAGACTCATGTAACCTTAAAACATATAATGGATATTTAAGTATACACAGTCACACACATATCTATATATATTTATACATATATATATATTCCAATTTTACAATACTTTTGTTTTGTGGCTGTCCTCAAACTACACTTAAGGGAAAACCTCTAATAATATGTTTAATATCTGACAGCAGTTTGTATGTCACCATCTATACAAAATGATTTTTAAATGTTTCTATAGCAATTTTGTCAATCACTGTCAAATCACTTAATATATTTGTGCAATAATTATGAAATGTGCCATTGCAGTCAGCTAAAATAGCTCATTTACATATACATAGATAAAAACCAATATTTTATTTCCCAAATTTAATCTAATTAACTCATGTACTTTGTTATATTTTTAAAGTTAGACATGGAAAGCAAAATTGCTCCTTGAGTTTATTCATTTTTCTCTGCAACTCCAAAATATTTCTGGACTGCTAGACTCTGTTGATTTCCAGTGCTTCACATATCCTGTTGTAATCCACTGACATTTCTCGCTCAATCATCAATATCTTCTGGTTCTGCCACTGCAGGGTTAAAATTTTATTATGTCTTTTTCCTTTGAGAGTCGTCAGCACCTGCTTTCATCTCCCCAGTACCTGCTTACCATAGCAGACTCTAACTGCTCTGTGCCATAGTCATGTCAACAATAATCCAAAACAAGCCTATACCTTGCAGGATGCATTCTTAGCTTTTCAGTCTAGCAGAATACCTAATGGACTACCCGGATCATGCCTTACCTTAGAATGTGAAGACCCTTTGCTTCTTTTATGGACACACCCCAGATGGGCTCCCAATGATATCTATGCCCTAATCCCTGGGAGTATTGAGTATATTACATTTTATGGTCAAAGGGACTTTGCAGGTATGACTAATGATGAGGAATTTGCCCTGGATATCTGGGAGGCCCATGTGAGTCCTTAAAAATAGAGAACTTGTCCTGGCCACCATCAGAGAGCAATACAATGACAGAAGAAGAGGGAGGAGAGAGGTAAAGTGTAGAATGGATTTGACTTGCCCCTGCTGACTTTATTATCTATTATTTATTTATTTATTTAATGAACTTCCTATGGGACATTTGTTTAAAAATATATTTTTATTGACTTTAGAGCGGAAGAAAGAGGGAGAGAGAGATAGAAATGTCAATGATGAGAGAGAATCATTGATGGGCTGCCTCCTGCACGCCCCGTTCTGGGGATTGAGCCCATAACCTGGGCATGTGCCCTTGACCTGAATTGAGCCTGGGACCCTTCAGTCTGCAGGCCCATGCTCTATCTGCTGAGCAACACCAGCTAGGACAACCCTTGCTGACTTGATACATAGAGGAAGGGGGCACTGAACTAAGGAATGTGGGTGGCCTATTGAGTAGCAAATACATTTTACTTCCCTAGAGCCCCCAGAAAGAAGCACAGCCTTTTTAACACCTTGATTATAGCTCAGTGAAATGGCACCTGACTTCTACAAAACTGAAATAGAATCAGTTTTATCGTTTTAAGCTTATATGGTAATGGTTATTTATTATGGCAGCAATAGAAAACTAATACACAAGTCTTTGTGAGGGTTTTTATTAGATGGAAACATCTTTCCACTTGATCAGAATGGCATGGATGTTGCTAGACTGGTTTCTTATCTTTTAATATGCCCTACATATATTTATTAGTACTTCTCTGGATGCTGGTAGATTAGACACTTGAACAACATGGGTTTGAACTGGATAGGTCCACTTATACAATTGTGTTTTTGTCCTGTGGTTGGGGAACTGTGGAGGGCCATCTTAAGTTATACACAGATTTTTGGCTGTGTAGGTATTGGTACCCCTAACCCCGATGCAGTGCAGTGGTTAGCTGTACATATTAAAAATTTTCTTCAGATTTAGGGCTTTACCTAAAATGCTAAGACAATAGGAAATGTGACATTTAACATCTTGTTCACATAAATACACACACACACACATATTCCCTCTTTATTCTTTAAAGATTGTACCTTCTTATCTACAATCAGATGTTTATATTATTTAACACAATAAAATGTCATAAAACAAAAAATAAATTCATACATCTTTAACAACCCAAAATTTAGATAATCTATAAAAATTAAATGAAAGTTACTTTAGAGAATCAAGGAAAATAAAATGATGAGTACCAGAATATTTATAATATGTAATATATAGAACGTTGCATACCAAATTTAAATACAGTGAAACTTGAATCAGAAACACATCTCTAATTTTAAAAGACTAATTAAATAAAATATATTATCTTTGCATTCATATACATAGTGTATAGCATAAAACAATCTCAAGTAACCAAGAAAAATTGATGAAAAATAATAAAAATAGAAATCAATAAGTTAAAATAGTAAACACAGAACTGACTAACCAAAGAATTGATGCTTAGATTAAAAAATTAAAACAAAATGGCATACTTCTAGTCTGGTAAAAGAAAGGGATATTCAAGGACAGATAAGAAAGAACCACTCTTAAGGGGAAAATTTCTAAAAAAAAGAGAAAGAATATGGTTTACATGTATTTAAAATATAGCAAAATAATGATTTTGTGATAATTTGCCTATAAATAAAACTAAAAACTTTTTTGTCAAATTTAAATAAAAGCTGATAAATCATAAAAGTATTGTTTTTGGATAATAAAATTCATATGTATAAAGTGACCTCCCCCCCCCCAAAAAAAATACATAAATAATAGTAACAAAAATTAAATAACAATCACAATAGCATTTTTTTAACCTTGATGTGATCAAATTATTCTTAGTCTGAAACAATGTATATTTGATAGTAGTCTAGATAATTTTAAAGATTAAGAATGAGAGGAAAGGACTGAATGATTAATTAAAAATAAATAAATAAATAAATAGTATAGACTGTACAGAAACTGACCAACATGTTTTGAGTTTAATTTTTATGAGTCTAAAGTTTACATTTTAAAAATTTCACTTATTTAACAGATACTTTGGAGTACTTATAACTACTAGGATCTCTTCTATGTGCTGGGCAGAGAGGCATTGGTAAGAAAATAAGGCCCATGCTCTCTTGGGTTCTAAAATACAGGGGCGAAATAGTTATAAATAAATGAACAGATACATCAACATGACTTTTCAAGTAGTCTTTAGAACCAGCCTGTGTTGCTAAGTAGTTGAGTATCGACCTATGACCCAGGAGGTCATGGCTCCATTCCCGGTAAGGGCACATGCCAGGGTTTCAGGCTTGATCCGCAGTAGGGGGGTGCAAGAGGCAGCTGATCAATGATTCTCTCTCATCATGACATTTCACTCTCTCTCTCCCTCTCCCTGCCTCTTTGAAATCAATAAAAAATATATATATTTTTAAAATATATTTTATTGATTTTTTACAGTGAGGAAGGGAGAGGGATAGAGAGTTAGAAACATCGATCAGCTGCCTCCTGCACACCCCCCACTGGGGATATGCCCGCAACCAAGGTACATGCCCTTGACTGGAATCGAACCCAGGACCCTTCGGTCCGCAGGCCAACGCTCTATCCACTGAGCCAAACTGGTCAGGGCAATAAAAATATATTTAAAGTGGCTTTTTGAAGAAAGTAAAACTACAGAGCTAGGTATGATAGCTAGATATTGGAGAGAAGGATAGGTGTTCAGTTTATAGTCAGAGGTAAAAGTAAAGGAAGCTTGACAATTTGAGGGGCAGTTCAGGCCCAGGTGGCAAAAAGTAATGAATAGGAGGTAGAGTTGGATGGTAGGAGATAAGGTCGGAGTGAGAGACAGGCAGGGAATTTTAGGACTAGGTAAGGAATTTCTATTTATTTAAATGCAGCAAGAAACCAGGAGGGTGATATAGTCTCATTAATATTTTAAAATTATGGTTCTTGTATAATTTCTTACGTTTGTACCTGTAGACATATCCAATTGCTAAGCTTCCTGTGGCCAGCCCTTCCCATTAGCTTGTTGAATATTTTCACTTTTCATCCAGATGTTTTGCTGTAGGCTTGCAGGAAGATGAGTGATGATAAAGGAAAATGCGCCTCCTTGAAATATGTTTTAAAATGTCTGTCTATTGTAAGAGTGATTTGGGAGTCTATTAAAAATTCATCCAAAAATAAGCACCGTGCTTATGATGTCTCAAATGAGAATTATTTAGCACCTTTGCTCTTTTCGTTCACAGTTAAAATGTCTTTGTATTTACATCTGCTTCACAGATATAAATAGATATTGTGATAATTATCATGAGCCTTTCTTGATGAAGCAAATCAAAAGTAAAGGAAAACTTATTACTATATTTTCCTTGATTTGCTTTTCATATCCTGTATCTTTTGGATCATAATACCTTTGGAGAAAAACATGCTCCTGACAGCTTTATTTTCATATTACTAGGTATCCACTCAGTGGAAAAGACTCTATTTTAGGAAACAGATTCCAAGAAACTATGCACCTATTAACAGGTTAACACTGAACTTTTTCTCAGAGGTATGATAGAGATTGTATGCTCCAGCCTTGTGTGTGTTTGTGTGAGCACATGGATGATTATCATACGTGTCACCATCATGGCAGAAAAGTAGAGACAGGCTGTGCTTTTGTCTATAGGATGTTAAGTAATCTGTTCACTCTAAAAACAAGATATGTCCAGCCAGTCCTGTGAAAGGTAAATCCAGTCACCTAAACGTATTTTTTTTCAATGATTATTGTGTTTGTGTCATGTCAAGAGTCAAGAAGAATCTCTGATGGAGTTCTTACTTTCAAGAATCTTTCTCTAGTACTGGTACTACTTATATACAGGGTGGGGCAATAGTAGGTTTAAAGTTGTGAGTATGTGGAACACAGAGTTTATTCTTGTCTTATTATGTATAAATTACACCATCTGAAATGCATGAAATGTAGAATATTTAACTTCCTGACAATACCAGCAAAACATGGAATATTCAAGCCAACAGCTTTTTTTGTGTGAAAAATGTGATATTTTTATCAGCTGTTTATCTTCTTATACCTTTGTTAGTCCCAGAAGTATGATTCCTTCTATTTGAATGTCAAGTTATGAAGTATGTGTGAATGTAGAAATTGGACAGTTTTATAGGGAGCTTAACTTGTAATGCTATAAAATGAAGTAAACAGGTTGATTTGAACACTTTTCATGTGATTTATAATGTTTACACACATATGTTGCCTTTGTTTTTCTGCAAGTCTGCCAATTAAATTTAATAATACAAAAAATATGTCCTCTTCAGAAGAAACACACACAGAGAAACAAACACATATCCTTTTTACAGAAAAATACAATAATTCTCCCCAACTTCAATCTTCCCTGCCTTGCAACTAGGTAAAGAAAGCAATGGCACAATAAAATTCTATTTTACGGAGGTAGCAGTGTTGCTATGAAATTATATTCTCACTATTAACATAACAAGTGACAGACATTTTTTTCAGAATTGAAATGTAAGACAAAAAGGAAAGAAGAATTAGCGGTGCCCAGATGTATTATGGCGTCACTTAAAAGAATGAGTTAATTTACTAGGGGGAAGAACTGTATTTATAAACACACAGATTTCCTGAGTTACAGAAAGGATTATTCAGAAAATTACTAGGATTGTCTAACGATATACCTTTGTACTTAATAAAAATCTATACCTCTATGTTAAATCATAATAATTAAAAGAATGAACTTAGGGGACCCTTTCCCCCTCCCTACGTGGGAGTCTGTACTTGTTCTTCAATAAATCTCCATCTTTGCTATTAAAAAATAAATAAATAAAAATAAAAGAATGAACTTAGAGAAAGACAGATACCATATGATTTCACTTATATGTGGAATCTAAAAAACAAAATAAATGAACTGACAAAAATCAGGTCATTTGACTGTGACTATAAACCTGAACTAACTTTTTTTTGCATTCATTTTACAGATATGGCAACTAAGGCATTGCCCTAGGTTATGCAGATAACAAGTGGGCAATAGTAAGGTAGGGCTTCAAAGTCTTCAAATCCCAAATTCACAGTCTTGGTAATATTACAAACCAAGTCAGTACCGGAAGAATGCTGTTTGAGTAGTGATGTCAGTAAATACTTCCATGCACCTTGAAGGAAATTTCCCAAAAGCTTGATATCTCAAGTAATCAGATGCGACTATTAGTGCTTCACGTTATAGGAATTCTATTATCTTTATTATTACATCAATCTCTATGGTGATACAATGTGCAATAGAGCTGAAGACTGGAAATAAGGAAGAAAGGAATAAATTGTTTTAATTTTCCCAGTTCTTTTTTATTTTATTATATGCCACTGAATTAAAAAATACAACATTTACTTTACAGAATGAAAATTTGAGCAATAGCTTTATGGTGAATATTATTGTTCTGTTTTTTTCTTTATTAGAGACATAATTTCAAAATAGAGTTACTTTACATTTATATAAAATGTCATTGTAATTGTATACAAAAACATTAAATAACATTTATTAGGTGTCACTGCATGTCCAGCAACATGTATTAGGTGTTAATGTGTCAACAGCTAAGCATTTTACATTCATTATCCTCGTAATCATTATAGTCCTCTTAGATATAGATTAGTGTCAGTATTATTATAAATACAAGCACAAATAATTTGAGACCTAAACAGGTTTTCTAGTATTCTCCAGGCCATCACAGAGCTAATTAGAGACATACCCTAGACTAAGCCTTCTATGTAACTTGGGATATTTAGATTTTTAACTGACTCCATCTGTTGTACATGTGACTCCTTCCTTCCTTATAGCATGCCTCTAATTTATTACAGTTAGTGCTAAGTAGGCAACTATAGAGGATTAAAATTAAAATAATAGTAATACTGTGATTCATTTTTGTCACATAATTTGGCACCTGTTACAGTCTATGCCCAGAATTAGTTTAGTGGCAGGCACAAAAATGAAAGATCATCTTTGAGAAACTTTTATTATTAAAGCAGAAACTATGTGCATTAAAAGTGACAATGGCCCTGGCCCATGTGGCTCGGTTAGTTAGGCATCATCTTGATGACCAGAAAGGTTGCCTGTTCAGTACCCAGTGATGGAATAGGCTGGGGTTGCAGGCTTGATCCCTGATAGGAGGTTTGCAGGAGGCAGTGATTGATGTTTCTCTCCCACATCCCTGTCTCTCTCTCTCTCCTCTTTCTCTCTCTCTCCCTCCCTCTCTAAAAATAAATTTTAAAAAATCTTTCAAAACAAATGACAATTCAAAATGTATAGTAGTAAGTTTCTGCACAATTATATGGGTAGGTAGGAAGATTTTTAAAGTACTGTGGTCTCCTTTTATCATTGTGGCCATTTGCCTCTAGCCACACGTTTCAGAACTCCCTGCACATTAACTCTTAAAAGCCGTTTAACTTTGGGTAAATCCCAAAGTTATTTCTATATTCTAATGACCACTTTGCAGCAGTAGCCACAGGAAGCAATCATCGGCTCCAGATCTAGCACCTGATTTCACAGGGTATGCTTTAACTATGCTTTGGAAACTCCTCTATTGTAGACTTATGTGATCCAGGACCAGATGCAGCGTGTGTTTCATGTCCCGCAACCAAGATGTTTTAAGAGGTGGGCTGTTCTAGGAATTAAGCATCTATTACAAATTCAATCATATAGACTAGAAGGAAAATCATAAAATTGTGTAAGACTAAGTATTTCATGAGGTTAAATCCATCTACCACAGGGCATAAAGAACAATAAACTTAGGTTTCCCAAAATGAGTACTAGCTCCTCATAGGTGATCTTTCTAGGAGACACATATGAAACAATATAAGATACAATATCTCTATTTCAAAACCTTCGCAATGTGATAAAATTAGTAACATTATTTTTGAAAAAATAAATATATACATAATCAAAATATAAATATATTATGTGTACATGTATACTAGATTTCTGTCCATATGTTGAAATTCATTATATAGAATACATAGGAACAAAGAAGAGGGAGTGATAAATGGATTGACAAAGTTGAAACAGACTAAATAAAATAGGATAAAGGAAAATTATTGTTAAAGAAACAAAATTACATTTACAGACATTTGAATAGATATATAGCTATATCTATCTATATACAGATGCATCATTCAAAATGACCTTTTATAAATATTAACATATTCAAATGAATAAAATGTTATTAAAATGTAAAGAACACAAAAGGTAAAAATATATACTTAAGATAAAGGAGATATGAGATCCAAGTCAATAAAATAAAATTTTTGAAACTTGATATAATGAAAAGATAAAGGACAAGAATCTACAGAGAATGAATTGCAAACATAGATACATGTTAAAAAGTAAAAAATCAGCCTGGCTGGTGTAGCTCAGTGGTTGAGCTTATGAACCCGAAGGTAGTGGTTTGATTCCTGGTCAGGGCACATGCCCAGGTTGCAGGCTTGATCCCCATTGGGGACCATTGAGGACACAACCTGTCAATGATTTTCTCTCATCATTTGTGCTTCTCTCTCTCTCTTCCTCTCCCTTTCTCTCTGAAATCAATAAAAGTATATTAAAATAATAAGTAAATAAACAAATAAAAATAAGAATAAAATATGAATTAAAATAAGAAAGGAGAAGATAAATGCAATCAAGAGAATACAGTTTTTTGTTATTGTTTTTGTTTTTGGCTTCACTCTCTCCAGTAGAAGAATTGGAAAAGAGAGAGATACTTGAAATAAATTAGGCTAGTCAGTGAGGTAGGAGAAATCTTTAAATTATGACTGGAAGAAAAGGGGAGAGAAGAAACGGAATCTAGTACCTGGGATTGGGAGGTAGTTAGAAAGAGAAAGGGCTTGCCTTCAGGCCTAAATACATTTCTACTTTCCTCTTCACATTTTAGTCTTCAAATTTCCAACATCTACTTTTAAGATATGCTATCAGGAAACTTTTGAAGAACATTAGTGCTTGGATTGCTGTGTGGGTAAAAACAAATTTCCGACAATACCTAAAAAAAACTCATTAGCCTCATAATAACTTGAAAAATGGTAATAAAAATAATGACACCTTCAGATTCCCAAATAGTATTATCAGAATAAAAATACCAGGGTCTATGAAATACCAGAGTACACAAATAACAAAGGGGAATTGCAATCACTAAAGAAAAATTAAAGATTAAAATTTTAAAGATTAAAGACTAAACAGTAAGTTAGAAGAGGAATGGGGAAAAAGGATCTGGGACCTTGATAACAAATAGGATATCTATCATGTAGGTCTTTGTCTGATGATAACACAGAATATAGATTCTATTTTTTTCTTTTGTTCATTTCTTTCAGATTATTGTTTATTCACTCTTTCTATAGTATATGAATTCAGCCTTACTTAACAGCTGTAATATAGTGCAGGTGTATAGTGTGGTGAAAAATACAAGGAAACACCATAAACATGTTTTGTATGAATATGGTCATTTCACATAGTGATAAAACAATGAAAAAATAAATGATCTTGTTGAGTGGACACAGAAGGTAAACTTATATTGTGAAATCAGGAAAAGAAATTTTTTAATTAAGAAGACTTCCTTAAATTAAGTGACAATTAAAAGTCAATTATGGGAATTTTGGGGGGAAGATTTTCATGGGAAGATGATAGAAAAAGTGTGGAGCCTTAGAACCTAGTCCGAGGAATGGAAAGACCTGTTTAGCTGGATTATAATGATTATAATGGATTATAATGAACTAAGAGGAGAGTTGTATGAGTTGATATCAGCTAAGAGAGAAGGGATTGCCATACCCATAGGGCAGGGGTCCTCAAACTACGGCCCACGCGCGGGCCACATGCAAATACAAATATTGTATTTGTTCCTGTTTTGTTTTTTTACTTCAAAATAAGATATGTGCAGTGTGCATAGGAATTTGTTCATAGTTTTTTTTTAAACTATAGTTCGGCCCTCCAACGGTCTGAGGGACAGTGAACTGGCCCCCTGTTTAAAAAGTTTGAGGACCCCTGACATAGGGTTTTGAAAACCTATGAGTTAAAATGGTTTTCTTTACAGTAGCAATACGAAAGCAAAACTATTTACAAATATATATTTTATTTCTAGGCCACCCTTTCTTCATGTAGGAAAAGTAACATACAGTGTATTCTATCAATATATGTACAATCTGATGACTATTTAGAAAATGTAGTGTACTTCTATTTTCAAACAGCAAGGGTCGCTCTTGTGCAAGCCCAATCTATGTCCCCGCAAATAATTATCCAGTGACTGGTCCTTCCCCAAGTACACATTAGTTGGTCACCTGACTTTCTACCTTTTACACACATCTTCAATGAACAAACTAGTGCTCATTAATCACTAGAAGCTTTATTTTTTCTCCTTGCACATAGTGTTTAATTTTTCTCCCCCTTTCTCTAAAGATTAGAAAGACATCCTATATAATAAAAGGCTAATATGCAAATTGTCCCCTTGACCAGGAGTTCAACTGAGAGTTCAACCAGGAGTTCCACCAGGGGATGGGGCCAGCCAGCCAACCATCCATGGCTCCTTCCTGCAGCCAGCCCCAACCCTGACTGCCCACCCCCCACCCCGATTGGAGGTGGGTCCAGCCGGCCAACTTCCTGCGGCCCCTCTGCCCGGCCGGCCCAGCCCGATTGGCCCCAATCAGGGCAGGCCGGGTGGACCCCACCTGTGCACGAATTCATGCACTCAACTTTGATGAGTGTTGTTGGAATACTAGGTTCTTGTCATGTACCATAGAGATAATGTTCCCTGTATCTCTTACCAACTTGGTAGTTTGCATTTAAAGAATGTCAGATATAATGTTCCCTGTATCTCTAATGAATGAATGAATACATACATACATAGTACATACATAAATCAATCTAGGTAAATTAACAAACAAATAAGTTCTGAATAGTAGCAATGGTTCTTCTTTTAATTGAAATTGTTTAACATCTTTATCATAATAGTTAACCTGTTCTGGAAAACAACTCTGTTTGCTGAGCACTTTGCATGAGTTTTCTTATTTAACCCTCATCAATTCTGTGAGCTTTTTGTACCATGATCACCTGTACTGTGCACATAAAGAAACTTAGGCTAAGAATGATTGAAAATCTGTCAATTGATCGAATAGCTAAAAAAAGTCAGAACCAACACTTAAATGCAAATAATAGAAAGCCAATGTTATTTAGAGTCTATTGTCTCACCAAATGGGAACCAGCACTTTCAGTATTTATAATGTAGTTTCTGTTAATACACAGGCTTACAATTGAAGCAGTTTTCTTTCTGACCAAAGACATTTCTGTCCCTCACCTTATGTTAATGTGGAAGTCATATTCTTCCCACTTGTGCTTTGAACCAGACAGTGACTTAGCCTGTCAGAGGGATTTTGAATCCGAATCATGTACTGTCTTGATGTAGCTCTCCGACTGCCAGTGCTGGGTTAGCATGTTCTAATACAAGAGGAATTGAAAATGAAGTGCTATGAAATTGAGGCTTGCATACCTTCTAGACCTTCACAGCACTGCTTTGAACTAAGATTTCTATCCGATGAACTTCTATAGTAGCATCTAATTAGGCTGGCAGTGAACGAGCTCTTGAATAAAAAGGTCATGTTGAAGAGATTTTTTGTTTTTTTGCCTTGTAGATTTTATAGCTCAGAAGGTTTGGAATTTATCATTTATAATAGGATTATAATGCCCTTTGATGAGTGTTGTTGGAATACTAGGTTCTTGCCATGTACCATAGAGATAATGTTCCCTGTATTTCTTACCAACTTGGTAGTTTGCATTTAAAGAATGTCAGAATTCATATACAGCCCCTTCCTAAAATAATTCAAATTATCTTTGGGATTGCATATCAAGTTTTATCATTTATCAGTTGAGATGTCTGAGAAAACTGTGGTATTTCTATTAAGGCAAATGCTACCATATTCACTTGATTTTTTATAATATTCAGAGTTAAGCTATTTTCTAGAACTCCTTAAGTTACTATAACTAAACAGGCTAAAATGTTATATGTGATGAACTACCAAGGACTTCATCTTGGATACTATGATGTTTTCTCACTAGATTTCTTAAATCCAATTTATCATTATTATAGTGACTTTTTTAAAGTGTTTTCTTTTTTCTTATACTGCCAGGTACCCTCACATTAAAATTTTTATCTAATCTTTCTTATAGATATAAATCTCTGAAGCAGGCTAACTGGGGCACTAGTCTATTTCTCAAATCCAGAAAAGATAATAAGGACCAAGTATGCTGGGTGTCTGTTCATGTGCTCAAATCCCTCTTATTGTTAAAACTAGAGGCTCGGTGCATGTAATTCATGCACAGGAGGTAGGGGGGGTGCCCCTAAGCCCAGCCTGCACCCTCCCCTCGGGGGATGTCCGACTTCCGGTTTAGGCCTAATCCCCGGGATCATGCCTAAACAAGGAGTCGGACATCCCTCTCACAATCAGGAACTGCTGGCTCCTAACTGCTCACCTGCCTGCCTGTCTGATCGCCCCTAACTGCCCCCCTGCCAGCCTGGTTGCCCCACTCAGCCTGGTGTTCAGTTGTTTGATTGGCCCTCACTAACCCTCCTGCCGGCCTGGTTGCCCCACATAGCCCACTGTTCAGTCATTTGGTTGTCCCTCACTAACCCCCCTGCCGGCCTGGTTGCCCCAGGCAGCCCGCTGTTCAGTCATTTGGTTGTCCCTCATTAACCCCCCTGCCAGCCTGGTTGCCCCACGCAGCCTGCTGTTCCGTTGTTACTGTGAGGGCATCCTGACCTATTTGCAAATTACCCTTTTATTAGTATAGATGATCCCACCCAAGTGTAAGAAGTAACTGAATAGATTCAGGAAAACCCTGAGCTTTGTCAGCAGCTGAAACTGGGAAATCATTTAACATTTCTATGACACATATGTGTTCTCTGACAGAAGGTGGCAGGGCAGTGATTATTACAGTTTCTTTCTGGTCTGAAATTCTATGATTTTATTTCTAGTCAGATAATTACCCTAAACTTTCAGAACTGAAAGTAGTAAATAGTTAGGTCTGGAGAGGGAAACGCAGTACCTGGAATTCGGGGATAGGAGAGATTAACTTTTAATGTAATATGCTTTTAGTGGTCTATGTGTTTACTTCTTTACCTTTAAGCTCTTATCATTTTTAAAGACTCTCTTTTGGAAGAATAATTTATGCTTTTAGTTATTCCCACCTTCTGTCTTAAATGCGTGAGAAGTCGCAGACCATTGAAATGGCTAATAATACCACCTATTGTTTTATGGCACTTTTCTTTATTTTCTGTGTGCAATATCTGTTTTTCTACTATAACCTTGTAACTGATAAATCATTGCTTGTAAGTAAGATGAAGATTTAGCCATTGGTTACCACTTTTCAACTCGGAAACACAATAAGTATATTATTAATTGAAATCTTACCCATACTCTTGTTTCTAGTATTAGAAAAATAAGTTTCATATTAGATTTCTCTGATAACTAAAATTATGCTGGAATTTCAGTGTAAAATTATAAACTCAAAAATAGAAGAAAATGCAGGCTTAGAGTAGATTTCATTAAAAGTGAGAAGGAATATGCTTATGTTTTGAAGGACAGGGGAATTATACGCTAAAGCATGTGACCTACAGTTCATTTTTCCACTAATTTTCCATGAATAATAGTTCCTTAGTTGTGCATTTCAATGCGTGTTGCATCTCTCCAGCCCTTGATGCTAGTCACTTTATCCCCTTTATTCCTAAAGGACATTGTATATGCAACCATTATTACATTTTCTAACTTTCTTTTAATTAATTATGTACTTAGAATTCTTTCCACTTAATTGTAAGTTCTTCAAAGTAGAATGATTCTCATTCATATAAAATATTTGAAATAACAATAAATAATATGTGAATTTAAGATATAATCTGATATGGTTAAGACATACTGTGGTAGTTAATTCAAATTTACATTTAAACAACAGTTGTAAAACATTTACAAAATTGTATTATAAGTATCAATGCAATTGATATATTTTGCTAGATGTGTGATCTTTCAACCCACAGATAATTTTAATGATGCTAAAAAATCAAATTACTTGGTCTATTCCCTTTTACTCTATATGCATGAATCTTTGATATATCCTTGTAAGAAAGTAGCATTTTTAAAGTATTTCAAGTATACTAATAATGCACTAGCTTTACTAATTTTAAAGACAATGGAGCTTGACACTTTTGATGAATATTTGTCATATAACATTTTGTTCCTTCATGTAATTTACTAAACCATTTCTAATTAATCATAAATATTCAACCGAAGCATGAGACTGTCTGGAAGGTAAAGGAGAGAGGAAACAATGGTACAAGCTGTCACATTTTTACTAACAAGACAGTATTGAATACAAATTTTCATCTTAATTTTTATGTTTATTGATTAGAGAGAGAGATAGAGAAACAGGGATTTGTTGTTCTGCTTATTGATGCATTCATTGGTTGCCTTCTGTAGGTGCCTTGATGGGGTATGGAACCCATAACCTTGGTGTACCAGGACGACATCTTAAAAGAGCCATTCATCTTTGCTTACAACCCCATTACTTTAACTTAGTAATTTATTGAGAGGTACTGTATTTTTTCCATGTATAAGATGACCCCATATATAAGACCCCCCACTTTTTCAACCCAAAATTAAGAAATCAATATTTTAAACATAAGACAGAACACCTTTTTCTTTTTAAAATATATTTTATTGATTTTTTTACAGAGAGGAAGGGAGAGGGATAGAGAGTTAGAAATATTGATGAGAGAGAAACATCAATCAGTTGCCTCCTGCACACCCCCTACTGGGGATGTGCCTGCAACCAAGGTACATGCCCTTGACTGGAATCAAACCTGGGACCCTTCAGTCCACAGGCCGACGCTCTATCCACTGAGCCAAACCAGCTCAGGCTGAACATATTTTTCTTAGTAATTACTGTAGGTAACGTTTACATAACAGCACTATGATATTATGCAGCATATCACTTTATTCAGCTTCTCTTGCATCACTGCTCTCTTCTTTATCATTATTAGTTCCAGACATATCAATTTCTTCAACTTCTATTGTATCACTGCTATCTTCTGAGTCACTGTCTATTTATGTGAGATCATCCTCATAAACTTGTGGCATTTTCTCAGCTAACTTTGTTCATGTTCTCATGGCCAACACTTCTCTCCTCATGAAATTGAAGCACCATTTTGCCTTTCCTGTAAAGTCAACAATGTTCATTTCACTTGCAAGCATTCTTGCCTGACATTGAATAAGCTTGGTTGACACACATAAGCCACTCTGGTGCTGCTCCCTAATCCAAATCTCAAGCCTCTGCTCCAAGTTTGCCCATTTTGCTGGCTCTCCTGTTAAGGCCTTCTTTTTTGGCATCTTAAGGAGTTGTTCTTCCTGTTTCCTCCACTGTCTGGTCATACATTCATTGGGAAGAGGTCCAACTTGTCTCTCTGCAGCTCTATCTCCATGCTCTTTTGCATAGCTGATTACATTCAGTTTGAATTTTGCAGAGTAAGACAATCGCTTACCGGTATTTATCTTTTTATTTTTTGACATCTTTATGGGCTCAGAATGCTCCAGTCCCTGTTGCATCTGCACACTCTCCACCTCCACCTCCAATTACGGCATCAGCTGACATTAGTAACAATAAGGCTCATGATTGTAGGAAGCCGGTTTGACAAGGTCTGGGCAGCTACACCAGCACGGCTCCCTCCTTGGCTGACTTCAATGTATAAGACACCCCTCATTTTTCAGTCTAACAATTTTAGAGAAAAAAAATCGCATCTTATACACGGAAAAATACGGTAATCTATGTTAACCTAGGCAAATAAGATATCAGGACATCACAGTGATATGGTGCTTCAGGAAGGTGATGAGTGAGGCCGTGTAATACAACAGTAAGAAAAAGATGATTTTATGTACTGCTTCCTCCCATTATTTTCACGTCCATAACTTTTTCAATTAAATTTCAACAAAAATGTCAAACCCAAAGTGGTTTCAGATTCCTCATCTGCCTTTTGTAAAATGACTCAGTGTGCCTGCTCTGGGAGCTCCTTATTACAGTGTGTTGCTGAGTCTGCAATTCAATGAAGTCAGCAGTCTGGAAATTTTCTCAGATCTAGACCATTAATGTAAATTATTTTCTGCCTTTTCATAACTTTATTTCTTAAGCACTTGACAAAATTAGCATTTACTTCCTTAGATTAGGCCTAATGTGAGTTCTCACAAAACATGTAATAAGGTTGAAATTTCTATGACCCAGAGTTTTAGAGGCCAGTTAAAGTAGATTTTTTTTTTATTACCTTTGTTCTCTATTTAAAACACTCAGCTGTTTCTGTAGTTTTCTGTAGAACTTTTCTTTTTTCTGTTTTATTATAGGAAGGAAAATGTGAATATACGATTTTATTTACTCTAGTTGATTTTTCACTTTCCTCAACTTCTAGACATTGCAAATAGGAATTGATATACCCACAGTCTATCTTGAGTTTATGTCTAAAGATAAATGTTTCTGTAATGTTTGGTATATAATGGGTAGTCAATAAATATTTGCTGGATAAATAGTAGATTATGTAGGAAAGAAAGTATGCCAAAATAATATAAGGAGACTGCTATACTTTTCTCATATTCTTAAATCAGCTACAGTATCTGCAATTAGTAACTTTAACACTATCAATGCCAGGTGATGTACAACTTCCTTACTTCATAAAATAGCATTCAGATCTCACAGTTAGAAATGCTTTCTCATTCAGCAAAACAAATCTATTCTCTCTCTCTTCACTTCTCTCTCTCTCTCTCTCTCTCTCTCTCTCTCTTTCTCTCTCTCTCTCTCTCTCACACACACACACACACACACACACACACAGGCACATCAGAACAAAAACATTATTTTTATTATTTTTTATGCATGATAGCACTTCACTTCAGTGTTGGGCATTGGGCAATTGGGTAAATCTCTTGAGTCCCAAAAAAGTAATTTGAGAAAAAAATAGTTTATTTTTTTCTCTGGACTGCGCTTGTCCTGAATATGGACCCAAGTCCTAAGGTATTCATTTTAATGCCAGTTTAAGGCTCATACCTAACAAAGTTGAAAGACTTTGACTTTCATGAGATCTTTGAAACAACCAATCTTTTTTACCACCCTGCTTCCAATCATGTGATATAATGAATTCTCTGTATTTTGCACTAATTTGGTCAGTGAGTCTCATTTTTTTTCCAGGAATATTCTAGCTAGTATAGTGTCTATTTTATCCAGTTTATTTAGATTTTGAGTTGATGCATGTGGTGATGAAATGTATATAGTGAATTTTTGGATAAATCCTTAAACAGTTTTCCTAATTACTAAGATTATGATGCATGTGCCCATTCAAAATTCAGTATTTAAATAAAATACAAACTAGGGATGGATGGTTGGAGACAGAGAGAGAGAGAGAGAGAGAGAGAGAGAGAGAGAGAGAGAGAGGGGCTTTATACCTTAATCTCTGCCTTTAACTTCTAAACTGTAAATGGTAAATATAAACAATTTAAAACTTTGCCACTTTGTTTAAGGTGCAGGACTTCCACTGGCAAGATTTTATGTGCCTATGGCCTACTTCAAGTAAAAAATAAATTGTGTTTGAAAAAGAATCTGCCTTTCTTTTACAGTTTAAGTTAGTTTCCCCTGATTCTCAGTGGCCTAAATTGTATTCAGATACACAATTATTGCATTATTTTGGAAGTTTAAATTTATAATTTACTTCTTCTTTTAACATTTATTTTTCCATACATATGAACATAATTTTATCTTTTTTAACTTTTTACAAACATGACAATTTTAATCCACTCATTTGATTTGGTACTATTACTTCTAATGCAGTTAATCTATCCCTTTGAAAAATAATGGAACATTATTGCAGCCTTTTGAAATTTGGGATTTATTTCAAACATTTTACTAAAAAAGAACTAATTTTAATATGATGGTTTATTTTAAAATATAAATTTGAGAATTATGATTTATCTATTAGTTGATTTTTTATTAAGATTTTGTTTTATTCAAATAATCTTTTCTGTCTTTCCTAGTTTCTTTCTGAGCTCAAAGTCCATCTTGCTTCTCGTAAGTCATAACTCAGTTTGCCGTGCCCTATTATTTAAGGGTTCTTTGTATTTCATTTTAACATTAGAAAAGTTTTGAATTCTGGGATTATACCCTAAGATACCCCTCAACCCATAAGAGATTTCTGAAGATTATACCTTAAGAAATCTCTCAAAGAAAAAGTGAAACAGACAGATGATTTGAAGAACCTGGAAGTGCTGTTCTCTATATCAGTCTTCCACCCTCTGGTACCTTTTACGATCCTGCACATGGTGAGAATGGCTGCTCTGTGCTTTCCTTCGCATTAGGTACAGCATTGTACAATACAAAGAGACACACATTGTCACTTGCTTGCCAATCTGCTCCAGCTGCCTACAAATTTGGTTTATATTTTTGGAAGGAGACTTCATTCCTGTGTGACCAAAACATTATAAAATCTTAAACAGTTTGGCAGCCTAACTACTATATGACAAATTTTTTCAAACCCATAAGTCTTCAATTTCCTTAAAAAAGTAATTGAACCAAAAGTAATAAAATTGTGCATTTAATGTGAACTTTTAATCACTTGTTCGAAGTCTTGTGTGTTGCTAGCTAATCATTCCCTTGTTCTAAGATGAAGAAATTCTGTTTTCTTTTGTGTTAATCATTCCTGGCAATCTTTTCTTTCTCAGAGCCAAGCTCTTCTAGATCCCTCTGGGGCACTAGCTGCTTCAGCTGTTGTCCTTTGGCTAGTCCGTTATATTTTTTCATTCATGTTATCTTAACTACCATTGTCCCCAAAGTGGTAGCAAAAATAAAGGAGAGAAAATCTGGCACAGCACTTACTGAATTATAACTACTCAGAAATAATGGGCACTAGGAATAGGAGTTAAAGGCAATTATAATTTACTAGAGGCCTGGTGCATAAAATTCATGCACTGGCCAGCGGGTGGGGGGAGGGTGTTCCTCAGCCTGGCATGCACCCTCTCGCAGTCCAGGACCCCTCAGGGGATGTCAGTCTGCTGGCTTAGGCCCGTTCTACATGGAAAATGGGCCTAAGCCGATAGTTGGAAATCCCTCTCCCAGTCCAGGACCCTTCGCTCCTTACTGCCCGCCTGCTCACTGCTCCTTACCACTCAACTTGCTGCTCCGTAGTGCTGCCATGGAGGCAGGAGAGGCTCCCACCACTGCCACTGTGCTCACCAGCTGTGAGCCCTATCTTTCTGTGTAGTTGTCGGTAGGCCAACTGCTCTCTTCCTTCTCACTTAGAACGAGCAGCAGGTGAGGGCAGAGTGCCTGTGGTGGAATGCAGAGGGCTACCCAGAGCTGAGGGGAGTAGCCGGGCCCACAGGGTAAGAGGTGGATACAGAGGACGCTATCTCATTCAATTGTGGGGTGGGCTGGCTGCCTTCATCTGCCTGACCCCACCCAGGGAGGGACCAAGCAGGGTGTATGCCTCTCCATTTTCCATCCTTGCATCTGTGACACCTGTCACCCTTGTCACCCTCCCCCAAAGTGAGTTTATCTGAATCCCTGAATCTAAAAGGGCACAGAGATGGGGGGGGGGGCATCCATTCCAGTGCCCCCTGATTCCCAGCAGGACCTGGTCAACCAGACCTGATCTCAGGATGTTGGCCACAGCTGCAGAACATAGATCTGTTTCAAGAAAAGTTGGGAATGCAGACTTTTGTATGAGCCCCTATTCCAAAAGGTGGCAGTTAATTCACATTGTGGCAAAGACACCTTCAAGGGTAACATAAGTGGGTAAAGTCAGGGCCAAACCGGGCCATTTCCTCATCCAATCTATCTGAGATGCATGGACAGAACCAAGTCTCAGCTCTTTACAGGACAACTTCTGGAGTTTTTTTTTAAGCCTAAAGTACAGTAGTCTGTCTCCATTCTTGTTCTTTGGGATATGTTCATCATCGGATAAAAGGATACATACATTGGGGCAATCCTCTTGAGATACAATATTCCAGTTGCACCCATGTGACGACAACATTGCACCTCAGAGGGAGGGAGCTGACAGATGGGGAGCAGGAAATTCTGAAAACCAAAGCAATGACAGAGATGATAAACCTTTCCTTCAAGTGTCTGACACCCCACTTCAGGCGGCCTGCAGTCCGGGCGTCTCCTGGACCTTTACCACTTGATGTACTGGCAGGCTGTTCTGGGCCCTGCTGGGTGGTGTTCAGGGCCGCCTGGGCCCAGGGGGAGTCGCCCCCCTGCCCCAGCCACTCCTGGTACAGCTCATGCACATGGGCACTGGTCTCTGGGGGCCACACGGGGATGGCAGCATAGATATCTTACATCTGCCACAGCACTGCCCTGTCTGCACACCCGTCTTCTGCCTGGGCCTGGCCCCTGCCGCTAAGGCATGCCTGGTGCAGGCCAGGACCTCCATGAAGTGGCAGGGGAACTTGCCCCTCTACAGCCTCAGGACCACTTCTGGATGTTTTGAAAGCCGTCAGCAGCCTCAAAGCGTAGCAGAACCTCTACGTCCCTTTCAAGGGTGACCTCCTGGAAGTCTTTGTTCCTCAGGGTGCGGTAGGTGAGCACTCCCACGTCCTTGTTGAACAGCTCCTTGGCCATGTGCCTGAAGATGTGCACCAGGTACCCGTTGGAGCTGGAACCCTCGTGGAGCCTCACCTCCTTCTCCTTCATGTCTCCAAACCGAGTGTCCATGGCGGCGTCATTCGAGGTGAAGTCACTTTGCTCCATCATCTGGGCAATTTTACCTGAGGTTAACACGCAGTCAGCATCCTGGGAACTATGTAAAGCTGTGGGAACGTCTTCTCAAAGGGCTGCCAGTTTCTTGTCATAACACGGGGCCACAATGATGTGGAAAATCTTATCTGGGGACAGGTTCTGCCTGTCCCGAGAGCCCGTGATCTGTTGGGGAGACTTGGCCGTGCAGAGGTGGGGGGTGATGGGGTGACCCAGCACACGCTCTGCATATCTGTCCCAGCCGGGGCAGGCGGAGGTCAGCATGGGTAGCTGGGGCTCTTCCTCATGGTGCTGGCAGTACCGACGCACAAATTCCTTCTGACTCTCCAGGATGCTGAAGTCCGCAACTATCTTCATGTCAAAGACAGTGTGCCCCAAGGCTTTTGAGAAAGCCATAGAGCTTTCAGGATGCACCAGTGACACTGAGGCTGAATTTAGCAGAAAATTAAAGTATAGACTAAGGACACACGGACACTGCTAGCACTTTGTGCTGTGAGGTAACACATTTCTTATTAAGGTTCAGAACACAGAAGAAGTCCTTGGTGTTCTGTTGAGAAACTTGGACTCCTTCCTCTGCGGTCACACAACTGTCACACACTACGCAGTCAGTCAGAAATATCTCGGCATCGGCCAACTTATGGAATGCTCCCTTCTCTCTGTTCTCCTGAGCTGGACTCTAGACATTGACCGTGGCATTCTCTTGATCATCAGTTTTTGTTTTTTTTTACTACAATCCTTCCGTGTGCAGTGATCACACTTCATCTGGAGCAAGGTGGGCAGGGGCCGGCTCGAGTGACCTGGAGAAAGCACTGGGAGAGCAGTCAGTCACCTCTGCTTGCCCCTGGTGCTGCTGGTGGTATCCTTTCTTCCTAGGGGAGCGTCTAGGGAGGGGAAGTGGCCGCAGTGCCCGAGGCCGAGTTCCAGGAGGCCAGCAGCACTGTTGGGATTGTGCCAGAGGCACTGGTCTGTTGGGGCCTGGCCCGTCTTCTGGAGATTGAACCTATGGGACTACTAAGGAAGCCAGTCCCCAGTTTCGCCCCGCCTCCATCACCAATTGATTGGAGTCTGAGGGCCAGGAGGAGGGACCAAGAGGCCTGCCTTCCAGCTGCTCGCCAGTCCCCCGGCCACTCACTCCAGTTCCCTGTTAACCATCCCCTGATCAATGGGAGCCTGTGGGCCAGGGTAGCAACCAAGCAGTCTGCCTTCTGCCCTCCTGCTCAAAATGTTGCTGCTGCCATGAATTCACTGGAGCCTGAGGGACCCCGGTTCCCTCATTAGCTATCCCCTGATCAATGGAGCCTGAGGGCTGGGGGATGAATTGGTCATCCATTCGATCATTACGGACCCTGGGTTTTTATATATTAGGATGATTGGATAATGCTACTTTTGGGTGCTTTCTGTGTCATTAGGTTTTCTTCCCTTAATATTTGTTAGCAAAATTTACCTTATCTCTTTAGTTTTTCCTCTATTGTTTTATCTCTACTCCAGTTCAGCTCAGCACAGAAGTATTGTTTTTTAATCTAATATACAAAGGTGCTTATTCAAATAGGTTTGCCTTCAGAATACTGTGCACTGTTTTTTAAAAATTTGATTCCCACCACCACCCTAGATTTGCAGAAACATTTAACTGTTCTATATATAAACATGGAGACACTATTGAAGTAATTGAAATACATCAAAGAACAGCCTAGCATCCTTATCTTGTGGATCTTTGTTTTAGGGACAGGCACAAGGACAGGAATCTGGTTGGAATTTCTATTTGGAGAACACTACTGCAGAGCAAGAATGCTGCCCTACATGTTTAATTGCAGCTCCCGATTAAAAAAAAAAAATACAGGATACAGGGTGGGCTTAGAAGATATTACACACTCAATCTCATCATTAGAAAATAATATTAATAATACCATCTTATCATTAGAAAGAAATATTAATAATACCATCTTCATTGCTTTTCAAGTTCTTGTGAATATTAAAAATTACTTGACTAAAACTTTAAAGCTGGTAAGTATTGTTTTTCACTATGACTACCTTAAAAAACACACAAGTGTCAAAAGAGAATATGGAATCATATTTCATAATCTAGTCAAATGTGACATATGAAAGTTGTGGAGAAAAATAGTCAGATATAGCTAGAAGTAGATTAACATGTAGGAAAAGTTTTACATAGCACAGGATTCCAGATCAAAAGAAGGTTAAAGAAGATATTCTAGAAGACCTTTGACATGAATATAGTTGCATTTGCATATATCAGGGGTCCGCAAACTATGGCCCGCAGGCCAAGTGCAAATACAAATATTGTATTTGTTCCTGTTTTATTTATTTACTTCAAAATAAGATATGTGCAGTGTGCATAAGAATTTGTTCATAGTGTGTTCTTTTTAAACTATAGTCTGGCCCTCCAATGGTCTAAGGGACAGTGAGCTGGCCCCCTGTTTAAAAAGTTTGAGGACCCCTGGCATATATATTCAATTCCTTTTATGTTCAAATGAGCAACACGAAGATGAACAGCAGGGGGTGAACTATATTGATTACAATTTAAAAAAAAAATGGGAATCATGACCTTGGTTAGCCTTTATGTTTAACTACAGGCCCAGTGCATGGATTTGTGCACACTGAAAGGATATTAATTAGAAGAAATATTTTAGAGGCCAGGAAGGGACTGCAGGAGGTTGGCCCCAGGGTGTGTCTGGCCCATCTCTCCCAGTTCCGATCACCTGGACTCCAGCAGCAAGCTAACCTACTGGTGGGAGTGTCTGCCCCCTGGTGGTCAGTGCGCATCACAGTGACTGGTCAATGGTTGAACAAAAGGTTGGACTCAGCATATTAGGCTTTTATATATATGGATACGTTTTGCTTTTCAATTTAAAATTGAACATAGCAGTTTTTATAAAGTCAGAACAGGTGGTTGAACTTCCAAATGCTCAACATTTGTCTTTGCTGAAAGTATAAGTGCTTTGTTTCTCAGGTACTGTTTTTGTATCTGAGGGCATTTTGCTTGTTCAATTGTATTTAGTTTCAGAAATGTAGTTAAATTCAGATATTACCTTTTTTTCTGAGGTATTCATTATTTTTTCTCCTTAGCTTTCCTTACCTTTTATTTTCTTTAGTATTTATCTAGTGGAATGTACCACTTTTGGGATCACAAAGACCTTGGTTCAATCTGGTCCCACCAGCTCTAGCCAAAATATCTTGAACAATTAACCTCTTTAAGTAGATTTCCTCATTTATAAAATGAGAAAAATAAAAGTACTGCTTCATAAAATTAGTCTGAGGATTAAATAAGAGAATGAATGGGAACAATTAGCTGAAAATGTATCACCAAGTAAGTAATCAATAAATGAGTTCAATTACTCTTGTAAATATTGGCCTTTGCTTAGAGATTTAAAGTAAAATCTGGCACAGATTGAGTTTTTTGAGTTCAAGTGTGTAGCTGATATTTATAATCATTATGAGATGTCAGACATTCTGCTTTTTCATTCTCAATACTTAAAGTGTGAACACAGATAAATGCATTCAATAATTACATGTTGAAAGAATCAGTACGTTGAACATATATATGCAATTATTGATAGGATATTATCCTCCCTTAGCTTCTTACATGATCAGGGTATTATGACAAATGGCAAATTAAATTTATTTAAGCAAGGATTACAAACACAACAAGTATACAGCCTATGGATAGTTTAAAAATACTTTCCTAAAATATATTCCTATTACTTTGTGATAACTATGGTCTACACATGTTAAATACCAATAAAGGCCTGGAGAAAGTTCATGAGACTAAAGTATGTAATATATCTTAACTCATCTCTGAAGGCTTCTTTCCACATTTCACATTATGCAACTTACACATTTTTCCTTAAATAAGCCCTCAATGATAATCCAACCCCACTTTCTCTTTATATGTCAGGAATTTCTATCTATCTAATTTGATGATGACATGCAACAGGAACATCTCCTTCCTCCTTATCCTGGTATATCTTTCCTTATACTCTCCTTTGTCTCAGAAAATGGAATAGATCCTCTGCTTAAATCAAAACACAATAACTCTTTTCTTAATCTCATTTACTCTCTTGTCTTCTAGGATCCTGCTCTATCAATTGGCTCTTATTTTTGTCTGCATTTTTAATATTCCCATTACCAATGTATTCATTAGTTAACCATAAGAACATGTCCATGACCCAGTATTATACTGAAAAAAAGGTAACCTTCATACTTCATCTCTAAAGTTATTGTATTACCTCTTCCTTTTTTCTATGATTTATAAGCTATTAAAGGGTTTCTTGCTATGTGTGTTTCCCTGGTAACATTTAGCCTTTAACCCATTATATTTGTACTAGAGGCCCGTTGCAGGAGGATTCCTGCAAGAATAGGGCTTCGCTCCCGTCTCTGCGACTCCTACCCCACCCATCTCTGCTACCTCGGCTCCGTTGCTTGGCTTCCTTCTACGGTGTCTTCAGTCTTTGCTTCCAGCCAGTATACGCAAATTAGCTGACATCTTTATTGGTGGTTAATTTGCATATCGTGCTGATTAGCCAATGGGAGGCATAGCGAAGGTATGGTCAATTACCATGTTTGTCTATTATTAGATAGGATTATGACTCACCTTTCAGGTTCCTCTATCTTTCTCTCACTCTCCAAATGCAGATGTTCCTTAGTTAATTGTTTTTGACCCACAACTGTTTGTTATATGCTCCCTCTTATATACTAGTACTACATTAGTTTTATCATCCCAATAAACTCTGCATCCTGAATTAAATTGTGTAATAGTAAGCTGTCATTCCTTCCCTTTCAATCCTATCTACTTCCACTTCCTTAAGTTCAAGTTTCATGTTGTAAAAGTCTACTACCTGGATGTTCTTTTGGTACCTAAAACTGAAAATTGGCTATGTCTTCTGTTTTTCTCACACACACACACACACACACACACACACACACACATTCTCTCCAGATATTAATTTCTTTTTCCTTAAAGTTTTTAGGCATCAAATTATCTCCTAATTCTCTCCACATTTTTTACACAGACATTATATTCAAAGGTATACTAATTGCCCCATATAATACACCCACACAAAATGGAATGATCCTGAACATCTCTTGGAAAATAATTCTCTCTAAAGCTACCAATAATGAAGTTTTAGAACTTCTGTCATCTATTATGTCTTATTTATTCCTATGGCCATTTTCCTAGCTCAGGTTTACATTGCTTGGGCTATTATTTTCCTCACCCGCCTCACTATATATCTACATTCATATTTTTGTTGTTGTGCCTCAAATGAGCTGCAGCAATTACTGTGTGAACTTGTAATTAACCCAGCTATGTCAGAGTCCCTATCCAAAAACCAGTGAAAAAACAGAAATTCTTAGGGAGTTTTAAATAATATATAATATTCTATATAATAAAAGGGTAATATGCAAATAGACCAAATGGCAGAATGACTGGTTGCTATGACACTCACTGACCACCTGGAGGCAGACGCTTAATGCAGGAGCTGCCCCTTTGTGGTCAATGCACTCCTACAGGGGGAGCGCGCTCAGCCAGAAGCCGGGTTCACACGACTGGCGAGCGCAGCGGCGATGGCAGAATTCTTTCCTGCCTCCATGGCAGTACTAGGGATGTCCGACTTCCGGCTTAGGCCTGCTCCCCGCCATCAGTTGGACATCCCTCAAGGGCTCCCAGACGGTGAAAGGGCGCAGGCTTAGGGACACCCTTCCCCCAGTGCACGAATGTTGTGCACCAGGCCTCTAGTTATATATAATACTAAACAGGTATGTGTGTCTCAGGCAGTGTGTTTGTTTGTATTTGTGGAGATAGATAGATAGATAGATAGATAGATAGATAGATAGATAGATATAGATATAGATATAGATATAGATATAGTTATAGATATCTTTAGGCACATGTAAGCATTTAATAAATATTGTTACCTCATGTTATTATCATAGAATATTTATCAGTCAGCTCCATTATCCTGCAATCTATTTTCTGTAGTTGTATGGGCTTTATCTTTCTGCATTGCAATGTTAACTTTGTCCTCAACTTATTGAAAATATTGAACGGGTTTACATTGTGCTATAGAGTAATGTGAAAGCATGTTTGTCTAAAATTACAGCCCTCTATAATTTGATCTTCATCAATTATAAACTTATCTAATACTTTTCATTTTTCCCTCAAATTTAATTCAAATTGAATTTGTGATTATTCTCTACTTTGTGTTATGGTTTGTTACTTCCAAGGGACTTTTTGGCCCCAGATAAGCTTCCAATTTAGAAATTGTATCAAAGTCTAATCAAGACCAGATAAAATGCTAAATAAATAAATAAATAACCTAGATGCCATCTTTACTGACCCTGAAGTTTCATTACATTTGATTGGTGTCTTTATTGTGTGAATCTTTATACATTATGTTGTAGAGCACTTATTTAGGATACTAGAGGCCTGGTGCATGACATTCGTGCACTTGGGGATGGGGGTCCCTCGGCCCAGCCTGCGCCCTTTCGCAGTCTGGGAGCCCTTGAGGGATGTCTGACTTAGCACTGCCGTGGAGGTGGGAGAGGCTCTTACCAATGCTGCTGTGCTCGCCAGCTGTTAGCCAGGCCTCTAGCTGAGCAGCACTCCCCCTGTGGGAGCACACAGACCACCAGGGGGCAGCTCCTGCATTGAGCTTCTGCCCCCTAGGGTCAGTGCACATCCTGGCAACAAGTCATTCTGCTGTTTGGTCAATTTGCATATTATGCTTTTATTATATAGGATATTACACAGTAAAAACATAGTGCATTTAATAACATAATACATACATGAAACCCTTGAGTAAAATCATAAATAAGTCAAAATAGGCTAGGCTTGAAATCTAATAATATGATATTTGATAAAACATATTTTTCAACTCTGGCAAAGATGTATAAATAAGTAATATTAAGCTATAATTAATCTATACATTTTATTTCAAAAGCAATATTTATTCACTGAGAAGTTATCTTTAATTATAAAATAAGAACCTCAAAGTTCTACAAGTAGGTGACTATAATAATTTCCAGAATAATGAAAGTTGGTTTTTACATAAGATTTTAAAGGTGGGCTCTAAATATATGTCTTGAACTTTAAAATAGTCCTTGAACAGTATATATTCAAATTGTAAAACTAGCATGATCATTATAGAAGGGAACAGAAAGAATAAAGAGTGTCACCCGAAATCTCATGAGCCAGATAAAACTACAGTAACATGTTGGTATCTGTGACTGTCCAGTCTCTTCTCTTTATTTCTTCATATTTCCAGCTCTCTGTTGATGCCACTTTCTTTCAACACACAGATGCAAACACACACACACACACACACACACACACACACACAGAACTATGGAATACTAAAGTAGTTCCATAAGGTATGACGATAGCATAACGTGAAAAATGGAATGTTAAGAGAATTTGGAGATACAAGGAGGGAGGCTGTATGCTTCCTAAAGGACTTAGTTTTAATCTGGGGACATTGGAGATTTTAAGTAATAGATTATATAATTTGATTCTGATGTCAGTGAGGTGTTTCAAAAATTTCATTTTTTTAAAAAATATATTTTATTGATTTTTTACAGAGAGGAAGGGAGAGAGATAGAGAGTTAGAAACATCAATGAGAGAGAAACATCGACCAGCTGCCTCCTGCACATCTCCCACTGGGGATGTGCCCGCAACCCAGGTACATGCCCCTGACCGGAATCGAACCTGGGACCCTTGAGTCCGCAGGCTGACTCTCTATCCACTGAGCCAAACCGGTTTCGGCGAAAATTTCATTTTTATTAAAAAAAAAAAAAAAGGTTTTGCCACAGTCTGGAGAATGAATTGAAAAGGAACAGCTGTGACTGTTGGCAAGCAGCCAAGTCAAAAGGTTCTCACTGCAATGTCGATTAGAAGTAATGAAAGCCTGGAACACAGCAGAGTCAATAGCAGTGGGGATGGCAGGTGGGAATCATATTTGTGAATTTATAGAGTTAGATCTGATGGGATTAGATGCCAGTTAGATGTGGATTTTAAGGAATATAGGGGAATAAGGATAATTCCTAGATATTTGGATCAGTTGACCAAATAGATGATAATGACCTTTCTTGAGATCAGGTACGTAGAAGAAGAAAAAAGAGGAAGATGACTTCCCTTCTAAACCTGTTCAGTTTGTTGTGCCTATGAGATATGTAAGTGATAATGTCCAATACAAATTTGGATATGTGGGTCTGTAGTTTATCTTTGAATCAAAGAAAAAGACTATACACACATACACAAATATACACACAGAGGATATTTGGTACTGTGTTCATAAGTGCATCTAACTGGAGAATTTTAGTTTTAACAAATAGCTCTTTCATCCTACATAATAAAAGCCTAATATGCAAATTGTCCCCTTGACCAGGAAATCGACCAGGGGGTGGGGCTTGCTGGCCAACCACCTGCGGCCCCTTCCCCGGCCAGTGGGGGCAGGAAGCCGGGCGAAGGGAGGCCCCATCCGGCAGCCGCTAGGGACCCTACCGTGCATGAATTTTGTGCACTGGGCCTCTAGTTTCAAATAATAAAAACTTAGCATGTGTGTGTGTCTGTGTTTGTATGTGTTTGTGTGTGTGCCTAAGAGTAGGTAATAGTTCACCTACTTTTGTTTTAATCCTGGATGTTTATATTATAACTAGAGGCCTGGTGTACAAAATTCATGCACGGGGGCGGGGTTGGTCCCCTCAGCCCAGCCTGCACCCTCTCCAATCTGGACCACTCGGCGGATGTCCAACTGCCTGTTTAAGCCCCGATCTTGGGGATTGGGCCTAAACCAGCAGTCTGACATCCCTCTCACAATCCTGGACCACTGGCTCCTAATCGCTCACCTGCCTGCCTACCTGGTCGCCCCTAACTGCCCTCACCCTGCCGGCCTGATCGCCCCTCACTGCCTCTGCATGCCTGCCTGATTGCCCCTAACTGCCCCCCCCCCCACCGGCCTGGTTGACCCTAACTGCCCCTTCCCTGCTAGCCTGCTCGCTCCTAACTGCCCACCCCCGCCATCCTGGTCACCGGTTACTGCCCCACCCCTGCCAGCCTAGTCACACCTTAGTGCCCCCCTGACAGCCTAATCACCCCCAACCGCCCCCCCTCTGGCCTAGTCACAACTTCCCCCCTGCTGGCCTGGTCACCCCAAGCAGCCTGCTTGTTCAGTCATTTGGTCACCCCTCACTAACCCCCCTGCTGGTCTGGTTGCCCCACGCATCCTGCTTGTTCAGTCATTTGGTTGTCCCGCACTATCCCCCCTGCTGGCCTGGTCATAGACAGCCATCTTGTGAGGGTGTGATGGTCAATTTGCATATTACCTCTTTATTATATAGGAGGATATTCTTTCAAGAATATCTTTCAATAATATATGCTATTTTGTTGTGATAATGAAATTTATTGTTTACATGTAAAATATTTTACACAAAAGTTATTTTTAAAATAAAATATTAAAAGGTCTTTAAAATGGTATTTTCAATTGGAATTTTATGCATGCTGCTTTTGTTTGATGTAACTATCTAGTTTCCTAGTGCTATCTACTTAATTATCTGCTAGAAATTAAGATTATAGCCATTATTCCTAATCAATTCTCACAAAAATCTACTGTAAAAACTGGATAATTTTCTCAAAGTTTAGAAAAATATTAAAATTTACAATTTAATTATTTATCAAATAAAAAATAATCTTAAATCCCTTTTGGAGTTAATTATTTTAAAATATGTCCTGACAACTTGATGTTGATTTGGGTTTTTTTGTTCGTTCGTTTTTGTTTTTGGTGAGCCCGGGTGCAAGGGTGATTTCTTTCCCAGGTTCTCATTGAGACAGATTTGAAAAATGAAGCCATGGACTAAAAGTGGTAGGTGAGAAGTACAGCAAATTTATTGCAAGCAGATACTACCTCTAAAACTCTAATCCTAAGTTTCTAATTCTAAGACTGTCTCTCCTGGGAAGGAGAGACAGAGGGGTCCTCTAAAGTGGGTGGCCACTGTTCTCTTTGTCTTGAGGATTTATATCCTAGAGACCACACTTTCCCTCATTGTGCCTTTCCCACCTTGGGACTTCAGCCTTGTAATCAGTTCCCATGGTCCCTAAATCCACACTTGTTTTTAGTCATCTCATCTCTTCAGGTTGGGGTTGCTTTTGTTTTCCCTTATGGCTTTCCCAGTTGCTCCAGTCAGGGCTGCTTTTGATCTAACTTTTGGTTGCCTTAATTGCTCAGGCCAGAGATACCTCTGTCCTTGGTTTATGGCTGTTTTAATTGCTCAGGCCAGCTATGCCTCTATCCTCCCTGGACACCCCTTTCCTGCCTGCCTAATTAAGCAAGCTAGCTAACCCTTATCAATGTAAACTAACTTACTGTGGTATAAGAACATTTAGAAGAGCAACACACCTGTTAATTATTTCTAAAAGTACTTTTCTTCATCAGTGAAGGTAGTTTTTAAAAAGGATTATAGATATTTCATATCGTTATAAAAGTATAAGATTTTCATAGCTTACTGCATTTTGACAAACTGAACTTACCCATGGACCCAACACATATGTCAATAAACAGAACGCATATATTATTATTTGGGGGAAAATTACACTGTAATTTGATATGTACATATTGAATTTCATTGTATTCTGCCAGTATTTTTAAAGGCAAGAGCACTTTAAAGCAAGGAATGTTGTACTGAGAAAAACCTGAAAAAAAGTCAAATTCTAATAGAGCATTAGAGAGAAGTTTACTCAAATGCACCCTGTTTTTCATCAATCTGGCTTACTTCTCACAGTCCCTTTTTATCTCCACTCCACCTTTCAAAATCATCCATCTTATTCAGCGATGCATGATAGAAAATAATGGGAAGTAATGTTAGAAAGATAGGGAGGGATGCAATTTTGTGGGGTTCTAATTGTCCCTCTAAAAAGGGTACAATGTCTACCATTCAAACAGCACTATTTTAAGGTTTTGAGGAGAAAAATAGTCTATAAAAAATGTTCAGGAAGATGAAGTAGGTGGATTAGTATAAAACAGGTTATGAGGTACAAATGAGATTAGATATAAAGAATGGCCAATTAAAAAACCTTTAGAGATGATCTAAAGATAAAATAAAAAATGTATAAGCAGTGTAGGATCAAATAGTTCCTCCAACCTCAGATCTTGTGCTCTCTCTTTCATGCCTCTTTCTCTCCTGTTACACCAATCTTACTTGAAATCTAACCAATGCCTTCAAAGCTCACCTCAAAAATTAGCACCTATCTTCCAGTTGAAATCAAACCTTCTCTCCGCTGCATTCTCATTACTAAATATTTGTTTCATTTTAGCACTTACTATACGGAATATTTCAAGCAATCTTTATTACATGCCCAGATTCCCCCATTAGCTGTTTGAAAACAGGACTTGTTATCTTTGTTTGCGTAGGTCATTTGCATGGAGTATTTTGCATGGTAAAAGTTCAATTAAAGTTCTTGAATAAAAATGTTATTCAAATTAATTAAATGTTATAATATTAGGTAGATTGAAATGAGTTTATAGAAGGGAGAGGAAAAGAAGGAAGAAGGAGGGAAGGAAGTTAATGCCTGGCTGAATTAAGGTACAAATGAAAGTTGGTTATTGTTGGAGTTGTGGTGTCCTGTGGTTATGTAAGGTAGTATATACTATTGGACAAGACTGGTGACATGTCAACAAATATAAAGTTTTGTTGGAAATATTTAATTGAAATATATTCAGTCTGGCTTCCTCTTTTGAAAGGCTCATTTTATGAAGTAGGCAATTGTTTGTGCAGCCCCTGAAGTACACTACTTATCTACCGCTGCCAAAGAGGCAGTTACTAGTTTCTCAACTGATTTCAGACTTACACACAGGAACTATCACCTTCTGAAAATGTTCTCAAGAAAGTCCAAAAATACATATTCACACTATGCTTGAATAAGAAGGTAGTAACCCACTACCCTTTCCTTGAGTGAAAGCATGGCATTCTCCAGGGAAATCTTCCACAAACCTTCTACATTATTTGTTTGTGTGACTTCTTTATATGACTTTGATTTGGCTGGTGATGCAAGAATAGTCCAGTTATGCATTTGATGTTCACCTTATAGTTATTTTTTGTTCTTAGCATCTATTTTATTAACAATGCATTGAATATCAGAGCAATAAATATTTCACTTCAGCATAAGATTACAGATAATTTTTAGTTTAAGAATATAAGACTGGGCTAATTGAGAATTATGCCAATAATTATGAAGGTCTGAGGGGCCACCCTACTTTCAAGCTAACGAGTTGGTCAGCCACAATTTCATAGTTGCTGATAACAGATGTTAGATTCCTGGGTCTGAGATTAAGGGCTGTTTATCACTCACTATAGTGTCGTAATAGCATTAGCATTTTTTGCTAGTCCTCCTATCTCCAATTTCCAAAGGGTGACGTGAAGAGGCCCAGATGACTGTTGCAGGGATAGTGAGTTATATTATAGGAGAGGAACACTGAGTTAAGGGAACCCAAATGTTTTATAACCTATAGGAGTCAAACCGCTCCTTTGCTCCAGAGAGAGATAGTATCATTACTCTACTGGAAAGTAAATATATCTGCCTATTGTCACAGAGCTATTTGCTATGCAAACCAACTTAAAAATGGGGTCCCTTAGTGGTTGAGCATGAACCAGGAAGTCACGGTTCAATCCCAGTCAGGGCACATACCAGAGTTGCAGGCTGGATTCCAGTGTGGGGTATGCAGGAGGTAGCCAATCAATGATTATCTCTCATCATTGATGTTTTGAATTCCAGCATCACAGCCCACAAAAACTCCTGAATGCTCTTGCAAAACAAGTTGTATTTATTATTTTATTCTAATTGCTATTGTGGGGGAAAAAAGCACATTAATTCCCAAGTCTAAAGTTTTTAGAAATAACAATTATTCCATTAAATTAAAGATTGGCCCTAAATTATGCTCTCTTATTTTCCCCCTGTCTCGTTCTCATTCAGGCACATTTATTTTCTTATCTGTGAACTACTATAATAGTTTCCTAACTGTTCATCACAGATAAGCTTTTGCACATGTATCTTTTCAGTTTACAGATTAATGAAAACCTCTAACTTTTCCATTTTTCTATGAAGTGCTCTATGCCATCAAATACTTCCCCTGCTTTTGTGCACTGGAACATGAACACTTAAGATTTTATCTCTCACTACTCAAAATAATTTTTTTTTACCTCAGATTTATTTTAAGTTTCCAGTTTCCCAATTTCTACTCTGTTCTGCTGTTGTAGGAGTAAAAACAAAAATACTGCATTGATATTTCCTTTGATGTTTATTTCTTTTTATACATTGTGTCTATTAAAAATTATTTTAGAGATAACAATACACATAAACTGATTAAAAGTGAAAAATGTCAGTTGACCACTGATTTACAATTAAAGCTTTATAGTTGCTGTAACATTGTCTTCTTCCTCTACCAAACCACTGAAATACTGACATTATAGAATAATGAGTTCTTGTTCACCTCAAATAGACCTTTGGCATACACTATTCTGCTATAACTTTCTGTTAATAATTTCTTCATGTTATATTTTTATACTCTTCTACCCAGTGTCATGCTACATTTTGTAGATATGGAATAACAATTTGTTGGTTATTAAATTATCTGAAGCATATTATTAAAAAACTTCTCTTGGCTCTAGCTGGTTTGGCTTAGTGGATATAGTGTTGGCATGTGGACCTAAGGGTCCCGGGATTGATTCTGGTCAAAAACACATGCAGGGATTGTGAGTGTGATCCCCAGTTTTGGGCATGAAGGAGGCAGCTGATCAATGATTCACTCTCATTATTGATGTTTCTCTCTCGCTCTCTCGCTCTCTCTCTTCCTTCCCCTTCCTCTCTGAAATCAATAAAAAATATATTTTAAAAAACAACAACAAAACAAAACAAAAATATAATGTCTTGGCCAGAAATGAGAATGGTCAGCTGTTGAACATGCTTATTCAGTAATGCATATGATTTCAATACATGTAAACACCCACATATTATCCTGTCATGCAAAAAAATGTAATTTTTATAGAAGAGAAGTTTCCAATTATTATTTTACTACTATTTTTCTTCTGTAGTCTCAAGAGAATATTGAATTTTAGTCCATCCATAAAACCTAGGCAAAATATATTAAATGTACGTAGATGCAAAAATTCTTGTATTATTTTTCCAAATTGCATTTTTGACATATGGTACATTCCCGTTAGTGTCATCATCTAAGTTAAACTATGTTAGGAGGGCTAGAGCGAAAACAGAGCTATAAGAAGGCCTAGAATGAGGCATAATTGATTTGGTCTAGAATACAAGTTGCCTTTGTGCTGAAGGTATTGCTTTTGCCCCTTGGCTCTGTGGCTGACTTATGGGAACTACTATAAATGAGTTATCTTACCTTTTGGAATTCACTTGACTCAACCAAAGAGAACTTGAGAGAAGGAAAAAAGTGAAGTTGAGGCTTCTATTTCCCTTTATCCTCCCGGTGGTAGATGCAGGGACATGCCTCCTTAGATTAAATCTGAGAGCTTGTAAATAATAGCTTTCCACAGCTAATGTTCTCTCTGCGAGTTTGTATAGCTGCTCTCTCTTCCTACCCTTTAAGGCTCCTCGTGAGTTTACTTTTTTAAAAACATATATGTTTTCATTTTATAAAATATTTTAATTTTTAATATACATTTTTAATGATTTCAGAGAGGAAGGGAGAGGGAGAAACATCAATGATGAGAGAGAATCATCAATCAGCCACCTTCTGTACAACCCCCACTGGGAATCCAGCTGGCAACCTGGGCATGTGCCCTGACCAGAATCAAATCGTGACCTCCTGGTTCATGGTTAGACACTCAATCACTGAGCCACACCAGTGAGGCAGTTTACCTTAATTTGATTTATTCTATAAATATCTGATTTAAGAACTTAGGTATAAGTAGTTTAATCAGAGTTACCCTCAAATCCAGGATAAGACAAGAGGAATAATCAGAAAAAAATGTATTATTGAGCTTGTTAGAACTTTGAGCAACTGGGGATCAAGCCCTATGGAGACCCCCTAACCAACTACGTAGAATGTGCATCAGGATTTTGAAGGGTGGAGAGCTTGCATACTTACCCTAAAACCCTACCCCAAGTGCATTGCTCCTGTAATGTAAACTCCTTCCATGAAGCTCCTATCCACCTAAGTCTCCTTTGGCTTTAGAAAAAAATCTCAAAGCCAAGATAAGAATGGCTGGCATTGTGCACAAAATTGTCCACCATGCATGGGTTGGAATCAAAGGTAGCTAAGGAGATGTAAAATCTGGCACCAAGTACATCTGCTGCAAGGTGAAAAGAACTGGGTCACTGTTACCAGCTTCAGGGTATAGCAGCTTCCCCTGTGGCTTTCTTATTCTTTGCCCATAGCTTTTAAGTAGTATCCTTATTAAACTTTTCTCAAATTACCCAGTTTGAGTGCACTTTTCTGCCAGAACCCTGACAAATACTTCCTTTGTCAGTGATGTTGGCCATAGGACAGAATGCTGCCAAATATCCACATTTGGCTCTATCTTTCCTCACCTTTGACCAGACGTCCTAAGTTTATCAAACAACATCTGGCTCACAAAGCCACCTCCTAAATATTCTACTGAGATAAGCAGCTTGATTATATTTCATTAAAGTATGTCTGTGTTTGCCAGGTTTTGTGTCTCTATAATGAGTAAATAATGTAAATATATCTAGCGGAGTACTGGGGTAGAGTAAGCCCTGTGGCAGGAGAAAGACAAAGGCTATATTCTGCACAGAGACCACTGGCCAAGTAAGAATAGACGGACGCTTTCAATTTGAGAAAGCGAGGCGCTGACAGTGTACAACTGAGGACATGGAAACCTAAGAGATTGAAGTACTTCTTATAATAGAAAATGTTTAGATAGTATGGTCCTTGGAGGTCCCACATCAATTAAAAAAATATTTTGAAGTTGTATAGTCATTAAGCATAGTGAAGTACCATATGTCTTTGTTTGGTATTTAATTAGAGTGTTTTTGAAGAAACATTATTTCCCATTATATAGGACATGAGGATTCCTTTGTTACTGAAGGAATTACAAAGCATGGGGCTACAAATTTTATACTATAGTTTGTGGCACATAAAATATAACAATTATTTTTCTGACATTCTCATTTTTGTCACTGCAGAAAAGTGTCATTCAGTAATAATTTATTAAAGAACAGATACATGGTTTTGTTTATAAGCATAATTTCTTTATATATTTTGGAAATAAAAGCAGAACTCATCATTTGCAATATTTTCCCCAGTAGAGATGGAGTGAAAGGCCCCTAGATAATAATGATAAACATTGCAAGGATGAGGATACAGAAGCTGAAGTTGAGGAAATAACTTTTAGTGTTTCACCTTACCAATTGTTTTTTGTATTGTAGATGAGTGCTTGCTAAGGTTAGGTTATGCTTCATAATACGATGAAATATTGCCTCAAGCTGTTTTTCCTCTTTGGGAGCTCTAGTAGTGTTCAAGCAACTTAAAAAAAAATTTAGAAACGTTACAATTTTGTAAATTTAAAGTGTACAGTGTGTTTCTTTAATACATTTATAGATTTCATTATGATTGCCATTGAAGCAATATTTATCACATTGGATTATATAGAACAACATTATTTTCTGTATTCACTATAGCAAGCATTAGGTCTGTATGGCTTATTTAATACTCATTACAAGTTTTTCAATCAACTTTTAATACACAAACTTGTTTTCTCATTTATGTAAACATGGTAAATATATTTTAATGGGTGATATCCAATTCCTTTTTATTTTTGTATTTTGCTTTAAGCAATATTGCATTATAAAATGCTCAGTTTATGTCCATATCATAATAGTTTAATGAGTCCTAAAATCTGAAAGGAAATTAAGTGGTGCAATCAAATTCATAGAGGATAGAAAATTCAATGAGATTTAATAAGCCAATATTTTAGGAATGTAATGAATAGGTCTAACATTGTTGTAGTGTTGAAATTTGGTGTTCTTTCATTTAATCTCTCAATTCTTCACATATTGATTCAAAATATCTATGTACTAACTTTGAGCCAAGTACTCTGATACTTGATATTTGATATAGATACAAAATTGAACAAACATCATGAACCTGACAGATGTCAATCAAGTACTCACCAACTATTTAATTATACATTATTAATTTTTAAGTGGATAATATGAGTATATAAGAAAGCATCCTACCAGGAGAGTTGACATTATATAAGGGATCGTTGAGCTAAGGTCAGGTGATCATTACTGCAATTGACTAAGCAAAGGGATTCAGGCAAAATTACTGACATATTCAGAGTTAAGGGGAAAGATTTATGCAAATATCCTGATGTGAGAAGAAGCACAGTAGCAGTGGCAGAAACAGAGATTGTTCAGAAAAGAGGTTCAAAATGCAGTAGTAACCAGGTACTGATTCTTGTAGAAACTTAGATTCTTATAAGAATTTTGTGGGGTTTTTTTTTTCAAGAAAAATTGGCATGACAAGTCCAAATTTGCACTTTCAAAAATATTTTGAGGTACAGACTATTTGGAGGGGCCAAGAGAGGATGAGCATTTGTCCATTAGGGTGTAGTTTCATTGCCCACTTGAAGGCCACAACTGGAAGGAAAATCTAGATGGAGACTACATGGATGTATTTTTGAGATATATACAGTAGTTTGAAAATAAAATCAAAGGGATCTGGTGATTAATTTGGAAAAAAGAGGAAGTCATCAAATATGATTCCTATGTTTTAATCTTGCAGGAAAGAAATCCATAGTACCCTATATATCAAATTAGAGACTACCTGGAGATTATTAAATTCATGAAGGAAGGCATATTAGGTGTTTAGTATATATTGAATTGGAGAAGTTTTAACAAATGCAAAGAGATGTTTAATAGGCAGTTGGTTATTCTGCTCCCTAGTTTAAAAGTCTGGACTAGATCTATGCATTGAAAATATATCCATGTAAACATCACCACTGTGTGTAAATTTTTCTATGTAATGTGTTTTGCATGTTTCTTGATATATGGGTCAACATTTAATGGCTGATAATATGACTTAGTTTTCAAAGGAGCTAGAAATTTGAGAGGATTGTTTAAAAAGACATGATTTAATGGAATCAAAGAGAAGTATTCTCGAGCAGAATAGGCACCTGATTTTGACAAACATTGAATAAAGCTTAATATGACAGTATTTAAAAACACCACTGAATTTAGAAATACAGAGACAATTATTGACTTTGGTGAGTGGTGTTTGTATTGACTGTAGTAATCTACCAACTACATTGAAACATAGGAAATGAAATTGCTAAGTAGAAACAAATTTTAAATATTTGACTCCATAGAGGAAAGATATATGTTAATTGATACTTGGATAGCTAAATTACTTTTTAAAAATATGTTTTTGCTGATTTTAGAGAGAGAGGAAGTGAGAGTTATAGAGAGATAGACACCTCGATGAAAGAGAAATATCATCAATTGGCTGTCTCCTGGACTACACCCACTGGAGATTGAGCCCGCAACCTTGGCATGTGGCCTGACCAGGAATCAAACCAGTCACCTCTTGGTTTATGGGTGGATGCTCAGTTGTTGAGCCACACCAGCTGGGTGCTAAATTACATTTTGACAATACCTCACAAAACTAATCTTTCAATAAAAAGAAGAAGAAGAAGAAGAAGAAGAAGAAGGAGGAGGAGGAGGAGGAGGAGGAGGAGGAGGAGAATTCTGTAGTTTTAAAAACTACAGTTATATCCAACTTTCCTAATTCTGAAGATTTTTAGAAAAAAATATTATATTGTATATATTTTCAAAATATGTGACTGCGTGACTGAATGACCCTGCATAACTTTTAAGCTCAGTTTTTTCAACCATTAGCACAACTTATATATAGGTATGAGTGAAGATGCAAAGGATAGACTAATTTCTCACATTGGTTTTGAGCATTACATCTGTTTTTGTGGTTTTCATGCACAATGGCTAAGACTTTAATCATGACACATTTTTTGAGTTCATCTGTAATATAATTCTTCATTCCACACTAAGTATTATTTTCTTGATCTCTAACTTTTCATTCTATTTCAAATTATATTCTCTTTTAATTTCCAATCCTCCTTCCATGATGTCATGGTCTGTCTCTACTAATATAGCTATAATTCTTTCCCACTGCTTTCCAAATATTGTTTGTTTTTATTTAAAATCTGAAAGAAAAGGAAGAATACCTTCTAATGAATTCTTGAGTTTTAAGAAATTATTCCATTTTAAGGCATGCATTACTTATTTAAAATCTTAAGAAAAATAAACTTGAATTATCTATATGTAAATCTGTGAATTGGGGATTAAAAGTACTGAAGATATCACAGAAGAACTCTTAGTTTTCTATATGTCCAGAAAAATACTGCATAGTTATAATTATTGACTCTCATAGTTATAATTATCTCCAGGTTTAAGTATATTCACCATTAGAAAATCCCTGTATGTTAGAATTTCTTAAGCAGTTTTAAGGTTATATACTCTCTCAAGTTCAGCCATAAAAGCATTGATTATTTGTTCAATGCATCTTCTTGTCTGAAAGCTTAATTCCACATTTTCTAGTAACATCTAATCTACTTTTCATATTCCTAATAAATTGAAAAGTTTTTCAGTATCTGGCCTTGTATCTTTTTCTATCTCCTAAATTAATTGTATTTTAATTCCCTAAAATGTATGTGTATGCATGTTGTATGTGTGTGTGTGTGTGTGTGTGTGCGCGCGCGCGTGTGTGGGTTTGTCAAGAAAATCTAGTGAGATGTTTATTTCCGTTTGCTATCCTGCTATTCTTTCCTCTTCTTTCTCTTTATTCTCACACTTTAAAAAATTGTGTAGGTTTTATGCCCTTTGTTGCATTAAGAGAATAATATCCTTTAGGATATAAGACATTAACTTTACATTCCTTGCTTTTGTTTTTGAAGACTTAGTATCTAATATAGATTTGCAGCGGAAAAGGAGGAAATAGATTAAGACAAGCCCTAGAGGGAAAACCCTTAAAAAAAGGAAGAGCTCAGAAGTCAAGAGAGAAGAGGCAGGTCTGATATTTTGACATGGATGGTGATATAGGCCTTTTGCTGAACTCCACAAAGTTTAAGGCACCTAGGGCTGGGGTCAACAAAAACAGCTGTAAAATATCTGGGGAGCTTGTAACCTAGGCACTGAGTTTTCACACTTGTCAGACACCCATGCCCTGTACATGACAAAGATGTAGTCGTTAGACCTCAAGGGGCCATGCACAACTTGGGTGATTGCATCCCAGTGGAACCACTGAGAACCCAGCTATTTAGGAACTGCACTGAATATATTAGACACCTCAATAATGAAGATTGAATTTTGCACCAGCCAAGTACAATGGAGAACATGGAGTCACACTTAATTTCACATAATAACAAAAACTGTAGTTTTAGCTACTATACATATAATATTTTAAAGATTTGATAATATAATATTGATAAGTTAATTGTTAGTCCTCTTCCCCTCATTTGCCATGCACCAGCAAGAGTACCCTCTTTCTGTTCTTATTTGCACTATGATTGTTTGTGTGTTAGGCCTTTGTACTTGCTGTCCCTTCAACCTGAATGATATAGCCGATTCCTTGTTATTGGTGTCTGATTCAGTTAACACACTACCTCCTCAGTAAGACTGCGGCTGAAAGCCACATTTCTATCTGCCTCCTATCCTGCGTCACTCTTCATCTTTATAGCACTTAATCTAAATGGAATTATCTTGTTAATTTATTGACGTGCTTCTATATTGTTTAAATCACCCACTAGAAAGTAATTCCCATGAGTCCAGGGGCTTTGCCTTCTTCCCTACAGATGTAAGCCAGTCACGTAGTTAGGGTCCTTGAATGTTTATGAAGTGAATGAAAACTAGCCTTCTAGTCTCTTTGCATAGTGGCAGAATTCATGACTGTGGTTGTTTATAATTTCACCCTTCATGACTTGTTACATCAAAGTTATACAATGTTTTAGACTCCATAGTGCATGATGGGGTCCATTTTTAAAAAAAAATATATTTTATTGATCTTTACAGAGAGGAAGGGAGAGGGATAGAGAGTTACAAATATCGATGAGAGAGAAACATCGATCAGCTTCCTCCTGCACATCTCCCACTGGGGATGTGGCTGCAACCAAGGTACATGCCCTTGACCGGAATCAAACCTGGGACCCTTCAGTCTGCAGGCGGACACTCTATCCACTGAGCCAAACCAGTTAGGGCGATGGGGTCCATTTTTAACCTTATCACTGTTGTAAGGATTTAAACAAGCACAGTGTCTTCTCAGTATTTTTTTTTCATATTATTTATAGAAAATATGTCAGGATTATTAAACTCCGTATTTTTATGATTTTTAATACAGACAGTGTAGAGCTAAGGCACAAATAACAGATTTATCAAGACTTTTAAAGCAACATCAAGTGTAGTGTAATTTTCCAAAGCAGGTTGTTATTTAAAAGAGTTAATGAGCTGGAGGTATATAATTCTGAGAAACAGATACAATTAGGCAAAGTATTGATTTACCCATTAGAAGACAATTAATCATTTTTGTTGTAAGCAAAATTGGAAACATTGTTTGTTAATCAAGAAATGTGTTTCACTCTTCAATTTTAGATTGCAAGGTTAAACTAGATTTTTTTCCCTAGTTATTAATACTATAGATATTTCTCATAGTCTTAAAATCAGGAAACAGATAAAAAGGATCCTATAAATAATATGAAGAATGGCACAACATAAAATAACTATTAATACAAAAATATAAATTATATACCATAAAATTCAACCTTGACAATAATCATTACAACTTTTGTTTATCATCCCAGTGAATGAAAGAGAATATGGCTTCCATGAATTTTTACGAACTTTATAACTGTTGCAGTTAAAAAATTTCATAAATCTCAAGTTTTATTGGTAGATGGGTTTTTCTAAAACTCCCCCCTCTTCTTAGCACAGAAAAAAAGTAGAGAAAGGATCTAGTCTTGTTAAGTATTAGAACCATCAAATGTGACCATACCCTAATGTGACAAATATCCATTGCCACCCAGTACACACATAGGTGCACATAGACACACACACACATACACAGGCATGTGTGTACTCACACACCCAGGTTTGAGTGTGTAATTAAAACAAAATAAAAAATAAACAATATTTGTGTTTACAACACGAGACCTGTTTTGTTAAAGCATATTCCATATTAAAAGTGGTAGGGCCCTAGCCAGTTTGGCTCAGTGGATAGAGCGTCAGCCTGTGGACTGAAGGGTCCTGGGTTCGATTCTAGTCAAGGACACATGCCTGAGTTGTGGGCTCAGTCCCCACTAGGGGACTTACAGGAGGCAGCCGCTAAATAAAAATATATATTTTTAAAGTGGTAGGGGCCCTAGCAGGTGTTGCTCAGTCATTAGAGCATTAGCCCGAGGACTGAAGAGTCGTGGGTGCAGTTCCAGTCAAGGGCACATACCTAGGTTGCAGGCTCAGTCCCCACATGCAGGAGGCAACCAATCAATTTGTCTCTCTCATATCGACGTTTCTCTCTCTGTCGCTCCACCCTCCCTTCCACTCTCTGAAAATCAATGGATAAAATACCCTCAGGTGAGGAGTAAAGAAAATAAAAGTGGTAGGGTATGACTTGAAATGTGTACCATCCTATCTTAGATTGAAGGCAGGTTTTGTTGTGCATGTGGCCCAGTGTGGATTTATGTAGTACTGGGTTGCATGGAGTTCTCTTGGCCCTGGGAGGCATTGCTACTTTTCTTTCAGAGGGAGAGAACTGCGTGAAAGAGCTATGGTTGACATTCTTCTCAGATCCCCATTCTGCTGTTCATATGAATCTTAAGAGACTTTTCACCAAGATCAAGGAAAGAGCATCAGTAAATATTAGAACTAATAATATTTAATATTTTCAATATTCATTCATTCCAATTGACTGTGAAAACTTTTTCAGAAATTATTTGACTCATCACAAGCACAATTACAAAATGAAAGTTGTTTCTTTCCTTTTAACAGCTGAGGAGAGTTCATCGAAGGCCTTCATGCTACTGGCTTACTTGTTAGGTGATACATCAGATGGCATTTCACAGTGACTTGGGTTTGCAATAGTTACTTTTTCATACTACAGTTAACTGAAGCTAGAAAATCTGACTCATAATAATTAAATCATGTCATCTTATGAAGGCCAAGATAGATCTTTTGTTAGGCTATAATGGGAGAACAGAGAGCAGGGCTTTAAAATGTGATTTTCTAATTCTGTTATTTTTTCCTGCCTTGACTGGATGGCATTCTTCTGTAGTAAGAAATGTAACTCAGTTTCTCCTAAAGAGAAATGATGGAAAGTGGTTAAACTTTGGGTTTAATGATTAATTTTAGAACAAGGAGTTGATATTATAGTTTCTACTAGTGGCGGTTGATGGATTTCCCCCGCAGTAATAATGTCTACCTCTGACTCTTAATCTAGTGTGTGCTTATTCTACCTTTTTGTTCATGAGTACACCTCACTTTTCCTAAACATTTGAAATTAAAACAATGCCTAATAGTTATAAAAAGCATCAAGCAATTAAAGTTTTATCTTCTGCGATATAAAAGCTGTTTGGTGGTTGATTTGTATGGCTTAAAATTATACCTAGGGAAGTTCAAATTCATATATTATTTTCCAAAAAATTCCCTACAGTAAAAATGAAGATTTCAAATCCTCTTTGATTTTTCTTATTAAATTTTATTTTCATAATATTTTACTAGGAGAACATTGAATTTTTATCGCATTGAGGTGCTATTGTAAATAATTTTATGACATAGAAGAAGTCTATAAATTCAGTGGGTAAAGCATTAGGTTAAAATACACATTAATAAACAAATCTGGATGAGGAGGGTAATGAAATACGAAAAGGACAAAGTAGTTCTACTCTTGTTCCCTACATTCCTTCTTTACTGCATGACTAGTCAAGCTAGATTTTAAAATTGTGATAAATACCTTACCCTGTATTTCTGATTGAATTGCAATCTATTTTCTTGTTGAGTTATCATATCTGATATGATTTAAAATGCTGTTCTGATTATTCAATAGGAAAGAAGATAATTAAATCAGTATTAGTGACACTGACTATTAATGAGTAAACTAAGAGAAAAATTGAGAATAAAGAGAAAAATTTGGGAGTCAAAGTAGATAATTAAAATGCAGTTGGAGTAGCCGTGTAACTGGGAAAGAGTAAATTCATGACTAATTAGAGATAAGCCCCTTTGAAAAGAATTTGAGTCCAGGGATCAATCAATTAAGGATATGTGTCTAAGTAGATGCTAAGTGGATCTCAGAATGAATGCTTTAAAAACACAAATTTGAGGATTCAAAAGTGACTAGAACTTTTATCTTCTGCTAAAATAGCTTAAATTTATCTTTTTCTGGATTATTATAATAGACTAATTTTGGAACATGTGATAATCTGCTACAGAAGAGAATGTTGGTGTACATATGATACCTGTTGAATCAGATAGTGGTGGTCATGTAATAATGGGCAATTTGGAGTGTGGGATAGAAATACAGTCTATCAAGAAGCTCCATCCATTATTATGCATGAAGCCAAAAAGTAATTTTAACACTATCTTCATCATTGCCCTGTTATAAAATACAAGATTCCAATATTTTTATGATTCCAAAGGTCATATAATGTAGAGATACCAATATGTTCATTTTGTGAGGCAAAATGTTTAAACTTTACCACCCAACCTGACGTAAACATACTGTTTTGCTTTGTTATAAAATATGGGCCTATTTCTAGTCTCCTGTTTTAATGTTTTTGTTACAAACATGTAGGGATAATGAAAATTGTGATTGATAAAAATTAGGTAGAGAGTATTAGAAGATTTTTATTGGACAAATGATCCTCCTAAACCATGGAGTTTTCATAGTATAACAGATCAAAAACTCTAAAATCTTCACAAAGAATTTATCCTCTCCAAAATTAAAATAACCTTAAACCCCTTTCCTAGTATACCATGCCATGAATACTATGACTATCTTTACCTTTTTTTAAAATTTGTCTTTATTGATTAAGGTATTACATATGTGACCTTAATCCCCCAATTACCCCCCCTCCCCGACCCTCCCACTCAGGCCCTCACCCCCTATTGTCTGTGTCCATTGGTTAGGCTTATGTGCATGCATACAAGTCCTTCGGTTGATCTCTCCCCCTTACCCCCACCCTCCCCTACCTTCCCTCTGAGGTTTGATGGTCTGATCTATGCTTCTCTGTCTCTGGATATATGTCATAAAGAAACCACCCAACCATAAATTGTTGTTTTTTTTAGTTCTATGTGGAAGAATATGAGTTTGAATATAATTTACAAGACCACTCTTTTATTTCTAAATGATTAATTTATATTGCAGTATATTGAAATACCAGTCATTACATATAATCAGTGGAAATTTAATTCAAGAAAAGAGGTGAGAAAGGCAGTAGAAGGGGCACATATAGCAAAAATTTACATAATGATTATAGCTTAGATTATTTTCTCCTTAAAAAATACATGCCAGCCCTAGCCGGTTTGGCTCAGTGGATAGAGCTTTGGCCTGTGGACTGAAGAGTCCTAGGTTCCATTCAGGTCAAGGGCACATGCCCGGGTTGCAGGTTTGATGCCCAGTGTGGGGGATGTAGGAGGCAGCCAATCAGTGATTCTCTCTTATCATTGATATTTTTATCTGGCTTTCTCTCTCCCTTCCTCTCTGAAATCAATAAAAATATTTTCAAAAAATGCTAAATAAATTGCTATTGTACATGTGCTTATAGTGATAATGGCTACTCTCCTCCCAAGACAATTATATGTATGTGTAGGTTTGTGTGAAATATGTATATAGTTTTGTGTGTGTGTGTTTGTATGTATAGATGTATATACATATATTTGTATTTGTACATATGTATATATATAGTTATATATGTGTATATATGTATGCATAGTTATATATGTGTATGTTTTACATATATATAACTATATATACATGCACATACATTTTATACAAACTCTTATTTTATTTTAAAATTATCTGATATTGAAACCAATTTTTTAAATGCCAGTTGAAATAACACTTGGGTTCAAATAAATTCTATTTCACATTTTTCCTATCTGAAAATAGGGAAATAAATGAATTTATAAGAACTCATAGAGATCTCTACTAATTGTACTATATTTATAACCTGTGAAGAATATTTTACTTTATATTCTCTATGTATTTTTTCTAAAGTGTTTATATTATAGGAAAAATCTGTCTTTCTCTTTAAGGATTCTTTATATCAGACAACTGCTTTGTAGATTCCAGGATGCTATTTTTGACATCTGAAGTTAATGCCCCAATATCACAATTTAAAGACCTGTACTTGCTTTTATGAATTTGCCTTTGTAAAATGACACTTCCTGTGCATATATCCTAATTAATTAGGAATGACAATGGGTCAGAAGAAGCTAGGTTGAGGGACTAAAATATTCTAATGAATAAAAAGAAAACAGATTTTTAAAAACTACATAGTTTTAAATTTTGAAAAGACTCAACTTCTGAGGATTTTCTTTGGGGTTTGGTATAATGTTTTTGACATTTCAGTTTATACCTTCACTTCTTTCATGTGAATGTGAATTTAAATAACAGCAAAATTATGTACAAGAGGCCCACTAGATTTCAGATGGAAAACTTTGGGAAAGAAACATCTTTTAGCTCTAAGTTCTGACCTTTTATTATTTTGTTGAATGAGAAATGGTTACTATTTTCATGAGTTAAAGTAAAATCTATCTTATTTAATTATAAAATTCATATATTTTAATGTAGATTATCTTATTTTTTTGAGTTACTGATCTCTCTCTTTTACTAGACCTTTTCTAGCTGCCTTTGAGTAGCATCTTGTATCTGGCATTTTAACAGCCAACAGCATTTCTTCTCTTTTTTTCCTTCATAGCAGAACTCTTCAGATGTGTTGTGTGTATTGCCTGTTACCACTTTCTTACCTCTAGTTCATTCTTCAGCCACTCATATCTGGTGTCAGTGACACTATTCCAGTTGTGTTCAGATTGTCAAATACAACAGACACTTCTCTGACTTCTTACTGGTACTCACAGCAGAGTTCAACAAAATTGGTCGCCTTTTCTTTCTTTAAACACTCATATAATGGCTTACATATCACCAAGTACTAGTATACCATGTTTTCTTTTACTTTTGCCAATAAAAATTGATATTCAGTTGTATTTTTAACTATTTAAACTTAACAAGGTTCTCTCCTAGAATCACTTTTCTTCTGTATAACCTTGTTATTCTAAGAGTAGAGGTCTAGGGTACCGCTGGAATAAGTTCTTCCAGATGCCCCAATAGGATAATGCATGGTTTTTATTTGTGTGGAATTATATTTCTTGTTTGGCAAAATCCAATGTCCCTTAAACCAGTTCTGGAGAAGGGATAGCTGGCAATTCAACAGAGTTCAAACCAGGGCCCATGTTCAGAGATTCTATTTATGGAAAAGATGAGTCCAGTGTAGCATCAGGCTAATTGAAGTCCATCAGTCCATTGTGTGTATTCCACATGTTTGTGACCCATGTGGGAAAACGGACAGGAGTATATTCCCTTCAACAGGAGTCTTAAGAGAGCAAGAGTGCCAAGGTCACAGAAGCACAAGAACCAAGAGAGAGTATTCCCTTTGTTCTGAAGGTTCTACCATTGCAATGTTCATGCCTATTCTGGCCATTGGCTTGCTTCCCAGGTGTGATTTACTGGTAAGAATTTTCCCACATCACAAGGACCTTTCTGGGCATGCAACTAAATTGTGTTTGTCCAGTCCTTTTCCCCATCCATTTGCAGGAAATAGACTTGGAGAATGTTAAACTGTAGCTTTTTGGCAAAGTTGTATAAATGGCATGCCTATGTTGTCTAGTCTTCCTATTCCTTTCCTGTTAATAATAACCAGGTTACTAATGATATCAGGCTGATACTTCAAGACTCTACTTCACAAGGGACATGGATCAGCAGCCATTCATGACTGTCTTACTGGAGAACATTCAGTTCTATCTCTCATGTAAAGTTGTTAAAAGACATCAGTTTTATTTTCAGCTCTATTGTTAAATAAATGATGTAATTTTAGGTAAGCCTCCTCAAATTGCACCTCTCATTTATCCATAATAGATATGTTGGGAAGGTCAGTATGCCTATCACAGCTACTCTTTTTGAAATGAAAAATGCCTGAAACATGTAAGACATTAGCATCATTGTGATGAAATAATACAGGACAGTAAACCAGAAAATCCATCTTACAATCTGCCATCTTTTAATTAGGTCTGTGACCATGTATATGTGAAATTAATAATTGGTTGCAAAGCCAGGATAGTCTTCAATTTCAATTTTTATATCAGTTTCCCTTTTTATGACCCATTAAACTAAAGTATTTAGTTAATATGTAAAATAGTCAATATGCCTTGCTTTTTTCTTTCTTCAATGACCTCTAATTCTAAGATAGAGAAAACAACTTTTACTCATATAATTTAGTTCATCTACTCAATGAGTATAATACTGTATTCATATGAATCTGGTTATCATTGTTACATTAAATTAATGTTGTTGAAGACAAATTACACCCATTTATTGATACTTCCTTTTTGTGCATTGAATTAGAACTTTATGAAAGAGACTGGACAATACAACTGATTTTACAACAAATTCACAAATAATTATGCATTTAGTACATAGTGTCATTTCAAATCATGTTCAGTAGCATTTAAAATGCAAAATAAATGAAAATAAATTGGGGCTTCGAAACAAGAAATAAAAACAAAGAATATTGTGAAGCTTTATTTCACAAATGATTATTGCTAGGAATTTTTTTTCTTGCTACCAGGTAGATTTTAATCAGGGAGCTTTGAATTGCTGTAATATTTTAGAGCAGGTAACTGGAACCACCTAATGTTCTTTCTTAAATTACCACAAAAGAACTAAAACAACACTGCTATCCCTAGGGTATTTTTTTCTTTGTACTTAACATTCAGATTCAATAATTTGTCATTCACCTGACTGGAGACCAATCCAGTGTTATACTAAAAGGAAGAGAGACTTGTATTTTGCCAGAAACCATGCAGAACTGAAATAGTACCCAACTGGAATGTAAACATCTTTTTGATTATCTCAAAATTTCTAATTAGCAATGGTGGTTAATGTAAATATGTAATATATATGTCCTAATTTTAAAAACATCTTTGCACAAATAACACTGGGTAAAAATTAAAAGGAAGGTGAAAACCAATAACTTATTTTGATTGTATGAATTTATTTTTCTTTTATATTTTCAAAGTTGAGAATGTTAAATATATAGATAAATGTAATTCCTATTTTGGGATTCATATGTGAAATCATCTTACTAATAATCATTAGGTGAAATGTAATATAATTTAGAGGGCATTTTCTAAATCCAGATATGTATTTTATTATCTATAAACACTATTTTGTGAAATGTGATATGTCATTGAAAAAGCTTTTCCCACTCATAGGTTTAGGAAATGCTGATATCAATGAAGTTATACATGTATGTTGCATAATTTATGAGATTCTTTAATAAACTAATTTTCCTAATAAATCTCCACTACAGGTACATAGGTTACATATTTAACTTTCCCTTATTTCAAATTTTTAAAAATGCCTAAAAGCTTTGTAATAGTTCTTTGTTGTTTTTATTTGTGTATGTCAGTTTATATAAAAGGACTAAGCATTTTATAAAACTTTTATTCTTAGTCTATTAAGACTGTCAGGAGATCTTATATGATCATATATGAATATTTGAAGAAGTTTATATGAATTACATCTTCTTAGTTATACCTTGAGGAATTATATCTCCGTTAACTTTTTAAACTCAGACTCTTTTTATTTTTTAAATGTATCTTTATTGTTGAAAGTATTACAGATGTTTCCTTTTCCCACATTGACCCTCTCCACCTGCATCTTCTTCCCACTCCCCGTCAGGCTTAGACACTATTGTCTGTGTCCATGAGTTCTTTCTCTATGCACGTAAGTCCTTTGGTTAATCTCTTTCTGCCCCTAACCTCCCTTCTCTCTGAGATTTATCTAGGAGTATATCCTAAGAATCCCGAAACACCAATCAGAAAGAATATATGCATTCCTGTGTTCATGGCAGTGCTATTTATAATAGCTAGGATTTGGAAACAGCCCAAATGACTATCAGTAGATGAGTGAATAAAAATGATGTGGTACATGTACACAAGGGTATACTATGCAGCTGTAAAAAAGAAGGATCTCTTACCTTTTGAGGCAGCATGGAGACCTGAAACAAGCTAGTTAGAGAAGGACAAGTATCACATGATCTCATGTATATGTGGAATCTAATGAACTAAATAAATTGGCAAACAAAATATATCCAGAGACATGGAAGCATAGAACAGACTGATGAAACTCAGCCTCTATTTAAAGAAAATAAATAAATATATCTGTCTGTTAGGATATTAGTGACTATCTAATTATATAATTTATGTAATATAAGTAGAGCAAAACTTGGCTCATATTAGTTATTGTTATCATGGAAACTTGAATTTTTATTCCATTGATGATGCCTCTACCACATCAGTCCATTGCTATGTGTTTTTAGGTTGGATTTTTATTTAATCCCATCTCTTGGATTATCTGCTTTTTCCAAGTACTTATTTTTTAAAAATATATTTTTATTGATTTCAGAGAAGAAGGGAGAGGGAGAGAGAGATAGAAACATCAATGATGAGAGGGAATCATTGATTGGCTGCCTCCTGCATGCTCCCCATTTGGGATCGAGCCTGCAACCCGGGCATGTGCCCTTGATCAAAATCGAACCTGGGACCTTTCAGCTCTATCCACTGAGCCAAACCAGCTAGGGCTCCCAAAGTACTTTCTGATATTTTTCAATTTATGCTGCCTGCCCTCATCTCGGAAAATAAGTTATTGTTTTTCTCGATCCTGTTCTCACCACTTTTCTCCAAATCTACCCTTTGACTGGCTGTATCTTGATTGCAACTTCTACTACAAATTGATATACAGGGGTTATTTTTAACATTGTTCCTACCTGATCATAGTGTGTGTGTTTGTATGTGTGTGCGTGCGTACACACATTTGTCATTTCAAATACGTAAATTTCCACATATAATAATAGCAGTCTCTTAAACTTCTTTTTGAATTAGAAAAATAATTAAAAGTGAAATCATTGAAATTAATCTATTTTCAAAGGTGGAAGGTAAGGTATTCATAACTGATTTAGTAAGATGAAAGAAGTCACAACCTGAAATGCAACAGGTAAATGGGCTGACAGTCTATGGAAACTGAGAGGCTGAGAATTTGGAGGCACTAGGATTGCAAAGTGGAAAGACAAGATAAAGGATAGAAAACAAGGACGTTATTTAAAAGTCTATACTTGGGTCCTAGCTTGTTTGGCTCAGTGGATAGAGTATCAGCCTGCAAAATGAAGGGTCCCGGGTTCAGTTTCGGTCAAGGACACATGCCTGGGTTACGGGCTCGATCCCCAGTAGAGGCATGCAAGAGGTAGCCTATCAATGATTCTCATCATTGATATTTCTATCTCTCTCTCTCCCTTCCTGTCTGAAATCAATAAACATATATTTTTTAAAAAAGTCTATATTTGGGGATAGTCAGTTTGAACTCTGCTTCCCTACATGCGCACATGCAAACAGTGCCATAAAACAAACATGTTGATGCTTGTGACATATTTCCATTCCTTACTCACTGTCACTTTCCCACCACACAGTTGATTCTTCTAATATTTTTTTTTTAATTTTAAAGACTTAGGGCAAGTATTAATTTAAAAAAATAAAAAGATTTCCAAAACAGATACAATCTAAATCCCTATATTAAATGCTAAAAAATATTTATATACATATGTAAATTTATTTATTGTTGAATTTGGCATGGATGTAATTTCTCCAAAAATAAACAAAAACATAATAAATTTAAAATAAGTGCAAATGATTGTGAGATTAGGTTACTCAGATGCACCATATATTCTGAAAAATTATATCTAGTTGTGTACTGATAGAGGGCATTCAGAATTGGATTTTAGGGGAGTTGTACTATATGGTGTGGAACATTTTACCCAATTTAGAAAATAATATAAATAACTGCAAACCATACTTTGGGGTTTTCCTTAAACAACAATGAGAAAACACACACCAGTTAAAGAAATAAAGCTGTTCAACAAAATGTCTCAACATTCCTCCAACAAATCTTATAAACATAACGGCCCTGTAAACAGATTTACATGATCAATCATTGAGTAGCTCCTTATTGAATTTCTGTGATGTGTTTTCACACTGTTTATTTATTGCTTAGACTACTTACAAAGCATTGCAAATGTTTATCCAATGTTTATGAAGCTTCCATGCTTGGGCCATCATTAAGTCCAATGTGAGATGCTTTCGATTGAATCTGCCTTGCTGTCTTTTAGGCTATTGCATACTGATAGGCTGCTCACTGTTTATTATCTTAAAAAGGTAGGAATATGTTCTAGTGTAGGTCAGTTTTTAAAGCCAGTTTCCCCATTAAAATCTAATCACCAATGAGTTATATAACCTCATTGTGGTAGAGGAGAAGTCAGAATGTGGTTGGAATTTTTATTTTCAAAAAAAAAGGTAGATTGCTCTATTTTAAAGATATCTGTAAATATATTTTGTAAATGTGAAACCTCATGACCATATCATTTAAATTGAATTTTGTAGTTTGACTTTATTCAAGATTATTTTTAAAACCCATTTGTATTTTCCAACTGCAATAAATTCCAGTTTATTTATATAAGATTGTACCTGTTAGATATTTGGGGTGTTTTTGTTTTTAAATATTTTCCTTCAACTCTATTAACAGTATCCCACCTGCAATATTTTGTTAATGAATATGGCAATAAAATATCATAGCAATAAAATTGATATGTGTAATATAATCTTAATGATTTGAAGGCTAACTTTTTTCTAAGTTACAGCAATTTAATTGCTGCTTGGGTCAGCATTAATATAAAGAGGGAACTTAGCTTTATATAAAGGAAAATTGTACTTTAAATTCTCATAATCAAAGAGAAAACAAAACCAAACACTTATTCATAGTTCCTCTTTCTGTGATTCCCTCCCTAATCCTTTGCCATTTTCTTACATTCCTACCAGTTAATAATTTTATCCACTACAATTTTTTCAGCCAATGATATATTCTTTCATGAACAGAATTTTTAAATACTGGAAGGAAGGAAGAAAGGAAGATGAGAAGGAAGAAAGTCCAGCCTTCAGAATGTATATGTCTGAGACAGATGCCAGTGTATTACAGAGACAGCAAAACAAAACAAAATTTCATTTGTAACTAAAAAAAATATATAATTAATAGGATTAGAGATTTAGTGTTTCATTTTTATCTTTACGTCTATTTTACCATTCTAGCATAGTACTTTGTTCATCATAATAGACACTCCATTTTTAAAAATTGAGTAATAGTTTCTCCATGTTAGACATGATTTCAAGGTTGAGATTCTTGGATATTAAGAACATTAAACTGGCCATTTAAAATCATCTATACTAATAAAAGGGTAATATGCTAATTAGGCCGGATAGACCGGCTATCATTTGGATGTCCTTCCTGACCAGTGGTTCTCAACCTTTCTAATGCCGTGACCCTTTAATACAGTTCCTCATGTTGTGGTGACCCCCAACCATAAAATTATTTCTGTTGCTACTTCATAACTGTAATTTTGCTACTGTTATGAATAGTAATGTAAATATCTGATATGCAGGATGTATTTTCATTGTTACAAATTGAACATAATTAAAGCACAGTGATTAATCACAAAAACAATATGTAATTATATATGTGTTTGCCGATGGTCTTAGGCGACCCCGTGAAAGGGTCGTTCGACCCCCAAAGGGGTCGCGACCCACAGGTTGAGAACTGCTGCTTCCTGACAAAGCCAAGGGCATGGCCGGCTTGCAAACCACCCGTGGCCCCTCACCCAGGCTGCCCCCCCCCCCAGCTTGGACCCCCCATCCCGATCTAGGGCCACCTTCAGGGCAGGGCAGCCGGCCCCCTCCCATGCACAAGGCCTCTATCCTATATAGGAAAAGGGTAATATGCAAATTGACCCTAATGGCAAAATAACCAGAATGACCACTGGACCAGTCACTATGAGGCGCACTGACCACCTCTTGGACCCTTCTGTGGGCCATAAGGCTCCGCTCGCCCGATGGGGAATGGGGAACTGGGGGTGGGTGGAGGCAGGGGGTGGGGCAAGCTCAGGAAGCTAGGGAAGATGGCTCTGATCACAGGCCAGGCCTAAGGACCATAACCTCACACATATTTTGTGCACCAGGTCTCTAGTTATTAATAACCTTATTGTGGTAATCATTTAAGATTTTTGTGTATATCAAATGATCATATTGTACATCTTCAAATAATATATGCTGATTACTAGGTGTATCTCAATAAAGCTGGGAAGATAAGAAATTTTAAAATGTACTGCTAAAGTTATTTTTTTTACATTGAATATGAATATTGAAATTGCTTTATATTTAAATGAGGCCAATTTCATGTCTGTATCTTTTCAAATATTACATCTTCAATATTCTTGTTGTTTCTTTTAACATTTATCATGCTTTTCATTAAATAAAATAATAACTATCAAATAGGTTTAAATAATTAACAAAATACATTGATCCACATTATTGTAATAATCCAGAATTTGAATAGATTTACGAGATTGCTTGGTTAGGGCTCTGACTCTAATTTTCTGTGTTTTGTTGGTTATCCCTTTCCTTGGAATTCACATTGACTTCAGGCTGCTTTCTTGAGTGTAGAATAATGTCAGTGTTGGTTTCAGGAGTATTATCTGCACACCTAATTTTCAAGCACAGCATCAAGAAAGACTACCTATATCCCCAACTTTCCAGCAAAAGCACAAAAGACACACTAATTAGACTGACTGAGATCATGCCTGCTGTGGACCATTCCTGTGACAGACTTGTATGTACTGACTAGCTGAATATCATGTATCATTTTGTCCTAGAACTAGATGTTGGTACTGCCTCTCCCAGCTCACATGGAGACTAAACAGAAATCAGTGCTCTGAAGAAGAGTCAAATTGAAAGTGACACTGGAGTTACAAAAAGTGTAGACAATGTGCTCACAACTTGTTTCTTCTCATGTTTTGAATATTTTCATACTTCAAATCCCTCAGTATTTTTAATGCTTCAATACATTGAATTTTTCTATGTATTAAAAACTTCCAAATCACACATAAATTGGAGAAGCACAATAATAAAAATATTATTTCAAAATAATGAAAAATAGGAATTATGATATGGGCAATATAGACATAGCAATAGCATCAAGACCACTTTATTCTTACATAGATTCTGAAAACTGAAAAGTGATTTCTTTGCAAAAACATTAAAAAAGAAACACTATCGTGACTAGTTCTCCCCCCCACCACCCAGATTGTTTTTAATTTATTTGAAGATACCCTTTGTTGAGTGATAGGCATATATTTTATTTAAATTTTTTTTTACTTATTTATTTTTTTATTGATTAAAGTATTACATATGACTCCTTTTTCCCCCATTGGCCTCTCCCCGGCCACTCACCCTACTCTACCCCCCAGCACAAGTCCTCACCCCCTCGGTGTCTGTATCCATTGGTTATGCTTATATGCATGCATACAAGTCCTTTGATTGATCTCTCCTACCCCCACCATCCCCCACACACTCCCGTGCCTTCTTTCTGAGGTTTGATGGTCTGCTCCATGCTTCTCTGTCTCTGGATCTGTTTTTGTTCATCAGTTTTTGTTGTTCATTATGTTCCATAAATGAGTGAGATCATGTGCTTTTATCTTTCTCTGACTGACTTATTTCGCTTGGCATAATGCTCTCCATGTTCATCCATGATGTTGCGAATGGTAGGAGTTCCTTCTTCTTTACAGCAGCGTGGTATTCCATTGTGTAATGTGCCACAGGTTTTTAATCCACTCATCTGCTGTTGGGCACTTAGGCTGATTCCAAATCTTAGCTATAGTAAATTGTGCTGCTATGAACATAGGGGTGCATGTATCCTTTCTGATTGGTGTTTCTAGCTTCTTGGGATATATTCCTAGAAGTGGTATCACTGAGTCAAATGGGAGTTCCATTTTTAGTTTTTTGAAGAAACTCCATACCACTCTCCACAGTGACTGCACCAATCTGCATTCCCACTAGCTGTGTAAGAGGGTTCCTTTTTCTCCGCATCCTCACCAGCACTTGTCATTAGTTGATTTGTTGATGATAGCCATTCTGACAGGTGTGAGCTGGTACCTCATTGTCATTTTGATTTGTATCTCTCAGATGACTAATGACTTAGAGCATGCTTTCATATGTCTCTGGGGCTTCTGTATGTCAACTTTCAAAATGTCATGACTAGTTCTTGTCAAACACATTCTGCATTTCTGGGAGAATGGTACATATTTTTGAGAATATTCACATTAGTTGCTATTACATGCATGAATATATGTGTGTACATTGAATTTAACATACATATATATGTGAAGGGTGTGAAATATTTCTAGAGAAATTAAAATTTGTTGCTTTGTTGTTCTAGGGATGATAAGTTTTACTATTTCAATTTAACATATATATGTATATACATATTTATACATATGAGAAAAATACATGATATATCATCAAGGCACATCAAAATATTACAGGATGTTATAAATTTGTGGTTATAAACAAAATTCTGGAGTTCACCTGCTGGAAATAGAACCCCAGTTTCATCAGTTCTTATCTACGTGACTTTGTCTAAGTTGTTTGACTTCAGTTTGTTTACCTATATAATAAACATATGCGTAGCACCTGTCTCACATGGTTGTTATGAAGAGCAATTTAGATGACTAATATGTTTACCTAAATATTTTGTGTAAGTTAATTGCTTAATAAACGTAGCCAATTTTCTATCTATTAACATGTTTATTAATTTATAACCCCAACAATGATATAGAAAAACTGACTCTCCTACTAAACAGTTCACATCCAGATTTGTTTTGAATTTTTAGGGTTTATTTATTATTATTACATTTTTAATTGGTTTTAGATAGAAAGGATGTGAGAGAGAGAGAGAGAGAGAGAGAGACATGGATGAGAGAGGAACATCGATTAGCTGCCTCCTGCACATCCCCTACTGGGGATCAAGCCCGTAGTAACCTGGGCATGTGTCCTGACCCAGTATCAAACTGGAGACCTCTTGGTGCATATGATGATGCTCAGCCAACTGAGCCACATTGGCCAGGGCTTAATGTAGAGAAATACTACACTAGAGATAGATAATATGCTATCTCTTATATTTTTCCTCTGGAATTATATTTTCCAAGACATATTTCAAGTTACTTTTCTCAATAATGGGTGCCTGATCACTTTTGGCAGTATTTCGCTCTTGTGTGATACTTGAAAACTCAAGTCTTGCCTTGTTTACTTAACTAACTTGGCAGAAAGCAACCTTGCACTTCCCTGGAGTCCCGGAGAGCAAAGCCTGTCCCCCAGCCTCCACTTCCATGCCTTCTGTCAATTAGGGCTGGGTGCAAGCCTTTTCCAAGGCCGCACTCCTTTCTAGAGAGCAGAGAGCATTGCATGTGAGCATCAGACAAAATGATACTCTTCCAAATCTCTTCTTCCCACCTGTCAAGCTATGGAGGAAAATAAATCCCCCAAGAATCTAAAACGTAGATTGAATTCCCCTTATTTATTTTAAATCAGCTGCTCCTATGGCTCAACACTATTTAGAGCCAATCTTTAATTAATATTGAAATGCTACATTTTCTGTTTTAACTTGTGAGATGGTAAGAATGTGTTCATGATATTATTTTTAAATGTAAATATACCATTGTGTGTGAGATCTATTACACATAAATATATGCACACACATGTGTGCACAAACACACATGTATGAACATGTGTACATCAAGCTTCCATTCCCACTAGCTGAAAGCCCTTACCTTCTTTCAATTTATTAAAAGGTCATTAAAAAGTCAACTAAAGCATGGAATTCATTATACAAGTCTAATATTACACATCAGCTGATTAGCTGAAACATATGCAATTGCCTGTTTTATAGGTAAAAATATGGTCTAATATATGCAATTTTATGTGGTTCAGCCTAGTATGGAGGAACCATATTGGTAAAAGCCTCTTTGTAACAGCAGACTCTAGGCATGTTCTAAGGACTACACTTTGTGGAGCCCTTTGGAGCACATTCTATCAATTTTATTCTTTCTCTTTATATAGGGCAAAGGGAGAGTCTAGGGAGGTGTAGAGATGTATAGAGAGGAGACACAACTTTTCATAATTTACAAACTGGTCTTTCAAAGGGGTTTGATCTAACCAAAATAAATAATATCTTCCTATTTGGAATGAGTTCACATGATCAATACCAGTCCACATTAACAGCATCCTCTTACCTTACACTCTAAGAATTACATCAACATAATCTGCAGATGTTATCATAGAATTTAGTGAGATTAACAATAAATTCAGACTTTGACAGAAATGGGTTCATGGATAAGACTGAATTTATCATGAGTGACCCCACATTGCTGTGAATACTCAAACACAGTTATTCCAAGAACAATGAATTTGTTTTCAAGAAAAGTGCTTTGCTAAATTTTATTCCCCTCGTCTTATTTATTATAAAATCATGAGACACTATGAGCAGTGCTTATTTTTTAATAACTACTTAATAACAGGATCTTTTCAAAATTTCGTCTTTGTGACAGGTTTTTCACATTATAATTCAATCTTCATATTTCAACCTTGGCATAGAACTGAATCATTATTGTTCAGAAATAACAAGATCAATTTAAGAACTGCCCGATTATACTTTTATTCATGTCTGATTATTCTAAGGCGATAACTTCCTAAAGTGGCAGTTGTGATAAATAGTCGCCTCCAAATTTAAGAGTTGATATATAAATTGAGCAATATTTATATTAGTTTTAGCACATATTTAAATTGGCTCTTTTTTGGTAGCATTTGTTTAATGCATGCCTAGTCAGATAGTTTAACTCATTGCTTGATTGTTCTGAATATGCATTATAAAATCAGACTGTCTATTGTGATATGACTCTACAACAGGGGTGGGCAAACTTTTTGACTCGAGGTCCACAATGGGTTTTAAAACTGGACCGGAGGGCCGGAACAAAAGCATGGATGGAGTGTTTGTGTGAACTAATATAAATTCAAAATAAACATCATTACATAAAAGGGTATGGTCTTTTTCTTTTTAGTTTTATTCATTTCAAACAGGCCAGATCCGGCCCACGGGCCGTAGTTTGCCCACGGCTGCTCTACAACATAGTAGCTGTGCAATTTGGGGCCAAAATACTCAAGCTATTGGAGTGTTTGCTTCTAAATCTAAAGGGGGATAATAAAATGTAGCTTTAGGGATTTTATGAAGTTTGAGCAAGTTAAGTACCAATGGCCAGCACATAATTATTAATACACTAGGGGCCCAGTGCACGAATTTGTGCAACTTGAAAGGGACTGTGGACTGCAAGGCTGCAGTGAGCACAGGGGTGGGCCTTGGCCCATCCTCCACACCCCCTCCCGGCCCCTCCTGCCACAGCCCTTAATCCCCTGACTGCTGGCAGCCCTGCTCCCACATGCTGACAGCAATGGCCCTGCTTGCACACACTGATGATGCAAAGTAATTGATGCCAGCACCAGCAGCAGGTGCAAGCGGCAGCTGCTGCCCCAATTGCCCCTCAGGAGCAGGAGGAGGTGGATAAACCCTGAGGAGTGATCAGGGCTGGCAGCTGCTGCTCGCACCCACTGATGGTGCTGAGCAATCGGGGCCAGTGCTGGGCGCCGGCAGCGGGTGTGAGAGGGGCTGGCGCTGGCGGCCATTGTGAATGCCGGGTGGGACTGTGGCATTCGGGAGCAAAGAATTTTCAGTAACCACCAGAGGCTCGTCCTGATGACAGCAACCTGCGCCCCACCTTGGTCTGGCACCCCTGCTCACCTGCTCACCATCCCACCGTGGCTGACACCCGCCATGTTCTGTGCTCTGCCGCCTGCTGTTGGCACCCACCATGTTCCGTGGGTGCCCCCTGGTGGTCAGTGCACATCATAGAGACCAGTTGTTTGGTTATTCCACTGTTTGGTCTATTTGTATATTAGGGTTTTATATATACATATATACATATATACATGTTAGATTATTATCAATATTATGCTTAAATTTTGAGAGAAAAAATGAACAGCAAAATTGAATTGTATTTATTCTCTCCACACTGCTTGGATCATATCTATAATCCCTTTCATGTATGAATAATAATTTTGAACATATGAGCACAGTATTGTTCAAGATTGTTATGGTTTTGTGGCTCTTCATTAAAATATCCCTCTGCCTAAATTTTTTTTTTACAGGGGGGAGCAGCATTGAGGCAGAAAGAATAAAAAGGGCTAGGCAAAAGAAATAAATATGTAAACAAATGAAACAGTTGCAGAACTTGGTGGCTAATCACAATATTTTTTGTTACTAGAGGCCCGTTGAATGAAATTTGTGCACGGCGGGGGTGGGGGGGTGTCCCTCAGCCGAGCCTGCACCCTCTCCAATCTGGGAACCCTCAAGAGATGTCCAACTGCCCGGTGGGATCAGGCCTAAATGGGTAGTCGGACATCCCTCTCACAATCCAGGACTGCTGGCTCCCAACTTCTCACCTGCTTGCCTGCCTGATTGCCCGTAACCGCTTCTGCCTTCCAGCCTGATCACCCCCTAACCACTCCCCTGCCAGACTGATTGACACCTAACTGCACCCCTGCTGGCCCGAATGCCCCTAACTGCCTTCCCTTGTTGGCCTGGGTCCCCCTAACTCCCCTCCCCTGCAAGCCTGGGTCCCCCCAAGTGCCCTCCCCCTACTGGCCTGATAGCCCACAACTGTACAACTGCCCTCCTCTGCAGGCCATCTTGTGTCCACATGGGGGTGGCCATCTAGTGTGTTGGTGTGATGGTCAATTTGCATATCACTCTTTATTAGATAGGATGATTCTGTGGAAAAATGAAGAATTGATTGACATAAGAAATATTTTGTTAGAGTTAGGGTAGGTTTTCTAAGGAGAGCCTTTTAATGGTTTTATATAATTATCAATTCTCTTGGTATTCTGGCTTGTTATAAAATAAGCCTTATTACTTTGAAACATTAGCCAGTGTTGGTTTGGCAGGTACTGACTAATATTAATATCATAGCTGTTTTCAGGATATAAAAATAGTAAATTTCTAGTGGTAACTTGCAAATATCTCTTTAAAGAGGTTACATGATGAAGAACTTTATCTGTCAGAATTTGCCAGGGAGTGGGGTATTGGGTAAAGTAAGCGAGGATAGAGATGTATATTCATTATTGTGTAGGTAAATAGTATGGCAGGGAGAAAAGGATTTTAACTGGTGAGCAATATGCCCGTAAAGGGAATACATTGATAATAGTAGGTGAGGAATTGGAGATTTTCTCTCTTGTTATAGGTGAGAAGATTTGGGAAGGGAAAATATATCTCAATAGGATTTTTAAAAAGTATTTGTTTGATGCATCATGTAAATCTCCTTTATGTTTCCCAATGAGGAGACCTATACTATAGATACATTTTTCTTCAAGTTTTCCTGGAGTCCAATTTGTTTATTAAATATTTATTTGTTTATTTTTTTTAAATCTTGATGGATAGAAACATGTTTCTAGATGGCCCAACTGGATTTGGGTTATATTAAGTCATACATGTTTCAAATGTGGCTGAGTAGCTCAGTTAGTTAGAGCCTCTTTCCCATATGTCAAGATTGCAGGTTCAATTCCCAGTCAGGTCACATACAAGAATCAGCCAATGGATGCATAAATAAGTGGAACAATAAATTGATGTCTCTCTCTCTCTCTCTCTCTCTCTCTCTCTCTCTCTCCCTTCCTCCCTCCCTCTCTCCACCCCCCTTCCTCTTTCTCTCTAAAATCAAGATATTTTTAAAAAGAGCTACATGTTTCATTTAATATTTGAAGTGAGCTTAATTTGTTTCTATAAACAGTTGAGTAGAATTTCATTTATTTGAATATACTGTATCCTTAGTCTGTAAAAAAAAAAAAAAAGCAAGCTCAAGGTCGTCATGGCATGCTATAGTAGAATTTTAATGCACATACATTATATAAATTACCTATTAGAATAATGCTGCTAAAATAAAAATAATTTCAAGTGTAGAGTTTATTAATGTATATATTGTGTCAAAATCATAGTTAAAAATGAGTGGAAGGTGGATAATTACTTATTCAGATATTTTGAGCAAAATAGGCAGCCTAATTGTGTTACTAAATACAGAATATTGGAGGAAAATACAGAGAATAAATATGATTTTGTTTGTTTGCTTAGGGGAAATGATTTGATGTTAACTCAATAGCATGAGATATGGAATAGAATAAGAAATGTTCTGCCTGGTAAAAGATTTTTTAAAGAGCATAGCTTCTTTATCTTCATTAGCTGAATTGAAAGTACATCAAGTAAAATTAGATGCAGATATATGCAAATGTTATACTTGGAGCATGCTAATTGGTTTTTGAGCACATAAATGTCCCTTTTGAAATGGATTGCCTGTTGGTGTTAAGGTTTTAAATCCATAATGGATGGCCACCACATCATTGCCCATTTAGAGGCTAAAGAGGTCAATTACAGATTTCACAAACATTAAATATAGTACAAAAATGTTGTCACTATTATTGAAGATGCATTTATCTACACTTCATCCCTTGAACTCTATAATTCTGCAATTTTATCTATCATTAACCAAAACTCATCTTATGCAGCTAGCACATTATAAATCTCTCTCTTTTTTAATCTGTGTTAAGAATGTACCTCTTTCTGAGTCCTTATTGTCCTTGGAGCCATAGAAACAAGTCCAGCCTCTTTCCCAAGAGAGCTGTTCCAAGTCTGAAGTCACTTTTGAACGTCAATAATTTCCATTGCAAGTATTGATTCCTCACGTAATGTTATCACGATAAAAAATAATTCCTGAATGTTCTTTTAACGTTTAAAATGTAGCATTTTGCTTAGGAGTCAAATTGCCCTGTTGAGTATTAACTTTGTGTCTTTGAACTGTTACTTAATCTCTCTTTGCCTATTTTCTCATCTGTAAAATGAGGGTGATAATAAGATGTCATAAAGTCAGTGTGCAGATTAATTTTACTATAGCACTCATGCAATTGTCAGGCATTACTGTTACTGTTGTTAGTATTAGTTTTATTATTATAAAATTATCTTGAGCCTCATTCTAAGTACTCATTTAGAATACAAGGTTTGTATCTGTTATAATACATAGCCAACTCAGTGACTATTATTAAAAGCCCAACTCCCATTTCACAAGCACAATTGCTAGTTTGTCTGCTTATTTTTTTTAGTCAATGTGGGATCTTATATTGGTCTTTTATATATATTTTTATTAGTTTCAGCCTACTGTTTCACACTAGAAAATGTAGTTAAATCCTTTTATTTCATTTAATGCATTTAGGTTTCTTTTAAAAGTATATTATCAAAATATATTTACATATATGATTGATATGTTTCCAACAATTAATTCATGTCATAGATAACAAAAGTTGAGAAGAATTGGAGTAAGGAGATATAAATGCTTTAAGAGGCTTCTTTGCAGTTGAAATTGTACATAATATAGATACTTTTAGATATTGTCCTGAAAATTATTGATCTAAATGAACATGCGCCTATGTAGTGATGTTTCTGTGAGGATTTATCAGATACCTGTATGATAAATATACATAAGGACTCATTGTGTTCTCATTACCTTACTACCTCTTAACCCTATTTAAGAAAAACTTAGGTTCAATCGGAAGTAATTTATGCTTAATTCACCTGTGTAAATTCTCAGTGTATATTTTTCTGCAGGGTCACTTATCCCTTAAACAAGAAGTTCTAGAACCAATATTGTGATTAACTTTAAGACTGGATCTGATATTTGGGTTTCTTTCTTTGAAAGTAATAATATTTACCATTTTTCAGCCTTCTAGCAATTTTATTCTAATTCCTCAAATTTCAATATTAGTGATTTAGTGAAATCCGGACAATTGTCAGAATTTTGAAAAGATAATGACTGGGCTAAGAGACTGCTTACTTCAGAATGACCAGGTGTTGTCATGAACTTTAGGAGTTCTGTGGTGCAGCTACAGGTGGAAGGGATAGTGTGGGGGTACAGAATTACCCTGTATGTCTCACTTCAACTTAAGGACAATGCCATTAGAGAGAACTTGGATTATAAATCCTGCAAATGACAAAGTAATCATTTAATAATTCAGATATCCCCAGTGTGTTGATTTTCAAGGTATACAAATACCAAGGAAATTCAGGATAGGGCTTTATTTCCTACAAGTGTTCCTTTGATCTGCTCTTCACAGTGTTTTCCAGCCATACTCAACTTTCAGATCACTTCTATCATATATACCGTAGCGCACTTAAACTTGGCCACACTCTTTCTTGCCCCTTGTTCTTAAGAAAAAAAAAATATTCTTCCCCTCCCTCTTTTTCTCCTGCTCCTCCTTCATTTACTTTACTAATTGCTGGTTGTCTTCAAAGTTTATCTCTTAAATCACTTCCTCCAGGAAGCCTTCTCTTACCCCACCACTTGCTGTCCATCCATCCACTAGTTTCTGTTGTGCCATTGCTATGTGCTCCCATAGCACTTTGTATGACTTTCACTTATTTCACACTGTTTGAATAGCTGGTTCACACATCTATAACTCTACTGTTTCCTGACAACAATAAGGAAAAGATAACAACTATGATTTATTAAGAGTTTTTCATGTACATGTATGTATATATATTTACTTACATATAATAATATATTTGTACTATATTTATATATTTATAAAAATATAAACACATATTTATATAGAGATATATACTATAGATGTACTTTTTAGAAATATATATATATATATATATTTTATTGATTTTTTTAAAGAGAGGAAGGGAGAGGGATAGAGAGTTATAAACATCCATGAGAGAGAAACATTAATCAGCTGCCTCCTGCACAGCCCCTACTGGGGATGTGCCCACAGCCAAGGTACATGCCCTTGACCAGAATCGAACCTGGGACTCTTCCGTCCACAGGCCGACGCTCTATCCACTGAGCCAAACTGGTCGGGGCTAGATGTACTTTTTAATATCTCTTTGAAGTTATGTAAATAAAACAGAAAAATATGTAAGTAACTTGTGCAAGATTACACAGTTTTCAATGAGTGAAGTTAGAATTTCCTGCAGTAGGCACCTAATAACTAAATAAAAATATTTAAAATTCTAAAATAAAAGGAAGTTTCCAAATAATCAACATATGCAATAACATTGCTCCTTTTGCATTTGTTTTCTGAACAAGAAGCAAATAGACCCAGTGATATTACACTAGAGACATTCCTATTTTTCATGCAGAACACTGGTGATGTGCCCATAGGAAAATTCTCAGCGTGCAGTAGTTGTTCAAAATGCTAATTGATGGAATTAGTCATTATTAGGGGATGTCCCAATGAAGATGTGTGCTTTTCCTGCCTTGTGAGGTTTGACTTGAGGCATCATTTAGCCATTCTATGCCATTGTATACCTGTATTTGTGTTATGCAGTTTTATCCATTTTTATAACAATCTATAAAAGCAAGAATTAAGATTCACCTGAAAACCAGATAAATATTCATGACACAATCTCTCAAATTCATATTCACTTTTCATATGCTTTAGAGTTCAACATTAACTGTAGTATTTCCAGGTAACCATATGATAAAGGTAAACTATATTAAAGAGTATGTCTTTGCTCAAAATTCTGAAGTTACTCAACCTTTTTATAACTTTGAAGGATTTTGACAGACATATATGTTTATATTACTGAGTTCAAAGGAAGCATTTCATTAGGCATAGAAGGCTGGGATGTTTCAATGTTATGAAAGAAACAGGGTGCATGGGGATATTAATTAAAGCAAAACATAGAACACATATATTTCACATTAAGATGTTTATATGTTTTATAGACATACTAGAGACCCGGTGCACAGTGCGGGGGGAGGGGGGGGAGCAGAGGGAGGGTTCCCTTAGCTTCCCTGCACCCTCTCGCAATCTGAAAGCCCTAAGGGGATGTCCACTGACGACTTAGGCCTGCCAGGGAGTCGGACATCCTTAGAGCTGCTGTGGAGGCACTCACCAGCCTTGACCCCACTTCTTGCTGAGTGGCGCTCCTCCTGTGGGAGCTCACTGACCATCAGGGTGCAGCTCCTGTGTTGAGCGTCTTCCCCCTGGTGGTCAGTGCATGTCATAGCAACCAGTTGTTCTGCCATTCGGTCGATTTGCATATTACCCTTTTATTATATAGGATAGTATCAACATAAATGGGGTCTTCTTAGTCAACAAGTATATGGTGCTGAATTGTGTAATACTCCCTTTGCTGAATTGTATTCTTGTGTGTCACTGACTTTTACAAAAGTTTGTTACATTACCATGTGTGATTTTAACACATTGTATGCGGGAAATGTATTTATACGTTTTACATTGACTGTAAGAAGTAGAGCCACCTGTTCGCGCGCAATAAAAACTACCCGCAAACAATGTATTAATTGGAAATATAATTGTTTTCATTTCTCAGACTATGTCATTGTCCCTTTGTTGTGTGTGTGTGTTTGTGCATATGTGTATGCTTTAGTAATTTCTTCAGTATATCGTGGCTTATTTGCTTTATTTCTGGTTTAGAAGATAAATGCTAAAGTAGTATATTTATCTCATAAATTAGTCAATTGATAATTAATTTTTATTTTAGATTCTTAGAGACATTAGTTTAGTAATCAGGAGTTTTATTTTGGTATTACAAATGTGTATTTGTTTGTGTGTGTGTGTGTGTGTGTGTGTGTGTTTACTTGTTTGCCTATCTGTTCCTCAAATAAGTGTGCTGCTTTTCTCAAGGTCTAACTTGGTGATCTAAAGCTAGTTACTCCCTGAAATGATTATAACTGCCATGCTGTCAGTAAGGCTTACATTTCCTTCACATAAAACAAGGCACACATTTTATGTAAATTAGTCCTAATTCTGTCACTTCAGCAGTGCACTTATGTAAGTAATGGTGAAGCTTGGCTACTCTCACTTGTTTCCTATACTTACACTGAGCAATTCTGAAGCTACTGTCAGTCCACATGATGAAATAGGAGCATAAAACAAGGCTTTCCAAGCCTTCTAGGGCTAACCATAAAAATAGTAACACTTTATTCGTGTGAAACTCATGCCCCAAGCATACATGCAAATTAAAATACCCCTGGGTTACAAATATGAATAGTCTTATGTAGCCTAGAAAAATGTTAATATTTGATTTCATGTGTAAGCAATGGCTTTGAGAGAGATTTTAAGTAGCGAAAACTAATTTTCTGTATTTAGAAATATAACCCAAATTAAACCTACCTCTACAATCTATATTTGATGTGCAAGCAGCCCTTTTCATAACAACTTAGTCTCTAAATATGTATTGGAGTATAAAGAACTGTCCACCTTCTGTGCACCTTGACAAATCAGTTGTTTTCATTATTCTGCAATTCTTTCTAATTCTTATTCATGTTCATATATATTTTAACATAGCATCACAAATACATTTTTATGTTCTGTACATTTTTTTCTTAACTTATTAGTTATATCTTTTTTTCCATGTGTCTACAAAGCATTCACTCTTATAAATGTAATAGTGGAATATTTCTTTCATAAATTCCATCATTTTAAATTCATCACTGTCATTTTTCTACGGTACTACTTCACCTTCTTCTCTTAAAATAATCCTAAGAACTGTATTTATAACTGGATATGTGTATTTTATTATCTATATCAAACAATTTTAAAAATGGCTTCATAGGTGGCCGTATAGTGTTTTAGGATGTGACAGGTCATGAAACGGTAATTTGATGTATTTTGAATTACTGTCCCAGTCTAGCTCAAAATAACTTCAGTAGATTTTTTCAAGACCGAAGCCCTGTGGGCAGAGTTGTCAGAGTTGTTCTAAGTTGAAACTAAAGAAGTTCTTCCTAAGACCTATAAAATTTGCCCTCTTGATTAAATGTGTACCTGGGTTTAGTGACATTAGGAAATTAACAAGTGTCTGGAGTCAGGGGCAAGGTATGATTGTTAGCTTCAAACTACAGCAAATATAGGTATGAGGAGCTTTAACATTTCTTAATTATTTTAAATTGTATGTCTTTGTTGTTGTTGTTAATCCTCACCTGAGGATACTTTTTCCATTGATTTCTTAGAGAGAGTAGAGGGAGGGAAGGAGTGAGAGAGAGAAAGGCCAGTGTGAGAGAGACACATCAATTGGTTTCCTCCCACATGGGCCCTGACTAGGGCAGGGAACGAACCCACAAACCAGGTACATGCCTTTGACTGGAATTGAACCTGGGACCTCTTGGTCCCAGGCCTATGCTCTAACCACTTAATTACTCCGGCCAGGGCTAAATTATGTATCTTAATGACAAGTTATATTTAGAAATATCTGCTAAACTGAACAGTTAAGTTTATATATCTCCATGGGACTATTTTTTTTAGCCATAGCCATCTTTACATTATTCAGCAGTTATTTATTAAGTGTTTATTAGGTATAAATATAATTATAGATTCTGGAGATATATAGATAAGGCAAATTTCTTGCTCATTTGAAGTTTGCATCAACATCCTAATTATTGAAGTAGGACTAAGAGTTTCTGGACATTGTCAAAACACATTTACCATCAACAATTTGTTATTAACTGATTTTTTCACTGAAGACTTCGTAGGAAGATATGAAAGATTTCACATTGCACTGTCTACAGGAAAACAAGAAAACCTCTTTGAAAATTAAATCATCCCTGAGGGGTTTCTGCTTCAAACTAGTAGAATATAATAGAAACGGATTTACACTTCTACATGAAACAACTCATAAATGAAATGAAATATGTAAAGCACCACTTTTCATAAATTGGATATCAGGACAGTGATTTCGGTGAGAGGAAAACAGATTGAGAACTATGATTTCTTTGTGTTAGGACTTGGAGAGATTTATCCAATCTGTACCGCTCAGGGAAAGCCAGGTAATGCCTGGTAACCCTTCTGAGTTTAGGAAACAGGTGGATGACTGAGAAAGCTAAGGCAGCTCGAGTTCACAGGACAGAGTACTGGACAGGAAAGAGCTTCCAAAGAAACAGACCGTAAGATTTTATGAGCGCTCTCCAAGTCTTCAGTTGAAAATTGACTGGCACAGCATGTAAGGAAATAGCCTGAGGCTTTGTGGAGAACCTGCAAAGAACAGAGGGATATTCCTCAGAGCTCACAGGGGGCAAGAATAATTCACATTCTAACTAACCGGAGTGGAACACTCTCATTTCCAGGGTGGAAAGATACTCTACATTGGTTAGATAGGAAGGGAACTATCTAGTAGTGGGGGATAATTAGTCCTAGACTGAACACTGCTCTGGACAGAGCTAATAAATTTTAAAAAAAAAGCCTTTTCAGAAAGAATCACACTAGTTCCAAGTAACACGACTGCTGGAATGATGCTCAAGAAAACCAGCAATCATGCTGTAGGTACAACTTACAGTGTCTGACATCCAATGAGACATTCCTTCATATTTAAAGCAGCAAGACACTACACAGTAACAACTATGGAGTTGATGGATGTAATCATTGTCTTGACTATGATGATGTTTCATGGGTTTATGTATATGTCAACAACTATCAAGCAGCACTCTTAAAGTAGATGCAATATAATGCCAATGATGTCCCAAAATAGTCATAAAAAATAAAAAGTAAAATCTAAACAAACAATAAAAGCTCTGTTCTATTTAATTATTTTTTATAGCCAGCTATACTATCTCTTTACCCAGCATAGCCTGGAACAAATTTTCTTCAATTTACTTGCTAATCCAGCTCTTCTCAGCTTTCAGTCCCAACTCAAGAATTCAAAAGCCTAGTTATTTGAATGTTGCTGATCATATTTTTTTAGGTTGCCTTAGAATATCATTTAATAATTAGTGATTTCAATCTCTATTTTACTTGTTTTTACTAGTCAAAGATGTATTACATATTTATAATAATATGCATATATTATAAATAACAAGACAATTATACTATAAAATATATATTTTATATATATATTGTGTGTTTACATATGCATGTTTCTATGTATATATACATACACAAAGAAAATATATTGTGACTATGACAATTTTGACACTGTTTTTCATGAGTAAACTACTTAAGGAGTTAAGCTATCTGAAATCATATTAATTAGTTTATTTTACTGTAGATTCCCAGGAAAAGCTGTTTTAATTAGGACTTGCGCACAGGGGAACATTTTTGAATTGAAATGTAGTTGTGTAATGGAGAAACATTTATGTGGCTTTTCAAAAGACACAGCAAATCAAGGACAAGCATATATAAGTGAAGGAAAGTTTAACAAAACCATATTGAGTGAAATATATGCTAATAATTTCTATCCTAATGGGTAATATTTTGTTCAAAAACTATAGTAAATTGATTCCTTTTTTCACTGATGAGTCATGGCTTACAGTGAATACACTTAAATTTATTTATTTTTGTAAATTAAATGTAGTTGTTACATTGGTTAATAAGATTATGTAAATTTCAAGTGTGCAATTCTATGATCACCATCTGTGTATTGTATTGTGTGCCCTCACCCTAAAATCAAATTTATTTATACGTATTTTATATGTGTACTGTAGCTAAGGTTCTCTTATGCCAGGCCTTTAGTACAACTTGATTTTATCAAATATAGTTGAAATGTTACTTCAAATATTCATAAACTACTAATTACTAACAACTTTCCAATGTGTTTGTAACAGCTGCAGAAGTTACAACACATTGTTTCAGAGTTGGTTGCTCTTTCTGACTACTGGGAATACATTTTCACTCATTAGTGCCTTCCTAGTGGTTTCTGAGGTGGTTAAAACTTTTCTCACTTCGTGGTTAAAGGGAATTGGAACTAAAAGTTTTATTACATTTCAGAACTTGACCTCATCAGAAAAAAAAAATAGCATAATTTTAAGGGCCAGAGGAAATGACCTCTTACTTTTGAGAGTTCCCTTGCAAACCCAATCAATGATATTATTAGCATGGTTTTGTCTTCTAATTGTCTCAGAGCATCTTGTAGACTTTTGCATATTTGCAGTATGATGTGTTGGAAAGGGATCAAGCCCTCTTCATTTCTGCCTCTTCATGTGGACACAATGAGGCTACATCCTTTCTAAGATTTTTTTGGAACATATAATTTAGTAATGAAAATGTGGAATCAGCAGGACCAGTGAAAAACCTGTCACATTTTTCCAGACCAACATCATTCCCTTCTGCAAAATTTGCATGACTAGTTCTTATGCTAGTAAAGTGGGAAAAATTACACCATAGTGATTACAGTCACTGTCTCAGTGTTTGGGAGTTTGGGGTCAAAGATACACCAACATTTAAAAACCTCTGCCTGTTCTTCTCTGCTACTCTCATGTACAGCTAGCATTGCTGTCACTTTATTTTACACAGATATTAATGAAGGATCAGATAAAAATATGCACTGTGAAAAGATAAACTGATCGGTACAGGAATATTGGGAGGACATTAACTTGGAGAGAGGAATTCTAGCACCCCAACTAGAATGGACCCTTATAAGAGGTGACTGGTTGTAGCCTTTAGTAGCTGAAGGCTTTTTAAATGTAATGCTGTTTATTTATTTTTTATTGTGCTGTGTGGTATACAAATCATTTTAAAGTCTCCAGTCAAATGCCTTGCATGACTTTTGTTTGGGGGAAAAATAGGAACATTGGTTAATTTCCAGAAAGAGTTGGAGCAGAGTAAAAGGAAGAAAATAGCGTGGTACGTAAAAAGTTCCTGAGATCTAGAAACTCAGAGCCAAAGTGGCCATTAAAATAAAATGTAATACTGAAATAATACGCAGGACTTTTAGTGGAATGTGGAATAAGGGGCTCAACCCAATCTATTTCAATTAAAAGGGTCAAGAACACACTATTTGCTATCTGGATTTCTGAATGTGAATTTCACTAATGAGTTATCCATTAATTCCCATATATGACTTGCTAAAATAGCAAACCTCAAATGAGAAAATGAATATCATCAAAATCCCCTAATCGCTTCTCAGGAGGCCAAAGTAGCTTTCTCCTTCTGCCCCGGCCAGCACCAATATCTTGGATCAAAGACAATTCTATTCCTCTCCGGCTCAGTGTCAGATGCCTATGCCACTCTTTCATTCTCCGCCCCCCCCCCACCCCCTCTGGAACTTCCAGGAAGAATTATCTCTATGACCCAGAACCATTATACACGAACACTGGAATTATGATGGCAGCTAATAAGGAAAGAAGAAATCCCCAAAATATCCAGGATGAAAAAATATTCCTGAAAATGCCCTTAAAATCCTAGAGTCCTCAGACGTTTTGACTTCAAAGAAACCAGGATCTCCACTGAAAATCACTAGTTAGATGTGCTGGGATCTGGGAGCCACAATTTAACATAAAATTCAGAAAATATATTTTATAAATACATGGTAATCACTATGGGGAAAATATAGTAACTTTACAACCTCTCACCCCTAGATTTGTGACATAAAATGAGAGTTGTCGTCATGGGTAAAAATCTATATTCAGGAATCTATGAAAGGAAGTTAATATTCAAAGCCCTGGTCCCCCTCAGATGTTCAGTTTTTATGTCATTGTTACTCTTTCTTTGTTGGTGTGTTTTAAGCAGAAGCAGAACTTTGGAATCAGGGCAATTTTGAATTCAAGTGACTAGCCTGGAAATGTGTGTGCTTCTGTTCTTTAAGATGCTCTGTGATCTGTTATTCTGGAGTTTAGGAGCCTGCAGATATATAGCCATCTTTTTGGACATAGCTGGGAAAGTTGGCTCCATATACCTTTTTTAATTTTTATTACTATAAAGGAGCAAAGTTTTTTTTTTAAAAAAGCATTAAGTCATTTATTTCTACTGCAGGTACAAGATTTAAGTGTATAGTTATGTTTCTGAAGCAATTTTCCCATTGCCAATACCATCTTCCTAACAGTGGGTTGCCAAAAGATATTTTTAAAATTCATTTTACTTATGGGGAAAAAAAGCGTTGAGTATTACTTATCTTCCTTCAGTATATACCTATTGACTCACACCAGAACCACAAATTACAATGGAACTCAAGAAAATAGCATGGGTTGCAAGTTCAACAGTATTAATTTTGCTTATTGGGCCTCCAAGGAAGTAGTTTGGTATTGGCATTGTTGTGAAATAGTGTCTACTTCAGTGAAGGAAAAGTATAAATCCATATGCTTAAAGGACCCACCGAATAAATTATTTTCAGTGCATTATTTCTGAGATGTCAAAATCTTTCATATATTTACTTATCCTATATAACAAAAGGCTAATATGCAAATTGTCCCCTCAACCTGGAGTTTGACCAGGAGGCGGGGCCAGCCAGCCTACTTTCCAAGGCCCCTTCCCCTAGTCGGTCCCGTCTCCAATCGCCCTCTCCACCCTGATCTGGGATGGGGCCAGCTGGCCAACCACCCACAGCCCCTCACCCTGGCCTGCCTGGCTCAATTGGCCACTACTGGGGCAGGCTGGCTGGGCCCCACCCGTGCATGAATCCGTGCACTGGGCCTCTAGTTAGTTTATTAAAATAGACTCACAAGATAAATTAGCCTGGTATTTTTATTCCTACATAATAGATAATAAAACTATGGCACAAATGATATTTTTGGGCAAAATTTGCCTAGGTAGTCACTCTCAGAGACAATATTAGAATTTTATGATATTCAGTTCAGTAGTCACATATATAAATACAAAATGGGAAGTCATTCAATTCATGGCATCAATTAAATATAAGAACAGATACATGCAAAATAATGAAACTAGATCACCAACTTACACCATACACAAAAATAAACTCAAAATGGATAAAGGACTTAAACATAAGACTGGAAACCACAGAAACATTAGAGGAATCCACAGGCAGCAAAATCTCAGACATTTGCTGAAACAGTATCTTCACTGATACAGCTCCTAGGGTAATGGAAACTAAAGAGAAAATAAACAAATGGGACTACATCAAAATAAAATCTTTTGTACAGCAAAAGAAACCATCAACAAAACAACAAGAAAGCCCACTGCATGGGAGAACATATTTGCCAATGTTATCACTGATAAGGGTTTAATCTCCAACATTTCTTACAACTTAACAAAAGAAAAATAACCCAATCAAAAAATGGGTAATGGACCTAAATAGACACTTTTCGAAAGAGGAGTAATAAAGGCAAAAAGACATGAAAACATGCTCAAAGTAACTAATCATCTGAGAAATGCAAATCAAAACAACAATGAGGTACCATCTCACACCTGTCAGAATGGCTGTCATTAACAAATCAACAAATGACAAGTGCTGGAGAGGATGCGGAATAAAAGGAACCTTCATGCACTGCTGGTGGGAATGCAGACTGGTGCAGACACTGTGGAGAACAGTATGGAGTTTTCTCATAAAACTATAAATGGAACTCCCATTTGACCCAGTGAGCCCACTTCTAGGAATATATCCCAAGAAACCAGAAACACCAATCAGAAAGGATATATGCACCCCTATGTTCATAGCAGCACAATTTACAATCGCTAAGATTTGGAAACAGCCTAAGTGTCCATCAGCAGATGAGTGGATTAAAAAACTGTGGTACATCTACACAATGGAATACTATGCTGCAGTAAAAAAGGAATTCTTACCATTTGCAACAGCATGGATGAAACTGGAGAGCATTATGCTAAGTGAAATAAGCCAGTCAGAGAAAGATAAATATCACATGATCCCACTCATTTGTGGAATATAATGAACAACATAAACTGATGAACAAAAACAGATCCAGAGACAGAGAAACATCTATCAGATCGTCAAACCTCAGAGGGAAGGTAGGGGAGGCGGGGGTAATGGGAGAGATCAACCAAAGGACTTGTATGCATGCATATAAGCCTAACCAATGGACACAGACACCAGGGGGGTGAGGGCATGAGTGTTGCGGGTGGAGGGGCAAAGGGGGGATCAGGACACATATGTAATACCTTAATAAATAAAGGAAATAAAATAAAATAAAAAAAATAAAAACAGAATATTTTCCAGAAGAAGAAGAATAAAAGACAGGCAGGGTCATAGGCCTACCGCTGAACTTTGGGTCCAAAGAAGTTAACAACCAATTTTCAAAGACAAAGAGAGTGTTCCCAATGCCATGATCATCCCAGCCTTTTGTATGCATTGTCCCCAAATAGATCACTGCCTGACTTCTTGGCCTGACCTCATACAGATCAGGATGAAAACCAGTAATTTTTTTTTCTTTAGTCCCTTTTGTTCTAAACAATCTCTTCACTTTATTGTTACATGACACTTCATCAGATAACCAGGCAGTTTTTCTTGTAGGATATTTTTGATGTGTCTTTCCTCATAGTACCCTTTTATGTATTTATTTATTTATTTATTTATTTATTTATTTATTTATTTTTTAAGAGAGAAAGAGGTAGGGAAGATGGGGAGAGAGAGAAACATCTATGTGAGAGAAACACAGATTGGTTGTCTCCTGCTCATACCCCAAACGGGCCTGGGATGGAATCCGCAACCTACCTACTACATGCCCTTGATCATGACTTAAACCTGAGACCCTTTGGTCCTCAGGCTGATGTTCTAACCACTTAGAGACGTGGGCCAGGGCGATTTCCTTATAGTATCTTTTACCCACTTCCTTTATTCCCTGTATTTCCTAGAAATTGGAAGGTAGGTCTACAGGCTAGATTAGACTCATATTAAACTTTTTTTGCAAGTCAATTTCATAGATCATGTTATGCCCTTCATAATTCATTTTACTTTTGGACATATAATATGTTGTCCAACTATTAGTGATTCTAATTTCCAGTTATTTGCTTAACAGTATTATGAGATGTGTTCATTTTAAAGATAAGTTTTTTCCTAGATATCAGTAAGTATACTGGCTGTTTTATCATCTAGTGTTTTTCCTATTCCAAAATCTAATAGATGTAATACCTATTAGGGAATTTTGATTGAATCAATGAATTGATTAAGAGGTTAAAAAAATAGTTTTTTTTTTCTGATTCTATCATTCCTTCTAAATATGTTAGTTGGCATTCTTCCGAGAAGTATCTTCTATCATTAACTGGGGATAAAGCACAGTTCTTCCTAAAAAGGAATAGTAAGTGATTATTACTTTTCCATTAATTAACCATTTTTCTGTTAAATGGTTATAATAGTAGTCCTCTCCAGTGGTGGCATACCCTGTTTTTGTTTCCCTCCTCTTCCTACTCTCCTTCTCATGTTTTTATGTTATCACTATGAACGGAGGGATATATATTTTTCCAGAGTTTTACACTTATTTACAGTTATCATTTCATTTGTTTTTCTAATCAGCTCTTCATTGCATAAAATGTGTCCTTCAGTTGACTCCTTAAGAGGACTTCTATGTACAGTATTTTCCCATGTTACTGTTTATTTCTATAGCCCAGAAGGGATCTATGTAGTATGAACTATTTGGGGCCAGTTTTATCCGGCACACAGTGTGCCATTTAATATGCATATTCTGAATATTTCATGTCATGAAAATTTTCTGGAATTTTAATTTTAAGTTCTGCTCCTTTGAGGGGTGGGGATTACCCCCCCCCCCCCCCCATCCCGCCTTGTCTTTCTCTCTGATTCATTTTATCTCATTCTTTGCTTCATTTTTATGGTCTTGGCTTTATTTATTTATTTTTTGTACATCTAGTTGAACTATTCTTGGTAACTTCGTTTTTTGTCATAAATTCTGGGTAGATATTACCTTCCCTTTATTGTCTTCAAAGTTTGTTTAGCTCCTATTTCTAATTTTATATTGTTTATTTTTACTTACAGTATTTAAGTCTTTGATTCATATCTTACAAATGCCTTTTTAATTTTGTTAATTCACGAGGAAGAGTTGTGTGAGTTTCCTTCTTTGTTTTTGGGTGGTTTTTTCTGCTAAAAGTTTAACTTTTATGTCCTACTTTCTTCTTCAGGTTACTTTATAAGTATTTATTTAACAGGTTATGTTTGTGTTTGATTTTTTTTTCTTGAACTCCATGAGTCACCCTGGTATAGTTATCATGCATTTCTCCTTTTTTACTGATGCAGCTTACAGTTGGCTTCTAATAGCTGCATCTGCAGGAGATCTGACTAACTCAAACACATTCATTCCCTCATTTTGATCACTGTGTTCTCTGGGTTTTCCCTTCTCTAGAGAGAGAACTCCTGCTCCACTATTACCCCATGTGATCTCTGGGCAGCAGCTGCAATATTTCTCTCCTGTTCCTGTGTTTTAATGAGGTCCTTCTTGAGAATTCAGCATTGCCACTTCTAAGCCTACTCTCAGGGCTTTTTCCTGTTTATTTCCCTTTGAAATGCTACTCAACCACTTCTTCACTGCTCCGAAGCTGCTCTGCTGTAGTGGAGGAAAAAACCTTTCAACCTACTAAACACATTTCTTTGAAATACTCTCTTTCATATTGAACTCAAGTAAGAGTTCAAGCCTCATGCTCTGCAAATCTCAAATAAATTGACTGTTTTATGAATACCACTCTTTCCATTTGTGCTCGCGAGAAATCCCTCAGAGGGATTCTACCAATCTTCAAATGCCACCCTCCTTTCTTAAGTGCCAAATCCTTCTCCTCACTCTCAGTTCATCTACTCTGTATACACAAGACACACGCTTTATTTGGAAATGTACACTGTATTTTCACATGTCTGTCAAGTGGAAAGCACAGGTGTAATTATCCCCACTTAATAGATGAGGGGGAATCAAAGTTACAGAGGTTAAATAACTTGTTAATAATCACTTGTCCAGGGTTCAGAACTGTAACATTCTTCATGACCATACCATTCTATACTTGACCTTGAGCATATTACATACCCAATGATGTCTCAGTTTTATCATTTTTAATATTAAAAGGTTTTCTAATAAATTTTAATAATTTTTAGTTGAACCATTAAAAAGTTCCTGAAATTCAGCTTTGTACCCTAATTGCAGGTATATGATGTGTACTAAATATTCAATATCCTATATAATAAAAGGCTAATATGCAGATCAACCCAACAGCAGAATGACTGGTACTATGACATGCACTGACCACCAGGGGCCAGATGCTTGAAGCAGGAGCTGTCCCCTGGTGGTCAGTGCACTCCCACTGGGGGAGCGCCACTCAGCCAGAAGCCGGGCTCATGCCTGGTGAGCACAGCGGCGGTGGTGAAAGCCTCTCCCACCTCCGTGGCAGTGCTAAAGATGTCCGACTGATGGCTTAGGCCCGCTCCCCATGGGGAACGGCCTAAGCCAACAGTTGGACATCCCCCAAGGGCTCCTGGACTGCAAGAGGGCACAGGCCGGGCTGAGGGACACCCCCCCCCAAGTGCATGAATTTCATGCACCAAGCCTCTAGTATATTACATATAATTATCATCAAATGCTCTTCAGTCATTGCTGAATAAGAGTATGCTAATGATAACAACTTTTCAGATTTCCATCTCTTAGATTAAGAAATAAGACATTTTGCCCTAACTGGTTTGGCTCAGTAGATAGAGTGCTGGCCTGCGGACTCAAGGATCCCAGGTCCAATTCCAGTCAAGGGCATGTGCCTTGGTTTTGGGGACATCCCTAGTAGGGAGTGTGCAGGAGGCAGCTGATTGATGTTTCTCTCTCATCAATGTTTCTAACTCTTCATCCCTCTCCCTTCCTTTCTATAAAAATCAATAAAATATATTTTTTTAAAAAAATAAGACATTTTATAAAATAGCAGTTTATTTATTTATTTACTTGTTTTTAAAATCTTTATTGTTGAAAGTATTACATGCTTTTCCCCCCTCCCCTATTAACTTCTTATAGTCCACTCCCAGCCCCAGGCCTACATCACCCTATTGTCTGTGTCCATGGGTTATACGTATATACATACGAGTTCTTTGGTTGATTTCTTCCCACTCACCCACCCTCCCCCACCTTCCCTCTGAGATTCCACAGTCTGTTCTATGCTTCTATGTCTCTGGATCTATTTTGTTCAACAGTTTATTTTGTTCATTAGATTCAGCATGAGTGAGATCATGCGATATTTGTCTTTCTCTGTCTGGTGTATTTTGCTTAGCATAATACTCTCCAGGTCCCTCCATGCTGTCTCAAAGGGTGAGAGAGCCTTCCTTTTCACTGCTTTGTAGTGTTCCATTGTGTAAATTACCACAGCCTTTTTATACATTTATCTACTGATGGGCACTTGGGCTGTTAGCAGGTCTTAACTATTGTAAATTGAGCTGCTATGAATATAGAGGAGCATACATTCTTTCTGATTGGTGTGGGAAGTGGGATCACTGGGTCAAATGGCAGTTCCATATTTAATGTTTTGAGGAAACTCCATACTGCTTTTCCTATGGCTGCACCAGTCTGCATTCCCACCAGCAGTGTACTAGGGTTCCCTTTTATCCACATCCTTTCCAGCACTTGTCATTTGTTGATTTGCTAATGGTAGCCATTCTGACAGGTATGAGGTAATACCTCATTGTCTTTTTAATTTGCATCTCTGACTTTGAGCATTTTTTTTATCTGCACCTTGGCCATATGTATGTACACTTTGGAGAAGTGTCTGTTTAGGTCCTTTGCCTATATTTTTATTGGATTGTTTGTTTTCCTTTTGTTAAGTTGTATGAGTTCCTTATATATTTTGAATATTAACCTTTTATCAGATGTGTCATTGCCAACTATGTTCTCCCATCCAGTGGGCTCCCTTTTTTACATAATTTTGGTGATGCAATGCAGTGAAGCAAAGGAGCGTAAGTGTGGCTGGAGGTTTTCAGAAATCAGACTAAGCTTACCTATTTTAGAAATTTTTTTGAACCTTCATTTATTAGAGTATATTGCTAAGTTTCTCAAGATCATAAATTAATCATGCTGCTGGAAGCATCCTTTATCCATAGCTTTTGCAAATCTTTGGGTTTCATTTCAAGATACCTGTGTAAAAATGATTTTATTTTGTAACAGACATATAAGATTATATTTTGATTATTAACTTACAAGGTTATGTGCTATAGAAAAAGGAGAAAATTAAATTGATTTTATGGATATAAGCACATGTTCTATAAGTTTGAGATTTTTTTCTTTTCCACTAACAGCTACATTTGTAAAGGAAGTCTATAAAGTGAATGAATGTGGGGCTAAACAACCTTGTTTATTGGTTTTGTTTTACCTGTTTTTCTCTATTAGAACCATGTGAACATCAATTTACTAGTTTTGAAATTGTATATACACAAAGCAATTACTATTTGGAGAAATGATTACAAAACCAAAGTACTTTTTTATGTCTGAGATAATACTTGTTTGAAAATTATGGTACAATTCTGGGATGGGGGACACAAAAGAAGAAAAAAGCTCTTCTCCTTTTATTTAAATTGTGGAGAAATAGACTTCTTTGATATGCTAATTATACCTCTGTTTTTCAACCTTCAAGCTTCCCAGTAATTTGTAAAGTATTATTTTAATCGATTCAAACAGCTATAGCTCCAGAGTTTGATTTGGTTCCTGTTGCCAAGAAAGTTTCTGAAACTAATTAATTTAGAGAATGCTTTATTGAACAATAAGTAAAGGAATGAATGCTGTTACTAGTTTATAATATTTTAAAATGATTTCAAATCAGAATCTACATAATTTTTCAAGAGCATCTATCGTATAAATCATTAAAATAAGAAGTCCCTTGTGTTGTAGGTCTCCTCTACTCTATTCAACTTCTTCCTTAGTAATAAAAAAAAAACTTAAACGAAATGTTATAATACCTTTGAAACAAGTCACCAAATTCTTCAGTAAATTGTAAGACTGTAAAATCCTAAAAGGGCTAAAAGTGATCTAAATGTTTTTATTTTAGAAAATACATATAATAGAGCAGGTGATCTATTTAGAAATAAAATAACGTGGAGGACTGTACAGGCATAGCATTGATCTATAAACTAGGGTTGAAGAAATGCTGCTGTACTGAGTAACTGCCGAGAGCTGGATGTAATGGTAGGTAGTTTGTGAAACTATAGAGGGAAAAATAAATGCCTGCCGTAAAGAAGTTAACAGGATCACTAATTGTAGTAGGACTGTGCAGAAGAAAACATGTTTAAGAACAGTGTAATCCTTACTATGAGAAAGCGACATGCTACATGCAGAATAATGCTGATGCATTCAGGAACGATAAGGTGGGGTAGGATGAAAAGTATATAGAAGGCAATAGGATATTTTCTTTCTTTCTTTCTTTTTTTTTTTTTTTTACATTTTCAAGTCTTTTATTGAATTTACAGGGGTGACATTGTGTGGGGTCTAACTTCCCCTGCCAGGAACTGCATCATGATGGATGCCGGGTATTAGATGGAGAAGACATGAGAAATCATAGGAAGAGTCTTTATTGCAGTCCAAGCAGCCATTGCTACCAAGTAGCCAACAGACAAAACAGTTCTTCACAGTAGCCTTACAAAGTAGTCCAGCAAGCATAGGAGCCCTTGCTAATAGGTAGCAAACACAGGACCCCTTGTGAACATAGCAGCCATTGCTAACAAAGTAGCTAGACTAAGCAGTCTCCTGCATAAAAGCAGCCTCCTACAGGCTGGCTATCAACACATCTTTATACCAACTTAGGCAAAAGAGCTTCTTGCCAAATAGTGACGTCAATACTTGAGCCACAGAAAGGCACGCCTGCGCAGTGCATAGAGTACAATCACTGTGCCCTTGCTTTTGCACCTGCGTATGACAAATTGGCCTTGAGCATCTGGCATATTCTGGACAGGGCCCCCACACTCCCACTGGCCTTGAAGGTCCGGCGTACTTTGATTTAGGGTTCCCACACATTGGTTCACAAAATCATACAGATTTCAAATGTACAACTCACCAAAACATCATCTGCGCACTGCACCATGTGCACGTTGTCCCAAGCAGTCTCTTTAAGTCCCTATTTATCCTCCCTTTGCTCAGCTCATGCAGGAGTTACAAAGAGCCCCGAAGAAAAGGGTGTGTTTCAAATTTTCTAGACTTCTGCAAGAATTGAATAAACTAATCCATACAAAGAGTCCAGCTCAATACTGAGATATAGAGGTACTCAAGAAATGTTAACTAGTGTTACGCTTTATCAATTATTATTTTCCCCTCTATTGCCTAATAGTGCCTTATAGTTAATAGCTGTTCAGTTTAGTAGTTGACTAATACATAAAAATAAACCTATATTAATGAATTTTAAATTACTCAGTTTACAAAGAAAAATAAATATGATAATTACATTAACGTTTTGCTTATTCATGGTTTAGAAGAGTGTTTGTACACCAGTATTCCCCTAGTGCAGTGGTCAGCAAACTCATTAGTCAACAGAGCCAAATATCAACAGTACGATTGAAATTTCTTTTGAGAGCCAAATTTTTTAAACTTAATCTATATAGGTTGGTACATTGTTATTAACTTAATTAGGATACTCCTAAGGCTTAGGAAGAGCCACACTCAAGGGGCCAAAGAGCCGCATGTGGCTGGTGAGCGGCAGTTTGCCAACCACGGCCCGAGTGGATATGTGGAGCCACAAATAGTACTGAACCCTATATATAGTATGTTTTTTTTTCTATACATGGATATATATGGTAAAGTTTAATTTGTAAGTTAGGCAGAGTAAGAGATTAAAAACAGTAATAAATAATAAAATAGAATGTGCTCTGATAACTGAGATGGCTAATAAACACATGAGCATATGCTTATAATTAGCCATAGGTTGGGCAAGTCAAAACTATAGTAAGATAAAAGTTCACTTATACTAGGGATGCTTTAATAAAAAAGACAGATTGAAAATGATATTGGTGAAGATAAGAAGCAATTAGAACTCCCATACATTCCTGTTGGGAATGTAAAATGGTACTGATAGTTTAGAAAATATTTTTGCAATTATTCAGCATTTTACACTGAAAGTTACCATATGGCCTGGCAATTCCCCTGAGTATATACTCAAAAGAAATAAAATCACGTGACTGTACAAAAATGTGTACACTTTATTACTCATAGTAACAAAAAATGGAAACAAGTCAAATGTTCATCCACTGATAAATGGATAAGTATAATGTAGCATATCAACATGAGGAACTATAATATTGTGATAAAATGAATAGACATGTGTGCTGCAAACTGAATAAATCTTGAAAACATTATGCTAAGTAAAGGAAGCTCGTCATAATAGAACACTTATTGTATGAGTCAATTTATGTGCCATGTCTTAAACAGGCAAATCTATAGAGACGGAAAGTAGACTTGTGGTTGCCTAGAACTGGAGGAGTTGAGGAGGGATAAGGAACAACTGGAAATGGGTACAGAATTTATTTTTGGAATGAAGGAAATGTTATAAAGTTGATTGTGGTGATCGATGCAAGCCTCAGTTAATATACTAAAAAGACAGACATTAAATTATGCATTTTAATTGGTGAATTATATGACATGTGAGTTTTAGTAAATAAATATGTTCACAATGTTTGGGGAATATAAAGGGAATTATTTAATCTCTCTGGTGGCATTTTCACAGCTATGAAATTGAAGAATAACTTAATTTAACTTAATTTTAATTCTAGTTAAATTAAATAATGTGAGCAAAAATTGCAAAGGTGAAAGAAGAAAAAATTTGATATATCACAATACCTGATATCAAGGTATACTATAAAGCCACTGCAGTTAAAACAGGCTGGTATTGGCACAAGAACAAGCATATAGATCAATGGAACAGAACCGAAAACCCAGAAATCGACCCCAAGCCATTATGCTCAGTTAATATTTGACAAAGGAGGCAAGAACATACAATGGCATAAAAGACACTCTCTTCAATAAATTGTGTTGGGAAAATTGGACAGTTACATGCAAAAAAAAATGAAATTAGACCACCAACTTGCCCCATACACAAGAAATACTCAAAATGGATAAAAGACTTAAATGTAAGTTGTGAAACCATAAAAATCTTAGAAGAAACCTCAGACATCTCTCCTAGCAATATGTTTAACCAATATATCATACAACTTAACAAAGGAAGACAAGCAAACTAATTAAAAAATGTGCAAGGAACCTAAATAGACCCTTCTCCAAAGTGGACATACAGAAGGCCAAGAGACATATGAAAAATACTCATCATTAATTATCAGAGAGATGCAAATTAAAACTTCAATGTGGTACCACCTCAGACATATCAGAATGGCTATCATCAACAAATCAACAAAGGATGAGGATAAGAGAGAACCCTAGTACACTGCTGGTGGCAGTGCAGCCACTTGGGAAAACAGTATGTGCTTTTCTCAAAACTTAAAAATGGAACTACCATTTGACCCAGTGATGCCACTTCTAGGACTATATCTAAGAAACCGGAAGCACCCCAAACTCTCAAAAAAAAAAAAAAAGAAACCGGAAGCACCAATGTGAACCCCTATATTGATAGCAGCACAATTTATAATAGCTAATATTTGCAAACAGCCCAAGTGTCCATCAGTAGATGAGTGTATAAAAAAACTGTGGTACATCTACACAATGGAATACTATGCAGCTATAAAAAAGAAAGACCTCTTACCATTTGCATCAGCTGGGATGGACCTGGAGAGTGTTATGTCAAGCAAAATAACACAGTCAGAGAAAGATAAGTATCACATGATCTTACTCATATGTGGAATCTAATGAACAAAATAAACTGATGAACAAAATAGATCCAGAGACATAGAAGCATGGAACAGACTAACGAATTTGAGAGGGAAAGCGGGTGTGTGTGGTGGGTGGGGAGTGATTAACAGGGGAACTTATGTGCATGTATGTGTGGCCCATGGACACAGACAATAGAGTGGTGAAGGCCTGGGAGGGAAGGTGTGGAGTGGAGAGGGTCAATGGGGAAAAAAAAAAGAAAACAACTACATCAGTAATACTTTCAACAATACAGTGGGGCCTTGACTTACGAGTTTAATTCGTTCTGTGATGGAGCTCATAACTGAAATTACTCGTATGTCAAATAAAAAATAAACGAGTGAGACACATGATGCTGGGCTGATGTTGTGGTGTTCACTGTGATGTTCGCTGCGCCAACTAGTGGTGGGGTATCTGAAGCTGGCTCATAACCCGAATTTTAGCTCGCAACTCAAAGCAAAAAATCGGCCAAGAGACGGCTCGTATCTAGAAAAACTCGTTAGTTGGGACACTCGTAAGTCAAGGCCCCACTGTACAGATAATTTTTTTTAAAAAAATGCATAGTTGGTGATGAACAGATAATGGCAAATAATGTACAATCCTGAAACAGGAATGTGGGAGACGTGAAGAAAATAGTAAAATATAAGTTCAGGATATTATTATGTGAGAAGGATTTGGATTGTAAAACTGCCAAGTAATAGAAATTATGTTCTATTTTTTTGTGTAATTTGGAGCAAGCATTAGGTTTCTGAGAGAAGAAAATGAGGCGGGCATTGTAGTGATTTTTAAGATCCAACTCTGTTTTAATAATGCTAATCATTGGAAGGGTGTATTTTAAACAACCAAAATCCTTTATACAATGTGGTCTTACCTTCTGGAAACATGGGTAAGTATCTACTGAATGGTTCACAATAGATTTGGTTGATGTATTGTCCCTTGTCACCAGTTAACAGTTATAAGTTGCATTGAACATAGTGTTTATATGCAGAATTTTCACCTATCTCTGCATAACATCTGTGATGTGTTACTTAAAGTGATTTTTGTCTCTGATTTTTACTGAATGCACTGTGCTTTTAGCATATCTCAGAAGAAATATGAGAATTCAAACATATTTTCTACATTTCTAGACATTATAGCTACCCTGTTGATTACATTAACATAATTTATTCACATATCCACTCTACTGTTTTTTGAACCTCTCTCATGGTATGAATACTTAAAATTATTTTATGCCCTGGCCTAGTTGCTCAGTGGTTAGAGCATTGTCCCACACACCGAAGGGACAATGTGTGTGTGTCCCACACATCAAAGGATCTGGCGTTCAATTCCCCATCAAGAGCATGTACCTGAGTTGTGTGTTTGCTCCTTGTCCCTGGTTGGGGCAAATGAGGGAGTCAACCAACCGATGCATCTCTCTCATATCAATGTTTCTCTCCCTCTCTCTCTCTCTCTCTCTCTCTCTCTCCCTCCCTCCCTCCCTCCCTCCCTCCCTCCATTCCGCTCTCTCTGAAAAAGCAGTGGGGAAAATAACCTTAGGTGAGGATTAACAAAAAATAAAATAAAAAATAATTAAATTTGGAGGTAACTTTAAGTTAACATACACATTAAATCTGTGTCCTTATAACAGACATATAAGGATCAGTTAGTAACAGATAATGGAAAAGAAAGTAACTTGCAAATTGTTAAATACTATCAATATCCAATCGCATGTTTATTTACTCATGGCAATTTGATTACCTAAAAATTTTGTTTACAGTTATGTATAAAATATGATTTTAGGAAATCAATTTTAATTCTTTGCCACTGCAATTATATTTTTATTGTCTTTCTACATCTTAACTCTTTGCGTTCATGGTACATTGGAATAAGAATACAAGTAAATGGACTTTTAATTTATAATCATAATGAGTAACATCAACCTCACCTTGGTAGTTCCTGAACACAGCAACAAGTGCTAAAGCAATTTTCTCTGGATAAGGATTTAATTTTACTTTACACAGCTTTCAGAGTTATTACAGGGTCAATTTAAAAGGAAGAGGCTACAATATAATAATAGTGGTTCACTGATGAAACCTGCACATAGAATCCATAATTAAAATATCCAATTATTATCACTCACCTATGATACATGACTTTAAAAGAGCCTCACTTCTTTAGGGATTTTATCAAGATTTCCTTAGTGGCAAGAGGGTACTAATTAGGGGAAGCAAGTGGATTTTTTAGGTCTTAAGCTGGCAGTTGGCTTGATTTGGATTTCCTATATCAGAAAAAAAAAAAATTGCAAGGATAGACAGTGGGATACCTTCTCACCTCTTTTAGTTTTCCGTTTCTGTGTGCATGTGTCAGGTATTGGGAAGTGAACTTGAACCTTACTAATCTACCCCTGAAGAATCATCAAGTTTTCTGTTTCATACCTGTTGCTTTTAGTACTTGGTAGGCAAAAGAAAAGGAGAGAACTCAGGACCAGAAAGCAACATAAAACACTTATTTATATAAAAATTGCCACTGCCATCAAATTTATCAAAAACTTCAGAGTTACTTGAAACTCATCAACTTTTTGTTAGTAATTAATTTTATACAATTTTAGGTTGAAAATGAAGTCAGATTGGTCTTTAAGATGGGCCTATATTCCCTGACCCAAAACTTGGATTGCTATTCCTAACTTGTTCTTTCCTGAATGATTCTGGACAAAGGCCTAAGCATCTTTGAACTAGGGAATCCATGGGTGACAGGATACATTAAAAGCTTTTTGAAATTGCCCTAGCCGGTTTGGCTCAGTGGGTAGAGCAATGGCTTGCAGACCAGAAGGTCCCAAGTTCGAGTCTGGTTAAGGGCACATACCTTGGTTGCAGGCTTCTCCCTGGCCTGGGCCCTGGTGCAGCGGGCAACCAATCGATGTATTTCTTTCACATCGATGTTTCTCTCTGTCTTTCTCTTCCACTCTCCCTAAAAAATCAATGGAAAAATATCCTCGGGTGAGAATTAACAACAACAACAAAAAAAGCTTTCTGAAATTACTAAGCACATTCCATAATTATAGGTTATTATGTTAGTTGAAAAAAATGCAAAAAAACTACAAAATCACAAAAAGCAGGGCCTACCCTATTAGTTGCCTTTTTATTATTTCTCTCTCTGAAAGTCAGTGCCTCTCAGAAGTGATAGTGGATAACAGTGATCCCCACCCACTTACAGAGTGTGGTCACATAGAAATGATGTTATTTATAAGGCACATACAAGGAAATGGGCAAGGCTGCTCACACTTAAGTTGGCCATCTGCTCTGGGGAATTGTGTGCCAATAATTTAGCGCAGCCAGAATCCATTTGTGGCCCGCTAGTGTGAGGCAGAAAGCTCTCCCATGTATAAGAATATTCTGGGGATTCTGGTTTTAAACTTTGTTATAGGGCCCAGAAATCTGCACTTCCAAGTGTTACCCCATGGGGTTCAACACCACACTTTGAAGGGCATATGTGCTGACCTAATTGTTGATTCTCAATTGCAGGACATGTAATAGAATTCTTTTAGAACCTTGAGAAAGTAGTTCCAGACAAACTATGGTTGAGAGCAGTTATTTGCCAATATCATGTTAGCATAGTATGGCAGAATGCATATCGAGTTTAAGGTCAAAAGTCCTGGTTTTCTTCCCAGTTGTAAAAATTACTGTGACCATAGTAAAATCAATTAACCTGTTTTTACCTTCGTTTCCTGAGGGAGAATTCAAATCATTCAAAAAGTCTTGATTAAGATTAAGAGAGAGAGAATATTTGTGCAAACACATTATAAGCCATTCAATGTCTTATAAATGTCTGAATTTGTATTATAATTTTATTATTATTATTATTATTACATTTGCTTTTGAATGTAGAGGTTATTTTCTTAGTTTAATTTTGATTATTGTTTTGAAATTAATTGCAAATTCATAAATGATTTATTCAAAGTAAATGACTTGTTCTGCTCAACATAATATCTTTCAAAAAGCATTTATAAAATGACAAACAGAAATCTATCTAAACTATTGAAGTCAGAGGATAACATAGCTCACCACCGTAACTTCATAACCCTCCTAAAATGCATATAAATGTGAATTTGAAATAATTTTATGTATCTAAATTTAACATTATATTGACTTTATAAAGGAGGGCTATAGTTTGAAAGTAAAATACTACAGAAAAAATTGAATGCACGCCCCCTATTGGGGATTGAGCCTGCAACCCGGGCATGTGCCCTTGACTGGAATCGAACCTGGGACCCTTCAGTTCACAGGCTGACACTCTACCCACTGAGCCAAACCAGCTAGGGTGAGAATAAATGCTGTTAGCTAAATGCAGATGAATGAAAAATTGTGAATATCAAGGTATTAAATGTGTACAAATTCTAATGCCTTGAAGAATGATTTAGATTATATTAGTATGGGATAGAAATATTGATAATACAGATAATTTCAGCTTAAAGAGGAAACTTTCCTGATGGTTTTTGAAGCTGCTTATCCTGGAAATACGTATGATTTTTTAAAAAGTTATTCAAATTACACATTTTCTGTATAACATTTTCTGTACATGTTTATACATTATGTAGGCTCTAGAATCTAACAAGATAGACTCCACTAGATCATTATTTCACACAGGCCAGTGTTTCTCAAAATAAGACCCTCAGACCACCAGCAATAATATCACCTACACTGAATTTGTATTATAATTTATTATTATTATTATTATTATTATTATTATTATTACATTGGCTTTTGAATGTAGAAGTTATTCAAAATAACCTAATGAACATCCTAATGAAGATGCATTTTCTTGCAAAGTCCTCTGCTTCACAGGTGATGAATTCTCATTTTATGTGTAATCTATGAATTTGTTATTGGTGCATGATGTCCCCCCCTTCCTCAGAAGGAAGACTTTAGTGGTTCACATAACATTCCTATCTGTGAAACCTTCTTCTCTCCCAGGGAGTCCTTTGTTTCATACAATTTTGAAGGTTGTTTTTTTTTTTTTGTCTTACACATATTTACATCATCCATACCTGAAACAGAGACTGGATAAGTACCTCACAGCTTCACAAGACAGATACTTCTATTGTAGTAGCATGCCTGTTTTTGTTTGTTTGTTTTTTCTTCCTTACAGTTAGCTTAAGTTTACCACTTAATATCTAATTTTCTTCTCAAGAGTGACACAAAATTTTCATTCTTGACAATATTGCAGCTATCTGGAGACTTCTGTCATTAGGTTTTACATTGTTCTTTCTACCAACACGAGTATTCCTAATGCTTTAATAAGCAGTCAGATTAGCAAATCAAAAGACTGAAAGACTATCTAGTCTTGTAGGTGATTAGGCTCAGAGATGATAAACAGTAATTTGCCTTAGTATTTATATACCTAAGCTGTATGAGTTGAGATTAGAAACCAGGTCATATCCTTCAAGAATAGTTTTAACATAAAAAGCATTAACTATGTTTTAATTTAAATTTTTTACAATTATTTATGTTGTTGGATGTTTCATATGTGCCTTTGAAATGGCCTATAATTGTAGAATAAATTCAAATTTGAACATATTTTCATGTAAATCAAATGTTATACTTAGTATTTTGGAAGGCTCCTTAGATATGTGGAAGGCTCCAAAGTTTCTGAATGTACTCTTAAGTGTGATTAGTGGAAGAAAGGCGATAAAAGTGCTTCAGAGAGCAGACCTTGATCATGTGCTGTTTAATACATTTTATTTTCTTTTTAAAAAATTATTTTTTGTTTAAAGTATGACATATAGTATTACATATGTTTCCCTTTTTCTCCATTGGTGACTCCTACCCCCCAACATATGCCCTCACCCCCCTAGTGTCTGTGTTCATTGGTTATGCTTATATGCATGCATACAAGTTTTTTAGTTGATCTCTTACCCTCCCCTGCCTTCCCTCTGAGGATTGATGGGCTGTTCAATAATTCTAGTCTTTGGATCTGTTTTTGTTCATCAGTTTATGTTGTTCATGATATTCCACAACTGAGTGAGGTCATGTGATATTTTTCTTCACTGCCTAATTTGGGGATGCTGTGAGCAGCATGGGGCTCCCACCTCCTCAATTTTCTCCATTAATTGCTGGTAGTTGAATATAAAACTTCTACAAATGATTGAAATACACATTCCCTGTTTTCCATGACTTGTGATTCTCCTACCCAGATTCTACCCCAGAGCGAAGTGATTACAGAGTTGTCTTATTGCAACAATCAATTTAGGGATGATGAAATGTAGGGGATAATTATAAGAAGGATTCATTAAACAAAATTAAAGCAGGGTCTATAATAAATCTCATAATTTGCACAGCACTTGACTTTCTAGACTACTTATATGGATCTTTAATGGCCATATATTTTACTCCAAATGCTTAATTGGATAATAGGACTTTCTAGTGATGGTTACAAGGAAGACCATTTAAAAGTAAACTGATAAACCTTCAGTAGATTAGAAAGATTGTCAAAGATAAGATGAATCTGAGTCTGTTTTGTTAATGTCTCTAAGCATCTGACCTGCATTCTTTCTCTCTCTCTCTCTCTCTCTCTCTCTCTCTCTCTCTCTCTCACACACACACACACACACACACACACACACAATGCCAAACCCGAGTGAAATGTACCAAAATGAAACTCAATATATAGTAGTGTTCAAATTTAAAATGTAACCTAATGTCAGTACAGAAGTTAAGAGCTCAATTTATTTAAAAAATGGGGAAAGAGCCCTAACCGGTTTGGCTCAGTGGATAGAGCATCGGCTTGCAAATTCAAGGGTCCCAGGTTCATTTCCGGTCAAGGGCATGTACCTTGGTTGCAGGCACATACCCAGTGGGGTGTGTGTGAGGAGGCAGCTGATCGATGTCTCTCTCTCATTGATGTTTCTGGCTCTCTGTCCCTCTCCCTTCCTCTCTGTAAAAAATCAATAAAATATATATTTTTAAAAAATGGGGAAAGAAATACTGTGCAAACAGGTAGGGTAAGATGCTAAATAGAGTTAGTTTTAACTTTACACTCAGAGCGATTCATGCCACTTCATTCTTCATATATTGAAGAACTATCTAAATGCCTTAATCTCCTCAAAGGGGACAATTTGTTTTATAATAACAATTGGCAGACTTTTCTGCATTTCTAAACTTATTGAATCACATGTGATAGCTTTTGTAATCAGCAATTCTCTTCTTATTGGTAATATAGAAAAGTCCCTTTATAGAACTCAACTTTTTAAAAAATATTATTTTAATGAAAGATTTTAAAAATCAAGATTAATGCAAAATATGCACATTAAGAAAAAATTTAAAAACTTTCATAAAGAGAGAACTGTATTACTTTATTATTATTTAGCAAGAACTTTATTCTTTATCAAGAATTGTTTTAGGGGTGGGCCGACCGCCTGGAGCACGCAGGGATGCGTCAGGCGTCCGAGACCCTCCGTGGCAGGGCGAGGCCTAGGGGCCATTCGGGGGACGCCACGACCGCCCCCGGGAACAGTACAGGCATGTGCACCCAAGTGCGGCCGCCCCAGAGGGGTACTCTCCAAGTGCTTCGCGGTGATGGGGCCTCTGTGGGGACTGTCATCGTGTTCCACTGCCCCTCAGGACACCAGATGGTGGGGTCTGGCCTCCTCGCCTGCACCTGGAAGGGGAGCGTCGCTGAGTGGTCTTCAGGGACCCCTGTGTGCAAAGCTGTGATGCCCCATGAGACCTTTGGCTTCAGGGTGGCTATGATCGCCTCCATCGTCAGCTGCGCCATCATCCTGCTCATGTCTATGGCCTTCCTCACCTGCTGCCTCTTGAAGTGCGTGAAGAGGACCGAGCAGCGACGCTTCAACAGAGCTGCCCAGCTGTGGCTCCAGCTGCGAGGTGAAGACTTGGAGACGCTGCAGGCCACCTACCTGGGCCTCCTGGGCTTGAAGAACAGCAGCGGCAATGCGGGGCCCAGAGGCCAGCCTGGCCAGGAGCGTGGCCACCATAGCTTCACCATAGACCTCGGTGAGCGCGCCAGAGCGCTGGCTGGTGTGGCCGGCTGCGTGGACAAGGACCCCCGGACCCCTGGCAGTGCCGCCTGCTCACCCTGGGCCCCCGTGACGGTGCACAGTGAACCCCGGGAAGACCCCGCCTGCCCCCAGGCCCACCGCTGCAAGGCCCAGACAGCCAGGCCCGAGCCGCCCTCCACACCGAGGAGACCAGGCCCACCCGTCAGCCGGCCACCTGTGTTTCCACGTGTGTCTAGCTCGAGGCGGGTCAGTGAAGTAAGCGTCTGGTTTCCAGATCCTCAGGCCTGGTGCTGAGCTGGGCGTGCCCTGTGCCTGCAGCTCAGCCGCAGCAGCTGTGACAGCCAGGCTCCTGGGAATCGCCCTGAGGCGGGCAGAGCAGCGGCAGCCCCCAGCCAGGGACCTAAGCGGCTGGACATGAGGACATCTGCTCTGCACAGCCCAGAGGGAGTGGGCAGCCCATCCTGGCTCCCAGCGGCCAGGCTGCCTCCACAGGGAGTGCTCCTCCCAGGGTCTGCGCGGTTGCGGGGAGGGTGGGAAGTAAACAAGTCTCAAACTGAAAATCACAGAGGGGAAACCAGGGCTCAGTTCAACCCCTGCAAACCACTCAGGGGAAGTGTCTAGAATTCTAGATGCAGCCTTTATCCCCTCCCCCGCCCCCCCCCCCCCCCCCCCCCGGCCTCTGGGCAGCGCTCTCAGCAGCGCAGGTCTCAGGGCCTCTCCTGGGGAGCCCTCTCCCCGCCCCCCCCCGCCCCCCCCCCGCCGTGTGGGGGCCCGTCAGCGGGAGGAAGGCAAAAATAAAAAAGAATTGTTTTATATAAATTGTTTTGGTCACTCTGCAAGTTAAATATTTTTTAATTGAATTTCCACATAAAGTCTAGCTCCAGACAATAATTCTATTTCACTTTGTATCTTTTCTTATTTGAATGAATGCCTATTCATTTCTTATAAACAATCCAATTAAAAAATGGGCAGAAGACTTGAATAGACACTTCTTCAAAGAAGACATACAAATGGCCAATAGGCATATGAAAAAATGCTCATCCTCATTAATCATCAAAAAAATGCAAATTAAAACCAAAATGTGATAGCTCCTCACACCTGTCAAAATGGCAATCATTAATATATCAACAAACAACAATATCTCTCTCTCTCTCTCTCTCTCTCTCTCTCTCTCTCTCATCTTTGGGTGAGGATTTTAAAATGAGTGGATTAAAAAAACTGTGGCACACTTACATGATGGGATACTACTCAGCCATAAAAAAAAGAAAATTTTACCCTTTGCAACAGCATGGATGGACGAGAACCATATTACTTATTTGTTCTTTTGTGTCAAGCTCCAATATTGACAAAGCACTATTTTTTGTTTTCCTGGATTTGAAAGATTACCCAATATCCGATTTTTTATCTTGTTATTTTTCCCCAGCTTTGGGATAAGTTGACATATAACAACTTTTCATATTGTTGGTAAACACATATTTTAATTAATAGAACACTTACATTATAATGTTTAAACATATTAAAAATTTGGTTCTATTCAATGGCATTCACTATATTATAATAGACAAAACAGGAGATCAACAGGTTCTGGACAAAAGTTAAAAGAAATTAATGTTAATAAAACTTGGGGTTAGCACATTATGTACTCTACCTACATCCTACATGAGCGATTTTTAACCTTTTTAATCTCATGGCATACATAAACTAATTACTAATAGTCTACATCACACCGGAAACATGTTTTGCTGTTGTGACAAAAATAGGTATAATTTTGATTTATTCACACTGAACAGTTATTTTTGTGTTGGTACTTGTCACTTATTTTTTTGACAATGTAAGGGAAGAGAGGTCGGTGCCCCTGACTAAATTGTCAGGTATTGCATGTTTTAAAAATTCTTGCAGCATAATGGTATGCCTCTTGCTGCACACAGGTTGCAAATCGCTGTCCTAATAAAATCGATAATCACTTTATAAAAATAGTTTGCTACAGTTAAAGACCAATAGATGATTTAACAGAGTAAAATCTGGTCAAATTTGGCCAAAATTTTATAACTTGTTTTAATTAAAGTGTTATCATTTTCTTAAAATATTAGAATGTTTAAGAAATTAGAAAATTTCACTCTCTCTAGTTACTCTGCAGTCACTTTCCATTCTTTGCTATACTTGAATTATCTTCTTTATACTCATTGTACATATTTATCTTTTCTAGTTTATTGCTTGAATATATCTTTTACTCAAGACACTTTGCCTATTTGTTTTTGAAACCTGGCATGCTAGCTATACTGAACACTTTTTTTGGCTGTGGCTGCTGGAATAGTCTTGCCTTATGTTATTTCTCTCTGGCCATTCTTTAGAGAGTGTCGCCTTTTATCTGACTCAAAAATGTGTCAGTTTCCTCCTGTTCCACCTTTGTTTGCTTATGTATATGTTTATGTTCCCATGATATTGTGGACGGGCTTATTTTTGTACTATGACCATCCCTTTCCCCCCAAGATAATACATGGAATCAAGTACAGAATAATTGGGAGGTAAAATTGTAAGAACTCATAAGAGGAGGGAATCAGGCTGGTGTCTGATGGATAATATTTCTTTTATAGTGGCGGAACATCATGACCAGAAGCAAGTGTTCCCAGGGGAACTTAACAATAAACAGTAACAGCCAAAACAATGGGGAGGGTTCATGTGGACCAAAAGGCAGAGACCAATAGACCAGATAGTCTTCGATAATTATATTCTATTTTCCACAGAGAGAAATATGCATTTGAATTACAATTGGGTAGCCAGTGATAAACCAATGTATACTCATAGAAAGGGGTCATCTCTTTTCTTTTCTCTGTGACTTTTGCCCTGAAAAGAGAATGCAGAATCATGGTTTATTTACAAAAAGGAGAACTTAAAAGACTAAAAGGCTGCGTGATCCCCTGTGGATCCTTTATGTTTGTGGCCTGTATATATTGCAGTTGAACTCACATCTATTAGATCAGTGGTTCTCAACCTTCCTAATGCCGTGACCCTTTAATACAGTTCCTCATGTTGTGGTAACCCCCAATTTCATTGTTACAAATTGAACATAATTAAAGCATAGCGATTAATCACAAAAACAATATGTAATTATATGTGTGTTTTCCAATGGTCTTAGGCAACCCCTATGAAAGTGTCATTTGACCCCCAAAGGGGTCGTGACCCACAGGTTGAGAACCGCTGTATTAGATACTTGCCACTTTCCAAGTAATATGTGAGGTTCTGAGGAGACAATGATTTTAGGGCATGCTCTCTGCACCTTAGAACATAAGAGTCCTATGAGGAAACAGACATTTCTATAACGTACTGCCTGCTTTACTGGCAGTATAAGCTAGAGTATGTGTTGCTTCCAAGATGGAGAGATTAATGGTGTCTTCTTGAACATTTTTAAGCAAAAAAAAAAAAAAAGAAAAAGAAAAAAAAAAAGCATGTTCCTATGCATATAACAGGAAGTGAATGTTTATATGACAGAAGAAAAAATATCAAATAAGATAAGTTTCTATGTATAGTTATCAGTAACTACATACTTGCTGTCTAGTAGTTTATTATACCAGAGTGAACTTTTACTGATCAGTTCCCCTTCCCTTTTGTATTCCCCCAAATTGAAATATTTTATTGCTGTCATATACATATATACTACAGGCCCAGTGCACAAAATACTTGAACTCGTAGGATCCCTAGCAGCTGCTGACTGCTGGCCAGGGCCTCCCTCCCTTCCCCAGGCCAGCCCGCCCCCTGGTTGAAATCCCAGAAAAACTCCGGTCGAGGGGACAATTTGCATATTATGCTTTTATTATATAGGATGAATATATATGACATATATATATATATATATATATATATATGCATTTATATAGTCATGTCTTTATTTAATTTAACTTGAGCTTGGTAAAATAAGTAGCTGTTTTGGAATTGAAGTATATTTTAATTGTTGCAGTTGAAATTGAAATGAAATTAAAATGATCTGATGAATTTCTACTCCCTTTTGACAGGGTTGTGTTTTATTTATTTTAAAATATATTTTTACTGATTTCAGAGAGAGGAAGGGAGAGGCAGAGAGAGAGAGAAACCTCAATGATGAGAGAGAATCACTGATCCACTGTCTCCTGCACTCCCCTGACTGGGGATGGAGCCCGAAACCGGGGCATGTGTCCTGACCAGGAATCAAATTGTGACCTCCTAGTTCATAGTTTGATGTTCAACCACTGAGTCACACAGGTAGGGCAAGGGCTGTGTTTTAAAGAGTACTTCCAGAGAAGAGAAACCTAGATCCTGTACTACTGGTAATCCTGATGCAGACATTCGAGGACATTGATAGTATTCTGCCACAGTTTAGTTGCAAATGGGGCACAGGGTTGGTTCTCTTTGCTATGTAGGAAATTCTTGAAGTATCCACTGTTGATTTCTCTCCCCTGTTGCTTAGGGAATATCATGTTCTCAGTTTAATGCTGGTAGGAATCTTACTTTGACTTTAGGGTGAAGGAAATTATTTCTCCGCTTATGTCTTTGTCTTTATTGAGACCTCCCTCTGTGTAAACCTTTGGATTGCACATTGTTACCACACGTGAAGCTAAATGGGATTAAACATATTAGCTTAATCTGAATATATTTAGAAAGTAAATCTGAGTGTATTTAGAAAGCAGATCTGTTAATCTGCTGCATTAAACATGGTTTATGTTAAAATGAAATGTTAAGGGGAAGAAATTCTGTATTCATGTTACAAATGCAACATAGTTTTGCCAGAACATCTTTGCATGAGCCAGAGCTCTTCACCCCTGTTTATTCCCACAGAAGAGAATTACCTCATGTTCATATCGGAAAGAAAACGGTCCAGCTTCCTAAGGATTACTACTACAGCAATACTCTCTTTCACATCATGACCTAGTTTCCTTGAAAAGCTTTGCCTTCCCACACTTCCTGTAACTGCCCTAGGACTGGCACTTCCTATGTTTGCACGTAATCTGACATTGTCTGAACTTTTGCAAAGCTTCATAAATGGATCCCAAAACCAACCAATTAACTTGTTGCATTAGACATAAAGCTTGATAGTGGACAATTTTATAAACCCGTGTTTTTGTTTCTTTGATAGCATGCTTGGAAACTGCACTAGCTGTGTTCATCTCATAATTTCTCAACTGAATTCATTTGATAAGCCAGGATTTTATGTGTTTTGGTGAAAAGAATTCAACATTGCGTATATGGACCTATGATGATAAAATAATAGCTAAAAGGACTTAAGCGATTCAAGCCTGGGTTCAGCTCTAGACAGTAACTTTTTGTTAATTCCTTGCTTGAGGGAAAGGAAAAAGAAATGTTTTTGATATTGTTCTTCTATTTCAGTGTGTCAATCTTTATAAGATGGCAATATACAAGTGAGAAAGTAACTTGGGTTTGGAGGACAAATCTTGGCCTTGTCATATATTTATTAACTGTGGAACCCAGGACAACTTCTCTGTGTTTGAAAGGGTGATAATTTCCGTTTCTTCCTGTAGCTGTGGCACTGAAACCAGAATAGATAATTACTAAGTGCTTAATATGCAATATCTATAATAATAAAAGTGTAATCTGCTAATTAGACCATATGTCCTTCTGGACATCCTTCCTTCTAGATAAAGCTGCAGTGGGCGGGGCAGCAGCAGAGGTGGCAGAGGCCCCTGGCCGCGGTGGGCGGGGCTAGGGCCAGGCCAAGGCCCTTGTATGAATTTCATGCATCAGGTCTCTAGTATGTTCAATAAGCATTTATTTCCCCTGTATTTTATCATAATTATTTTTGTAGTTTTAAATTTATACTCACTCTCTTGTCTTATATTCATACTTTAGCTCTTTACCTTCTAATGAGCCACGATACCCAAAATGTCTCATAGAAATACAATATCAAAGCTAAGAAAGTAGAGTGTGGCTGTAATAGTGCAACATAATTTGAGGATTGTTAGAAAATCATTTAGGTTTTTTGTTTGTTTGTTTACTTGCCTAAGTAGTATTTTATTTTCAGTTTTTTTTCCTTATTTTAAGGGACCAGAGTGCTATGGTTGACTTTGATGACAGGATGAGATGAAACTATGTCTTTATGTTTTATCCATTTTCCAGTTATATAGATATATTATTGTAAATATTGCTTAATAGAAGTTACAGTTGAATAGTTATTAGACTATTTTGCTACATTATTATGTAGTTTTGTTTCAGTCTCAGATTTTTAAAGATTCATTGTATTCTTAAACCTAAACCAAGTTAATTTAGAAGGATGGAATATTTAGAATATATATATATATATATATATATATATATATATATATATTTATGGCTGCAACAATCAAAGATACAAGTCGTAATTAAGTATCCTCTTTGCTGGTTAGATTTGAATAGAATATAAAATCCTATGATATGCATTATCTAAACTATAACTTCACATAAATGAACAGAATTCAATTATTTTAGAGTTCTTTTCTACTTTAAGATTTAATCTTGAGGTTTTAAATTTAAATATAATAATACTAATAAAATGACATTAAGTATATTTTTACTGCAGATCATTTAATAATTTCACAAAGCTCAAGTTAAAAAGAAGCAAAATGGACTCATAGGGCAAGGATTTCCAGTTTTGTTTTGCTTTTATATATTTTGTTAATTTCAGAGCATGAGATTACTTCCCTGACATATATCAAATTCAATAAAAGTGATAAACTGAGGCATCAATATCTTGTTGAAAACAATACAATAATATCATAGTTAAAATGAGGCAAAACATATGTTCCAAAAAGGGAAATTATGTTTTATTTTTAGTTTTTTTCCTTATTTTAAGGGACCATCTAACTCTGTTTGCTGGGCTAGATGGCACTGGGAATGAATGGTGTTGCCAATTATACACCCTCTAATTATATATAATTTACTTGTTTGATGCTTATTGTTTATTGTTTATTTTCTGTCTATTGCAATGTTGTAATTGCTATTTTAGAAGACTTTTAAAAAATGTTTATTAATATATTTCAGGTGCCTAGAAAAATGCCAATGACACAAGCTACAGTGATCAATAAATATATATTAAATGAACAAATAAAATATTTAAACAATTAGCAGCAATGATACAAGTGTTAAGAAACTGTGAATTTTTTTTCAAGTTCAATGGGAATCATTTTGAAAAATGTCATGTTTGATAAGCTACAGGAATACAAATAGATATTAATTTTTCTTTAATATGAAGTGGAAGTTAAAAAAAAATCCAGTGTTATATTTAAAAACATTTAAATCTGTTTTGCTCACCCTTCAACTGAAAAACAAAGATGAAACCCTTGAATCAGTAATAAACTTTTATTTTTGTATCCTTGTGATGAATAATAAAATTAAAAAATATTAAGCTAAAACATTAACGATTTTAAAAACATGTTAAGGAAAAGCAATTTCAGCATCAGACCTTTGCATCAACTTAACAGTAGGACATAACTTAGATTCACTTTATATTCATCTGATTCCCTCAGGTAGATAGTCTAAGTCCAGCAAGTGAATTATTTACAGGAACTTCATGCAGTTGAATGTCTTTTCATGGAATTTTATATAAACCACAGCATCCAGGGCTCATGTCATTTTTTAAAATGTGACAGTAGTTCCTTTATGATGGGTATTAATTTCAGTCCTGTTACAAATGTGCTACATAACCTTAAACAGTCTTTTAAGGCATTGTTTTATACCCCCATAAATATGGTTTCAATTTCTATAACTGCTGAGTTTCTATTTGCTTCTAAGATTGTGTACCTATGTGTTTTCAAATTCTACAAATATGTATCTCTTCTTATTTCACTATATGTAATCTTGTTTTCATGTTAAAACAATATTAACGAATATGTCTGTATTTATTTTTTATTTACTATTTCTACATTTTAAAGAAGTGAAAACATTATTTTGAAGCAATGGTTAGTTTTAGAATTAGACAATCTTGTATTATTTAGTATCTATATATTAGACTATATTATAAAGATAGTTTTGTAAAATATATTATATATATATATGTGTGTGTGTATATATATATATATATATATATATATATATATATATATATATGAGATAAAACATCTTTAATGTTTGTCCTGGGGCTAAAATTGAAAATGGAATGCGCTATACTATTTATGAGGTGCTTGCCTTATTCTAAGTATTGAATTAGGTATTTTAACTTCCACTTTCTCATTTACTGAGAGAAGTGAGAGTTGTCAAGAAAACCTGACAAATTTAAATATAATATATTGCTAATGTGATCTTATATTAACTTAGATCTCTTGTCCCAAGTCAACACAATGAATTTTACTTTTTTCAAGATGTGAAATATAATGCTAAATAAATTATTGTTTTAATCATAACAATATTATGATTAAACTTCATTTAAATATTTTCCAAAATACCAAATTATTACAATGTGAAATGTATTACCCTTGCATTTTTTACTAAATAAACGTATTGAGTACATGTATAGAAAGGAGGAATTTTTTCTATAAACTATTTTATTCCTCAGGTACATTTAGTATATATATATATATATTTAAGTATATTTATTGTCAAGTTTAATTAAACCATCTCTTGTATCAAATTTAAAAACAGTATTCCTTATGCATTAAATCCATATTTATTGTGAAATTTGCAGAATTAGCTTCCAAAATGATCCAATATCTGGACCTGAAAGTTTTGTTAACATAAAGTTTAATCAGAAACAATTCTTTTTTAATGGTATAAACAAGCATTGCATTAGTTTCTGTCTGTAGTAACATATAGAGCACTTCTAAAACTTAAATCAGTAGCAGATTTTATAAGGAAATAATTGATATGTAACAATAGTTTTCCCTTAATTACAAAACTTCGCACAGATTCAAATCTGAAAATGCATTTGCCTCATCAGTTTTTTTCTATTTGTAGGAATTTGCAATGTCATGTTTCTGAATACTATGCACAAGAGCTACAAATAAGGTACAGTGCATATTATTTTATATTGAATTTCACATTTAAAGCATCATGTCAATACTTTAGTAACTAAGAGTTGTATCTCATCAAAAAATCTTAAATAACTTGTAGGTTTGGGAATCCAAGTTACAACCATCATCTCCTTAGGGGCAATTATTCTCTGATTATTGTTTTGTTCTATTGAAACCCATTTGTATGGATATGTCTACTATGCTGCTTTTCTCAAGTACCAGTTATTAGCAGGGGAAAAAAGTCGACTTAGTTCTCTAGGTAACTGTGATGAAGCAATTGATCTACTGAAAGGACGGCATGTAGAAACATGTGTTCTAGTCCAACAGCCACAAGGACAAAACCATGGGAAATTTGAATTTCTCAATGTCAAGAAAAACATAAAATCTAAAATCTGAGTGTGGAGCTGTGTTAAGAGACTGAAAGAGTTCATTATTTTTTAGTACAGAACTCTTCATTCTTAATATATAATGATTTAGGTGAGTCATTCAAAGTGAATAATGTCAAACAGAGTTCATGTCCTATCTAAGACTATAAATTAATGCTAGAAATATATTGTTTATTTCTTGATATATTCTGGGAAATTTTGTCTTTGACATCAAAAGCATTTTGATATGCAAATTCATTTACTTGCAACTCTGTTTCTCTCTGAAGAGACTCTTGTTTTTGGGTACTTCTGCCTGAGTGCTTGTTAAAAGGAAGGAAGGAAGGAGGCCAGGGAAGGAAGGACAGAGATGTTGAAATCTGAAAAGTAAATGCCAATCCTCTAGGCCCTGGCTTTTAGGAAAGTTGATTGACAGGACATGTATTTTTTTAAAGGTCTTATTGGAGTGACTTGGGGTTCAAATTGCAAATAAAAATCCAGTTCAAGGAGATGAGCTACTTTTTTTTGCTAGGAAAGCTAATTATTTCTTAGTGTAGGAAATAAATCTAGCAACAGCATTAAGGTTCATTATTTTAGTCATGTTTTCATTCTTAGATTCTCATTAGAACTTTCATAAGCATCAACAGCTGGGTAGAAGAATTTGGAATCTGTTCAAGGCTCAGACTTTTCAGCTGTTTCTCCTCGTTTTAGAAAGAGGCAAAATTACACGTGCATGCTTTATGAGTGTGGCTCTAAATACATATTTCCAATTGAATATAGTAAAATAAACTTGAAGGTTAAATGACAAATAACTCATTTGCATTTACATGCAATTATTTTTGCTTTAAAAAACAAATCTTTGGTAACCTCAGATACTTTTAAATTAATCTTGCTCATGATAATATAAATTTTAAAATAACAGTAATGTGTGTGACTAAAAAAAAAAAAATCCTAGACATATTCAGCATGTCTTTTTCTGGTGAACATGTTACAGAAGATCGGAGAAGAATCAAGCAACGCTTTAGAGAGGTGGAGGTCTACTTTATTATATGCTAGCGAACTCAGAGAAAAATGTCTTCACAAATTCTGAGCAGAACATGGAGGAAGTTGTCCCTTTTTATATATTTTTCAGTCCTTTGTCTCCCAAATATGGGGTTTTCCGGTCCCCTTTGCAAGTTCTTAAAGAGCCCTATGTACTGGGGCTTTGAGACCTCAACCAAAGGCCTAGCCTCGCGCCAACACTGACAACTTCATCTGGGGCAGGTTTATGGCCTTTCTAAAATGGGAGTAAAGAGGTCTTGCAGAACCAGACAATTAAAGGGGCAGTGACTAGATTCAGATTGCTAGCTCCCAAAATGTTTCTTTTCCCCCAAAACATACCTTAAAATAATAATTAATTATTCCTTCAATCCGTGACATAATTAATGACAGAAAGTAAAAAAAAAAAAAAGTCTTGGAATAAAACAATCCAAGGTTAACCAAAAAAAGGTTGTACAGAAGAAATTTTTTATCTTCTTTAGGAATTCTATCAGATGGCATCATATAGGTATAATTTTAAGGGATGTCTCTGATAAATGAAGTACACCAAGGAATGCAAAGTGGCAAAACCCTCTTTTCTAAGATGTTGTTCAGAGAACAGTAGATGTAAAAGTTCAGTCGTGTTATAAGAATCAACTCCAATATAGACAGAACTCGTTCCCTGTCTTTGAGGTATCTCTCTGAGTGTACAGTGAAGGCTCATGCAGACAGTCAGTTCAAACATTGTTCTGACTTCAAAAGTCTTTCTCTGCGTTTGGACCAATCTTCCTATTGCCACATTCCACTGGCAGTGGGGTAGGAATAATCTATAGAAGTATAATTACCTAGGCAGTAAATCTAGGAATTTTATAGATGGGCGCTTTTGTTATTGACTTTTAGGAGATGAAAGAGCAATAAAAAATATCCACCACTCAAATGATCAGTGAGTGCCTTTGCTTCATGCTTATCGGGATAAACATGAAGATACACTGTGTGCGCTTATTTTTATTGTTACTTCTAAGAAGCTGTCTTTGTATGTCTATTTTTATGCATGTCCCATATTTTAAAAGATAAAGCAATGCACAGCATGTTTTCTTATCTGAATTCTTATACCTGATTCTGCTGTCAGAGTGATGAATATGTATAGATAGGCACATAGCAAAAGAACTTCTGAAAGTGATGGAGATAAGAAAATACTTAGTATTCAAAGAAGCAGGTAAATGAAAATGAAGTTTGGTGGTTACATTTGGTATTCAGTTCTTTTAATCAGCGATGGAACTTACAGTAGGCTTACAGAGTTTTTTAGAATATAGTATTAGACATTCACTACTTCTTACATGCAAGCCCAAAAGACATTAACCAAGCAGAATATGACTGCTTTGGCTAATTCCATCTATTCAACTTTTGTAATGCTTCATTATAAACAGGCTCCCTTCATTCAGGTGTCATGATTTAGTTCCTCATGGACCTTTGTTTCTAGTTGATCATTGAGATAACTGTATTTTAACACTGAAATAACAATCATCTGCATCTCATGCTAGTTATAGCTTGCAGTACAATCCTATATTAGACATTTGAATTCCAGAATGTTTTTACTTTAAAGATTAACCTTCAGGTCAGCCTGAATTACCTTTCGATTCTGTCTCATCTTTCCTGTGTTATATCCCTCATCCCTTAGTCTGGCTAGCCCACCTTACCTTTGCTTTTTTGGCTTATGTTGTTTATAAATTGACTTCTAGATTCTCCTATACCTACACTGCCCATCACTTAAGGCCTGATTAAAGTGCCTCCTAGTGAAAGCAAAATGTGGGGTGTTTGAATCCAAGTTCATTGTCTTGCAAAACTGAAGAATGGATTTACAAACAAAAAATGGTTAATGGAAGCAAAGATTATTGAGAGAAGTCAGTCCTGGAAAAGGTGCAGCCAGGATTCTAAAAGCAGGCCACTGTCCGGAGCTTCCTTTCCTTGTTGCATTTGGGTGTAGTTAAGCATCCAACTGCATTAAAGTCCATTAGTTCATGTGTAGAGTCCCACATGGCCATAAGCCATGTAGACACAGGGGAATAGATATCCTGAGATAGGAGAGTCCAGTGTGCTGGAGAGCTGGAGAGGGGGGACAAAAGGGGAGAGAGAGGAGAGAGAGAGAGAGAGAGAGAGAGAGAGAGAGAGAGAGAGAGAGAGAGAGAGAGAGAAGAGAGAGAGAGAGAGAGAAGAGAGGAGGGGAGAGGAAGGGAGGAGAGGAGAGGAGAGGAGAGGAGAGGAGAGGAGAGGAGAGGAGAGGAGAGGAGAGGAGAGGAGAGAAGGGAAAAGAGAAGAGAGAGATAATGCACTTTTAAGTCTAGGGAGTAGATACATGACCTTCTAGCTCCCGATTCTGCCTTAGTAACATCTTGGGATTGGTTATATGCCTCACTGCCTTGTGATTGGTTATCTGCAAGCTGCCTGTCTTAGTAACATTCATAAATTTTAAAGCTCATGTCTCCCACATGCCCTTCTTTTCCTGCTAGCTGGGTTGTCTTAGTAACTCCACCTAGTTGGATTCCCCTCTTCTACTTCCTCCTCCCATGTCCCGCCCCTGTCTGCCTAGCTTCCTTCTCTCTGCTCACTTGTAATTCTTCCCTACACACTACAGCGTTGGTAACCCAAAATAATTATTATCCTTATCATGTATATACTATAAATAAACACACATTATAAAGCATTTGTCATTTAATAGCACTGAGTAATGTATTTCTTTATTAATACATTTATTGTATTATTGTTGTCTACCCAACTAGATGAGAAGTTTCTGGCAGGATTGGCAATGTTTTTATGAGAAGAGATAGATGAAACAAAAATGCTTTGAAATCCAAATAATTAAAATGGCCCAAATGGCCATGCTTTATAAAAGTAAAAGGAGACATATGTAAAAAAAAAAAAAAAAAAAAAATTAAAAAATAAAATAAAATAAATAAAAATAAAGTTGAAAAAATAAATAAAAATAAAAGTAGTAGTTAAGAAATTAATTAAAAAATAAGTTAAAGGATTGTCTTCTTATGAGAAGCATAGAGAAAGGTTCTTATAAATGTTGCTTTTGCAGTGATTAGTCATGCAATGCCACAGTGAGAAGAGAAATGTTTGATAAATCATAGCAAAATGACATCTAGAGTTTTTAAACTGGTTTTCTTCTTCACATAGTTACAGTCTAAGCATCTGTCATGAACCAGATTTGATTTGATGGCTTGTTTAAAACATATCCATATTCAGAATTATACATATTTTGATAGTTAAAATGTTATGAATTTTTTCACACAAATAATTTCTAGATTGACTCTATTAGAGAGCTTAACAAAATGTCTGACATTTAGTAAATGACTAATAAATAGTATATTCAATTAATAGCAATCACAGAAACATTAATTGTTAACTTGATTGTTAATTATCTTTGTTGGTGTTCAAGTGGATTATTTAGAAAGGATGCCTTATTCTTTTATTGGGTGTTTGATTATCTCAAAATTTCTATCTTTTATGAGCATAACAACACATTTGCTAGAATAGAATTTTAAGCTGAAATGTTTTTCCTTATGAATTCTGTAGATGTTTGTATTCTGGTATTTAATGATCTAGTTTGTTAGCCGATCTAATTCTTATATGTCTGGCTGTGTTTTTTTTTTCTCTCAAGTTTCTATCTTTCTTTGTCATTAACATTTGCAAATTCCAGGAGGATGTGTCTTGTGTAACACTTAAGTTGTCTGGAAACTCTCATTTTTTAAAATGTGATCTTTAAATGTGATCTTTTAATTAATTTTACATGTTCTTTCTGTCCACACGTTTCCTTTCCTTTCTTTAAATCATGGGCTGAATCTCTCATATAAATCTTCTATCTCATTATTTTTCTTTTTTGATTTATTTTCCTTTTCTTCAAATTTTGGGGAAATTTTACTGCATTATCTTCTACTTAGTAGATGCTTATGTTCCTTCTTCCAACTGCTTTATATTGCTTTTGTCATGATTTTTAATTTGACAATCTTGTTTTCCCTTATCACACTGGTCTTCATTAGTTCACATTATTCTTATAACTAGATCGCATGATTTTACTGACAAAATTAAAATTAAATCTTCCAAGAAACTAAAATTTATTTCCTTTACACTGTAAGTAATCTTACCTACATCTTAAGCCTCCATGTTTTTCTTAGTTAAAGGAAATAAATAAATAAAATTTAAAAAGCAATCAAAATCTAATTAACCTAACTGTTCAGTCTCTTGGATAAAAATTGCTCAGTGTTTTGGTGATGCCAATTCCTCCTTTTACTTTTCTCCCTGAAGAAGTGTCTGGGTGTGCTCTATGTTTGTGCGGTGGTATATGGGACAACATCTCATATGGAGTATAGTGTAACTGAGAAGACCTCATGATGATATATATATATATATATATATATATATATATATATATATATAATTAAATGTGGCTGCAGGCATTTTGATTTTTTATTCTTTGATATGGCACTCTTTGTGTTCATGGGTCTTTTCATTTAAAGTCGGAGACACTGTATGGTTAGGTAGTGACCTAACATCTTGCTATGTGTGAAGCCTTACTCTGAGGTTCATTGGCTGTGATAAATGAGGCACCCTATAGCCTTCTGTGAGGCCATTTGTCCTTGCTGCAAAGACCCTTTGGGTCTATCTACCCCTTTGCTATATTCTCAGGTAAGATGATGTTTCTGACACTGAAAAAATCTAAAATTCAGATCTCTCCGTTCTCTGACAGCAATGAACTTCTAGTTTTCTTTGATGGGGCTTCCAGAGTCCACCAGAGTGTGTAAGGGCAAGAGAACCTACTCTGCAGTTGGTGTTAACTTTCCTTACATAACAAACCTTCTCTCCGAGTTTGTCTGTATTTGCCACTCTCCTGTTGTCTGGTTTTTCTTCTATCAAATATCCTAAATAGAAAAGGGGGAGGCCAACCTTTTATTGCCCATTTTCTCTCCATCGGTCAGATGGAAGATCAATAAATCTGAACCCTAGAGGTTCAGTAGCTCTTATGCTAAATTGAGTGGGAAGACCAGAAAATTCTCCTCCAATACAGAAACCTAACTCGAAGGCAGCCAACTCACTTATCAAATTGGTTTGTATGTTAGAAGCTAGAATTCTCTGTGTTCCATCTCGCAGCATCCTCTCTAAAATACAGCCTACATTTTCTGAGGTGTATGTCTTAGGTTGACTAGAGGTGATAATTTAGTATCCAGAAGACATGAGAGAAGCCTCGAGTAATTTTCAATTTATGCTTGAATTTTGCTCAGAGTGTTAATAAATTATTTTTTAATTACCTGCTTTATGTCCGGGAGTGAATCTACATCGAAAGGACTACTCATTTCTAATCTGAGATGTTGTACATTCTGATAGCATTTTTTTCTGATCCATTCCTTTTCTTTATTTGACTTGTTTATCCTTTTGATTTTGAGAAAATATTTTAATGTTATCTATTTATAATTAATAATAGTGAAGGTATGCTTTATCTAAAGTTGGATTTCTTGCAGCTGTAATCTTTCAGAGAGAGAGACTTTTAGGTCCAGATGAGTTGCAATAAAATGTCTCTGGAATTGAGCTAAGTAAAATATATCATTTAGATAAAATAAAATAAAATATTTCTGGAATAGTTGCCAGCACCATAGGCAAAAATACAATTAGTTTTGATGATCACCTGTGACAGCCCAACCACTGTGTGTTATGTACAATGCTGGGAGATTATAAATATTGTTGATGGATAAAGAAAAATGGTATCTCCAGTAGTATGCTACCTCCTTTCCATTATGGTCTCTTGAAGTGTTCTGTTCTGCAATCATTAACTTCAGAAAGATCTGTTCTGGTCAGCCATGTAGCATGAGAGAAATGTTTTTCAATAAGATGTATAGTACATAGGGCTTAGAGCCTTCCTCTAATATTTTCCCACCCTCATAGTACATATACAAGATGTAGTACATGGTCTATGTACCCATGGATATATAATTCTAGAAATCACAAACTAACCTACAGTAACAGAAAGGAGATCAGTGACTGGGAATGGAGCGAGCAGGGAGGAGTTTGAGGAGACAGTGGTTTTCCATGGGCACGAGGAAACTTCTAGAGATGATGCTCATTATTTTGCTTGTGATGATAGTTTCATGGTGATTACATATGTTAAACTTGTCAAACTATACAATTTCTGTATGTGGAATACATTTGTATATCAATTAAAACCCCACAATGCTGTTTAAACAGTATTTATTGTGGACAGTTATCCTATATAATAAAAGACTAATAGGCTAAGTGTCCGGTCGATGAGTTGGCCATTGAACCAATCAAAGCATAATATGCTAGTAATATGCTAAGGCAGCTCAACTGCTTGCTATGACATGCACTGACCACCAGGGGGCAGATAGTCGACCAGTCTACCAGTCGCTATGATGTGCACTTACCACCAGGGAGCAGACTCGACTGGTAGGTTGGCTTGCTGCTGGGGTCTGGCAGATAAGGACCGAGGGAGACGGCCAGACTCGCCCTGGAGCCCTCCTGTAGTCCCTCCCCAGCTGGCAACCTCCTCATTCCCTCCCGGGCCCCAATTGTGCAGTGTGGGGTCCCTCGGGCTGGCCTGCACCCTCTTGCAATACAGGACCTCTCAGGGGGTGTCGGAGAGCTGGTTTCGGCCCAGTCCCACAGTCCAGGCAGAGGGACCCAACTGGTGCATGAATCGTGCACTGGGCCTCTAGTTATATAATAAGTGGCATGGACAAAAATTAAAGAATGGAATTCTTGAATACCAAATCCTGATTGTGGGATCCAGACTATGACTTCTAGTTGCAATTTTTTATGTATACAAGATAAAGTAAAAATTAATTGTATTCTATTGTTGAATGGAAGTAAGTTTTCTTTTTACCCGGAGTATGACAGTTTTATATTCTTTTCCCAAAATTCACTGAAGGATAAACTAAGACTGAAACCAAAACAGGAAAAGGCTATTCTTTAATTCTTATATATGAAGTCCATCACTTTTAGATAACTTCGCAATAATACACATTGTAAATATTAAAATGGAACTTCTATTAATGTCTCCCAAATTAATGTGTTCTTGGTATATTTAATATTTAGATAGTATTACATAACTTATTTCATATAATTAAAATTATGTTGCATTACTTTTTTTACCTATATTTTCTTTTTTAACATATATATATTAATTTTTTATTGATTAAGGTATTACAAATGTGTCTTTATCCCCCCATTGTCCCCTCATCCCCCCAGTCTTGCCCTCACCCTCACCCTCACCCCCTGTTGTCTGCGTCCATGGCTTATGCTTATATGCATGCATACAAGTCCTTTGGTTGATCTCTCCTCCTTACCCCACCCTCCCCTACCTTCCCTCTGTGGTTTGAGCATCTCATCGATGCTTCTCTGTCTCTAGATCTGTTTTTGTTCATTGGTTTATGTTATTCATTATAGTCCACAAATGAGTGAGATCATGTGGTATTTATCTTTCTCCGACTGACTTATTTCACTTAGCATAATGCTCTCCAGCTCCATCCAAGGCTGTTGCAAATGGTAGGAGTTCCTTCCTTTTTACTGCAATGTATTCTGTTGCATAGATGTGCCAAAGTTTTAAACTTTATATGCTGTTTGATCAGACTGGATTTTCAATGGGCTTGCATAGGAATCAATTCATTGACTTGAAAGAGGGATATATTTAGAATTTCAATTTATGAGCTTAAACACTTTATCTATATCAAGATGTTTTATGTAAATCTACATGTAATAATAACTATAAGCATGTATTTTTTAAAAAGGTATGTCTTGCCCGGCCACCCATCCTCCTTCCTTGTATAGTCCTTCTTGGGAAATCCATTAGCAATTTGATATTTCATAAAATAAGTGCTGTATAAAGTACATATGTAATTTTTAATGTAATGCAAACTTTTAAAATAGTCTTGTTCAAAAGATTTATAAATGCAGTAATATTTTATAATTTAAAATATATGAATAAAAAGTATACATTTGCATATACATAGAATTTATAATTTAAAACATACATAAACTTTACTTGTTACTTTAGAAATATGGGTAGAAATAGCACAAAATCTGTTTATTAGCCCAAAATATATTTTACCAAAGTAGAACAGAGATGAAGAATAACTAGAGAGTATAATACCTATACCCTTTTTGATGTAACGCAATGGAAGAAACAACTTCAAAATATCAAAATATCTAATAATTATCAGATATCTTTCCTGGTTCAGAATTCTAAAAATAGGAATTTGATATTTGTCTTAAGTCAGATATTAGTTAATGATAAAAGCCAAGTCTTATAGTTCTAAAAGCTTAGACATTAATTTAAGGAAATGTTTTCATGGATGATGAAAAATTGTCCTTAGTATTAAAAAGTAAAATAAAATACAGAAGGCATATTTCCCATTATTATCTATATATGGGTTGCTGTACTTATGTAGCTCTCTTAATATACTGGCATCCATGTGAATTTCATTTAACTTACAGTGTAACAACCTGGCTCTAAATTTGTAATATATAGAAACAATGCTAGATAATGTAACTTACTGAATTATTTATTCTGATAACTTCTTATTAAATTAAACAACTGGTTATGAGAGAGAGAGAGAGAGCGAGAGAGAGAGAGAGTTTGACTGTGTAGATGTATGTGTTCTTTGTTTGGGCATGTTTAGGTGAAGTTAGTCAACTCTCCCAAACACTCTAAATTGACGAAAAGTTGTGTGTGACTTTTCTTTTTACTATTTATAAGATAAGCATAGAGGAAAATAGAGCATTCACATTTTCCTTTAACACCTGAACTATGTATTATGTCCTTGACACTTGTTCTCCCTTTATGTGGGAACTTAGTTTCCACTGGGGTTGCTTTCTAAGTTTCTTCTCAGGGGATCCTACTGTCAAGAATCACAATGTATGGAATAGTGAGAAGCAAAACCCTCTAAGAAAGAACACTAACTCTGTTTTACATTTTGCTAAATATGAACATATTAATGTCTGGATAAGCATTTAATTATTTTAAATTTTTATTATTTATATATTAATTATTATATATGTATTTTTTTAGGCTTCTTATAGTACCTTGGAGGGTCTTTATTATTACTTTTTTCTCCCTTTTTCTCCTTTTATTTCCTCCCTACTGGGTTCTGTTTTCATCTTGCCTAGCTCCTTATAGATTTTTAAACCTATCAAAAATCAATATATTCTAAATCATGACTTTCTCCCCACTGTAGTAGTTACAAAACAAGTCTGTGTGTGTGTGTGTGTGTGGACGTGTGCACGCTACATTGATAGCTTTGTATAACATGAATAATTGGGTGTGGCATTATTACATTGTAGTACAATTCAAAAGTTTTCCAAATAGCTCATCCAGATTTCAATGATCTTAGTGCTGTATGAGAGTCAAGCATTCTAACTCAGGTTTGTTTTCCCTCCCTGTGGTGACTTTATTCAGAGTAAGCCAGTTGCTCAAGGCCAATTAGAATGTAGAGGCCCTGTTCAGAGTACACTGGATGTTTAAGGCCACTCTGAGCTTGGGAATCTTAATCAGGGTGTCCAAGGACTATACACAGGTGCAAGAGCAAGGCCACACTAACCTGTATGTGCAGTGTACAAGCTTGCTCTTCTATAACTCAAAAGACTGCGGTCACTATTTGGCAAGAAGCCTCTTTTGTCTAAATACGGGGCCGGCTGCATTATGGGGAAGATGTATGACTGACTAGCAGGCTGCTGCTGTGGGTACAGAGTAGGGTAAGCGGGTAGTTAGTACAAAACTAGCTGGTGTGCAGCTACCGTATGGTACTTTGCTTTGTCTAGTGGTTCCTTGTTAGTGAAACATTCTTTATCCCTTACATGAGATGAAGGAGAAAACTCTCCAAATTTTATTAAATTATATTCTACGGTATTTACACTAAAATCAAAGAATATATATATTTAGAATATTCATCCTGTTAAAGAATCCAGAAGATATTTATTTTATTTATTTTTCTTTAAGATAGCAATGACTGTGTGTGATAGAAATTTTGATCGATCTTACTTCTATTTGTGTTATCAATGGCAAGACCTTGGTTCTCATCTTCTTGAAGGATGATGGGCCAGGTACAGAAACTCACCAGGTCAGAAAGCCCTGGGATGCCCAGCAAGGGGCAAAACTGGGAAAACAAGAACTTTGCCCCCAAGATAACCTATCCTCCCCTAGCATATCATGAGCCATGGAGTTTGCACCCCTAATCGTTCATATCACTGGTCATGCGGTTGGGACCCCTGATCTTTCATATCGCTGGTCAGGTGGTTTAGACCCCCTGACCTTTTCCTCCCTAAAGGTAACATCTAGGCCTATAGGAGTTGTATTTCAGCTCCAGGTCCAGAAAAGCAGCAAAACTAAACAAGTTACACCTTGGCTGCCTCAGGACCAACTCCATTGACTAATAATCCTGATCTGGCGCTGGCCAATCAGTGGAGACCATGATCCTGAAAGAGCTCACCTGGAAAGCTGAAGAACATTCTTTGGAAACCCTCCCCTGGGATTTCCACCTTTAAGAGAGAGATAGATACCTGCAATGCAAATGGGGTCTAAGGAACCCCAAGAGGCTTTCAACCCTGGGAGCAACAGGCAACAGCAGCTCCTCCTGGGCTAACCCACTAAACCTGTCTCTAAGCCCCAATTTTCTCTGACTTCTCAGTCAGAGCCAAAGCAACCCAGCCTAGGCTCTCCTGTTCCTTCTTCTATGCCCTTCCTTGTTTCACTGTCCGAAGTATATTTTTGCTGAGGCCAATCATTTCTTATTTTGCTGCACTTTGTCTCATGATTGAAACCTTTCCTTTCAAAAGATACGAGCTGAGGTCTGGTTGTCTTGTCGGTAACATTTGGAAATAAGAATTTGAAATATTATTTATCTAGTGTGTGCCAAAGTTTTTCATCAAGTGAAGCTTAAGAACTTTTTTAGGGCTATGGTTTAGTTTTGTAATATATGCAAGAACAAATTCAAGAGGATTGCTGTTATTTTCAGTCTTCCCTGGGTGATTATTTGACAGCAAGATAATGTTGGGTCTAGACAGAAAACAACAACAACACTTCCTCTATGGTCTTAAACTCCAATTTGGGAAGTCAGAATATATCACAGAAGTTCCCCCTGGAAGCAGTATTTGCAGCTGGTTTTCAATGGGTTCCCTTGCATCTCATTGAACTAGATTATAAACAAAATCAATTTGGCATGAACTACATTCACTCTGAGGACAGTAGTGCTCCCAAGTGCATACTTCGATTAAATGTTTAAATTGACTGCTCATGGCTATGGTGACAATGCATCCTACTAATTCACTTTCAGTTCCATTGTCCTCTCATGGAACTTCCTGCCAAGACTGCAACAAGGGAGCTTTGGGTTGCTATATTTTAATTAGTTAGAAGAAAATATCACTACTCTGAATAGGGTTGCCTTTTGAGGACTTTGCTTTACATTTTGACTGTAAAGCAATAAAGTAGAAAATTTAGTGTAATTACTGAACAACAGATTCTTTTAAAAAAATTATTTGTTGCCCTAACCAGTTTGGCTCAGTGGATAGAGCGTCGGCCTGTGGACAGAACGGTCCCAGATTCGATTCCTGTCAAGAGCATGTACCTTGGTTGGGGCACATCCCCAGTAGGAGGTGTGCAGGAGGCAGCTGATCGATGTTTCTCTCTCATTGATGTTTCTAACTCTCTATCCTTCTCCCTTCCTCTCTGTAAAAAAATCAATAAAATATATTTAAAAAATTATTTGTTGATTTGAGGGAGGAGGGGAGAGAAAAACATTAATTTGTTGTTCCAGTTACTTATGCATTCATTGGTTGATTCTGTATGTGCTCTGACCAGTGGTAGAACCCACAATCATCGCATAATCTGGATAGTCAACTGAACTATCCAGCCAGGGTGAACAACAGATTCCTAAACCCATGTTACATCCACTTTTTTCATAAAAAATATTTCTAAAATAAAAGTATTTCGCCAAAACCGGTTTGTCTCAGTGGATTGAGCATTGGCCTGCGGACTGAGAGGTCCCGGGTTCGATTCCGGTCAAGGGCATGTACCTGAGTTTCGGGCATATTCCCGGTGAGGGATGTGCTGGAGGCAGCTGATCGATGTTTCTCTCTCATCGATGTTTCTGACTCTCTGTCTCTCTCCCTTCCTCTCTGTGGAAAATCAATAAAATATATTTAAAAAAAAGTATTTGATATACAACTATAGTTACTAAATAACTGGAAAGAATATGATTCCTAATACTAGATTGCTTATGTGAAAGTCCAATTATTTGGGGGCCGGTGGTGATGAAATTTTCTTTTATTTATTGCCCTTTTGAGGAATTAGGAGAAGTTTAATTAAGTTTTGCAGGTTTTTATTTTATTTTATTTTTTTAAAAAGGAGAGTATTTGGTCCTTTGCTGGCTCTTTAAAACATCAGTCAGAACATAACTGTGGGGAAGTAGATATTTTCTGAGTTTATGAGACTATGGGGAAAATTCGACAATTAAGACATGGCTCCTATGATATTACTTTTTAATGTAAAAATGAGATACTATAACAAACTCTATGAAATAAATTTTAATTAATTTGGTTGAAAAGATAAAAATAACTTAGTGTATTATTCATAACACTAAGAAAAGCAATATTGTTGAAAGTTTGTTTCTTACTAGTATATATATTACTAGTAAAGTATGGACCTTTTCTGTAATGATTTTTTAATTCTTATTTAATGCTAAAATAAAATAAAATTTTGTCTTAAAGATTTAGTATCCAATAATGCAGATTCAATTATTCAACAAGTGACCAAAACTAGGAGCCAGCCACTGTGATGAACTCTGATGATATAGTCATGAACAAAACAAAAACACCTGCTCTCATAGCCTTTATGTTTAAGTGATTCTAATATTTCCCAACTTGTGTTACTAGTGCATTCTAACTCAAAAATTTAACTGGGATATTCCTGTTTATTACTTCAACACACCTTTGAGAAAAAATTTAACAGTAAAAATGATACATTCTTTTAAAACTTTGCTTTAAGACGGATATGTGAAAAAGAACCATCAGTTAATTGACTTAGATTTTAAATTGTTCTGATAACTCCAGTTAATCTTGACAAATGGAGATGCCCTCTAATTCATTTTGGTTATTAATTACTAGGTCCTAGTCACAATGGCTATGAGGTAAAAACTATCATTTCTGTATAACTATCCTGGTGTTAATTATGGTGCCCATTTACTACTGAATTAATTTTGAAATCACCAGGAATCCAAATCTAGGGGGTGAGAGACAAGAAAAAAATTTTTTAAATGTTTTTTTGCTAAACAGTGGTTGAAACACTTTATGCTATTTCTATACCCTAATATGAAATTCCCAAATTATTTTAGTAATAAAGAAAACAAAAGCACACCCTTTAAACTGTTAATAACTAAAATCCCATATCTCTGAGCTCAAATAGAAAGTAAATATTGCTTCTGAAAAACTCTGTGGAGACCATTGTCGTATGCCCTCAGGCATAGAATAGGCAAAACCACATTCTTACTTCCATTCTCTTAGAGGGCAGTACAGATCTATTTGTCACTCCCCTTTAATTCCTCCAGACCCCACTGAGCTAGTCCTCAAAGGGCCCCTGCCAGGAAGCTGCTGGGCCCACCTGGAAATCCAACTATGTTCTCCTTTTACCCTGGAGAGAAACCAAAAGTATCAAAGACATTTAAAATCATCATAAATCACAGAGAGCTTCTTTCCTCTTTTCTAAAAAGTGCCCTTTAAAAGTCAGAAAACATGCTGGAAGTCAATGCTGTATTTAAATTCAATTCTGCCGATGTGTTTTCATCTAAAATCTCAGTGGTACTTTTATTGCAAATATAAAATTTTCTCTGTGAGAACCTAGAAAATTATTCTTTTTTTTTTCTTTTACATAATATACCTTTAAATTATATACAGAAAAATTACATTTGTACAGCATCAACAGGAAGTCAACCACGTGTTACATAAATGTTTTTTTATCTTGTATTTTATCCCATTGAAGACTGAAAGCTTTCCTTCACATGTCATTTAAATTTAACATATATATACTTATATGCGTATGTATATAAAATCTAGTATGTGCCTCTAATTTCTTATATGGAAACATAATATAACATTTTTTTCTTCTGATTAAGGGCCATCATTAAAAATTTGATTAAAATTTACCCATTTTTATCTATACAAAAAGATAAACCAATCTACTTAAGTAGCCATGTAAATAGAAGTCTGATGAACTTCACAATGCACATTCTGTTTTAGCTGTTGTTGGTTGATGGAAATGCGAGGTGTGGTATCTGAGATATTTAGTATGGAATCTGATTCTAACAATATTTAATCAGGATTTGGGACTTAAACATACATGGACCTACTTCATACATCTGACCTCAGGAAAGGGGTAACCATTGAAGATGTGGGGAAGAAGCAGTACTTTAGCTGAATCTTTACCGTTTTCTTTGTTGTTTTTCTTTTAATTTTTAATGAAATCTGGAGCCAATTTGGAAAATGTTAATAGTTTTTAAAATCATGGTGTTTATAATATTGATCTGAAAACTTTTCTCAAAGAGTTATTGAACCTGTATAGTTATAAATATAAAATCAATGTATTAACATTCATTAATTGTTTTATACAAAAACATTAGTTTGTTATCGGTGGAAGTGGAGTTCTTGGGGTGCTGTGAGGAAATGAATTTCCTGAGGCACCCATGGGGGATTGGGGTTTTGTGGGAAGCTTTATTGATGATGTAAAATTAAGGGGGTTCCCTTCCAAGGTCCCATCTCTGTCCATCTTCCCATGGAAGATGCCCAGTTTTGTCAAAATAAAAGCCTCTGCTCAGGGTTTCTGGGCCGTATTAAAGTCCAGTCCAGTCCAGGATCCAGCATGGCCGGGCTCCTAAGGCCATCTGGCTTTGGAACAAGAACAGGCAGGCGCATGGGCCAGTGCCGGCCACAGAGCAAGAGAGAGAACAAGAGCACAGAAGCTAGCAAGAGAGAGAGGGCACTCTATGGCTGGGATTTTCATCAGGAGCTTCTTCAAACTGACCAATTCACAACCTTCCAAGATTTTGTGCACTTCTGATTGGGTCTGCCCCCTAGTTAATCCTTGTTCCACAGGCTAGAGTCTAGCCGCTAGACTGACAGGCAGGAACATTCCCTATGTCATCCTGACTTCTACTGCACATGTGCCCATCCCCTCCTTTGTTCAATCCCTTCCCCCAGTGACCTGCAGGGAATGGATCTGTGGTTCCCTGGGAAGCATGGAGATGTAGCTTCCTGGTGAAGGTGCCATTTGCTTGCTTCCTATGTTAATATCAACTAGCTAATTATGACCATAATAATTATGTTGGTTATCTACACTAATAAAAGAGAAACATGGTAATTAGTGTACGACCGCTACCCTTTTCATTGGCTAATCAGTGAGTATATGCAAATTAACTGTCAGCCAAGATGGCGGCTGGCAGCCAGGCAGCTGGAAGCGAACATGAGGCTTGCTTCAGTAACAGAGGACTCCAAAGTTCCCCGCCTCACTTGCTGGCCTCTGAGCTACAACTCTAAACAACTATGTACTATGTTGCAAATAAGAAGATAAACAAACTCCAGAAACCAGCTGGACTGAAAGCCAGGTGGACTGAAACTTTGTATCCATGTTTTCAGCAGCAAGGCCTCATAGCTAAAGCTGGCCCAGAATAAAAAAAAATAAAAAGAAAACAAGGAGCGGTTGGAAGCTTTAGTCACTCGCCACCTGGAAAACAGCCCTCAGCCCCTCACCCAGACTGGCCAGGCACCCCAGTGGAGACCCCCACCCTGATCCAGGATACCCTTCAGGGCAAACCAGCCGGCTCCCACCTGTGCACCAGGTCTCTATCCTATATAGTAAAAGGGTAATATGCCTCCTGGCACCGGGATCAGCGGAGCAGCGAGGCTCCCGGCACGGGGATCAGCATGACAGGGGGCAGCACCCAAACCTCCTGATCACCCTGCGGCTCTGTGTGTGACAGGGGGCGGGGCCACAACCTCCCTATCCACCCTGCTCTGTGCCTGATAGGGGGGAGCTCCCCAATCCCCTGATTGCCCTGCGGCTCTGTGTTTGACAGGGTGCAGCGCACCAACCCCCTGATCGGCCCTGCTCTGTGGGTGATAGAGGGTGGCACCCCAACCCCTCTCCACGGGCCTTGCTCTGTGTATGACAGGGTAGAGCCATAACCTCCCCATTGGCCCTGCCCTGAGTGTGACAGGGTGCAGCGCCCCAACCCCCTTATCCACCCTGCTCTGTGTGTGACAGGGGACGGTGCCCCAACTCCCCTATCGGCCCTACTCTGTGAGTGACAGCGGGGAGCTCCTCAACCCCCTGATCGGCCCTGCTCTGTGCGTGACAGGGTACGGAGCCCCAACACCCCTGATGGGCCCTGCTCTGTTCATGACGGGGTGGCGCCGCAACCTCCCCATCGACCCTGCCTTGAGTGTGACAGGGGGCGGTGCCCCAAACCCCCAATCGGCCCTGCTCTGAGCCTGACCAGGGGCTGCACCTAGGGATTGGACCTGCCCTCTGCCACCCGGAAGCAGGCCTAAACCAGCAGGTCGTTATCTCCCGAGGGGTCCCAGACTGCAAGAGGGCACAGGCCGGGCTGGGGGACCTCCCCCCCCCCCCCCCGAGTGCACAAATTTTTGTGCACCGGGCCTCTAGGATATAATAAAGTATAACTTCATTTCTTCATAAATCATATTTTAATTTAAAAACAATCAAGTTAAAGAATATATTTACTTAAGTCTTTTATATTTAAAAGAAAACCAACATTTAGTGTTTTTTTCAAACAGCGGCTTATGAGAATCATGACTTTCTTTGCATTTCAAAAGCATTTTTCTGTTATAGCTTATTTTACTAAATACTGTACTATTTCTGTCTTCATATTTTATTGAATAACATATACTTTCAAGTGCCAAATAGCTCTTAGTTTGAACCTAATCTTTATGAGGTTCTAAGTAAGTATCTTTGAAAAAGTCAGTTTAATGTGGTGTGCTTCAGTGCCTTCAGGTTAGTTGGGATGTAGTAACATCTACCAGGTCTTTTTGTTGAACAGTTTTCAAGATAGTTTCAGTAAAAGGTCAGGAGTGCATAAATATCTTGAAAAGTGAGGAGTTATTAATACCATGGCTGATGAATGTTCTCATTATACCTGAAGGCAAATGAAGCAAATGCACACACATATATGGTCTCTTTACTTTGCACCCTAATACACATAAATTTGTTTGAAGTAAATACATTTGAATCCAAAGTTTTTAGAGACCCATTTATTGCAATTGTTAAATATCCATATGATGTTATAATCTGTTTGCTCATTCTCATCATTACCTGTCATTTGGATGCTAGAATGTAGTTTTAAAATAAAACTAATATTGATTTACAGAACAAATTATATATACACATCTAGATCAATGAATATGTGTGAGGCTCAAGAATTATAATTATATTATTTTACCTATAGCTCTCATCTCTATGATATAGGTGCTATTATTATACACATTTTTAAAAAGAGAGATTTGAGAAAGGCAGAGCTTGAGTAATTTTCCTAAAGTCATAACAGTGGTTTTAAAGACTTAAGAGTTTTTTAATCCCCAAAAGCAGAAGCAATACAATGAGCTCTTCGAAGATAAATAAAAATGGAGAATGATCCTGGTTTGATCAAGTAAAGAATGTTCTGACTGTATCCCTACAAAATGTCTTTGTGCTTATAAATGCCAATAGAGCCCTCACTGGATTGGTTCAGTGGATAGAGCATCAGCCCGTAGACTGACTGGTTGCAGGTTTGATTCTGGTCCAGGGCACCTACCTTGGTTGCAGGCTCGATCCCCGCCCCTGGATGCAGGAAGCAACCAAATTAACCTCAACTGTTTGGCTCAGTGGATATCGCGTCCGTCTGTGGACTGAAGGGCCCTGGATTTGATTCTGGTCAAGGACGCGTCTCAGTTGCAGGCTCAATCCCTGGTTCTGGCTAGAGTGCATACTGGAGACAACCGATCAATGTGTCTCTCTCACAATGATGTTTCTCTCTCTCTCTTTCCCTTTCCCTTTTACTCTCTCTAAAAATCAATGGCAAATATCCTTGGGTGAGGATTACAAAAAAAAAGCACATATTTCATGCAAACTGGTTTGTTTATGTATATATGCTCATACCATTATTAAGTAGTAATACATTATTTGTTTTTCTGAGATGCTCAATGTTTAACAGTGCATGATATTATGTTATTAAAAATTTCAATCATATGTTGACCTCAGGGATATCATTCATCAGGCATAGTTTCTTTAGTAACAACAAAATTGGTTAAAAATAACATGCATCATAAACATGAGCCAGTATATAGAGCTTATAATTTTAATTTGTGTTATGGAAGTTAGATAATTGTAAGTTTAATCTGTCAGTTGGTATTTTAATTAGGTGCTAGATTTGAAAATGTGTTGATTGTAAATAAATTAGCTAGTTGCAAATCTGCGTACAGTATTACATTGACAACATAATCAGAAAGGTCCAACTATCTTTCCATAAACAATGATATTTCTAACAGCCGTGGCTTTACTAGGAGAAAAAACATAAATCACATAAATAAATTATAACTGTAGAACATGAATTGAAAATTGGCCAACATTGTGAAGAGTTGTTTAAGTAAAACAATACTTTGGAAATTTAGGATATTCATTATTTTTATTGGATAATAATTTATTATCTAAGATACTTTAATTTACATTCTAAATGGGAAAAAAAATTCCTGTGGCATTTCCCCCCATAGTATTTTATCATTTAGATATTGTAGTTAAAGGGAACTGAGCACAGTGAGGTTATAATTTATTAATTAGCATGAAGTTTTCATATCTGTTTATTGTCTGAAATGTACAGATGATCGCTTGACTCATATGTAGAGTTTCACTCCATTAACAATTGTTTTGTTACTTGTAACAGTAGAGCCAGCTTAGATTAAAAAAAAAAAAAAATAAGAGGAGTTTCTTTATATTTGAGTCACAAAACTATGACCTCAAGGTAAGTTTTATGGAATATATTAGAAGATTATAATTAATTTGAAGCTACCTAACCCAATTACATTTAGACCTTTTAACAACTTACCAAACTACATTTCACAAGATGATCTTTGCTTAGGTATATTGCATCACTTGGTTATCCTCATTAAAAGTTTGTAAATATTCCTGACCTTGGTATGTGATCCTATATAATAAAAGCTTTATATGCTAAGTGTATGGTCGGCTGGCGGCCGTTCAACCAATCAAAGTGTAATATGCTAATGATATGCTAGGCCACTCAACCACTTGCTATATTGTGCAATGACCACCAGAGGGCAGACAGTTGACTGGTTGGCCAGCTGCTTTGACGTGCACTGACCACCAGGGAGCAGACACTCTGACCGGTAGGTGAGCTTGCTGATGGGGTCTGGCCAATTGGGACCCATTGAGATGGGCTGGACATGCCCTGGAGTCCTCCCGGGTCCTTCCCTGGCTGGCCAACCTCTTGCATCCCTCTGTGGCCTTGATAGTTCACCAGTTGAGTCCCTCGGCCTGGCCTGCACCCTCTTGCAATCCGGGACAACTCGGGGGATGTCAGAGAGCTGGTTTTGGCCCAATGGCAGAATGACTGGTCACTATGACTCACACTGACCACCAGGGAGCAGATGATCAGTGTATGAGCTGCTCCTGGTGGTCAGTGTGCTCCCACAGGGGGAGTGCTGCTCAGCTAGACACTGGGCTCATAGCTGGCGAGTGCAGCAGCAGTGGCGGGAGCCTCTCCCACCTCCGTGGCAGCGCTAAGAATGTCCACCAGAGTGGGCCTAAGCCGTGAGTTAGACATCCCACAAGGGCTCCCAGACTGCGAGAGGGCACAGGTCAGCCTGAGGGACCCCCGCCAAATGCACACATTTTGTGCACCAGGCCTCTAGTAATATAAATATACAATGTTGTTAGACATTACTAAAATATCTGAATATATTATAAATATCAACAGATTCATTTTTTAAAATTATAACTTTAATAAAAGTCTTTCCATTTATTTTATATTTTGTAGCATTTATAATATATTCTAAAAGGTCAAATTTATCACTTGTTGAACACAAAGCTGCCCAGAAAATTAGTGTAACTTCTGGAATTTCTCACCTTTAGAAATGGTTCAATTTTTTCTTTAATGGTTGGTAGCTTTTAGAATCTGTAGAGTACTCTTTGAACATTTCCAACGTGACAGGGTTTGTCCTCTGAGACCTTGGTTTATTGCCTTAACACCGTGAGCTTCACTTGCCTAGGAATGAATAGTAAAGTGTTTCTCTCCCATGGATTTCCTAGAAATGAGATGTCAAAATTACATTTTATAAGCTCTACTAGAGGCCCGTTGCAGGAAGATTCCTGTAAGAATAGGGCTTCCTGCGTCTGGAGCAAAGCAGAGAAGGGAGCGAAACCCACTGAGGCGGGTTGCACACGTCAGGCCCGAATGGCGGCCAGGCGGGCTGGTGGATCGCTGCTGTCCCGCCCGGCCGCCCTGGATCACACATGGGAGGGCCGGATGGAGGCCCGGCAGGTGGCGGATGGAGCTGTCCCGCCCGGCCACCCCAAGTTGCAGATGGCAGGCCTGGATGGTGCTGTCCCGCCCTGCCTGCAGTATGCAAATTTAATGGCCATCTTTGTTGGGTTAATTTGCATACTCTTCTGATTGGCTGATGGGCATAGCGAAGGTATGGTCAATTAGCATCTTAGTCTTTTATTAGTGCAGATGTTTTTTCTAATCTGGCCTATTGGAGATTGATAACTTGATCATGTGATTGTTTTCTAATCTCAAGAGTTGCAAGATACTTTGTGACTTTAAGAAATAGTACACTAATAACACAATCTCATAATCTGACCATACCTACCATGATACAAGGATATTTGTTGGTGAGGGAATCACAGTTTTTACCATTTTCATCAAAAGTGAAGACAGGGACTGTAAAACCTACTCAGGAAGCTTTTTGTAGTATTCCATAAAGTATCATTTGATGAGACAAAGTATCACTATCTCTTAATGGGATAAAATAATCTAAAGCAAATTAGTAGTTATATTAAATATATGAACTTTTATTATGTCAAAATAATCCATATAGAAATCTATAAATATCCCCCAATACATACTCACTAATAGGATTATGATTGATAAAGTAGATATAAATTGATTTAAAGTACATAGAGTAGACATAGATTTTCTTTAAAAATTTCACTTGTGACCTATGCTTTCAGAATGTTTTTATGTAATCATCCAGGTCAACTTTATTTAAGATCAAGTGAGTCCCTTTCCTTGCAACTAGGAGGAACTAATAAAAACATCAAGCAATTGCTTTCTCACCATATCTGAGAAGCATTTATAATTTTTCCTCCTCTCAGCCCCGCTGGAATCCCCCAGTCCCAGTGTGTGTGTGTGTAGCAGGGGGAGGGGGTGTCGCTGAGAGAGGGCAGCGTGAGCAACCTGGCAGATGAGGCAAGCATTCTGTGCCCGGCTGTGGATGGGCCTCTGGCCATGCTGGGGCATGGAACACTTGCATAAGAAGGGAAGGAACCGGTGAGCTGAGCAGAGTTGAGTGGCCCCCGACTCCTGTGCAAGGTCAAGTCTGGGCGGCCAGAGGATGGAGGGTGTGGAGGATAGTGTGACAGGAGGGGCTGGTGGCGGAGGCACAGGGGTGAAAGCTGGCCGAGAAAGAGGAACGAAGCCCTTTATCAGAGTTCCTGAGAACAGGGAGGTAAGTTATTTGCATTTTGTGGCCACGGATGTGCCTCTGGGCAGCGGGCGCGGAGCAGCCAGGACCTGCAGAGAGCTACTGGTGCACGGATTTGTGCACAGGGCTACTAGTATAATAAATAAAGAGTTTAAGACAATATATTTTAAGCCTTTTTAAACATTACCACTTGTTTATATTAGATTTCACTAGATTGAGTAGAGTGGGATTCTAATAGTTCTTCCTGATACATAGCCATGCCCACAGTTTGCCTGCCCCAATTTTTTGGAGCAAAATCCATTCTTTTATTACCCATCTTACCTTGATAGTGTTACATTTAGAGTCGTTTATTTAATGCTAACTTATTTTCTATCCAGATACTTTCTTGGGAAGATATGCAAGGATGTATGTGTATTTATGCAGAGGCCACTGGGGTAGCTCTTCAATCATGATAGCCTTAACTGTTTAATCTTTCTGAGGATGAAAATATGTTGTTAAACTTGGGAATAAAAATAATTTATAAGTTTTCTTATTAGTAGTATAAAGTAATATTGATCCATTTAATAAGAACAATTTAGTCTAAGCCAAATCATATTCAGTGTCTAAACCTAAGCATATAGAATATGACTTTTTAAAAGAATGTTCCCATTTATTAACTCTATTCTTTGAGAACAGGTATACTAAAATTCTCAAGTTTCTTTTTATTTCATCTAAGCCAGGGGTCCTCAAACTTTTTAAACAGGGGGCCAGTTCACTGTCCCTCAGACCGTTGGAGGGCCAGACTATAGTTTAAAAAAAAACCTATGAACAAATTCCTATGCACACTGCACATATCTTATTTCGAAGTAAAAAAACAAAGCGGGAACAAATACAATATTTGTATTTGCACGTGGCCCTCGGGCCGTAGTTTGAGGACCCCTGATAAGCTTTTATTCTTGGTATGTTAAGCTAATTATATGAGGGTTGTAATGTTTTTTTTCCTCTTAGATTTTATAGTAGGCCATTTTTTTTCTAATCCTTTGTTTCTGAAATTTGGAATACATTGGAGTTGCTCATCTCACTGTGTACAGTTCCATGCTTACACACTAATTCTGTGAAGAATCCTGAGGTAATGGGAGTTCCAGGAAACCAGAGGAGTTTTCTTCTTATTGTCACACAGAGGCCTTGTTCATTTAACCTATGATACATCTATTCAGTCAAGCCGTGCTTCTCAACCCAGCTGAGAATTAACTTGGGGATCCCTATGTCTCAGGACTGAACCAGAAGTTTTATTTTAATTGGTTTGAGGTGCGGATATGTTAAAACTCCATGCACAATTCTAATGTGCTGCTGTGGTTAAGAGCCCCCCTTAAAACAGAGCAGGCCCTAAGACTGCCGTGGAGCTACTTTGCAAAAGTGTGCTTTTTGCCCAGTAACCATGTAGATAGAAGCTTGAGGATTTTTATTTTTATTTTTAATTTTTTTTTTCCTTTTAAATCTAGTTGAATAGGGGATAGGATTGAAAGAGTGCTATGGGAAATATATCCATGTGGAGATTTGATCTAAGAGCTTGCAACCCATTTAGGTGATTTTAGAGGTTTATAACTTTAGATAAGTTTCAAAAATATTCTTAAAACAAAACTGTTAGGCTTTAGAAAATCACTGTTTTATACATGACAATCTTTCTAAAGATGTGACTCCCAGACCTCCTGCAACAATGTCACCCAGGGAACCTGTTGAAATCGTAAATTTCTCGGCTCCAATTTTGACTTTGTCAATCGTGATCTCTTGCGGACAGTAACTGGGTTTTCCAGGTGATGGGTAGACACACTTATCTTAAGAACCACTGATGTCCACTCGAGCTCTGAGGGCCGCTCCTCATATCATAACATCTCTGGGTAAAGTTCGCTTGTAGCTCCTAATGTTATGTAGATTTTGTTTCCAGTTCAGCAAATTCTTAATATTCAGCCATCTGCAATGCCATATGCTCACCAGGAAGATATACAGGGCAAGAAAATACAGAGATGATGTGAGTATAATGATGGTATTACTGGAAATGGGAAATGACAGGGTAAAAATGTCAATTTCCCTCCAAGCCCATTCATGTATGATGTATTATATAACTCCTCCTTTTCGAGAGGCTGGGTGTTTCTAGAGAAAGTTACATGCATCTAGCGCTACTGAAAGTGTGGCTGTTGGGTGACTTGCTGTGACAATGTGCCAGTGTGTGGAGCAGGATGCATGTATGGAGCTGCTAGCTATTCTGTGGGAGAAAACAAGAGATTTATTGGTTATCTTTTATATCCTTCATGCCATTTCACTGGGTATGCTTCTGATCTTTAGGACCTCTCTTATGGGGTCATTATAACTAAATACATAGGTAGATAACAGTTATAGAGCTCTTACTATATACCAGGCAATGGGACATGTGTTTTAAGTATGTGTGTGTGTTTTCTTTCATGATACAAATGAAGACAATTTTTAATTCCATTTTCTACATGAGGAAATTGAGATTTGAAGAGGACCTAGTAGTAGAATTGAGATATAAGCCCATATTTTGATTTAGAATATGAACCCCCATCTTTCAGATATAATGCATACTCTCCAGTGTAGAATGACTCACAACACTTGGATGAGTTTCCTTGGGCTACTGTAATAAAATAAGTGGCTTTAAACTACAGAAATCTGTTCTCTGGTAGATCTCTGTATGCTAGGACTTTGCAATCAAGATGTTGGAAGACCATGAGTAAGAGGCTTGGAGAAACAGCCTGATTTACTGTATTGTGGATGAAGAATATAAAGATGATGAGGTAAAGTGGGAGGGAAGGGAATCAAAATGGTTCATAGTTGGTTTAGAACAGTGGTTGGCAAACCGCGGCTCGCGAACCACATGTGGCTCTTTGGCCCCTTGAGTGTGGCTGCTCCACAAAATACCATGTGCACGTGCGCACGTACAGTGTGATTGAAACCTCATGGCCCATGCACAGAAGTCGGTTTTCGGCCTGAGCAAGTCTATTTTGAAGAAATACTGTTGATATTTGGCTCTGTTGACTAATGAGTTTGCCGACCACTGGTCTAGAATGTCGAATGTAGTCTGATGCAAAACCTAGAATTTTAACATCCTAACATGGAAAGAAGTGGAGAGGTTCATTATCTGTAGGACCAGGTACCATAGGAAAGGGAAAGAATTCAAGGAAAATTAAATTAAGTCATTTATCCAAAGATGTTAGTTATCCAAGAAAAGGAGACCAGGTGTTTTAGAGAAACAGGTGCCTGTGCATAGATCTCAACAACCAAGGACTGCAGTGGTGCTAGGTTGACAAGCACATTGTACAATGTTACAATAACCTACATCTGCAAGTTGGGAATCATGAGCTTTGGGGAACATAGATGAAGATACCATTTGCAATGTATATCATACTCTTGAGGTAGAGGATGAGTGTGTTGGTCTAGCCAGTAATACAGCTACTAGGATGCAAACTACAGAAACAATAGCTTATTTTGTTTGTTTGTTTATTTGTTTGTTTGTTTGTTTTGTACCTTAACTTTTCCCCAGTAAGTATGGTCCATAATAAGTAGGAAAAGGGAATTTATTATAATATGTTAAAATATCTGATATAGTTTTATCAGTAACCATTACATTTATTCCTGTTAGTTATAGGGTATGTGCTATTTAGAGTTCACATGTTCACATAAATAGGGATTTAAAGTTAAATTAAATTCTAACTCTTTTTGCCATCCTCTGTTTAGATTATTGTCATTAATGAGTTTGTCTATTAGATAACATCAAATATGAGGAGGGTGCACTAAAAAACAGCAAAATGTGAAATGCCTATAATTGGGATATATCTATTGCAGTAATTTGCACATAATAGACATAAAATAACTATTTGCCAAATGATTGAAAGTAATCCAAAGTTAAACATTCACCAACAGAACAGCAAACAGAAGGGTCACACAGTGATAGTGTTGGAGAGATGACAGTTCAGAGTCTCCAGAGGTGGAATCCAGTGAACAGTGCTATACCGTGAAAGCTGTGAGAACTGCTACAGAAAGCACACTGTTTATTTTCATTCCCGTATCGCCATCAAAATCAACTGCCCAATACTTTTCCAGCTCAGTAATGCAAAGGCATTAGTGGTTGGTAGCTGCATTGGTCATGTGATCCTATATCACAATTTATTTTTTTGGGGGGATGGGGCACCAGAGTTTAGGACTTTTAATTTGTCCCATAGCTGCTGAAGCAAAATTATGACAAGACATTCTGCTTTCCTTTATACCCCAACGCACACACACAAAAACTATTTGTAGGAAAAAAATGGTTTTGTACATGGGAAGAAACAATATAAATTCAAAACTTACAGATAAGGGTTAATTCTATCACTCAATCTCTTTTAAAAGTTTACACAAATATCCAGTCAGAGCCAACAGGTATCTCCTTTGAAATGTTATCTAAATGGATTTCCAAGTAAACCACAGGACCGTATACTATCTTGGAATGTCCTTAGAAGGCTCTGTCATTGATTGGGTAACAGAGTAAAAACACCAGAGTCCTTTCTTTCAAATGGAAGAGGGAAAGACAGGGATAGAAGGAACTCTTCAAACTTCATCTTCTTTCCTTGTGGTTTATGGTCTTCTCCTCCTCCCCAGAAGCCTCCTCGACCTCCAAAACCTCCCTGGCCTCTGCCACCAAATCCATCTCGGCTTCCTCTGCCACCACCTCTGCTTCCAAAGCCACCTCTGCCTCCACCAAGACCCCCAAAGCCACCTTCACCCTTAGGCTCAGCCCGGTCCAAAGTAACTTTGTTTCCATCAATTTCACCATCTCCCATGGCCTCCTTGCAGCTTTGGCGTCTCCCTCACTGTTGAAGTCTGCAAATCCTTTGGAAGAGCCCAGTCAGTGACTGTCCTTGCCCAGACAGAGCCATCCAGTGACTCCTTCAATGTCTCTTCTGTAGTCTCCTCAGACAGACCCTCGACAAACAGAATTTTGGATGGCTGGCTTCTTACATTAGATGATCCTCTGGACCCGTGAAATTCCAGCCTGATTGCTCTGCCCTCAGTTTCTCTTTTATTACAGGAATTTAAAGCTACTTTAGCATCTAAACATGAAGCAAATCCTATAAATGCATTCCCTTTAGATTTGCAATTTTGTTTCTGGGGCACTTTGATAAAAGTTGTCTTCTTAAATACTTACTGAAGAGTTGCTTCTGTTGCACTGTAGGAAAGGTTGCTTAAAACCAGAGTTTTTTGACTCACCACTCCAAGTGCTATTCTTTCCACATCTATGATCTTGATTTTGACCTTTCTCTCCAGTATAGTACAGGAAAATGGATCGCCCATCTATTTCTGTTCCCTGCCTTTCTTCCAAGATTTTCTCTGCATCAGCTTCTGTCTTTAAATTCAATATAAGCAATCCCTTTACTCTTCCCATCCTTGCTGACTAATCTGATCTCCATACTATCTTCAAAAGTTTCTTTTAATTCATCCTGAGTAACTTTATAAGGCAGTTATTTTTAGCCCAAAGTACTCTTGCATCTCAGTCTTTTTTATTATCTTTTCCCTTTTTTTTTTCTAGTTTAATTTCATAGCCAAAGACTTTTAAACCAGTGAGTTCTAAGGCTTTTTCTGGGTCCTCAGCAGATTCAAAATCCACATAGGCAAACTTCCTAGACACACCAATTCTGACATCCACAACAGTAAGATCATTTTTAGCAAAAACATTACTGAAACTCATTTTTAATTCAGGAGCAGATTTGCTGAAGTTCAGGTTTCCAACAAAGAGCTTGAAAGCCATGGTTGGTTCTCTGGCTTCCACTTTCTATTTCTTAGCCTCAGGAGCAGCATTCTGTTTGGCCATTTCCTTCTTTCATTTCCCAGTTGCTTCTTTGACAGGCTCTTCCTCCTCCTTCTCGTCATATTCCTCATCATCATTCTCTTCATCATCTTCCTCTTCATCATCACCTTCTTCATCCTCATCCTCAGCTGTGCTCTTGGCCTTCACAGGAATAGCTTTTATGGGAGCTTTCTTGCCTTTGGCTGGTATAATCTCTATAGGTTCTTTTTCAGAATCATCTTCTTCATAATCATCCTCATCTTTATCATCATCATCATTATCATCATCATCATCTGAGGCAAGAGCAGCAGCAGCGAGAGTTTTCATCACTGCTGGCTCAAATGCATCCTCATCTTCATCCTCCTCCTCATCATCATTATCTCCTTCACTGTCGTCATCATCTTCCTCATCACTGTCTTCCTTCTTGGCATTCTTGCCATTCTTTGCTCTCTTGACTGGGATGGCTCCCTTTTTGCCAGGGGTTGCTACTAATGCTTTTCCTGTTGTGCCTTCCTTCTTGCCAAGTGTGGCTAATGCTTTAGCTGGTGTAACTGTTGCCTTTTTGCCAATGGTCGGCATAACCACTGCCTTTTTGCCAGGAGTGGCAATTGCTTTCTTACCTGGTGTGGCAACTGCAATCTGTTTTGTTGGGGAAAACATCACCTTCTTTCCTGGAGTTGTGACAGCCTTCTTGCCTTTTTTGGAGGAATGGTAACCTCTTCTCCACAGCTTTAATCTCTTCATCTGACATTTCCTCATCTTCACTATCTTCTTCTAACTCCTTTGGAGGAGAAGCCATTTTCTTGGGATCACCTTGATTTTTACTATCCTTTGCGAGCTTCACCATGAAGGTGGCTTTATGATGGTGGAGTGTGTGGCAAGTGAGTGGTGCAGATGTGCCCAGAGGAACCAAACGGTGTCGAGGGCTGTCACTGGTACTCTTAGCAATTTACTTTTGATAGGAAGTATGTCCAAAAACTGAAGATATGACAATTACCAAAATAAGTGTTTATTTTTTCCCACAAACAAGAAAGCAAAAAGATACTGTGTTCATTTCTTGCCAAAAAAGAAATATTCCTAAGAGAACATTTTTCTTGTTCAGTACAAGCACTAATAAAATTTGAAAACAAAAAAATGTTTTTCTTTCAGTAAATATTTGGCAGTAAGTAGATAATTGTTTCAGATACCAGGTTGTTAATTTCATACCACCAATCTACTGTCATTCTATGTTTGCATTTCTTTTTCTATGTAGAGGTTAAAGTGATATAAAATATTTTTCTGTCTTGCAAGAAAAGATAAATAACTTGTAATATATCTTGGATTTTTATTCAGTATTCTTTTCTCTAGAATTAGTGGTGGGGGGGAAGAAAAGAAAGTAATTTTTAAATAAAAATGTTGGGTTTTGTAAAAATTGAAATTCATGGTATGTTTTTATCTTAGAATAATTTATTCTGAAAGTACTACTATAGCATTAATAATTAGAAAACATTGCCATCTTTTTTGTTGAGTTCATTCTTTGGCTAATAATGAGAAACAGCTTCTCTAAAGCATTCATTAAATGCAAACCTGACAAAGTCCCGAAGAAGAACAGACATTTAGTATCCTACCAACGCTCTCTTAAGAAAACGTTTTTTTCCAGATGACTAAAGTATACTTCCCTCACATCATTTTCCAAAAAGGGATCATAACCCACCCCTGAACTAATTGGCAGCAAAGGGATCGGACTTACGATAAATGGCTTAATCTACTGGAGTAATAATAGGTGTTAGGAAGTTGGACACAATGCCTTCTATAATTCGTAACACTTTTTGAAGTAATGTTCTAATCAAATGAGAAAACTAAAATATCCAAAACTATGTCTGAAACATCACAAGGGCTCAATGCATGGCTCGTGTTCTTAAACACAAATCCTGTTGACTGCCAAATTCTGTTTTATTGACTCACATTTTGGAGAGCATTTTCTTATTTTCAGAAAATTTATAAACATCTTGATCTTATCCAATTTGTACTACTGTAGTTTTTTATTCACTGTCTTTCTGAATCCAGTTTCAAGCCTTGTTTCATTAAACAGAAGTATTACTGTCCTGCCAAATTTATTTTTCTTGCTGCTCTGAAGGATACACTGGCATTACCCTTCATCGGTTCCTTTATAATAGCTCTAAATTTTCTATTCTCCTTATCCCAGGTGCCCAAACCATTACATTCTTGGATTGAATCTATTTCCTTTTCTGTTTAGTTTTGAAATTAAAAGGTATTGTTCTCTTATGTGCTAACCATTTTACTATTTCTTTCCTCTAGCTTTGTTTTTTCCTTTTCACTTGAGTGATTAGATTGCCTATAGCACAATTCATACTATTCACTAATGTCTATCATGGAAAAGAACCTCTGCGATAGCCCCCTATGCTCCTTGGCTCCTGGAACTTACACCAAGGCTAATTTTCTCATCTTGGTTGTAGGCTGGACATACGGAATTGATTATAATGGACATAACATTACTGATGGGATGGACTGTCCCTTCTGAGATTAGTTTATCAAAAGACCATCATGGCATCTTTCTTGGGTGCTTGCTTATGCGTGCTCTCTTTCTCTCACTAGCTCTTGCTCTAGCTCTCACTCTCCCGCTTTGTCAAAATGCTCACTCTGGGAGAAGCTAGCTGACAGCTTGTGAAGCAGCACAGTGAAGAAGCATATATAGCAAGAGACTGAGACCATTAGTGTACATTTAGAAGTGTTCTTCCCACTGCCACACCAGTTGAACTTTTGGATTAGACTGTAGTAGTCAACAGCTTGACTACAACCTGCTGAGAAACCTTAATATAAATTAACTCAACTAAGAACCTGTAGAAACTGAGATATAATAAAAGCTTGTCATTAAGTCTCTAAATTTTACGGTCATTTGTTACATAGTAATAGACAATGAATAGATCTATTTCTTATATAGATTTTATCCATATTTTGCTGTAGCATTTCCATATTTTAACCTATTTCTTCTATTCATACTTATGTAAATCTTAAAATTGAGTAATACATTGTAGTTTCCTTCAGCAATTTTATATATGACATTTCCTATATGAAAACTGTCTTTCTATTAGGAACAAAAATGGTTTAGGCTTTCTCTCTTTATGGTTCTTGATCTACTTTCTCCTAATTTCCACTTCACACCCTTCAGCCACCAGTATCTTCTATTTGCAAGACCTCTAATTTTGTGGGCTATTAGTGCTTTGTATTGTTTTTCTGATGTGTTTACCTCTTGCATGCAAAAACTGATATGTGTATCACTGTATCATGGCACGACATTTCTTTCTATTTCTAAATAGCTTTAGATATATTAGTGAAAATAGTTTATTTGTTAGACTTAATTGGAGCTACCTTTCCTCTGAAAATTCTTTGGATTTGTACTGATATACATGGCATGATGGATTTTTAAAGAGACTTCATTAACGAGAGCTTTAAATATGATCACTATTTAACTGATGAAGTCTAATTAGGCAACAATTCAAACATAACTGCTACATTTTTGACAGTGTTAGAATTTATTACAGTGGAGGAACTATCACTCGAAATTTTGTTATATCCTTCATACAGCCTCCTAAACAACGCCATGGCTTTCCTTCTGACTGGAGGTTTGATTTGAGTGTCAGTGCCAGTTCTAATACTGACTCTAACATAGCCCATCAAATATATGAAGCTTCACAGATACAGCTTTAAATCTCTTCTTCTTCTACAGTATTTGTACCTCCAATGCTTTAGTTCCCTTCTATTCTCTATTCTGGCTCTGATTTTCTGAATAAGAAAAAAGTTGGCTCACTTATATATCTTGTATAACAATAGTCAATGAAATATATTTTTTATAAAAATGCATCTTAAAAATGGAGTCCCTCTTTCAAAGCCAGCTGTTGATCATTTATTTAAAAAGTAATATCATCATAATTAATGAAAGAAATGTTATTTTAACTTTGATCATTTATAAAAGAATAAAACAGGATAAAAATTCCATGAACTATATGGCTTACACATGTCTTCATGAACATTAATGATAAGAATATGGGAAATTAGAAAATAAAAAGTGAAATACTTTAGTTATTTCCATTACAATATGTGTATAATTAATGCAATTGATAAATGTTTATATATTCCCTTTTCAAAACTGGCTATATATAATTTATATATATATGTATATATATATATATTCATAAAAATTATACCTCTTCACCTAAAATAAATTAGTTTTTTTCTCTAAGTTCCCCCTTCCTTCTATAGACAAGTTATTTGACTGAGCCTGACTTTTTTATTGTACTTAATGTTATTTTTAGCCTTTTATCGACATATACTGTAAACTTTCAAATTATTTTAAATCTTTGCAATTTTATTTATTCAAGACCAAAAAGAACAAACTGAGTCAAACATTTTCTGGAAACAGTAATGATGCTGATCCCAATATTTACATTTTCACTGAATTTGTTTACAATTTTCTGTAGACTCGTTGTTAAAATCTAATTTTCACACAAAGATGAATGTATTGTGTAAATGCTTAACACTAGTACAGAATTTTATACATTATTTATATCTGAAGATTTTTTTAAAGTTGTTATATATTTAGTACTTGGGCAAATTGACTCTTTAAGCTACTTGACATTCAACTTAATGTCATTGTAGCCTGTCCTATCAGGATTACTACTAAAAGAACATTTAACTAGGAACTTCACATAATGTCCTAAAAAGTCACACTAAATCTTATTTCCTGAAAGGAGTAACTATAAAGCATGCTTAAATCTGCATTTTTAATTCCATAAGTCTGTTACTCCAGAAGAACAGAGATGAAAGTTATAGGGAAGGAAGAATTTCAAATCCCTCAAGAAAAATTGAAACTAAAATTACATTATTTTCTAGATTAAGGATAATATATACAGAGCTCTCAAAAAATATCATAAAAAATAAATCAGACCTATTGAACAAATTTGATTAAAATGTTAGGATATATAGAATATACTGTTACGTCCTATATAACAATTTCATTAATTTTTCTACTTGGTTTTAATAAATCAATTCTGTATGGAAAGCACTAGGGAGAATTGCCTTAATAATCATGCATGTGGTACAGTATCCAGGAAATTAAATTACTCATAAAGTTAATTTAAGGAAATAATATTCTGAGTCTGAAAATAGCAACATATTAGACAAATATCAACATATTGACAAAGTAATCATTATATTAGACAACGTTAAAATCTGTTTTAAATTTTGAGTGGGAAAAGGTAAGAAAAAATAATGACAAATGTAAATAAATGTATATTATTCAAAACTATTGAAGAAATAAAGTATTTCTTCTCCTATCAGATCATAGCAAGAGCCATGTGTTATGTCTGAGGTGTTATAGTTTATAAAATACATCAACTAATGGTGCATGGTGAAGATCGTGACCAATGTAGTAAAAGGCTAGAAAATCATATTAGTTGGAACTAAGACTTTTACATAAAAAGAGAGAACGAGATAAATATGAATAACATTACAGGCTTATTTTACTATATTCAGCATTAGATATTTGTTGATCTTGTGAAATTGAATAAATTACTTCATCATTTGGAGTTTTCAAGTTACCTAACTGTTCTTTGTAAAATGATGCCTACATCACAGGCACACGAAGAACACAGTTGTCACCCAAGAAATCTTACCTTCTTCATATTTGACTGAAATATGAAACCTACCTGATTGAGAACTAGAAAAGATAGATTTGGGCATGAGCTGCAATGATGTACTGAAGAACTTGGCAAATCATTTCTCAGTTAAGTACATATAGACAATGATGACTTAATAAAATAGTTTTAGGGGTAAAAGGACAAACTTTACAGTAAGTGATTTAATTTTTTTTTTTTTTAAAGAAAATGGAAGTCTTAGAAAAAACTTAAATTACTTTCTAGGGACAAGTATACAGAGAGAATGGGAAGGAGAAAGAAGATATAAAAAGTGTGGTTGAGAAGGACAAATATGAAAGGATTATATTCATTGTAATGGAAATTCACTATTACTAGTTAGATTTGAGATTTATGAATATTAATTTGGAGGGAATTAAGATACATAAAGGAGCGATATTAAGGTGTCTTTTCAAATAGAAGCAGCTTCATATTTCTTCCCATGTGAGAAAAGCAAAAGGGTAAGGGAGCCTGGCTGATGTGGCTCACTGGTTGAGCATTGATCCAAGAACCAAGAGGTCACTGGTTTGGTTCCTGGTCAGGGCACATGCCCAGGTTGAAGGCTCAATCACCAGTAGGGGGTGTGCAGGAGGCAGCCAAATCAGTGATGTTTCCCTCTCATTGTTCTATCTCTCGTTCCCTTTCCCTTCCTCTCTCTCTCAAAATTAATAAAAAATATATATTTTAAAAAGGTAAGGGAGACCCATAAAGAAAAGATGTGGTGGGATGAATTCAGTTGAGACATAGCTAGAAGAAGATAATAAATGGAGGGCTTTACCTTTAGGGGTAATGGTACACTCCTAAACTGTGGCCATGCTGATTTAACTACCATATTAATATCACACAATATATAAGGCTATATGTATATATCTCCTTCTAAACTAAGAGGAAAATCCTGAAAGAGGAATTATCCCATCATGGTTCTATCATTTTGTTTTATTATTCAGTGTATGTACAATCATCCAGTAATTTTTGTTTTTAAGTAAGCTGTTCTATTTTGAAACTATAAGGAATAATGTCATCACCACAAATGATGATTTTTATTGCAAATTATGTATTTAAACATGCACATATATACATTTACACAATTATTTTTTCAAAAAGACTTAAAAGTCTAAACTAGGCATAATAAAATGTTTACTACTTAGATACAGAGATTTGTATCCTGTATAATAAAAGCCTAACATGCTAAGTGTCCAGCTGTTTGTTCTATCATTCAACCAGTCGCTATGATGTGCACTCACCACCAGGGTGCAGACACTCCGACCAGTAGGTTAGCTTGCTGCTGGAGTCCAGCTGATCCGAACTAGACCAGACGGGCTGGACATGCCCTGGAGCCCTCCCACAGTTTCTCCCCACCCCAATTGTGCACCAGTGAGGTCCCTTGGCCTGGCCTGGGCCCTCTTGCAATTCGGGACCCCTTTGGGGATGTTGGAGAGCTGATTTTGGCCCCATTTCTGCAGGCCAAGCCAAGGGACCCTACTAGTGCACGAATCTGTGCACCGGGCCTCTAGTAGTTTATCAAAAGAATAACAATGTGAAGATTGCAAATACTTCTGGTAGTTCTAGTAACTGTTGGCATGACATTTCCATGCTGATGTTCAGAGAGGGCTTCCATCCAATCATGAAAAATATAATCATATAGAACATCAAAAAGTTAGCTGTAAAAATAGACTGAAGCTTAGAAAAATGATTCCAATTTGATGGGCACCCTTATTATCTCCTTCCCAAACCCAGATCTGAAAACTAAGACACTAAAGGAAGGGACAGAAAATGAATTTTAAAGGGTTTCATGACAATACAAATAAATAAAAGCAAGGATATTCTAAGAGTGGAAGAATTTTTTGTAAAATAGAACTTTAAAATATATTTAAATCAAATAAAATAATCAAAATTTTATGGGGAATTACTAGATTTAAGGTATAGGAACTTTAGATTATAACTGATTCAGCTGTTATTAAATGGGGGACCTACTGATAATCCTTAAAGGTGTCATAATTTTTATTCTTTATACAATGCAGGATTGGACTAGTTTATATCTAGGATTTCATTTGACTTTGATAGTATATCATTCTAAAGAGTATTTTATGACTTCTTTTTTATCTAGCAAATATGACATGTTTTTTTTTTTTTTTGGACAGTTGCTAATGTGATAGGGAGTCAGAGGGAAACTCATTGTCCACTAAACCCCCAGTGCAGAGGCGATGAGTGAGTGACAATCTCTGTACAGAAATCTCTGCACACCACAGATCTGTAGTTCTGACATCCCTCCCCTAGAAACGTCCTCAGAGAGTTACGTCAGCACTTCTCTTTAGTTTCAAGGATGAGAAGGCAACATTCAGCACGAGGAAAAGGCACCTTAAGACAGTGATGGCGAACCTTTTGAGCTCGGCGTGTCAGCATTTTGAAAAACCCTAACTTAACTCTGGTGCCGTGTCACATATAGAAATTTTTTGATATTTGCAACCATAGTAAAACAAAGACTTATATTTTTGATATTTATTTTATATATTTAAATGCCATTTAACAAAGAAAAATCAACCAAAAAAATGAGTTTGTGTGTCACCTCTGACACATGTGTCATAGGTTCACCATCACTGCCTTAAGAGATGTCATTTGAACCTGGTAGGATAAAGTCCAGGGTCTGCCACAGGAGTTTTTAATCATTGGATTTCATGTGATGTTGATTGTTTTACGTGATGGAGACACATAGGGATTGTGATACATCACAGAGGACCAAAACTACCACTTTCAGACATGGCAGTATTTATGAACGTGTACATAGGATCAGCAGGAGGGCATTTGATTAAGCTGGTATCAGGCGTAGAGCTAGGAATCAGAATTCTGAAATCAGGATCAGATAGATTTTTTATGGATTAATGTGATGAACAAGCTGGGGTGGATGGTCAAGGATGAATGTATAGCGATCAGTAAGGATCATGGAATAAACTATGAGACAAATTATGTTGCAGGTCTGAATTGCACAAGCTTTTTTTATTTTTAATAATGTATTTCCAGGGAAAACAGGGCATGCTGTGAAGAAAGCTTCCAGTTCCACAGGGTTGAAGATTAAGGAAACTAAGAACTAAGGGCAAATTTTTTTATAATTGCCACTTGTGACTATGTTATTTTTAAAAAATATACTTTGAAGCTATATGAAACCCCTTGAGGTATATATCTTTTGGGTATTTTCTATCAGTTTTATAGTGATGAAGTCTTTTGATTAGGTCTTAACCAAATTATATTTTACTAGAGGCTTGGTGCACAAAAATTGTGCATGGGGGGGGGGGGTTGTCCCTCAGCTCAGCCTGCACCCTCTGCAATCTGGGACCCCTTGGGGGATGTCCGACTGCTGGTTTAGGCCCGATCCCACTGCAGTAGGACATCCCTCTCATAATCTGGGACTGCTGGCTCCCAACAGCTCGCCTGCCTGCCAGCCTGATCACCCCCTAACTACTCCCCTGCTGGCCTGATTGACACTTAACTGCTACCCTGATGGCCTGGTCCCCCCCAACTGCCCTTCCCTGATGGACAGGTCACCCCTAACTGCCCTCCCCTGCCAGTTCGGTCACCCCAACTGCCCTCACCTGCCAGCCTGGTTGCCCCCAACTGCCCTCCCTTGCTGGCCATCTTGTGGCAGCCATCTTGTGAGGACATGGGCACGGCCATCTTGTGACCACATGGGGGCGGCCATCTTGTGACCACATGGGGGTGGCCATCTTGTGCGAGGGCATGATGGTCAATTTGCATATTACCTTTTTATTATATAGGATGGTATTCTACATAGGTGCCTGCCCTGTACTGCTTCCTGAGTTAGAGGTAAGATGACTTGTCCTTTTTCCACTGAAATGGTTGTTGTTGAAGATCTCTCTGCTCCCAATCTTCATATAACAAAGTTTCCAAATCATTGTGTATGAATCTCAATTACTCCATACTGAAAAGAGAAGAGAGGATTTCTAGGCGATTCATGAGCAGTTTATTTGCTTGGACAGCATGCCAGTCTTACAGGGGAACTTTTTTTTTTCTCCAGAAAATAATTAATAGTTAATTTCAATGTATGTACACCCAGTATATCTCAGATCCATATATTCTGCTTTCAAGAGTCACATCTTAATTCAGACATTGAAAAGCATGTAAAATAATGTAACCTGTGCTAGCCTGTGAAGTAAACAAAGGGAAAAAAGACCAAAGGACTTGATTAAATTTTCATAATAATGCCCTGGACCTTCTTCCATTAACAATATTTCTCAGAGTGGAAGGTATAGTCTTAGAACAAAGTTTTTTTTTTTTTTTTAATATATTTTATTGATTTTTTACAGAGAGGAAGGGAGAGGGATAGAAAGTTAGAAACATCGATGAGAGAGAAACATCGATCAGCTGCCTCCTGCACACTCCCCATTGGGGATGTGCCTGCAACCCAGGTACATGCCCTTGACCGGAATCGAACCCGGGACCCTTCAGTCTGCAGGCTGACGCTCTATCCACCGAGCCAAACCGGTTAGGGCTAGAACAAAGTTTTAAATTCTTGTTTATGTCTCTTACTGCAATAGTCACATCTCATGGCTAATGACTTACAATTAAAAGGTTCTCAGATAGTAATACTTATGATATATCATTTGAATTAGTCTCAGAGTAATTTAGGAATTCCATGGACTGGTAACTTTGTTGACTCCATTATGCACAGTTGAGAAAATGTTTCTATATAAGCTAAAGATGACAAAGATTGCTTAGAAGAGAATGCTGTGGAATCAATCAAGTCCACAATCTCTTTTCTTAAACATTTGCTGCCAAAGCTCAGATTAAAAAAATAAAAGTTATAAAGGAAATATGATGCATATCCAGTAAATTATTTGATACCCCTGGTGGATTCTAGACAAATATTCCATCATCACACACATTAATATTTTTCCAATGAATGTGTCTGGTTAGTTCAGATTTTGCTGCCAAATGCCTTTACACCAATCTTAAATAAAACAGCTTTTGCTCTTTTTAGAGCTTTTTAGATTGGAGGAATTCAAATAAGGTATGATTGTTATAGTAGCATCTTACGATTTTTATCTATCTATCTCTATACTAAGTTACCTAAAATTCAATAAACTAAAAAGAACTTATTTTGAATACATTATCACAGTATTTGTTTTTCATATATCTTATAGAAGTTAAAATAGAAAGCTCAGGCATCGTTTTCTCTGGAAAGCTTTTCTATAATATCAATGTGTGGCCTGGCCAATTTCTCCACCTCCATAGTCTCATGGCCTCTCACTGAGTACTTTCCACCTACTATCATAGCCGTCTCTTTATGTTTATGGCTCTCCATGTCAATCAGTTGATAGGAGTTTTCTTATGAGAACCATTCAGCAAAAGCAGAACCACTAGAAACAATTTACTTAATTTACACATGTTATGTTTTTCATACATAACTTGTGAACTCACTAGGAACCAAAAACAGTTCAGCAAACATTTCTCTTTGTCATTTGTGACTGCTGAGCTATAGTGCTTATTTTTTGTATATGCTAATATAACAAAGACTTTATGAAGAGTAAAAAAATATACTACCACTTGGGTTAGCAGCAATGTGTGTGTTTCATTTAAACTCTTGTTATAAAGATTTGCTCAGTATAAGAGTAGACCAGTTCACAAAGTGACCAATATACCAGTTTTAAAAGAAAATGTGTTACTTTCAAATACTCATTTTGATTACCGCCATTTATGTTAAATATGTACAATACTCAGACATATGTATTTAGTAATCTAATAAATTCAGAATGTCTTATGGGAATATGTTAGTTTACATTAATTATTGTTAAGTAATCTCTACAGACACATGTTCTATTATCTTATCTTTGTGCTTTCTAAAAATTATCCCAAGGATTCTTTTGCCAATGTTTCAAACAGCATTATCAACTTTAATTTGTCATTTATAATAACTAGAAGTTCAGATTTACTATGATAGTCTTCTTGTCATTTACTAATTTATCATACTTGTCTAGTTTTTACTTTTTTTCAGCATATTTATCCTACTTAATTTGTTATCCTTTCATCATAGGCTATTTATGGACGATATATAATTTAAGATATTCATGTTCATTATATAATACTGCCTTTTACTGCTTTGATCATTTTACCCCTTCATGCTAAAATTGTCTGTAGTCAGCTACCAAGGAAATATATTCCGCTGTTCCTTGTTAAAAATCAATATTTTAACATTTTGTCTGACATAGGGTTGTTTCAGTGACTTCTTTTTTCAGATGTTTTGAGTACCACTTTTTTGTAATCTCAAGGCAGCCACTTATAATGTAATTTGCCAAAACCACAGTAGTATATATGGTTTAATTCTATATTCTATGGTGATTAATGAAAACTTTGGCATTTTAATTTGATGTGGTGTTAGAGCCCTATTGTTTGGTTTTATATGTATGTTTTCTTACAATTTTTATATCTTTGTTGAAATTCTCACTTTGATTATGCATTGTTCTCCTTACCTGAGTAAACATCTTTATGGCCATTACTTTGAACACTTTATCAGGTAAATCTCTTATTTCCATTTTATTAAGTACTGTTTCTGGAGTTGTATCTTTGTTTTATTTTGTTTGAAACATAGACTTCTACTTCTTCCTTTTTCTTGATTATGTGTTGGTTTATCTGCATTAAGAAAATACAGCCACCTCTGCCAGTCTTCACAGTGTGGTCTCAGAATCATTCAGACTGGCCCTAACTCTTTGTTGTTTCTCAAACCTTTGCCATGGTCCACGCTGTCTTCTTTGTTGTTAGTGGCTCCCAGTAGTAAAGGGTATGCCAGGACCTGTCAGAGTTCCGCAGGGAAGGCTGTCAGTAAGCACTGTTACTGGTCCGAAGTCCTTGTGCCCAATGCTTTTAAAGGCCAAAACTCAAACATCAGAGTTTGGAGTTAACAAAGGTTTATTGATTGAGAATGTTCCAACAGAGAAGGTGGGTGCCCTAGTAATATCTCAAATTTATCTTACCAAAGTGTAGAGCCCAGGCTTCTTTTATGTCAAGGGAAGAGAAAATGGGAGGGGCAATGAGTAATTTATCACTACAGACAGCTGAGCACCAGCAGGGTCCTAGAAGACCATGAAACCTCTTGTTCTCCGTTTGTTGACCTCAGTTGATTTGCGTTCGGTCACCAGGCACCTGCAGATTTTGATAAGCAATTATTATTTTAGTACTTGTTTCCCCCATCTCCTCAGGAGAGGCATCTTCCAGCAAGGGACTGTTTTAGTGCAACTCAGGCGTCAGACAATATTCCTCTAATGATTAGCCTGCCTATATGCAAAACTAAGCAGGATCTTGAAGGCCCTGAGAACAAAGCAGGCATGAGCAACATGCAGTCAGAGAGACCTAGCCTTTCATTTGGTTACATACCTAGTTGTAGGCTGATTGGAAGCCAGATCCTCAGGGAGAGACTGGGAGCTCGGTGTTTCTTCCATGCTGAATTCTAATAAAGTAGTCTATTAAGAACTAGAGGCCCGGTGCAGGGATTCATGCATGGTGGGATCCGGCAGGCCCGCCCAGATCTGGGCGGATGGAGCCAGGCCAGCCAGGTGGAGGGACCGCGGGTAGTTGGCCGGCCATGCCCCCTGGTTGAACTCCAGGTGGAACTCCAGGTAGAGGTGACAATTTGCATATTAGCCTTTTATTATATAGGATTGTTTCTTTGTTTCATACACTCCTGTGAGCCTGTGAGCACAAGCCCCGCTGGCCACCAGAACCAGATTACCAAGGGGTGCCTGCTCTAGGTGACAGCCTTAAAATCCCAGGTGCCAACTGTGAGCATAGACTACTTCCCTGGAGATACTGGTGACTTGATGTGGGCTACAGGGAGAATATGGAGATAGTATCTGCTAGGAGGATCTCAATTTGTCCTTAGATGAGGGATAAATTACAAGCCCCTCAGGTTACAGCTTTTAAGATATGTCCTTTCAGAAAAGGCTGGGAAATAGCATTTCTGTCTGCTCCCTCTGTGCTGGGCCTGGGCAGATAGGAAAGTGGGTCTTTGATATTTAGCCAAGAACCCTTTCTTTTCTATAGTCTTTGGGTCTTCTCAATGCAAACTCTGTTGGCTTTCAGAGTTAGGTGTTTAGTATGTGGATGTCTTTAATGTGATTGATACTGGGTCCAAACCCTTCCCTACACAGGGTTGGAGGAATTAGAGTTTCCTCTCACTTGTATGTTTCTCCCCATTTTGACATGGGAATTTTCTCATTCACCAGGCATGTAAGAATTGCTTAGCTAGTTCATGGATTTCTTCCAGAGGGAATTGTTCCATGTGTAGCTGTAGATCTGGTGTGTCCCTGGGAAGAGGTGAGTTAAGGAACCCCCCATGTTGCCATCTTAGACCAGAATATGTCTCTTCAATTTAAACCATCATTTCTTACAAAGTCTTGACTCAAACATTTCAGATCCCAGAGCTCAAAAGTAACCAGAAGACATAGAAAGGTCTTTGGATGGATTTAACCACTTGCTAAAGACCAAGATGTGCAGATATTCTACAAGTATAGGGTGTGTTTTTTTTTTTTCATTAAAACTGTTAAAATTTACTAAGCTTAACTACACATTTCACTGAGCATCATATTGAAAACAATAAAGAATATTCTCTAATGTACAGACTGACAAATAAAGAAAAAAATATGTAATTTAGCAAAATTAATTACCCAACATAATTTGGCTTTTTAAATTTTTTTGAAGATAAGAGCAAATTAAGATATGTAGGACAGTAAGAAGAGTTTATGTTCTGGCCATATCAATGTCCTCTGGATCATTAAATAGTTTTACACGGCATTTTCTCACTGGAATATATTTCCGTTTTCTGCAGTCTTCACTTGGCTAAATCCTAATAATGCTTTAGGATCCAGCTTAAATATACCTTTTCATCAGACTCTCCTCTAACCTCCCTTTCTAAATTAGTAAAATGCTTCCATTTTAAAACAGATTTCTTAAGAGTGAGATACATGTAATGAGCCCTAAAATATCTTATTAGGCCTGGACAGTGTTGCTCAGTGATTGAGCATTTGACCCATGAAACAAGAGGTTGCCAGTTTGATTCCCTGTCGGGGCACATGCTGCATTGCAGGCTCCATCCCCAGTAGGGGCGTGCAGGAGGCAACCGATCCATGTTTCTATCTCTCTATTCCTCTCCCTCTAAAAACACCCATAAAAATGAAACAAAACAAAACACCATTTTATTAGTAGTAATGTTATTATCAGGGTCAATATTGTATCATATAAAGTATATGGGTTTGGAGATCAGATAGTAGCATATTCAAATCCTGACTGACATGGGTTAGCAGTCTGCTCCTTGAATACTTTTCTTAAAATTTCTGAACATCACTTTTTTTCATCTGTAAATGAGTCAGGGGAATTATACCTAATTCTGAAAGGCTTAACGTGGAAGACATTTATGTGATGTTCAATAAATATTTATTCACACACACCCATTCTGCTGGCCCTCTCTACTATTTGCTTCAATTATTTAATTTGTTGCAGGAAAGTAAAAATCTGTACAATTTCAGTTTGCTGCTCACTGAGCAGTGGAAATAAGTATGTGCTTGAGTATACTTTATGATGTGAATGTTATAAATGCTATGAGTAATCAATTTAATCCAGGTAAATTGTAATCTGTTCTTCATAATCTGAAGAGTATGAACTTATAGAACAAGGTAACCCTGACTGTAGTTAAAGAGTAAAACTAAACTACAAAAGGAAGTTTAGTCTTAATGGGAAAGACATGATAAAATATCCATAAAAGAGCTCAATATAATTCTAGAAAACAAATGAAAATATAAGACAATTAAAATACATATTAAGACTATAATGTACATGGGCAATAACACATCAAATAATGCACTGTTGCTAGACTCTTTGTAAGACTACAGTTATAGACTTTGAAGTTTGGTTCCTGTCTTCTAGCACAGGCATTATGTAAATTAAATGGTATAGCAGAAGGAAAACAATTTGCTTTAGTAGTCATGATTATGAATCATGAAGATGAGACAGCGGCTTTGCATCTTTAACAGATTCAAGAAGAATTAAGAGTAGAGAACAGTTAGGAAAATCCTGAAAGGGTAAGTCAATGACAAAACTAAGGATATTTACTAATTTGAAACTGATATCATGAATTTTAAGCAATCAACTTTGTGCAAATTGTCTTTTAAACAGTAAAGTTTAATGTTTAAGTAGGATAAATGATATAGGTGATAAACGAAATAATAAATAATATATATGTAGCATTACCTTAAATATTATATCATGCCTGAATGCTATGCTGTATAACATCTATTCTGATAACTTTCTCTCTCTCTCTCTCTCTCTCTCTCTCTCTCTCTCTCTCTCTCTCTCTCTTTTTTCCTGAAGAAGTAGTCAGTTTGGTCAGGGATCACTTGACAAACTTGTCACCTAAAGCAGTTAGTGTATTGACAGGGAAGAATTTTGGCTTAATAATGGATACAGGTGAAAGAGAAGTAATGTCAAGGTCGATTCATTAGCAGTGATTATATGTCACTCCACAGCCCTTGTTTCCTCTTTCCTTGCAACATCTACTTAAAAAAAAGAAAAGTAAAGAGCTATTTTGTTAGGAACCAAATGATAGGCAAAAGCAAATTTTTCATATTTTGAAGAGGAAGTTGAGCATGGTAGTATCAGATTGCTGGAGATGACAATGTTGACAATCTTTTTTTCTTTCCCACCTCTGTGACCCTCCTACCCCCAAAAAAACTTTCAAAATATAGAAGAATTAATCCTGATATAGGTGAAGTACACAGTTATCTTCAATTTGGAACAGAAAGGTTCTTTCCTTCATTCAACATTCATTTATTCATTCATTCATCAAAGATTAAGCAAATCCATTCCCTACTGGAGTAACTCAGTTTCTTGATCATATCCTGTGCACTGAAAGGTTGCTGGTTCCATCCCCAGTCAGGGCACATACAGAAGGCAACAGATCAATGTTTCTCTATCACATGGATGTTTCACTCTCACGTGATGTTTCACTCCTGTACTTCACAGTCTTTTCTCTCCCATCCTTTCTCTAAGCATGTCCTCAGGTGAGGATGAAAAAAACAAGAAAAGTTTAACAAATCCTGAGGGATCTGCAATTGAATAGGCCACAGACACACAACTTCGCATATTTTAAATCAATGACCTTGCAACCTTTTTCTATTTGACTATCCGTTCCTCTGATTGATTAATAGATTTAGTTATATTGAAGCTTTATGTGCAGTATATCAGGTTGAAGTGGTGGTATTAGTGAGGTGGTTAATAGTAGAACATCAATAATCAAGTTAGAGAAAAGAGCATTTTCAGCCATTACTAGATTTTCTCTGGTGTTGACACTTAATATGAGGTAAAAATAAATAATTTGTATAAAAATACAAAACTGCATGGAATGATCTAAAAAAAATAAATGATGTGCTTGATTGTTTATATGAATATATTGTTTCCCACAGTCTGGGAAAATTCCTGTGTTTCAAGTTGCTTACCTGGTACTTGAGCACTGGAATTGGTTAAAATATATTGAGGAAGTTATAATTATTTCAAAACAATTTCCAGTCATTTTCACTTCCAAAAATTCTGTGTATAAAGACAAGAACATTGCCCTTTACTCTTACAGCCCATGCCTCATTTTCCTCTAACACTGAATTCTGGGCAGCCACAGTAGAAATCTACTGAGACTTCATTAAGAATATTAGCATAATAGATGATAAGGCCTTATAAGGCCTTGGCTATTCTTTCACTGCTTATATGCAGAATCTTGACCACATTATTCGTTATAGCAGTTAGCACCAATAGAATTTTGACTAACTTTCAAAAAGGCAATCTTTTGGGTGGGCTAGAATTAAAAAAAAAAAAAATGCTCCATTCCATAGTTTGTCTCAGCTTGATTCAGGGATCAGACACTAGGGAGTGAGTCTCCATGTAGATTTCAGTGTCCACTTGCTGTCTCACCTGTCTTTTGTGTGGTGCACACACTGACCCACCTGCCAAGGGATCCGTGGTTTCCTCAAAGGTGCTGTGTGGAAATTTGGAAATAGCAACTCCATTTGCATATGCTATTTTCTTGCCAAAAATGAGTTAAACCTCATTTAAAGTGTTAATAACAAAATATACATTCTAGGAGGTAGTTGAGCACATTGGGAAAATTTGCTAAAAATTAAAAAAAATCCTTTTAAAAATCCTTATTCAATGTGACTTTAAATTAAATATATAAATCTTTTCAAGCATTTTTTTTAAGTAAAATATTACACACAAGCAGAATAAAAGTAAAAGAGAATAACAATAATTTAAATGTACTTTTATTCCTGCTCTGGAGGCTAAAAATAAAATAATTGCTCTGATACATTTAAGTTCAGATAAGTTTTAAAAACACTATTGTATCACAAGTTTCTGGAACACATCAAGTGCATAAAACGATATTCATCAGGTTACAGTAAAAATCTATTCAAAAGTTTCCACAAAACTTACAAAGATATTAGATATTTGAATAACTAACTGATGCAATGTTTGAACTTTATTTCTAAATTTCCTATCAATGATTTTTGAATGTGGATATGTATTTCAACAGATGTTATAATACCCCTCGAAAAAAATATAAGAAAACCTTTCTCTAGCCATAGGTGCTTCCACCAGAGGGGGCGTCAGGAAAGCAAAGGTGTGGGGGCATTATGAAGGCGCATGTCGAAATTTCTGTTAAAAAAAAAATAAGGAGGGTGTTTTGTACATGACAGGGCTCCAGTACACAGGAGATGATGTTTCTGAGTTCAGTTATCTCCCTGAAATGTATCTTAATATCTTGACTTGAACACAGTTTCTCTCACCGTCCTTGTCTCCCCCTTCTCTAGACATACACACACATCAACACACATTTTATAAATTAAGATTTCTGACAGTATTATTGTAGCTTTCTACATCATCTAAATAATATAATACCTCTTTTCTAACCTATGTTCATATGTGTGCATGCCATATGGAACTGGCTCTTTACATAACATTAGGATTCATAATATTTCAGCTCTGCTTAGTGATGAGCAGTTGGATATATACACTTATTTTTACTTATTTTAAATTCTAGCTTTCTAATCTCAGTGAAGTAACACTGAAGTATGTATAAAAGGTTACCTCAGCCAGAGTCTGTATTATATTATAAAATAAGCATACTCAATTCTGTATTGAAAATATTTTCTTGTTTTCACAAACAGTCATAGACTTTTTTTTTTACCCATCTTCACTTTACAGGTATTTTTAAATTGGGGACACATAACCTTGATCCCAATGTTTTGAGTCTGAGATGCATCAGGGACTGTTTCTGAAATTTTCATTGCTCATCTGGAAATTTTACTACATTTGTGGAAGGAAACTTGTTTAATAAGCTTTATCACTGAACAACTCTCAAAATATTTTAATGGAATTCACTCTTTGTTACACAAATGCTAAAACAAAGATTGAGCCGAAGCCGGTTTGGCTCAGTGGATAGAGCGTTGGCCTGCGGACTGGAAGGTCCCAGGTTCGATTCTGGTCAGGGGCATGTACCTGGGTTGCGGGCACATCCCCAGTGGGAGATGTGCAGGAGGCCGCTGATCGATGTTTCTCTCTCATCGATGTTTCTGACTCTCTGTAAAAAATCAATAAAATATATTTCTAAGAAAACCAAAAAACAAAAAACAAAGATTGAGTAAAAGTAAGTTATGCAATATAGAGAAAATCTTAGTAACTATTAAAGTATAAAGTTGAGAAACAAAATCTCAAATTTGAGGAGGTTTTACATCCTTGGTATCTCTCAGGACATACAAAGAACATTTAGCCAGTAAGAGTAAGGATCAAGTGTCAGCCTGTCAGACAGCTATAAATCACAATTAAGTTGGATTCTAGTTATAAATGCCTTCCCTGGCATTCAATTCCAGCTCTAAGCATGTCAGGAAGAAATATTAGTATTCTGACCCAGAGGTCTGGCGCGTTAGACTTGCCTGAATGTTAAGCTTACATATTAATATAGGATGTACCTTTGTTTGGCTCAAATCAGTCTCCCTTGAACACAATGCAATTATTTTCCTTGCCAGTGTTTCAGCTGGAAGGGCACACTCTACTTGTTCAATTCTCCCTGAAGTTCATGAAGGCAAATGATGCAAAAATAATGAAAGGAATGCTTTAGGTAGTCTTTTTATTTATTTTTTTATGGGCTCTCTGGATACTGCTGAGGAGATGGGCTCCAATATTACAATTCAAAACCTCTATGTTAAATGTCCCTGACTTTGTTAGAATTGTAAAATCTGGTAATGAGCTCTTTCAACTGTGCTACCTGTGTTCCTCTTTACAGGCATGAAGTTTCGTTACATTTACATGTCATGACACCTCCCCACACCACCTCCCAGTAATGTCAACCTGCCTTCCTCTTTCTTTGGCTTCAAATGTTATTTACTCTGGGATGTCTGGATGATAACTGCATGTTTTGAATAGTTAAAATACCACTGGTCAAGGTGCTCAGTTGGTTGATCTCTCTCTCTCTCTCTCTCTCTCTCTCTCTCACCCTCTCACCCTCACCTTTCTCTTCCAGTCTAAAAATCAATAAATCAAATATTTTTTTAATTGTAGAAATAATTTACATTCTTTGGTATTATTCTGTACTATGGAAAGTGAGAGTTTAATTTATCCAAAACTCCAGTCTGTTTCAAAGAGATGTGTTTAGATGAGATACTATATAAAAAATAAAGTTTCAATTTACTGATTGTATACCAAAATAAGTAAGATATTCTTTGACATAGTTATAGAATTGGGTCGGAGATTTTAGGCAGGCTCACAACTGCAAAGTCCATGCCTATAGTAAGACCAGTTTTCTTGCAGGTAGAAATCATGTTCTTTGATGAAGTTGCATAGGGAATTGTGGCTTGGTAGGATTTATTTTGGGTGGAAATAGAAGGCTGCCCCCAGGTTCCCAGTGTCTCAGAAAAAGCCCAGCCTTGCCTTCATCAAGCCCAGAACAAAGACCAGTGTTCAGATATTCGGTGCCAAATGAAAGCTTAGTCCTGTGTCTGCTGTTGGCCCAGGCGGCTACTAGACCCATGTGGCTGCTACAAAACATGTGAACAAACAGAGAGAGTGGTGCATATTACCAGGAGAGAGAGATCTTTGTTAGACTGATTATATTATTTCAGGTTTGTGAAGAACAAGGTGCTTTTTCAAAATAACCAATCCACTTCTCAATCTTTCACAGGCTTCTGTTGGATCCACCCCCTAACCAATCTATTCGCTAGATCTTCTGAGGTTTTATGTCCTGCTCCAAACTGATCCTTTTCTCAGGCTAGACTGACAGGCCTCTATGGCTCCTGCTGTGCATGCTGAACACGCGAGTACCTTCCCCTGTGCCTTCTTGATTTCTATTGGGCATGTGCTGAGCCGTGGAGTGTCCCCTGCTGTTTTTATTCCTTCCTGGTATTCCAGCTTCTGGGGATTAGGTCCCTAGGGCAGGGATGCCCTGGAGAGTATGTGAAGTTGTAACTTTCTATGGAAGGAAGCAGGCTTAAGCTCCCTACTTTATTAGGCTTAATAATGACTGATTTTTTTGCTCATTTCCTTCATTAATATCTAGCTACCTATGCTAACAGTTTGACATTGTATATAGTTATAGCTCTTCACATTATTCTTAATCTATGCTTACTTTGCAAATCTAAAAAAATCTTAGTAAAATTCCATAACATATATTTTAATACTAGAAATGTAGATGAGTCCTTGTAGGACTTAATGACAAATTTTCTTCTGGTATTTGAACCTAAATGCATTAGCAAAAATACATTGCTATAAGGCAGCAATTTTCAACCTTTTCCATCTCTTGGCACATATAAACTAATTACTAAAATTCTGAGGTACATGCAAAATATATATTTGCCAATCTAACAAGAAATAGGTATAATTTTGAATCATTCACATCTGATAGCTATTGCTGTGTTGGCTTTTGTAATTTTTTTAAAATTTCACAATCTGAGAGAAAAAAGATCAGTGCCCTTGACTAAATAGTCAGGTATTGCATGTTTTAAAAACTCCTGGGGCACACGGGTGTGCCTGCAGCAGCACACAGGTTGATAATTGCTGCTATAAGAAATGGAAATAAAGAGCAGGTCACGGATTACTAAGCACAAGTTCCTAGAATCAGAAAAAAATGTTCAGAATGGCAGAGAAGATACCTGAAGAAAAGATACCTTGCAGAAGGAGAAGATGCTAATAGTTTTAAGAATAAGCCTGAATGGAGGGAAACTATAAAATTTCAAGGACTCTGCTATTAAATTAGTCTCATTTGTTCATTCCCTCCTCTACCTCTCTTTTTGTCTCTGTTTCTGTCTGTCCCTGCCTCTATTTTCCTTCTCTCTCTCTCTCTCTCTCTCAATAAACAGAACACACACACACACACACACACACACACACACACAATACACAGTACACACACACAATTCCCCTTTCCCTTATCTGCCACCTTGAAATTATTGAGGAAGTTTATAAATTTTATAGTAACATAAAGAGACTAAGTCCAAGTTCTTTGATATAACTAAAGCTTTTCACCTGTGACATGATTTATTCTCTTAATTCAGATCATCTCCCGTTGGTAAAAATTATGTGTAATTATTAAAATAAAGTTAAACAATGCAGAATATACTGTCATATCAAAATAAACATGGTTTGGATATAATCTGTCTAGACTTCTCTGTAAGCATGTATGTAGGTAGAAAAAGAAATAGCTACAAATGTAGGTGGTTAAGTAAAACAACAAATATGTTTATTAAAATGTAATATAACGTATGCCACATTTAAATAAAATATTAAATTTAATTCCATTTTTATTTATAAAAATGTTAAACAGAAATTAAAACAATTGATTAACTTCAGATAATAATATTGAAACATTCATTTAAGATTAAGGAGATGATTGCAAGTATATTACTACGTTAAAGCAATTATGTTTTAAACTACATTTTAAAAGTACATAGTATAAATTGACTCCTTGATATGAAAAACTGAGGAGATAGTAAATTACCATTCTTCTCAATTTTACCAATCACATTATTTAAAATTTTTTTTAATAGTTTGCCTGAACCAGTTTGGCTCAGTGGATAGAGCATTGGCCTGCAGATGAAAAGGTCCGGGGTTCGATTCTGGTCAAGGTCCAGTACCTCCGTTGCAGGGTCCTCCCCTGCCTGGCCCTGGTCAAGGCTCCTGCAGGAGGTAACCAGTGGATGTGTTTCTCTCACATCGATATTTCTCTCTGTATTTCCCTCTCTCTTCCACTCTCTCTTAAAAAATCAATGGAATAGTGAAATAAGCCAGTCAGAGAAAGATAAATATCACATGATCTCACTCATTTATGGAATATAATGAACAACATAAACTGATGGACAAAAACAGATCCAGAGACAGGGAAGCATCAATCAGACCATCAAACCTCAGAGGGAAGGTGGGGGAGGGTGGGGGTAATGGGGGGAGATCGTCCAAAGGACTTGTATGCATGCATATAAGCCTAACCAATGGACACAGACAACAGGGGGGTGAGGGCATGGGTGGGGGGGTGGGGGGTAATGGGGGGATAAGGACACATATGTAATATCTTAATCAATAAAGAAATAAAAAAAAACTATTAAAAAATCAAAGGAAAAGTATCCTAAGGTGAGAATTAAAACATAAATTTATAACAGTTTGTAATAATTACATTCAGCTTTTCAATCATATTTTTAGTTTTTATTTTTATTTAATAGTATTCAATTCTCAGTGCTTACTTTTTAAACACAGTTCTTCCAATACTGTCTGAGTTCATTATTTTTCTTAATTTTTAATTGGTTTAATCTCTGTGTGTGTGTACTAGACTCATGATAATTATATTAGCTAGTTTTTCACATCTAAGAATGCTTTCATTGTGTTTGTTTTATTTATGCATAAACATTATCTTGTCTGGGTGTATCTTTAGGGCATATTTGTAAACATTGTCTGGTAATTTCTAGTTCTGATTGTTATTTTGAAAAACTCTCAAGCTGGTTAAATTTCTCATGTTTTTTTTTTAGGGAATTTAATTTTTTGGCCTGTATGACAAAAGAAAATTTAGTCTATATTCTTAATTTTTAATATCTTAATGTGGATATGTTATTGTATTGGTCATCTTCATCTACTTTCCTAGAATGATTTGTCCTTTTAAACCTTATATTCTGCTCTTCATTCTTTCCCAAAAATTTACCCTGAACTATTTTGAGCATCTTTTTATCAATTTTTAACAGTTTTTTACCTGAGTGATAACAATTACTCTTATGTTGCCCTATTATTGCCCTATATTTGTTATCTTCTAATTATTTGATATTTTCTACTTTAAGTTCACTTTTATTACCTAAAACTTTTCCAGTGTCATTAATTATTTTTTCATGTTTATTAATTATTAGTTTTGCAATGCTATGCTTTTTATATCAATTGGTAGCTTTGCCATTTTCTCTTTATCAATCTATCATTATTCTTTTTTTGAGTTGACATATTTAATTTATGATATTATTGAAGTAGTCAGTAATGTGAAAAGTACTGGAGAGATAAATTATTTTGTTTCCAGGACAATGGCATACTTTGTATTAGATTCCTAATACATAAATTTCATGTCATAGATGTTGAATTTCTAGGTTTGGAGATAAATATTGACACTTTTATCAAAGCTGGTATTAACTCTAGAGGTAATTAATTAGAACCATGAGGATGTTCTTATCTTCCTTCTGCAGTATAGATCTACTGACAGTGTTCTTTGAAAATCTTAATCATACTATTGTTTTTATTCATAACATCATACCATACTATTATAATATTGCATATAACATAGAGTAATATTTTAATTCAGTAGTCAACCAAGTTGTCATACTTTTTGCTCTTTAGACTTTAATAGCACTGAACTTCCCCAAGATAGTTATGCACTTCCAGTTATATCTTAGCAGCCTTCAGTAAGACACCACTGGGCATGAACAACACAGTCCATGGACATTTAACTATAGTTTTCTACCCTGCATTAAATAAAAGTCCTGAGTCAAGGAGGAAAGCAGGGAAAGAGAAAGGAGAAAGAGATTGATTCTACATGATTGGGGTTACGGGTGCAAGTACCAAAGTTATAGGTCAGGTTCATAAATTGGAAATTCTAGTAACAGTCTTGAGTCTGAAAAACACAGTGCAGGACAACAGGTAGAAACTCAGGGAGGGTTTATCTGTTTTAGTCTTGGACAAAATTTCTTCTATTCAGGAAACCTCAGTCTGTGTTCTTAAGACCCTCAAATGATTGGATAATGCCACTCGCATTGTGGAAAGTAGTCTGCTTTACTCAAAGTATATGATTATAAGTGTGGCTCACATTTAAAAAATTCCTTCACAGCAACATCTAGAACAATCTCTGACCAAACAACAAAGCAGCGTCCCCTAGCCAAATTAACACATAAAATGAACAGTGATACTTTCAATATCTGATCTTAATAATGGTGCAATCTTGAGATAGTTATCTTTTCTCAGACTGTTTCCTACCACTAACATGTAGCTAATGACACATATATATCACAGCATATATTAACTACTAGAGGCCCAGTGCACGAAATTCATGCACTGGGGAGGGGTGTGTCCCTCAGCCCAGGCTGCACCCTCTCCAATCTGGGACCCCTCAAGGGATGTTCGACTGCCCATTTAGGACCGATCCCACAGGCAGTCAAACATCCCTCTCACAATCTAGGACTGCTGGCTCCCAACCGCTCGCCTGCCAGCCTTCCTGATTGCCCCTAACGGTGTCTGCCTGCCAGCCTGATAACCCCCTAACCACTCCCCTGCCAGCCTGATCGACGCTTAACTGCTCCCTTGCAGACTCGGTCGCCCCCAACAGCCCTCCCCTGCCATCTTGGTTGCCCCCAACTGCCCTCCCCTGCAGGCCCGGTCCCCCCCCCCACCAACTGCCCTCCCCTGCAGGCCTGATCGCCCCTAACTGTCTTCCCCTGCAGGCCTGGTCCCTCCCAACTGCCCTCCCCTGCAGGCCATCTTGTGGCCACATGGGGGTGATCATCTTTGACCACATGGGGGCAGCTATCTTGTGTGTTGGAGTAGTGGTCAATTTGCATACTGGTGATGACTAGCATATCAGGGCTAATTAGCATATCCCTCTCTTATTGTGTTGGAGTGGTGGTCAATTTGCATATTGGTCATGACTAATGAGCATATCCGGTCGTGACTGTGAGGGCATCATGACCAATTTGCATATTATCCTTTTATTAGTATAGATGATATATACATATATGTACTATGCATATGTAGAATATATATACATATAGTTTATAGATACTGAATCTATATATATATATAAAAGCCTAATATGCAAATTGTCCCCTCGAGAATTCGACCGGGAGACCGGGAGTTCGATCACTCACTATGACGTGCGCTGACCATTAGGGGGCAGCGTGGAATGAAGGAAGGCCCCAGCCAGCAGCCAGAAGGCCCCAATCATCCCTGATCACCAGCCAGGCCTATGGACCCTACCCGTGCATGAATTTCATGCAGCAGGCCTCTAGTGTATATATAACTTGTTTCTTATTACCTTCTTCTTATATTTACATTGAACTGCTACTCATTAGCTGTGCAGTCCTACTAACTTCTCCCTTATTACTCTTCAGCTTTCTCACCTGTGAAATGTAGCATTTTAGAATAGAAGTCATTGAATTCTGTTTTAGCTGTAAAGTTTAATCAGCCTACGGGGTCACCACTTCAGTGACATTTGTTTATTTCATCATTCACAATACTCCTAACTGATCTCTATATTCATCTGTTGACAGAAGGAATTTTGCCATCATATGGCATTCATGATCAGACAAAAGAAGGTCCTTATTTTTCTGTTAGTGGGAATAGTTTCAAGCCTGACCATCCACATTTTCTTGTCTTGTTGCCCTGGAGACTCAAGTCATACATTTCTGGAAAATAAGGTCAGTGCTCCAGAGAAAACATTTTTTTTTTTTTAAATTTCAGTACAAATGTACTAGCCAGGATTAGGACTGAGTGGCATATTAGTTCTTTAGGATGCACATGGGAATGTATGAATGTCAGGAAAATAATCTAAACTTTTCATAAAAGGGTTATACTGCAAATGCAATTGTTTACCACTTCTAATGTTTTCATTTATCTGATTAAAACATATCCACATAATCTCTCTACATTTTTGCATCTAAATGAAATTGGCATTTTAAATAGATATGTTTAAAAAATTGAGGGCTGGTGCCTACTTTATGTATTCCATTGGTTGTTTGTTTTTTGTTCTCAGAGTTAATTTAGGTCTGACTAGACTACTGTGCTGATTTAGATGGTCAGTGCTGGAATATCATTCATTGCCAATGCTTCTCCTAGGATTCCTCAGCCTGTTCCAAATCAGTATCTTTGTGTTAACAGCCAAGAGGGACATCAGCTTTATGAGTAGGTTTTTCCTGAGCCCACTTTGGCATCAAGTTAGAGAATGCAAACATAAAGGAAGCTTTAGATGTGTAGATACTTCAAAGGCATTAAAAATCTGTAAACAAGTTTTTATTTCCTGAATTAAGAGTATTTACACCCAGAGGAAAACACACCTAAGTGAACATACACATATGCACTTATCACTTTGTGCATTCGGTAACTTTTTTTGCTATTATTTTCCCTAAGCCAATATAAGTGAATGTATCTGTCTTAGATATGAAGCACTCTAGAAAAGTTCTTATGTCTTTTCTATGTTAATGGGGTCTAGTGAAGTATTATACAAAGGTGACCACTTAATGAAATAAATGTTTTGTAACAATAGAACCTCTAAATTCTTCCAACTAAACAACATTGAATTTCACTTCTTTCAAAGGCAATTTGTGCCCAGAGTGAAAACATATCTATAAACATGTAGAGTTCAAGATTATTTTCTTCTTGTGTGGATTAGCTTTTGTTTGTGATGCTGTGTGCTTACATAATGCCAGGTTTTAGAAAAAATCTGTATTGTTGAGAATATCACATGTCTCCTTTTTCACCCCCATTGTCCCCTTCTATCACACCCCACCCCAGCTTTCACCACCCTAATGTCTGTGTCCATGGGTTATGCATATATGCATACTAGTTCTTTGATCTCTTCACATCCACCCACCCACCCACCCCGCCTTCCTTCTGAGATTCCACATTCTGTTCTGTGCTTCTATGTCTCTGGATCTATGTCTGTTAATAAGTTTATTTTGTCCATTAGATTCCACATATAAGTGAGATCATGTGAAAGTTGTCTTCCTCTGATTTGCTTATTTCACTTAGCATGATACTCTCCAAGTCCCTCCATGCTCTCTCAAAGGGTATGAGATCCTTCTTTTTTACGGCTGCATAGTATTCCATTGTGTAAATGTACTACAGCTTTTTTATACACTCATCTACTAATTGGTACTTCGGCTGTTTCTAGATATTAGCTATTGTAAATAATAGTGCTGTGAACATAGGTGTACATTCATTCTTTCTGATAGGTGTTTCTGGTTTCTTTGGATAAATTCCTAGAAGTGGGATCACTTGGTCAAATGACAGTTTCATATGTAATTGTTTTAGGGAACTCAATACTGTTTTCCATAGCAGCTGCACCAGTCTGCATTCCCACCAGCAGTGTACTAAGGTTCCCTTTTTTCCACATCTTAGCCAGCACTTGTCATTTGCTGATTTGCCATTGGTAGCCATTCTGACAGGTGTGAGGTGATACCTCATTGTTGTTTTAATTTGCATCGCTCTGTTGATCAGTGACTTAGAGCATTTCTTCATGTCTCTTGGCCATCTGCACAAGCACTTTGGAAATGGCTAGTTTGTTTCTTAATCAGCAATTCTGTTGCTAATGCTACAGTTTGCACAAGCGTTGAAAAGTTGAGTTGTGAGTAAACCAAATCTTCACTCCTAACAAATTGTTAATGAACTTCCACAAATTAGTAAGCATTAATCACATCGTGAAAAACTGGTAAAATGGAAGAAAAGTGGCTGTAAAAATAACCGAAGTAATTGTTTATTGAAATTAACAAGGTACAATGGTGCTTCTTTTGCAATGTATTTGATATTTGAACTGCATGAAATATTTCAAGTGTTGAAAATATTTTTTGTAATTCTCATTCCAATAATCTGTTCTTTTATTCCCATAAGTCTCATGAAAAATAAATTCTGAAGAACATGGAAAAAGCCAACACAAATAATTTTTTTGTTAGCTCAGGAATGAAAAAAAATACATTACACTTATCTTTTATTCCAAATCTCTGTTTTCAGGAATTCAAATAGCAGTGCTTCTGTGAGTGATTATATTTATCAGAATTTATTGAATTAAGCAGTGGCTACATATGCTTAGTGATAACCTACTTGTTCCAAGAATAAATTAACTTTCCATAAGAACAATCACCCTCTGCTAAGGAATACAGATTATTTCATATTTGTGCATAATTGTATTGATTCTGTTGGTAGGGACTCCATTACTCAGCCCTTGCCTATTCATTTTGTGAGGCACTAGAAGTTCAGGAAATGCAACAATTTATTTGCTGTATTCTCTCCCCATTACACAAGAATATTTTTATATGTGAGTTGCTAAGTTTGGCAGAGCTTGCTGTTTTCTTTGAACATTTTTTTCTGAGGTAAAACCATCATTATAATTTAGAAGGAAAATAGATTTCAGTGTTTCAATTTAGAAATAACAGAATTGGATGACCTGAATGAAATGGAAGCCTCCATCTATGAGGCTCTAAATATGCTGGAGCAAAGGAACACATTAATGTCTGCAGATAAATGAGGGGCTTTCTCCGCATATCAATAGGTGTACTCCATCTTTTGTTGAGACAATGTACAACCAAGAAAAAAAACAGCTCCTGGGAGCTTTGGATACAGTGGCCATATAATCTAGGATTAAGCTGGAAAGGAGAGCTTTATTAATACATAGAAATAAGCCAGAACTGCCAACTGGTCCATGTTGTCTTTCCTGTAGGCAACTAGGAGACTCAGGGACATTTGGAAGCCTGGCAACGAGATGCACAAATGCCATTTGTTCCACAGACTAGGCACTCAGTACATGCCTTTTAGGTTAAGCACAGGGATTTAATTTGGGTTGACTACAGTTAATTCTGGGCTTCACCACTTCCTAGGTGTTCAACTTTGGTCAAGTTATTTAACATCTTTCTACTTCAAACTTCTTACTGAATCATGGGGATAAGAATAGGACCCATCTCCTGGTATCATGCGGCAATTTTGTAAGATTGTTCACATAAAGCATGTAGAACAGTGCAAAATATCCATTAGTGAATCCACAATAGTTACCTCTACCAGAATACTTTTTGTTGGTGCTTGTGTTATTATTGGTTACACTTCTGCAATGAGAGGTTTAGAATGAGAATCTAGGATCTAAACTGACCGCATAAGGAATCTCTCTGCTTTCACTTTTACCACTGTCACTGTTCCACTATTATTTACTAGGACTTTATCTTCACTGTAAAACAGCCAGAGTAAATCTTTTAAAACCTTCCAATGCCTATCCATCCTACCTGAAGCAAAATCCAAGTCTTGACTTACAAGACCTGTGTATAAAAACTAGACCTAGATATCTATTTTCTTATTCCTCTTTTCCTGGCTCCTCCCTGCACATAACACCATGTCTTAAAGCTTTATAAAACTTGCTAAGTTCACAGACCTACTGGGCCTTTACACTTGAAGTTCTCTCAGACAGGCACTCTCTTCATCAGATCTGCAATATAATCACTACATTCAGGTCTCTGATTTAATTCCCATCTGAAAAGGACTTCTCTGAGCTCCTTTTTGACTACAGTTTCTTTTTCTGCTTTATTTTTCTTTGGGACACTATCCAATATTATGTATCTGTGTATTTTCTGTCTCTAGTGATAGAATGTAAGTTAGTTTTCCAAATAAACTATGCAGTTTTTCAAATGTGCTAGGAAAAGTCGTTTATTTGAGGAAAGTATAAGTAATTTATATGGGAGTTTTTTTCAGCACATGCAGCAAAGCTGTTTGAACCCTCATCCCAAATCACCCGTATTGCAAGTCTGCTTCCTCATACGTTGTTGAGCATCATGTTCAGAGAACTTGGAACATGGTCGATGCAATAGATATTTGTTGTCTCTGCCAGCTAAATGAAAATGGCAATTAGCTCCGTAATAATTTTAAAGGTTTCAATAAGCCCAACAGGCATTTTAATAAGATGCAATTGTTTTCCACCAGGTCTTCCGTGTTGAAACTCAGGACTTGGCTCCCAAAGGAGAGAAAAGCAATGAAATGTAGTTGATTTAAATGACTCTCTACTGAAAATTGCTTTTCCTCTCACTGTCTATCTTGCAGACTTTAGGGGAAAAAAATAAGTAAAACTAAAAAGTACAATATTGCAAATTTAGCAGAACAAAGACACTTTTAAGGTTGAGACTCAGGAGGCTAATAAAATTTTTTTTTCAATGGACCATCTTCTGGTTATTGGTTCTAATATTGCCCAGTTTAGGGTTATTGGATGTTACCATCTGTTGTTTGTTTGACAGTTTGTGGGAGAAAAACAAAACATTCACTCCAGTGTTTCTTGAGTACACATTTGGAAACCATTATAAATATTTGTGTTCTGGCTAGTGAGCTCAAGAGAGACAGCAGCATTTTCATACTGAGTAGCTGTCTTTCAGAGAGCACATGTCATTGACAGCGCTAATGTAGACATCACTCTCCTGGTAGAGAAGACGCTGTCATCCAGAGGTGAACTGGTCTCTGGCCATCTGCTAGCACAGGACATTTCCTGGCATCCATTGCCTACAACACAAGTATTCCCATATGTGCACTTGGAACCCCGCTCCTGGCATGTCTAAAAGTCCAACCAGAGTCTTCTTAGTGTGTTTGCAGTAGGGAAAGCAAGTAGCTTTTCTCTCAAGAAACAAATTCTGGTGACTACTTGTGTTTGCAAATCCTGAGTCTGCATACAGGGTCAGTAGAAAGGAATGCTACCATTAGTTAGTTACACCTTCTACAGAAGGAAGGGTGGTCATATACTTACTTTATATCTGCTGTCTATGGTTCAAATTAGCCTATATTTTATAATTTACCAAATGGGAAAAATGAGGACACTTCCATGTCTTTCTCTTATATTTTTACTATGGATTTTAAGATTGTGTCCTGACACGCTTGAAATCGTGTGGACTACTTGTAAAATTCCATTGAAAATTATGGCTCATACTTGACTTTTTTACCCCAACATTGCCATTTTGTTTTTAAATGTAAACCAAATTGGATTTTATAAATCCCTTCATTCCATATTTCATCTACATGCCTGTGATTTTGCATAATGCTTCAATAGATCCAAAATTGCTTGTTTGGGGAGGCTAATCTCCTTTCAATGTTTTGTTTGTTTCTGTTGTGTCTTGCCATTTTATATTCTAATCATACATCTACCATTTTAAATTTGGGTTGAATATGTTAACTTTGATTAACTTTGATGTGATTAGATATATTTTTAATAAAGTATCTATACAAACAAAAGGGTAATATGCTAATTAGACCAGATGTTTTCTGGACGTCCTTCTGACAAAGCTGGGCCCAGGCGAAGTTGCCTGCCCACGGTCCCCTGTGGCTGCGGCTAGCCTGGGTGAAGCTGGCCCAGGTTCTGGGTGCCTGCGGCCAGCTGGAGGAGGAAATCCTGGGTCCCAGGTGTGGGGCCGAGGCAGAGGTGATTAGGGGTGATAAGGCCAGCAGGGGAACAGTTAGGGCTGATCAGGCAGGCAGGCTGAGGGGTTAGAGGTAATTATGCAGGCAGGCAGGCATGTAGGCGATCAGTTAGGTGTCAGCGGTCCCGGATTTTGAGAGGCATGTCCACCTGCCAGTGGGATGGGGCCTAAACCGGCAGTCGGACATCCCCCATGGGGTCCCATATTGAAGAGGGTGCAGGTCGGGTTGAGGGACCTCTCCCCTCACTGCACAAATTTCGTTCCCTGGGTCTATAGTATTCATATAAGGAAGAATTTCCACAAAACAATATAGGGTGATTGGAAGCTCTCACATATCATATCTGCAGATTGATTGATTACCTTATTTAGTCAGTAAACAATGGTGTCTATAATAAGGAAATTAGGCTCTCTGCTGTCTCCCTTCTAGGCTCCTGTGATACAAATACAAGAAGATAAGATCTCTACAATAAGCGGGTAAACATTTTAAACACTAATGTAAGGGTATACAGAAAGAATAGCTAACTCTATAAAGACATCAGGCAATGTTTTACTAGAGAGGGATACTCTGTCATGGAATTTGATTCTTAATTGAAAGCTGTACGTGCTCACTGAAAATTTTAAAACTGATGTTATGGTGGACATAGATGTTCAAGAAACCACTGAAGATAACAGGCTATAACAGTAGGGTCTAATATAGAGAATATTGTGCTTTCTCATGTTTTATGTGGTTAGTGCACTATGTAACATTTCTATAATATTATCAATTTCATATTGTGACACAAAGAAGAACATATTAAATTATATGTGATGATTAGCCAATATGATCGGGGTTAGTATTTACCAGACACAAAGAATATTTAGATTGTGTAAATAGGGCATTTTCAAAACAGAATGTTTACATGTGTTGAGGGGAAACATGGGTGATATTATTTCCACCCATACCTCTGTGTATTTTCTATGAGATTTTGGGTTAAATGAATATCTGTTTTTTGTTTATTTGTTTTCCATGGGAACAAATAAGAGCATATCTGAGCTGCTGAACCATGCTCAGTCATGGGCACAAAGCTAGGTAAATAAGGCAAGACAATATTTACTACCTTCTTGCTTTCTGTATCTTCTCTTTCCCATTTCTTCATAGTCTAAGAACTGTCCATTGACATACATGATAAGAAATAATGGAGATGCCCTGGCTGGTTTGGCTCGGTGGATAGAGCGTCGGCCTGTGGACTCAAGGGTCCCAGGTTCGGTTCCAGTCAAGGGCATGTACCTTGGTTGTGGGCACATCCCCAGTAGGGAGTGTGCAAGAGGCAGCTGATCGATGTTTCTCTCTCATCGATGTTTCTAACTCTCTATATCTCTCTCCCTTCCTCTCTGTAAAAAATCAATAAAATATATTATAAAAAAAAAGAAATAGTGGAGGCATTTGGGTACTTCTTCTTTAGACCAGAGACCACAGCAATGGGCAGAGAGTGCCTTCTGATGCACTTGTGAGGTCAGTTTATTTTTGCTCTTTCTTCAGAGTAACAGGTGGGGAAAAGCCCCAATTAACCTAGGCATCTAGCTGCCTGCCATCTTTTTCACAGTTGCTGCCTTTGTTCTATTTTCTTCTGTGTTGGGCCTTGAGAAATGACAACTTGGGATTTTTACTTCTGGTTTCTGGCTCATTATATCAATTATAATTTAGCAATCTCTGCAGAAGTGGACTTTAATATATGGTAAACATCAATATACATACATTTAAATCCTGCCGCAGCACTTTGGGATCCATAGACAAGTGATAAATTTACCCAGGGACTGAGAGAACTGGAAAAAGGAAATAAAACCTCTAGAATTTGATGATGGCGCCCCTGTGGAAATTCTTCCAAAGGCATTTACACAGAAGATGTAAGACTTTCCTTGGAAGCCTGGGAACAATAAAGAGACAGTACTAATATACTTTGATAGTGGGAATATGGCAGTGTTGGATGGTATGTTAGACAAGGTGTAGATTTATAAGCATTGAAAGTAAATTTTTTTGGTCTTTTCTGTTATAACCCTGGGCATGCAGGTAAGAAAAATTGCAGACTGTTCAAAGAAGAGTCTTCAAAACTCTAAATCCAGTATCACTTATTGGGTTTCATGAAGCTTTTCAAGAACAAGTATTTTTAACCTTTGTGTTTCTAAGACACAAACAATTGTGTTAGGTTTTTCTAATTTTAAAATTATATGCAGGAGCAAGCTACCATTTCATAAAATGAGGTAGAATCGTATAATTTGGTACAGCATTTGTTATCAGGTGGTTCATTTTTCACCGACAAAGATACCAACAGGATAGGAAAGCCATCAGTAGCTCTGAGTCTAAGATCAGAGAAAACTGGATTCAAGTCTGATATTTCCTGCCTCTGATTAATCAGTCTCTTTTATGCTTCATTTAATGTAACATGAAAAAAAAGAATGAAGATAGAAGGCACTTACTTCACAGGACTGTTGTAGGAAGTAGGTGTGAAACGTCTATGAAGTGCTTAGAACAGTGCTGGAATGCTACCAATGTCCTTAGCTTTTGCTGTGAACTACTCTATTTCCTCAGTTATAAAATAATCACAGTATTATTCTATCTTCAAAGGTAAGTTTAACACAAAGCTCCTCAAGTGGAAGTGTCAGAACATTTTATTCCCATTTGATGCCATGCCAAACCAAATTAGGTTCTGAGGGGAAATGTACACCTGTGTGCGTGCATGTGTGTGTGCGCAGATTGTGTGTGTGTGTGTGTGTGTGTGTGTGTGTGTGTGTTTGTTTTTGTTTCTTTTAATACTGTTTCAAAATATTATTTATTGTATTACTTGTCTTGATTAGTGAGTGATTGGTGGATCTCAAATTTTGTGATCAAGGTGAGTGCCTCACTCATTTTGCCTAATTCTGGCCCTAATCTCACGGACCCATCCAAGGACTTGGGGAAAGTGGTTGATGAATGTCAATAAGGCAAAGAATATTTATGATTACTCATCAGGGCAAAAACAAAACAAAACACACACACACACACGCAAACACACAAACCTACTTTAATTTTCCTAAAACCTTACAGTTCCTACAAAGAAGAAACTTGATAGAAAATTTACCAATTTTTATAACAATAAACACAATTTATAGTGGTGAAGTTAAGGAAACTTCTGAACTATCAACAGCAACAATAAAAAGATTAATCATAGTAACTAGAAGACTTAATTATCTTCCAATTATCACTAGAGATATTAATAATATAAAGTTGATCTCCTATTAAGAAGCAATCAAGATGATGAAGCCTAAATAGGAAAGAAAAATAAATATTATAGATCTATATCATGTGTGCTTATCTACTTTGAAAATACAGTTCTGGATATAGTGATGCTAGTGGCATAGACTGACTATTGAAAAGTGTAATTAGTCATAATTTGTTTTCTCACGGCAAATATCCACATATTTTAAAGCAGAATATGTTATTTAATTAATTTTTCAATTACAATTGACATTAAATATTATATAAGCTTCAGGTGTACAGCATAGTAGTTAGACATTTCTATAACTTACAAACTGATCCCCCCACGAAGTCTAGTGCCCATTGGTATCATACATAGTTATTACAATATTATTGGCTATATTCTTTATGCTGTACTTGGCTTGCCTGTGACTGTTTTGTAACTGCCACTTTGTGCTTCTTGATATCTTTACCTTTTTCACCTAGTCCTCCCATCTGTTACTTTTGCTCCTGATGTCTCATTAGTAAAGTTTTACTTAAATGGAGTCAGAAAATGTATATGTTTTAGGCCCTACAAAAATGGAACTGCCTCTATACCTACTACATTGAGCTGCTAATACATATACGTCAGTGACATAGGTTGTGATAAAAACTAACACATTCTGATATGTTGAGCTTTGGTGCTTACCTATACTATTATAAATATGCAGGGAAGCAAAGAACTTGAAAATATTGATATAATTTATCAATCAATGGTTGTGTGCTTATGAAAAAGGCACATGTACCCTCTCTCTTCATTGGAAAGCATAATATAATTACATTGTATTTTGTTGTCAATATTTTTCTGGAATGAATTAAGATTGGCTAAGTAGAAGTGGAAAGAAATGATATTAGCTTCATGAGAAAGGTGGATATTTGTCAGATATATTTTATGTTATATGTAGTATTTTCCATAAAAATACTTAGCTATTGATTTAAAAATGTCCAAGAAACATTGAGCAAATACTTTTTTAAAGCCCTTTTACATAAAATGCTTACATTATTCTCTCTTTCCTGAGGAAATTTTACCATTTGTATATATACGAAATTAATAGATCTCATTAATTGGGGGGAGCTGAATTGATGACATGGAGCTTTAACAGCAAATGCAGATTTGTCTATCTGTTTGAACACCATGATACAATCAATGATCCTCCTTAAACTTCAGATTCAACAAATTTTCCTTTCCTAAACTATATATAGCCTATCTTACAGGAACTAAAAATAAATTTTTAAAGAAACAGAGGAGCAGGATATTTCAGTAATATTTGTAATAAAATGGATAGTTTCTCTTAAAAGCTATATAATAAAAATATAGCTTGTAAAGCCAACAAAGCAGAACATGAAAATCTATTTATTGTCTTGAAAAAAAGTTTAATGATTCAACCAGGGAAGACTAATTTTAGCATGATTACTTTCAAATTTAAGAACACTTTTTATAATAAAGGAATCAAAGCAAAGGATGAGAGAATGTCACACTCTTACGTCTAAAAAGACTGAGCAGGAACGTGGTAAGGAGTAGAGTTGGCAGCAAAAGGAATGTCAGTACACTCTAAGGAACAAAACAGTTCATGCTAATGAGCAAATCCTTTCATGTGGAACATGGTGATTGGAAAAAGTAACTTTAGGAAATCCATGATGAGATTCAGAATGTGAATGCATATTTGGGTACATGTCTCCATGGGATTTGTCATTCCTCTCATTGCCTCAGATGGATATATTCAGTAAGTTCTTCTTTGATGGGTATATTCAGTAAGTTCTTCTTGATTCAGTAAGACTACCTTCCTTATCATAGGTAGGATGATTTCTGTGGGGAAAATGGTAAACCTTTTCACACATTTAGCATACTCATGGACCTTGATAATGATTTCTTGGCCATCACTTGAATCTTTTTTAGAAAACTTATTTTGGCAGCAGCTGATATTACCACAAAGTATGCTTTCTGACGAGGTTAGAGGAAATTCACTTGCATTAGCAAGGCATAGGGAAAGGGGAATAGAAAAACTACTCTAGAAAAATGTATAGTTTTTCTTTCCCTGTGGAGGAAAAGAAACTAATTGATTTTAGTCACATGGCATGTGTTTGACATTTAAATGTATTAAATTTATCACTTCCCAAAAGCACTCATAAGTCACACAATAAAGGGGGATGATCCCTCTGTCGTGGAGTGATATCTTGCAATAATTTTCCTATGGTATATAGTCTCCTTTATATCTATACCTTTATTTCATAGTGAAACTAAGAAATGTTAAAACAACGAAACACTTTACCTAAAAAAAAAAATCAAACCCACGCATATAAAACACTTTACTTAAAGAACTCTGTGTTATTACTGAAACTTAAGAAAACAGCCTTCAAAATCATGGACATTGTAATACCTAGAATTCTTTTAAAACAAGAGAAAAATGTAACAGCTTTGTTTTTTTAAACTCTACTATCACTTCTAAGAATGAGACAAAGAATTTCAATTTATTTTTAATTTAAACTAATAGGAAATTATTGTGTTAAACAAAACACAACAACAAAAACTAAACAAAATCTTTTTTAGAAGAAATGGTTTATTAGGCCATTGCTAGAAGAAAAAATCAGGTCTTGGGCATGCAGTTTTGTTACTGAACCCCAATATTTGAGTCTCTCTGCTGCACTGGCTGAAAGATGTATGAGCAGGAGTTTGCAGTATAGAATGGAGGTCTATTAGGAAACTGGCAAATCCAGAGTGTGGGCAAACTCATGTTCTAAGACCCATCTCCCTGATGGCATGTAGGCTACAGGTTATATAGGGCAGAATCACACACAAGAAACAACAAGCTAATTTAGGGTTTAGGGTAGTGCTGGGGTCTGATTGGTTGGAGGTGAGGTAAGGGTTATAAATCACTTCTTCAGGTCAAGAGGACAGCTCTGCGGCATGCTCTGTTGTCTCTCTGGTTTCATGGAAAAGTAGTCAGGAGCTGAAACCTATCTTAAGTCAATAGGTGTTCTTCAGCTTGCCAGAGGTCCAGACCTTGTGACCATTAGTCAGGTCCCCACTATTATCTTCTGCCTCCAGGGGTGGGGTGGAGGAGAGGACTTCTAAAGCTAGGATTCAAATGTAAATTTAATCAAAGTCATAAGGACCCTTAGTTTCACTAGGAACCAACACAAGCAGGGGTAGATAGAAAAGACAATCATGTTCAGTGCCCGGCAGTTGAGATCTTTCATGGAAGCAATTGGGGAAGAAAGATATAAGTTGTTTTGAAAGAATTTACATTGGCTATAGATAAAGGGGGTGGAGGAAGATGAAGTGGGGGTAATTTAGGGATAGGTGCACAGTCCTAATGAAGAAATGTCCACTCCAATGGATTGGTTGTAGGTAATAGATTAGAAAGCCCACGTGTAAGCAAGAAGTGGAGGCTCCCATGGTGGGGTGGCACCTGACTATTCTCTTTTAAATAATTGCGGAAATAGTCACTTGGAAGTTAATTTAAAGTCCAAGCATACTTTCAGAAATGCCAGCCGTCTTTTGTTGGCTTTGCCCTGCAGTTGTTAACTGATTAACTTCTCTTGTATCTTTCTACCCTCTGGCTCACTGTAATTTAATTTAGTTCATCTCAGAATTTTCTCATTGTCAATGGAATATGAGTTAAAGACCCAAAATATGAACAAGAAAGATAAGATGCACTAATTGAATTTATTTTTTTCATGTAAGAGTTTTGAGAGTGGTATTTCCTTAGTATAGTAGTATTCGTTATCATGAGGTTTTTTTAAAAATATATTTTATTGATTTTTTACAGAGAAGAAGGGAGAGGGATAGAGAGTTAGAAACATTGATGAGAGAGAAACATAGATCAGCTGCCTCCTGCACGCCCCCCAGTGGGGGTGTGCCCGCAACCAAGGTACATGCCCTTGACCGGAATCGAACCTGGGACCCTTCAGTCCGCAGGCCGATGCTCTATCCACTGAGCCAAACCGGTTCGGCTATCATGAGTTTCTAAACTATAATATGAAGGATCTTGCATGTCCTAAATGCATGGACCTGATCAAACCATTAAACACTATTTTTTTTTTAAATTAGTGCTTGTAAATACTTAATTGTGTCCTTGAAGCTGTCCTAAAATAATTTATGTTCTCAGAAAAGCCTGCGTTTTAGTTACCCTGATTGTGTAACAACCTAAAAACATAATGACTTAAAGCACAAATAAAAAAATGATCTCTCAGGAATTTTGAAAGTTTCAGCTATCAGTTCTGTCACAGGGTCTCCAATACAGTTGTAGTGAGTGAGACAGTAGGTGGAGCTAAATACTGGGGGGATGCAGCAACTGAGAGAGGTGTCCAGGTGTATCTTTTTATGTAATTAATCTCACAGATTCTTCATCTAGTCCAGTGGTTCTCAACCTTCTGGCCCTTTAAATACAGTTCCTTATGTTGTGACCCAACCATAAAATTATTGTCGTTGCTACTTCATAACTGTAATGTTGCTACTGTGATGAATCGTAATGTAAATATCTGATATGCAAGATGGTCTTAGGTGACCCCTGTGAAAGGGTCGTTCGACCGCCAAAGGGGTCGCGACCCACAGGTTGAGAACCACTGGTCTAGTCTATCTTGGAGGCCTAATCTGGACTTCCTGACAGCATGGCCTTAGTCAGGCTGCTTACATGGCAGTTTAAGATTTGGGTGAGGATTTCAAGAGCACTGGATGGGACATATATAGCCTTTTATCAACTAGTTTCATGAGTCACACAGTGTCTCTTCCACTGGAGTCAGAGTATCAAACCAACATCGATTCAAGGAGAAGGATCCTACACTCTTAATAGGAAGAGTGCCAAAGAGATATTATAAGAGGAACATGTGTGATAAAAGATACTGATACGACTATCTCTGGAAAGCACAATTTGCCACCATGAGTAATCGCTACATAATTTTACTGAACAGACCCTATTATAATTCTTCAATTTCATTCTCATGCTGAATGGAGACTTGTCATAATACATTTTGAGGTAGATATTAATCAATGCATTATGATGGGTAGGTAGATTAAACTAAACAAAAACAACCTAGACTACATGGATAGATGGATGAATTAAAAAAAGAAAAATGGGATGTGAATTATACCTAACTTTCGAGTAACAACTCTGTACTAAGTTGTATGCTAGAAACTAGGCAGATATAAATAAGAATGGAACATTGTCCCTTCCTTGATATAGTTTACCGTCTTCTGAGGTATTTAAGCACAACATTATAATTCAAGACAATAAAATATATGATTTTAATATATGAATATAAGGTGAATTATAATATTAGTAATAGATATAGATAAAGCTAATAAAATGAAAAGGTCTTCCAGGTGTTAGTGTCATTGTGTGAATGTTTTCATTCTCTTGGTAACTTTAGCATTTCAAGTATGGAAATGGGATGATGAACATGCTTTCTTTTTTAAAAATATATTTTATTGATTTTTTTACAGAGAGGAAGGGAGAGAGATAGAGAGTTAGAAACATTGATGAGAGAGAAACATCCATCAGCTGCCTCCTGCATACTCCCTACTGGGGATGTGCCCGCAACCAAGGTACATGCCCTTGACCGGAATGGAACCTGGGACCCTTCAGTCCTCAGGCCAATGCTCTATCCACTGAGCCAAGCTGGTTAGGGCTGAACATGCTTTCTAAGAATACCTCATGTTAATGAAATATGTGGGTCTTATAGTAACCTCAAAGGCATAGTATATAATTCATGTGAGAAGCATTTAATGCAAATGAATTGATTGGAATTACCATAAGTTTCTCATCTTAGTACCATTTCACTTATAATTTTAGCAACAGAATTATCTCAGTGGTGAAGATCCAGGGCCATGATGTTAAGTGATGTGCTGGGCCAAGGATTTATCTTTCCCTTTTTGACAAATGAATACTCATTTTGGATTTAACATTCAGGCAATTAATAGAGATGATTAAGAATGTGGATTTTAAAGGCAGGCAGATTGATCACCTTTCTCTACCTTTTAGTGGTTATATGATCCCAGGTACTTAATATAGCATTATTAAGTCTCAATTTCCTCATTCTTAAAATGGAGATGATAATATTTACTTTAAAAGATTCATGATAATTGTCTTATGAAAGATAGCTCTGCTATTATCATTATAGCTTCTAAAACTATTTTTTATATGTAGGGTACTATGAACACTTTGACACAGATATAAGGTTTTATTACATTAAGTTCTCAGATTGATATTTCTGGAAATTTCTTTTAACCTACTTTAATATATTTAATATTAGGACTTTAATGATTTCTTTGGATATTAAATAGTATTTTAATGATGTAGATTACAGCTAAGGCTAGTCGCCTACAAAGACTGGCTTGCATGATAGCTAAAGTTTAGGTCACTTTTGTTTCAGTTTAAGTACAGAGGAACCTACACATTAAATCAAAGAATAGTGAGAAGGATTCACCTAATTTTATAAAGATAAAGTATATAAACTTCTCTTAAGTAGCACTACAGCCCATGAAGTATGAGGAAGAACCTGTGAGGCCATTATAGCTCAGAACTATCAAATTACTACATTTGATACCATCAGATAGTAAAGCCATGTAGGGACAGGGCCATCATTATTTAAGAATTCATCCTGTAACCAAATTAGAAACATTAGGTTTAGGTGAGTTCATGAGTGTAGATTCCCCATGTTGGGATTGGTAACCCTATACATGGATGAAGAGAACAGAGCTGTTTCTCTCTCTTTATCGTGTACGTATACAGAAAGAAAGTAGATATCTGTAAACCACAAAAGGAACTTGACCAAAAACCTGAACACTTAGGACCCTGATCTCAGACTTCCAGCCTCTAGTCTGGAAATATGAGAAACAAATGGTTTTTATTTAAGCTACTCAGTCTATGGTATTTTTGTTGTAGCAGCCCAAACTGATTAATACAACCTCATTGAAAGATTATTGTGAGGCCCAGCTGGCATGACTCAGTGGTATCTTCCCTTGACCAGGAAGCAAACTGGTGACTGACACTTTAACCACTTAGCAACACTAGCCAGGGCTAAAATCATTTATTTACACCAGAAATAATATCACGTGACCAGGACATGAGTCTTGAGGAAAGATGCCATGCTTTATTAAGTAAATAGAACTCAAATTTGCTAACATGTAGATGGTCATGAGGGGAGTGAAATGAAATAAAATTAAAAGGGAAGAATAACCCTGACCGGTTTGGCTCAGTGGATAGAGCATCGGCCTGCGGACTCAAGGGTCCCAGGTTCGATTCCGGTCAAGGGCATGTACCTTGGTTGCGGGCACATCCCCAGTTGGGGGTGTGTAGGAGGCAGCTGATCGATGTTTCTCTCTCATCGATGTTTCAAACTCTCTATCCCTCTCCCTTCCTCTCTGTAAAAAAAAATCAATAATATATATATATATATATATATATATATATATATATATTTTTTTTTTTTTTTTTTAAAGAGAGAAGAATAAGGCCAGGTTTTCAAATATTTCAGCGAACATTAATGGTGTCTACATGGGTGAGATCTAGAAAGTTGTGTCAAATATCACTTTGATTGTGATATGCAGAGTAGATTGAAGGAAGAATGGAAATGATGCGTTAAAAGACTCTTGCTCTTGTCTTAAAGAGAAATGATGCAGTACAGATAGGCTAGAGCAGTGGTCGGCAAACTCATTAGTCAACAGAGACAAATATCAACAGTACAACGATTGAAATTTCTTTTGAGAGCCAAATTTTTTAAACTTAAACTATATAGGTAGGTACATTGTTATAAACTTAATTAGGGTACTCCTAAGCTGGCCTTTGCTAAAAACGTTCTCAATCTGATTGAGGTACGTTCGCTGAGGTCGACCCCTTCCAAGGCTCCCATCCACACTCGTCTTGTATACTTGTTTCGTCTATCTCATTTCGTTCATCCTCTCTATATGTCCAAACCATCTCAACATACCTTTCTCAATACCTTTCTCGACACTACATCTTCTTTCACTCCACAACATTCCCTAAAATTAACTTAATAAGCTTTACTTAAAGTTTTAAGTCTTAGTTAAACTATAGGTACATTGAATAAAACTTGATATCATACTCAATAACAATATTATTTATTGATAAAATTAAATTCCTTACAATTTACCTTACAATATCCATAAATTAAATCATGACAATGGCTGACAAACACTAATGTGAACAATGGCCTTGCACCTCCTTGGAAAGTTTGGGTAAGTAAGATTTGTATGTCGTTGTTTTTAATTTTAGGCACAATTCCAGGTTCTCATCCATAAGACGACTTCTCAATTTACTCTTGATAAGGTTCATGCTTGAAAATGATTGTTCGCATAAATATGTAGACCCGAATAAGGAAAGAACAGCAAACAATAGTTTTTTTTTCAGTTGATTATATGAGTTAGGAATACTATTCCAGGTGTTAAAAATCAACATATCTTCCTTTTCGAGGTCTGTCAAAGCAGACCACTTGTGCTGTGAACTAAGTTCACATTTGTTATTCTCCAATATTTCTATATCAGCACAAAGACGTTCAAATTTTGAGCTCCACAGTTCTTTGTTTTTTTTAAATCCAGCAATTGCATTTCAAAGTTGCCAATGTCAATATTAAAGGGAGAAAAATTTGATTCTGTTACAGTAGCATTGAGAGGTTTTTTAACAAAGGCTAATGTCGCTTTGCTGTTTCTGAATTCTTGAAACCTGTTGAGAAAAGCTTCTCTCATATTTAAAAGTGTTGTTTTGAAATAGCAAATGTCAATATCAGAATTATTTTCTTGGCAATGTTTCAACAGGCTTGGAAAGTGAATCAAAGTTTCCCTTTCAGAATTTGAGCAAAAAGAGATAATTTGTTTTTGAATGGAATAACTTCTTCTAACATCGAAAAAACTGTGTTTCCTTTCCCCTGTAGTTTATGATTAAGCTGATTTAGATGAGACGTAACGTCTACCATGAAATAAAATGTTTGGATCGACTGATCATTCTTTAGTTCTGGATAGTGAACACCCTTCTCAAGGAGAAATGCTTTAATTTCTGTTAATAAGGAAGCAAAACATTTCAAAACGTTTCCACTTGATAACCAATGTACCTTGTTATGCAGCAGAAGATCTGGGTACTCACTCTCCATTTCAACTAAAAATTCTTTAAATTGGCAATGATTAAGAGCTTTAGCTATAATGGAGTTGATAATCTTAATCACCAATTCCATAACTTTGCAAATTTCTTCTGGAAATGTCTGCGCACAAAGTGCTTCTTGATGAATGATGCAATGGTAAGTAAGTATCTCGTGATTAATTTTTTCTTTCAAAATAGCAACAAACCCATTTCTTACGCCGGTCATACTTTTCGACCCATCTGTTGAAATTGAGACAGTTTTATCGAGTGGAATATGATGTTTTCAATGCACTCAATTACAGCGTTTGCTATATCCTCTCCATGTGTTTGAACTTTGAGTGGGAATAATCCTAAAAGTTCTTCTTTAGGACCTGTAGATGAAATAAATCGTACAAAAAATGAAACTTGCGCTGTATCATTTATGTCACAAGACTCGTCAACTGCTATTGATAAAGCTGAAACCAGTTTAAGATCTTCGACTTGCTGGTTGGATATTCGAAGACATTTTGACTGTTCTATCTTTCACTGTTTTAGCAGACAATGGTAACCCTTTATTTTTTTTTAGAATACTTGCTTTGTTCTTAAAATCCCGAAATAGCTCTTCGGATGCATTTATAAAACAACTTATTATGTATTCGCCGTCTGTATATGGTTTTCCTCTCTTAGCAATCTCTTGACTAACCACAAAACTTGCAATATTAATATTGTTGGAAGATTGCATCCAGTAATTAAATACAGACTTGATTTTTCTTGACTCTTCTGATGTTCCTCAACTGCTTTCTTCCTTGTATCACCGGCAGGATATTTAGTACTAAATGACACGAGGTTAGTTGTAAAGTGTCTCTCCAAATTTGATTTCTTGTTATGTGCCAATTTTTCCTGACAAATAAGACAGACAGGTCGGAAGGCCATTTAAGTTATGTATAAACGCGAAATTCTTGGTCCATTCAACTTTAAAGTCACGGTTTTTGTCTTCCGTTTTTCTTTGCTTCTTCTTTGTAGCCATGACAAACAGGGCACCTAAAAAAATGTTTCATTTGATAATAATAAAGCCACCAACACAAAAGAATTACAATTCTTAAATTGATGACAAAAATACCTGTGGATTTGCAGCCGGTTGGAAAAATACAGGTAACTTTATGCTTGGAGTAGTTACTTTTGTTAACCCGCGCATGATTTGCGGACGCAACTAGCACTAACCACTGCACAATGAGACTGCTGACTGACTGGCTCACTCAACTCGTGCATGAATCGTGCGCGCCTCCCCTCACCCAACTGACCGACCGACACCCCCCACTTCTTCTAACGCCACTTCTTCAAAATCGACTTGCCCAGGCCGAAAACTCACTTCTGCGCATGGGCCACGAAGTTTCCATCGCACTGTACATGCACGCCCGCACATGGTATTTTGTGAAAGAGCCACACTCAAGGGGCCAAAGAGCCGCATGTGGCTCGTGAGCCACGGTTTGCTGACCATTGGCTAGAGAATAAAGAGTAGATTTGAGGTATGTTTAGGAGTTATAATTAACTAGTGACCCAGTGCATGGATTCATGAACATTGAAAGGAAATTAATTTGGCCTGCGGGGCAGGGCTGGGCAAGACACTCTGGAGTCAACCTCCTGCGGTCCCTCCTCGGTGTCTACAAAGTCAGCGGGGGTCCCTCCAGCAGATGGGGTCCCTGGGCATGGCCTGTGGGGATTGGGCTAAAACTGGCTCTCTGACATCCCCCGAGAGGTCCAGGAGTGAGAGAGGATTCAGGCTCCCTCTTTTCTGGTTCCAGGGTGTGTCACCCCAGAACCACCGCTGCCAAGTCACTGCAGCTCAGCAGCTCCTGCATTGATCGTCTGCCCCCTGGTGGTCATTGTGCTTCATAGCTACCAGTAGGAGGGACAATTATCACAGGAGAAACCAGGAGAGTGTGTTTTCTAGTGATAGAAGAGAACAGACTCTAGTAGGAAAGATTGTCAGAGGTTCTGAAAGTATTGTAAAGGCAAGGAAAGAAAATATTGAAAATTAAGACATCTATCAGAAGTGAGATGTTTGATAGGTGGTAGAATCCACATTAATGTGTTTGAGCAGTAAGTGGTAGAAAGGACAATCTTCTTGAAAAGAGTTTTCTATTTAAGGAGGAGAGAGTGATAGCTAGAAACAACCAATTAGTATTAGTTTTTACTTTATTTTTTATTTTTGAGTTGGGATTGGGAGAGAATGTGAAGAACAGAGAAAGATACCTTATTCTTGATTGGGTATAATTTTTGATATTTGGGCTTGTGGTAGAAAACATTTTATAATTGATGCTCTTATAATATTTTCATATTTCTGTTAGTTACCTATCTTAATTAATTAAGAATTATGAAGATACCTTTAGTCTTTGGTGAAGAACACATAGCTAAGTTTCCTTAGCAATTTGATGTCTATTCAAGTATGTTTATAAATGCTCCAGGAGATTGCAAGTTAAATATTTTTTTAAAAAAACAACCTACTCTAAGCATGGTATTTAAAACTACCATTTTGAGAGAACAAGTGATTGCATCCATGTCTTTCAACTCATAGGACTATCAACTTTAGTTACTTTTTTTCTGAAATAACTTTAAGGGTACTAATAATTTTTTAAAATGTTAATCATGTAGCTATCAGTGAGTTATTGCTAACTGCATTATTTTATAAAAATGCAATATAGCAAATGTAAAAATAGAACTGTAAAAGTAAAGGAACCCAGAATTTGAGTGTCCCATGAAATCCACTACATCAAACACTCCATCAATGCTTGGATCCCTATACAATTTATATGTGTGTGTTTTTCCTCAGAAGTTCTCCTCAGATAAAATAAATATCTTTTTATTTAATTATGTAAAAACGCTGTTAGAAACAAGTGCCTAAAGAAAATGTTCAGATTAGTTTATGTTGCCAAGACTATGTTTTACTTATTCTTTATATATTTTATGCAGTTCCAATATATTTCAGACACTCATTAAAAAAGACATAGAAGAACTCTGAGAAAAATTTTATAGAAAAATAACCTTTAAACTTACAATTATAAATGCATAATTGAGTAGTCCTACTTATGTGTTAATTCAGATCCTTTTTGTTATTCTATTTTTTATTGACGTGCTACAAAATTGTAAGCTTATTAAGAATGGCCAAGCTGCCCTACCGGTTTGGCTCAGTGGATAGAGCGTCAGCCTGCTGACTCAAGGGTCCCAGGTTCGATTCCAGTCAAGGGCATGTACCTTGGTTGCAGGCACATCCCAGTGGGGAGTGTGCAGGAAGCAGCTGATCAATGTTTCTCTCTCATCGATGTTTCTAACTCCCTATCCCTCTCCCTTCCTCTATGTAAAAAATCAATAAAATATATATATATATTTTTTAAAAAAAAAAGAATGGCCAAGCTGTTTTTATATTAACCTTAAATTTGAAAAATTAAGATAGAAGATCATCCTCAAGTTACTTTAATCACCTCTGTTTTCTCAGTAATTGGCTTGAATTTTCAGAAAGGATATCCAATTCAGTTAGGCTGAAAGTTCAAATTCTAGTTCTACTAGTAAAATTCTGTTATCAGTGCAAAAAGAAAATCAGCTCCCAGGTGTATTTTCACATTAACAACGCTCATTAATATAGGTAAGCAGAATATATTCAATGTCATTCTGGAGGTTGAGCATTGGTTGTTTCCCTTTATATTGGTTTACTTATTTTAGGATGAAATCTAGAGTAGAAAATTTTAAGATCATCTACAGAGATTTAGGTACCAACAAAGTTAATAAAATTATGATTCTTATGATATATTTTAATATATGAATCATGTAATATAAATGTGTATGTGTTCCTTCAGAAGGGGGAATTATTTGAATGTGTATCATGAATCTCTTCTAATAATGACAAATTCTGATCAAATATTTTTAAAAAATATATGAATTGAAAGTCTGTATAATGTTATGTGTAGAAATATGTATATTGTCCATGTCTGGTAGATGGGCAATCAAACTACCAGAACAATGATGCCAGGGGCACACACTTCTTAATAGAAATCTAGGATTGTACAGTAATAACATCTCACACCTTGGATAAGAAAAAAAAATTATGTATTAGAGCTGTGATAATAGATGGAAGTGTTCTCTGGCATATGAAGGGATATTTTTATATTAATCTTTATTTAAATAAAAAAATATTTAAATTTTTACATATATTACAATAGTGCTTCTGTGATGTAGAATGAGAGCCTGAGATTCATTATGCCTCAGGATTGCACATAGATCTTCTTGTTACAAGAGGTCTGAAGTTGACAATGAAGAGAATCCAGAACTGTTTTCATCATTGATTTTTGAAAATTGAATAAAGTTCCTGATTGTTCATGTTTGGGGGAACCATTTGGGGACTATTTAAAAGCTCACATTGTTTGAGAAAAATTCAACGAATTATTAATTTTCATTAGAAAGTATATTAAATGTTTGATCATATTGAAACTGAGAAATATTATCTGCTTCGAATATGAAGTCTCTTCCCGAAACTGTATTTTCAACTCTTACAACCATTAATGGTGAGAGTCAACCATTTCTAATAGCAGAGGTAACTGATTAAGAAATTATTCCAACTTATTCTATTCAAAGGGAGAATTCTGGCTTGAGCAAACTGACAATAGCAATGACTTCCTTTTCCACCACACTCCCTATCTTCCTTCCTATGATCCAGCCTCATTTTTAGAAATATTTGCTCTTTTACATGCTTTGTTTACTGTTTATTTTCTTTATTTTCACCTATAAATGTAACTAGCAACAATCTAGGAAGATGTTACTGACAGAGAATGTTGATGGGAGCTTGAATAATATTTTATCAACCTCTGACAATTCTAGAATCTAACAGCTTTCCCAACATGCTTGACCAAGAGGCTCTGTTGTTAAATAACTTACATATAATATTCATACCTTAACAATGGGCAAGGACTATTCTCCAGCGTAATCTATACTCTCCTACCATTGCCGTACTTATATCCATCTTTATCATCTAGTCTCGGAATAAAAATACTGTTTTTCAGGCTGTCAGGATAATTTTTAATGCAAGTTGATTTGTTGTTTGTTTTTTTGTTTTTGTTTTTCAATTGTTTAATTTTTCTAGAGCTAAATCAACATAAAATGAACATGAGTATAATTAAAGGTATATGTGTCTCAGAAGATATTCCTGGTTCTATATTTCTACATGTTTCTATTCACTGGCAGAATTATTGTCATATCACTTTGAGTCTAAAGTGGAACTTGAACTTGTTCCAAAATATGTGACATGGTAATCAGTTGCTATGGAAATTATGAAGCTCTAATAAATGAAGCTATAAAGCAGTTAGAAATTCCTTCACTCCAGCAGGATATGGATTTGAAGGAAGAATACACATTTTGGACATATGAATGATGGCCAAGGAGTAAGTCAACTGTCCATAATCCTTTAAGATCCAGGTGCTGGGGGAGGCTTTAAAGGTGCCAATCAGAGCTAAAAGATGGGCTGCCTGGCTTATTGACGTCCCTGACTCGGTGCCAGTGAACAGAATGGCTGCATCCCTTCCACACTTATTAGCTCATTTCAGTCTGCTCTGTCTGTTAAGAAGAAGCTTGCTGGGCTCAGAAATAACTCTAACTCCACGTTTCCTCTGCCTGTGAGTTTGTTTGTTTGAAAACTTGTGTTCTCTGCGTTGAATGAATGGCAGTTTTCTGCCAACACATTTGTCTGTGGCTGCTTTTGAAGAACAGGCAAGAGGCAGAGAAGGACAGAAAGACAGAATAAATTTTGATTGCACACTTGGGGAAAAAGTTTGTCTTCCCAAATTTTGCTCTTTGAAATGGGGTAAAATACTAGCGATTATTGAGTGAAAAATAAACCAGTATAAATCACAAAATAAAGGTTTCAGTTATTGTAAACCTTAGTGATTTGTCTTACTCCATCTAAAAATAATATTCATTTATAAAATGCATCTAATGTTGGGTCTGGTATAGAAAGTGCCAACAAATATTTACTGAGACTTGAACTCCTGAAGGACGATAATATGTGTATAAAATTTAAATATGTTATTTTACAATTATAGATAACTGAGGCCATTTGAAAATCAGCAAAATATATTGAGGATTACTTATAAGTTCCAAGGTAGCAGAGTGAGGAAGGTGATTCATAAAACTTTTTCCCTATCACCTGAAGTCTAGTGATGAAAGCTTTAAGTGACTAAAATAATTTCATCATTACCTGTAGAATTGCTTTACACACACACACACACACACACACACACACACATAGGATATGTATATTACATCCTGTGTTTAGTATAGGCTTAGGCTCAAGAAATCTAAGAGGATATCTTGGTAATCTTCCCTCAGATTTACTATTATAGGCAGAAGACAACACAAAGCTGATTTGTTTCATTTTACTATTGAAAGAAGTTCCCTAGTCATTAGCAATTATATGAAAGTACAATGCATGGCAAGTACTACCTAATCTACAATATGTGTTCCTGAAGTTCCTCTGCACATGTAGCTTAAGATTATGTTGAGATTCTTTTACATTTTTTTTTTTCATTTTGGAAAATCTTTTCCTAAACTACTCTGGTTATAAATATTTCAATTACTTAAGTATCAAAGTGCTTGTACTTATTGGAGTTCTGTTTTTCCTCTGATAAAATAATATATAATTTTACATTTTGAAAAGTCTTATAAGGTTTTCAAAAATATTGAAAATAAGCTTTGATAGTCTATTATCTTCAAATACTTTATTTTATTAAATTATTTCTGCATAGATAAATATAATCTGGTGTCTAGCTGAATATAGTAAACACATTACAAGTTAATTCAGTGCGGTCGGCAGAATTCGAAGATGGCTCCTTGGTCACCACCTGGAGATATTTCCTACATAAGCCTCTCCCATCGAATGTGGGAGGAACCTGTAACTTGCTTATAACCAATGGCATGTGATAGAGTTTAGGGGATATCAATCTTGTGATGGTGTAAAGCTGTGTCACAAGAGAGATGTAAGGTTTCATCTTGCTAGCACACATCAAGAGCTCCTCAAAGAAGCGAACAGTGTGTTATAAATTAAGAAGAGAGTCATCTGGCAGAGGGTACAATGGGCCATTTCTAGCATCTGAAGGCATCCGCCAATCAACAGTGAGTAAGAAGTCAAGGCAGGACCCTCAGTCACACAGTCACAACCAAATAGAATCTGTCAAGGAAGCTGAATGAGTGTATACACAGATCCTTTCCTACCTGAGCCTCCAGAAGATAGCAGCCCAGCCAACACCTGATCACAGCTTTGTAGAACCTGACCTGGACCTGTAGGTGATAAAAGTATGAGATAATAAATATATACTATTATAAGCTGCTAGTTTTGTAGTGATTTGTTATACAACATACAATACAAATATATGCAGAATATAAGAATTGGAATTGAGAGGTAGCATAGTTATTTTTTCTATTTATACCAATTAAACTATTTTGTAATGTCTCAGCTCTCTCTTTTGAAACATAAAGTATCTCAAGACAAGTGTGAAATAGTTAAAAAAAATAAGCATGGGATTTAAAAATATTTTATAACAATTATTATCTGTACTTTTTTGCTTTATTTTTCCTGGTTTCAAAAGTTTTTAGAATATATGAAATAGTCAAATCATTTGACCTTATAATGTCTATTCTCACCCAAGCTTAAAAATAGTTCCTATATTTTCAAGTCCATCAGATGTACATGGAGATAAATGTCTCATCCTAAATGCAATACTCTTTAAAAATTAAGTTTTAAAAATGGTATAAACAGTTCAGCATCTTCTTCACATAGTTTACCCAGTAGCATTGCATCTGTGCATACACAACTATATGTTTATGAAATTAGTTATTCCTTTCAGCATTGTCATAGAACTACTGTATTATATCCCAAAACTGCTCTTTTAAAATAATAGTCTGCCTGTTTGAAATCTCAGCACAGCTAAGTATTAAATAAAAATTGTACTGTTTCTTCCCTAACCTGTTTGGCTCAGTGGATAGAGCATCGGCTTGGGGACTGAAGGGTCCCAGGTTCGATTCCGGTCAAGGGCATGTACCTTGGTGGCGGGCACATCCCCACTAGGGGGTGTGCAGGAGGCAGCTGATTGGTGTTTATCTCTCATCGATGTTTTTAACTCTCTATCCCTCTCCCTTCCTCTCTGTAAAAAATCAATAAAATATATTTAAAAAAATTGTTCTGTTTCTTATTTCTCAATCTCTCCCTATAAAACAGGCAAGTGCTAGGTTAAAAAAATAAAAACAAAGAAAGATACTGATGGCCAAAAATATTAACTCTAGATACCTTGAATCCTGATGATAAAGGGGTGTCCAAATAAAAAATAAAGCTGTGAAAAAAAGAGCTATGCAACATGAAATTTAACAGACTTATTGGTGAGACAAATGACTCCTCAGTCCCCAGGTGCCAGGTTGAGGTTTTACCCAACAGCTTTGAATTTCAACTCGAAATGACAAGCCTAGAGTGGCTTGATCCCAGGCAACTTGGTGAGACACTGCTTGCAACGAGCAAGGCTATTTTGTTAATACTGCAGAGGCTTTTGTTCGCTAAAGCTTTAATGTGGGTTAAAAAAAAAAAAAAAGCCGCCTCTACTTCTCTTTACTTTGCAGTTCCTATTGACTCAAGGACTCAGTCCACATTCTGAAAGGATAGATGAAATCCTCTTCTGTCTTATTTTCTCAATGCGATACATTGGAGAATAGTATAGAAGTAATGGTTTGTTTAACTTTACTTGGATACTCTGAAATGCTCCCTAACAGCAGCCTGCTGTCTAAGGCTATAAGAATTATTCTATTCAGTTAATATGTTAATTTGCCAGAACCATTGAATGGAGTAAGAAGTATTATCAGAGAAGTAGCTTTGCATTATAATTAATATAATATAATATAATATAAACCTTCTATTTGTAAGTATAATATAAACCTCCTGTTAAAACAAGTCAAGATTCCAAAAAATTAAATACAGAAAATAAAATTTCTATCTTTGACCAGCTATTTGCTTTTTATTGCTCATTAAGTACCAGTGCACAGATGAACTGGCATGAATATAAAAGTTGATGGCAGTCTTCACAGCTGTATGTAGGATGTAACTGATTTTTGGCATGCAGCTAGAACATTATGTGTTTTGTTCCATTGCTCTGTAAAATGTGTAAAATCCGTGTTTATGAAAGCTTCTCACAGGGTACAAATACAATTAGTTTTATGAAATATTACAATAACACACAAAATATGCATTTTGTACAAACACAAACAAAACTACTGAAGTAAACATGTTCAAATGTTTATCTCTGAAAGGAAATGGGGAATGAGAATAAGATGTGCTAAAAAGGAATTTCAGAAGTATAATTTCATTCAAGAGACAATATGGAGAAAATTTACCAGTCTCTCTGCAATGATAATCATCAAATTTATATTCATGTGATATTGCCAGTCAGTACACACGTATCTACACAAACTGGAATGCAGTTTTTAAGAGAGAGTGAATACCACCTTTTTTAACTTAAAAAATTAGACAATTTATTTTATTTTTCCACATTTTATAGATTTCATAATTAATAGTTTAAAGGCTACATAACTACTCTTAAAGTTGTGTAATATAATTTAAATGTCCACTTCTCCATTTTGATTGACTTTGTATTTAATGATTCATTTTAACTGTATATATGACACTTTTCAGTTTCTAAAATAGATGAAGTCCTAATCATCAGTGTTAAAACCAAACCTAATTTCACATGTGTGATTGATTGCTGTGCTTTGAAGAAACTCCTCCTCCTCAGCCTTTGTGTTATGCAGTTGAAGTATGTTACCTTGTTTAACAGACCACTCTATTGCAGGCAACAAATCTCCTAGCCCATTTACACTTCCATGAGATGTAGAAAAGGACATCTTTGTGTAGATGTAGACTGTGGATGGCACAGCATTGCCTTTATGGGAAGGAAGGGTACCTCTTCCTCCAGAAGAACCCTGGCCCAAGCCAGAGCACAAAGACTCACAAGGTGAGCATGTTGGACTTCAGACGCAACTGCCTCCTCCCCAGGCACCGTCACCCATGACCGTGGCTAAAAGCAGCAGAATGGAAGTTCAGGAAGTTAAAGTGTCTCAAACCAGTATTCAAACCCAAGTCTTAACTTTTAAGGCCCTTCTCTTCTCTTCCCCTGTTTCCATGAAAGATGGTCATCACTATCTGATTAACTTATTCAGCACTTCCTATATGCCTTACATGCATGCAATATGCCAGGCATCCTGATATACATTGCCTCATAGGCACCTTCAATTTAATCTTAAAATGCTAGTTGATCCTATTTTACATATGAGAAACCTGAAGCTTAAAAAGGAAGCAGCTTGGTGAAGGTCAGCTAGCTGGTAAATTTCAGGATAAAGTTTCCAGTTCCCAGTTGACTGCAAACCACAAGTGCTTAACCATGGCATTGTGTGGTATCACTGTGAACCTCATGAGCTGGGACTGTGGCTTAGGATTGTGCTGTACTTCTGTGTACAGTGAATGGACATAGAGGTAGCTTCAGTTTCATACTCCTAGGCCACTCCAGATCCTTTGATTCAGAATCTCCACAGCAATCTGCATTTTAACAATCACCCTATGACCCTTAGACAAATAAAAACTTAGAACACCTAACTTATCATAGGACATGCTTGCCTGAAATTCTATGGTGACTTTCTTCTGCCTATGTTATAAAAAACTAAACTTGAAAGCATTGCATTGCTAAGGTTTGCTTTATCTGAAGCTTGCTTTCTCATGTTTGTACCTATTACCTAATCATACCAAACTTTGTGTTAAAATGATACTACTAATACCTAAAATTTCCAAGTAGATACCATATTCCATTTACTATTATGAGTATTAGCAAAATATATCACATTTAAGTATCTTCATATGCCTATGGGGGTAGGTATCATTACTATTCTAATATCCAGATTAAAATTCAATTAATTAAATATTTACTTTATATATAAGACTCTTGGCTAGAAGCAGTAAGGCATGCAAAGATATATTAAACAAGGTCCATCAAATATTAAAGGTGCTAAGATTCACTAAAAAATCATCATGTTAACTACAAGAGTTCACTTGATAATAATGACTGGCCAGCTCCCTTAGACCAATATTTTCCATTCCTGGAAGTTATGCAAATGACCACCAGATAGAATAAAATATATTTCTCTAAATACATTAAAATTAGAAACTACCTAAAAGTCAAAACTTAAGTGTTACATAAATTATATGTATGCACATGTAATGAAACATCATTAATAGTTATTATTTTTTAAAAAAAGATTTATTGTCCAAAGAATGCCTATGATATTTTGTAAAAGAGAAAAAGGAGGTGAAAATTGATGCTTACAGCAGGATTTAATTTGGTTTTAAAATATATGTGAGAGAAAGAGAAAGATACAGAGAGAGAGAGAGAGTGAGAGAGAGAGAGAGAGAGAAATTTTGAGACATCTAGAGAATTATACACCATATTTTTAAGAGAAATTATCTCAGGTTATTGAATTTTTCAGTCACCTTTTTCCTTTTTCTTATTGTCTTTTTAAATTGCTTCCCTAAAATCTACATATATTTATCCTAGACTATAGTGCATTTTTTATTTCTTATTATAGTTTCCCTAAATCCAAATTTGGTGATATAAAAATTCAGCTATTGTAATCCATAGAGTTCAACTGTTAATGATCTAATTCCTCACAGGAGGAGAGAAGAGATGGTTTTTACCACATATGTGATATTTCAGTGAAGTGAAAAAGTCTTCCCAAACAAAATGTGCATGACTTTGTTTAAACACTTATTGATAAAGATATCTTTAATAAAACATAATTTCTGAGCTTTTAAAGCTTCAAATTCTACAAATGTAAAATGTCTCTGTCTCCTTACAGTCCTCACCACTACTTCCTCCCCTCGTCCCTCTCCCCCATCTTTTGGGTTTTGAAGAAAGCAAATTATTCAGTTTCTTTGAGTCATCTATAAAACTAGAGTGAGTAGGATCTGCTGAAGGGCTCTAGGACTTCACCTATCATTTATCTATCATGAACTCATACACATCTTACTGCTTGACATTTGTGACACATTTGGCTGACCTCAGATTATTTCTACATTCTTCAGAATTTTCCCTTTCCTCTGGAAAACTGAGCTTGCAAGATAAATTAATTTTGTATTAAGTGAGATGTTACTTTCTGAGAATGTATGTGTATAAATATGGCAACACTCCAGAGGCATTCTGCGCTATTTTTTTTTCTTGAGTGAGATGAGTATATCATCATGATAAATAACCCGCTTTGTCCATGAAGAAAACATGTGCTATGGGGGTTTTGTCTGTGTATTCTTCACCTTGTCATTTCTAACTAACCTCAGGATATCTGCTCTGTCACAAACACTACGATAATAACATTCTGAAATTGTTTTCATTTTCAGATTCTTCTTTCTCAGAGGCTCAGATGAATGTGTGGACAAATCTGATAAGGACCTGAATAAATCCTAGGCATGAGAGATTCCTTAGAAATGTGTACCTGATTTAGACAACAGAAAGCCTTTGTTCACCAGTTTACCTGGATATTTTCAGAACTTTATTGGGAGGATGTTATGTATCACAATATTTAAAAACTACGGTATAACTTTTTTTATAGTATGTTTCTCCATTATGACCTAAGTCATATGTGCCCATAAAGGCCTAAAAACCTTGGCCAGCATTGGCCCATGGACCGAATGGTCTTGGGTTTGATTCCCAGTCAAGGACATGTACCTGAATTGCATATTCAGTCCCAGGTCCCACGGTTGGGTCGTGTGCAGGAGGCAACCAATTGATGTGTCTCTCTCACATTGATTTTTCTCTATCTCCCTTTTTTCTCTCTCAACCTCTCCCTTCCACTCTTTCTAAATAAAAGCAATGGGGAAAAATATCCTCAGTAAGGACTAATAATAAAAAAAGACCTAAAAAGTCTATTTTTTTTAACTCCTGTAGAATGTATGCAGTTTCCTCATGCTCCAAAAATTTCAGAATATGTAGGGCTTGATATAAGAGGGTGGACTGAGAGGGAGAGAAAGAAAGAGGGCTACATCGAGGGAGCCTGATGGAAGGAGCTTAAGGGATTATTTTGACTTGTCACTAATATTGTCCTTGAGTGTAAACTGCTAAACTTCTTAGAACTGATGAAGTAAAACAGTCAAAACAACCACACAAAGGAGAGCAGGGGATCACCAGACAGGCTGACAGGACACCGTACCCATAAGGCAGCCAAGGGCAGTGATCAGTGGGCATCAGTTTGTCTTTGGGTCTGTAGCACCTGCTACTAATTGCTGCAAAGAGCTCAGCCGTCACTGTGTGGTTTAGCACACTCAGCTCTCTCCTGTATGTGCTGTGAGAAGCAGGACAGCTAATTGCTGTTGCTTCAGCGCCAGTGAATCGACATGCTGAGCTAATAGCGACAGATAGAGGGCAGACAGATTCCTGCTAGCAGCTTCCAGTTAGTTGCTTGTGATAACTAAGGCAGTTGGCATACCTCTCAGAACGGGGAGAAAGAAAGATAGTATGCCTCCTGGGTTGATTATGTTGAGGTGATTTTTTCCTCTCCTCTGTAACATTTTCCTGATGACACGAGACTGGATATTAATGCCTCACAGAATCAAGAAGTGTAACGTGTGAACGAATCGCCTTGGACCTAGATGATGAACATGGGTTGTTTCGGAAGGGATGTGCAGGAGGCAGCCTTGGCAAGAAAACTTGCTGCATAATCTCACATGGGCTAAAGATGAAACTTTAAAACGGCAAGTAAGTTCTTTCTCCCCCTCCCTTCTGCTTCATTTTCTTACTCTTGCACATGTAAGGCAGCAGCAAAGTACAGAGAAAGTTAAGAGGTTGTTTCAGGGCAATTGGTCTCTGTCATGATATCACTTTCTGTCATGCTCATTCAAAGAACAGAGTGGTGATGATGTGTGAGCAATTATCTTCTGGAAGAACCAGCACCACTCCTTGTCCTCTCAGTTTTCTAGTTACTGTGTGGTCTTGTAATTTTTTTGAGGTGTCACTGTAATACTTAGACACACACTTTTAAATGATAACTCTATGGTGTTTTTTTTTTTAATGTCACTCTTCAACCACTTTCTTTGCTTCTCTCTCTCTTCTCTCTCTCTCTCTGTCTCTCTGTCTCTCTCTCTCTCTCTCTCTCTCTGACAAAATATGGAAAAAAGGGCAGAGGTATTGGCATTTTATGTTATTTTCTGTGTTTGCAAATGTGTGTGTGCATGATGTTTTGTGCATGGTAGTTGCTGGAGGGTATAGTCAGTGGATAAGTTAAGGTGGCTAACTCTGCCTCACAATGAACAGCATTATCTTTTGGGTTTTGTTATAATATAGAGTATCCTGATGTTTTCACAACAGATGTTTTAGTGTATTAGAAAATCTGCTTTTTTTATGAAAGTGTCTGGGAGCAGTTAGAAAGCAAATCCAGATGGATTTATCCTTATAATACAAAGTTAATACCATCTAGAACTAGCAACTTTCCCACTTTGTGGTGTAGCCTTCACTTTAAAAACACACTTTGTTATAGGGAAGGAGGGCCCTGACTAACAAGTTTCAGGCCCCATCTGCTGCTACTCTAATGCAGATCTCTCATACACACAGGTGGCCTTCGATGGCATGGGCTAGTAGCATGTATGCAGACAGCCATTGTTAACTAGAGGATAGTATGACGGCCTCCTGTAAGGTTAACTCCAAGTCCTTACTCATTGGCTTTTGCAAATAGAGCTAATTGTCAAACGTAGTAACCAAATACTTAAGGGGTAGAGTCATTGTGTTGCTTAACATCAGAGAAGCAAATAATTTGTGGAAGAAGCATAAAATGCTTGCTGTAGCTTTTACAGCACATTTGAATCTTTTTATACAGGTTCTTGGGAACTTATTTTTTTTTTACTGCAACTTGACTCTTCTATAAGTTTCTTTAGTTTTCTGTAGTTGTTGGTGTGCATGCATTTATCTGTACATGTGAGTCTTCAAATTTCAGCAACTTAATCCCCAGGACTGTGGGCTCGCTTTCCTATGAAATAAAAGAACAATTTAATGTGTACCGAGTTGCACAGTCTGGGGACATCCTCACCTCTCAGCTGATGCAATAACAACTGAACAGGGAACGTGAATCCCCTCACTTTGCCACAAAAAATGGCCCTTAGGCATTAAGCGTCATTAACAGACCTGGATTGATCGGGGTGTGTACTAAGTTACTGATAGTTCTTCTTCGTTTTGCATCCCTGGTGTTTTTGAGCTACTTGTCTAAAATGTTATGAAGTAAAGTTTTGAGTGTTTTTCATAAAGAGGTTTAAATAAAATCTTTCATTTTCTAAGAGAGGTTTTGGAATAATAATATTAGTGCTATTATTTGATTAGCTTAGTGAGTCTCTAAACTATAAGAACAGTCCCCCAAAACACTAATGATTATAATTCTAAGAAGAAAAGAACTTAGAGTTCCAGTTAAGTGCCCATTATCTGCTTTCTTAGTCTTTCCACATTTAAATTTTGTATAGTATGCATTTTGCCTTTTTATCACCCAACTTTCTAGGCAGAAGGAGACATAACCTGAAGTCATTTGTAAAAATTCTCCAGGATTTTGCTACATAGCCTAAGTTTGAAGTTAAATACAAAAGGTAACTATTATTTTCTTGTCAAAGGAAGTAGCTATTTTTCTTTGATCACAAAATGTGTGCCAGGCAAATATATGTTGACCAATTAATTGCACCTTTCTAGAATCATTTTATCATGGGGGCTTTTACCTCCTGAATAAATTATTAGCCTTTATAGTAAAAGTAAAAAATAAAACAAGCAAAATAATAATAAAGTAATCCCCTAAATGTGAATGTCTTCAAGGGTAGACGAGCATACTATCCCTTGTAAATGTGCAGGTGTAATTACAGACAATAAGAACTTTTGTTTCTATTTACAGGGTTTAAAATAATATAAAACTTCTTTCATAAACCAGCTGTTATCTTAAATTTTTTAAGCGCGGAAGCCCCTGTATAGACTTACATTTTATTGTAGCCTTAACAGTGGGGATAAATATATGGTTTTAAGTTTTACCCAAGGATTCCAACCTATGAATAGATTCAAGTTGGCAGAAAAATGATCCCCAGCAAGAGATTGCTTCTAAATCAACTGGGTGTATTTATCATCTAAAAGTTTAATTTTGCTTTGGACTCCATGTTAAGAGTAGGTTTTGGTAACAGTCATTTTTATTTCTTGTCTACTTTTTCTTAAAGAGTTGTTCTTACTTCAGCATCCCTGGTGTTTTTGAACTATTTCGTCACCCTATGTCTCTCTCATATATGTGGAAGGCTTACAATTATAATATTTAAAATAAATAATATTTTTACTTGATGGGGCTGGCTTATCTCAAAAGGTTTCGGTTACTCTCAACTAAAGTTTTAGTTTGGATATAGATATGTTTGTTTTGTGATGGGATTTTTATTTATTACTTTACAATATAGTAGATGCTAGATTCAAAGTGATGATGACATACGGGGCTTTACATATTAGTTTTATGCTCAAATATCATTGGATCGCATGAGGAGATATTGGAAGGAATTATAGGTATTCATTAAGGCTCACAGTCAATTTTGAGTGAAAGAAATATACTATGCACAATGTATGGCAAGATTATGTCCTCTAGTCTCTGTACAAATTTCAAACACTCAGAAACTAATATGTAACTTCCAGTTAACTTGAATGTTAGAGTCACTTAGATTGAAATAGTGACAGGACCATGGAATATGCACAGAAATTCCAAATGCAAGCATACTTTCTTGCACATGAGAATAAGGGGGAGGGAGGTAAGAAGGTACTTTTGAACATGAGTATGAATAGCATGACCTAGCACTGGAATCACCAACAGTAATGTATAAATCAAAGTGCCAGATTTACAGGACTATGAAGATGAGTATGACTTGGTCTCAGTCTGCAAATAAGTCACACATTATCGCATAAGATACACACACAAACACTTTATTCATTGAAGTAAGGAGCAAAGAAACCTGAAATTCTGGTATAGACAACAATTATTTACCTTGGGAAATTCGGCACATTCCCTATGCATTTTTGCCTCAGTGCCCTCAACCTATCAGAGTTTTTGTAAGGATCAGCCAAGATAATGGATAAGAAACCTGTAAATTGCTAAATAATCTAATGTACAATTAATCATTCTAGTATTCTAGCAGTTAATTCTCAAGATGATTTGTGTGTGTGTGTGTGTGTGTTTCTATCAGCAAACAGTAACAACAAGAAGATGATTTCCAATATAAATAGTAAAAGTTTCTACCTGAGCAGGGTCATGGACCAATTTCCTTTTATCTCACAAGTTGTTTAAAGGTTGCACTCAACCTTAAATATCAGATCATGGCTATTGAAGCCATAAATGTAAAAGGCAAAAGCAGTCATTACTTCAAGAAGCTAAAGCATATAAAGCACTTCTTCCCTTTGACCTGGTAAATGGAAAAATTCAAAACTCGTTTATTGTGTTCCTTGATGGATATGAAATTGACAGGAGGTGTAACTTTTCTGTGGCTTTTAGAGTGTAAACATTCTCAGGCCATGGCAGATGTGTAGTTCCCATTACTTTGAAAAGTCATTCATTCTAATGCTCAGTGAAAGGACGGGTTTCAGACAGAATTAGGCACCGTTTCCTGAACCGGGGGAAGACAGTGTGTGCAATGAAGTGCATCATTCAAACGCGAACCTAGCTAATGAATGCTCTCCCTGTGGTTTTCATGGAGGTGTCAGAATGAGCCTTTTCTGATTCTGCATCACTGGATCCTTATGGAAATGCAAATTGTTTACCCAAGGACAGTGACTTTCCTTTTTGCTTTATCATTTAAAGGGCTGATTTCTCCAACTTTGCAGCACACCACTGGAATCCAGAGAAGGTTCATTAAAATGGGATCAGCGGTTGTTATTTCTTTAGAACCTTAAGTCACTGTCTGAGAGGCAGAGACACAGAGAGGTGACAGAGATAGATAGAGAGACACAGACTATGTGAAGAACGGGAGAATCAGAGAGACTTACAAAAAGAGAGAAGAAATAAAGTTAGAGACAGAGTAAAAGATGAGCTAAAAAAAGAACGAGGGCTGAGAGAGAAACTGACATACACACACAGAGAAAGAAGAGTCAAGTCAGAATCAGATGGACAGAAATGAACAACAACAAGAAAACCCAAACTGGGAGAAAGACAAATGGTTGAACAAGATATATGGATGGGGAAAGAGGAACAGAGACAAAAAGACTAAAGACAGCGGTTAGAAAGGGTGATTGAGAAAGACAGACAGATTAGACAGACAGCCAGAAAGAGAATCAGGTATTCAGGTAGAAAGACAGAGGAGGAGAGATCCTGTGACCCAGAGGAGAAATGAGATACAGAGTGTGTGAGAAGATGAGAGGAGAGCAGAGGGCACTGAGCTTCAGTTCTGCTCTGGTCCCTTACTAGTGATGAACTTGTTATCTAGCATCTCAGCCCAGTTTCTGTCTGTAACGGTTTAGCAATGGATTAATTCCCATCTACACAGCTCTCTAGCACAGGGCCCAGAACCAAGAAATGTCTCAGTAAACAGGGACCAATATTTATCATCATTTTCATCATCACTTAGGTGGAATTCCAGAAGCAGAAGTTTCTGAGTGAGAGCTCAAGTCAAATCCTTGTCTCAGCCCTTATTCCACATAGAATATAGTAAATGATTGAGCATTCATAAGCTGTAGTTGTTTCACCTATAAAACTCAGGTATTATTTTCTACCTCAGAGCCATACTCTCTGAATTAAATGAAAGAGTATATTTCATTTGGGGCTTTGCACAGCATATTTTAGTAGTTTCACTAGCTCTCTCAGTGTCCAGAATTTAGTAAGTGCTCAATAAATATTTAATCAATGAATGTATATTTGCTCTGAATATTAGTTTCTGTGAAGTAAGGAAAAGCTGAAATGATTTTGTGGCATTTTAATATGAAATATTAAATAAAACAGTCAGTTTCCTCCTGTCTGCTCTGGAGAGAACAGTGGTATTGATTTTCAGAAGTCTTCCTGCTATCCATCCCCTTTCTTAAGAACAATTAAAGCAATAGTTGTGACCAGGAAAATTTGTCTTTCCTGTTGGTGACTTTTAGTCATATTTACTTACTTACTTACTTACTTACTTACTACAGGGACTATCTGTAGAAGAGAGAGGTGGTCAGGATGTGGAAAAAGTGAATGACTGTAAGAAGAGGAGCAAAGATGGCCTAGGAGAAGTTAGAACAATTAAGTTAGAAAAAGGTGTGAGATAAAGGATTTGGAAAAGTGAGATAAACATGAGCCTACTATTATGAATTTCAAGAGGAGATGGCTTAAAAGAGCATAGGAAAGAATATGTAGCCCTAGCCAGTTTGGCTCAGTGGATAGAGTGTCAGCCTGAGGACTGACGAGTCCAGGTTTCAATTCTGGTCAAGGGCACATGCCTGGGTTGTGGGCTTAATCCTTAGTTGGGGGCATGCAGGAGACAGCCCATCAGTGATTATCTCTCATCATTGATGTTTCTATCTCTCTCTCCCTCTCCCTCCCTCTCTGAAATCAGTAAGAAAATATTAAAAGAAAAAGAATATGTATGGTTCATAAATGAAAATCCTATGTAATAAAAGCCTAATATGCTAAGTGTCCAGTCATCTGGTCAGCCTTTCAACCAACCAAAGTGTAATATGCTAATGATATGCTAAGGCCACTCAACCGCTTGCTATGATGTGGACTGACCACCAGGGGACAATCAACTGGTCAACCAGTCGCTATGATGTGCACTGATCACCAGGGGGCAGACGCTCTGACTGGTAGGTTAGCTTGCTGCTGGGGGCCAGCAGATTGGGACTGAGCAAGATGGGCCAGACACTCCCTGGAGTCCTCAGGTGTCCCTCCCTTGCTGGCCAACCTCCTGCGTCCCTCCTCAACTCCTCAACCCCGATCATGCACTGATGAGGTCCCTTGGCCTTGCCTGTGCCTTCTCACAATCTGGGACCCTTTGGGGGATGTCGGAGAGCCAATTTTGGCCCGATCCCACAGATCAGGCCAAGGGACCCCACTGGTGCACAAATTCATGCACCGGACCTCTAGTGTAGATTATAAAAGCACTAAAGCTATTTGTAGCTATAAGGTAGAGTATGAGAAAGTAAAGCACATTGTCAAAAAATAATTGAAGTGTTCAAAATTATATATATATATATATATATATATATAATTTCTTTTTAAAAATTTTTAAATACTATGTTCTCTTCACTAAATATATTCCTTACATATGGCTATATTTAGAGGAAAGCAGTCTAAAAATGTATGCAAGAGTTTGATTCAAATGCTCTTTTTCTTCTGTCTTTGATGTGTTGTTAAATTTGTTTGATAAATGAATAAAGAAAAGAATAAATATTGAGCATCTACTATGTGCCAGAAATGATTCATGGTACTTTTCTTTTTAATATATATTTACTGATTTCAAAGAAGAAGGGAGAGGGAGAGGGAGATAGAAACATCAATGATGAGAGCTAATCATTGATTGGCTGCCTCCTGCACGCCTCACACTGGGGATCAAGCTCACAACCTGGGCATGTGCCCTGACTGGGAATCGAATCATGACTTTCTGGTTCATAGGTGGACACTCAACCACTGAGCCATGCAGGCTGAGCATAGTATTTTCAATATGTCAGTCATTTAACCTGTGCAAAATAGATGATGTAGAGCAGTTTTCCCCTACCTCATTAATTTTTTTTATATTTTATTGATTTTTTACAGAGAGGAAGGGAGAGAGACAGAGAGCCAGAAACATCGATGAGAGAGAAACACCGATCAGCTGCCTCCTGCACATCTCCCACTGGGGTGTGCCTGCAACCCAGGTACATGCCCTTGACCAGAATCGAATCTGGGACCCTTCAGTCCGCAAGCCGACGCTCTATCCACTGAGCCAAACTGGTTTCGGCATTAATTTTATTTCTGAATATCTTTGCATGAGTCCCTTCATCTAATAGGTGTTGACAGTCTGTTAAACTACCTTACTTTTTACCTCATGCTATTAGCATGGGATAGAATGCTCTGTTTTGGAGCTAGTATTACATAGATTTGCTAATATTTTACAGAAAAGGGCAGCAAGAATTTTAGGGATCTTTACAAGGATTATTGAAACATTTTCACTCAAGATATGCTGAGTTCTGAATAGCATACATTATATGAATTTCTATTTACATTCATATATCACGGTTAAGAATAGAATAAAATTCAGCAGAGCTTTAGATAACAGGGCTACACTTTAACATGGTGGCTAATAATTTTTTCCAATGATGGTAGTAACATCAGTGGAAAATGTGTGAATGATAAAATGCTAAAGCAGAGAAGATTTCTAGCATTTATGTGTCACAGATGACGAGGCTCTGAAATGCTCTTTGGTAGTTGTTTGTGTAGGTGGGCTTTACTGCGCTGCATTCAAACTGAGGTGGCCTTGTATTCAATGACCCAAAATCTGGGGGAATCTGTGAAAATGCCTAAACTCTGGAGCAGGAGAAAGTTTAAGGGAAGGTTTCTCAGCACTGGGAGAGAGAATCCTGATAATTAAATCAATACCCTGGTTTAAGGGATCTCAGCTAACATCACGTCCCTCCCCTGCTTCTCATGGTACGTAATTCAATTTGCTAAGCTTTTCACATATTCTGCTGATCCCATAGGCTTTATATTACCACTGTCTCCCCACTTTTGCCATTTGCTATGTAGTTTTCTGTAGTCAGCTAAATACGTGACTGGTCTTCCACTTTCAAACATCGACAAACTTGTTGAAATTAACACATTTTCTTTTGCCACTACTTTGTCCTCGTGGCTTAATATTTCTTCTGCTTCCTATACTGAGCTGAGTTTCTGGAAGATAACAGCTAAGTACTTTTGATCATCCTATATCTTAATGTCACAAATTTATACTTCAAAATAAAGGTAAGCAAACTTGGTTTTTGGAATAATAGGTTTGTAAACTAGTTATATTTAAACATGCACTAAAATTAAAACATTCATTGCATATCTTCATAATGGCAGTGTATCAGAAATATGGCAATTGCTCTCTGAAAAATGGTGATTATAATCATTGCTCCTTTGGAAATATTTGATTTTTAACGTATGAAGTATATGCTTGTTTCTTGTCACTGAATTATATTTGTAGCAATTAAATCACCTCAAGCTTTTATCTTTTGCTTAAAGCAAGCAAGCAAGTGTTTGTACACACACACACACACACACACACATACACACACACCCCTCAAGCTAGGCTTACTATCACACTCACTTCTGCTGCAGTGCAATTTAATGACAAATATGAATGTTGGAGACATAGCAGGAGGGAGGAATAAGCTGTTACGTAGCTCCTCAGGAAATTCTCTATCCTGCAGTTTTTCAGCAAGTCAAAGGGTAAGGATTTAACAAGGGACAAAATAGAAACAAGACTTTGCGATAAAGTACTGCATTCACACAAAGAGCATATCTTAGGGTGTTTTGTTTTGGGGGCGATCATATCAAAGAGATTCTTGTAAATATTATGAAATAAATTGATTGTGAATTCAAATTGATTGTAAATATTATGAAATAAATTGATTGTGAATATTTTTGAAGCCACCCACTATGTTAGAGGTGCTTATTGATCATGTAGGAAGAGTCCGCCACAGTGCTCAATGTTGCCTCCTTTCCTGTGTAGTTAGGATCTTTCTTTTATGGAAAGTGATATTATTTCTTGGACGTCTCATATTGGGAATGACCTGGTTTCCAGGGGTCCTTGATTCTATAAAGAATTAGATTAGTAATTTTGTATTCAAATTCAATGACCCATTAAGTGATTTATTAAAGCAGTTTCACTCTTTCCATTGCAATCTGGCTCCCACCCCTACTTCTTATCTGAAATACCAAATACCAATATCACCAATTACTTACCTGAAATGCCAAATACCAATATCACTACTGACCTCCTTCCTGCTGAATTCAATAGAAGATTTCAGGCCTTGTCATACTTTCTGCTTTATTCAGTATTGCTGACCTTGCCTTAATCTTTGAACCTCTCTCTTCTCTTAATTTTTATGGCACAGATTTCTCTTTTGTTTTATTGTTATCTTTGCTTTTTACAGCTTATTTCTCAAGGCAAATTTCAGGTTCATTTTCAGGCTGATCTTCCTCTGTGTATGTCATACATGTTAATGTGCTCAGTTATACCTACCTCCTTCCTTCTCTTCTTTCATTTTTTATTACTTCTGATTTATTTCATTTACAGTTAAATTCTTAACCAATTTATTTCTGCAGATGACAGCTAAAAGTATATCTCTGACATCTACACATTTCATTCCAAAGCTCAGATCTGCAAAACCACCTGCCCCTTGGAACTTTCATTTGGATATCTTATGGGCATTTCAAATCCATTAATCCTACGACTGAGTTCATGATTTTTCCCCACTCCTTCTTCCCAGCCTCTCCTTCTTCTTTCCTGTAATGTATTCTTATTTCAGGGACTAATGACAACCAACATCAAATTGCTCAAGCTTAAAACCTATTTATCAGACTTCTAGTTCTCTCTCACCCTTTATGCTCATATGGTATCAAATACCACAATGTTTCTGTCAATTCTACCATGTTAGTAAAATTAGAATCTAATCCTTCTTCCATCCTTTCCTTTATGTCATCATCATTTCCCACCTAATACCCAACTCATCTGTTTTCCATTTCATCACTTGCTGTCCCTCTGTTTCCCTTTATACTAAACTCCATCCTTTCTCTATAATGTTATCCATTTCATCATGTCACTGTCTGCTAAAGTATTTCAAACTTTTTCTCATTCTATTTATTCAGGTTCTCCCTTGGATCACCTGTCTCTCTCTCTGCCTAATCAAGTTTACTGAAAGGGAAAAAGAAAGAAACATATCATTCTATGTAACTGAAAACCCAAAAATGTAGATATGGTTTACTACAAGGATTTAAGGCTCACATATAACTTTCAGATGCATGTCTTCACTTGCTTTCTCTGCTAGTTGAATCTCTTCTCAAAATATTTATATATCTGCTATTAGTAGCTTTGAGCTCACACCATTACAGCACCTAGTATAAGAGAAAATAAGAAAGTTCATAATCTGATAATTCAACCAAATATATCTATGTTGAGTCTGCTTGGCTGTGATTTACCTGAATGGCTCATCCACTCCATGAGGGGAAAATGAAAATTGTAGATTGGCTCATTTTAAATTATATGCTATACTGTTGGTTCCTGCATAAGGGTCAGTTCTAGAAAGGAGAGACATAGTATGACTCAGCTCGCAAAAAAAAGAATACTTGAATGTAACTAAAGTGGGGAAATTTTAATTGTCTCTTACTTAGAACCACATTGTTTAGTCTTTTGACACTAATGTTGATTATCACACAATGATTTGTGAAATCCTTAGACATGTTCCCTAAAAAGTTAAATGTAAATATTCAAAAAATATATCCTTGTTAAGTGAAGGACTGTACCATGCATCATATATAGTTATCTATGTAACAGTCACAAAGAGACTATCTTAAGAGCTGTAGTATAGATTTTCATGTTTGATCATTTAAATTCTTGTGTAATGGATTTTTAAAATATATTTTTACTAGAGGCCCAGTGCACAATTGAAATTGTGCAAGGAGGCGCCCCACCTCCTGTCTCCCACCTCCTCGCATGGCCACCCTCACGAGCCTCGCTGCACTTGCAGCCTCCTGCTGATTGGTCATTATGGCATGATGGTGTGATGACCGTTAACATATTAGCTCTTTATTATATAGGATTCATTTCAGAGAGTAAAGGAGAAGGAGAGAGAGATAGAAACATCAATGATGAGAGAGAATCATTGATTGGCTTCCCCCTGCATGCCCCTCACTGGGGATCGAGCCCTCAACCCTGGCATGTGCCCTTGACCGGAATCAAAACCAGGACCCTTCAGTCTGCAGGCCAACTCTCTATCCACTGAGCCAAACTAGCTAGAGCTGCATTTTTTACTCTTTCCATCTTTATGTTGGATAAATTTTAAAATTTATCTTTATTGTTGAAAATATTATAGATGTCCCCTGTGTGTTTTTTCCCCATTGACCCCCTTCTACCCCCCATCTGCCCCACCGAGGCCTACACCAAACTGTTGTCTGTGTCCATGTGCTATGCACATGTGCATATAAATTCCCCAGTTAATCTTCCCCCGGCCCCCGACTTGCTCTGAAAGTAGGATATTTTTGAAACCCTTTAAACTTTCGTATATAATTTATAAACTGCTTTTAGCATGCATTTGTCATCCATTTCTTAGACACTTCATTCTCATTTAAAAAATGAACAGTGTAATCAAATAATTAATATTATGCAATTCACTTATAAAAAGGAGATTAAATATTACTTTTTACATCAAAATTGACATTATATCTGAAGGTAAGATCTACAAAGGCAAATAGTTTAAGGACCAAGTTTTTGATGTTACATTTCTAAGTTAGATGAGCAAAATGCATATCAAACAACCCCAATTATGGTACACAGCAATATGAATATCTTTACATAGTTAACCTTGGGAGAGTTTGCAAACATAATTGCAATGGTTATAAACTGTAAAAGTGCTGTTGTAGCGGTAAAATAATATCAGGGACTGCCATTCCACATTTTATTTTATTCTCATTGTTTTAAAGTAATAAGAATTGTTGACTTAGTAATAGACATGCTGAAGGGAAGAAAACTCTAAAGTCACATAGTAAAGAATAAATCATAAGAAATTGTGGTTTGTCATTTCATCATATTAACATAGATTTAGGAATCCATAATGCATTATATTCCAGAAAGCATCTCCTTTATTAGAAATTCTGCTACTATACTTATATTTTTCATATTTACATTCCCAACTCAGCAGTGACCTGTTCAGTGCCAACAATTGCTTATTAAATGAATAAATCAGATTTATTTTTCAAGAAAGCTGTTATGACTAATCTATGCTTCATATCTTTGATTTATATAACAGAGTAATATTAGATATTTGTAGTCTGACTTGTGTGAATTCTTATAAACTGTTGTTGAGAATATTTTGTCTGTATTTTATCTGGTCTTTTAATAATAGAGTGTTTTATTATGGAATATATTTTTGAGAAGCCTTTATTTATAATTGGTAGTATATAATGAAGCAATATCATATTCAAGTGCCTATGCTTGGTGATTATACATCATATATGATTCATTCAAAGTTACATTAGAGGGTTTAACTATGGATTTCCCTAATGATGTGATTCCTAAGATCTAATACTGATATACTGTTGGGAACATAGAAATCATGTTCTCCTCTAGTTGTCAATTTTGCTTCATACATTTTTAAATCACAGAGTGATGACTGATGGCCATGATGAGACATTCCATTCTTGTAATCCCAGAAATCAGTCATTGTTTTTCATGTTCATATACTTGGAGAAGTGAAAGAGTCATCAGTGTGGCCACTTAATACATTTGTTGATTAAATATATGAATAAATATAGAATTCAAAGTAAGTACTTCAGTCTATGGTTATAGGAACTCAAGTACAAAAACAAGAAAAACTGTTTAATGTATCTTCTTACATAGATTTTATTATCATTTATTTTTTCACTTCAGTTAAAGTTTGATATAATAATTTTGGTATTTGTGGCCAATATTTATTAATATTAGTAATATATACTTTTTATTTTAGTGAATCAAAAATGTATATACATAGATATTTAATAAAAATTTACATAAAGTTTAGAGACAATTAGGGATATTTACCATTTGATGTAATTAGAGATACTAAATATACTATATGTAAACATATAAAGTAAGATGTCCTTATTGTGCAGTGGCAGTAAAAATGAGGTCCTCATTTAAAAGACTTACTGTGATGTTAAACATATATATATTTATATATATATTTATATTTATATTCTTTCCTGAGCTTCCCAAGGATTCTAGTTTAATAAGTATAATCTTCTTTAACCCACAAAAAAATGGATAATAGATTTGAATAAGATGAATATTACCTATTTTCCCCCTATTTTGCTCATTTACTTATAGTTAATTTCCCCAAGCACAGATTAGACTTGGCTGGTAAGAATTCTCAAAGGAAAAACTGGCTTTTTTGTGTATACCTTGCTAATGATTCTTTTATGCATATGATGTAAATAAGTATGAATTAAATACCTCAATGCAAATGAAGCTGTTTATAATAATTGCAGTCACTTATCATTTTATAATTTTATTGGCATTTTGATTAGTAGCATTTTTATATGAATATTTTGAAGAGAAAAAGTAAAGAAACTTTGCCATACATTGCTTCTAATTTGATTTGTTTACCCTGAAGAGTGTATACAGTAATACCTACAAACTTTATAAGTGATGTTTTGAGTTATAATTACTTTTTTTCCTTGTTACCTTGCTTTTATTTTTTTATTTATTTTTATTTTTTAATTTTCTTTATTGGTTAAGGTGTTACAAATGTGTCCTCATTTCCCATTAACCCCCAACCTCCCCACCCCCCCCACCCCCCACTCATGCTCTCATCCCCCTGTTGTTCATGTCCATTGGTTTGGCTTATATGCATGCATACAAGTCCTTTGGTTGATCTCTCCCCCTTACCCCCTCCCTCCCCGACTTTCCCTCTGGGGATTGATAGTCTGATCTCTGTTACTCTGTCTTTGGATCTGTCCCTATTCATCAGTCTATATTGTTCTCTATATTCCACAAATGAGTGAGATCATGTGGTATTTATCTTTTTCTGACTGGCTTATTTCACTTAGCATAATGCTCTCCAGTTCCATCCATGCTGTTGCAAATGGCAATAATTCCTTCTTTTTTACCTCAGCGTAGTATTGCATTGTGTAGATGTACCACAGTTTTTTAATCCACTCATCTGCTGATGGACACTTAGGCTGTTTCCAAATCATAGCTATAGTGAATTGTGCTGCTACAAACATAGGGGTGCATATATCCTTACTGATTGGTGTTCATGGCTTCTTGGGATATATTCCTAAAAGTGGAATCACTGGGTCAAATGGGAGTTCCATTTTTAGTTTTTTGAGGAAACTCCATACTGTTCTCCACAGTGGCTGCACCAGTCTGCATTCCCACCAGCAGTGCAGAAGGGTTCCTTTTTCTCCACATCCTCTCCAACACTTGTTGTTTGCTGATTTGTTGATGATGGCCATTCTGACAGGTGTGAGATGACACCGTATTGTCGTTTTGATTTGCATCTCTCGTATAATTAGTGACTTTGAGCATGTTTTCATATGTCTTTCGGCCTTCTGTATGTCCTCTTTTGAAAAGTGTCTATTTAGGTCCATTGGCCATTTTTTGATTGGATTGTTTATCTTCCTTTTGTTAAGTTGTATGAGTTCCCTGTAAATGTTGGAGATTAAACCCTTATCATTGATATCATTGGCAAATATGTTTTCCTATGCAGTGGGCTTTCTTGTTGTCCTGTTGATGGTTTATTTTGCTGGGCAAAAGCTTTTTATTTTGATGTAGTCCCATTTGTTTATTTTCTCTTTAGTTTCCATTGCCCTAGGAGCAGTATCAGAGAAGAAATTCCTTCGGCACATGCTTGCGATTTTGTTGCCTGTGGATTCCTCTAGTATTTTTATGGTTTCCCGTCTTACATTTAAGTCCTTTATCCATTTTGAGTTTATTTTTGTGTATGGTGTGAGTTGGTGGTCTAGTTTCATCTTTTTGCATGTATCTGTCCAATTTTCCCAACACCATTTATTGAAGACTGTCTTGACTCCATTGTATGCACTTGCCTCTTTTGTCAAATATTAATTGGGCATAGTGGTTTGGGTCGATTTCTGGGTTCTCTATTCTATTCCATTGATCTATATTACTTTTATCATTTTATCATTTTACTTTTGCTTTTCTGTTTCTACCTATTAATATAATTACATAGCTATATACCCAATAGTTGATTCATTATTTTTCAACTAATTTTTGAAAATTCTAACTTGACGTCGTAAATAATAAATTGCCATTTTAAGGAATGTGGACATAGATGTGGGATGGTTGATCAGGTATTAAAAATCAGTATATAGGTCATGTATTAATCACCTATTCCTGAAATAATGCTGTATAACAAATAACCTCAACACCTCAGTGACATGAAAGAACAAGCAATTATTGTTTATGCATCTAAGATAGTCACTTGAGATGGAGATGAAGAAATATAAGTTAGGGGTGGATATTCAATCTTTTCTAAGATTTCTGTCCCTGAAGAGATAGATGGCAGGATTTAAGATTTCTCTAGAGTACAATATACTTCTAATTTTTTTCTTGCCTTAACCTTAGTTTACAGAGGACTGGAATAGAGAGTCTTGTAAGATGAGCAGCCATTTAGATTTATGTTTATTTTTAATTTTTTATTACTTTTATTTTTTAATCCTCACCGAGGATATATTTTCATTGATTTTTAGAGAGAGTGGAAGAGAGAGGGAAAGACAGAGAAAAATATTTATGTGAGAGAAACAGATTGATTGGTTGCCTCCTGTAGGAGCCCTGGCCAAGGCCCGGGGCTGGGGAGGAGCCTACAACCAAGGTACATGCCCTTGATCAGAATCCAACCCAGAACCCTTCAGTCTGCAGGCCGATGCTCTATCCACTGAGCCAAACCAGCTAGGGCCTTTTACATTTATGTTTATATGCAAGCTGATTATACAGAGGAATTTTGAAATTCTTCCTTGAGGGTTAAAGAATGTTGGGGAACCAGTAATCCCTTAGGAACATTTATTCAGACCAAAAGGGGACCTAATTACACTTATCCCAGGTGTGCAGGGAGTAACCTTGCCAGTTGCTTCTTGAACAGGCTCTCATGAAGTATATAAGGTGCTTATTAGGCATTACCATAACTGGGAGCTTTAATTAAAGGGCAAGAAAAGGAAAGAAGAAAAGGGGGAGGAGATTGGGGGTCAAAAATGAAGCACATTTTATTCAAGTATTAATTTTGAGGTATAGAGCCAGATAGAACAACAAAGAGGGAAAGGTTGAGGCAGAATCCTGTGGATCAGAAAGGATTAAACACTTATTTCTCTGAGCACCTAAGATCCTAGAATAGGTGGTTATTTTGCAAGGGAAATAAAAAGGGAAAGACACTTTTATATACTAGAGCTAGCTTTATGCTGTCTTTGATTATTGTTTCTCCTTCTCTTTGTTTTCCTGTGACCTGATTTTGAGTCACCTTTGGATACCTGAAGGTTAGTTTTGTTCTGAAATGCAGACATGCTTTTCTTCTTGGTCAGAGTTGTTCTGGGTTAAAGAAGGATTGAAGACTGGAGTGATAGGTGGGAGGCATGGGGGGCGGTGGTGATCTGCGTGAATCAGAGGTTGAAAAATTAAAATCATATCTTATGTAAAATAATTTATTAACCTAAATTCAGCTTCTAATTACTTGGTGCCAAAACTAGTATGGTATAAGGATATAAGGAAATTAAAAAGTATTAACATCCTGTAATATATGTTTGTACGTGTTTATACATACAAACATGTATCGCTCTTTGCTTTGTATCCATTTTCTTGTTTTATATTACCACACCACTTTTCCTTTGGGACCCTCCTCTCCCATCATTAATTCAAATTCATGTCATTTGATTTGTGATATCCCACCCAACTGTTCCATTAGTTCACAAAGGAAGAGGCATGAAGAACCAGAAGCACATTGTTTGCGTCCTTATCCAGACTGAATAGACCTGAAAGGTTTTTTTAAAAAAAAAAAAATGCAGTCTTTTTGTGTCACACCTGGGAATTTTGCTGTAATTTTAAGGAGAATGTTAGTCTATTTATACTAGAATATATGCACACAGATACATGCATATGCCATGTTTTAAAAAACAATGAGTACATTCTTTGTGCATAGTTATTTACTTAAAAATGTGCCAGAGCTGGCTTAAATTTGTTGGTAGGTACAGTGCAACCCAGATCAATGTTGTAAATTCAGAATGGACCCCCATATATGCATATTAACTTTATTTTTTGTCTCTGTATAACCCCATGAGTCTGAGTTTGTAAATTTAGGACTCGATTTATTCCAGATCTCCTGAGGCTGGCTGTGTCCGTAGGGATAGTTTAGTGCAGTTCTGAAGGAGAAGCACTAAGAATTATAACTGTGGAGTCCAACATGGGACACTCTAGGTCTAGGAAGAAACTGGAATTGAGAGAATGAGTTCTAGGTCCTCAGTGAAAACTGGAGATCCTTCCAGGAAAACGGGCAACTGAAGCATCTTCCTAGAATATGTACTCCAACATCATCTTTTCAGACTGTAGTGCTCTCTCTGCCTGGCTTGGGAGTTAGATTAATTTTCCTTTGGGCTATCAGAGCCTTCAGGAGACTGGGAAATGTCCAGCAAGAAGGGAGAGACCAAGTGAGAGATACCAGACCTCTTTGCTACTAACGTCAGTGAATTCTTCTGTAACTAATTAGAATAAAAGAGCTTTGATGATTTAGTACTTTTTCATTTTACTTTGAGATATATTAATTGAACAGCGCTTTTTTTGCTAGAAGATGGGAAAATACTGGTGTCCATTTGGAGCTAACATTTCTGTGCATTTAACAAAATGCTTACATAGGCATTAGTAGCCTAATTTTAAAGATATGGAAACTGAGACAGTGTTTAAGGAAGTGAAGTACACTAATACTAAACTGTGGAGTCAGGATTAGAACTCAGGTAGGTCTGGCTTCAAAGTCTATGTTTTTTTCACAGTGTCATATAATTAAATCAGGAATTCATATGGCATCCTCAAAATGTATCTTTCCACCGGATGTATCATCACTTCTATTGAATGATAACCAATAGTTCTTTCCATCTGTCCTATCCATAATGCTTCCGAAGGCCGGTCAATTCTGATTGATAGGTTTGCTTCATACGTCAATGATTAACTATCACACTTTGTTTTTTAAAAGCTCCTTATCTCTGAGAGTTACAAGCTTATTTGAATCATTTGCCAGTGAACTTTCCCTGTACTTTGACAAATCTAAATTACTTGAAGTTGTACAACATATCTTTGTAAGGTTTCTTTAGTCTCAATGTAAACACATAATGCCAGCTGTTGAGATAACTGAAAGAAGGAATCTTGTGTTACAATTTCTTCATATGGATAATATTCTTTCAAAAACACTATCTTCCTTCCTAAAAGCTGTGTTTAGAGGAAGCAGATGGTGAGTGAGCTATCATACTTTAACCCAGTAGTAAGTATAAAAAATTAGAGAACTGATATTTAATCGTTCAAATATTAGAAATAATAAAGTTCAAATATAATAATAGTTCAAATAGAATAATAGTTCAAATATAAAAATAAAAAGGAAAACTGATATTTTTGTTTAAAATATTTTTTATTATTAAATCTTTATTGTTCAGATTATTACATTTGTTCCTCTTTTTTCCCCCCATAACTCCCCTCCTTCCAGCTCCCACCCCACCCTCCGCCCTCACTCCCCACCCACTGTCCTCATCCATAGGTGCACGATTTTTGTCCAGTCTCTTCCCGCATCTCCCACACCTCTTTTCCCCCCAAGAATAGTCAGTCCATTCCCTTTCTATGTCCCTGATTCTATTATAATCACCAGTTCATTCTGTACATCAGGTTATTTATTCACTTGATTCTTAGATTCATTTGTTGATAGATGCATATTTGTTGTTCATAATTTGTATCTTTACCTTTTTCTTCTTCTTCCTCTTCTTAAAGGATACTTTTCAGCATTTCATATAATACTGGTTTGGTGGTGATGAACTCCTTTAGCTTTTCCTTATCTGTGAAGCTTTTTATCAGACCTTCAATTCTGAATGATAGCTTTGCTGGATAAAGTAATCTTGGTTGTAGGTTCTTGTATTCATCACTTTGAATATTTCTTGCCACTCCCTTCTGGCCTGCAAAGTTTCTATTGAGAAATCAGCTGACAGTTGTATGGGTACTCCCTTGTAGGTAACTGACTTTCTTTCTCTCGCTGCTTTTAAGATTCTCTCTTTGTCTTTTGCTCTTGGCATTTTAATTATGATGTGTCTTGGTGTGGTCCTCTTTGGATTCCTTTTGTTTGGGGTTCTCTGCGCTTCCTGGACCTGAAAGTCTATTTCTTTCACCAGGTGGGGGAAGTTTTCTGTCATTATTTCTTCAAATAGGTTTTCAATATCTTGCTCTCTCTCATCTTCTGGAACACCTATAATTCTGATGTTGGTACGTTTGAAGCTGTCCCAGAGGCTCCTTACACTATCTTCGTATTTTTGGGTTCTTTTTTCATTTTGCTTTTCCGGTTGGGTGTTTCTCGCTTCTTCGCATTTCAAATCTTTGACTTGATTCTTGCGACCCTCTGGTCTGCTGTTGGGAGTCTGTATAATATTCTTTATTTCAGTCAGTGTATGCTTATTTTCTAGATGGTCCTTTATCACACCATCGAGGGTCTCATTAGATTTCCTGTACATCTCATGAACTTTATCGACAGACTCTAGAAGCCTCTTGAGAGACCTCAAAAGTGTGGTTCTGAACTCAATATCCTCCCTTGATAGTTTTGTCCTGTTTCTTTGTCTCCGCATTTTTTTACGCTTTCTTGGTACACCCCCTAGTGGTCTTTGTGCGCAGTCTTGTTGTAGTTAAGCCTTGATTGTTATAGTTAATACTAGAGGGGTTTGACCTCCAGGCCGACTGGCTGTGATAATCAGCTGTGTTTGCAGTGGAAGAACTTGTGTCCTCTAGGGAGGTGCTAATCTAGCCTTTGCCTGAGGCGATCCGGCAAATGCCTCTGTGCAGGGCTTGGGCGGGGCGGGTCCCAAGGGATCAACAGGGCGGAGGAGGGAGCAGTTAAGGCTGCTCTCAGTCCGTCCCCAGGGGCTCTGCCTCTCTGTCCCAGCAACAGCTACAAACCTCAGAGGGACCATAGCCAGACAGTCCTGCTTCTCCCGTTTGATTCTGGGTCCCTAGAGACTCGCTCGGATCTGGAGCTCTGAGTCTGAGGCTCCCTCCGGATTGAAACAGACAACCACGCCCTCAGCCACCAGCCCGCGCCGCGCGCACTCCGCACCTTAGTATTTTACTTCAGCACTGCACCTCCTCTGATTCTCGGTTCCTCCTAGTTGTAGAACTTCCATTCAGCCAGCCTTCCTGTGGTTCTGGATGATGTCCGTTCCGTCTTTTAGTTGTATTTTTGAAGTGGTTGTTCGAGGCAGCAAACTCTGGCGTTAACCTATGCTGCCATCTTGGTTTTCTGTTTAAAATATTTTTTCATGGGTCAATAATTGATGTATATTTATTGGAAAAGTATGTTAGTGTGGTTGCTCCTTAAGGATTACCACATTTCAATGAATAACTATACATTAGTTGTCAAATAAAGTATCATTCTAGTAACTACATTACATGGAAGATAATATGGTTTTGTGGGGGGTGGGGTAGAGGTAGAAGAGGGTTTGAGGGGATAAATGGTGATGGAAAAAATTAAATAAATAAAAAATTAAATGTATTTTGATAATAACTACATTATCACAAAGGCATTAAAATATGAAATGGGCACATTACATTCAAAGAAATGTAATTTTCTTCCTATAGTTGACAAGTATTTACATAGATGTGTTAATTTTTGTGAGTGATGTGCAAGTCATGTAATCTATGTTTAATATTTTCCATATGGCCTAGATTTCAAATGTCTGATGTAAAACTAATGATGGCATTTATTTAAAAGGAGGTTCAGCTAGAAATGAGGAGGAAAGTAGTATCTGAGTTGACTTTTCCATATCACAGCTGTCATTATCCTTTATTAGAGATAACACATATCAAGTTATCTCCGTCTGTCTTTATATATTTGGGGAATTATGGCAATGCTGTTTTTCTAAAGAGCTTTCTGTTTTGCTGGAGCATGTTAGGTTTTTTCTCTGATTTTGATCTTTGTTGCCAATCAAATGTCTATATTTTTCAGTGTTATTGTGTGATCAGCTAGCAAATGTCTCCGAAATAGTGGGTTCTCATTTGTTAAAAGAGAATTTACATTCCAGAATTTTCTTTTGCAATTGACCTAACAACTTATGAATACAAAAGAGGCCAATTTTTATCAAGATATAATTGACACATAGCATTGTATAAGTTTAATGAGTAAAATGTGTTGATTTGATACATTTATATATTGCAAAATGATTATCACCATAGCATTACCTAATACCTCCACCCTATCACACAATTGCCATTTCTTTTTCATGATGAAAACATGTAAGATCTACTCTCTTAGCAACTTTTCAAGTATTATTAGCTATAATCATTATGCTGTGCATTAGTTCCCCGGAATTTGTTAATCTTATAAGTGAAAGTTTATACACTTTGACCAATATATCCCCATTGCCCACCTTTCCCCACCCAACCCTCCACCCCAGGTAACCACCATTATGCTCTCTGATTTTCTGGGCTTGGCTTTAGATTTCACATATAAGTGATATAATGCAGTATTTAGTTATTTCACTGTGGAATTTCATGTTTTCTTATGGCTGAATCATATTCCATTATGCATGTGTGCATATATTCATTCACACACACATGCATAATATTTGAGAGATATATATATATATCATAAATATGTACATCATATTGTCTTTATTCACCTTTTAACAGACATGAAGCAATTTCTGCACTCCCATATTCATTGCAGCATTATTGACAATAGCCAAAATATGAAAAAGAGGCTACATTTTTATTCACCTCTCCAATCCTGGTGCCTCAAGCCCTTCTCCTTTGCTAGACTCTTGATAGTGTTTTCTAGAGGGCTCCTTCCTCAAAGTATTTCCGAGAATGTCTGATATCAGAACAGCTCACCCTTATCAGATTATTTTCATTATGCAATGAAATAGCACAAAGTTTATTAGCAAAGATTATAACAAATAATGCATGAAACAATCCCCATCCTCAAGGGAGCCACTTCTGGTTTTATATGTATTTTTTAGATCAAACACTTCCAGTTCTCAAGGCCTACAGATTTGTCAGGCGACAGTTGACCCACAGTTAACTAAATAGTGAGATCTCACAAGGTCTCAAAGATTTCCGTATTATGTTAGTGATCAGATTGATAACTTTCCAAGACATTCAAATTCTAACCACTGACTCAGACTTTATCTATCCTAAATATGTTCTCTTTGTGGTATGGGCTTTCTTGCTGATCTTCCTTAAAAATGGTCAAGCAGTTTTCTAGAACTAGTTTGGGGTACCTTAAACTTAACACTTTCTTACTTATCTTGCATGAATGACAGTGAGCATATATGAAGACTACTTTGGGGAACATACTGTGAAGTTATTGAAATCAAACAAAACACAGCAGGGGGCTAAACAGTTTGGTATTTTTCAACTGTTCTGTATAAATATAAGTGCAAATCCTTTTCATATATTTGGTATGCTCGGTTGATTATGATTTTTTTTTTTTGGTTGTGCTAAGAAAAACCAGTACTAGCCAGTTTAATCATAAATGAAAGTTATCTGCAGGATATTAGCCCACAAAACAGATGAGAAGGCTTGAGAATGCAGGTAGTAGATGGAATTGCTGCAGTAAAGACTCAAGGGTTTAAGTGGCAAAAAACAAACTGATATTGTTGACAAAGTATCAACAAATGAATGAAGTCCATTTATGTATCCCATTCTTGTGCATTGCACTCACAATTCAAATTACTGGGAATAAGAGTAAGGTTCACTTATGTTCTGTTAATTCTGTTATGTTCACCTTTTGGGCTGGTGAGAGCAGGACTCTTGATGTACATTTCAATCAAGCATGTAGTGGAAGAGAGTCAGTGTGCTGTTGTCAACTGAATGTGGAAGAAATGCTGGGATAAAAAAACATTACACTTAAATGTGTTTCTGTTTCTGACTGAATCTTGGTCTTGGTTGCTTCCAACCCTGGCAGAGTTGAGATGATGTAGAGTTCTTTCTGCTCACCAGCCTAGGCTCCTATTTCATCACAGTAAATTTTGGCTCTAGCCATAATCATTATTATCTAAAATCTGATCTTATGAAGCTGCAATGAGATCTCTTTTGTTTTCACAGTCTTGCTACTTAAAAGAGTTTTAGGATTCATTCTCTCTCTCTCTCTCTCTCTCTCTCTCTCTCCTGAATTAGAAGTTGTAAATATGTAAAAGGAGAAATCTCTCCACACGCCAGCAGCATCTAAGTTCCTTAAAAGCAATAGATATACTGGAGGTAAGGGGAGGATGAATTCCATCTACCTCCGAGTAGCACCGCCAGCACTACCAATGGGCACTTTCCATGCAGTTTTTCACTCTAATATCACAATTTAATGGGAATCAAATGTTAGAGTCTTTGACCTCATCATAAATTGAGCCCATTTTAACTGTATATTCAGTCTGTAATTATCAAGGGCATCTAAACTTATTTCAGTAATCAATATGAGAATTAATCTGAACGGTCAGAATTTAAAAAACCTTAAGAAGAATTTATTTAAAAAATATTGTTAGGGTTCCCTAAGGAGAAGCACACGTGGCCAGAAGGGGTAAAGAATTATACATTTATTGTTACATCTGCTAGCAAAAGAGCTGAGACCAAAATGGCATCAGCAGGGCAGAGTAGGGGGAGTGGGATATGTATGTCTCCTGTGAAGGTCAGTCAGAGTAACCAGTTGGACCAGGTGCAGGTGGGGGCCAGGTGTAGCGGCGGTCCACTGCGAACTGGGTGAGGCAGTTTATGGGGAGCCAAAGGCATTTAATCATGAGACCTATAATGAGAATAACAGGAAAATCACCGGGAGGGGCAAGCAGCCCATAATGGATTGAAAGAATGTGCCTAACAATTCTATTTAGTGAAACTTGAAATAATAAATACTTTGTAGATATACACTAATTTTAAGGAGGATTTTTTGTCATTCATAAGGTAAAAACATCAATCAGAAAAAAAGCATAAATGAAATGAAATCTGACCTTATAACCTTCATAGAAGTAAGCAGAACAGAAACTGCTCAAAAATGTTCAGGTCATTTTTATTTCCTAGTGCTTCCATAGAGCAGACCATGATTAATGATACTTATCCTTAAACAATAGCTATTAAACCTCCATGAAGCTATTAATGGATTTTGTGACTGGCATCTAATGGAACTACAATATTCTCAAAATATTTGGCTAATGTAGAATAAATAGGAAGAAAACACCCGTGTCTCTACAGCAGAAATGTATGCTGGTAAAAGCAAGGGAGTCCATCAATAAATTACCCTCAGACCAAATCCCCACATTGAATTTACCAATTTGAATACCTGGCATTTGTTTTAGCAACAGTTTCCTTTGCCCTGCCTCTTGTCAGTAGCTGGTGAAGGGCACCTACAGCTTGCGTGTGGAGATTGAGATGTTTCTAATAACTCTTTCCTCTGTCAGTGTCCTGGCTAGTATCTTCTCATCCTGTCTGCACGCAGTACGCACACGATTAATAACTCTATTCAGGGTTATCATTCTTTTGCTAACTCAACTCTAATGATTTCCTTCTTTCCAGCAGGATGGATTATAATAAAGAAAATATTTAAAACTCCATGGTTCTAGCTGACATACTTTGGAAAACTCTTAACCGGTCCTCATTTCCGGCTTTTCTATAAATTACCTATATTGTGTGTTGGCAAAAATAAATCCATTTTAATTTTCTCACTTTTTTATTTTCTGTTATTCTTCAAATAAGTGCAAAATAGAGTTACATAAATTATTTAAAATGAGAAACTGAATCAAAGTTTCTGTGAAAATGAGCAATGACAGAGGAAAAAGGGCACCGTGAAACTGCAAAATGATAAGTACACTTCAATTGGATGGATTATTGAACTGAAGCAATTCAAGGTTCATTTAAGTTCATGTTACCTTCTTTACCTCTCCTTTATTGTGAGGAAAACTCGCCATACCTAACGAAGTGACTGACTCTCTTGTAGGCAGACTTAGCTCTGGCTTCAATCCCCTCCTTGAAGTATTTCTTCACATTTTTCTTAACGGATACCACCAAGATTGCTTTCTTTTTTCAATTGCAGGATATTTGACCTATATCATTGTGTAACTTAAGGTGTACAACATGTTGATATGATATATTTATATATTGCATTGCAATCTATAATACGGTGATTGCTATTATAGCATCAGCTAGCTCCTCTATAGTATAGCATAATAATTATCATTTGTGCGGTAGAAATAATTAAGACATAGTGTCTTAATAAGTTTGATGTTGATGATAGTATGGTATTATTCTCTATAATCCCTATATTGTGCATTGGACCTCCAGGATTTATGTATCTACCAGTTGCAAGTTTGAACCCTTAAACATCTCTCCTCTCCCCAACCCCTCAGCCCCTTTATTATCACCATTCTACATGTTCGTTTTTTAATATTCCACGTATAAATGTTATACAATATTTGTCTTTCTCTCTCTGACTTATATCACTTAGCATAATGTTCTCAAGGTCTATCCATATTGTCACAAATGGCAGAATTTCCTAATTTTTCATGCCTGAATAATATCTCATTGTTATATATATCTCACATTTTTAACCTATTCATCTGTTGATGAACATTTGGGTGTTTAATAGACCAATGGAACAGAAGAGAGCCAAGAATTAAACCACTGTATACACAGTCAACTAGTATTTTCCAAGGGAGACAAGAACACAAATGGGGAAAGGATAGTTTCTTAAATAAATTTTTTGGAAAAACTGAATAATGACATGCAGGAAAATGAAATTGTACCCCCTGTCTTACATTACTCACAAAAATTAACTCGATATGGATCCTAATGTAAATATAAGTCATGATACCTTAAAACACCTAGAAGAAAACATAGAAAAGAAGATTCTTGATATTAGTCTCAGCAGTGATTTTTTTTTGCCTATAATATCTAAAGATCAAAGAACAAGAGAGAAAGTCAACAAGTAGGACTACAGCAAACATAAAAGCTTCTGCACAACAATAGAAACAATCACCACAACTGATATTTCATTCCCCATAATCGTAAGCAGTGATGACTGCTGACAGCCTCCACTCATTCTAGTTTAAAATCTGGCTTCAGGTGAAGGGAGCCACTGTGACCAAAATCCCACTCACACCCTGTCAGGTGGCCAGCACCCCATAACTAGTCTCTGGGTGGTGTTGGTTGATAGAGGAGCTAGCTGATGGTAGAAGGTGTTATATACAGACCCTTAACAATTGCCTCAAGGTGAGACTGCTCATAGGTGTTCACTCTGAAATAATTGCATCCAAATAGCTATCTTAAAGTCTGTTTCCAGAGCAATCAACCTATGTCACCCTTCATATCCCCCCCAAAAAAATAAAACATCAACCAGAAATTGATTATTTTAATAAAGTTTGAACAAAAGATTGAGATTTAAATTATACTCTACACAACATAATCTTAATTTTTTTCTCTTAAAATGTATTTCTTCTCCTCAGTCTCTCATTCTTTCTCCCTGTAGACCTCTTTTTGACATAATTCTATCTCACATTGCCTCCAGTCTCCTGTTGTTATACCTGAACTGTCTCCTGTTCCTCAAAATACAATGGTAGCCTCACCTATCCCCACCTGCAAGAGACATATGAAACAAACAACCAAACCTAATAAATCAAGCCTAGCTATCACCTGACAAAATGAAACCTTATAGGGAAAATTATGCTTGTCGGACTATTTCAGTTATTGAGATTGTGTGTGTGTATGTTTGCATTCCCTTTAATCTGAACCAAAACTAAAGCTTTCCATGAGGTATCCTCTCATGCAGGAATCCTCTCTACCAGAAGTTGCTCTTATTTCTCTTGTACACCAGTATTTACCTCCATGCAAAAACTTTATAAAATATTATTATAAAACCATTGCCCTAATATTTAATTAGAGGCTAAGCTAAAGTCTAAGGTCTACAGATATAAGCTTCTATTGATTTTTTTGTTTGTTTTTGATAGGAAGGTTGCAATTTGCAATCTACACTAATAAAAAGGCAAAGATGCTAATTGACCATACCTTCGCTATACTCATCAGCCAATCAGAAGAGTATTCAAATTAACCCAACAAAGATGGCTGTTAAATTTGCAGACTGCAGGCAGATCCCGCTGCGCAGCCCCAGGGCAGGCAGCAGCGAGATCCCAAGTCGCTGCCCATCCCAGCATGGGATCCGGGCCTGCCATGTGCAGCCCGGGGTGGGAGGGGGGCAGGTGGCAACGCTATCCCCAGCTGCCACCCACCCCAGCGCGGGATCCAGGCCTGCCATCTGCTACCGGGGGAGATGGGGCAGGCACCACTGTATCGGGCATGCCATCTGCCACCAGGGGAGTGATTATCTCCCGAGGGGTCCCAGGTTGGGCTGAGGGACCCCCTCTCCCCCCGCCAGTGCACAAATTTTTGTACACCGGGCTTTTAGTAGTATATAAATAAATTGTGCTTCTAGATCCCAGATAACTTAGCTGGGATCGCTCAATTTTAGCAGCTAGTTTGATGAATCATTCCCTTGAATTAAAATGTTAGTTGATAAAGTAATTTCACTGGGTTGAGATCCTATAAATGGGAATTGCAATAAAACCTCAGTGTTGTTGGGATAAAATATAATAATGACAGTAAATAAAATTATCTCTATAATTACTCTTCTGCCCAAAATTTTGCCAGTTATTTATTATCAAGTCTTTGAGATATTTATCTCCCTTGAATTCTCAGTAGGTTAAATGATGTATTTCTTTAATAGGTAGGAACAACATCTATAAATTTCCCACATACTTAGATTATACTTTGTCCTAAGTTGCATTCAGAGTTAATAATACATTTTTAATAATAATTGGATATAATACAGTCCAATAGCCTTAGAGGACATATTACAAAGGTAATTCTTGTGTATAAGAAAACCTCTATGAGAAAAGCACATTTAAAAATATATATTAAATAGATTATCTTCAAAGCAGGAGGTAATTAATACAAAATAAAACTAGTATGAAAAAATGAGTAAATGTCATATACTAAAATTAATAAACCCCTAATAATGATTTACCTAAGATTTCAAGAGCAGTGGTTTCTAATATGTATTCACTCATTAAACATTGTGCTAAAATTTGACATTTGGATTTTGCCTACTAGTGGTACTGAAATGAAAATAATGGGCTCTGAGGCCTAGTGGGTAATACTGTTGGAATACTTAATCATTGGTGACTTTAAGTATGTAGGGTTTGCTACTAACATTAATTTATATGTGTGTGTGTGATTTTTTTAAAATATATTTTCTTGATTTTTTACAAAGAGGAAGGGAGAGGGATAGAGAGTTAGAAACATCGATGAGAAAGAAACATTGATCAGCTGCCTCAGCACACCCCCTACTGGGGATGTGCCTGAAACCAAGGTACATGCCCTTGGCCGGAATTGAACCTGGGACCCTTGAGTCCACAGGCCGACACACTATCCACTGAGCCAAACCAGTTAAGGCTATGTGTGCGATTATAGTATAGATATGCCTTTGTGTGGGGGGATTTATTTTTGGAGAAATATACATTTAAAATTTGTGAGACTTGTTTCTTCTTGGTCTTCAGTTTCATTACATATACACACACACACACACACACACACACACACATACACATACATTGAGAGACAGAGAGAGAGAGAGAGACAGAGAGAGAGAGACAGAGAGAGAGAATATGCAAATTTGTCCCAGACTCCGTAAGGGTCACGACTGGGCAAATTTGCATATTACCTCTTTATAGGCTCTGTGTGCAGATGGAGGGGAGGGGACTGCTGCATGGTGAGGTAAGCCATGGATGGCACAGGCAACGAGCAGGGCACAGAGGGCAGGGTGGAGCAGGCCCACAGAGAACAGGAAGCAGGGCATGCCAGTTGCTGCAGAAAAAATCAGGTCTGCAGAGAGCAGGGCGGAGCAGGCCCACAGAGGGAGCAGGAGCCATGAGGTGGGGGTTGTGCCCAGGCCGCCACCCCCACCGGGAGACAGCGAGGGCCCCAGCAGCCCCACCTCTGCATGTGACTAAGCTCTCTGTATGCCATTGGCAGCATTCTTAACTTTGGTAATAAGAATCCAAGAAGGTGATCTAGGGTTTTTCCACCTCACTCCTGGAGGAAAAACCAAAGGCCTGCTGCTGGAGGGCCTAAGAAATGTCATATCCTGCCCTAGCCAGTTTGGCTCAGTGGATAGAGCCCGGCCTGTGAGCCGCAGGTTCCGGGTTTGATTTTGATCAAGAGCATGTACCTAGGTTGCAGGCTCCTCCTTGGCCAGGGCCCATATCAGGGCTCATGCAGGAGGCAACCAACTGAAGTGTCTCTCTCACATTGATGTTTCTCTCTGTCTTTCCCTCTCTCTTCCACGCTCTCTAAAAATCAATGGAAAAATATCCTCAGGTGAGGATTAAAAAAATAAATAAATGTCATATCCTATGAAAGAAAAATAAATAAATGTCATATCTTGAAAATACCTAAAAAATGTTGTCATTTTTTCATGGTGAAGGGACTGGAATCCATGTTGATGAAAACACCTTGCTGGCTGGCAGTGGCAGCAGCAGCGGGGTGATGGGGGTGGCGCCTTCCCATGATATGCCCACAGAGGGAGGCCAGACTATGGAGAGCGGGCCTAAGCCATCAGTAGGGCATCCCCTGAGGGCTCCCAGACTGTGAGAAGGGGAAGGCTGGGCTGAGAAACCACCCCTGCTCCCCCAGTGCACGAATTCCGTGCACTGGGCCTCAGTACATTTATGTGATCTCATTCATTCCAGATGCCAATGTCGGTTTATAGTAAACTGATTTTTTTTTTTTTTTTTGCTCTTTAATGATCATGACAGTAATGTATTAGTAAGAATATGAAGAATGCCAGCTCATCTGGACTTGTCTTTATTGAAGTGTTAAGCATCAGGTGTTAAGCAATAGATTGCAGAGTTAGAATTGGCTCTTACACAATTACAACATCGGCTACATAAGAGATCAGCTTATTCTTATTGTATGTTATAGCTGGGGGTGTTTTTCTTCCATAGATTATTTTGGCAGCAGCATTAAATGATATTTTCTTGTTATTTTTGAAAGATATAAAAATAAAAACAGCTAGAAACACTCAATAAGAAACTTTGAAAAAATAGTGTTTTTAATCATAGGTGAGAAGGGCAAGTTATTGACCTACCAGTAATGATCTAACATATTTATAGAAGAATCAAGAAGTGCTAGAAGCAACATGTCTCCATGTGACAACATGACAATCATCTCTGCCACCTTCAAAGCACTCAGAGTTAAAAGGGTTTCAACCTTCCTAACACCACGACCCTTTAACACAGTTCCTAGCTGAAACCGGTTTGGCTCAGTGGATAGAGCGTCGGCCTGCGGACTGAAAGGTCCCAGGTTCGATTCCGGTCAAGGGCATGTACCTGGGTTGCAGGCACATCCCCGGTGGGGGATGTGCAGGAGGCGGCTGATCGATGTTTCTCTCTCATCGATGTTTCTGACTCTCTATCTCTCTCCTTTCCTCTCTGTAAATAATCAATAAAACATATTTAAAAAAAAATACAGTTCCTCATGTTGTGGTGACCCCCGACCATAAAATTATTTTTGTTGCTACTTCATAACTGTAATTTCACTACTGTTATGAATCGTAATGTAAATATCTGATATGCAGTATGTATTTTCATTGTTTGCGACCCACAGGTTGAGAACCACTGGCATACCTCTCCTAATGTGACACTGAAAAATCATTGGGGATTGAGACCGCAACCACAGATGTGGGTGATTGATGACAAAAGCTAGCAGCTAAGTGTCAGGGGCATGGATGCTAGCTATACCTACTTGGCGAAGATGAAAAATTAAGACCTTTCATTTACATGTTTTGATGGCCCACTGGTGCTGATGAACACATTTCTAATTTATAGGAAAAACCTACAGAGTAGGAGAAGTTAGTGCTTGTGCACATTTGTATTTCATTTGTAATGCATGGATCATTTAGATTTCATTTCTCCTTCTAACACAATATTTCTAAGCTTAACTGTATTACACATTATAAACGTGGTAATCATACCAGGGCTAGTTTATTTATTTGGGGAATTAAATATTTAATTATTGAAAAATGCTTGAATATGGATAGTACAAATGATAAAGTTTGCTTAAGGATGTGCATTTAAAATTTCTTCCAAATAAACATGCTTAAACTCTGAATGCAGCTGATAAATTAAAAATAACTTCTTAAATTTATATAATATGTAGCTATAAAAACATGTGGGATACTTCATTGATTTCAGGTGCTTAAACTTCTTTTTCTTTCAAATATTCCTAAAATATCTCTTATAAAACAGGGAAGAGGAGAACACACCATGTGAATAGATTAATGAGAGGCTTTTCCTGTTAGCTGTTTTCTATTTAATGGCTGACATTCATAGCATGTGTTTTACTGTGACACTTACTTCTGCCAAATACTTAATATGCAGAATTCAAATCCTCTTTCTTTTGCAAGGTGGTGTGATAGCAGAGATTTTTAGATGTGACTTTGCTGGAATTTACATACACAGATGCTTTCCACTTATTAATTTATATTCAAATATTGAAACAGACCAGTGTGCATGTATGAATAAATAGAAGGTGCACTTTGTAAACCTTTTAGGATGGATGTGTGAATTGAAATCAAACTTTAACCTAACCTGTCTTCTGTATCCTGAGGTTAAATCTCAGTATAACAAATATTTGTATTTATCAAGATAAATGTCTATTTGCTTGGTATTACTTCACATTGATAATTTTTAAAGCTCTAAGCCCTTTAAATTTTGGAATTATTAGTGTTCCAAGTTTTTCATAATGAATTTTTACATATTTTAAAATGATTGAGGCACACTGGTTGAAAATTGCTGCTTTAAACCAATAGTTTTTAGAGTAATTTATATCTTATATAATAATGATCTTAAGATGGTTCAGGAAAATATATTATCAAATATCTAACTTAATGCTATTGGACCATATGTTAACACAGAAAATAAGAGTTAAATATATGTTTTTGCCAAACGGATCACTTTGACAATATGGTTTTTAAAAATTTACAATGAATTTGACAAGTTTAAATTTTTCTAAAATTGAAGTTCTTTCATTTCCCTTCTATTTGCCAGCATCTCTCAGAGCACAAACAGGTGGGCATTTAACTTCAAATAGAGTTAACATTTGTGGGGAGGATTAAAGCAGTATTCTGGCAGAAGGAGGCTTTGTTGTGGTTAAATCATTCCTAGGAGCTGAATTCAAAACCCATGGGGATTATGATGGATGTGAAGCTACCCATCAACAGTGTGAGAAGTTACCGTGGCAGAGGGCAAGGAGGCACAAATGGCTTTTCAGAATGTCAAGTAGACATCCCAAGAAAATCCCACTATGGATTTTCATCAATATTTAGGACTCCCTCCAGCCTTAAATACTTTCCCCGAAACTAACTTGCTATCTTAAAAACAAAGTTAAACAAATTATTAAATTATTATAAGCTAGAAGGAAGATATACATTCAAAGAAAAAAAAAGGTTAAACAATTAAATTTCAGGAAGTACAGATTAGGACAGCTCTAGGGGTCTAGAAAAGAGGAACCCGTGAGGATTTGTTTAGGTAACTGCTGTTGGGATGTATTCCTTCTATTTAATTTTGCTCTTTTGTACTATGTTCTGCAGCAGGAAGCAATTGGTTACCTGTTTCCAAACCCAAGCTCTAGGCCAGGGGAAGGAGGGTGGGTGGATCACCTTGATTTACAGAAGCACAAAGGTTGTATAAAACAGGGCATATTTGAAAAACTGTAGGACCCTTAGCAAAAGGAGGAGATGGCTTTGCTAGGCAGGCAAATACACTAAATGCCCACCTCCCATGTTGCATTTCAGGCATCAGTGAACCAAAATGAACACTCAGACATAAGCCAAATGTCTTTTGCTAAAAGATCGAGTCAGTCAGTGTCAGCCTTTAGATTGTACTAATAGAGTTTAATATCATTCATGAGGAGGTAGCAGGGAGGAAGCCTTCAATGTTTAGTATAATGAGCGCTAATGAAATTTGGTTTCTGTTAGTCTAAAATGAAGTGAGCTCTGTTTCTAATTTGATCCCTTGTAACCTTAATAGCAAAATCAAATAGAATAATGGAGTGAAGGATGACTATAATACCACATAGTATCAAGGTCAGAACTTGAAACTGTTAATAGAATCAATCAATCAATCCATTAAGAAAGGCTTCTCTAATCTGAAGGCAGTCACGCATGTCCTAGGTAAGTTGTCTATGCCTCAAGCAGCACTATCAACAGAACTCTCTTCATTGATGGAAGTGTTCTATAACTGCGTTGTGAAACACTATAGCTGCTAGCCACATGTGACTAATAAGCTCTTAAAGTGTGTCTGATATGACCACAGAAACTAATTTTTAAGTTTATTTCATAGCTAATTTAAATAGCAACAATTTATATCAGTGTGGACCACAGTTTTAGAGAGCAGATACTTTAAGTATGTACTTTCATCTGGTAATGAAACCAAAAGTAGAGACCCATATAAGAAACTGGATTTGCTAAGCAATTCAAGAAATATATTAATGGAATAAGAGAAGGATTCTTACTTTCTTTTTTTTTTATAGCCCCACAATCACAATATAGACCAGGCAAAGGACCCAGGTTGGGGTGTATAGGGGGTAGGTCTACTCCGCCTCTTTTGATACAATCAGTGTGAAAACACAGCCTTGGTAAGCACCAGGGTGCCAGGAAGGATTTATTATGTCGCTTCTGTGAGGTGCAAACAACAGATTATACACTAACATGTTTATACAAAAGAATATATTATTGAGGGATACAGATGCCACATCTTGCCTGCTGATTCTTTGGCACTGGATTCTAGAAACTTTTTCACAACTGCTTTCAAAGGCAGGGTGCTTCTGCTCACCTTCACCAGAACAGATTTGAGACATGTTGTATTGTTGTCTCCTGTGAATATGCCACATTTGTGGAGCCAGGTTGCCTGCCAGACTTGTAGTCATAAGAAAATCTAGGTTATTGAGTTTCTACATTCTATTGGGACATACAGAATCACAGGTAAATTTACAAGGGAGCTAAGTTCTCCTCAAATCACTAATGTTTACAAACATCAGAATAAGTAAAACTTCATCTCAATATCAGTCATCATATCCTGAGAAACATTCCTGCAGAATGCACCTTTTATGTAACCAAAGTTCAATTATAGGTGCTTGGTAAAAAGTAAAAAGTAGTGGGAGATGAAAAAAACACATAATCTGTTGACAACTGTGCCTGCCATTCTAGTCAATAAGTGTATGGCCTGGAGTGATTGGTGATATAAATCCACTATTGTCTTCTTCCATACTTGTTTCCCATAGCTCTCAATGTGAAATATCTTGCAACTTTAATTAGGAGTAGTGTTTACAGATATATATTCTACTTAGTTCCTATAGAAGAGATAAATACTCAGAGAAATTTGATTTCTTATATACAGAAATTTCACTTATCTTCAAATTATTTGGTTGATTGAGAGAAATGATGAATTTGTCAGTTCTGCAGGCTCAAATGATCCAGATAATCTGAGGAATTAAAATTAATGAATATTTCCACACAAGTCTTAAAAGTTTTCATCTTTTCCCAGCCAGACTCTTGTCCTTGGTATAGCTGTCTCACTAGGTTTCAAATGTAAACTCTTTTTGATTTTCTAGAGTTTTGAGATTAAATCTTAGTTCTGATTTTTATCTTTCTCTGCTTTGTGGCCGCAGGAGATGAGCTCTTCTTCATATGCTACCAGGAGACTATCACACATAGTCCTTAGGCTTTAACGGCTAAATCATCCTTAGCTGTTACCTCATCATGGTGTGTCTCAAAGCATGAATTGCCCTGAGCAAGAACTATCATATTTTCCTTGGTCTTTTAATTTCTATGCTCATATAATTCCCAAACACTTGATACAATCCACCTTATAGAGCATTTTCTTCCACTACTGCCCTATCTCAGTTCACTGCCACTGGGAAAAAAATGTTACAGTCATCAACCACCTTGTTTCATAGGTTCCGGTGATGGCTTCTTCATTGCCTGCCAGGCAGCACACATTCCAGCGACAGAATCTCATCTTCATGTCAGTTTTCTCTGGTCATTTGTGGAACTATTAATTGTGACTGGCTTCCCCATAAAGCAGACTCTGTAATGGAGACTAACTTAGAGTGTATAAGGAAGTTCTTGCAGGGCCAATACTCATTAGTCTATATCTGACTATCTTGTTTATTTTTGTTACGTTGTCTTTTCTCCTCATGTACCTGGTGTGTGTGTGTGTGTGTGTGTGTGTGTGTGAAAGAGAGAGAAGGGAACTATTGCAGAGAGAATTGAGACTTTGGGAGATGCTATTTTTCTACACAGGGGTTTTACATTTGCTTCTGCTAGGAAAATAAGGACAGTAACCACTAGGATCACATCAATCCAATTTCTGGAATTGACAGAATTAGCAGCTGAGCTGCAAACTGTTTGCAGAGCTGTATACCTACGCTTCATTCTACCTTGTGGGTGAAAACTTTCAGATTCACAGCCGAAAGTAAAGAGTTCGTCATTTCCTGTTTATTAGGCTATGGGCTACAATTTTTCTCCCTAGATCCACAAAAATGGTAAATATTTCTCTTCACCCTTTTAGCCTCTCAGTGGCCCACTGTGGAATCTGGAAATGTCTGCAGGATGGAACCATACCCACATGCTCAGCTCACCTCCCTGGATTGCTGTCCTACCTGTCAGTCCCCAAATCCTGGCCTTATAATTCTTCACTAGTTTGTTAACTCTGCTATGCCTTTAAGCAGACTTTTTAAATATCTTATCCAGCTCCCCTAATAATTCTCAGAAGATAGGTTTATGCAAAATACTTATTTCACCATTAACCAAAGTCCAAGTTGGTATCTTTCAAAGTACATTTACATAGTAATTGACCTTCCAGGCACTAATCTTAAGAATTTTTGGCTGGGAATGTGCTGTACTTATCATACAGCTTATAATGCCATAATGCAGATGTGAAGAAATGCAAATTCCGAAGATAACAATCTACACTACTAGTATACATACTATAATTTATCTGGGTATGTGCATATTTGTTTAAAAGCCATCAAATCAGAAAAGAAATAGTTTGTGAATCGCACATCTTACATGTATGAAAGGTAACTGTGATATAGCTATAAGTTGCTTTAGAAAAGTAAATTGTTTTTGAGTAGTTGAAATTTTGAAGAAGTCCAAAGCAAATAAAAAAAAAGAGATGATAGGGAACTATCACTCTAATGTAATGTTTTTTCTCTATAAGAAAGAGAGATGGTTCTCTCTCTGGATTATGCTGAAGAGTATTGTCCCTGGTAATCAAATAGAGAAAATATTATCAGTGGCATTTCTGTATTTCTTTGGTGAATAGAATTTAAAAAAAAGTACTTTTCTGACTTAAGGACACATTTTTGCTTTCAACTTGTCCCTCTTACCTAACTCCTCAAGTACCGCCATTAAAAAGAAAATTAAGATACAAATCAAAGAAAGATGCATTTCAGTTGTATGTCTTAGGAAAGAAAAGATCAATGAAAGTATAATCTTTGAGGGAGAATAATACAAGGAGGAAAATATACAAGCTGTTCATTTAACTGCTGTGGTATTTGCTGATTCCTGTTTGGTGTAGTCCCAGAGAGGTTGAATAATATAAATACTAGAAAGATGCAAAGATTTAGAAAATAATATCATAAATGTATCATAGCATGGAGAGGTGGAAACTTCATATTTATCTAAGACAGTGGTCTCAAACTGTGGCTCATGAGCCACACCCGGCTCTTTGGCCCCTTGAGTGTGGCTCTTCCACAAAATACCGACTTCTGCCCATGGGCCACAAAGTTTCAATCGCACTGTGCATGCGCGCCTGCACATGGTATTTTTTGGAAAAGCCACACTCAAGGGGCCAAAGAACCAGAGGTGGCTCACGAGCCGCAGTTTGCCGACCATGGATCTAAGGCATTTACTCATTAGTCCATATGCATTTATCCATATACTTAACAAGCATATCCTATTCATGTGAACTTTTCTTTGTGTTTCCTAGATGTCCATTACCTTTTTCCATTTAAGTAAGATTTTATAGAATTAACTTCCTCAGCTCAACTATAACAAATATTTATTAGGCATGTGTATCTGTTCAACAGACAAGTTTTATAAAATAAACAGGGTCATAAACTTGGTTTTAATTCAAAATGCAGTGCATGGCACAAAACCAGCCAATCAATAACAGAAGCCATTCAGTCTTCACAATGGCCATCAACATCATCATCATTATTATTTGCAAGGTATTGATTTTAGTGTAATGATTCATATGACATGACCTCTTTCATTGAATGGAAGAGGGAAGTGTGTCCATGTTTGCAATATTTAGGGAAGGGATAGATTCAGTCTGATCAATGTAAGAAGCTAAATGAGGGTATTCAGTGGTCTTGATGGAGGGAAACTCTAGAGCAGAGGTTCTCAACCAGTGGTTCTCAACCTTGGCTGCACAGTAGAATCACCTGGCAATCTTTTTAAAATCCTGATTTCTGGGCCTCATCCTCCAGAAATTCTGTTTCTTTGTTACTAATGTTGTGGCCTCACCCCATAACATGGCGGTCGAACGACCCTTTCACAGGGGTTGCCTAAGACCATCCTGCATATCAGATATTTACATTACGATTCATAACAGTAGCAACATGACAGTTATGAAGTAGCAACGAAAATAATTTTATGTTGGGGGTCACAACATGAGGAACTGTATTTAAAGGGCCAGAAGTTTGAGAACCACTGGTAGAGGAAGGAAAGAGATTTTCAAAATTACAAGGTTATTTGCCAGTATACCTTGAGCAGGAAACTTCAAGCAGTTTAGAGCTGCATGGGTGTAAATCACTTCCAGACTGACATGACATGTGTTTGGATTGCTGACAAGGGCAAGGTCAGGAAAGGTTGGATATGCCGTGAAAGGCCCCCGGGCTTGCTGTTATAGGAAATGATGAGGAATCAGGGGATTTTGAAGGAATGGTTTATCTCTGCCAAAACTGGAAAAGGAAGAAAATGAGAAATTAATCTGAGTTAGATTCCAGTTATTTGAGATATAGGGTGCCCTTCACTCATCCATATTCATTCATTTTTCAGAGTGGTCCTTCAGGCTCATCCACTTCTTCATTGTTTCACAAAGCTGCTCAGATTCTCTGGGGTCCCCTACTGTAAACACACAGAATATGACCTCAGTCTGTAGCTCCGTTCCTAAATTTGTTGTTTCATTTAGTTTCCACGTTGGAAAGTATAGTTTTCTCACATAGATTATAATATCTCTGAGGGTTACATCTTTAATAAATAAAGTAATACAATAATAGAGGTAGGTAAGGCCTTAGAACTCTTGTAGTTCTGTTTATTCATTTAATAGTGAGCTGGTTCTTTAGGAGTGTCCACATACTTATGTGTAATTCTTTATTGGAAATTTGTATCTTCTCTGTCATTGTTAATTTATTCAATCATTTATTTATGTTGGTGTAAATTGATATAAATAGATATTTGTTTTATACTTTGGATAATCATCTGATATTTATAGATGTAATGTTTTATTATTAGAGTTAAGCGTTTTCCCTAGTCCTTTTAAATATTTGTGATAATTCTTTTCAATTTTCTAAATTTTTGTTCAGTAGTTTAAAATATTTTGGCATTTTAATACATTTTAGCCAATTAATTATAATTTTTTTAAAGCCTAAAATGATTTTCTGCAGCCCTGACTGGATGACTGGATGTCCCAGGTGGTTGGAGCGTCGTCTGGTACACCTAAAGGTGGCAGGTTTATTTTCAGTCAGGGCACATATCTAGGTTGCAGGTTCCATCCCCAGAAGGCACCATATGGATATTTCTCTCTCACATTGTTGTTTCTGTTTCTCTCTCTCTATTCCTCTTTCTCTAAAAAAAAAAAAAAAAAAAAAAAATCAATAGAAAAATATTGTCAAGTGAGGATTAAAATAATAATAAAAATATGTTATCTGCAAATTAGAAAACATAAAAGTATTATCATGTATCCTGTTTAACTAGAAATGCTAGTGAATCCTCAATGTTAAAATATAGCATTTATAATTGCAACAGTTAGCAAATATAATTTCTTGTTGAATAGGAAGCTTATATTAAGAGCAAAATAATTGTGTAATGGATACATTTTTAAATAATTTTTTACCTTTAAAATTAACTGATTTTTATCATTTTAATTCATATTATTGATCCAGGAAATATTCATTAAATACTCAGTATGGTCCCTTCCCTTGAATAGTTCATACTAGAGAGAGATAAAATAAATAATCCTTTTTATAGTGTGATAAATGCTATAATGGGAAGATATTTAAAATCCCTGCTAACAATCTTTAGACTTTTTAAAGCTGGGTACAGGTTAAGTATTAATAAGATAAAATGTTAGAAATGTTTGATAATGATTTTGATCAAAGTGAAAATATTTGCTGTTGCTACTGTTGTGGTGACTTTGTTTTCCTAACTAGAACATACCTTCTTTTACATACTTGATAATTGTGCAATAAATGAGTGAGTGGATAGGTGAGTCTTCATGCAATTAAAAGTCACATTTCAGATATAATTAAAAATTTCAGGTCAGATATAAAAGAAAATTGACCAAAGTGCTCACTTAGTCCTTATGTAATAGTTTTATGAATCTTAAAAAATATTTATTTCAGTTGTTTTGCTATTTTAAAACATTTTCCCCAAGACCACTTAATTAAAGCACTCTTCATTAATCCTTCAAACTCACACACCCAAGAGGATTTAATCTTTGTAGTTCTCATTAAAATAAAATAAAATTACAAGGGGATATCACACTGTGCCATAATTTTTAAGTTTAATTACAACCAAATATATAGATGACAACATACAAGATAAGTTGAGAGAAAGCGGGCACTTAAAGAAATTTATAATGATGTCTTGTATCACAGATCAGCTAACAGCTGACCAGGGCTCCTATTTCACAAAGTGTACTGTTTCAGATAATGAGGCCTGGTGATTTATTACATACATATGATTTTAAACCGTAAAAACACCTTTTTACATTTTTAACCAAAATAATAAAAAGTATAAATATTTTATGATTGTTTTTCACACATATTTAACAAATGTGTATATATAATATTCTAAGTGATGTATAAAGTAATGCATTTCACCATGCCTAATTCAAGCATCATTTTTGAAACACAATGGAGGAATTCTTGTTATTCATACTTTCTGAAGCATCCTGGCCGATCACGTATAGGCTTATGTGATTTGTGAAATCTCTTTTAAAAATAGCAAGGTGATGTCATTCTAATTACTTGCAGACATGGCATTATGGATTATTTCCCTGTGTGATTATGGGCTTAACTTCAGTTTGAAGTTCAAGTAAGATTTTGAAATCTCAATAATATCAGTAGGTTCCTGATTTCTATTGAGTTTTTTTTTTTAATCTGTGCTATAGTGTTGAGATTATTCTCATGAAGGCCAAATTAATTTCCATGTTTTCTATTAAATGATAAATGTTTTCCTACTTAATAAAAATATTTATCCAAGTTCTGTCTCTCATATGGAGTGCAGAACTACAATAGCCACTGGAATAGCTGTTCAGATCTGAGGAAGGGACCACAAAATATGAAACTTGACTGGAGCATCCAAAGATGCCAGATTTACAGTGTAAGTTCTCATAATGGAGGTAAAATCATGTTGCTGTTGTTATATTAATAGTGGTCCTCATAAATTAATGACAGTAGTTAATTGTACTATGAAATCTGTACCAGGTACTTATTTTTATTGAGAATTTTTAAGGCAATGTAGTGATAGGTATCTCATGCACACTATCTCAACTGCAAACCACCCTGATAAATATGATGTATTACCCCAAACAATGATATATTTAAATAATTGAATTCTGTTTGGTGCTTCATAACTGGCTTTGAATTCTCTCAGCTCCCTGAAATTTAAAATGGGGAGATTTATGGATTAAAATACATTAATGATAATTAGCTCAATAAATACTAACAGATTTTATTATTTTATAGATGAGAAAACTAAGAATCAGATAGGACAATTTGCCTAAGATTTCATAGTGATTAAATGTCACAGTTGAGATCTGAACATATATCTTGACTAGATCCAAAGTGAAATCTAAATGACAAAAATGCAAAGAAAGTGTTTAAAATGAGAATGTCATAAACAGAAGTTGGAGTCAAGGGTAAGAATTTCTTAAGGAATTCAATTGCATGGGACCATATAAAAAAGAAGCAAGGATTATCTTTGTCTTCAATACATTTTATTTTGAGATTTTGAGCTTATTTGTGTGAGTATATCAGATTGATTTAAAAGTCAAGAATGACAGGAGATGGCAAAAATCTAATTTTGTTTATATTTGTTAACTTGCATACTGTTTGGTAGCTATGAACACTTACTTCTCCACATAGGTTTTGAGATGGTGAATACTTTGGTTGTTTGCCTCCTGTAGTTCAAAAACCAATCTTGGAATACAGGAATTGTAAAGGTACAGTGTTGTCTTTTCATAGCAATTATTAAGAATTAACACACTTCAATCTAATTTTCAGACCTAGACTGCCATATCTACTCTTATTGACTCTATCTTATATAATAAAAGCCTAATATGCAAATTTTCCCCTCGACGGACACTTTGACCAGGAGTTCGACCAGGGGGTGGTGCCGGCCAGCCAACTGTTCGAAGGGAGACCCTGGCTGGTGGCAGTGGCAGGCAGCCTGGGGAAGGGAGGCCCCGGCCGGCTGCTGGCAGCCTCTAGGGACCCTACTCATGCACGAATTTCATGCACTGGGCCTCTAGTTTCTCTATAATTCCCTTACACTAACACTTCTGCATGCTGAAGGAGTCATTCCATGTTCACTATTAAATAAATATATTTTATATGGCACCTGAGTAAATCCAATTGATTCTTATTTGTTTCAAAACACATTTGCCAATTTTGAAATAAACTATTACAATTCTATAAATATACACATTTCCTCATGTAATAAATAAATAAAATACTCATTTAATTTTTATCATGATGGGACTCAGACACTTGGATCAAATGATTTCTATGGTATGAGTTTTACTAGATAGCCTCTGAGATTCTATTAAAATTAGGATTCTTTGAATTTAAAATTCCATACATAGATATCATATAATATATGCAAGTTGGTGTTTTTCATTTTTCTTTAATTTGTATAATTTTTCTTCTTAGATCTGAAATATAGTTACAATGATCTAAGACTAGGTTTCAATGTTCAATTTTAAAAATAGAAACAGCAAAAAAAAAACGCTAAAATATTTTCAATTTGACCTGCCACAAAATATTCACAAGGTCTACCAGAGGAAAGGTGATATTTAAGGTTTTAAAACTCTCATATGCATGCATGATTTTTTTCATCTTCTGATATCCAATTTAATTTGAATGTATTAATTTTTTGGATCAACTGCAATAAAACATAAATGTACTAAAAAGTCAGAGAGGCATTTATGAAGGAATTCTAACCAAATTAATCCTGATTCTATTGAGTAAAATGGTGTTCTCTTTTGAGTCCAGTTGAGAAGATGACAGAGCTATATGTTTGAAGGATATGATGAGAAATTTGGTTTTGGACATTATGTTTGAGATCTCTATTAGATCTTTACTAGGTTTACAGTTGTGAGCACATGAAACAGTTTATTCATGTATTATTATCTATTAATTATTGCATTATTTTCCATTCAAGCAACTGTAAACCTACTTTTGCCCCACACTATAGATAGATCGATTGATCATTTACCCCACCACACAACCCTCACCACACTTCTTTTGCTACTCTCTATCTCTCTTACCAGTTCTCTCTTACATATTTTCTGTTATAATAGAAGCTTTAACATATTACTCATTTTTTTAATATATTTTATTTATTTTTTACAGAGAGGAAGGGAGAGGGATAGAGAGTTAGAAACATCGATGAGAGAGGAACATCGATCAGCTGCCTCCTGCACGCTCCCCACTGGGAATGTGCCCGCAACCAAGGTACATGCCCTTGACAGGAATCGAACTCGGGACCCCTGAGTCCACAGGCCAACGCTCTATCCACTGAGCCAAACCGGTCAGGGCAATATTACTCATTTTTAATCTCCTAATTTTATTGATATATTTTTCTCTTATTCCAGGTATATTATAATTGTTTTTCTTCAACTAGGATGTATACATGGTATACAGACTATATTTCACACAAAAAACCTGCTCCCACCGTTTCAGAGAAAAGGCAATAGCACTCATATTACTAGTTAGACAGCAGAGGATAGGGTACTTAATGTAGAGTTTGGAATCCTAAGAATGAAGATCAGAATTTATCTCCTTGCCATGTGAAACATGAAAACTCCTGTGAATATGGCCTTCTCCTGTCTTCTATGAAATTTTCTCTCCATTGGCAAAGTCTTATCAATACCATTACCCTCTAAGGCAGTGGTTCTCATCCTTGGCTGCACATTAGAATCACCTGGGAATCTTTGTAAAATCCTGATTTCTGGGCCTCATCCTCCGGACATTCCGTTTCTTTGTTACTAATGTTGTGGCCTCACCCCATAACAAAGAAACAATTTCCAGAGGATGAGGCCCAGAAATCAGGATTTTAAAACGATTCCCAGGTGATTCTAATGTGCAGCCAAGGTTGAGAACCACTGCTCTAAGGGATTATGGCGTGCTGCCAAGAACAGTTTGTACTTTGAAGTCAGCATGACAATGCATTTAACATATCTGAAACTCGAATATCTATACATATAAAAAGCCAGTGATCTGAATGCTGTAATGATCAGAACGGCCGGTCGCTATGATGCCGACTGCAGGCAGTGAACCGCCCTATCAGTGGGTGTGGCCGGCCGGCAAACCTCCCGCAGCCCCTACCCCTGGCCGGCCCTGTCCCCAATTGTCCTGCCTCACCATGATCGGCCCACAGCCCCTCCCCCAGGCCAGGACCACCCCTGATTGCCCCCCCACCCCAATAGGGAGTGTGGCCAGCCTGCCAACCTCCTGCAGCCCCTATTGGCCTGCAGCCCCTCCTGCCAGCTGGCCCCGCCCCTAATCACCCCCCCCCACCCCAATAGGGGGTGGGGTCACTGGCCAAACTCCTGCAGCCCCTCCCTGTGCCTGGCCCCAACCCTGATGGCCCCCACCTTCCCTATTGGCCCACAGCACCTCCTGACAGCCAGCTCCTCCCCCGATCAGCCCCCCCCACTCCCATCAGGGGCAGGGCCAGCTGGCCAACTACCCATGACCCCTGCCCCAGGCCGCTGGCCCCTGATCAGCCTCTCCCCCCCCTTCGGGGATGGGGATGGCCAGCCTATCATCCTCAGTCCCTCCCCACACTGGTCCCACCCCCAATCAGCCCCCTCCACCCTGATTGGCCCGCAGCCCCTCCCCCCTGCCAGCTCTACCTCAGATCACCCTTCCACACACTAATTGGGGGTGGGGCTGGCTGGCCAACCTCCCATGGCCCCTTCCCTAACCCCTTTCTGGGGTGGAGCCAGCTGACCCATCACCCACAGACCCTCCCCACGGCTGGCCCTGTCCCCAATTGGCCCCCCACCCCAATTGGAGGCAGGGCCCACTGGCCAATCACATGCAGCCCCTCCCTCCAGTCGGCCCAGCCCTGATCTGGCCCCAATCAGAGTGGGCCCACAGTCAACCTCCCACCGTCTCTTCCTCCTGACAGGTCTGGCCCAGATCTACCGATTGGGTCCAGCCAGCTGGTCCCCACCCATGCATGAATTTGTGCACTGGGCCTCTAATTAGTTCTATAAAGTAAGGATAAAGCACCTTTCTTAGAGGTTTACATAGCAATTACACAGGCTACTCTGTATAAATACTTTGCACAGAGAATGGCACATTGTAGGTCACTAAGTACCTAATAAAAGTTATTTTCAATATTTTAAAATTTGTTCAGTCATTTGATAAAGCTATTCAGTACTTACTGTGTGAATGTGTAAGTCTGAGTAGTGGGAACACAGCAATTAAAAAAAGACAAAATTTCTTCTTTCATGGAACTTATATTTGTCTATTTTTCACCTAATTTTGAATTTGCCTTTCTGTTCTATTTGTGATTATTATCTCCAAACCTTTTGTGTTTTTATCTTTAAAATTTCTTTTTTTGCTTTGACAGCAGTTCATAGAAGTCATTGTCACTTTGGGGTGTATAACAAATTCTGAAAGGAAATAGATGAAAAAGCTTTTCCTACCCTTCTCTCCCGAAGCAGGTCATAAAAATATATATTTTCCTTTACCTCGTTCTCTACTCCAGTTTGCCACAATTGTAATGCTTGAACTCAGGACAAGGGAATCTTGGAAAAGCTTCTCTCTCTTCTTCAGGTTGATTGAAAATGTCTCTTTTCACTTTTAAAACTGGTCCTAATAGATCACATGTGCATGTTAATAAGCCAATATCCAATTTTTCCCCAAGGAAATATAAAGATTTCTCTTGAAACTTAGAAAAAGGCTAAATAGTCTATATTAACATTTTAATGTAAGTACCACCCATTCCCATAATTACTTCCAAGATCACTTCTTTTGCCGTTAGCGATGTAAATACAGGCACTTTGAGAAAGGGAGGATTTCATGATAGTATTAGATTCGGCCCAATTTGAACTTTGAAACTTCCTAACATCTGTGTTTTCAGTGCCTCACAGAATTGAGCTGCAATTTGTGAATCATATTCAGACTTTGTAAACATATATGACATAGGATCGCAGTGGTGGCCACCTGTTGTAGTGTACAGACATACTGCACGGGTTTGCTGGCAAAGTCCTGGTTGTTTTTTTCCTCCAGTATCATTCTTTGTGTTTATCTGTACCAACCACCTGGCACTCTCCTGTTTTCACAAAAAGCCAGGGTGGGCCCATCCTCAAAATGTTCCTCCTTATTCCCTGAGCAACGGATGAAATAATGTCCTCTCACAGATGGTCTGCGGTGTCTACCTCGGTAGAATATCTAATCATGACAAGCAGTCAAGGATTAACTGCAAGTTGCAAGACTCAGCTTTAATTGTGACACAAATCTATTCTCTAAAAGCATAGAACAAAAAGAATATTTCAAGATGACAATATTGGCACTATCCTCTATTTGAAATGTGTGTTTGGCAGTTGCATTTCATTTCATTGCAGTATGTCTAAACAGCTCGAATGTGTGACTGCAGTTTCGAAATATTCCTATTCCACGATAAAAACAGTAGTTTGCATAATTGTATATTTTAGTGCTATTTACAATGGTAAACACTTTTTTACATTTATAAGACTTTCATAAGTGCTTACTCTAAGAGTAATGTTTTAACTATTAGGAATGTCAAATAATATCTATAATAATAAAAGTGTAATATGCTAATTAGACCTGACAGCCGAAGGACCTTCTGGATGAAGCCAGGGCTGCGAGGGCCAAGCCCCTTGCACGAATTTCGTGCATCAGTCCTCTAGTACATATATAATGAATTTTTCAAAATTGTTTTTAAATCAGACAAACTTATAGCTAACCTCTCAACAGTATGGAATCTATTTTGAGAGATTTAAGAATGTTTTTGTTTGTGTTTATTGAATGATTCATCTCCTATTATATAATAATTAGAAGCATCAGGTCTTGGATTTGTGATATAGGAGAGGAAATGATTTTTCTTGCCCTTGGGGTCCTGATTATTCTGAATATTAAACTGACAAAAAAGCATGCAATTGTATTTAATGTAAGTTTTATGTGATATGAGAGTCTTTATGGGAAATGAAGACCAGAAGAAACAGACCTAAATATTTTATACTAAGTTTGATGAAAAGTGGACAGTCATGGAGAAATATAATATACGTCAAGGACTAGGAGGTGAATGTAGTAAACTGGGAGAAACTTAATAAGAATGTTTGCTAAGATACTTTTCATTGCCCCTTTGTCTTTAGAAATAAGGAATCTCTGGGTACAGAGAGGGTACCTCTCATCGGCAGGTTTTATGACCTGTTTTAGGAGAGAAGGGTAGGGGAAGAATGGAGTAACTTTTTGCTTCTGCTGTTTTCTCAGATTCTTTTCTTTTAAAATATTCAATATGCCAAGGTGCCATATTTGGGGGTAGTGTGTTCTAAACCCCATCAGTGAGAACATTTTAATGTCTTCATTGCCATCAGATATTACTGCAGAGATTTTAACCTCATGTTTTCTACCAAGGATTATCTTATTCATAACAATATTCAAACCAGTTTAGACCAAATTCATGTTGTTGTTGTTTTGAATGTGCAACATGCTAATATCTCCAGCAGTAATTTTTCTTGAAGTTATTTACATGTAAATATGTCGAGTATTAATTTTCACTCTAATTACCATTTTTGAAAACTAAAAATAATGAACTATGAAAATTTAACTCTGATATTCTTTCTAATACTTTTGATTATATGTGATTCTGACATTATGCTGTAACTCAGAAGTAGGTAAAATGTGAACTAACCTTAAATTAGTTGGATCGTTGGTCTGAGTCCTCACTTTCCTAGAAAGAAGATTGGTCTTCTAATCATTGTTAAGGCCTGATGTCCGTGGTGTGAACACTGTGTTTGGACTAATATTGGGATATACATATTTTGTTATCACTATCTAGCCTTTTATACCCTGAACTTTTACTGCTGTCTAGTCCCTGGGAAGAATGTTTCATTTCTTTATTAAACATTTCTCAGTAAGACCTACATTTTGATTATAGAAACCAGTTGTTTTTAACTGACCAGAATCCTTTCTTCATTATTGGGGAAAAAATGCTTGTTTCCTTTGGTGAATTACCTCTCACCTATTCTAAATCCATTGCTTTCAAAGCGTTACTTCACATATCCAGAGATGGGTATTACCTTGGTCGTTCTGTTCCCTGATAAATATGCCTATTTTATGTGTCATTCAAGATAGATAAAACAAGAGTGAAAATGAAGATTTTTGTCATAAATGCCTGAAAAGAATTTCTTTTGTGGTAGGGCCGTAGGGAGGAGGGCAGGGAGTGCAAGATGTGAGAGTTTGTGATGACCATCTTTGCTACCATTAGGGGATTGCCAACCTGTAAATAAAGCTCGCATGGAGGGAGCCAGAGAAATAGAGAGGCAAGTCTCTAATGACAATGAGGCTCTGAACACAGTTTTTCTTCATTTGAACTACCAGTAACTTGAACCACCAGTTATATGAGTCAGTATGTTCACTGTATCTTATGAACTATCAGGTATCTACATGCAAAACTAAGAGACATGCTTATTTTTCTACTAGAGGCCCGGTGCACAAAAATTTGTGCACTCGGTGGGGGGGGGGGGGGGTCCCTCAGCCCGGCCTGTGCCCTCTCGCAGTCTGGGACCCCTCCTGAGATAACGACCTGCTGGCTTAGGCCTGCTCCCAGGTGGCAGAGGGAAGGCCAAATCTCTAGGTGCAGCCCCTGGGCAGGCTCAGAGCAGGGCCGATTGGGGAGTTGGGGCGCCACCCCCGTCATGCACAGAGCAGGGTGGATCGGGAGGTTGCGATGCCACCCTCAGTCACGCTCAGGGTAGGGCCGATTGGGGGGTTGGGGCACCGCCCCCTGTCACACTCAAGGCAGGGTCGGTGGGGAGGTTGCGGCGCCACCCCCTGTCATGCACAGAGCAGGGCCGATCAGGGGGTTGGGGCACTGCACCCTGCCACACTCAGGGCAGGACTGATGGGGAGGTTATGGCTCTACCCTGTCACACACAGAGCAAGGCCTTTGGAGGGGGGTTGGGGCGCCACCCTCTATCACCCACAGAGCAGGCTGATCAGGGGTTTGGGGCGCCACCACTGTCACACTCGGGGCAGGGCTGATGGAGAGGTTATGGCTCTACCCCGTCACACACAGAGCAGGGTCCGTGGGAGGTTTTGGGGGAGTTGGGGCGCCACACCCTGTCAAACACAGAGCCGCAGGGCAATCAGGGGATTGGGGAGCTCCCCCCTATCAGGCAATGGTAAATAGAACTTCAAAGAACTAGCAAGGAAAGCTTAGAGAGAAATGGACTCAATGATTTACTTGATAAATTGTAAAAGACGTTCAGGGAAAACAGATCAAGATATTGTTCCCTTGATAACTTGTGTATCTGTGCTTACCACTTCAGAAATTATTATCACTGTTTTCAAAACTCTGTAGCATGTACTCATGAAACCTCCTGAAAGTAAATAGAGGTGAAATTTTACCTGATTTTTTTTGGGGGGGGAACATGTTTTGGTCTTAAATATAAGTTATGTGCCCTAAAAGCCAAGTATCAATTTGTCTTGCTAACTACTGAGCTGTGTGAACTTACTACCCTTCCTTGCACCATACATATGAGGAGATGATTACATGAAGAGTATCTCCTTCTAAAGCAGGAGCAGAAGAGAAGGCATTTGTCCATTTCTGTACCTCAAGCCCAAATCTATTCGACGAAGGAAACTAGGATTTCTCAAAACATTGGGGAAGAGTTTATATCTTGGTGGTTTGTATTATTGCTAAAGGTGAGTGCACATCTTATTAGGATGTTTTCTGTTTCTTCAATCTATGCAGATTAACAACATGCACTAAGAACCACATGATGTCCTAATTCTGCACCAAATCAGAGCCTTGATATTTTCTTAATTAGGCCAGGATGAGAATGAGGTCATATGTAGTTGAGAAATTCAACTATTATTTATGCAAATGAGTTCTATACTAGAAGAGAGAAAACAGCAATATCAAAGAAAGTATAGAAATGGAAATTTACCTACAATTTATATATTGTATGGAAAGCCTAAATCTTTGTTATTTAATATATCATTTTAATGAAAGTAATTCCTATTAAATTTTTATAGATATTTTGAAAACTGGGTTCTGCTCTATTGCTAAATTGACAGCAAATTTTAAACTTACATTTTGCAACCTGAAAAATAGAAAATTCAGGTATCTGTCTGGTTGGTAGTGGTTGAGTGGAACTAAACATTTTTAGAAATAATTTGCTTTAAAAATATTGAATTCAGGGGGATGACATCTACACTAATAAAAGAGAAACATGGTAATTAGCGTAGGACCACTACCCTTTTCATTGGCTAATCAGTGAGTATATGCAAATTAACTGTCAGCTAAGATGGCGGCCGGCAGCCAAGCAGCTGGAAGCGAACATGAGGTTTGCTTGCTGCAGACTCCAACGTTCCCCGCCTCACTTGCCTCTGAGCTACAACTTTAAGCAACTATATACTATGTTGCAAATAAGAAGATAAACAAAACTCCAGAAACCAGCTGGACTGAAAGCCAGGGGGACTGAAACTTTGTATCGATGTTTTCAGCAGCGAGGCTTCAGAGCTAAAGCTGGCCCTGAATAAAAAAAAAAAAAAAAAAGAAAACAAGGAGCAGTTGGAAGCTTCAGTCACTCGCTTCCGGAAAACAGCCCTCAGTCCCTCACCCAGACTGGCCAGGCACCCCAGTGGGGACCCCCACCTTGATCCAGGACACCCTTCAGGGCAAACCAGCCAGCCCCCACCCATGCACCAGGCCTCTATCCTATATAGTAAAAGGGTAATATGCCTCCCAGCACCGGGATCAGCGTGACAGGGGGCAGCGCCCAAACCCCCTGATCGCCCTGCGGCTCTGTGTGTGACAGGGGGCGGGGCCACAACCTCTCTATCTGCCCTGCTCTGTTCGTGACAGGGGAAGGCGCCCCAACCCCCTGATCGGCCCTGCTCTGTGTGTGACAGGGTGCAGCGCCCCAACACTCCCCCCCCCCACGGGCCCTGCTCTGTGTGTGACAGGGTAGAGCCATAACCTCTCCATTGGCCCTGCCCCGAGTGTGACAGTGGCGGCGCCCCAACCCCCTGATCGGCCCTGCTCTGTGGGTGACAGGGGGCGATGCCCCAACTCCCCTATTGGCCCTACTCTGTGAGTGACAGCGGGGAGCTCCTCAACCCCCTGATCGGCCCCGCTCTGTGCATGACAGGGTATGGAGCCCCAACACCCCTGATGGGCCCTGCTCTGTGAGTGACAGGGGGCAGCACCCCAACCCCCTGATTGTCCCTGCTCTGTGCGTGACAGGGGGTGGAGCCGCAACCTCCCCATCGACCCTGCCTTGAGTGTGACAGGGGGCGGTGCCCCAACCCCCCAATCGGCCCTACCCTGAGCATGACTGAGTGTGGCATCGCAACCTCCCAATCCGCCCTGCTCTGTGCATGACGGGGCGGCGCCCCAACTCCCCAATCGGCCCTGCTCTGAGCATGACCAGGGGCTGCACCTAAGGATTGGGCCTGCCATCTGCCACCCGGAAGCAGGCCTAAGCCAGCAGGTCGTTATCTCCCGAGGGGTCCCAGACTGTGAGAGGGCACAGGCCTGGCTGGGCCCCCCCCACCCCCACCCCCCGAGTGCACAAATTTTTGTGCACCGGGCCTCTAGTTGGTTAATAAAATTATATCGGTTTTAAGTGTACAATTCTATAATACATCATCTGTATATTGTATTGTGTGTTCACCACCAAAGTCAAGTCTCCTTCCATCACCATATCTCTCCTTTACCCTCTTCTACCTCTCTCTAACTGCATTTCCTTCCAGTAATCACCATACTGTTGCCTGTATCTAAACCTCTAAAAAGAGGTTTTCTTCTTTTTTTTTTTTCTGGAGGCGTGGGATGCTTCATCCCTTCACCTTTTCACTCATCCCTCCAACCCTCCTCACCTCTGACAGCTATCAGTCTGTTCTCATGAGTCTGTTTTTATTTTTTGGCAGTTGATTAGAAATAATTTTCTTTTAATATCACATATCACAGTCTGCTTGTAAACACGGTTATAGTAATATCTTTTAAATGCCTTTTTAAAATATAATTTATTATATAATTTTTTTTTTCCTGTCTTTAAGTGTGCTGATAAGAAGGAAGATAGAAGGAGGGAGAAGAAAGGAACAGTTAGAAACAGAAGTGAAAGCAACATGGTAGTCAGTGAAAGAGATGCCTCCAGAAGAAGCCAGATCTAGGAGACAAGGGGAAGAGCAAAAATCCAGCACAATGACAGAATCTTGGAAGGATAAAACCATGCAGAGAAATAATATAACTAGGAAAGCCTCTGCTGAATAGCAGGCTGACAGAGTATAGTCTAATATTTATCAGATTAAAAATTCTTATAAAAATGCATTACTTTAGTAAGAAGAGTTCAAAACTCAAGCCAAAAGTTTAAAGCTTAGATTTGTATTTGAATTTTTACTTGTAATACTACCATGCAAGCTTCTCTATGGTCTAAATCAATTGAGTATTCTCATTGATCTGGTTCTCCTTCCTTTAGATGAAGGAGAAAAGCACCCACAATTTAAGTAGAAAAGAAAGGTTTGCATTAATATTTAAAGATACTGAAAACTGAGTGATTTTGTATATTTATATATGAAGAAATTTTAATTTGATGAACTATTTATTACATTCAGTGGACTACATAGTATATAATCTATAATTTAAAGTTTTCAAATAATTTTATTTATGTCAAAAACATTTATGTTTCGGAAATGTTCTCATCAATATTCTACTCACCTAGAATTTGTTAGGGTTTGTTTAGTTGTAAGAGAAGGAAAACCAGTTCAAATAAGCTCAAGGAATGAAAAGTGTTATGAGGATTTACCTAGGCTTAGCTACATCCAGTGACGCAAACAGATCCCTCTTTTGACATGGCTATTATAAATCATGCAGAGAAATAATATAAGTAGGAAAGTCTGTGCTGAAGAGAAGGCTGAAAGAATATAGTCTAATATTTGTCAGATTAAAAATTATATAAAAATGCATTACTTTATTTAAAAGAGTTCAAAACTCAAGCCAAAAGTTTAAAGTTTAGATTTTTAAAATTTTATCCTTCCAAGTTACCTTTGTTGTGCTGGATCCTTTCTTTTATCCTTGCTTCCTGGGTCTGGCTTCTTCTGTAGGCAAAAAGCTTGAGGGGATAACCTAATTGGTCCTTTATAGGTTCTGTTGTTGTCAGCAGTGGTAGGCATGGCACTTGGACAACTATAAGGACAACAAAGGAAGTGGTTCCCAAAGAAATATCAATTAAAAAATAAAAGAAGGGATACTACACAGAGAAAAGTTACAGGAACTATATACATCTCAATTATTGACAGCTGAATATATGTGTGTGTGTGTGTGTGTGTGTGTGTGTGTGTGTGTTTCTAATAGGGACCATTTCAATTTGCCCCCCACATAATATGACAAAACTATGTCAGCTACAACTGAAATTACCCCTGCCCAGGAGAACATTCAATTTTGTGTTTTATATTTCTTATGTATTTTTCTTCTATCTAAAAGACATTTATTATCAACATATATTGAAAGTTATGGTAATTCTATTAAATGAGGGTTGTTTAATAAAGCTCAAACTTACCAAAGCCTTCTCTTTCATCAAACAAAATAAAACAAAGTTCAATTAGTAAGTGCATGTCCTATTTATGAATTTTATTTTTATTAACATGAATTTTACAGTGCAAATAACAAAGAGACTATTAGTTAAACTGCTGAATATTAACTTACATACACATAGGAAAACTGACTGTGCAGTCATTGGCCCTGACCCAAGGCAAAGCCAGGACTTTGAAAAACAAAATGCAAAAAGTTTTACGCACAAAAGAAGTGATGGGTTTGTTTAAGGAATCATGGGTTTGTCAGATGGGTGGCACTGTATCTCTCTATAAGCCTTTGACTATTTCACCAAGCCCATTAAATTGATCTGTGTGAACCAATCTGGCCCATTAGGCTGCGGTTTTGTTTGTTTGTTTAGTTTTGTTTTTTTGTTGTTTTGTTTTTTTTTTTAGAAACCATGCCCATGTGTGGCTTGTTCTCAACTTATGGCAAAAAAGTGAAACTGGAGCAGAGAGCCAAACACATATGGAGTCTAGCACTGCAATCAGGAACTTTCTCTGTATTTATGTTTTCAAAAAATCCCTGTTGCTGGTTTCTTAGCATGTACCTGACACTATGGAAGGAATAGTACTAGTAAAGTAGATTTGTTCTTTCACTCATGGAGTTTACATAATAGGAAGAGAGCAAGTAACATTTATTTAGAATCCACTATGTTCTATGCTCTGACATCCTCACAAGATGGCCACCACAAGATGGCCAGCAGGGGAGGGCAGTTGTGGTCGATCAGGTTGGGAGGGGAGGGCAGTTGGGGGCGAACAGGCCAGCAGGGGAGGACAGTAGGGAGCCATCAGGCTGATAGGGGAAGGAAGTTGGGGGCAAAATCAGGCCAACAGGGGAGGGCAGTTGGGAGCAACCAGGCCTGCAGGGGAGGGTAGTTGGGGGCAACCAGGCCTGCAGGGAAGGGCAGCTGGGGGTGATCAGGCCAGCAGGGGAGCAGTTAGGCATCAATTAGGCCAGCAGGGGAACAGTTAGGGGGCGATCAAGCTCGCAGGTAGAAGCAGTTTGGGCAGCAGTTCTCAACATGTGGGTCACGACCCCTTTGGGGGTCGAATGACCCTTTCACAAGGATTGCCTAAGACTATCAGATATATAATTATATATTGTTTTTGTGATTAATCACTATGCTTTAATTATGTTCAATTTGTAACAATGAAAATACATCCTGCATATCAGATATTGACATTACTATTCATAACAGTAGCAAAATTACAGTTATGAAGTAGCAACAAAAATAATTTTATGGTTGGGGGTCATCACAACATGAAGAACTGTATTAAAGGGTCATGGCATTAGGAAGGTTGAGAACCACTGAGTTAGGGGCAATCAGGCAGGCAGGCAGGCAGGCGAGCAGTTAGGAGCTAGCAGTCCCAGATTGTGAGAGGGATGTCCACAGGGATTGGGCCTAAACCGGCAGTCAGAACTCCACCAAGGGTTCCCAGATTTGAGAGGGTGCAGGCCAGGCTGAGGTACACCCCCACACTCCCCATGCGCAAATTTCATGCACCAGGCCTCTAGTAATATTCATAATAACCCAAAGAGAAGAGCACTGCTTTATCCTGATGACCCAGCCGATATCTTTAGTTCATTATTACTAATCCTAAGTAGTAGATTATAGAACTAATTTAGCTGGTTTAAAATGGAAAATACCAGCTATATCTTTATATATGGGGCTCTGTTTAGATTGATTCATATTTCATACATATGTTTAATAAGGTGCCAATAAGACCTGTAAACATAACATATACCTTATTTATAATTTACAACCATATATTTTTCTCTTCCCTGCTTTTTCTATTCATACTTCTTTTTCTAAAATATGTCTTTGATTTTAAGTAATTTTATTCTTCAATTATTATCCTTTGCACTGAGGCATGACTAAATAATGGATCTGACTGGAGCTGAAGCCTTAAGCATTTAAAGAATGAGCATATTAACTCAAGAAAATTTATGCGGTATTTTAGCTAGAGTAAATTTTTTTTTTTTTTTTTTTTTTTTTTTTTTTTAAATATATTTTATTGAATTTTTACAGAGAGGAAGGGAGAGAGATAGAGAGTTAGAAACATCGATGAGAGAGAAACATCAATCAACTGCCTCCTGCACATCTCCCACTGGGGATGTGCCGGCAACCCGGGTACATGCCCTTGACCGGAATCGAACCTGGGACCCTTGAGTCCTCAGGCCGACGCTCTATCCACTGAGCCAAACCGGTTTCGGCTAGCTAGAGTAAATTTAATAAATTTTACTCTCTAGACAAATCAATATAATATTAAGATATGTTTTTAAGAAAAAAATGTATTAATAATTTCCTGAGCTTGGCACTTCATGAAAAAATTAAACTGACATTGATAATGCTTTCTGAGTAAAATAAAATTATACAGATGAACAAACATGACAAATATTTTTACCTTAATCTACTTAAAATATTTCTCAGATTTTAGTTTGAATCTTTGAAGAACATACATATGTGAATTGGCTGGGTAATATTTTCCTGGAATATTTACAGTAATCTGATAATTGTGTAAACAACAATACACTATAAATGATTATATAAAGTATTTTGAAAAGAACTGAAATATACATATGTTATGCTATCTTTACATTGGAATATAATTTAATAAAATCTGCTAAAGTATAATTTTTTAAAAAATGATAAACTAGTAATAAATTATAAACAATATATCAGTTTCAAAATTACTTAATTAGAATTTTCTTCCACTTAAAATCTCTTTCTGCATTATCAAGCAAAATTAAAATAAAAATATCTTCATTTGAAATACAGTTGATCCTTGAAAAACAGAGGAAGTGAGGAGCCCCTACCTAACTTGTGCAGTCAAAAATATGGTTGACTGGAAGCCTTATTGATGCCATAAACAGTTGGCTTACCCATATTTTGTACATTATATGTATTCTATGTTGTATTTTATAATATAGTAAACCAAGGAAAAGAAAATATTATTAATAAAATCATAAGGAAGAGATTGGCAGTATTTATTGAAAAACAATCTGTATATAAGCAGACATGTGTAATTCAATCCCATGTTGGTCAAAGGACAACTGTAACTTGATGTGTATCATATTAATGGTACAAATTGCTGTTAGTCTACCAAGGCTTAATAGTGATTTTATTTTGAGTATCCTAGGATCAAATTATATTTAGTTTGATGTGATATTGTATATTTTTAATATGAATTTCAAGCCATAGAAAAAAAGTAGTAGATCCATTATTTGCTAAAGAGTATCTACCAAGAATAACAATAATGCGTCCTTGGCTCAAGGTTGATTGCACTATCTCAATCCACTAGAAAGGATATCACTCTTAAACTAGAATTTTATAAAGAATTATTGCCATTTGCAACAACATGGATGGGGATCTTAAGAATATCATGCCAAGTGAAATACATAAGACAGAAAATATCAAGAACAATATGATTTTACTCATATGTGAGTTATAAAACTGAAAGCAACAAATGAACAAACAAGACAAACAAGCAAACAAAATTACATGGACACAGACAAAACAATATGGTGGTTACCAGAGAGAGAGGGGGCTGGGGAAGGGGGCGGTAGTAAAGGGTAAAGGGTGTCAAATATATGGTGATGCAAGGATGTTGGACTCTAGGTAGTAAACAAAAACACACTTGAGACTTTCATAATTTTATTATTTAATGCCACCCCAATAAATTTAATTGAAAAAAAATTAAAAGCAGTTTTCTGGTGTTTTTAGTCTAAAGAATCTAATCTAAAGATTCTATATTAAAGAATATAGAATATATTTGGACATGACCAGTCTTGTCCAAAACCCCTAGTATATTACTCAGTCTGCCACTTTGTTTGACAGTAAAGTTCTGGGTAATAAACTTCAAATACAGAGCAGATTAGGGAAATGAGCCAGTACCCTAGTGCTGAGGTCACCTTTTCTGCGCAGGGACAAGCTATCAAGGGAGACCATTTTAGCCATTTCTTAGTATGAATGTATTAGTATATTGCTTCTTCCTATTCAGAGAGTTTTTATATCTAGATCATCCTTAAAATAGTACAGTGGCAAGGAAGACAAATGTTCTTAAATCGTATTAAAAACATGAAGACAGAAATTATGTGACTTGTTAAGATCAAATAAATAGGGTGAAAATATAATTCAAATGCCATTTTAATCCATGCCTCCCTTTTATTAATCAATACCAACCAACATCCTCTGACACTAAATGTATCTAAATAATGTGAGTTCCAAATGTTTAACATACATGGATGGGATATTATGTGGATAACTCTTCACTTCAGTATATCACTACTATGTGATAAATATTAGGCAGTCAATATATGGCTGCTGGATTCAAAACTAACCTTTGAAATAGAATTATATTATGAGTATATTTATGGGATAGATTTTTAAAGATCTTTTTTGTTTTCCTCTATTCAGGTGTCTCTGTTGCTAATTTATTTGAACCCAAATAGTGGGTTTACTTGTATATGAATTACTGGTATACACCTATTTTGCATATTCAGACTACTCACTAGCCCTCATATTTTTCAACCATGTATGTCATTGATTACAAGGGATGACAGATGAGAAGGTTTGGATGAAATGTAAATCTCTCATGACTACTGAAGAAACAGCAGAATACCAATGCTTTTCTGTCAGTTGGCTATAACATTCTTATTGTTTACAAATTCTAAAGATGCATCGGCAGCATTTTGTTTGAAGCAGAGAAGACATCAAAGAATGTAATAGAATCAGGCAGTTCAATGTATTCCTTGAGGGATTTGTATACCAGGTAAAGACTATAAAGCAAGAAAGATTTGTATGACACAAAGGAAAGATTGTATTATTCTTCAAGGTGTTTAAAGTAGAATGAGTTTTATACAACTTCTGCAACAATTGCTAGTGCTTATATATAGTCTTGGTAATACAGATGTATCTTCAAAGCAAACGAACAGTACTAGAAATCCTTAATTTCCATTTATCCGGATAAAATATTTTAAATAATAGTTTTATAATGAAACAAGCCTTTTCTAGTCATTTTATTAATTGTAGGCTTTGAAAGAAGACCATGAGACTTAGCGGTATTATGTATTATTTTCTTAATTGTACTAAGAACATGATATTCTTCATAAAATATATGCACAAAGTTTTATAACTTAATGTAATCACTTTTTCAATATGTATCTCCTTCCATCACTCTTTATCCCTGCTTTACATTCCTCCATCTGCCCCCACCCCCTCTCCCTCTGGTAATCTCCATACTGCTGTCTGTGCCTATTTCACCCAGATCCCCAACCCCTCTCCCCTCTGACAGCTATTACCACCTTTTAAAAAGCTCCCTATATAATTTCATTAACCAATGAAACCCAATAAATTCAATAAAAAAGCTTTTTCTAATATAATGGTAGTTGATAAAAATATTCAGTAGTTCTGAATATTTTCTTTATGTTGATTATGGGGAATTTGCATCTTTTGCCTTCTAGATTGGGAAAGAAAACACTGTAAACATTATAACTAATTCTGCCACCTTGATATAATATGGAAAGCTCTAGAAAGGAATTTAAGATAGCAAATTGGCTAAATTTTTCTAACATAGAGTGATGAAGAAGACTGTTTTATAAGGTCCTTACTAGGTAAAAATATTATGTTTCAAATTTCTAAGCTCTTTCTTTGTGCTAGATTCACTTGAGTATTTGAAAATATCAGAATATTATTGTCAGTTATATGCTCACAGGTGCCATCTGTTTGTGCATAGTTCATAAGCAATTTTAAAAGCACACCTGTTTGCACACAGCAAGATATAGTAGAATAATCATGGACTTAGAGTAGCACAAGCCTAATTATGAATTCTGGCACTCCTACCAAGTAGTTGAATGTATCCGGGAAATTTTTAACCACCTTGAGCCTCAGTTTTAATTCTTTAGCATAGTAGGGATAATAATTCTTATCTGGCAAGATTGTAAAGAATAAATGAGCTAGTGTGCTTATTCATGGAATGCTCCTTACTATTTCTGAATGATACTTTCAAGCCCATCTATGTAATTTAAATAACATTTATGGGAACTCATACAACTTAACAAAAAGAAGATAAACAACCCAATCAAAAAATGGGCAATGGACGTAAATAGATACTTTTCAAAAGAAGACATAAGGAAGGCAAAGAGACATATGAAAACATGCTCAAAGTTACTAATCATCCGAGAGATGCAAATCAAAACAACAATGAGGTACCATCTCACACCTGTCAGAATGGCTATCATCAACAAATCAACAAATGACAAGTGCTGGTGAGGATGCAGAGAAAAGGAACCCTCATGCACTGCTGGTGGGAATGCAGACTGGTGCAGCCACTGTGGAGAACAGTATGGAGTTTCCTCAAAAAACTAAAAATGGAACTCCCATTTGACCCAGTGATCTCACTTCTAGGAATATATCCCAAAAAACTAGAAACACCAATCAGAAAGGATATATGCGCCCCTATGTTCATAGCAGCACAATTTACAATAGCTAAGATTTGGAAACAAACTAAGTGCCCATAAGCAGATGAGTGGATTAAAAAAACTGTGGTGCATCTACACAATGGAATATTATGCTGCTGTAAAAAAGAAGGAATTTTTACCATTTGCAACAGCATGGATGGAACTGGAGAGCATATGCTAAGCGAAATAAGCCAGTCATAGAAAGATAAATATAACATGATCTCACTCATTTATTGAATATAATGAACAACATAAACTGATGAGCAAAAACAGATCCAGAGACAGAGAAGCATCGATCAGACCGTCAAACCTCAGAGGGAAGGTAGAGGAGTGTGAGTGTGGGACTAGGGGGGAGAGATCAACCAAAGGACTTATATGCATGCATATAAGCCTAACCAATGGACACAGACACCTGGGGGGTGGGACATGAGTAGGGGGTAGGGGCATGGGGCGATAAGGACACATATGTAGTACCTTAATTAATAAAGAAAAAATTAGAAAATTATTAATATTCAAAAATACTTAGTGTAGTATTTAATAGAGACTGTATGTCCCTAAGTGTTATTAACTCTCTTGCTATTTCTCTTTACTATCCTTTTAACCCACTTGTTTATTATAAAGACGTCAAATTTTTTTCACTGTTGCCATTGAATGTAGACCTGATATTTTTAAGCAAGTATAAACTAGATATAACCACCATAAATAAAATTGTGAAATTACTAAATTTTTACTCCTGGTAATGATGATTGACTTGGGAAAAGCATTTTAAATTTTAATTATCATTGAATTTGCTGCTGGCAAGTCTCAATCTTTTGTTATGTAAATTAACAAAAAATTTTGATATTATTGAATGTGAAACAAATATAAGACTATGACACTATTTTTAGCAGTTTTTTTATTCTAAATAAAATAACATTCAATTTGAATTAAGTGCCAGCAATGTTTACTAGTATATTGATTTAAAGTAACATAAAAAGATGGTAATTCATAACAAATATTGTTTGAATGGTCTCCAAAATTATTGACTTTTTAAAATTGAAGTTAAAATAAGAATAGCTAAAATTAGAAAAAAATCTCCAGTATGAATAACACAGTGAAGTAAATTCTTTATAACTTAATTCATCACAGTGGAATTGTAAACGCCAAACCTTTGCCTAATTGATCTGTATTCATTGAGGAGACTGTTTTCTTTAGCTGGTTGACCAGCTTGATTAAAGAGGACAAACTATTGCAGTGGTGATTAGTTATTTACCCTATCTTTAACTTGTATTTATCCTGTGAATAAGCTAAGAATGTCACATTAAAAACATGAGCTAGTGCTTTCAAATTACCAATATAATAAAAAAGTTTTTAAAAGTTAAAATATATAAACTGTAAAAAGAGATATAATTAAATTATCTTGAGAGAATGGTAGTTGAGAAATTAATTTCTCCAACCATATTTTCAATTACCCTGAAATAAAGACAGAAAATAAAAGAGAAAGGAGGGAAAGAGGAAGGAAGAAAGAAAAGGGAGAGCAATGAAAGAGATGGCACATTGCATTTATCTGGGTAGCAGTAACTTTGATAATATGGTGATGACATTAATATTTGTTACTAATGAGTGTACTGATATCCCTTCCATCCAACACACACACACACACACACACACACACACACACACAGCTTTCTTTAAGCAATGGAGTGATAAGGACACATATGTAATACCTTAATCAATAAAGAAAAATTAAGATATGAGTAAACTGAGATCAGAAAAGTTAAAATAGATTGGGGTTAACCAAGTAACATATATCCATATATCATAACTCATGGACACAGACAGTTGTGCCCTGAGGGCATGGGGAGGGTGTGGGTGCAACATGGACACGGTCAATGGGGGAAAAGGGGAACATCTGTAACACTTTTAACAATAAAGATATATATTTTAAAAATAGATGTTCAAAGTCACTAATCTAGGTAGTGGTAAAACTAGGTTCATACTCAGATCTGTGTTACTCCAGAGACCTTGATTTTAACTGTACAGTGCAGGCTTGGTGGTAATCATTTACTCAAGAAAAAACAAACACCTAGGTTTTTAAACTTCAAACTCTGCTACCACATATTTATTATGTCAATTGCATTGACCTTTCTGACCTTTGCTTAAAGGTACAATGAAATTGAATAATAAGCAAAAATACTTGGAAAGAAGTACCTGGCTGATTACATATTCTGTGTATATCTAAGAAGAATGTATAGAACCAATTTGAAGAGCTTCCAAGAAAGGATAGCCATTAAAGTGAGTAAGTGGAGCTCTGGATTTTACAAAAGGAACCGGAGATGCTATAATATTAAAATATTTCAAATATAAATTATCTTCTTGTAATCAAGCCAAAGAATAGCTAGAGTTTTGGATTCTTCTAATATGCTCCTTAGTGTTAATGAGGTGAACTTCTACTATAATTTAGCATCCAGGTAATAGTTTACTTAAAAGCAACTACTTTAAAATGTATGACTTCTTAGTTTTGAAAATAAGTTTCTGCAAATTATTTTTCATTATTATCATCAAATCATTACATTTTATTTATATTTATTAAATAAAATGTTATTTGTATAGTTACTAAAGCACCATTGTAAATGGTGGAGAAACATTGGTCTGAGGATTAGAAGGTTGTTTGTTTGTTTGTTTTTATACAGTGTACTAGAGGCCTGATGCATGAAATTCATGCATGCAGGGTGGGGGGTGTCCCTCAGCTTGGCCTGTGCCCTCGTGTAATCCAGGTAGAGTCCCTAGGCCTGGATGGCAATCAAGGCCTATCGGGGCTTTCCTTCCCCCAGCTGTCAGCAGCTGGCCCTGCCCCCACTGCTGCCACTGTTTGCCATCTGTAGGATGTTGCCCCGCCCCCCCACCAGTCGCCTCCCTATGTGGGCAACAGGTGTGGGGTGCCATTGCTTGGCTGGCCTGGGCCTCCCTCTGTGGGGCTATCACTGGCCAGTCCTGCACACCAACCACAGCATCGCTGGCCGGTGGCCTGGGCCTCCTTCTGTGTGGCCATCGATAGCAGGGCCCCAGATTGATCACTGCACAGAGGGAGGCTCCACCCACTAGCTGCAGCGCTGCTGGCCAGGTAGCCTGGGCCTCCCTCTTCCTAGCGATCATCGATCACGGGGCTCTGTGATTAATCGCCCTGCAGAGGGAGGCCCCGCCCACCCCACCTGTGGTTGATTGTTGCACAGAGGGTGGCCTGGGCTTCCCTCTCTGGGGCAATCATGGGGTGTTGGCAGGGCCCCCCCAACCAATCACATGGTACCCGCCTTGACTGGCCTGGCACCAGTGCATGTCATAGCGTGGCTGTCCAGAAGGTCATTTGGACGGTTGTTCTGCTGTTTGGTTGTTCAGTCAATTTGCATATTGCACTTTTATTATTATAGATTTTCACTTATTTCAAAGAGGGAGGGAGAGAGAGAGAGAGATAAACATCAGTGATGAGAGAGAATTATCTATCTGCTGCCTCCTGCACAGCCCCTACTGGGGATCCACAACCCAGGCATGTGCCCTGACCAGAAATCAAACCAGCAACCTCTTGGTTCCTAGGTCCCTGCTCATTTTTAAAAAATATTCTGTTTACCTTTAATTAAGGACCTAAAATACCCTGAGAGCCCAGGGACTCTGGAGTGTGATCCCTTTAAGTCTTTATTTTTAAATTTTATTTCCATAAATAGTTGTTAAGTATTATTTGTCACATACTGTGCAAGGTGCTGGCAAGACCAATGTGAGGGGGGGGAAGAACAAGGACACTGTTCTCACTACAGCTTACATTCAGGATAGATGAGGGGTGAGGACCAGACAATAGTCCAAAAATGCAACCTAAACGAACTCTTAGGACAAGTGTTATAAAGGAGGGTCGCATAATGGTGGGAAAGTTTTTGGACTGAGGAACACTGGACACTCAATTATTTCAAAAATAGAATGTAACTAATGATTGATTTTACCTTTAAAAACGACATAGTCTTTTTGGCAGAAGGGTGGTTCATATGCTTTTAGAGTCTATGCTAACTCCTCATTCTCTTAGTGGTTGCATTTTGAAATGATATGACTAGACATTATCATATGCCATTTCACTGAAAATGGACTCCTCCATGGCCTAGTGAGTTGTTTGAAGATTTTATGGAAATGCTTTTCAAGGCTGGCACAATTTAATTATCTCATAGCTTCTAAATTTTAATTCTAAAATGTGTGATAATACTTCATTGCTTGGAACATTTTCTTTTATTTTGGGCTAAGAATTTCCAAGTAGACTGTTTAATGGATTCTTACAGAGAACACGACAGATTGATTCCTTTGTTCACTCACATATTCTTTAAGTCTTCAGATGACTTAAATGTGGTTGGTACTTCAGGAAAACTGTGTAGGGAAACACGCAAGAAGAGGAATCCTAGGACCACTGTTCACCTGCTTGCAAGGTTTTCTTGACAATTCTCATGATAACTAACTAAAAAGTGTGGCTCATAGTTACATAAATTGTACAAACAATATGAATTTGACTAAACACCTGTTTGCCTTCTCAGAGGCTGGGATTTTTTATGTGCTAGGATGTGAGCATTAAGTCTCTAATGAGCTTCTCTGATGAACTAAATTTCACACCTGTTGTTACAACTCATTGCTGAAGGAATTACCTACATCTGTGGGGCTCCAATGGGAAAGGGTTCTTGAAAGTTTGCACCTGGTTTCCTCTAAACCAGTGGTTTTCAACCTTGGCTGCGAATTAGAATCACCTGGGAATCTTTTTAAAATCCTGATTTCTGGGCCTCATCCTCCAGAAATTCTGTTTCTTTGTTACTAATGTTGTGGCCCCACCCCATAACAAAGAAACAGAATTCCGGAGGATGAAGCTCAGAAATCAGGATTTTAAAAAGATTCCCAGGTGATTCTAATGTGCAGGCAAGGTCGAGAACCACTGCTCTAAACTTTGCCTATGTGCCTTGTCCCTTTGCTGATTTTGCTTTGCATCCTTTCACTGCAATCAGTCATAGCTGTGCATATGCTGAGTTTTGTGAGTTTCAGTGAATCATTGAATCTGAGAGAGGCCTTGGGAACCTCTAACACACACAGGAAAGATACATATTTCTATATATACTAGTTGTGATCTCAAAGATGATATAGTCTTATTTGTGCACGAAACTCAGAAGCAAAACCTTGAAGATTAGTGGTTCTCAACCAACAGCAATTTTTCCCAAAGTGGGCATTTGGCAATAGTATCTGGAGAAATTTTCAGTCATCACAACCGGGAAAAGGGGAGTCATTTAGTGGACAGAGAGAGGCCAGGGATGCTGTTGAACATTCTACAATGCGTAGGACATCCTCTACTACAAAGAAGTATGTGGCCAAAAATGTCCATGGTTCTTTGCTTGAGAAACCTCATATAAGAATGCAAGATAATAGTCAATTAAATATCAAAACAAAAAATGTGGAAAATAAGTAGAAAGGCAGAATGTACAAAGGGAAAATAATTTAATCTGAATTGAAGTTGCAACCAAGCCTAAAACTCTTCAGAATGCTTATGAAACTACTGGAGACCTGAATATGCATAGCCCTCTCAAATGTATAACTACATTAGACCCAGTGTTTAAAGAATGGATTGTATGAAATAGAGAATATCATTTGCAATAGGAATAGGACCAAAATTTCCCTCTTGCAAGATGTCTACAACTCCACTACTACTTTAAATTATAGTATGTAAATATTACACGAATGTCTTACTGTTGCGAGCAAGAAATGCATTTGGAACACATAGTTTAAGATACCTATTATCTCTGCTGCAATTCTGGTAGTGGTTCTGAAAATTACACTCTTCATATCAACAAGAAATGGGCAATAAAGAGATTACCTTACATTACTCCTTCACATCTTAAATTCTTACATTCTGGAGAAATAATATTATAAATGACAATAGAAGGGCTCTGGGGACAAAATAGTTGCATAAGAGTCACTTAGACTTCAACTGTGCCCCAAAACAGGTTATTCTCAGGATGTTAATATTATGGGTTTAGAGGGATAGAAAATAAGATAAAGCTTCCTGTGCTTCTAGATCAATAAAAAGTTGGTCTCAATTTTAAGTTAGACAGGAGTATGACAGACAAATCTTAAGAAAATAGGAGGGGTCCAGGTGGTATTGCTTGTGGTTGAGCATTGAACTATCAACCAGGAGGTGTGAGGTGGTATCTCATTGTCGTTATGGTTTGCATTTCCCTAACACACAAGGATAAAAATATATTTTAGCATCTACCATGTCACCCTTAATATTTAGGAGCAATATTTAGGGATACAGCATAGCATATGTTATGTTAAGGATTCCACTTTTGCCTGTATATTATATTGTAAAAGATATATACATCTCTTGCTCTTTTTCCCCCCCTCTCTCTCTGAAGTGGTGGCAATTTATAATAACTAGATTAAAGTATACTTAGAAACCAAATTAAGAAGTATGCTTTGGGTTATTAGTATAAGCTTGTTAAAGTATGACTAAGTGGTCCTGTGAGAATTTTTATAATCTACAAATGTTTGTGTTCCCTATTTTGTCAAGGCTTTATATTTGCATGAACTAAATATGACTACTGAAATAGGCACTTTTGGATAAAATACAAATCAATAGTAACATGCCACTTCAAAGGACTTATGTAGTCTGCATGTGTCTCAAATTTCACTAGTCTGAAAAGCCTGAGCCCAATTTTACTTGATTATATGTAATGATTTAATTATTTACTCGGCACCCAGCGATTTCCAGGGTCATGTGTCTATTCCAAAATCTTTCCCGGTTTTCACTTGCCACCTCTATTCACCATCTTTTTCTGGATTCAAATCTATAACCAATTGTATGCAAGTTATTCATGTCTAGCTTTCTTCATGCTTATGTAGCTCTTTTCTAAATGTTTCAACTGAGCTGTGGACACCTGTCCATTCTTTCCGCAAATGTAGTAAGAGTAGAGGCAAATTTGTAAGCTTTAACAAAATTATCTTGAAGATTTTTAAATAGTGATGAAAATTTCAACAAGAGGACCATTAAAATCCAGTATACAATATGGCTGTTCTCAAAGAACATAAACCCATTAATTTCTATAGTCATCTACTACTGGGTAATACATTACCAATTTAGTTTTCTGTTGTTGTTTTTTCTTCTTATGGCATTACTTATCTATGACAGTGACATTTTCACTATGGATCCCTGGAGAAAGTAATGTGGGATTTTTATTTTCTATTGTTTAAAGTATTACATATGTCTCCCTTTTCTTCAATTGACCCCCCCTCCAGCCAATCCCCAGGACAAGCCCCCACCGCCCTAGTGTCCATGTCCGTTGGTTATGCTGATATGCATGCGTACAAGTCCTTTGGTTGATCTCTTATCCCCCCACCCCCTGCCTTCTCTCAGAGGTTGGACGGTGTGTTCAGTGTTTCTTTGTCTCTGGTTCTATTTTTGTTCATCAGTATGTGTTGTTGATTATATCCCACATATGAGTGAGATCATGTGATATTTATCTTTCTCCAAATGGCTTATTTTCCTTAGCATAATGCTCTCCAGACCCATCCATGCTGTTGCAAATAGTAAGAGTTCTTTTATACGGCAGTTTAATCTTCCATTGTGTAGATGTACCACAGTTTTCTAATCCACTCATCTGCTATGGGCTCTTATGCTGATTCAGAATCTTAGCTATTGTAAATTGTGCTGCTATGAACATAGGAGTGCATATATCCTTTCTGATTGGAGTTTCTGGTTTCTTGGGATATATTCCTAGAAGTGGAATTACTGGGTCAAATGGGAGTTCCATTTTTAATTTTTTGAGGAACCTCATACTGTTCTCCACAGTGGGTGCACCAGTCTGCATTCCCACCAGCAGTGCACAAGGGTTCCTTTTTCTCCACATCCTCACCAGCACTTGTTGTTTGTTGATTTGTTGATGATAGCCATTCTGACAGGTGTGAGATAGTACCGCATTGTCGTTTTGATTTGCATCTCTTGGATGATTAGTGACCTTGAGCATGTTTTCATATGTCTCTTGGCCTTCTGTATGTCTTCTGTCAAAAAGTGTCTATTTAGGTCCTTTGCCCATTTTTTTATTGGATTGTTTATCTTCCTTTTGTTAAATTGTATGAGTTCCCATAAATTTTGTAGATTAAACCCTTTTCTGAGATAGCATTGGCAAATATGTTCTCCCATGCAGTGGGCTTTCTTATTGTTTTGCTGGTGGTTTCTTTTGCTGTGCAGAAGATTTTTATTTTGATGTAGTCCCATTTGTTTATTTTCTCCTTAGTTTCCATTGCTTTAGGAGCTGTATCGGTAAAGATATTGCTATGACAAATGCCTGCTACTTTGCTGCTTATGGAGTCTTCTAAGATATTTAAGTTTATTTTTGTGTATGGTGTAAGTTGGTGGTCTAGTTTCATTTTTTTTTACATGTATCTGACCAAATTTCTCAGCACCATTTTTTGGAGAGACTTGACTCCATTGTATGCTCTTGCCTCCTTTGCCAAATATTAATTTTGCATAATGGCTTGGGTCTATTTCTGGGCCTGTTTCATTAGTCTATATGCCTGTTCTTGTGCCAGTATCATGCAGTTTTGAGAACAGTGGCTTTGTAATATAGTTTGATATCTGGTATTGTGATCCCTCCAACTTTGTTCTTCTTTCTCAGGATTGCTGTGGCTATTTGGGATCTTTTTTTAATTCCATATGAATTTTTAGAGAATTTGTTTTACGTGTGTGAAATATGCCGTTGGTATTTTAATGGGGGTTGCATTGAATCTATAAATTGCTTTTGGTAGTATGGACATTTTAATGATATTGATTCTACCAATCCATGCATGGTATGTTCTTCCATTTGTTTATGTCTTCCTCTACCTGTTTTTTTCAAAATCCTGTAGTTTTTCTAGTATAGGTCTTTTACCTCCGTAATTAAGTTTATTTCTAGGTATCTTAATTGTTTTGTGTGTGCAATGGTAAATGGGATTGTTTTTTTAGTTCCTCTTTCTGTGAGTTCATTATTGGTGTATTAAAAAAGTAGATTTCTGGGTGTTGATTTTGTATCCTGCTACATTATCAAATTCATTTATTAAGTCTAGTAGTTTTTTGATGGAGTCTTTAGGGTTTTTTATGTACAATATCATGTCATTTGCTAATAATGACAGTTTTACTTCTTTTCCAATTTGGATGCCTTTTATATATTCTTCCTGTCTGATCATTATGGCTAACACTTCCAGTACTATGTCGAACAGGAGTGGTGAAAGTGAGCATCCCTGCCTTGTTCCTGTTTTTAGGGGAAATGGTTTTATTTTTTGCCCATTGAGTGTGCTGTTGGCTGTAGGGTTGTCATATAAGGCTTTTATTATGTTGTGGTATGATCCCTCTATTGTGGGCTTTTTATTTTTTAAAGGAAAGTAGTCAACTTTAGGATAAATAGAACTTTTAAGCCACTCTGCTGGTCACAACATTAAAAAAAAAAAAGACTAAGTTAAAACATGTGGAGTCATCATCATCATTTTAATCAGGTTATTAATTTTACAGGCATGATTGTGAGATGTATCTTTTATAAACTATGTATTTCCATCTCCCTATTTACCTCCTTGCCACATTGTAATCTCTTCTAACACAGTGACTGAAGAGATCCTTTTAAAAGTCTATGTCATACCACATCATTTCTCTGTTCCGAATTCTCAATGCCTCTTTACCTTATTCTGAATAAATGACAAATTTTTTAAATGTCCTACAGGTGCTACATGGTCTAACCTCCCCCTTCACTCTCTGAAATCATTCACATAATAGTCTCCATTTCCATCACTTGGCTCAAGTCACAGAGTTCTTTGTCAATTTTCTGGAAACTGTGAGGTCCACTCCCTTCTCTGGATACTTGCAATGTCCTCTCTGCCTTGCATTTTCTTCACCATTATCCATTTGGCTGGATTCCTCGCCTCAACTTTTCAGTGAGGCCTGCCCTGGACACCCTATTTAATACTATAACCCACATCTTTGGCCTCCTTTTATGCCTTCTCTTCTCTCTCTCTGTAACTGATCACCTTCTAATAGACTGTACACTTATTTATTTTGCCTTGTGACTCACTACACTAAAATTTAGACTCAAAAGGGACAGGATATAAGTATCTTTTGTTCATTACTGTGTCCTGAATTGCCTATTTTAGATTTTGTCAAATTCATATAAATAGATTTTTAGTATTTTCTAATACTTTTTAATATTTGTTGATTCCATCATGATTTTCTCTCTTTCATCATAATATTGATAGTTTAGGTTTCTTTCTCTTTGTCTGTCTGGCTGGGAGTTCATGTTTTTATTGATTTACTATGTCCCAGGTCATTTACCTAGATATCAGCTGATAGAAAGAATTTGAACTTAAGTTTGTCATCCTCTCTGTAGTACACTGTGCTGCTCTGATCACTTTAAATATAAAATTTCCTACCCATACCCTCTCATCATTATTTTTCTGAAGCATTCTTATCTACTTTTCTATCACTTTCTTTCTATAGCTAATCACTCTCTCTCTCTCTACACACACACACACACACACACACACACACACACCTAATAATATTATAACAATAATGAGATTTATTTTGAGGTATGATATGTAGATTCAAGCTCAAGATCATTAATTAATAAATATATCAAATGCTTACCTCTTTTCTAATAAGTGCTTATCTATAATGATACTTATTTTCTTGGGAGATTAAACGAAGTCAAATAGTGGAATTTGCTCTCTTATTAAATAATTCTGAGCTTGTAGTCATTATAATATGTTAAATACTTTTTTATTTTTAAGCTGTAAGTAGAGGAGCCCTGGACAAGGACACCTCTTTTTTTTAAAATATATTTTATTGATTTTTTACAGAGAGAAAGGGAGAGGGATAGAGAGTTAGAAACATTGATGAGAGAGAAACATGGATCAGCTGCCTCCTGCACGCCCGCAAGTGGGGATGTGCCCGCAACCCAGGTACATGCCCTTGACTGGAATAGTACCTGGGACCCTTGAGTCCACAGGCCGACGCTCTATCCACTGAGCCAAACCGGTTTGGCTGTAAAATACTTTTAATTCTGCCATTTTCCTCAACCCTAAGAAAGGAAAAAAATAATTAAAATGTATTAATAGATACAATAAAAAGTTCTTACTCTTTAGCTTGATCTCGAGTAAGTCCTCGTTAAAAAGGGAAATCTATGCCCTGAGGTTTCCCACTTATATCTGTTACTGTGGCCTCCATGAATTCAGACGGATTTCTATTTAAATCTCTCTAGTTCACACGCTGACCTCTGACAACCAAGTCGGTGCATATCATCAGTTTTTGTCACCAGAAGTGAAGTCTGACGTGGAGCTGGCCAGCATTCTTAGCCCAACCTTGTATGCTTGTCTTTACTGTCAAGTATTATTAAGCTCAGCCGTTCACATGGATGCTATTATTACCTCTTTCTCAGTTTTAACGGAAGACTGCCCTTTTGTTCTTAAAAAAAGATAAAGCTGCAAAAATAGAATTTTCTAGTTTTGAAATAACGTCTAAACTGTCTTAGAGTGAAATGCAAGCTGCAGACTACTTATTTATGAATAGCACATATTTCTTCTTATATCAGAAAAGGAGCTGCTAAATTGTAAATTTGTATCAACCAAACTTAAATCAATTGCTTTCTCATAGTGCATTTAACTCTTCACTTTACAATTTAAGCCTTTATTCATTATCTAAGAACATAGACATTCTCCCAGAAATGGTGAGAGTGGTAGTATCCATTATGGTTATCATCTATTTTTTAATATGACTCATACATCTCTACAGTTGAATCGTACAGTTTTTATACATAATCGTTCAGTGAAGGTATACTACTCTACAGGGAATAGTGATTTATTAATGGATAAGAAAGTCAAATCTATTCAAATAGTTTACATAGTGACCTTTGGAAAAGATAACTATTTTATATTCAAATTCATTTTAAGCATTGTATTGGGAATAAAGTGGTGAATTAAAATAGACATATATCCTGTCCTCCTGAGATTAACAGTATATATCCCTGATATATATTTATTTTGGGGACAGGCAGAGGGAAAATAAATTGTAGAAATTACCAATCTCAACGTCTTTCTTAACAAACATGTGTTTAGTAATTTCTATTAGGTTAATCATGAAAACATGTTTTTTTCTAACTTTAAAAAAAATGACTTCTCACCCCAAACTGAATATAGTAGAATGCGACACTACATAAGATGTTAACATGGACTTGGGTATATTTGCATGCATCCCATGTATGGAAATTACAAAAATATTACAGTAACTGAACAGATAATATGAAGACATAAAAGGCTTTGTGTGTGACCTGGAAAGGTTATGTTTGGGAATGATAGGAGGATTTTTTTAAACTTTGAAGAGATGTCAAAGGACACTCTTGAAAGTTAACCCTCTTAGACAAGGACTGAAAGAATTTGACTTCCCATTAATATGGCCAGTTAATGGAGCAAAGTCACTATGAAATGATGTACTGGCTTTAATGAGACACCTAACTTCTTTAAGAAGACTCCAAGATTGTTTGAATTTGTGTCTGGGAAAAGTTACTCCATGTAATGATTCCTAAACTGGAATTTGATCCTAATGCTATGGAATTTAGTGAGGAAGGGTTTTAAGAAACAACTTTGTTGAGTCTTACTGAGGATAAAGATTGGCTGTTTTACCGGACATCTGTGTATACCGCTGATCCTGTTTATAGCACATTGGACACAGACAGTCTGCATGTTTGCAATAGGCTCTATTATTTTATGTCCCTGTCTCTCTGCTCACCTCTACACCACTGAAAAGGGCTGCTGCTTTAGTGTTTGTGACCAACGGAGCTATTTACAGAACCATGATGTTTGCGATAGACCATGCACCTCACAGGATACCTGACACCTTTCTCGAAAAGAGATCTCCTTCTCTGATTACAGTACTGTGTCCCACTTTAGTCTGTCTCGCATTGTTCCTTCTAAGTGGTGTACAGCTGTGAAGTTGTGAAAGAAAATATAACTGAAAAATAAAAGGGCTGCTTAGTGGACAAATTTGCTGATGAAGCTTAAAAATTGAAGCCCAAGAAGGTTAAATAACTTCAGTTGGAGACAGTGTCAGCTTCACAGGCCCTGTTGTTTACCACACTCTAGTGCTTCGTTGGCAAGCCTCAGACATGAGTTGAAATGAGCTGCTTGATTCTTCTGGGAAACCAAAGTACAACATATAATTCTAAGCTTGCTCAAGTCAAAGTCAAAATGGAGTTGGTAGGCAAAAGGCCCACTCTTTTTGATAAACTTAATGTGTTTTGCTTCTTTGACTCAGTCTAAGCAATAAAACTGGTTTGGTAAATTGTTTTTAGTTAATTTCTCAAGCTAAATAAATAAGATGCTTGTAGACTAGAATAAAACCAAATTGATATATGGCCTAATAAATTCAAATGTCCTTAGACATTTATCAAGAAATAATTGAGTATTTCATAATAGCTATATATACATTGATTTTGTATATATATATATATATATATATACTTTACACAGACATTGATTATATCCCACATATGCATGAAATCACATGGTTCCTGTTCTTTTCTGTCTCGCTTATTTTGCTTAGCATGATACTCTAAAAGTCCATCCATGTTGCTGCAAATGGCAGTATTTCATCCTTTCTTATGGCTGAATAGAATTTCTTGTATATATGTGCCACATTTTCTTTATTCAATCATCTATTGGAGGTTACTTCCATCATTTCCATGTCTTGGCCACAAAAACTGCAACAAAAACAGAGGTGCAAATATCTTTGCAAATAAATGTTTTCAATATTTTTGGATAGAAACCCAGAAGAGGGGTTGCTGGGTTTAATGGTAACTCTATTCTTAATTTTTTGAGGACTCTCCATACTATTTTCCATAGTGGCTGTACCAGCAGTGAATGATGGTACCTACAAATTCTTCAACCCTTTTTATTAGTAGTCTTGTTATTAATAGACATTCTAACTGGTGTGAGGTGATATCTCATAGTAGTTTTGATTTGCATTTCCCTAATTGCTAAAGAAGTTGAACATCTTTTCATATATCTGTTGGCTATTTGTTTTTCTTCTTGGAAGAAGTACCTGCTCATGGTCTCTGCCTGTTTTTAACTGGATTGATTGTTTAATTTTGAGTTGTATGAGTTCATTATATATTTTGAATTTTAATCCCTTGTCAGAACTCTTGTTTACAAATATCATCTCCCATTCACTTGGTTGCCTTTTTGTTTTGTTGGTGGTTTCCTTTGCTTTGCAGAAACTTTTTAGTTTAATATAATACCATCCATTTATTTTTGCCTTTACTTCCGTTTGGGGTCAAATTCATAAAATCTTCACTAAGATCAAGGTCCATAAGTTTGGTATCTGTGTTTCCTCTATGTAATGTATTGTTTCAGGTCTTATATTTAATTCTTTGATTAATTTTAGTTAATTTTTGTACTGTAGTCTAGTGTCCTTCCCTTGCATGTGGCTTTTTAATTTTTCCCAGCACCATTTATTGAAGAGATTTTATTTTCTCCATTTTATGATTCTGGCTCCTTTGTAAAAAATTATCTGCCTGTGTGCATGTGGGTTTATTTCTGAGTTCTCAATTCTGTTCCATACCATTCAGTTTTGATTATATCACTTTGTAATATAATTTGAAGTCAGGGAATGTGATATCTCTTGCTTCATTTTGTTATTGTTGTTATTTGTTTATTCGTTTTTTCCCTTTTTCTCAGGATTGCTTTGACTATTCATGTTTCTTTGTGATTCCATACAAATATGATTTTTTTTTCTGTTTCTTTAAAAAATTCCATTGGGATTTTATGGAGATTGCATTTCTATGTTGCTTTGGGTAATATGAACATTTTTACTATGTTGATTCTTCCAGTCCATGAACACAGAATGCCTTTCCATTTCACTGTGTCTTTTCCAATCTCTTTTAATAATGCTTTGTAGTTTTCAGTGTATTGGTCCTTCACATTTTTAAAGTGTATTCCTAGGTATTTTATTCTTTTTGTTGTAATTGCACAAGGAAATGTTTTTCTTCATTTCTTTTTCTAAAGTTTCATTGTTAGTATATAGGAAATCAGTGGGTTTTTGTACATTGATTTTGTATCTTGCAACTTTATTTGTTTCTTGTTTCCAATAGTTTTTTGGTGGAGTTATTAGGGTTTTCTATATAAAGAATCATGTCATCTGCAAAAAGTAACACTTTTACTTTTTCATTCCCAATTTAGATGCCTCTTATTTCTTTCTCTTGCCTGATTGCTCTGGGTATTATATCCAGGACTATGTTGAATACGAGTAGTGAGAGAATTTATATGCATATATGCATAACCCATGGACACGGATAATAGTGGTGAAGGTGAGGCGGGGAGTGTGGTAGAGTGTATCAATGGGGGACACAAAGGAGTACATCAGTAATACTTTCCACAATAAAGAAAATTTAAAAAGAGAGAGAGAATTAAAACCAGACACCTTGTCTTTTTTCTGATCTTAGAAGATAAACTTTCATTTTTCACCATTAAGTATGATGTTAGCTGAAGGTTTGTCACATAGGGCCTTTATTGTGTTGGGGTACTTTCCTGTTATATCCATTTTATTGAGTGTTTTAATCTCAGATGGATGTTGCATTCTATAAGATGTTTTCTGAGTCTATTGATAAGATCATATGATTATTTTCTCTTAGTATGTTAATGTGGTGTATTACATTAATTGATGCACATATGTTGGACCATCCTTGTGACCCTGTAATGAACCCCACTTGGTCATGATGTATTATGTTTTTAATTTATTGTTGTATTCGATTTTCTAGCATTGAAAGCTATATTTGTGAATCTCATTCATGCCACCTTCTTATATCAGATGTCTATAATATGTCTATTTTAATCATGGGTTGCTACAATCTCTTTTACTACATAGTGAGATTCAAAGTTCACCTAAACTACCCATCTATTTTATGATTATTATAACAAGTAAAATTAAGAAGGTGAATATTGATACACTATAACTCATAATGTGAATACTTCTATATAGTTTAATAGTTTACACATGTTAATTCCTAAACTAATTGGTTAACTGTTTACCTCTGTTTTCACAATTTTGGAAATTAGAGCCTCCAATTCTAGTTCAGAATATTATTCTCCACAGAGTAGTACTTCATGTAAAGTCTTACCACATCGCAAAAGACAACAGAACTGAGGCTCGCCCTAACTGGTTTGGCTCAGTGGATAGAATGTCGGCCTGCGGACTGAAGAGTCCCAGGTTTGATTCCAGTCAAGGGCGTGTACCTTGGTTGCGGGCACATCCCCAGTAGGGAGTGTGCAGGAGGCAGCTGATCGATGTTTCTCTCTCATCGATGTTTCTAACTCTCTGTCCCTCTCCCTTCCTCTCTGTAAAAAAAAATCAATAAAATATATTAAAAAAAAAAAAGAACTGAGGCTGAAAAAAATAAAATACTAATATATTTGGGTAATAAGTTAAGGCTAAATTATAAAAGTAATAAATGTGTATATTTTAGCTCTGCTTTCTTTTGAGAAGGTAATCTGATATTTATGGACATTTATAAACAGAAAATGGCTTACTAGAAATAATGTATGTCACAAAAGTGGTTGTTCTTTCAGTGTAACATTGGATTATATAATAGACTCTAAGCTCTATTCTTTGTTCTTTGGTTCAAATCAATTTCAAAGTTTTTGGTTCTTTAGTTTTCATCTATGTACTAGCCAAGACCTCTGATTTGTTTTGTTTTCCTTGTTGTATTGTCCTGGGAATGGACATCTATGGCTTGTAGAGTCCATATGAGTTTAAGAAATTCAGGTGATGTTTTGTTCCATGTCAATAATGAAGTTCACTTGTCTCCAAGTGTTAAAGGTGCAAGGTTGTCAGATTGAATGTCTGAAAGGAAGGGCAATAGACCTAGTCACCCAACACTATTAGAAAGAAATGGTGTCAGGGTCTCCTTAAAACTGTTTCAATAACATGTTGCATTGACTTGAAATATCAAAGGAAAGGCATTTTCTTCCTTTAGAATGACAGGTAATTGCATGGGTCATAGAAGTAAACTTTAAAAGAATCCTAAGGCACTTGTAAGTATAGTGTTTGCAAACTACCCTCACTGGAAAGTAGTTTTTCATAACAGGTGACCAAATATCCTGGTTTTCCCAAAGCAGTCCTGGTGTATGTATGAGGTGCAATTATCAACAACACCCCCTTTCACTCTCAAAACTATGCTGCTTTGGAACATAAATGACACAGTCATCTTACTGCTAATTATAACATTTGAAATGAAAATAATTAGGTAGGTGGTAGATTAAGAAAATTATTGAAAAACCAGGCCAGTAATAAATAAGAGAAATAATATTAATTTTTTTTGCTTTGTGTTTTTATTTATTTTTTATGCTTACATAAATGAAAGTTTCATTTTGTTCTTGACTAAGTATTTATTGAAACACCAATTAGAGAAAACTTCTTTTTCATCCACTTTATGGCAACAAGTTATGGTGTTGCAGAAGACCGGAGAAAAACCAAGCAATGCTTAGAGAAATGGAGCTACACTTTATTATTATTACACGCGAGCCCAGAAATAAATGTCTTTTAAATTCTGGGCAGCAACATGGAGGAAGTTGTCCCTTTTTATATCTTTTTCAGTTCTTTGTCTCCCAAATATGGGGTTTTTCGGTCCCCTTTGCAAGTTCTTAAAGAGCCCTATGTGCTGGGGCTTTGAGACCTCAACCAAAGGCCTGGCCTGGCGTCAGCACTGATAACTTCATCTAGGGAAGTTTTATAAACACATCTTGGAGGACCAGACAAAGGGGCAGTGGCTAGATTCAGATTAGTAGCCCTTTCCCCCCTCAAAAAATGTCTCATTTTCCCCATCAATGGCAGAGTGGGAGCAGGGGCTAGAAAGGAAGTGTAATCAAAATCCTTTTGACACAAACAGGTTGAACTCTCGTCTGTGGCCAATAATGAATGAGCTAATTATAGCACAATATATTGATATTCTGAAGCTCTGAACTGGGAGTCATATAGTCTAGAGAGGCATGTTTCACTCAGAAGTTTAACCAACAGTGAGAATCATATCATGTGTTATTAAATAGCATTAAGCTAAACATGATTAATTTCAAAACTAGAAATATCCATCACAATATTTCTCTAGTGCTATTTATTGCTTTCCCAGTGTTTATAACGCTCAGAGGAAAGCTCTTGTCACTAGGTAACTGATGTTCTGTTTACTGGTTTTAGAAAGAATCATCTCATGATTCTCCTCTGGAGAGCAGACTGACAGCACTGATTGGAGTTAGTGGAATCAAAGAAAGAAGGATTACTCAGGCTCTTGCTTGTTGGGAATATGTCAATTTCTTTGTGAATTGCTGTTTTAGGCAAGATATAATATACAAGTAGGGGTTGTTAGTAATTGTTCAGACTTCTTGAACATTTCCTCTTAGCCATATCTCTAAGGGCTGTTTCTCAGGAAATCCTTACAAAAACAATAGAAGGCAAAAACTATTATTTTTTATCATAAATTTTTAAATTGATTTTAGAGAGGGGGGAGGAGAGACAGAGGCCCACCTATTTGTTGTTTCATTAGTTTTGTATTCATGGTTGAGTCTTGTAGGTGCCCTGGCTGAGAATAGAACCCACAACCTTAGTGTTATCTGGATGACATTCTAACCAGCTGAGCTACCCTTCCAGGGCTATCATAATAACTCTTAATATTATTATCTTCATGTTTGTTTTACAGAAAATAAAACTGAAGCTTAAGGAGATTAAGCAATGTATCTTTAGAAGGAAATGTATAGTTTTGTACAAATATACAGGGTAGGGCAAAGGTAGGTTCACAGTTGTAGCTGAGTTTATTATTTATTAATTATTGTATTTTTTTCTATTTGAACAATTGTAAGCTAAACCCTGTATGATAATGATTAAAGTAGATTTATTTCCTACTCTCTTCAAGCCATCCAAGGATAAGTGCAAAACATCAGAACCAAGCATAATATTCTTATTTACTAAAAATGGATCAATAAGTAAATCAGCTGTTTCCATAGCATATGATTCAGAGCCTATGAGAAATATATTGGCAAATATTGTGTTCACTGGTTAAGCAACTGCTTTCTAATTATAACCAAGGGTAACATTCATATAATGCATTGTTTGCCTTTCTTTTTCCTCAGATTGAAATAAGATACTCAATGATCATGAAAATATAAAGCAAAAAATCCAGTTATGTTTTCTAGTCAATCTATAATTATTCTTCAGGGCACTTCACAACATGATGCCTTGCTAAAGAGGTGAAAATGTAAAGCCCTCTGAGGAAATGGTAAAAGCAAGTGTATGCTTCAGCGATTTTGTTTTTATTTTGTCAGTGATATTTAGAATTATTACAGCTCACTATCTGAGAGGACAGTTATGAAATTCTATTCAAGTATACCAGGAATTAAGGTGACTACCTACACACACACACACACACACACACACACACACATATACCACATTATTCTGGCCAGATGCTACTTACCTGAAGTTAAGGGTGCATGATTAGGAGGAAAATATTGAAAGTCGTTCAATTTAAAGCCAAGAAGAAAGCCAATACTGTAGGATTAATAAAATAAGAGGTGAGGCAATCTGGATACACAGGGAAAATCCTGATTATGGAAAAAGAAAAGAGATTTATTACTAATGGCAATTAAATTTATAGGTCTCACAAAGGAATAGGAATGGGCAGTAAATGGATTAATAGTGGGAAATAAAATTAATTTTACATCTGAAACCTTCATCAAAATAATTTAGATTTGTATTGTTTTTAAATATATTTTTATTGATTTCAGAGAGGAAGGGAAAGGGAGAGAGATACAGAAACATCTATGATGAGAGAGAATCACTGATAGGCTGCCTCCTGCACACCCTGAACCAGAGATTGAGCCCACAATCCAGACATGTGCCCTGACTTGGAATCGAACTGTGATGCTCAACCACTGAGCCACTCTGGCCAAACAAAAATGCTAACTTTAATAAATAAGTTTGGAAAAGTAGCAGGATACAAAATTATGCACATTTGTTGTATGAGAGCCATGTTTTTGTCATACTTTTTTTTATTTTCTATTTTACAACTTAAGCTAGGCTTGTGTTAAACAAAGAAAGATGTCCAATTTCCTAATAATAGGGTAGTTTTATTTAATTCCTAGAAATAAATAACTAATATCTTCATTATAAGATGGGCTAGATTTGTCTAGTGATCATATGATCATAATTCCATACCCTCTCCTTCTTACTACTTTAAGACAATTCATTTGTTTATTTATTCATTGTCTTCATCTGTTATTCATGTAACTGTTGAGCAGGGGGTCTTAGTCTCTGAAATTCTTTCTAACTGTAACTGGTTTCTATACCAGCAACTCAATTCTAATAAGGAACTGTACCGGGATATGCTTTATTTAGACCTCTTTCTTTCTGAAGCCCATGTGGGCTTGGGTGAGAACTGTGGAATCTTAGTATTAAGATATTGCTGCTGATGCACTATTTATTTCTCCTATGAGATACTACTTTCTCTGAGTTTGAGACACATTTCATTAATTGTCTTACTTAACAAGTTTTCTGTTCCTCCTTTGGGTCTGATCAGGCTTGCCTGTCAATTCACCTAGCTGTTAGGTCAAGGCCTAGATAGACAGCTTAAGGCCCAATTCCTTTCATCACCTAGAGAGATCAGCAATTAGGTGTGCACCAAGTTTGAGTGCTCCATGTCTCTTATAAACCTGTTGAAACCCTTTTAGAATTACATTAGAAAAGCAGATCTGTATAACATAGTGTAGTTTGGTTCTGTCTTACGAGCAAGATTGTAAGCTCCCTTTTATCTAAGTTCGAATATATATTCTCTGATTTTGTATTTCATGAGAGGCCTCAAATATCTGCATGCTCCCCAGGGAAGGTGGTTGAAAACAAGAATTAAGAACTATGACAGTAATTCCAAATTTTATATTATCTTCTCCTACCCATTTAAGCTTTTGCCTCAAGATACCAATGCAATTTAAATTCTGACAATGACTCTGGGTAAAGTTTAATCATTAAACCAATTTTTAACATTATACATAGAGATCTTCCTTTTTTCAAATAGATGAGGAGTTCCTTGAGCACAGGGAGTAACTTTGATAATAGTATATGTCCTTCACCGAAACTAGTGGAGATTCCTCACTACTACATATTTAGCAATTTGGTTCTTTCAAAAAGATAACCTCATATTGTATAGAATGGCTGAAAACTGGGAGACTGGTTTATGGGATTCCTATATGTGTTTCTAGTAGTATCTAATAATTTACCTTAATAATCTCAAATATATTTGGGGATAAATTTATGAAGTGATGTGACTACAGATAGCTTTGCCTCTTTGTATAATTTGAACGTGTTTTTAATCCTTTTTCTCATTTTCCATTATTAGCAAATGGGGATGACTTGAACATTGTTATAATTAACACATTATAATTCAGTAGCACTGTATTTTAAAATAATTTTTATGACACTTAATCCCATTAGTTTTTGTAGAAGTAGTGGTTATTATTCTATTAGAGCTCCAAAAAATGGTGAAAATAAATTTTTAATGATTTTTTTTATTTATAAAATTTCTCTGGAAGTCAAAAAGTTAACGGGCTTCCACCACCCCTTTTATGTATTCATCTTCATATCACTTTAATAACAGATTAAGAAATTGCTCTCATTACATGATATTTTTAAAAATACAATTTAAAAATCTTCAAGTATCAAAACTTGGTGTCTAGTCAATTTAGTATTACAATTATTGATAAAGCATTGCCATTTAGAATTTATTTTTACAAACCTGTGGAATTTTAGTTTAAAAGACTTGCATTTTAAACAAGAGTTCAGTGTAAATCACTCTGACTCATTACTCTTTTACTTATTACTAGCTCAGAGAACAATCAAGCTTCAATTATCCTCAAAAGTAGTACCTCTAAGTCATATAATTTATTACATTACAAAGTTATTATTAAGTCTCATATAGTCATCATTATCTCTTCAGCTGAATCCGTCTACACTACTGCTCCAAACTGTTTCAGCCATAACTCATTTTATTTCAGTTTCTCTGTAAATTATTTCTCCATACCCCTAGGCTTTAACATCAGCTATTTCATATTTGCATGGAAACTCACTTATGATATAGAGTATTTTTTGCCTTCAGCAACTCCCTTCCTTACACTGCAGGTGGTTTGTAGACTTACCGCGGATTCTGGAAGATTCCATAGGAGCACATCCTCATAAGCATGATTTCTTATATGGGAAACAAAACACTTAACCATGATGAAAAGGTACATTGTTCTAAGTGAAAATTAAAAGTGCTCATCAAAATATATAAGTAAGGTGGTAAGGAGGCAATTCATACAGTTAAAGGATATATTTGTAACACATGTAACCAGAAAAGAGCTATTACAGAGAATGTAGAGGAAACCCCAACCAATCAGTAAGAAAATAATATGAACCCCTGGGGGAAAAATGGGCAAGAGGCTTCAACTACAAACTCACACAGAGTCTATCACAGTAGGCAGTAAACTTATGAGGAGTCCAACTTTATGAGGGAAATGCAAATTAAAACTACAGCTGGGTATCACTACACACCCATGAGAAGGGCTAAAATTGAAAGAAAACTAACACAAAGTAGTTTAAAGGAGGCAAATCATCCAGAATTGTCAGACTGCTTCTAGTATAAATGTGTGTAATCACTTTAAAACATGGTTTGACGTTGGCATCTAAATTGAAATGGATGCGTATACTCTGACCTCAAAATTTTCCTCGTAGGAAGGTAGCCATCAGAAGTGATCCAAAATACCAGCATGTTCTCAGCCGCGTGTACACAGCCACCAACTGCAAACAACTCAGATGACCATCAACAATAGAATAAGTGAATAAACTGTGGTAAATGAATTATATATGGTCACAGATTATGTTACAACTAAGTTCATGTTCTACATCCTTCTTCAAGAATAATGATTGATCTTACTAACAAATGTTCAGCAACATTAGCCACATACACAAAATACCATTTTATACCATTTCGGTAACATAAAAAAATAGACAAACTATTTTATGCAATTAGAAGCCAAATGAGAGGAGATATGACAAATGTTTTTGGTGGACTATAATATCATTGTTCTTTACCAACATAGTGTTTTCGCAGGTATGTTCATGCTGTGCTAATTTACTGATCTGCACTCTTCATTTTCTACATTTTTGTAAAGTATGCTGTATTAGAACAAAATCAATGGGATAGATAGAAATACAGATAGAGATGATAGAGACAGAGACAGAGATAAAGATAGAGATAGAGATAGAGATGGTGATAGAAACAGATATGTATAAGAGGAGATTTATTATAGAAATTGGCTCACGTGGTTATAAAGGCTGAGAAATTCCATGATCTAAACCGGCAGTCAGACATCCCTCTCACAATCCGGGACCACTGGCTCCTAACTGCCCCCCCTACCAACCTGATCACCCCTAACCCCCTCTGCCTGCCGGCCTGATCGCCCCTAACTTTCCCCCCCTGCCGGCCTGGTTGCCCCCACCAGCCCCCCCTGCTTGCCTAGTTGCCCCTCACTGCCCCCATGCCAGCCTAATCACCCTCAACTTCCCCCCTGCCTGGCCTGGTTACCCCAACTGTCCTCCCTCCCCCACTGGCCTGGTCACCTCTTACTGCACCCCCTGCCGGCCTGGTCGCCCCTCACAGCCCTCCCACTGGCCTGGTCAACCCAGGCAGCCTGCTTGTTCAGTTGTTTGATGTCCCTTACTAATCCCCCTGCCGGCCTGGTTGTAGGCAGCCATCTAGTGAGGGTGTGAGGGTTAATTTGCATTTTACCTCTTTATTATATAGGATATTCCCTTTTGATTTTATATACCTGGTTATTTTGTATGTGTGTTGTGTTGTTGTTTTTGTCTCAGTAGAGGTGAAGAACACACCAAAAGCAATATTAGAGCCTCACTGCTATCTGCTCTATAACTTATATAGTCATGCAACTAGAATTTGATAATTGCACTTTTGCAATGGCCATCATGATTTAATATTGTTATTTAATTCATGAATGAACAATGATAAAAATATAACAGATATATCCAATATGATATATTTATCTCATCAATACATTCTTTGTCCCCTAATTACTCATGTAAATTGCTTTCCATGCCTGATAAGTTAATATGGAAATGATTAGAAGCAAGATGTAGATTTTAATCTAGAATGTTTATCCTAATTGTGAATTGATGATAAATTATTGGTTTAGAGACCAGTGCTTTCTATGAACACTGCATAATAATTAAGCTCTTTTCTTCTGGGGATTTTGTAGTTACCACATCCAAAGAAGTATACTTTGTATTTGAATGTTTTAACTAAAGAACACATTTTCTATATGTATTTGTAGAATGGCTTATATTATCATCATGTAGCTCAAAAACTTGAAAATGACCTATTTTATACCCATTTGAATCTATTACTTATGTAGATAAAGAAATATAAATATTAACAGTAGGGATTCTTCTTGTAAGGTTTTGGTAATTTTGTTTACACCGTTAACAAAAAAATAAACACAAATGTGATTAGAAGATATTTTGGAAATGTTATTGATAAAGCAAGAACTCAATATAGTAAATATAAAAATATTAAATTACTATTTGAGCACCAGCTCTATTTCTAGATACCTTTGTCATGTCATCTAATGTTTTAATTATTAATTTTCTTGTGACTTTATAAATGCACTTAATATAAGTATTGCCTGAACTGGTTCACATTTGTTTCACAATGGTAAAGTATAACTGTTAGCCTGGTTCTTTTTTCTGTGGAGACACAGCATTCTACGGCTATTTTCCTCATGATTTTTTCTTACTGAAAAGGTAATTGCCTTTCATAGGTGATTTAGAGATGCTGCTTTTGGAGTTTAACTCCTGTGCAGATCTTGAGTTGTAATAAAAATTTTAATAAGGGTTAGCTTATCTCTGCATCATCACTAACTAGCAACTCTAATTTCACATGCTTAGTTTTTCTAAACTTAAATATAAGGAAAAATCAATGTAAGCATACTTATCTAAGCATATTCTGAAACATCTAATAAGATGTCTATTTTTTAAAAGTGTATACTCATCAGGCAATGCAGTACTTATCTTTAACATCTAGATCTATTAAACTTTGGATTCAGGGAAGTAAAGTCTGTGCTGTAATTCTACTTATATGAAAATTTAGTAGCTATTTTATTCATTCTGTACCCAGAATCAACTGCCCTTTGTTAGTGACTATGTTTTAACATCATAGTAATTCTCTTGGTTTATTACGATTAGCCCAACTCTAAAGGAGTAAAATGGAGGGTTAGTACGTAATTTACCCAGGCTACCAAACTAGTAGATACAGTTGTAAGGCTCAAACATAAGTTTTATAATTTCAAATTCTATCTTTTCCATTCTACTCTTTCCACATGTATCCTCATTTTAAAAATCATGCTTTCATTGGGCTGACATTTTTTTCCAATTTAATGAACACCTCAGAAATAGATTTAAAAATAGTAAGTTTTAATACAATGAAAACTTCCTTTTGCTAAACAAAGTAGTTGAAAATAACTCAGTAAATATTGCCTATTAGTATTTCCTTAAAAATAATATAAAGCCAAACTCATTAAATTAAATTTTTCAATAAAACCTTCCAAATACCTACCAAAATAATAAAGAGCCTTTCAACTTTTTTCTAGGAAAAAAACTCCATACATTTGTAATAATAATTCAATTAAGAGTAGACAATTTCAATTTTCTAAAATATATCAGACCTAGGTCATTATTTAAACAAGATCAACTGTTCTCTGGGACTTGGATTTTTATGTAAGATTTGGAACAGAAAGGATCTTAACTTGAAATATATGTAATTACTGAATCATTACATATTACATATCATATAGCTGATGCATATGAAAGATAGGAATGCACATATGTATGCATATACATATACATATATGCATGTGTGCATGTATATACATACATGGTGGCTTATTTGGAAATTGAGTGAACTGGATGAGATTAGGGTGTACTTTGAAAGTAGAAAGCATATAACTTCATGAATATATGGAATCGGGCAAAATATGATAGACTTATAAGGGGGATAGTGACTTATAAGGGGGATACAGTGAGATAGGGAGACAAAGGACCAAAGAGTGAGAATGAGTACATATCCCAGCATAATGAACAATGCAAAACGTTATGGATAACAGAAATTGTAATTAGCTTTTCCTGTCTATACTGTTGTTCATGTTGAACAATTTAACACTTTCAATTTAAACTCTTATATAAATGTAAGTGTAAAACATAAAGGAATTGCTGAATTATTTATTCTGATACTTCTGTTAGTTTTGTTTTCTATTTCTCTTTGTAAATGTATATTGACATACTGTTCTCATACATTTATTCTCTGAGGTAGCACACTGTGAAAATTATTTGATTTGGGGATAAAGTGTAAATTATTGTTGCTGCTAGATCTTCTACAAAGGAAATGAAAACTTTGAAGATATAATTTAAATATCCAGCTGGCATTGACCTAAATGATTTGTCCACCCTCCTGAGTATTTCTTAAGTATAGAAAATGAAAATTTGAAACATCTCTATTACAATTTTATTTTAATAAGTTTGATAAGTTCAAAGCTACTTTTCTTATTATATATCCTAATGCATACAGATTAAATGGGAGAAAATCTTCTTTTATTATCATGGTGAGATATTAAATGGCTTCTGTTCAGAGAATATACACATGAACTTGACATTGGAGTGTAAAAGAATTTTTGCTTTAACTGATCAATACCTGGCTTTGTAATAGTTTCAACTTATGCCATTAAGAGATAAATACAAATAAATTACTTTTGTGATTTCAAGTAGTATATGCCTTAGATGCACTTATGTGAAATAAAATATATATCTATATATATTAAATGAGATGGGACATATAACTGTTGTTAGATTTTCCTATAAGGTCATGTAAGACTTTGAAGATTCAATATGAACATTAAAGTTGTATTAAAACAAAAGATTTCTTTATCTCCTTAACAATATGACTTTAAAAATGTATTTCAGCATATAAATATGATTCTTTTAAAAATAGATACATATAGTATATTACATATATAGTATAGAATTTCATCTATTTATCCATGTAACATCTATCTATATCTATTCCTAATTGGAAGACACTGTTATCACTTCCAGTGTCTTGGTATCACAACTGATACATCATACCTCATACACAGTTATTTGAAAACATATGTGAATACACATGTAAGATAATTTTTAAATATTGAATTGCTATTTATTATAACACATGTATTTTAATATTTTTAGATATTACCAAATTATTTTCACTATAAATTATAGCATTTATATTCATTAGCAAGGTATGAGAGAGTGCCTGCTTTCCCACAGTTTCTTCTTCACCATAAATAACCAAATTTTATCTTTGACAATCTGGTACATAGAAAATGGTATCTTCTGGTTTTGTTTTATATTTTTCTCATTAATGTTATATAAGTTTGTGTTTGTATCTTGATAGATAAGCATAATTTATAAATAATATAATATGAAATAATGAAATATATAAATGAGTGAAGGCTCTGTGGGAAAACCCATCTTTGTGTCTTCTCGCTTCTGGTGATTCTAGGCATTTTTTGATTTGTGGCAGCATTACTCCAATCTCTGCTTCCATGTTCACATGACATTCTCCTGTGTCTCTATCTGTGTGTCCTCCTCTTGTGTTTCTTATAAGAACGCATATCATTGGATTTAGGGCCTACCCAGTTAATGCAGTATAATTTCATCTCAATATCTTTAATTTAATTATATCTACAAAGACAAAAATTACAGTTCTGTTTTGCCCAAATAAAGGTCATGTTCACATGTTCTAATTGTTAGGATCTAGACATATTTTTGGGGGGGTCCCTATTCAAAAACTATAAACATTTAAAAAATTTTGATCTTGATGTAGAAGAAAAACATATTGCCTAACATGAGAGTAATTAAAATTTAATCAGGATGCTATGCTTATATTACTCACAGTTTCTGCTTTTGTAAATATCTACCCTTATATGTGCCAATCCTACCTACATTTGTATATTTTCTCTTTTCTCACAAAAATATGAGCTCCATAAAGGCCTTGTTAGACAATACTTTTCAAACAAAGTAAGAAGAGGTTCAAAGGAGACAAAGATGCCTGATAATTGTGTTTTAAGTATCAGTATAAAATACAAGGAGAAATGCATCTCAGCATGAGATGGCAAGTATACACTTCCGGTTTGTTTTCATAAGTTCTAGAATTTCACTTCTAGAAAGGAGGAAAAATAACTCCAAAACTGACCCTGAAGAGTATTTCTATAGACATACTGCTGAATTATTGATCTTTTATTTCTACTTATTTTTCATTCATCTCCAATCATTATATTTACCATGCTATGCAGGAGAAATAGATAACTCATCACTATTATCCTGAGGGAGAAAACCTAACTTGCTTTTATAATTGAAAGAAATCTGTAAAACAGTGAATATATTTGATCAGAGTTTAATAACATAGGTTTTGATTAAATATTATCTTGGAGATTTAACAGACATATGCAAATATGTCAAGTACACAAATAAATACACATGGAGATATCTTAGAGAAATGTTCTTAATCACATATGTGATATTCCCAATAATTATAGTTATACTTAAGTTTAGAAGTTACTGGAAAATGATTGTCTATTTTATTTGGTTTTAAGGAACTAAGTAACAATAATATTTTCTTGTTGTTGTTGTTTTTAATCCCCATTGGAAGATATCTTTTCCACTGATTTTTAGAGAAAGTGGAAAGGATGGAGAGAGACAGAGAAACAATGTGAGAGACATACATTGATTGGTTGCTTCCAGCTCTCGCCTAGACCTGGCCAGGGATTGAGCCTGCAACCTAGAAGCGTGGCCTTGACTGGAATTGAACCTATGGCCAATGCTCTAACCACTGAGCAAACCTGCTTGGACAATATGTTTTTAATAACCAATAGAGTTTAATTTCAATTTGCCAGAAATGTTTTACTTCTATACAGAAGTTTAAACAAAACTTTCCTTATCGGACTAAGTTATGTTCTTTCTCTTATTAGTTTTTTTGTTTGTTCTATAAACAAGAAACGATTGCCAGACTCTTACCTCTTCTGTAATTACTGTTGCTTACGAAAGCTCCATTCAGAATGAGATTACAAGAAAATTATAGACTTCAGCCACACTTAAAGTTTTTAATATGACAGTTAAAATAGCTTTCACTCTGCATGTATTATTTGGCAAGTGGAAGATAGTGCATGATACAATTTTAGTTCTCAGGTGTTTTCAAGAGAAGTGATTTTTAGAGGCTAATCTCTGTACACAGTATTTCCCACTTTAATTAACAATGCCTCATAAAACAGTACTTTTTGCTAGTGCTTCTGTTTGGATAAAGCCTCTTTTGGTAAGCGTTGTGGCATAATTTGTTCTTCTGTTTGATACAGCAATATTCACAAAATAATTTTTAGTCTATACCAGTGGTTGGCAAACTGCAGCTCGGCAAACTGCGGCTCGCAAGCCACATGTGGCTCTTTGGCCCCTTGAGGGTGGCTCTTCCACAAAATACTGTCTCTTCCACAAAATACCGAGTTCTGCGCATGGGCCACGAAGTTTCAATTGCACTGTACGTGCGTGCCTGCACGTGGTATTTTGTGGAAGAGACACAGTCAAGGGGCCAAAGAGCCACATGTGGCTCGCTTGCTGCGGTTTGCCGACCACGGGTCAATACTAACAAATTCCACTTATCCTATATTTTATTATCTATCATACTAGAGGCCCAGTTCATGAAATCGTGCAAGGTTAGGCTCCCTAGCCTAGCCTGCAATCAGGGCCATTTTCCGCCTGCTTGCCAGTCTCTGGCTGCCACTGCCGCCACCAGCCACCAGCCACCGGGTTCCCCTCGCGGGTTCACATCCTGCCCCGCCACCACCACCACAAGCCAGCCGGTTTTCCTCACTGGCCCGGGTACTGCCCCACCGCCACTGCCAGCCACTTGGTTCCCCTCGCCGGCCCTCATATCGCCCCGCCGCTTCCGCCAGCCAGCCAGTTCACCTTGTCGCCCCCTACTTCATAGCGACTGGTCAAGCGGTTGTTCCAGTCGTTACGCTTATGGTCTGGTCTTTTATTATAAAGGATGTTTTGAAATTCACATTGATGGCAAAAGTAGTATGCAGAAGTTTCTAGAATTCCAACTATATCATCAGCGCTTTATTCAATTCAGTTTTATATTAGTACTAGAGGCCCAGTGCACAAAATTCTGCAAGAGTAGGCCTTCCTTCCCCTGGCTGCTGGCACCGGCTACCCTTTGGCACCTGGGACCCAGTCTTCCCTCCAGCCGCCGGCACCCGGGACCCTGGGCCTCTCTCTTTGGGGTGATCGTGGAGCCCCGCGATTGATCGCCCGGCTGGTGGGTGGCCTGGGCCTCCGTCTGCGGGGCAATCATGGGGCGATGGCCAGACCCCCAGCCAATTTCATCTCACCTGCCTTGGCTGGCCTGGCGCCAGTGGGTGTCCTAGCATGGTCCCGCAGGGTCACCTGGATGGTTGTTCTGCTGTTCGGTCAATTTGTATATTATGCTTTTATTATTTAGGATTATTTCCCGCCACATTTAGATATTATTTCACTATTAAAAATTTATATTTTCTCCAAGTATAATATCCACCCTTATGGTCACATACAAAATTTTGGTATCAGTCTGAAACTGACTTAGGAAGGCTTAATCATAATCCAATTTATTAAAAATTAGAAACAAGTTTTATGATTGCAATTATTTCTTGTAAGTCTTTCTTTTTCTCTTTCTTCCTTTTATTTATATGTTTTAGCAAGGAAAAAACTTGCATAACTTTAAATACAAAAAAAAGGCTTTCATTGGAAGTTTAAATGCCAATGTTGATGATGCTTACAAAAAGATAAGGAGCAAATACCAAAAACTGATTTAAAAGACTGTTGCAAACCATCTTTAAATCCTAAAAATAATAGAACAAAGCATATGGAAATGTCATACATATGAATTTAACCTGGAATTTAGTATGACCCTTAACATTTCTCACGTGATTAGAAAATTTAGTACATAAATCAATACTTGAGGCAAGAATAAAGTTTGAAATGATGATGACTGTGTCTTAAATGCATACTTCCCTGGTAAGGTAGATGTTCATTTAAGAAAACTTTAGTGGATATATATTCATACATACTTTGTATTACTTTTTTCTAGTGACCACATGGCATTTCTGCAAATTCTTTTTGAGAAAATCCTGACAATTGAAGTACTAAAATATTCATGATGGGCATCCCAACATTGTAGATATTGCATATATTACTTAGATCGATTTCTCCCAGGCAGAAAGGCACTCCAAGCTATTAAAATGTTCAAAGAATGTGACTATGAAAACAGGTACTGTGAAATGCGATGTTAGTATCGTGGTCCTAAATATATAGAGAGAGCTATGATTATGTAACGGGCAGTTCATTATATACTCATTTTGGAGGGTTCAAATTGTTGTACCATGAGCTAGACAACACAGCAGTTATATTTTTTGATCAATACCATATGTTAAAAATGTTTAACTAAAACAATTTACTTTTCATAATTCTTATTAAAATCTAATAAGAAAATATTTTAAAAGGTCAACACTGGGAGATTATATTTGCACAAAGAAGTTAATATCAGTTTAATTTCAGCAAAGTCTTTATCTCCCCCCCCCATTATTTTCTTGCCCAGCTTCACTTATTTACAGTATCTTCTTAAATCTTATAGTCTTACTCATTTTTGATGCCTTCTTTAAACAACTGTGGCTACTTACAATACATACAACCTAACACACACACACACACACACTACTTTTTCCAATTTCTCTTTTCTGTACCTTAACAATCATTTTATCCCACCCACCACAATTGTATCTGATTATTTTTTAATCCTTATAAACCCTTTTATATCAGATTTTAGCAAAATATACTTTTGAAAGGTATGACAGATTGATGCGTATGGACATAGGGATGGAATTTACTTTTTCTTCAGTTTTTCCTTTCACTATACACTAATCATTATTAAAATTCAACTTCAAAATCATCCATAAGATCTGATTTCATCTTTGCCTATGGGCATCATATTAATAAGTAGAATGTTAAGACTTCTACTTCCTTTCATCCACAGAAGATTCCTGATTCTGATTTATTCATCCAAATCCGAGACTATAAAGTGTGTGTGTGTGTGTGTGTGTGTGTGTGGAAGGGGGGTTTCCTAGCCATTAATTTGCATGAAAGTTAATACTTTTTAATGATATATTTTCTAAGAGAAATATCATGCTGAATCATGTAAAATTGGAGACTTTTCCAAGTTTTAAAAATCACATTTTATGCCTTATGAGTAGTAATTAAAACCTTGAACCTATGAACTTTAGCAATAATTCTAAGGAGAAACTTTATGGTGACTACTGCTTGAGTAAACAAGAATGCTAATTAAGTAGAAACAAAACTATAATTCATGTTTCTCTCATGATTTGCTTTAGCCTTTGTTTTAAAGAAGGTACTTATTTAACACTTTCCATTAATTTTTCCATTTCAACAAAATATTAAAATAGTATTATGTGGCTTAAGTTCATTTCTTTTATAGTGATTTTTCTATGAAGACCCATATTAAAAATAGACATTATATATTACAAAGGGCTTTACTAATGGCAATGCACTCATACACAGAGGTGAAATTTGCTTATTTTAGTACTCATAAAGCATAACCTGTTTGAGGAAGAAAAAATATATTTTAATTGTATTTGCTCCTGAAACATACAGAATCCAACACAGTAAATAATATTGAGTTATCATTCACTGATAGGAAATAATTTTTTAATCATAACACTGGCTATATATATATATATATATATATATATATATATATATTTATACACACACACACACACACACACACATATACTGAGTGTTCAGATTATTATGACCACCTGATGTTTGTAGGCAAATTAGCTATAATTTCGTGCTGAAGTTGCTAGAGGGCCAGACCATTATAAATAGGGAAGCAGGTTGTTTACCACAATGGTAGAAGTGATTTTTTTCTGAAGATATGGGTAAACAATGCTATTTAATAGCCTTTAAACGTGGGATATATATATATATATATATATATATATATATACTGATTTCAGAGAGGAAGGGAGAGGGCGACATAGAAACATACATCAACATCAACAATGAGAATCATTGATCAGCTGCCTCCTGCATACCCTCTACTGAGGATGAAGTCTGCAACCTGGGCATGTGCCCTGACTGACAGGAATGGAACTGTGACTTCCTGGTTCATAGGTCAATGTTTTTTAACCTATTTCTTACATTTGAGTGATTTTTCCCCTTCCTTTTTTTCCATGTAGATCTTATTCAGATATCAATTCTCTATGGAAGTTTTTATTATATTCATGAAAAATGATATTCCCGTTTTCAGTGACACTCCCATCCGTATCTCCGTTGAAGAAACATCTTTTTTTCTTTTCTGTACTGCATTCTATTGTTTATCATGTTTGGACATATAAATATATATTTTTTCTTTTTTCTCCAACTTAGTAATTCTTAAACTAAGTCATCATTTTTTAATAATTTGCCACAGTACCTGTGTGACCATTAAAAATTTTATCAAGTATTGATTGATTGAAAATGCATCATTTATTTTTTTACAAAGTTTTTTCATAGCCTTAATTTAATTTCTACTTATTTTATTTTTAACGCTATAGGTAAATATCCAAAACTTTACATTATCAACTTATTGCTGTTATTTATAAATATCCAAATGTTCAAGGCATTTTAAAACTTATATCTCTTTTCAGCTGTTTCAGCCACATATAAATTGGATCTATTTTGAAATAAATTCTATTATGGTTATTTTTCTAGTCTCTAAAGAAATTATTGCTTACCAGACTTCTGTATGATCAAATAAAACTCAATATTACATTAAATATAGTCAGTTTAGGAAAGATCATAATTGCCTTGATGGATTTGTAACCTAAATGAAGAGCTTACATAGCTCTTAGATAATGTTATTTTTCTAAATCGAATTATTAACCTCCACATGTTTGCCAGTTGAGAAGATTAAATACTTCCTTAATCATATAGATTTATAAGATAAAATGTAAAAGCATAAATAATTGCATCAAAACAAAATGTATAAATATTTCTAGAAAACACTGCCTTATCTGTATGCTTTTCACTATTAAACTATTATTTAAGATGATATTTCTGCAACTAACTCATATTACAGATTTCACACATAATTTCTTAATATAATAAAAAAGCACAAACTGAAATTGTAAAGAACAATCTACCATGTTTATAAAAATTAGTAAAATATTTCAAATTATTTTAATAACAGTAATATATATCATACTCAAAATATTCATCTTTAACAATATTTATTTTTTATCATCATCAATCATACAGATTTAGTCTTTAACATGTTTTAAATTTCTAAATGATTATAAATGAACTTTTCCAATTCAGTTTGCTGAGGACTTTACTTAGAAAGCCCTGCAAAGACAATACAAATCTGTAGAGTATGTAGTTTCCGTACCTACATAGACATAGTATTCACCTTTGTGATCCCTGGTTAGCATGCATATAATGTGACCTATAAATGAATCTTAGAAAAGGTGCAACCCTAAGTTCATGGTAAGAAGAGGGGCAATGGTTAATTTACTTGTTTTTAAATAAACTTCTTATGAAAATGTAATTCAAAACCCCCAAAATAGAATACGGTAGTTAGAATCGGCTTTTACCTTTTATCCTTTATTGTTCTTATCTTACAACTTAAGGAAAACAGTTTTTGTACGTGAGATTTTTGTGAATATCTGACCAAAGGAATGTCTAACAGAAATGCTTAGTTGTTGCACCACAATGCTAAAGACTATGTTCCATCTATACTTCAAGTCATTAAAAATACAACTGTTGTTCTGCGCAAGACCACTCTCTTTTTTGTTTAATGTGTATTTTCTAATTTATGTTCAGTACTTCCATTCTCATCCTCAATTCCATAAGAAGCCGTCATCCAAAGATTTAGAACAAACACTAAACTGTTTACATGCATACATTTTTTATCAGATCCTTCCACATATTAATATGTTGTTGCTGGACCCAAAGTACAAGAAACCTGGTGGCTAAAACAACATTAATCTTTTCACAGTCTCTGTGGCTCAGGAATCTGGCCACAACTGAGCTGCATCTTTTGCTCAGTGTCTTACAAGGCTGCAATCAAAGTGCCCTGCGGATCTCCATGTTCCCGGGGATTGATTGGAATCCCCTACAAAGCTAATCAGGTTATTGGCAGAATTATTTCATTTATGATTGTGTGACTGAGGGCTGTTGGCAGAGGTCACCCTCAGGTGCAAGAGGTTACCTGTAGTTCCCTGGCACCTGTCCTTCTCCATAGGCTGTCTGCCACGAAAACATTCCCATCTTCAGGCTCAGACAAAAAAATATATCTCATTCCAATGTGCTAAGACTGAGTCTTACATCACCTCACTGAATCAAGGGCATGGCATCTTGTCACCTTTACCATATTCTATTAGAAACAAATCACAGATTCCACCTTCACTCTGTAGGAAGGGATTACACAAATGCATCATTCATTCTGGGGCACTTTAGTGTGTTATTCTCACGCCCTGTTATCTGAAAACTATGCTTGGACCTTTATCATTCCCTCTTTCCTTCCTCCCTCTCTTCTTTTTTTTCTTACTTCTTTCCTTCCCTTTTTTTCTCACACTGCTCTAGTCTCTCCACCTTATAAAGTGCCTGCCCAGAATCAGCACTCAGAATTTACTATGTAGTAAATTTTTAAAATTAATATTCTTGAGTGCTCCTATTATTTTTTATTGTTCAAGTTTTTATCTATCAACTGCAGCAGAATAAAATGGATTTTATTAACCTGGTTTTAAACCGAGTCTCAGAACTTTTCACTAGTTTTCTATTCACATGGCAAAGAAGAGGCAAAACTAGGAAGGCACCAGGAGTCTCTCCCATCCCAAAGCCAGGACTTTCTTTTATAATCCAGAAAGTCACTGGCATTATCACAATTTCAACTCTAATCTCTCCTGACTGACTTAATACTTTGGCTTTTGTTAATGGATTTTCTCTAAGAGAAGAATAATTTATTCATCAATTTATTTGTGTTTCTTGGGAAATTCAAACTTCACCAAACAGGATTAGTCATAATCTGTTTCCTATGCCAGAGAATGATATTACACAGTACTCTCCTTTAAGCTTCCTTTTAAAAGCATGCATGTACTTGCCTGAGCTTTAAAACTCATTTTAAATTTACTTGGTTATACTTTTAAGTTTCCCTATAGATGAAATAATACTTGGCCTTGGCCCTGGCAGGGTGGCTCAATTGGTGAGAGCATTATCCTGATACACCAAGGTTGTGTGTCTAATCCCCGGTCAGGGCACATACAAGAATCAACTAATGAGTGTGTAAATAAGCTGATGTTTCCCTCTCTCTTTCTTTCTCTCTCTCAGGTAAATAAATATAATAATAGTCCTACAATACTTGGTCCTTTCTCATTTCAGAGTGCTCACTGCTTTCAAACTAAACATTTACCTGTCATTTTCTAAAACAATATGGGAAATATATTTACGTCTAAGACTAGTATTGAGATGATAGTTCAGAAAATATAGATTTAATAGAAATTCATTATAATTGGAAATTAAATTTTAATACTCCCCTAATTTGAAGTCACATTACTAAAGTACTTTGAAATGACATATTAAGCAATAAATATGAAATATGGTATTTGCTTAATAATAAAGTCACAAGGAAATGAAATTGATTTATTTCTTCAGAAGCAGCAGTGTCTGATGTGCACTAAATATATAATAAATTCTTAAATGCATATATAATCATTAGAAAAATATCCAGTATGTATAGCAATAGTAAAAGTAGGTGTTTAAATCCAATCTCTTTCTAAAACTTTGACTTATTTATTTTATTAAACTAACTAGTATGGCTAGGTTATTATAACATGTCATTTATACCTATTATTGATTAAATTGAATATTTTATTAGGATACACTTTTTTAATGTAAATTTAATATGCCAATTATATTTGTCAGTAATTTGTTTTCTTGGTGAGGAGTATTACCTGAAAAGAAAACCAATGTCCCCTCTCCTCTATTTAGAATTTTGTGATTAAACTATCATTAAAAGAAAAGAGGAGCCTGGCTGGTGTGGCTCAATGATTGAATGTTGACCTATGAACCAGGAGGTCACAGTTCAATTCCCGGTCAGGGTATATGCCCAGGTTGTGGGCTTGATCCCCAGTGTAGGGTGTGCAGGAGGCAGTTGATCAATAATTTTCTCTCATCATTGATGTTTCAATCTCTCTCTCCCTTCCTCTCTGAAATCAATAAGAAGAAGACACTCACTATAGACATGTTAAGGTACTGGGTGAATTTTTTAAAGTTCCACCAAAGTTTGTAGAAGAAGAATTTCTGAATTTGTACTCTCTTTATGTGTATCATGTGGTTTCAGAAAATGTATTTTAACTTAAATCAGTCTCATTTAATGTTAAATGTTTAGTATATATTTAAAATGCACAAAGTTGAAATGCAACACAGTGTCTATAAACAGTATATCTACACTAATAAAAGACAAAGATGCTAATTGACTGTACCTTTGCTATGCCCATCAGCCAATCAGAAGAGTATGTAAATTAACCCAACAAAGATGGCTGTTAAATTTGCATACTGCAGGCAGGGCAGGGCAGGGCCATCTGCTGCCCGTCCCACTGCCATCTGGGCCTCCAGTGTGCGACCCTGGGAGGCAGGGTGGGGCAGCACCATCTGCCGTCCACCCCACTGCAGGATCCGCCCCACCACGGGATCGGGCCTGCTGTGGGTGACCCAGGGTGCCTGGCTCGACAGGGCAGCAACATCTGCTGCCCGCCCACTGTGGGATAGGGCCTGCCATCTGCCACCCGGTAAGTGGGCCTAAGCCAGCAGGTGATTATCTCCCGAGGTGTCCCAGACTGTGAGAGGGCACAGGTCAGGGTGAGGGACACCTGCCCCCCCCAGTGCACAAATTTACAAATTTTTTTATCCGGGCCTCTAGTGTGTGTATATATATATATATATATATATATATATATATATATATATATAACGAGAGAGAGAGAGGAAAAGAGAGGACTACAAATAATTATACATTTCAAAGTGGACATCAACCAAGGCTCACTCAAACATTATGACATGTCAGAAAACTCTAGCCTGGATAGTCTGGGACACATTGAAGAGGTACCTCAGATCTCACAGTGCCAAGTGAAAACATATGTTATTTTTCTGCCTTTACATAGAATTATCTACAATCTAACCATTTCTGTCTTTAAAGTATAATTCTGCTCATGACTAAAATAAATATATGACCAGGAATAACATGAATATTTATATGTGTAGTATAAATAAAACCTAAATACATCTCTTTACATTTAGATTTTATGTGTAAGTATGTAATAAAAAGTTACATAAATATATTTTATTGTACTTTATTTTTATGCAAATATATTTCATCATATTTCTACATTATATAAATACAATGTATTTTATAAATAAAATATATTTCATATTATAATAAACTAGTGCCCAAGTGCACAGACTCATGCACATTGACCAGAAATTAATTAGAGGGTGGCCGGCGGGACAGGACTGGGTGAGATGGGCCAGGCACACCCTCCCGTGGTCCCTTCCAGGCCTGCAGCACCTGGGGAGGCACTGGGGCTCCAAGGGTGTCTGCAGAGTGAGTGGGGTCCCTCCAGCAGGTGGGGTCTTTCAGCCTGCCCTGTGGGGATCAGGCCGAATCTGGCTTTCTGACATCCCCTGAGGGGTCCCGGATTGTGAGAGGGCGGTTCTCAGGTGATGCACCCCGGATGAGGCTCTGGTTCTGGGATGCATCACCCGAGAACTGCCACTGCCAAGTCATCACAGCTTAGCAGCTTCTGCATTGAGTGTCTGCCCCCTGGTGGTTACTGTGTGTCATACATATCAGCCTGTCAGAAAGTCAGACAGTTGCTTAGTCTTTTATATATAGATAGATATGTAATATATTATTTATAAACAAATATTTTCTTAATAGAGATATTTAATATAAATGTGTGTGTGTATATATATATATAAACTATAATAAGAAAATATAAAGTGATCTAGAAAGACAGAATATATCTGAAAGAATCTTTGAAATTTTATTTTCTTGAAGTTTATATTACAAAGGTAAAAAAGAAACAGAAGATGATTCATCAGGTCATTCTTATGCATGATAACTATTCTCTGTAGCAATGAAACATTCTTGAAGTTTCCCACTGTGGTCAGATAAAAGAAAGGATTCCCACCAGTCAGTTAAGAACGTTCGTATTTGGTGTGGTGAGAAGTGATGACTTTGCAAAGCCTTGTGTCTTCTACTTGATAATTGAGGCTGCTTTGAAAGGAAGTTTGCTTTCTTCTAGTTGATGGTATACATTTCTACCAAGAAATGCAGAGCAGTCAGAAGTTACATTTATATATATATTTATATATATATATGTATATATACACACACATACATACACACAGACACACACACACACACACACATACATACACTAGAGGCCTGGTGCACAAAAATTTGTGCACTCAGGTGGAGGGGGTGCTCAGCCAGGCCTGTACCCTCTTGCAGTCTGGGACCCCTCAGGGGATGACCACCTGCTGGCTTAGGCCCGGTCCTGGGGAATCAGCCTAAGCTGGCAGTCAGACATCCCTCTGGCAGCCCAGGAGCCCTCAGGTGATGTCCACTTGCCAGCAGGGAACAGAACTAAGCTGTAGTCGGACATCCTTAGCAATGCTGAGGAGGCAGGAGAGGCTCCCACCACCACCACTGTGCTGGAAGCCATCAGCCTGGCTTGTGGCTGAGCATAGCTCCCCCTGTGGGAGTGCACTGATCACCAGGGGGAAACTCCTGCATTGAGCATCTGCTCCCTGGTGGTCAGTGTGTTTCATAGTGACCAGTCATTCCCAGTCGTTCTTCTGTTAGGGTCAATTTGCATATTACCATTTTATTATATAGGATAGAGGACTGGTGCACTGGTGGGGGCCGGCTGGTTTGCCCTGAAGGGTGTCCCGGATCAGGGTGGAGGTCCAGCTGGGGTGCCTGGCCAGCCTGGGTGAGGGGCTGATGGGTGTTTGCAGTCTGGCCGCATCCCCTTCAGAATGGACGTCCCTACTGTAGTGCCTGACCAGCCTGGGTGAGGAGCTGATGGCTGTTTTCAGGCTGGCCACACCCCCTTCACTGTGGAGATCCCTGCTGGGGTGCCTGGCCAGCCTGGGTGAGGAGCTGATGGCTGTTTTCAGGCTGGCCACACCCCCTTCAGAGTGGGGGGCCCTGCTGGGTTGCCTGGCCAGTCTGGGTGTGCGGCTGATGGCTGTTTGCAGGCTGGCCAAGCCCCCCAGCAGGGACCCTCACCTCATGAGGGTGTGACCATCCTGGGTGAGTAGCAGATGGCTGTTTGCAAGCTTGCCAAGCCCCCCAGCGGGGACCCTCACCCCATGAGGGTGTGGCCATCCTGGGTGAGGGGCTTATGGCTGTTTTCAGGCTGGCCACGGCCCCCAGCCACCCAAGCTCCCAGTGCAGGCTGGCTGGAAGCAGGTATCTGGGATTTATTTAACTTCTATAATTGAAACTTTGTTGCCTTGAGCGGAGGCCACAGCCCGCCAGGGCAGACGGAAACTTGGCTTCCTCCATGGCTGGGGCAACGAAGCCTCCTGCTTACTCTCACTCTGTGGCTGCTGGCCGCCATCTTGGTTGGGTTAATTTGCATATAGTCGCTCTGATTGGCTGGTGGGCATGGCTTGGGGCATAGCGTAGGTGTAGTCAATTTGCATGTTTCTCTTTTATTAGAAGGCAAATATATATATATATATATATATAATTTCAGAGATAAAGAGAGATAGAAACATCAGTGTTGAGAGAGAATCACTAATCAGATGCCTCCTGCATGCCTCACACTGGAGCCCTGAACCCAGGCATGTGCTGTGACCAGGAATTGAACCATGACCTCCTGGTTCAACCACTGAGCCACACCGCCCAGGCACAATTTTTTATAGCTCTGTCTAGATCAGCCATGGGCAAACTATGGCCCGAGGGCTGGATCCGGCCTGTTTGAAATGAATAAAACTAAAAAAAAAAAAGACCGTACCCTTTTATGTAATGATGTTTACTTTGAATTTATATTAGTTCACACAAACACTCAATCCTAGCTTTTGTTCTGGCCCTCCAGTCCAGTTTAAGAACCCATTGTGGCCCTCGAGTCAAAAAGTTTGCCCACTCCTGGTCTAGATGTTAGAAATGAGAAGTACCAGAGTTTGAGTGAACAGATTGTTGAAGGGCAGATGCATATGTATAGCTCTCACTTCCCTGAGAGATTCCAGCTTGCTTCCTGACATGGTATTGATTTGGGATTTCTCCTCACAGTGTTGGCAGTGGGCTCCAAACTTTGATATATCAAAGAAGTTAGTGGTTAGCCACATAGCAGTCAGAGACATTCTTTAAAAAAAAATTTTAAAATGATGACATTGTCAAAAATGTGCCAGAGGGAAAACTGCCATGATGTCAACCTTGGCTGCCTTTGCCATGTGTCACTGCAACCAATCCAGATGCAGGGAGCATGGATAACCATGTCAAGGGCAGAACATTGTGTGTTCCTTAGTCTCCTTCCAAGGAGTGAAGAGCAATCTGTATTCTGGCAGTGGATGTCTTTGAAGGTGCTTTCAGCTAGAGTTGCAGGAATAGATATGTTCTTCTTGTGAAAAATTTTAATTAGGTTATGAGAAAGCATTCTGGTTTGGTTATAATCTTAATTTCTCAATGATAATTAAGTGTGAAGTGGCAGTATAAAGTTTAAAAAATGCAAGCAGCTATTTTCATGGCACTTATTACCTTTAACAGGTTATATAGCTTGATTGTTTATTGTTTATCTTTCTTCATGTTGCTAGTATGTAAGATTCATGACCTAGAAGAGTGAGTGGTACCTCAGAGACTCTCCATAAATGCTTATTGAATAAATGAATTTCTGAGAATGCTGAATGCCAGAGAAATGAGCATCAGCTTTATCTAGTAGGGAACATAAATGGTGTGAAGTTCAAAATTGATAAGTTAGGAAATCAAGTTGATAGTCTAAAAACCCACAAAGTAACACACTTTGTTCTCTTATCATTTGGTAAGATATTGCTTTTCCTTTAATTTTTTAGAATAATTGTTCTTTAAGTGTTTTCTCTTTGTTTGTTTGTTTTTATTTTAAATACTATAGTCTGTTTATTCATATTTTTACATTTAAAAAAAGGATTTGAAGTCATTATTTGTATAAACTTAGTATATTCTTGGTTTGGAAAGAGGAATGCCATATCCCTCCCTTAAGATACAGGGAAGCAATACAGCAGACTTTACAAGACTTCCTTAACCCTTGAAGCCTTCTGAGTCACCTATTCTCTTAGAAGTTTTCTATCCTTTTCTGTAATGAACTGAACAGAGGTATCAGCCTTGTAAACTGCACCCCTTCTTTAGTCACACACCAGTTTGTAATCTTGAGCCAGGGAATGTGATGTTTCCACCACAGAATGGAGTTATATCAACCTCAGAGGCTATTCTACAGACAGATTAGAAAATATATGTTAAAGCACTTTCAAGAGTTCATACATGATAAGTCAAAAATCCTCATAGTAGCCGAAACCGGTTTGGCTCAGTGGATAGAGCGTCGGCCTGTGGACTGAAAGGTCCCAGGTTCGATTCCGGTCAAGGGCATGTACCTGGGTTGTGGGCACATCCTCAGTAGGAGATGTGCAGGAGGCAGCTGATTGATGTTTCTGACTCTCTATCTCTCTCCCTTCCTCTCTGTAAAAAATCAATAAAATATATTTTAAAAAATTCTCATAGTAAGCTTATGGAGTGCTCACTTTGTTTGAGTCACTCTTCTGAGCATGTAGTTATAGCCATTTACTTATTTAATCCTCGAAAAAAACTTATGAGGTAGGTACTATGTTATCTCCATCGGAATAATGAGGAAAATGAGACATAAATGCTATTTAATTTGCTCAAAGTCATATAATAGTTAAGCTGAAGAACTTGAATTTAAAAAGAAGCTTTACTCTAATTCACTGACTCAAACAACTAGTAACATTGATCTATTTTATTTTTATTTTACTTTCAAGTAAGCTTGGATTGTTATATTCTTTTAATATCTAAATATGGGCTGTTCTTTGTGCTAACTGTGCCTAGAAGTTATAAAAGCAGAGACTCAGCCCTTTACCAGTTAGAGTGAAAACCAGTATGAGGGTCAGGTAAAACGAAGGTGTTATTTTTATTAATTTTTATTTTGTCAATGCTCACATGACTATATTTTTCCATTGACTCATTGACCTTTTATGTAGAGTGGAAGGGAGAGAGAGACAGAGAGAGAGAGAGAGAGAGAGAGAGAGAGAGAACCTTTGACCAGAATTGAATTGAACCCGGGACCCTTCAATCTACGGTACAATGCTCTATCCACTGAGCCAAACAAGCTAGGTCTTAAAACCCCAATGATGAATGAAATAAAATGCATGTAAAAGCAGAATGAAAATATTTTCTCGGTGCATTCTAATGAACGTTATCCACAACTAGTATAGGAGAGCGAATCCTGGACAGGAGTCATAAACTGAAGGGACTCAGAGAACAATATGGCCTGCCAGAAACATTTAGTTTATAAAGAGGATTGGACAACCATCTAAACACTGAGCAACCTCACATTTAAATTTGTATTTCTACCATCTTCTGGAAAAGCAGAAGACCTGGCAACACTGGTGTTCATTCCCACATGAAAAGCATTGACAGAGGCTGAGCACCAGCTGGTCATTCACACAAACCCTGCACTCTGCAATTTCTCACAGCCTTCACCATCCTGTTGTCCCCTTAGGCTCATTCACTCTTCTCTTTTGTCTTCCTGTTCGCTGTAGACATTGGAGTTTGGAACTGCTGAGTTAGGCTAACAGAGTTCCTACCCCTCTTCTATCTCCTTATTAACAAGGCCATTTTGAGCAATTTTGTGTGAACAAATTCTTCAATTTACCAAAAAACGGAGCAGATCATTCTCTCAATAAGACTTACTAGTCTGTTCACTGGCCACTGATAACCCATTCATTTTCTTCATTTACTGAGAGGTTGCAAAGGAGAACAAAGGAAGTAAAACGAAATTCACCCAAGTACTTCAAAAGACAGATGTGGTAAAAATTGATGGTTTATTCTTAGTCTTACTTGACATAGTTAAGTCAATCTCCTAGCATGTTAAGTATACTAAAAAGAATTAGCATTTTAATAATGGGTTTTTTCTACTTTAATTGTGTAACACATATGCCCAATAAAATGTTCGTGTACGATACTAACAACTGGTTTACCATCTTAAATGTTGCAGAACAACTTACACTGTATGATTGAATTATGCTACAGACAAGTTTAATAACTTAAACTGATTAACCATTTGATTCAATTTTAAAGAAAGTGTGGTTCTGATATTATCCATGTGTTAAATTCTCAACTGACTTGCTTACAAAGTAAGAAACAGAGGAGATGGCTTTCCTTAGAGATTACTTGTCTGCAAATTCATGTGGATAAAGAGTTCCAGCACATTAAACAAGTGTGTAACTTGGTTAATGGATAGTGTGGCACAGGTAATTAGCTATGAAGTCATTAAGACTCTTCTGTGCTGTGACAGTCATGTTTACCTATAACAGATTGATGAACTTGTCAAATGTTTCTTCTTCCCTTTTGTTATTTCAGATCAGCCTTGAGTGGAACTTGACAGAAGATGTTAACACAGTTTTATCTCTGGAAATGGTTAGCTTCGGGGATCATCCTTGGTTCTTTCTTCGGAATCTGCTTTGGCCAGTATGAAGATGGTAAGTAAAGCTGCTTTTAGTCTGACCTTTATAGCTAGTCAGGGTTTCTGTGGTTAAATGGTAAATGAAACACACCACAGAAATGAAGAATGCTAATTTGTAGTTCATTGTCAAAGGTTAGTAGCTCTGTGTAATAATTTGCCTTAATTAAAATAATCCTACAGAAGGGGCTTCCAATGCACTTTGTTTCTTAATAAGGATTGCAGTATGATACAAAATCCAATGCAAGGCCTCTATTTGAACAGTTACTAATTCTCACTGAGCAAATTCTTAGTGGCTATCAAAGAAAACTAAAAGTAAATAAATAAGTAAATCCTACTTACCGACCCTTGAACTAACACAAGTATAGTGACCTTAGAGAAAACTTAACAACAGAAAAGATACTAGCCCTAGCTGGTTTTGTTCAGTGGATAGAGCATCAGCCTACAGACTGAAGGGTCCCAGGTTCGATTCCAGTCAAGGGCACATGCCCAGGTTTGAGGCTTGATTCCCCAGTAGGGGGCATGAAGGAGGCAGGTAATCAGTTATTTTATCTTATCATTGATGTTTCTATCTCTCTCCCTCTCCCTTCCCTTTTGAAATCAATAAAAATATATATTTTTTTAAAAAGATACCAGAATTTCCTATAATAAAAGATCCCAAATAGGGTCAAAAGTAGATGTCATTAGTGATTTTAGTGTTAGCACGTTAACTGTTTTGTATTCGTTCATTCCCCACTTTTTTATTGGGAAAGAGTAAAAATATAAACGACTTGACATGAGGCGTTGTATGTCGTTTCCTAATAGTGAGTTAGTCACTTTAGAAAGGTATACTTGCCATCAAACTCCTTAGAAACTATTTAACACATTATGTCTACAGTGGCCCAAATACGCCTATCTTAGATATTTCAATATTGAAGGAATCTGTCTTAGAATACTATATAATGAGAGTTAGGATATATATAATGTTAAGTTTAATAGAAAAAAGAAAAAGAAAAAAAAGGGGGGGAGGGGGAGCTCCTCACCCTAGGATTTGCTATTTAAGAAAAAAAAGAGTTTTGTCCTTTTATTTTTTTTATTTTTATTGTTCTTACCCAACATTTGTTTAACATTCAGAGTACACAGGCAAATAACTGTTACCAATTGGGGTTACTGACTGGGATCTTGGTTCTTTTTATCAATGCAGAAAAGATTTTAAGGCCAATGAAAATGAAATATAACTGAGGCCTAGATGTTATCTTTATGGAGAAAAAGGTCGGGGCTGGGGGCGGGGGGCGCCTAAACCACCTGACTAGTGATATGCTTGGGGAGGAAAGGTTACCCTGGGGGTGAGGTTCTTGTTTTCTCAGTTTTGCCCCTTGCTAGGCTTCCTGCCCTGGTGAGTTTCTGTACCTGGCCCATGGTACTTGCTCTGCTCATGTCCAACATAAGCATCTCCTCATCTTTATTGCCCCGTTAACTAATTGCTCCTAGTGGCATCAGAGATTGTGAATTGTATTTATGCTTTGCTTGGTTAAATTGAATGATCTATTGGTCAATGAATTAATTTTGCTTTATCCCAAACAGTGTTCAAATGTGCACATATTAAGATATTCTCAGTCCTCCCTAGTTAGAAAAAATATGCCTCTTTGGGGATTCGCAGAACAGTTCACAATAGCAACTATTTTCATAAAGTCAACAGCCTGTTCCCCTGAAAAGTTCGCTAATTAGCACAGTGTTTACTTCAAGTGCATCTGAATTTAAAATTCATGCCAATGCTATTTATGGAGATTGTGAATCTCCAGCCTAACCACACATCTAAAAATGTACTAATAAAATAAATAATGTAACCACTACTTTTAAACAAAATTAAAAATCAGTGCAACTTAAAAGAGCATGCCTTTATATTTAAATAGTGCATTTAAAATTGTGCCCAGGAATATATGACAAATTAGTGTGTTGATATCTCTTTATCTTATCAGACATTCTATTTTCTATTTATATTTCGTGGTCACGTGGCGCAAACAGGGGAGAATTCAGTGTCGTTGCTAACATTAGACCTTGTAAGCCCTGTACTTCTTAGAAATGTAATTTAGGCTATCAGAGGAAATCACTACCAGTTGAGCCTGTAATGCTATAGATTGGGTTTCTTAATAATCCCATCAAAGCCCTTGGTCTTTCTAAATGCGCTTGCGTAGCCTCCCAAACAAGATTCTCAGGGCACTGTTGGCCATCACATAATCTACTCTCTGAGCAGAGTGGAACTTCACACCTGCTAATTGGTAGTCTGTAGGAAGGCTGCCCCATAAAGCACTGCTCTCATGGATGACTTCTTTATAGCCATGGCTAGAAAGCCTTCCCAGGTTTCTCCTGGGGGCACGTGACTCAATACTTAGAAAGACTGAAGGGAGAGGAGCTATGGCAGGCCAACAGAAATGTTGTGTGGTGCTTTGTTATAAAACTTCTTAACTTCATATGCCTTTCGGCATTCCATACTAGCATCTTCCAGGGTGCCCCCAAAGCCAGTAATGGTTCTATCCCTTTAGTTCTCCCCAGGTCTTTACCTCTCTCTGGCCTCCCTCAATTTGGGATTGGGACAGGAAAATGGTTTTCATAGTTACCACTTTTTCAAATAAATCATATAAAATTGTGAGTCCAGCCGTAACCGGTTTGGCTCAGTGGATAGAGCATCGGCCTGCGGACTGAAAGGTCCCAGGTTCGATTCTGGTCAAGGGCATGTACCTTGGTTGCAGTCACATCCCTAGTAGAAGGTGTGCAGGAGGCAGCTGATCGATGTTTCTCTCTCATTGATGTTTCTAACTCTCTATCTCTCTCCCTTCCTCTCTGTAAAAAATCAATAAAATTAAAAAAATAAAAAAAAAATAAAAAAATAATAAATAAAATTGTGAGTCCATGCCCTAATCAGTTTGGCTCAGTGGATAGAGCGTCGGCCTGGGGACTGAGGGTCCCAGGTTCGATTCCAGTCAAGGGCATGTACCTTAGTTGCGGGCACATTCCCAGTGGGGAGTGTGCAGGAGGCAGCTGATTGATGTTTCTCTCTCATCGATGTTTCTAACTCTCTATCCCTTTCCCTTCCTCCCTGTAAACAATCAATAAAATATATAAAAATAAAAATGAAATAAAATTGTGAGACCACACTATGCAGGAATGAAATCAGTACTAGGCAAAGTATGGCTAACACACAAAATAATAACACTTGACTGGAATATGTGATATGAATTTCTTGAACAGTTGTTTTTTTTTTCGTTTTTTGTTTGTTTTTTGTCCAAGTGCTTGGGAATGCAAGTACATGGATAGATTGAAGGAAGATAATGGTAATAGTCAAAATCATGATAGATACAAGGAAAAGTAAAAATAAAAACACCTTGCCATAGATAATCCACTGGTTGGGTTAGCCCATTTTGATAATTTGCATCTGATTTATATACAGAGTTAAGAGCTTTACATAGAAAAACATGAAAGAGAAAATGTTAAAATACACTAAGGCTATTAGTATAACAATCGTGGGTTTTCTTAAATTAAATGATGGGATTCTTCTGGATTTTTAATTAAGAACAGCATCCTTATGCTTTCCTATTTATATTCTCCAGCATAGAAGAATTGGAAGGACAAACAAATATAAAGTTTTATTTCATAAATACTTTTACTGAAATGGAATATTCTAGTTTTAGACAAATATGTGAAACTGTTTCAAAGAAAAACATATTATATAATTATTTCAATGTTTTATAACAAAAACTTCACATGAAAACTTTGGCTAGGTTTTAAATCATTTTATATTTTTCATTCTAATTGCTGGGATAAGCTTTTAGATTCGAAAATAAAATTTGTAGCATTATATTAAATTAAATTAAAAAGTAATAATTTAGCTAATTGACAGAAACTTAGAGAACCTAATAGATTTGTAGTTTACGGTCTCCCTCCCCTCAACAGAGCATTAAGATTGATATTTTATCTATACTTCAATGCATTACCAATAATGACCATTTTGTTTGAATGGAAATATGTTTCTTGATCCCAAATTGAGTGAGGAGAGCCTTAAAAGGCGGTGTCATGGGAAACAGAGGAAGCAGGACCATCTGCTGAATTTTGTGTTGTGTGGGCAAAACATCTATAAAACACTAGAGGCCCAGTGCAGGACATTCATGCACCGGGGGTGGAGGGTCCCTCAGCTGGGCCTGCGCCCTCTCGCAGTCCGGGACCCCTCAAGGGATGTCCACCTGGAACCACTCGCTCCTTACTGCCCATCTGCAGTGGAGGCAGGGAGGCTCCCATCAGTACCACTGCGCTCGCCAGCTGTGAGCCCGGCTTCTGGCTGAGCAACACTCTCCCTGTGGGAGTGCACTGACCACTAGGGAGCAGCTCCTGCATTGAGCGTCTGCCCCCTGCTGGTCAGTGTGTGTCATAGCGACTGGTTGTTCTGCTGTTTGGTCGATTTGCATATTAGGGTTTTATTATATAAAATATTATTTGTTCTTACAAATACTATGATTCACAATGAGGTAAATTAACTAAGTTGTGCACAGAGTTTGTGTTTTTGTTTATTTTGTTTTGATTTTGAGTTCATAATAAATGATGAAAAGGAAAGAGAGAGGGAAAAAAGGGAAAATGATTATGGGTAATGGGTATGTGTTATTATTTCTTCTGCATTTTAAATTGTTCAGATTAAATCCTTTTAAAACATGTATCACTACCATAATCAGATAGGAAATGTGTTTGTTAAAAATAATAACTATATGTTACAATAGTATGACTACGTTTGAACCAAATGTTAGCAAGGTGTATACACAATGAGTGTGTATGTGTATGTGTATGTGTTGCGGGGGGGTGGGGGGGTTGCAGGGTTTTTTTTTTCCTAAGTGTATACAAATCATGCATGCCACATGACCTTTTAAGGGAAGGGTTCTCCCTGGCTGATTGAGTGTTTAGCCTGGAAACCAAAAATCTTCTGTCCTTCCCTTGAGCTATTGAATAAATCAGTATATATCTCTGGTGTGACTAGAACCCTTATGTAGTGTACAAGCAGAACAACTACATGAAGAGACCCAAGTTATAATCTCATAGAGTCCCAACATTTCCTGAGGCTCAGTGCCCTATAAACTAGTAACTCTGAAACTCAATTTTACACAGTTTAGCACAGCATCTGACATATATGGCCAATGGTTACTAAAACCTATTTTTATTGCTACTATGACCCTCATTACTTATAAATAATTATACTTCTTTTTCATACATTTATATATTGATTTATAAATGGGTATTTTGTGTTCCTGAACAGTATATGCTTATTCTTTCTTTATATCTCTCCAAATTTACCAAGCAATTTGAAGACTTAACTTTGTTAAATTAAATTTTATACCTACAACTGTAAATGACTTTATCCTTTTCTTGGAAAGCTTACTGATTCAAATGAAACGTACAGTGAACTTCGGGGAACATTTTCAGGTTCATTTTCATGCTTATTGTTACATAATCCACGGAAGGTCAGTACTGAGATTGACATGTCCATCAATCAAGGCTATAACCAAGTTCTAAAGTCTGATGCTAAGTTTCTGACACTAAAAACTGCAAACGTCATTTTTATCAGTGCATCCAGTGGTCATGATGTAGAGTACCAGTGGCTTCCACAAATTAGCCTGGAATTAGGGGAGAATGGCATATAAATTATAGTGTAGATAACAGAATTATCAGAAAAATGTAGCTGAAGTGCTTGTGTGTCTGAGCAAGATGTTTCCCCCTTTAGATGCTTTAATAAGAGCTGGTTAAGTAAACTGAATAGCTCTGCAAGAATAATTAAATGGCCGAAACCGGTTTGGCTCGGTGGATAGAGCGTCAGCCTGCGGACTGGAGGGTCCCGGGTTCGATTCCGGTCAAGGGCATGTACCTGGGTTGCGGGCACATCCCCAGTGGGAGATGTGCAGGAGGCGGCTGATCGATGTTTCTCTCCCATCGATGTTTCTGGCTATCTGTCTCTCTCCCTTCCTCTCTGTAAAAAATCAATAAAAAAAAAAAAAAAAAAAAGAATAATTAAATGATCACCATAACTCATGTTGCTCGACTATTATAGAATGTTACCTGGGGCTCTGCTACTGCAGTACCTCTGCCTCATGGACTGTATATTCTAATCGTGGGATACTCATTGATTCACCCAGATCATGCTGGATATCTTTTAAAATTTCTTTTTCTTTGAGTTTGTTATTTCTAAACTTAATTCTGTATCTTCCTCCTCTTAACATGATCTTTCTCTGAACATAGTACAATGAAATCATTTATTTATACTATTTCAATTGTAATTAAAGATAATTATTGGAGACTATACCTAATTAATTTTCAGCAAATATGGTTGTCTTTGAAGCTTAATTCCTCATTTAAATATGATTTCTTATGGCAACATACATTTAGGAAGAAATATAACAAATGTACATGAACTCAGGCAGATACACTTATATAGTACATAGATATTACACATTTTAGACAAAAGTAAAACCATGCATAGCATATGTTGTTATTCAAAATTTGTATATAATTATAGACATCTGTCCTTGTTTACACCTTTCACTTATTCTATCTTATAGCATGTATTTACTATGTTTTTATTCTGATAAGTTAAATTCAAGTTTTGAGAGTACCTTTGCTGCCCTAACCAGTTTGGCTCAGGGGATAGAGTGTCAGCCTGCGGACTCATGAGTCCCAGGTTCGATTCCAGTCAAGGGCATATACCTTGGTTGTGGGCACATCCTCAGTAGGGAGTGTGCAGGAGGCAGCTGATCAATGTTTCTTTCTCATCAATGTTTCTAACTCTCTATCCCTCTCCCTTCCTCTCTGTAAAAAATCAATAATATATATATATATATTTTTTTTTTAAAATAGTACCTTTGTTGTTTTTGCTATAAGCAGACTTAAAATCCTAAAAATTTGTCTTTTATTAAGCTTTATAAACTATTAGATTCATATACATTAAGTAGATTACATTATTATGTGACATCTATAGTAGGATGATACAAACAGAGCATTGTTATTCTCAATACTTCAATACAACTTTTGTAAACTAAATTTCATTTTTAGATGATATCTTGAATGAATACTCTATGTAAGGCTTCCCCATACTTGCATGTCTTGTCTCCTCTTTTAAGGTTAGTGATCTTGTGGATCCTTCTACCCCTAATATGAATTTAGTTTTAGAGCAAATGTTGGAAAGCATGTCTTTCTTCCTGCAGCAACAATTTCCCACTAAGCAACTTTAAAAACATGAACTCTATGACTTGTCTAAGGTCTGACCTTGTACCTAAAATGATTACCTCAATAGTTTTTTTATACTCTAGTTAGGCTCAATTAAAACCTATCAATATATCATGCAAGGACAGAGAGCTAAAGGGCCAGAAAAAAAAACCCAACACAACAACACTCTGATAATCAGAAGATCCATTATTGTACTTAGAGGATTCTCTCTCTGCAAACACACACACACACACACACACACTTTTTCTTTTTCTTCCCCCCAGTGTTACAGAATAGCATAATATTGAGACTTTGAATACTATCATTTGTCCTATTAAGGCAGAGAAAAGAAGTAAAAGGTCTAATTCAGTGCCCAAGCAATTCAGATAAAATTAATGATAAATGGCAATATGGATGACTCCCTTCATGGTTTTGACAAACTGGAAAATTTGAACCCACTATAAAATAAATGGCTCACACCCTAACCGTGTTGAAAGACAGAACTGATTTTAACTGTTTTTTAATAGAAATTGAATTTGGGCAAAATGTAATTGTAATCTTGCTTGGTCTGAGTTTTTAATGACTCAGACAACTCAAAATAGAGTGGCTTTCCTTTGTTGGGTCCTTTCTTGTCAAATCTCTATATCTGTTAACACCACTTTTTCTTCAATTTCCTTAAGCTCTGCAATTTTGTGTGGTTTTTTTTCACACCTCCACTAAAACTGCACTCTCTAAGGCCTCCAATGACTACTTTCTTGGGCAAATCCTATAATTTTCTAGCATTTCAGCAAACAGCATTATTGATCTATCTTTCTGCAACTTTTTCTCAGAGACTGACTTTTTCTGATTATATTTATGTCAGACTTCTCCATCTTTCTGGTAGATAGTCTACCTTTTGCTATTCTGTGAGTTCAAAATTGCCCCACTTTTGTTTATATTTCCAAAAAGAGCTATATTTTATAATGAAGAAATATGGATATTTTCCATTATTAAGCCCTGGTCTTGGTCATTTTCTGTTCCTTCTGAATTTCCTTACACAGTGCATTCATCTAACTATATATCCACTGCATATATCACTACTTTTTCTTCAGTCCGTTTTTATTTTTTTATAGATTTATTTAGTTAACACTTTATTAAATACCAACTCTGGGAAAAACATTAGAGAAGCAAAATTGAGGCAATCCTTTAATTCATGTATAATAATGAAAGAGATAATCAATACAGTGTGATCTATGGAATAATCAAATTAGGTATAATGTATGTGCTTTGGGATAATACACATGGAAAATCTGATAAAGAATTTGAGGTAAAGATATTCAAAAATGTTTGCAGGATGAATTTTGATTTTTCAAGTTAAGAAACTTAAAAATGTGGAAATTTCAAAATCACTGAAGAATACTGAATTGTTGTTCTGTGCAGCTTTGAGGATTGTACATGATATTTTATTATTCATCTAGGGAAGGTTCAATATTAAATACCAAAGATAACAAAACAAGTACTTGATTGGGATCATCATCTAGCTGAAACTCACTTATAAGCTTATCTCTTTCACAGAACTCCAGCTAACAGCAATCTTATCTCTTTCTCTGTCTCCATCTCTCTGTCCCTGTCTCTCTGACTTTGCCGCTGTCTCTGTTTCTATCTGTCTCTCTCTTCGCATCACACCATTAGAAGCTGTTATTTTATTGTTTGTGGTACTCAGTTTTTGCAATTGATTGTATTTAATGCCTTACTACATACTATTATTATTTATTTGTATATACAGTATATTGCTTATGCTTTATTCTGACATGTTCTAAAAGTTTCTTAAAATGACGAATAATACCACTGTTCATTTTATGTGTAAACAGTATCTTACGTAATAATAGAAAAACATGTAAATTGATCATACCTTCGCTATGCTAACCAGCCAATGAGGAGAGTATGCAAATTAACCTAACAAAGATGGTGGTTAATTTGCATACATAGGCTCCAAGCAGTGGAGCGCAGCCTCACGGCCCTAGAGCTGGTGCAGCGAAGCCTCATGGCCCCAGGGCCAGCTCTGGCCAGAGCCCGGCCAGAGCAAAGGCCTGGTGCCGGGTGCTGGAGGAAAACCGGTGCCAGCAGCCAGGGGAAAGGAAGGCCTATTGCACGAATCTCTTCATGCAACAGGCCTCTAGTCTCTTTATAATAACCACTAATGTCTATTTAGCACTTATTAAATAATTCTTTCATATATATTATCTATATATATAAAAGCCTAAGCGACTGTTACTACCGAACAACCAGTTGACTGGTTGCTATGACACACACTGACCACCAGGGGGAAGACGCTCAATGCAGGAGCTGCCCCCTGGTGGTCAGTGGACTCCCGTCGTGGGAGTGCTCAGCTGACCGACATGTTTCTGTGACCCACCAGCCCGGTGGCAGCCACCCACTCCTTTAGCTCCACATGCAATAACCAATAACAGCAAAATCTTAACCTTTCCTTCCAGATGTCCCTCAAATTCTGCTTACTCTTTGATATTAACTAATTCATTATCTTTTGATATTGTTGCTAATGGCACCCAATCAAAATTAAATGAGTATTATGCTAAGCGAAATAAGCCAGTCAGAGAAAGATAAATATCGCATGATCTTACTCATTTATGGAATATAATGAACAACATAAACTGATGAACAAAAACAGATCCAGAGACAGAGAAGCATCGATCAGACCGTCAAACCTCAGAGGGAAGGTGGGGGAGGGTGGGGTAAGGGGGAAAGATCAACCAAAGGACTTGTATGCATGCATATAAGTCTAACCCATGAACACAGACACCAGGGGGGTGAGGGCATGAGTGAGGGGTAGGGGGGTGATGGGGGGATAAGGACACATATATAATACCTTAATAAAGAGAGAAAAAAAATTAAATGAGTAGTGGTTGTCAAAGAATACAAATTTATTTTCACTTATAAGGTGAATACATTAACACATCCATCTCCTCACATAGTTACCATTCTTTAGTGTGGCGAGCACATGTAAGATCCAATCTCTTAGCAAATTTCAAGTTTACAATACAGTATTACTAACTATACTCAGGTAAAAGGTAGAAGAAATACATAGGAAAATATAATTATAAAGGATAATGTGGGAAGGACATGCTTAGAAGATACTCTTTGCGTAAAGTTTTGAAAACAATGAGGGACAAAGCCATGGAGATTCCTATGGATGAGCTTCAAAAACAGAGCACACAGTGACTAAAAAGTCCTTGAGATGAGGACGTGGCTGGTGGTCCTTCTTATTTTGTTTTGTTTTAATTTTGTAAATGACAGTTTACTTTTAATATTATTTTGTATTGGTTTTAGGTGTGTAGCATAGTGGTTAGAAATCATATACCTTACATAGTGTTCCCCCTGATACTTTCAGGACCCAACTGGCATCATACATAGTTATCGCTGAGTCTGTTTCAATTTTGTTTGTATATATTGTTCTTTAGATTCCACATAAAAGTGAAATCATATGGCATTTGTATTCTTCTGACTGATATTTCACTGAACATAATACCCTCTAGGTTCATCCATGCTGTCGCAAATGGTAAAATTTCATTCCTTTTTATGGCCCAGAAATATTCCATGGTATATATAGTGTGTTCGAAGAACACAATCAGAAGCAAATGTTGAAATGTTGAGCTGATTGAGGGAGAGAGGGAGAAGAGATAGGATCAGAGAGGTTATGGGGGAAGTTGATTAACAAGGCATTGTAGGCAACTGTAAGGACATAGAAAGCTACCAGTGTTTCAGGCAGAGGAGTTAAAGGATTTTAGTCAATTTTTAATAAAATTGCTTTGGCCCTTGTGTTGAGGATCAGCGGTCAAGGTCAGGGTGACCAATAAGAAATTTACTAACGGTATTCCAGGCAGAAAATAAAGATAGCTTAGACTAGGTCTTCATGACACCAGTGGTAAAAATGGTTGGCGTGGATGTATTTTGAAGGTGTAGACAACAGAGTTTGCTGGTGTTCGATATAGAGAAGACAAAAATATAGGATTTAAGGTTTGCTATTAATATATTTGGTGTGACCATCAGGAGAGGCTGGGCAACTGCATCCATCAAAGGAATAAATGTAGCTAGAATAATCCTGGCTCAGGCAGCCTAGTTCAGCTGCCACACTCTCAAATACTGTATTTTATAGCCTTAATACAGAGTGTTATAGGACTCATGAAGTACAATAATATAAACACTGATCCATGAAACCTTAGGAGAACGAGGCAAGCTATGCTCATTTCTGATTATATGTCCATTTCTTTAATATATAATTATTAACATCTACTACATGCCAGTTTTATGCTAAGTTCTGGGGATGAAAACATAAAAAGATATATTTCTCAACCTCATGAATATTATTGCCCACTTCATATGAAATATCAGCAAAAGGGACAAAAATGCATGGCAAGTATAAATCAATCTACTGTACATTTTGAGAAACTGAATTTAAATGGATGGCATTTATGCTGCCAGATTAGAAGGGTGTTAAAGCCCATGTCAGTTGTGCTTAGTCATAAACATATTTTAATTTAATTTATTAGGGTGGCATTGGTTAATGCAACCATACACGATTTGTGTATACAACTCTATACCACATCATCTGCATACTGCCTCATTCCCTCACCACCTAAAGTCAAGTCTCTTTCTACCACTTTACCTTCTTCCACCTCCACTCACCCACCTTTTCCTCTGGCAAGAACGATTTTTTAAATCAAACAGGTTTGAGTGACTTAGAAAATGCATGAGGAACTACATTAGATTTAAATGGGACACATATAAATTTCATGTGTACGCCAAAGCAAAAAAAGCATAAGAGAATTAATAGGTGATAAAGCACTGGTATTCTTGGATATGGGAGATTATCTATGGGATGAGCTTTGGAATCAGATAGAACTTTTTCAAATCCTGGCAAAATCAATATATAATTTTTGATGAGCTATCTAACCTAAGACTCAGATCTCCATCAGTTAAGCAAGGATAATAGCAACTTTTTATTAGATTGCTGTTAGGATTAGCTGATGTTATGCATGTAAATAGCTTAGCATGCTTTCTGGTATATAGAAAAGGATAAGTACATATTATACCTATTATAGTAGTTATGTTTTCAAATTGAAGGCAGATTTAATGTTTGCTCATCATTAATCAATATTTTTCTTTAATTTTCTTAGAACAATCGAACAATCACTATAACTTCCACATACTCCTTTCTGTGTACTATAATTCTTTTTATGATTTTCTGTCCATCTAGCCTGTGAATTTCTCAGCTGCATTTATTAAGGTATCTGGCATAGCATACAAACTCAGTAGCCATTGGTATCTATATTTCTTTCTTTTTATTTTTTTAATTTTACCTTCTTCAACTTTATGTCAATTTTCATTAGTTTTTTTTTACACAGAGGAACTTTTATTAGTTCCTTCTTATTAATCTTTATTTACTAACTAGAGGCCTGGTGCAAAAAAATTTGTGCACTCAAGGGGGGTCCCTCAGCCCAGCCTGTGCCCTCTCGCAGTCTGGGACCCCTCAGGGGATGTCCACCTGCAGGCTTAGGCCCACTTCCCTGGGGATTGGGCCTAAGCTGGCAGTCAGACATCCCTCTGGCAGCCCAGGAGCCCTCGGGGGATGTCCACTTGCCAGCGAGGAGCAGGCCTAAGCTGCAGTCGGACATCCTTAGCACTGTTGAAGAGGCGGGAGAGGCTCCCACAACCACCACTGTGCTGGCAGCTGTCAGTCTGGCTTTTGGCTGAGCAGAGCTCCCTCTGTGGGAGCTCACTGACCACCAGGGGGCAGCTCCTACATTGAGCGTCTGCCTCCTTGTGGTCAGTGTGTGTCATAGTGACCAGTCATTCCCAGTGGTTCTGCTGTTAGGGTCAATTTGCATATCACCCTTTTATTATATAGGATAGAGGCCTGGTGCATGGGTGGGGGCTGGCTGGTTTGCCCTGAAGGGTGTCCCAGATCAGGGTGTGGGTCCCGCTGGTGTGCCTGGCCAGCGTGGGTGAGGGGCTGAGGGTCATTTTCAGGTGACCACAGCCCCTTCAGGGTCGGGGTCCCTGCTGGGGTGCCTGGCCAGCCTGGGTGAGTGGCTTATGGCTGTTTTCAGGCTGGCCAAGCCCCCCACTGGGGACCCTCACCCCATGGGGGTGTGGCCATCCTGGGTGAGGGGCTGAGGGCCGTTTTCAGGCTGCCCACAGCCCCTTCAGGGTGTGGTTGTGCCTGGTCAGCCTGGGTGAGGGGCTGATGGCCATTTTTAGGCTGGCCACACACCCCGGTGTCCCAAACTCCCAGCCTCTCCTTTTTTTCTTCTGAGATATATTTATCTTCTATAATTGAAACTTTGTAGCCTTGAGGGAGCCCATGTCCGGCCAGGGCAGGCGGGAAGCTTGACTTCCTCCATTTGCGGGGGCAACCCAAGCCTCCTGCTCGCTCTAGCTCTGTGGCCACCGCCTCTTGGTTGGGTTAATTTGCATACTCGCTCCTGATTGGCTTGTGGGCATGGCTTGTGGGTGTGGCTTGACCATAGTGGGGGGACGGTTAATTTGTATGTTTCTCTTTTATTATATAGGATATGCAGATGTTTCTTCTCTCTCTCTCTCCTTTGCTTAACTCTTATTATTTATACAATGAGTATTTTTTTCAAAACAGATTTCTAACTCATGCATCTACTTTAAAAAGATAATCTTAACCAGACTTCCCAGAACGCATTCTTATAAAAATTTCCAGAGTGAACATGTTCCTATTTTAATGCCTCCAAAGCTTTCTTCTGTTATCATATGGGAACATTTTAAAGGATATGCCATTCAATTTTCTTCCCAATGAGAGTGAAGTTTAAAAAGATTTTCAATTCTTGAAATTTCTAAGACTTAAATTTGATGTAGGACCTTTGTCAAATAATATTTATTAAATTTTATTTCTGTTGGAGTTCATTTGAATATATAAAGTGAGATATAGTCCCAGAAAAAGAAAACGAGAAAGAATATTGTCCAGTGAACTGCTGATACTGGCACTGAGCCAGTGCATGCAACATGTATTTATTACTGAGAGCTTCTTAGATACATTAAACCTGAGAGGAGCAGCCCTTTCCATGCTCTTTAAAGATGCTTTTTGACACACTAGGTTCCCAAAACAATGACATTTGAAAACATCATGATGTGTTTCTGTTTATTGTATAATATTAATGCTTCATTCCAAAACAGAAACAAAAATACACTTAAAGACTAATTTACATATTAAAGACTAAGAAAATCAGCTTCTATTTACTGAAAATTCTTTAAGAGATTTTGGAGTACAATGCCCATGCTAATGTTAAAAGATATATTATGCAAATATACTTGCAGAGAAACTCTGAAATTTTAAATTTTCTACCAGCCCTATCTCATCAGTAGAAAAAAATGAATGGACATAACAACTGGCCAAATGATGGAGTTGCTAATAAGGATAACTAGAACCCCCTTTGAAAACAGAGGGGGTTCAACCTCGTTCCCTAAGAAAGGAAAGTGTCAATAGTATTACATCTTGTTGACTTTGGACACATGTATTATGATATGAAATGCAACAATTTAAGATTGCTGACTTATTTTGCTAGAGTAAAAATAAAGAATAATTTTTTAAATCAATGACTTAGAATATTAAAAACATATTAAGTGAACTTTGACCTCATTTAGAATTCTATGCTTATGTGATTCCTGTACCCAGATTTCAAATGGACATTTTTTGGATCTATACCCAATTATAAAACATATTTCTCTAACAGAGAAAAAAGTCTGCATTTAAAAAATATGTGACATATTTTTTTAAAAATTAAAGATGCAGAGAAATAAGTGAATTTAAAAGCATATACAAAGGCAAAAATGATATTCTAACCTCAGCGAATTGCAAAATAGAATTTTCTCATAATGCTGGATATATTCCAAGTTTGTCAACACATGCATTGAATCTATTAGCAAATTATACTAACCAATCAAATCTATTGCAGAACTTAATAATATGAGCTAGCTAGAAAAAGTTAAAATATTCTTTCTGGAAATTCTGCAACATTTTCATTATTATTATTTTTTTAATTTTTTAGCTTTGTTGACACTATTACAGATATACCTATTTTCCTGCCCGCCTTAATTCACCTTCACCCAGCCCCTACACCCTTCTTTCGTCTGGCCATCCACCGCACTGCTGTCGGTGACTATGTGTCATATATATAGTTCCTTCACCTTCTTTCATCCAGTATCCCCTCCCTACTCTGCTCTGATAGCTGTCAGTCTGTTCCATGTATCCATGCGTCTGTTTTTGTTTTGTTCATCGGTTTATTTTGTTCATTAGATTCCACATGTGAGTGAGATCTTATGGTATTTGTCTTTCCCCAACTGGCTTGCTTCACTAAGCAGTGTGTTTTTCTAAGTATTTGGTGAACATCCTTTCAGATTTGAGGTTTGGAAATCATTTTGAACAGGTTTAACATAAGGAATTATTTGAAGAGATGACTCTAAAATAAATAAAAGAACTTATGTTAGAATAAGTTTATCAAGCTTTATCATAAATCTTCTCCTTCAGGTTGGAAGGTTACAACAGACATTTATAAGGAATAAACTTGGGTAAAAATAAAAACTGATACTTTTTATATAAATATATATTTTGGTCATTTAGTGCTGACTATATACTTTTGACTTTTTATTTCTCAATGGATTTTGCTTCAAAATGTAAGGACATAAGAACAATATAAAATGAATTGCCACTGCTATTCTGATCCTGGTCCATTATGTCTATTCTGGTTTATGACATAATCATAATTGCTTCAGGCATTGAAATGGATTTTCATATAAATCACAGCATCGTTGCTGGCAGATATTTTTCCTATTTCATTATATCTCTATTAATACACATGTAGTATGTCTGATGCATTAATTGCTTTAGTCACTGCTTATTCATTTAATTATTTATTCACTCAACACATTTTTATTGGGTCAATTTTATATGCCAGGTACTATGAAAAAGGTTGGGCAAGGAGTTTATCTCAGATGGAAGAAGTAATATGTAAGGCTTCATGACCAGAATTTAGCATGGTGTGATCAAGAGTGAATAAAGGCAGTTTAAATCAAGTGCTGATGCTACTGAGGAAACCTATAGGGACCAACCTTTGTTGGCCAATGACAGTCATTTTAGTCTTAATTTTAAGTGAAAATATTGGAGTTTTAAAAGAGGGAGAAGAAGTAGGGGAAAAGGTGTGACAATATGATTCAATTTATTCTAAACCAGATCACTACCTATAGTGAGAAGCCAGGCTTTGTGTGAAGACTGATGGAAAAAAAATAGCAACTTAAGATAAACACCTATGGCATAACCCTGCTGGCATGGCTCAGTGGTTGGGCATTTACCTTTGAATCAGGCGATCATGGTTCAATTCCTGATCAGGGCACATGCCTGGGTTGTGGGCTTGGTCCCCAGTGTGGGGTGTGCAGGAGGCAGCCGATCAATGATTCTCTCATCATTGATGTTTCTGTCTCTTCCTTTCTCTCTGAAATTAATAAAAATATATTTAAAAAAAACACCTATGGCATAGTCCAATCAAGCGACGATGGTAGTTTAAGCTCTGAGGGTGTTGGGGGTGTGTGGGGAATGAAACTGGATCTAGAGACTAGTTGAGAGATTTAAAAAGAAATTACACAGAAAGACACATACACACATGTGATGTGTTATTTATTGGAATCCTGGAAGGAGTAGAATAATGGGAGGCATAGGTGGGTATAAGTAGTTATAGAATAGGATCATTCACTGATAGAGAAATTTTAAAAGGACCACAATTAGAGGGGACATCATGAATTTAGTTGTGGGCAGATTGTGTTTGCAATTGCAAGCAGTTAATTCAGAATGATATTGAATTTTTACAATATTAATAGTAAATAGTTCTAAATGTTTGCCCTGATTTCCTAAAAAATCTTCAATAAGTTAAAAAGTTGTCAGTTTTTTACTTTATTCTGATTTTAAATTTATTGAAAGATAAATTATATTTAATTATGATTACTATCTGGATCCTTTACTCAATGTTGTATATAATTAAATGAACTACATCCAAAATATAATTGGTAAGATAATTATATATTGGGCATCCCTATAAAGAATAATAATTAAACCTATTTTTTTTCAAGAAAAATGACATTGATATATTGTATTTAGTTAACTTGTATAAAAAATCATAAAGCCAAAATGATACAGAAATAAAGGAATGTCAGTCTAGCATTCTAGAACACATAAGTTTTTTCTAAAAAATTAGTTTCTAGGCCTTTTTTCCCCTTTTGATATTATAAGATGAATACATTTAGACTCTGCTTCAAAAAACACCTTTACAGTTTCAGTCCTTTGACTAAATAATATTTTAAGAATCTAAAGCCAAATAATATATGTTCCTCCTCATAGGCCTCTTCTTCTGAGTTCATATTTCTCTGACCCTCTATACATCACGTTACAAACTAGGGAAATTGCAAGTAATTTCAAAATTATTGATGGCTACATTATACAGTGCAACAAATTTGAATTTTTAATTTATTCATAAGCATATGTATGCAAACTTTTGAAAAGAAATTTAAGGAAAAATAGTATTCATTATTTATCCACACACATGTGTAGGTCAATATGAAAACATAAAACACAGCTATTAATTTTGGAGTAATACTCACCTGAGAGCTGTTCTCCTCTCAAGGGACACAGGAGATAAAGGGACAGTAGGCTCTTTATTATAGGGGAGAGTACAAGTGTGAAGGAGGGAAACTAGGCACTATCTGAATCCCATTAGCTGTATCAATTTTTCTTCTTCTTCATTGTTTCTGTCTGGGTATTTTTGCCTAAAAAATATAGAATCTTTATTATTAAATACTTTAACTGAGTGCACCATAGATACTCTAGATACATTAACACTGTAGGGAGACATTAGTTGTTGTTATTAAGTTTGTTATTATTTATTGTTATTAGTTTTTATGACAAAAATTCCTCTTCGACCAAAGTTTAGTCATGCTTTTCTGAGTCTTCCTCTCAACTGGACTTCACACTTGGCCCATGGGAACTACTAACTCTCAACTCAAACAATATCATACACCTCACATACTAAGGGACTTGGACACACACTGGTGTAGTTCCTAAGAGCTCAGCACTGCATCCCTAAGTTGACCCCCCCAGCCTGCGTGAGGAAGCTCCCGTACTGCCAAAGAATTGGCTGTTTGTTCCAGCCAGAACCTGACTAAAGACTTCACACCTACCTTTTCTTAGAGCATTTCCTTTAGAAAACTTGCAATTGTAAATCCATCTCTTTTCCTCTGTAATGCATCTATCACAACCCAGAAATATCTTTCTCAAGGACCTAGGAGCCATCTTTTTGATATGTAATCATCAAGAAAAATAGGCACCTGGCTCCCAGGCTCTGAGGGGGAGTAGGAACCTGACTTTGATAAGCACCCATTACCAAACAGGTGGCCCAGTCACACTGACCACCCCCTGAGAGTCCCTCAGCACTTTTACTTTTGCACACCTCAGCATTTAAAAAGACTCCTTCCTTTGGTTTCACAAGGTTGAGCCCAATTTACAGTTAAGTCAGTCTCTCACACTGTGGTAGTCTGAATAAAATGGCTTCCCATTTCTAATGTGCTCAGCTTTATTTCTCACTGGCATTGGGATATTTGTAATTTGTCATCAGGTGACAAATGTAAGGCCCTCAGCAGTTTTACGTTTGCACTATTTTTAATAATTAATATTTTAAATAGGAAGCTCTATTCAAATTTTTCATCATACTTCTCTCTCTTGTTCCTCCACTATGAACCCCAAGAGTGAAAGGTGGCATATGCCAAATTACATTTAGAGAATTATAATTAATTTGTTTACCCTGTTTTAAGTAGCCAAACTTATATACAAATCTCTCTATAGAGAAATAGTATTATACACTTACTTGACATATTGAAGAAAAAAATGGCTTGTTACTTTATGGCTCTTCATAATATAAATATTTTAATGTAAAATTTTTAGGCTTGTAAAAAAAATAATGTTAAAGTTTCAAACATGCAACCACCTTTTTTTTTTTTTTTTTGCAATCACTGTACAGATCCTGGCAAATTAACTTCTAGTTATTTAATTTGAAGCAGTACTACTTTGTATAGTCGATGTGTAAATCATCAGTAGTTTCAGGATTTTCCTGTTTCTGACAGCAACTATTAGAGCAGGTAGCTAATGGGGCCCAATGTATAACAATGAATCAAATATACTAGCAATACATGCTCTTATGGAGAAATGTTTATGAAAATTTTAATGGATTTAGAACCTAACACATCTCTGCTTCATTATGATTAAAAAGATGGATTTTTAATATCATTCACATTGTTACTGAAGGTCAACTCATGCAGTTTAGTGTTATTGAGAATAGAGACTTGATTTTAAGAGCTCCAAATATGGCATTACTTATTTCTAACTAAAAAATAAGTCAACATTTCCCCCAATAATTTTATACAATTAATAATGATGAAATTACACACTATGGCCTAAGGCTGTGTTATACATCAAATTTTAGCATATAAGTGAGGGGGAAAAATGGAAATTCTGATTTTCTTTTTAACCTCCTTCCTTGAGATAGCTAAGAAAAAAAATGAATAATGAGAGAGAGATTGGATATGTCAAATAAATTGATGTGTGAATAAGGAGAAAATATATTTGAATATTCAAAAGAAACTTCCACTTACTATTTTCTCTGTATCACTTAAATATGCACACTTTAATTAAGCTCTGTTTTGAAGGGTTAGTGTGACCAGCAATTATTATTGAGATCATAAATAGTCATTTCCCATTGTCCATAGCTCATTTAAAACACTGGGATAAATGGGGTAAAACAATAATAATTGCATGATAGCCACTAGCAAACCACTAACAAAAATAGATGTAATTTTATGCCCTTAACAGCTTGAATGTTTCAATAATATCATAAGTGTGCCATTTGCAATATTTTAAGATGTTAAAATTCAGCTATATTGAATGGTGTTCCAGTGATTATTGACCATATAATTTTTCTTTGATTGAATATACATGTAAATAATTGATAAAGTAATGTGGTACATTATATTTTTAGTTGTTTTTTTAGAACAGGTAATATGAAAGTATTTATCCACTCTAGAGATAGTTTCAAATCCTTTAAATCAAAATAAATTATGGAATATGACAAAAAAATTAAGTAAAATGAAAATTGAAGTAATACAATCAAAATTGATAGACAGTTCACTGAAAGGTTTTGTGATTTGAGTGGATGTTTTAAGTGAAATTATTTCTGTCTGTTTTTGATTATTTGAAATTATCCCATAGGTAATTAATCTAATCTGTAAAATTAAAAGATAATTATTCCATCTACTCTTATCTGTTCACCTTCTACCTAATTGCTCAAACCAAATTTTGAGGTACAACCTGGATTTCCTTTCTTTATCACATTTTTTCTTATTTATAACTATTCAATATATCAGTTCTATTTATTCTACTTGTGAGTTATACTAGTATATTGCATCAGTCCCTTTCTCTATATACTAGTACCTTACTGTTTCATTAGTTAAGTCTCGCATGTTCTAATATTTTGACAACTATAGTGGTCTCTTAAATGGCCTCACTTCCTCACTGAACTTGCATTTTTTCCTGAGAGTACTCTTTCTGAAAAATAAACGCTAAACAAGTAATTTTAAAGTGATCAAATATTTTAGCCTGGCCTAAAAGTGCCCCTTAATTCACCCAGCTTTCCTATGCAAACTCACCTACTAAACTTTTACCTAATTAACAAACATGGCAACTTTAAAAGCTACTCAAACAAAACATGCATTTTAAGCTTTGATATCTTTCATAGTGTTTGTCCAGTATGTCATCTGGAAAAGTTGTGCTCACTAATGAAGAGCCAACTTGGGCATCTTTCCCAGTAGCTTCCCTTGATCTTCACCTCCTGTAGAGTTATTCACTCTCTGCTATATGTGCCTAGTATGCCTTGCATGTCCTGTGTCATTCATCACCCTAAATTAATTGCTCATCTGTTTGTTTTTCCACCTAGACTACCAAGAACCTGGTCATATTTATATCTCTCTATATGGGCATTTTGAATGTATTTTACTATCCTATTTGGTAGGTTACCTTTAAGGACTACTTATTTTGCCTGTGGGCTTAGCTGTTAGCCCTCTATTTAAGATAGATCCCTCCCGTCTGTTTCAGCCAACTTCTCCATGGTTGGAATCATGAAATCATTTGCTTTTTGTGCCTGTTCTCTATAGGAGTCCCTTCAACTTGCTTTCAATTCTTGTTTCTGGTATGCCTTCTTGGACATGGCTATTTAGACTGTCCCTTTTTCTTGAGCCTTCCAGTGTTCAACCTTGCCAACATAGCCATGTACATCCATTTTTACTCCTAGATGACATTCAGACCTCGTCTCATATTGCTAGGTGGATAAAAGTCACATTCACAACTATACCAATAAATGTGTTAAATAAGTTAATAGTTAGATGAAAGATAGTATGTGTTTATAAAGAACGTAATTCCTGAATATTTTCCCTAATTCCAGAAGCGGTTTTATTTTCTATCACTCAAAACATTCTTCTTATTACAGTACATGAATGGGTAGTAAAAATCATTTAAATTCTGAATTTATATTTTCTCTCATTCCTTTGAGAGATAACTGCATGGTTATCAAATCCCTAGTTTTATTTTTTAGACATGCTTTATGACATTTCAAACATTGAGTACAGATAACAAACAATAACAGTTAATCAAAGTTGATTTTCGTTGCCTGAAGCATTATCTGTGAAGAATATGGAGTAGCAAACGTTCTCATAAAATGTGTTGATAATGTGCTACTGAAATACAATAATAAAACAAAAGATTAAAGTTTTCTTCTTTATCTTTTATTTTGACCTTTTATATTGATTGGTTTCTTTGCCAGATTTTGACAGTTTCTTTTTAACATAAATGATAATTGAGTTTTTATAAAATTCTGGGCCTCAATTTTAATAAAGACAAATAATTTGATAAATAGGATGCATAGATAGGGTAGTTAGTAATTTAAATCTATATTTTGCAATTCATTTCTTTTTCTATGAAAAAGTTAATTTAAAATCTGCTAAGATGTGTTTTAGAATAGTTACTTGTGAACCGATTGAGAGTTTCCACTCAAAGTCAAGTTAAATGGTTACTAATGTTTACATGTAAAATTTAATAAATATTAAGAAATGTTTAACCAGTTTAGTTCCTTAAAATAAATTATACACATTTAATATATATTATTTTCCAAATGTAGGAAAGACAAAAAAATTGAGAATAAAATTGTTATTATCTAGCCCAGCCAGCATGGTTCAATGATTGAGTGTTGACCTATGAACCAGGAGGTCACAATTAGATTCCAGGTCAGGGCACATGCCTAGGTTGTGGTAGTGGGCTTGATCCCCAGTAGGGGGCATGCAGGAGGAAGCCTATCAATGATTCTCTCTCATCACTGATGTTTCTATCTCTCTTTTCATCTCCTTTCTTCTCTGAAATAAATAAAAATATATTAAAGATTGTTATTATCTACAAATAAACACTTCATATGGTTTATTTTATTTTCAATAACATTAAACACTTAATAAAGTCAGTGTTTTAAAATATTACCAAAATCATTTAGGAAACATGGACTCTTAACAAACTTTCAATTTTATTATTTCAGTAGCCAGTTATATTTTAGTAATTATTCAGTAGTTTATCAATTCATTTAGTCAACAGGCACTCATTTCTTATATTCTGACAGACACTCTACCAAGTACAAATGTAATAGTAATAGGACTTTTGAATGATCAAAGATTACTGTTTTTCAAGCTTTCTTACTAGAGTCTTTACATTTGTTAACTTTAATCCTAATTAAAACCATGGAAGTACCTGAGGTTTATAGAGACTAAACTATCCTGTTATTAGATGAGACACCCCTGATGCAAGTATAGGTACATCTTATTTGGAAACTCCTGAATCTATACTGCACACGACACAAGCTCAGCTCTCCATTTGCAAATGAGTTCCACTCACCTGCCTCGCTTTCTTCCTCCCTCCCTTCCTTCCTCTCTCTTTGTTTTATCTTTCAATTTTTTCTTTACATTTTTATTTCTTTCTTTCATAACTCTTAGCAATAAAACAAACAAAATACAAAAATTACATTCGTGATCACATAATGAGGTTCTCTGTGGATATATTTTAACCCCATCTATCAAATATAGCAAATGCTACATAATATTAAATTTCTATTTTAACTCTGAATTATCTTCTTTTATATCATTTCAATTATAATTTGGAATCCATTTGAGTTTTCCAAGTAAATTTCAGTAATGAATTTTTTGTTTTACTTATTTTTTATTAATTTCTAAATATCACTTTCTTTAGTAAAATATTATGAATATATATGGTGTTCTTATTTCTGATAAAACATTAGTTTAAGCTAAATGTGTCTTTATTTCCAAGACTGTAAAATATAGTGAAAAATTAAAAATTGAAATATTCCAATAAATTTATGCCCGAGATAAGATGTATAATCTGAGGTATGATCAAAATATGCAGTGCTCCTGCCATCAACTCACCTGAAGGGTCAAAGAAGGCCAATGGACAACCTGAGACTTGAGTTTTACTGGAGTAGTTTATGTCATTTGCTTAGATGGCAATTTCAGAGAAGTCAACACCAAGTGGAAACTAGTCTACCTCCAATAGCATAATAGAAAGTCAGGCAAAGAAAGTAAAATCAATTGAAGTAAACTGAATAATTAGGCTGGGAAGATTGGACTTTATTCTAAGTTAATGGGAGTCAAATAGGCATTCAATCAAGAACTAACCAGAAAGGAATTGTGATGTTAAAGAAAACGTATCTGATAGTAGTCAGCAATATGCATCAGGTCTTGAAACAGAAAATAAATGACTGAAAGAAAGCACAAGTTAAGGGGAGGTTATAGGAGACACTGGTGGAAATGGGAATAGAAAGGAACAGACATGCGAGGCAGTATAGAGGAAAAATCTACTGCATTTACTCATGCATTTGCAATGAGTAAAGAAAAAAGATACACAGATCACACTGAAACTTGACAGTGGGATTTGGAATAATGAAAAAGAACATTTAATTGAAGTCTTGCAGAACAGATTAAAAGCATTAGGATAAATGACACCAAACCAACTGAAATTCCCATTGCTCAGGACCTGTGAAAAATGGAAATTAAAGTCTTGTCACTGATTATTGTATTTTTTCAAAATCCAGAGCATCAGTAAATTCTTTCAAGCACTGAGTTTCCATGGGGATACAGTGTCTCTCTTCAGAGATAGTGAAAGCCAAGGACATATACCTCACTGTCCCCACTCCCTCAACTAACTTTCTCTCTCCTCTCTCGTCTTCTCTCCCTCTCCCCCACCCCTGGTAGAAACAGGCAGCTTTGGCCATGACTCTCACCCCCCCACACACACACACACTTACAAATGTAAAAAGTAATCTATCTCTTTTTACAACAGGGAGATGACTCCATAATGTCCTCTTTTTTCATCTATACTTCCCTTAGAGCATCAACATTGTCAACCAATCCCTTTCTCTAATTTCACTTCTGTGGGTATGCACCCATGTTAGTATCCTGTTTTCTTCCTTTTCCTGTGGAGCCACCCCCCCCCCCCCACCACAACCACATTTTAATATTCATTAAGTTTTCTACGTGACTTTATTTATTGAATCACTATTATTACTTATAAGGATGAGATTACACAGAGATTGGGATTGAGAAGAAAAGATAAGGGGTTTGAAAGTCAAGATAATGCTGAAGGACTGTACTTTTAAAACTATTTTCTTTTCTTTTTAGATTTAAAATAAGAAAAATGGGTAGAGGTTGAGTAGTCACAGGCAGAGAATATAAAATATATTGAGTATTTTCCATTTTCTGAAAGAGGTAGATGGAAACATCTGCTTAAGATATCTGATTAGGTAGATAAGAGAAATAATAAAAACAATCCTCATATTTTGTGAATTCCTTGTAAACACTGTTTGCATATATCATCTTGGTATTGTCACAAATAATAAACTTTTCTTACAAAATAATCTTGGAGAGGTATGCAGAGGCCAACCTATTTAATAAATTTAATATGCATTCGCAGGTATATTTTATTAATACTAGTAATTATTGCTGCTAGCGGAAGGTTTGGAAGGTCACTCATCCATTAGATTTTTATTTACTTGAAATAAAATAATCCTAGCATTAATCCATTTTAAGATGTTTTGTTATGTAAATAATTAAACCAAATTTAGCTTTTATGAGTGACTCTTACTCTGCAACTTATGTTAAGCACTCTACTTGGATTTTCTTGTTTTGTGCTCACAACAATCTTGTTAAAACTTAACTTCATAATCATTATTTCATTGCTATTAAGAATGAGTTTAGTGCAGCCACTGTGGAAAGCAGTATAAGGTTACCTCAAAAAAATGAAAACAGAACTGCCTTATGATCCAGTGATTCCACTTCTGAAAATGTATCCAAAGAAATCCAAAATACTGATTCAAAAGAATATATGCACCCCTATGTTCATTGCAGCATTATTTATAGTAACCAAGATCTGCAAGCAGCCCAAGTGCCCATCATTAGATGAGTAGATAAAAAAGCTGTGGTGCATTTATACAATGGAATACTACCCAGCTGTCAAAGAAGGAAATCTTACCCTTTGTGATAGCATGGATGAACGTGGCGAATATTATGCAAGTGAAGTAAGCAGGTCAGAGAAAAACAAGTACCATGTGATTTCACTCAGATGCGGAATCTAATGAACAAAATAAACAAAAAATATCCAAATAGTGACAGTTTCATAGACAGATAGCAGGCTGACAGCTGTGGGGGGAGTGGGTGGAAGTGTGGAGGGATTGAGCAAAAAAGGAAAAAAGCAAAAACTCATGGACACAAACAATGGTGTGGTTATTTCCTGGGGGAGGAGCCAGTGGAGGGAGGTGGAGGAGGATATAGGCGGGTTAAATGGTGATTGTCAGAGACTTGACTTAGGGTGGTGAACACACAAAACAGTGTGATATATTGTGGAATTGTGCACCAGAAACCTGCATGGTTTTATTAACCAGTGTCACCCTAATAAGTTCAGTAAGAGGGAAAAAGGGAGTTTACTTGAAATAATTTCTGGGCTCTTCCTCACGATATATGTCCTGGCCTAGGGTGAGGCTAGCTGGCCATGAATATCTGCATTTGGGAAATGTACCAAGTGAGGAAAGAGCTGAATGCAATAGGGCTATTGTTATAGCCAAATATTACTGCAGGAAGGATGTGCATGTTTCTTTGCTCCAGCTAAACAGATACTTATGCTGTGTTTTGATAAATACATTGCAACCTCTAATACTCATTTATTTTGTTAATAGACATAGTTTGCCTGTAGCAAAACTAGAGATATCAAAATGTCACTTCTCATATCATGCTAAAATGACAGGAGTTTAAAGCACATTTAACTGGGAAATAGCTTATATAGCTTATATTATTCTTTTCCTGAAAACAAAAAGTTAGAATGGGCTGAAAACTGTCATTTTAGCTTCTTATTTGGATCATCCATAGCCCTCTTCTAGTTCCTAATACTCTTCTTTTTCCTCCTCTCCCTATTTCTCTCTTACTTCTGCTTTATTATAAGCTAGAGGCCCAGTGCATGAATTTGTGCACGGGTGGGGTCCAGCCAGTCTGGCCCCAATCAGGGCCAAACAGGGCTGGGCCAGCTGAGGGGAGGGTCCATGGGTGATTGTCTGGCAGCCCCATGCCCCAATTGGGGTGAGGGGGGCTGATTGGGGGCCAGGCTGGCTGTGGGGAGGGGCTGTGGGTGGTGGGTCAGCCGGCCCCACCCTCAAATGGGGTAGGGGGGCTAATCAGGGGTCAGCAGCAGGGGGAGGGCTGTGGGAGGTTGACTGGCCAGCTACACCCTTGATTGGTGTCAGGGGGACTGATCCAGGAATGGAGCTGGCTGGGGGGAGAGGCCGTGGGCCAATAGGGGTGGTGGGGCCTGATCAGGGGTGGGGCCGGCCATGGGGAGGGGCTGTGGGTGGTGGGCTAGGCGGTCCCACCCCAGAATGGGGTGGGGGGGGCGATCGGGGGCCAGCGGCCTGGGGGAGGGGCCATGGGTGGTTGGCCAACCGGCCCTGCCCCTAATCAGAGTGTCAGGGCCAATCAGGGGCAGAGTAGGCTGGGGGAAGGGGCCACAGGCCAATCTGGGTAATAGGGGCCAATCTAGGGTGGGGCCAGGCAGGTGGAGGGGCTGCAGGAGGTTGACTGGCTGGCCATACCCCTAGAATGGGCTGAAAACTGTCATGGCCACTAGCCACTGGCCCCACCCCCAGATCAGGCAGGTTCACTGGCCACAGTGGGCATCATAGTGACCGGTTGTTCTGGTCATTATGGTTTTATGGTCGCTGGCTTTTTATATATACAGTGGGGCCTTGACTTACAAGTGTCCCGACTAATGAGTTTTTGAGATACGAGCCGTCTCTTGGCCAGTTTTTTGCTTTGAGTTGCGAGCTAAAATTCATGTTATGAGCCAGCTTCAGATACCCTACCGCTATTTGGCGCAGCGAATGTCACAGTGAACGCCACAACATCAGCCCAGCATCACGTGTCTCACTCGTTCACTTTATGATTTGACATACGAGTAATTAGAGTTACGAGCTCCATCACGGAACGAATTAAACTCGAAAGTCAAGGTCCCACTGTATATAGATAGTAATGAAAAGTTACATTGCATGATGCATTGCTTATCATTGACATGGGATTATAATCTCATTTGGATGATATCCAGGTACCAGGTCACAAAATTGTAGCTATATGGGCCTATGATATAGTTATTTTCCACATATGTAGTAAAATGTAGGTTTTCTTTATTTTATTTTAATAAGATATATTTCTGAGAAAGATTGTTCTAACACACATATTTACTCTTGCTCTAAGACAAGTTCACATATAAGTTAGGCCAGCCGTGGGCAAACTACGGCCCGCGGGCCGGATCCGGCCCGTTTGAAATGAATAAAACTAAAAAAAAGAAAGACCGTACCCTTTTATGTAATGATGTTTACTTTGAATTTATATTAGTTCACACAAACACTCCATCCATGCTTTTGTTCTGGCCCTCCGGTCCAGTTTAAGAACCCATTGTGGCCCTCGAGTCAAAAAGATTGCCCACCCCTGAGTTAGGCAATTAAGAAATTGCTAAATATATTATCTTGAGGATATAAAATTTTATCCATGAGTCACTCAGTGGCTACCATGCCAACATAAATAATCTTGGTGATATTCTTAGGTCATTCATAACTTTTATCAAATATTTATGTTTCTAAAAAAAAACATTTTTGTTTCTAAAGTTGCCATCTATACTAATAAATGGGTAATATGCTAATTAGACCAGATAGACAGGACGTCTTCTGGACATCCTTCCAGTCATCCTTCCGGACAAGGCTTCAGAGGCTGCGAGGACCGAGGAGGGCCAGTGGCTGGCAGTGGAAGCAGGAGCAGGGTCATGGGGCGGCGCCTGTGGAACAAATTACAGAATAATTCCCATGTCCCATATACTGTATAGCCTTAGTGTCACCACTAGAAATCATCCACCTCCCATTTTCTACTTTATGTATTCAATTTGTTTTACTTTACCACATACCTGCTACACTTAATAATAAACATTGAAGTGTTTATTCTCAGTTAATTAAGATTATCTAATCACTCACCTCATGTGTGCTTATTCTTTTAAGTAATAATCACCTCCCATTGTGCTTTTACCCATACTTTTAGCAAGCATGATGAACAGTTAGAAAATGTTGTGTGAATGGATAAGTATATGCACCGCATACAATAAAAAATAAATTAAAATCCAAACCCAAGTGAGCTATGGTGAAAACTATCACCATTTGCTGAGTACTTATATGTTAGGCATTAGACTAAGAAATCCCTGCACTCTATCTAATTTGATCCAATTACAAGTCTTTAACATGAGAATTTCTCGTGCACACAGGAGAAAATATAGGTTCCATGAAGAAGTAGTAATTGTCAGAGCCCAGGATGAAATGTTTGATTCCAAACCTTTGTTCCATCCATAATGTTGTGTAGTGGGATTTGGGCTCCAGCTGGCAATTTCTGTGGAAGAGTGCAGAGGAATTCAGGAAGGTCCAAGGAGAAGGCTGAGGAAGGAGATCAGCCTGACAAGACATTTGTGGTGACAGAGCACTTTATCAGTGCTAACTTTGTTTAAAGCTTTAATACTTAGATCAGACAGTACCAGTAAACTTATAATGTGAAATCATTGTTTTGTGGTTATTTTGATCATGAAAAATTTTCAAGTTTCAATTGCTTAAAACGTCCTAAAGGAAAAAGTTCTGACTTTCAAAAAGAATTAAAATTTAAGTCATTAATATTCCTTTAAAGAGCAATATTGCCTTAATAATAACCCGTAGAGATGGATAAAACTTCCAACATTTCCAACAGTTTTTACATTTATTCTTTTTTAATTCTTGGAGGAAGCAACACAGCATAGATTTGCTACTGGCAAGGAGTTGTGAAATGCTTGAATGCTCAAACAGATGGTAAAACTCAAAGTCTCTTCTGACTTCACAGCCCCTGTAGGGCTGTGATGGCTCAGTGTTTGTGTTGTTACATTTGAAATATTTCAAGAATTATTTTCTGTTATACTACACCTATCTATCTATATAAAATTCTAATATGGAAATAGACTTAATGGTGGAACAACTGAACAATTGGTTGCTATGATGTGTGCTGACCACCAGGGGGTGTGCATGGGACATGGCGGGCATCGTTAGTAGGTGGCAGAGTGTGGAACATGGTGGGCGTCAGCCATGGCAGGATGGTGGAGCAGGTGAGTGGGGGCGCCAGACCAAGACGGGCCGCCAGTCGCTGTCATTGGGGCGAGCCTCTGGTGTTTACTGAAAATCCTTTGCTCCTGCATGCCCTAGTCCCACCCAGCACTCACACCTGCTGCAGGCGCCAGCCCTAATCGGGCCCTGATTGCTGGGCACCGTCAGTGGGTGAAAGCAGTGGCTGCAAGCTTGATCGCCCCTGAGGGTTTTTCAACCTTCCCCAGCTCCTGAGGGGTGATCGGGGCAGTAGATGCCGCTCACACGTACTGAAGGCATTGGCCCCACTTGCACCCACTGCTGGCAACAGCCCCAATCTCTCCTCAACATCAGGAGGTGCAAACAGGGCTGCACCATCAGCATGTGGGAGCAGCAGCGGCAGAGAGGGGGCCGGTGGCCATGGCATGAGGGGCTGGGCGGGGGTGCGGAGGATGGGCTGAGATCCGTCCCTGTGCCCACCGCAGTCTCGTAGCCCACAGTTCCTTTCAAGGAGCACAAATTCGTGCACTGAGACACTAGTATAGTTATAATATACCAGAGGCCCAGTGCACAAAATTTGTGCACTTGGGGGGGGGGTTCCCTCAGGCTGGCCTGTGCCCTCTCGCAGTCTGGGACCCCTCGGGGGATGACCACCTGCTGGCTTAGGTCTGCTCCCTGAGTTATTGGGCCTAAACTGGCAGTCAGACATCCCTATGGCAGCCCGGCAGCCCTAGGGGGATGTCCCCTTCACAGCGGGGAGCAGGCCTAAGCTGCAGTAGGACATCCTTTGCACTGATGAGGAGGCAGGAGAGGCTCCTGCCACCACCGCTGTGTTGGCAGCCGTCAGCCTGTCTTGTGGCTGAGCAGAGCTCCCCCTGTGGGAGTGCACTGACCACCAGGGGGAAGCTCCTGCATTGAGCATCTGCTCCCTGGTGGTCAGTGTGTATCATAGTGACCAGTCATTCACAGTAGTTCTGCTGTTGGGGTCAATTTGCATATTATCCTTTTATTATATAGGAGTGCCTGGCCAGCCTGGGTGAGGAGCTGATGGCTGTTTACAGGCTGGCCACAGCCTCTTCAGGGTTGGGGGTCTTCCCTGTGGTGCCTGGCAAGCCTGGGTGAGGGGCTGATGGTTGTTTGCACGCTGGCCACAGCCTCTTCTGGGTGGGGGTCTTCCCTGTGGTGCCTGGCCAGTCTGGGTGAGGGGCTGAGGGTCGTTTTCAGACTGGCTAAGCCCCCCAGTGGGGACACTCACCCCATGAGGGTGTGGTCACCCTGGGTGAGGGGCTGATGACTGTTTGCAGGCTGGCCAAACCCCCCAGCGGGGGCCCTCCACCCAGGAGTGTGAAGCCAGCCTGGGTGAGGGGCTGAGGGCTGTTTGCAGACTGGACACAACCCCCAACCACCCAAGCTCCCAGTGGAGGCTGGCTGGAAGCAGGTATTTGGGATTTATTTATCTACTATAATTGAAACTTTGTTGCCATGAGCGGAGGCCACAGCTGGCTCAGGGCCGGCGGGACGCTTGGCTTCCTCCATCGCACAGGCAACCAAGCCTCCTGCTTGCTTCAGCTCTGTGGCTGCCAGCCACCATCTTGGTTGGGTTAATTTGCATATAGTCTCTCTGATTGGCTAGTGAGCATGGCTTAGGGCATAGCAAAGGTATAGTCAATTAGTATCTTTGTCTTTTATTAGTGTAGATAGTTGTAACATGTATGTATTTACATATATGAGTGAATATATGTGAATGTATGTATATATTGTATGTATGTGGCTATGTATTGGTTACTAATCCCTTTGCAAATGGTTTTTATTGGTTTTTCATATATATATGTATATGTTATATATATATATATATATATAACTAGAGGTCCGGTGCACAAAATCCGTGCACTGGGGGGTTGTCCCTCAGCCCAGCCTGCATCCTCTCCAATCTCGGACATCCCTCTCACAATCCGGGACTGCTGGCTCTCAACCGCTTGCCTGCCTGCCTGTCTGATTGCCCCTAACCACTTCTGTCTGCCAGCCTGATCACCTTCTAACCACTCCCCTACCAGCCTGATTGATATGATTGATACCTAACTGCTCCCCTGCCAGCCCGATCACCCCCAAACGCCCTCCCCTGATAGCCCAGTTGCCCCCAACTTCCCTCCTCTGCTGGCCTGGTCACCCCCAACTGCCCTCCCCTGCAGGCCTGGTCACCCCAACTGCCGTCTCCTGCTGGCCTGATTGCCCACAACTGCCCTCCCCTAGAGGCCCTCTTGTGGTGGCCATCTTGTGCCCACATGCAAATTGACCGTACCTTGGCTACACCTTAAGCCACGCCCACCAGCCAATCAGAGCAACTATATGCAAATTAACGCAACCAAGATGGCAGCTGGCAGCCATGGAGCTGGAGCGAGCAGGAGGCTTAGTTGCCCCAATGATGGAGGAAGCCAAGCTTCCAGCTTGCCGCGTTGGGCTCTGAGCTCCACTGAAAGCAACAAAGTTTCAATTATAGAAGGTAAATAAACTCCAGATACCTGCTTTTAGCTGGCCGTGGCCACAGAGCTTGAGCGAGCAGGAGGCTTCCCTCCCACTTGCCCTGGCCGGCTCTGAGCTCCTCTCAAAATTTCAATTATAGAAGGTAAATAAATCCCAGAATAAAAAAAAAAAAGAAAGAAAAAAAAAGGAGAGGCTGGGAGCTTCCATTGCCAGGAGGCTTGGCCTGCTTGAAAATGGCCCTCAGCCCCTCACCCAAACTGGCCAGGCACCCCAGTGGGGACCTCCACCCTGAAGTGGGTGTGACCATCTGAACACAGCCATCAGCCCCTCACCCAGGCTTGCCAGGCACCCCAGTGTGGACCCCCACTCTGATCCGGGACACCCTTCAGGGCAATCCAGCCGGCCCCACCCATGCCCCAGGCCTCTATCCTATATAATAAAAGGGTAATATGCAAATTGACCCTAACAGCAGAACTGTGAATGACTGGTCACTATGATACACACTGACCACCAGGGGGCAGATGCTCAATGCAGGAGCTGCCCCCTGGTGGTCAGTGCGCTCCCACAGAGGGAGCTCTGCTCAGCCACAAGCCAGGCTGCTGGCTGGTAACACAGCGGTGGTGGTGGGAGCCTCTCCTTCCTCCTCAACAGTGCTAAGGATGTCCTACTGAAGCTTAGGCCTGCTCCCCGCTGGCAATTGGACATCCCCCGAGGGCTGCCAGGCTGCCAGAGGGATGTCTGACTGCCAACTTGGGCCCATTCCCCCAGGGATTGGGCTGAAGCCAGCAGGTGGACATCCTCCGAGGGGTCCCAGACTGCAAGAGGGCATAGGCTGGGCTGAGGGACCCTCCTGAGTGCACACATTTTTGTGCACCGGGCCTCTAGTCTGTTAAATAAATAGCCATATTTTATGAAAAATAATTAAGCTGATAACTCTGGTGAAAAATTATATAATTTTAAAGTTAAAGTGGTCTTAGATTTCTTATCTGCCTCCATTGCAGGACTCATCTAAGCAAACTCAAAGTTGAGGACCTCACACACTCACTTTTGTCTCTGAATCATGGACTTTTTCTGCACACAGTTCCCAAAAATTAATCAGCCATTTTCCTCTTCTGTTTGCGGGAATGCATTAAACTCTTCTTCTTCTCCCATTATAATTCTAGTCAAACTCTGTTAATCTGATAAAATATTTAAATGATCACATATTTGTATAATCATCTTCACAGATTATTCCAGAAATTATCATACACACACAGAGCCTCTCAACCATAGTATTCCACATTTCTCCCTACCTAGCCTCAATTATCATTTCTGTGGTGTGTGTGTGTGTGTGTGTGTGTGTGTGTGTGTGTTCATCTGGTAATTGTGATGGGATATGCATCCTTTTTATTTATGCCACAAAGTTAATGACATCTGCTGTAAAATTATTACTATTCCACAAAAGTGGGTTTTCCAGGATGATAGTCTTTCTTTTTTATTTTTCTTGTTCGCAATGTCCATATATTTTAAACCTTGCCTCTAGGGGATGGGAACATTTTTTTTCTCCCTTTTGAACTGAATGTGCTTTATGAAATAGTGTTGCCTTCTTTATCTGAAACAACCAATAAAAATATATACATATATTGTTTCTAGCCCTAAATCCATATTTTGTATAATCATCTGTATTTCCTTCTTTTTTCAAATAGTATTGCTGTTTTAAATTGAAATGTAAAATTATACTGTGCCTCTTATATGTTAAAAGTATAATTAAGTGAAACACATTTTTTTTTTGTCTAACAGTAGTATTTTCATGTAACAGAGAAACATATAAAAATTATAATATATTTAAATATATTTATTTGATTTTTAAGTATCTGCTGCCATTTTAAAAGAAACAATTAATTATAAGTAAATAAGTATTATCTCTAGGAGACTTTGTTAGTAGCTAAGTTTGCTTAAATCTCTAACATAGAAATTTGATCATTAACAAGTATTCTAGTTAAAGAATAAATAGTTCTTCCTCATTGATTTAATTTATGTTTATGGCCAGCATTATTCTAGGTAATAGCTCAATGAATCAGTCAAAATCTCTTGCCCTCTCTTGGCTTACAAACGATGGAGTTTCATTTATTATTTTACAACTAGAGGCCCGATGCACATATTTGTGCACTGGTGAGGTCCCTTGGCCTGGCCTTCGGAAGCAGGCTGAAACCAGCTCTCCAACATCCCCTGAGGGGTCCCAGATTGCGAGGGGGCACAAGGCCAGGCCAAGGGACCCCTTCAGTGCACGATCAGTGCTGGGGAGGGACATGGGAGGTTCACAGCTTGGGAGGGACTGCGGGAGGGTTCCAGGGTGTGTCTGGCCCGTCTCGCTCAGTCCCAATCAGCTGGACCCCAGCAGCAAGCTAACCTTCTGGTTGGAGCATCTGACCCCTGGTGGTCAGTGCGCATCATAGCAAGCTTTGAGCAGTCTTAGCATATCATTAGCATATTACACTTTGATTGGTTGAACAGATGATCGAACAACCAGACACTTAGCATATTAAGTTTTTACTATATAGGATGTGTTTGTCCATTCATAGTATTGCCTTCAAGGGCCAGAAATATAAATATTAAAAATATTAATATCAAGATGGACTTTACAAAGTTAATCTAATTAATAGTAATAAGAAACTTGCTTAAAACTCTGAATGTATTTAAATAGTTTTGTGAGCTTTAGTTTTTGCTTTTAAGTTACTTTATATTCCACCTCAGTACAACCGTTGTTCCACTGTTAGGCCACACACCATATTAAAATACAGTATTAAGTTGGTCTGGTTTTATAACCAGGCTTATTTATCTCATAAAAATAAGTCAAAGTCAAAATTTCCATCTCATAATTTAGAACATAAAGAGAACCACACACTGTAATATCTTTCTCTTCGTTTTCTAAATGTTTAAATTATGATTTTCTCTAAACTTTGAAACTTTACTTTGAGGGGTATGTCACTAAAGAAAATGTAATTTATCCTCTGAACCGAACTTAATCCAAAACTATTCTAAGTAAATAATAATTAGTCATTTTCTTTTAAGAAAGTATAAGTATTATACATTTAACAGTGCAAACAGTAGTTTTTTGTTGATAATGTAATTTTCTATTAGTTAATAGGTGAGTTTAAGTGCTTCATTTTTCCATGTCACTCTCTGTAATACTAATTTATTTTAATAAATATATTTTATAGAGATTTCAAAATATGCCCCTTATTTCATTATGCAAAAGGACCTCATAAGATAGGTGCTTTTTTTTTGGTTTGTTTATTTATTAACTGAGGATTTCTGATTTTACCTGATGTATTCATTTTATTTCATATTTTTGCCTCTTCTAATTTTAGGATGAAGGCTTCTGTTTCAAAAGTGAGTTGTTGTGTTCCCACTCTTCCAAATTACTAGAGTCACTGTATAGAAACAGCAAAAGGGTTTTAAGACAAATGTACCTAAATAAAAAAATAATAAAGGAAATGAAATTCATTTTTATTGATTTTATTTTTTGAGTTTATTTTTATGGTTGTTTTCATCTTTAGAAGAGTAGAATACTATGGAAAAGGGACAACTAAGAAAAGGAATTATCAGTCATATCATTGCTTTTTCAGTCATTTTTTCTTCTTGTCCTTTTTCTAGTTAGAGAAAGTTTTAAGTACAAAAGTTGTAGGAATATTGATAAACTAGGAAGGCTGATGACAAATACAGGAAGCTAAGGAGGTGATTTACTAGGTTATTCTCAAATCTGCTTTGGGTATAAAGTCTCGACTGCCCTTTAAGTGCTTGGATTAAATGCAGAGTAATGAAAGCCTGATTGAGTTGCTTTTACTCTTATCTCATTGTTTCTTCAGATACTCAGCTGCCTCCTGTGTTCTATGACTGCACCAAAGAGCTAGACCCTTTAAATTCCCCTCCTATTCACATGTGCGTTCCTTACTGGCTAGTGTGCTATCATCTCAGCTTTCAGAGTCAGTTATTGACAAAATTCGTTGGGCAAAATAATTCTCCCAAGGTATGAATAAGTTTAAATGTCTAATGAGAATTTTTCTTTTCAGTAGGATTTTTAAAGTACATGCTAACAGAATTCTGAAGGAATTGACTTACTCTTTTGGGGATAAGTGCATTTGTGTCCTTTGTTCCCAGTTCAGTCATTCTCATTGCTTTCACTTAAATTACCCAGAAGTTAAACACACACACACACACACACACATAAAAACATTGCTATTTCTGGTGTATACGTACCATTACTTCCTTGAGCTGCAAAAGGACAGCATAGTATCTAAGGACACATGACTTGGGGAAGATATGGTAGTTAGCAAGAGACTTACAGACATTCCAAGTGGGAATCACAAATATTCAGAATCAAATTTTCACCTCTGGAGTGGTAAGAAAACATGCTATATTGTGTTTGTTTTCCCTTGGCTTTTGTGCACTGGGCTTTACTACGGTCACCTATATTCTACATCTGTGGTCACTTAACCCAACTGGCTATTTTTATTAAAAAATAGTTACAAAATCTACAAGGCATGCACCCATAATGTTTCATCCTGGAGTAGTGTTGCTATTTTAAAAAGCAAACAGCCATGACATAAAACAAAAACAAAATTAAACAAAGCAAAACAAATAATATCATGTGTTTTACATGTATTTTTCAAATGCAACCAGCAGCATACATTCTCCTAGAATATACACTTTTCATTTCTTTGCCCTTTCCTGGCTGCTGCTTTAACCCATTCTCTTCAATTCAAGTCATCTTCAGGAAGTCTTCTCCCAGGCTCAGGCCTGACTGCCTCTCATTCTTTTTGTATATTTATTATTTCTTACCATATGTATTATTACAAAATCCCCAAAGAAGTGGTATAGCAAATCATAACTCTACTTGGAGGGCCCAATAATGGAAAGATTAAGCATGCTAAGCCAGAATGTTTTGCAGAGAGAAGTGAATGATAGCTTGGGAGTGTAGGACAAGTATACAGTTTACAATATAAATTTTGGAGTCATAAATCTGGATTTGAATCATACTCTGCAACACACCAGCTATGTGACCTTGAAACAGTTAGTTGATCTCTTGAATCCAATTTTTTAAAATTGTAAAATGGCCGAAAGGTACTATCTCATGGGCTTGGTGTGCAGATGGAATGAGATAATGTGAGTAAAATGCTTCCTACTAGATGGTCAGTGTAAGAAAAGAATTTTGAGTTACGAAGTTTTTATAAGCAAGCTCCAGAGTTAAAATCATCGGACAAATACAAAGCCAGTCGTTTCCAATGCCTAGGAGCTAATACACAGTGTTTGTGAAGAGATCCTTTGAAAGAATTAGGATCTTAGTGGACAAAGGTCCTTCAATTCTAAGGGTCTGATCTGAGCCGGCTCTATATACATTCCCTAAAAGGAATACTGACAGTGATGTTTATCAGGACAGCTAAAGTCACTGAATAAGGTAAATATAAGGTTTAAAGTTATTACTTTCATGTAATAAAAGTAAATAAAGATAAAATAATGTTATGTGATGATTTTACCCATGACATACCCACAGTATCACTGATGGAACTATTAATACACAAGGAAATAGAGTTTTTAAAAGAACAGAGACATTATTTTAATGACAAATATGTTTTAAAAATTGAATTACAAAACAGATCCAGAGACAGAGAAGCATCTATCAGACCGTCAAACCTCAGAGGGAAGGCAGGGGAGGGGAGGGGTAAGGGGAAGAGATCAACCAAAGGACTTGTATGCATGCATATAAACCTAACCAATGGACACAGACACCAGGGGTGTGAGAGCATGAGTGGCGGGTGGGGAGGCAATGAGAGCATAAGGACACATATGTAATACCTTAATCCAGCGGTTCTCAACCTGTGGGTTGCGACCCCTTTGGCGATCGAAGGACCCTTTCACGGGGGTTGCCTAAGACCATCCTGCATATGAGATATTTACAATACGATTCATAACAGTAGCAACATTACAGTTATGAAGTAGCAACGAAAATAATTTTATGGTTGGGTCACAACATAAGGAACTGTATTTAAAGGGCCAGAAGATTGAGAACCACTGCTTAATCAGTAATGAAAAAATTTTTAAAAAAAGAAACTTTTGGTTAAACACTATTAGCAAGGTTACTTTAATGTAGAACATCATATAAACTTAAATATGCTAATAGGCATTGTGAATATTCAAGCCAACAATAAAGTTTGTATCCTCAAAAAATAAAAAGTTACGTAAGTAAAGTTAAACAAATATTTAGCTATCTAATACAGGGTGTGGCAAAAGTAGGTTTACAGTTGTTTGTATGGAAAATAATACAATAATTAATTTATTATAATACAATAATAAACTCTGTGTTGTGTATACTCACAACTGTAAACCTATTTTCATCCAACCCTGTGTATTATAAGCAGCTCTGCCTTTATACACATTTTCTCTAGAGGGCAAGTTGGATTTTTTACTTTCTATAGAAATTCAGTGTTCTTCAAAATGTCTTTCTTATGAAAATGTTAAATTAATTGTGGGGGTGGGGGTTGGGGGTGTTTAAGAAAACACAGTGCTTATACCAACATGTATAACTGTTTGATTTATATAACAAACACAACCGCAGCAACAGTATATTTTCTGGATGTTAATAGCCTGAAGATCCTTTTAGAAGTAGCATTAATCAGTCAAGGACGGGTTATTTTATGATCTTTAATGGCCTTTCTTGATAGATAGAGATTTTGTTTACAGATTATTCTTCATTGAACTGCCATATATTGCAAGCTATGATTCTTTTTTTTTTTCAGCAAGACATGATTTTTAAGAGATGCTCTCAAAATAAAATTGTGCTGCTGAGAAATCTGTTCACAGCAAATTAAATTAGATAGCTGCATCCTTTATGAAGCATAGGTAATGGAGCAGTATGCTAAAATGCCTTTTCTGAGACGTTAGTGAGGAATGCCTTAAAAATACAATTTTTCCCTAAGAAATATTTCTTTGCTTTCGTGCAAGTTTATGAGCCTACTTGTTGTTGCTCCACAGTAATTTATGTAGAATACATAACATTTGAAATTTACTTTAAGATGTTTGGCTATTATAATGAATATCTGCCTTCAGGTCAGACATTACCAACAATTTTCATTTTTTTAAAAAATGAGCAAAAAGAACAGTGCTCATTTATATTTTCTAAAGGTTTTAATAATGTTGAATATATTGAGAGTGCAGTGGCAACAATTTTAATAATTGTCACAGTTAATGTTTTGTTTCACAGAAAATAATTGTTTATTGTACCTTTGAGGGCACCATTATTCACATGCTTTTAATACATTGATTATCATTCATCTTGTTGCTAATATTTTGCTCACAGAAGTCTTGTAAATTGAGTGTATAGTCTAAAAGTTTGGGTATATTATTTTGCTTCAGAGTACATTTTTATTTCTCACTTTTATTTCTCAGATTTTATTCCTGACTTTTAAAATCTCTACCTAGGGATTTAATGTGGTACATGCTATTGTTGTTTTTCTTATTTATTTGTTTATTTATTTATTTATTTATTTATTTATAGCAATAGCTGTAAAAACAAATGGTTATATTTGACTGAACTAAACTAAATAAGTCATCCCTCAATGTGGAAGTTGGGCTTCTAAGATAATTTAATTGCTTGGCTTTCTAAAGCGTATCATCTGGCTAGACATCATTTTATTTGATGATTTTATTTTATTTTGAGTGAAGTACTCATAGAGAGACCCTATACTGATCTTCATAAATCGTTCTCTTTAACTCATGTTGGTATATCTCTTTTTTTAAAATATATTTTTATTGATTTCGGAGAGGAAGAGAAAGGTAGAGAGAGATAGAAACATCAATGATGAGAATCATTGATTGGCTGCCTCCTGCATGCCCCCTACTGGGGATGGAGCCCACAGTCAGCGCATGTGCCCTTGACCTGAATGGAACCTGGAACCCTTCAGTCCTCAGGCCAACGCTCTATCCACTGAGCAAAACCAGCTAGCTCTATCTCTTTTTGTTTTTTGTTTTGTTTATATCAGTCTTGTTATAGGTATTTGCAACCATCCACCATTTGCCCTTAAAGTGACAACACCTGAGAATTGGGAATTGAAAGATGTAAACCAGAAGACAGAGTAGGGTTTTCTTGCTTATCTCTGTTCGCTCTCTCATCCTTCCCTTATAAATTCTGCTTTACTCTTGGTTTCTAATGGAGCTTGATATGACTTTGCCTTGACTTTTTACTGTCCTTTCAACAACCTATCTGTATTCCCTTTTGCATGTGCTTTCTGAACAGCAAGAAGTCTAACCTGACTTCTTTGCTTGCCTGATTTCTGATGTCTTCATTTTAATTAGGCTCTTGATTGCTGATTCTATTCAAGGGCATTTCTGCTTTTCCTCTCTCAGGTCTAAAGTCTGGCCTTTCCCCTATAATCTTGATCCTGATCTATTGCTTCCATATTTAAGACAGCATAAAGTATAACAATGTTTATTTACTTTCCTTCTGTTTTTCTGATAGCAAGAGAGACACCAGCTAGAGAAGCATCTACAGCCTGTATGAGAGTTGAAATTATTCTCATGTATCTCACAATTAAAGATGATTTTTATCCTCTGTGAAAGGTTGCTGGTGGTTGTTCTTAGAGTTCTTAGTTTGTCTTCTTCTGTCTTCCCACCCAAAGCAGGCATTCTCTGACAGGCTCCGCCTGTCAGAATTAGTTATCACACCTATGACCAACTCCTGCAGACAAGTTTAGGTTCATCAAGAATTAATCCCAAAGAAACACAAACTGTAATATAAAGTAAATACTTATTTTCTATGCTTTAGTGCATTTAATTTTGAAACTTAATCTTTCTAAGTCATAGTTTCCACACTTTTAACATGGAAAAAAAACTGGCCTATATTATAAGTTGTTAAAAGGATTAAGATAATGCATGTAGAATAAACACTTGATAGGCACAGAGTAAATACACTATATATGATATTTATTTGGATTATTATTTTTACTTCATCAGACTGTGAGCCCAAGGATTAATCCTCAATACCTGGCACAAGGCCTGGAAGATAGTTGGCACTAGATCAAACTAGTTTAAATGAATAAAAGCTACTTTCTCTATTCTCAGGACAACATCACAAATAAGTAAAACTGCATGACACTTTTTTTTTCTTACTCTCTCAAAATTTATTTTCAGGAAAATTTCAAGATTTATTCTACAACCACACACATGCATCCAATAAGTAAAGAAACTGCAATAACTGTTCTCTTTAGAGTGAACCTATAATAAATACTTCAACACTGGGTTGAATTTTCCAGAAAATTAATCTGAAAGGAAAATTGGGAGTAATTTTGTGTCTGACTTGATTTACCAATCAGTTTTATTTTATCTTGTTCTCCCTTCTTGGTACAAGACAGTCTTAGCACAAAGCTTTTCCAGATTGAGCTTTTCCAGATACCATTAGACTAACTCACCTGTGGCTTTGAGGCAGAGGGAAATGGCTGTTTTTTGAAATTTCGCAGGAAAGCAGTATCATTTTTTTACTTAATGAGCCTCCGCACATGAACAATTAAGCACACACAATTGAATGGAGCTAATTATCCAAAGCAAACGGAAGTTGATTGCAGCTCTTATCTGCGGTGTTATCTGTTAAACTGATAGCATTAATGAGTAGAAAAGTAGTGACTGGGAATTATACAGCTTTGGTACCCCCATGTTATAAAATTACTTATTAAAATAAATATTGCTAGGAAGACTAATGATGCTGATAATAAGAGAATGAGGCTATTGGTTGACCTACAACTGTGAGATTGCTATTTAAGAAGGAAAGTCAAAAATATATTTTCTTTATCTGGTTATGAGTAACTATTTTGAGATTTAGCTTTAATTACTGTAAGAAAACTTTTCTTGTTCTAAGGTAGGGAGTCAGCCATTTAGTAAAATATAGATGGATTAGAAATGTTCAATGCTTTAATAAGGGCTGATTTTTAAAATATTCAGCTCCCTTAAGAAACTGGGAGTGTCTGCCTATCTTAGTTGGGAAATGGAAATTTATAGGAAATTGCTATATCCGGATTACCAAAATCAAGAACTGAAAAACCTCACAGGATTGATGTTTCAATTAAAGCAGTTTAGCTCACAGTTGGGGTATATACTGGGTAGTTTATTTGAACTAAACCGTTAGTGCAGCCAACTTCATTGAGTCATTTATAGCTTTTAAGTGCTTTAGTGAACCTATGTAGTTTCTAAAAGTGGATTGCTTAAAAGAGGCCTTACATTAAAGTGTATTTATATATTGTTCTTGTGATATTTTTAGGTGTACAATTTATCGTATTTTATATTTTGATACTATAAAAACATATGCTAATTAGCTTTTCATATAATGGGAAGACACCTTCTATTTGCTCAATACATTTTTATATTTTTAACTGCTCCTGACATTTCCTTTTTAAATCTTTCAATAATAGAATAAATGTTACTATACTTTTCTTCCTATATGTCTAAAATAAATATCTTATACTTTAAGAGACTATAAAAATAATATTTTAAATGGCATAATCTTTTCTTCTTCCCAGTAAAGTCCCATCTATTTAACTCCAAAATGCAAACACTATATCTCACAATACTGTCCTGGAGTACAGTTTTTATAAGAGGATGATGTTTTCTTATAAACTTCTTAAGACTTTACGGATGTAAGTAGGCCTTGATATGTTTTTTGGAGAGATTTCTATTGTAGTTTCAGTTGTGGTTGTTTTAATCAGACAACTCCAGACAGAAAGCTTTTTAATGGATCTTTTGATAGCATCTTTTCAGTTGCATTTATTCCCATCTAAGATAACTTATGTTCACAACCTGGGGACTATTGTCTTTTGGAGTTTACCTTACTTACTTGTTCATTTTATTAATTCTAATTTTCAGAACTAAGAAGAGAATGGGGAAAATATATATATATATAAAATTATGGCAGTAGAGGTGACTCTAAAACTGTTTAAGTCTCAAGATAAAGAAAGAATATATATTGTATAAAGGCAGGAATTTCCCCACCACCACCACCACAACTATATCCGTAAGGGCTAGTATAGAAGGCACTAATAAATGTATATTGAGTGCATGAATGAATTTATAAACTAGATTAAATTAATCCTGAAAATGTGTTTAACTCTTGATTTCTAAGAATTCTTAAAGCTTAATCATAAAGACTTTTTTAACAGTCATTCCTCAGGTGATATTTTGTACGCACTCTCCTGACTCAGACATCAAAAACTGAAATAAAATTGTACAGAGAAATGAGGCCAGTTGAGAAGAACTTGGGAACTGAAATAGATCAGTGCACTTCCCACATTTCACAATGTGTCTTCAGCTATTAGAACCAGTGTTTGTCTTCAGAGTCCCCAACCAAAATGGGAAACATTTAATCAGGTTGCTTTAAACAGATGGTTCAAAAATTACTCTTTAACAACTTTTTTTGTGAAGAGGGGGTAGCTAAAAATTAAATATGATTTTAAAAATTACATCTGTTTATTTTTTAAATTATATTTTTACTGATTTCAGAGAGCAAGGGAGAAGGAGAGAGATAGAAACATCAATGATGATAGAGAATCATTGATCAGCTGCCTATTACACAAGCCCTACTGGGGATCGAGCACGCAATCCAGGCATTTGCCTTTGACCGGAATCAAACCCAGGACCCTTCAGTCTGCAGGCAGATGCTCTAGCCATTGAGTCAAACCAGCTAGGGCTACATCTGTTTTTTAAATATGTTGTTTTCTGTATCACAATCAGTGTTCTATAAATGTCACTTTCCCTTATTCCTTTATATTTTAGTTCTTCATGACTACCTATAAGGAAATATAATAAAATACATCGGTATATCATGCAGGAGAGAGATCTTGGGTGATTACACTTTGGTGTTATTTTTAAAAAGTATAAAGTAGCTAATAAAGTGTTAAGTGCATTTTACTCCATAAATACTGTTTAGTATTTTTATATTACCAAAACAAGTTTGTGTAAAATGAGACTATGATGCAGACCAGAAGTCCCTGGCACCTATGCTAAACGGGTTAGAGTAAGCACTTAGGAAGTTTTTTATTTCTAAATTTTTAAGAAGATCAGCAAACTTATGATAGTTGTCATGATTATACTGTAAGAGCAAGTCAATATTCTTAAAAATGATAAATAGCGTTCAGTTTACTTTGTAAAACGCACTGTTATCAACAGCAAGTCTGCCTTTAGGCGTAGGCTGAGGAAACGTGGTGAGATGTGGGAGCATGTGCACAGCCTCCCAGTTTCTGCTCTTTCTCCCTTTGGCATGCTGTCTATTGCTCAATATTAACGTTTTATTTCTTAAGGTCTCATTGTTTACTCAGGTTTTCCTGATAAAAATACAAATTTTATGAAACCTTGTAACTGAAAGTTTATTTTTTATTTAATTTATTGGGATGACATTGGTTAATAAAACCATACAAGTTTCAAGTGTACAACTCAATGAAACGTCATCTGCACACTACATTGTGCATTCATTGCCCAAAGTAAAGTTCCTTTCATTCCCCTTTTATCTCTCCTTTGCCCACTTCAACCTCTCGCCCCCCTCCTTTCCCTCTGGCTTTTACCATACTGTTGTCCCTGTCTATGTTTTTTTTTTTTTTTTGCTTAATCCCTTCACCTTTTTTCACCCAGCCCCCAAACCCCCCTCCCCTCTGAGAGCTGTCAGTCTATTCTATGTATCCATGTGTCCATTTCTAGTTTGTTTGTTATTTTGTTCATTGGATTCCACATATAAGTGAGATCATATGGTATTTGTCTTTCTCTGGCTAGCTTATTTCACTTAGCATAACAATTTCCAGGTTCATCTATTGCTGTTGCAAAAGGTAATTGAGAGTACTTTGTCATTCAGCCATTCCTTCCTTCATTTATCCATCATTTGTATTTGAAAAATGCTGGTCTGCTGGTGAGGGGTGAATTTGATTCATGTATCAAGTCTTAGTTGAGTCAATGCTATTGTGAAACCTTCCGCAGGTAGCACTTTTCAGTCTCAACCTCCCTTTATTAGTCAATCACTTCCTGATCATAATGAGTTGAGTTTATATTAAGTTTTCCTATGATTCATGCTGTATGACATTATTTGGTAAACTAATTACTTGTCTTTATCCTTCCATTGACTTCAAGCTCTTCATGGGCTGTGCTGGTGTCCATTTGGATACATCAATTATCTAACTAATATAGTGCATAACACCAAGTGTTAATTATTAATTCTTTGTAGATTAATTAAATAAATTCATGAATAATTAATAATAGATGAGTGATTGGGTATCTGCTTTAAAAGCACTGCCTTTGGGGACAGATATATAGCATAAACATATATAATTATTACATAGAAAGACATTAGTGCCACAAGGAAGAGCTCAGAGGAAGGCATTATTGACTACTTCTAATCCAAGCAATAATTGAGAGTCAAGTCTTCTCCATTCTCATAATTATGATGTGTACAACTTTCATAAGTACAACAAATGACTAATGCAACTCCTTAAGATAAAAGAATTAGAATTTTATTATATATGTAATATATATGTAATAAATTTTATTATATATGTAATATATATATATATATAGAGAGAGAGAGAGAGAGAGAGAGAGAGAGAGAGAGAGAGAGAGAGAGAGATTGATTTAGTTTGTTGGCTACTTGTCTGGAAAGGTTGAACTTACACAGTTGCAAAGCAAATTAAAAATAGTTAAAATTTCAAATAATTATAAAGACTTATTTTACCTTTGATTTATATCTTTGTTCAACAGAAAGTGAGTCACATCATTTAATGATATTTTCTAAAATAGGAATGGGATTTGCTATACAAATGGATTTATTACAGCCATTGTGCTTTTGACATCAATTGAAGTTCTCATTTAAATATTTCCAAGTCATTTATCCCATTCTAATTTTGTAGAGAATAGGGAAGGATAAATAGGATTTTAAAAATGGTTTAGATTACACTTTTATGAAGAGTTTAACTGCTTCCTTTTAGCCTTTAACAGTTAAAGAGCTGAATAATCCTATTTAATACTTTCATGTTTCTGACCAGGAAACATACACCAACTGATAATTTGGAAGAACAAAATTAAGTAGTTTCAATGTTTGAACACACTAAGTTCACTATTATTATTTTTAACTGTGCTGGTTATTTCTTAAACCTCAAGATACTGACTATTCACTAAAGAGTTCTGCTAAAATAATCTCCTTTAGCATTTCCTATAAGGTTAATAGTTCTGGGAAAGTTTCTTTAAATTAAAATACAGCATCTTAATCGAATTTTCCAAACATCAGAATGTTATAAAGAGCAGTTTCTTTACCAATCAAGTGTTTTATATTCACATTTATAGAAATGATTGATGGCAGTATAGTAATCAGAGTAAAGGCTAATTTGTATACCTAAGACCAATGGCTCTCAAGTTTTTGGAAAGCATAAAAATTGTCTGCAGAAATTTTTTCTAGAAACACATACCCAAGTTTACTTAAGGGATTTAGAAATTACTTTAGAAAGTGCAAGAAATAGATGAGTAAATATTTTTAAAAGGTTCTACAGATAATTCTAAAAATACACTAAGGTTAAAATCCACTGTGATCAGGTAAAAAGTTTTCAAAATGTCTATAAATCAGGCAAATCAATGCATTAATCCATGTTATAAATTTGAGTGTATATTAATTTTATGTAGATCTATTTAAGTTAACTATGGAATACTCTTCAGAAATACTCATCAAGGCTGTGGATAAACTGCCAGAAGACTCTTAGAAAGAGTATTGAGGCCAGAAGCCAATGAATTTCTTTACCCAATGGAGCTCTTCTGAGTTAAGGAACCCTGCCTGGAGGAGAGGGACTTGTGCAAAGACATTATCAGCATGCATAAGAGTTAAATAATCTAATTTGTTTATTGGTTTCTGTAAGGGTTATAACCAGCAACTTGATTATGATGAGATATCATGATAGGAATGGCTGGCCTTGAACTTCATCTTTATAATTTGAGAGTTCTTGGTTTTCCTGGAGAAATTATATGTGATAGATCAATCTCGACATTATTTTCTTTTTTATATTCTCTTCAATATACCATTTTATGATTAGAGAGTTTCTCAGAGCACTTTTGAGCCCTGAGTTTTTGACAAGAGAACTACTGACATTGAATAATAACTTCCCACCACATTAATCTTGGAAGCATTGAAATGCTTAGAGCAGGGTGAACCAAAGAACAGGAGTCAAGAAATTAAATTTTTTTCTTCAGATTTTCCCAGTTTCCTTTCTTTGCCTCCTGTCTTGGCTGCATCTCAGTCTTTCAGGTTTCCAGGATTCAGTCCAGACATTTTTATTCATCTTTATATCAAAATTTCCAGGAGGAAAATAATTAATTCTACCAGAGTTCAAACTCCCTGCAAGGGCAGGACTACTAATATAACTTTGATAAGTGCCTGACATACAATAGATATTCAACAATATTACTTGAAATAATTGATGAGCTCTTTATGCTAAAGTGTAAAATATGTGATTGTGCTAAATTTTTATGTGTACACATTAGTTGAAAGAGATATAACTTAGGGTTTTGATTCAAGTGGATGAAGTGTGGAAAGAAAGAGTTTTAAAGACAGATCATATTGATTATTAAAAGGAATGAAAGTCTTATAAAACATCCTCATATGTTACCAACCCCAAATTTTTAGTGATGTGTACAATAATGCATTGATAAGTTTTCTCAAATTTGGATGGCAATCTCCCAAGATTTGACATCTTTTAACATTGACTGAGTTTGACTGAATTCCCTATACTTTAAAAATCATAGAAAAAGCACATATAACCTAGAAATCACTTTATGATTTTTCTCTATGATGACCTCATGGTATTAACAGAGACAATTTCCCCAAACAGATGCAAGATGGAATATAGTCCAAGAAGGCCTTACCCTGAAGTATGGCAATAGATGGCTTCCCTCATCTTCTTTTTCATTTTCAATAAGTTCTCTTTAAATATGTCACTAGTCCAGTGTTTTCATCCTAACTAAGTATTTGTTTCTTCAAGTTCTGGTCCCAACTCTAATCCTTAACCAAAGGAGTAATCTAAATATTCAATGCTGATTTATATAGGGAGTGGGCCATTATTTTTTACCCAAACCATGTTTTAGTAGTTCTAATTCATGCAAAGATAACAGAAGGACTTATCTTTAAAAAAGCATGCCAAAAAACTACCAGCAAGGCACATTTCACCATAGTGTATTATGGCTACAACACTGTTTACGCAGTATTTTATTTTATTTTTGACAGTACTACAGATGTCCTCCAATTTCATCCCCTTTATACCCTTCTTCCCAGCCCCTGCCGCATCCAAGGCTTTCACCACACGATTGTCTATATATATGCTGTTTGATTAATCTGTTCCTGTCTCTCCTGCCCTTCCCCCAACATATGTTAGTCTGTCCCATGCCTCCATGTCTCTGGACCTGATTTGTTAGTCAGTTTATTAAGTTCATTAGATTTCACTTATAAGTGAGATCATGTGATATTTGTCTTTCTCTGACTGACTTATTTCACTCAGCATAATAACCTTCAAATCTATCCATGCTGTCACAAAGGGTTAGAAATCTTTGTTTTTCACAGCTGCATAGTATTCCATGGTGTAAATGTACCACAGCTTTTTTTACACAGTTATCTACTGATGGGCACTTGGGCTGTTTCCAGATCTTAGCTATTGTAAATAACTCTGAACATAGGGTGCATATATTCTTTCTGACTGATGTTTCGGGCTTCTTAGGATATATTTCTAGAAGTGGGCTTGCAGAAAAATCAAGAACATCTTGCATAGCATAATTTTCACTGATACATCTCCTAGGGCAAGAGAAACAAACAAACAAAAATAAACAAATGGGACTGCATCAAAATAAAAAGCTTCTGCAAAGCAAAAGAAACCCTCATCAAAATGACAAGGGAACCCAGTTTATGGGAGAATATATTTGGCAATGACACATATGATAAGGGATTAATTCCCAAAATATGCAAAGAACTCATACAGCTCAACAAAGGAAGACAAATAACCCAATTAAAAATGGGCATAGGCCCTACCTGAATAGGTACTTCTCCAAAGAGTACATACAGATGACCAAGAGACATAGGAAAAAATGCTCAATGTCACTACTCATCAGAGAGTTACAAATTAAAACTACAATGAGATATCACCTCAAATCTGCCATAATGGCTACCATCAATAATTCAACAAACAAGTGCTGGTGAGGATGTGAAGAAAAGGGAACCCTAGTACACTGCTGGTGAGAATGTAGATTGGTGCAGCCACGATGGAAAACAGTATGAATTTTCCTAAAAATGTTAAAAGTGATACTATCCAATGGCCCAATGACCCTACTTCTAGGAATATACTCCTAAGAATTCTGAAACACCAATCAGAGAGAATATATGTACTCATATGTTCATAGCAGCATTGTTTATGCAGTGTTTTAAATTTGTATACCTAAAACTTTTATACCTAAAAACTACTAAAAAGGGCTAATTGCATTAACATACAATTTTATTTGGATTAAAATTGAAAAGCAATTCTAAGCAAAATAAGATTAGTAAAATAAATTTAAGTCACTCTGAATTTCAGGGCTTTTTAAAAAATTGTTAGAATATAAGAATTTTGTGTTTTTTAATCCCTTCCAATAGAGGAGACAGCAATACAATAATAATTGTAAAGGACATCAATACCCCACTTTCAACAATAGATATATCATCAATACAGAAAATCAATTAATATTGGATCTAAATTACATGTTAGACCAGATGGTCTTGTAGGACAATCCATCTAAAAGTAACAGAATACACATTAAGTTTACATGGAACATTCTCCAGGACTTATCGTATGATAGGCCGCAAAACAAGTCTTAATAAATTTAGGAGGATTGATATCCTATCACGCATGTTTTCTGACCATAATGGTATGAAGCTACACATTAATTATAAGAGAAAAACAGAAATTAACAAATGTTAGAGATTTACCAACATGCTCCTGTACAACTAATGGATCAAAGAAGAAATCAGAAGAGAAAGAAAAGTATATTGAGATAAATGAAAATGGAAACATAGCACACCAATACTTATGGGATGCAGCGAAAGCAGTTCTAAGAGGGAAGTTAAGAGTGATTAAACACATACATTAAAAAATAAAGAAGATCATAAGTACACAGCATAACGTTGTACTTCAAGAAACTAGAAAAAGAAGAAACTGAAGGAAGTTGAGGGAAGGAAAAATATCAGAGCAGAAATAAATAAGATGAAAAAATGGCAATAGAATGATCAATGAAAGTAAAAACTTTAAGTCATTTTGGGAAAGATATACAGTATTGATAAACTTTTAGCTATATTTGGATATTTGGGGAGAAAGGCCCTGCCAGTTTTCTCAATGCTTAGATCATCGGCCTGCAGAACCAAGGGTCTTGGGTTTGATTCCTGGTCCAGGGTATGTACCTTGGTTGCAGGTTCCCCAGCCTGGTAGAGGCATGGGGAAAGGCAACCATCCAATGTGTGTGTGTGTGTGTGTGTGTGTGTGTGTGTGTGTGTCTCCCCTTCCCTTCCCTCCCTTCAACTCCGTCTCTAGAAATCAATGGAAAAAAATATCCTTGGGTGATGATTAAAAAAAAACAGAACTCTCAAGTAAATAAAATCAGAAATGAAAGAAGAGACTTTGCAACTAATAACACAGAAGAATCTACTATGAACAATTACAAGTTAACAAATTAGACAACCTAGAAGAAATGGACAAATTCCTAGAAACATAGAATATAACAAAATTGAATTATAGACAACTGAATTAAGCAATAGAAAAGCTGAACAGACAAATAACAAGTAGGAGATGGATTCAGTAATTAGAAACTTCCCAACAAAGAAATCCTCAGGACCAAATGGCATCACTGATAATTCCTACAAAACATTTAAAGAATTAATCACATTATTCTCAAAACTCTTGCAAGAAATAGAAGAGAAAGGAACACTTCCAAACTCATTTTAGAGAGCCAATATTACCCTGATAGCATAGGACATATAACAAAAGAAAAGTACAGATCAATATCCCTGTGTACGCAAAAATCCTCCACAAGATATTGTCCAACTGAATTCAGTAGTACATTAAAAGAATCACAGGCCATGTTCAAGTGGAATTTACTTCTGAGATGCAAGAATGGTTCAACATGCACAACTCAAAATAATGTGATGCACCACATTCACAAAATAAAGGATAAATATCATATGATCATTTCAAAAGATGCAAATAAAAACATTTGAACAAAATTTAACATCCTTTCATGATCAAAATTCTCAACAAATGTATAAACCCACAGCTAACATCTTACACAATGATGAAAAGCTGAAACCTCTTCTAAGATCAAGCACAAGACAAGCATTCCCAAATCTCACCACTTGTATTCAATATGTTACCAGAGAGTCTAGTGAGAGCAATTAGGGAAGGAAGACATTCAAATCAGAAGGGAAGAATTAAAATTATCGCTGTTGGCAATTAACATAGTATAATATATAGAGAACCTCAAGATTCCACAAAAAACAAACAACAACAACAAAAACAAAACAAACACAGAACTAAGCAACACATTCACTCAAGTTTTTGGAACAAATCAATATACAAAAATGCACTACATTTATGTATACTAACAGTGAACTATCAGAAAGATAAATCAAGAAAGCAATCCTATTTACAATTGCATCAAAAAGAATAAAATACTTAAGAATAATTTAACTAAGGAGGTGAAAAATCTATACAGTAAAAACTATAAAAATGAAAGAAAGGAATAGAAGACACAAATACATTGAAATATGTTGTGCATACAGATTGAAAGAATTAATACTGTTAAAATATCTACACTACTCAAAGCAGTATATAAATTCAATGTAATCCCTATAGAAATTCCAATGGCATTTCTCACAGACATAGAAGAAAACAATTCTAAAATTTGTATTGAACCACAAGGGACCTCAAATAGCCAAAACAATCTTAAGAAAGAGAATAAAGATGGAGAAATTGTACTCTTAATACCAAATTATATGAGATAACTATAATTATCAACACACTGTAGTACTGGCATAAAATCATACATAATAATCAATAGAATAGGACAGAGAGCCTAGAAATAAGCCCAGACAATTTTCCATTTAATGATTAATTAATTACTACTTAATTGCATTTAATATTATCCTTAAGAGGAAGGAAATCCTATTATTTGCCATATGAATGAAACTAGAAGGCATTATGCTAACTGGAAAAATCCAGAGGGAGAAAGACAAATACTTCATGGTCTCAATTATATGTAGAATCAGGGGCTGGGAGGTGGAGGAATGGGGAGAGGCTAATAAAAACATATAAACTTACAGTTGTAGATGAATAAGATCTGAGTGTCTAATGTAAAACATAGTGATTATAGTTGATAATTATAACATTGACTTGAAATTTGCCAGGAGAGTAGAATTTGTGTTCTCACCATAAATTTTTAAAAAGGTAAATGTGTGAGGTGATGGTTGTGTTAAGTAATTTGATGATGAGAATCCTTTCACAATAGATACATTTATGGGATCATCAACTCATACACTTTAAACATATAATAATTTTAGTAGCCAATTATATTTCAATAAAGTTGAAAAAATAGGTAAAAGATATATATGTAACTGGAAATTGGCCATTGGCCAGGACAGTTAATTGACTCTTGCTCCTGCAGAATCGCTGTTGTGACTTTGATGACTATGGGCAAAACTTGTTACCCACTAGCAAGCCCCATGAAAATCAATGTTGTATAGAATTAAAGGTGGCACAGAAATGTGTACTCTTCCTCCAGGGCCAGCCTTCTGTTAATATCGGCTAGTCCCCATGTGAAAGTGCCTGAGGATTTCTTTAGAACTCCGTAAGCAAGCAGCTGACTTGTTTCTTACTACACATACAGTCTTTTGTTTAGCTTTTTATCTCTTTATTACATTTTTCTTTTCTACTCAGTGATTATCAGTAGACCAAAAGAGGCTTGAGAGTAAATATACACAGGAAGGCCTTTAAGATACCCTTTAAAAATTAGGGGAAATAGAAGCATCTAGATATTGTTCTGATATACTACATGGAAAAGGTTTTACTTTCCAAGATATACTGTTAAATTTTATTGACACTCATGTAAAATATATTTTTTTCATAACTTGTATTTTAAAATTATGGTCAAATAATGTGCCATAAGTTTAGGCTATAACATTTCTTTGTAAATAATAACTTGGTTAATACTTAGGAATTTGTTTTAATGAGATCGGATCTAGGGTATTATATCAGACAAGGATTAGACAAAAAAGATGAAATAATCAGACAGGGCAATTTAGGATAGGTTAATAAAGGGATATTTTACCTATTTTTATAGGTAAGAATACAGTTTGGGGACCACTACAAAGGATGATGTCATCAGTGCATGAGGCTACTCTTAGGAGGGTACCCATTCCATCCTGTAATCCAGCACCTGGAGGCAGAGAAAGCTGTTAAAGATGAGGCCACCTAGTAGGTGTTGTGATCTAGAGATTGACCTCCACATTAATTAAGTCTGTATAATTATTTACAGTGTTTTTAAAAGCCTTTAAAATTTAGAGAAATTCACCCTAAAGCAGAGTGATAAAAACTTTAAAAAATCAAAATTCAGCCGAAACCGGTTTGGCTCAGTGAATAGAGCATCGGCCTGCGGACTGAAGGGTCCCAGGTTCGATTCCGGTCAAGGGCATGTACCTGGGTTTCAGGCACATCCCCAGTGGGAGATGTGCAGGAGGCAGCTGGTCGATGTTTCTCTCTCATCGATGTTTCTAACTCTCTATCTCTCTCCCTTCCTCTCTGTAAAAAATCAGTAAAATATATTTTAAAAAAAAAATCAAAATTCACCTTTACAGCCGAAATGGGTTTGGCTCAGTGGATAGAGCGTCGGCCTGAGGACTGAAGGGTCCCAGGTTCGATTCTGGTCGAGGGTATGTACCTGGGTTTCTGGCACATCCCCAGTGGGGGATGTGCAGGAGGCAGCTGATCGATGTTTCTCTCTCATCGATGTTTCTAACTCTCTATCTCTCTCCCTTCCTCTCTGTAAAAAATCAATAAAATATATTAAAAAAAATTCACCTTTACAGAAAATGAGCCAGTAGAAATGATCCAAATGATATGGCTTGCTAGATAAAGAAAACATTAATATAGAATACTGCATGATTATGAACACCCAGTTGTGTTACCTAACCTTATTTCCTAAATTTGTTTGTGTGTGCTTAATGATAGTGCAGAAATAGAAGAAAAATAGCTGATTGTAGACCAAGCCTCAGCACTCATATTTAATGTTTTTTATTAAAAATCATTAAAATGTTTAAGAAAAATAAAGGAAAGACAGGCCATATTCATTTTTACTAAACTAATTCTATGATTTCTTCAATTTGGAATATGTGGTGCAGTACTTCTTTGGGGAAGAGATTTGGCAATTTTATGGCTCAGGGTCCTCATTTATCCACTCTTCCTAAAATTAGATGGATCACGGAGCCCAAGCTGGGTGGGTGGGGCCTCCCTCTACTGGGTGATCCATTGTGGAGCCCCACGATTGATTGCCCGGTAGAGGGAGGCCCAGTCTACCTGGCCAGTGGTGCTGTGACAGATGAGCTGGGCCTCCCTCTGCAAAGTGATCGATCATGGAGCCCTGCAATTGATCGTCCCAAAGAGGAAGGCCCAGGCTACCCAGCTGGTGGTGCTGGGGTGGGTGAGTGAGGCCGGCCAGTGATCGCCCCACAGCTGGAGGCCCAGGCCAGTCAAGCAATCACACCCCATGACTGTCACCTGTAGAGGAAGGCAATCAGTGGCGAGGGAGGGGGCGGTAGCACAGCACAGATGGCAAGCAGTCGCAGTGGCTTGGGTAGTGCCAGCTGCTGGCAGCTAGGGGAAGGAAAGCCCCAACAGGCCCTGATCGTTGGCCAGGCCTAGAGACCCTACCCGAGGAGTCCCACATTGCGAGAGGGTGCAGGCCGGGCTGAAGGACACACCCCACCCCGTGCATGAATTTTGTGCACAGGACTTGTAATATATATATATATATATTAATATATATATATATATATATATATATATATATTACACACACACACACACACACACACACACATACACACATACTAGTGGCCCATTGCACTAAATTCATGCACATTAAAAGGAAATTAATTAGAGGAAATATTTTAACACTATTATTTGCCCTTTCTCTATAATAGAAGTGTCAGTGATGAAAGAAAATTAGTATAATATATATGAAAATCTCCCGCCTGTCAGAGTCTGGGGTGTGTCTTGGGACCCAGAGTCAAGTCCCCACCTACCCGTGTGCACCTCAAAATTGTGTGAGACCCAGACCAGGCCAGCCCTATCCCTGTCAAGCCCCACTGGGCAGGGGCCATGACCTCAGGTCCCCGGTCAAGCCCCGCTGAGCAGGGCGTGCAGCCTCAGGTCCCCAGGCCTGGCTCTGGGCGGGAGGTGCAAGCTCAGGTGCCCCGGTGCAGCATCAGGTCTCCCGGCCCTGGCGCCAGGGTGGAGGGCGCAGTCTCAGATCCCCTGGCCCAGCCTCAGGTCCCCGGGCCCTGGGGCCGAGGTGGGGGGCGTGGCCTCAGGTCCCATGGTGCCTGGGAGGAGAGTGTGGCCTCAGGTTCCCTGGCTTGGCCTCAGGTCCCCTGGCCCCGGAGCCAGCCAGGACGTGAGGGCTCCAGGGCGGGACAATTATTTGTATATTAGCTTTTTATTATATAGGATATATATATCCAAGTAGAAAGTGAGGTTATAATTATAACCTTTGATTTGCTGATGAAGAATTAAATGAAAAAATAAAACTTGAAAAAGTTTGTCATGTCATCAGGGATACAAAATTTGCACCAGAGTTTAGCCTTTACTTGCCTTTCCCAGCTTTGCTGGATCTAATCCCATATAGAGGAAATACAGGAATTACATTAGAGATGTGAATAATTCTCTCTTTTTCTTGTCTGGCTGTCAGTTTGAACTCATCACTTTTTCATTGTCTATTTTTAGAATGTTTCCCACAGGCCAGGAAGTAAAACATTGATTTATTAAGTAGTGAACAACTAGAACTCATTGTAATAATACTTGAAGCAGAAGTATAATTGATTCAATTTGGAAAGGCCTACTATGATTATTGTAATTATCATCAAAACATATTTAATATGTTTCCATAGGTAGAGCACTTGACATCCAGGAGTCTAGCTCTACTTATATTTAAAGAGAACTTCACAGGATTAAGTATGTGCACAGGGAGTGACCTCCATTTTAAATTTTCCTCTTTTTACTTCCCTTTCAAATTGTTATTTCATTTGGAAATTTCTAAAACTGACAAACTGAATCTTTTCATTTACTCTGTAGAGATTAGGATTAATGATGGTATTCTGCTTCTAGAAGGTAAACTATGAGATAGTTAGCTTTGTGATTCTCCTAGTATTTGATGTTATTAATAGTATTACTAATTATAACTAATGCCCACAGGTATGTAAGTGCTCAAAAATGCAAGCGTTTTGGCCTGACTTCTTAACCACTTTATCCTAACATATAACAGGTAGTCTTTTTAATTGCCAACAAATTAATAAATCTATTACTCCTTCCTATTTTGAAGACATGCATTTTGACGTTTAATTCTTATAATAAACCTGAATAGCATTACTAGTCCACATTTAGTGATGAACGAACAGAGGTTTCAGTAGTGGAAGTAACTTGTCCAAATTCTCTAAATAATAAGTTTCAGAAACTATTCGAAGCTAGCTGTATATTATTCCTAAAATTTTGTGCTTATGTACTTAACCAGTGTTCTTCAGCTCATCTCTTACTCTTTGTTTTTTATAGGCTGAGAAGTCATGCCTTCATTTACTCTGGACATTTATACATCATTTATACTCAAAATTGATATATTGGTCCAGAGCCTAAGAATTTCTACCTGAGCTAATACAACAGCAACTTTTGAGTCCAGACCTAGTCAAATATGAAAAAAAGATGAAGCATGTATTTAGTAAAATAGTAACTTCTCATTCAGTACCAAGCTTATCTCCATCTCCTTGCACCTGGCTATTCCTGAATGCCACTTATTTCTCAGCCTCTGAGAACTTATTTTCTAGAGCTTATAATATTTCCCATTTCATCGTTTTTTGTAGCTCAGTCTAGCTTACTAGAGTTAAAGGAGTGCTAATGAGTAAGTATGTTGCCTTTCCAGGTGTTATAATTGTATTTTAATGAGGGCATTGTGAAGGTAATTTATTAATCCTTTGCACTGCTTTTAATGATGAGATTTATCAGACACTAAAATATTTAACAGAAAACCCATTATATTTACTCTAATCATACTCTCCCCTCCAAAAAAAAATCTTTGCAGCTTTTTCAAATTGTGGTTATTCTCTCATACCCGCTGCATCACAGAGACCAGTGATAAAACTGGCATTGTTCTCTTCTACCCACTTGCTAATGTCCTAGCTTTTGTAAGCCCCGTATTTCCCCTCCCTTATTGTTGCCTACACCTACCAACTTCCTAGCAGTCCCTCCTGATTCAAAGTTCTATCTCAAATGTAATCCTCCCAACTTCAAATTCTCCCATAATCCTAGTGCCTTTCCTGTCCACATGGGTTATCTGAGGCTTTGGGCTCTCAGATCCTTCATCTTGGTCTGATGGCCTTCATAATATCTTGGGCAACAACAATTCAATGTCAAGCCTCAGAACTGTTGTTGGACTGACAAAGAGATTCTGTTGTGTATGAAAGATTAGCCTGACTGGGCCCACATTTCCATTTCATAGTCAGAGTTACTGATCTTGAACTCCCAGATTTTATCTAAAAGCCCTGAGGATTAGAACTAGCATAATCTCTGACTCTCTGACTCTCCCTGTGTACTGAGGTCACCAGCTACCAAGAGATCTTAAAGAAACATGTTTGTGTATTTTAACATCTTATCCAAGAAACTCTGAAAGGATCTTGTGTGTGAAAAATTATTTTATGGCAAAATTCTCATTTCCTGGCAACAAGAATACTTCTTGTTGCCAGCATATTGGTGGTTACCAAGAAATATACAGTATTCCAATCAGACCTATTGCTCAAGCCTTTGGCTTCTAACCTGATCTGGAAATCCCCCCAACCCCATCTCTTGGCTTAAATAGGCACTATGTTTCCTTTTGTTAAAACTCTTATTAAAAGCTTATTTTGACACAATCCCAACTTTCCCAACATTTGCTTAGTGCAATAGAACACTTAAAATAATAATCATTCTGTGTGCTATTGACATTAATGTTTTGGGAAAATAAATATCTAGTTTGTGTGTTTTTGTTTTATATATATATATATTTTTTTTTTTACAAAAATGCAAAAAATGTTGATTTTAGGGAGTTTTGTGCCACATACTAAAATTCCATGTTTTCTACGATCATAATTATTGTAATATAAAAAGCGATTTAAAATTACCTTAAAGCAATCTGTTTCAAAGAAACTGATTTTGAATTTAAGTCCCACAGAAAGGAAAACAAAATGATGTATTACAAAATATAAAATAACAATAGCAATTTTTTTTTTAAAAGAACAGTTTCCTGATTTTTTAGAGAGAAACGTCGATATGAGAGCACAAGAGTGATCTGCCTGCAACCTGGGCAGGTGCTCTGACTGGGAGTCAAACTCGCAATCTTTAGGTGCACAGGATAACACCCAATCAGCTGACCTACACTGGCCAGGGCAACAATAGCAAGTTTTAAGAAATGGTTTATGAAGTTTAGTAATATCTTAACTTTCACCAATGGTTGAGTTCTATAGTTTAATAACGGTAAGTTTAAAAATATTCTCATATTTGTTTCTCTAGATCTCTTTTTAATTAAAATTGAGAATAGAGGATTATATTTAGCATAAACTTACACTGAGAAAGTGGTAAAATTCCATTTATATGAAGTTTGACAAAAGGAAAAGACTTTATAGTAAAATAAAACATCCTTGTGGGTAGGGGTTGTATTGCCTGGGGAGGAGCATAAATTAACCTTCTGGGAGTGAGCTCAACAGGTGTACACATTTGTCAAACTATTTCACTGTAATACTTAAAATCTGTGTGCCTTTACTGTATAATTAATATCTCTCTATATAAAAGGCTAATATGCAAAGGTGTCCCCTTGGGAGTTTGCATGGGAGAATGGGAGTTCCATCGCTCACCATGACGACCACTGACCACCAAGGGGTGGTGCAGAACATGGTGGGTGACCAGCAGCAGTGGCGGGACGCTGAGGGAGTGAGGGAAAGAGGAGGCAGGAAGGCTGGGAGGCAGGGGGAACCATGCAGTGGTGGCGCACAGGCAATCAGGGAAGGAGGAAGTAGGGAGGCAGGGAACTTGGTCGGCCCTGATCACCAGCCAGGCCTTGGGACCCTACCTTTGCATGAATTGCGTGCACCGGGCCTCTAGTATAATAATAAAAATAAAAAATTCATACTCTCAGTTGAAGAGGATATTTTACTGATATTTCTTAGTCTACCAACTTCACTTTTTGAATGAACAAATAAATATATAATATCTCAGATTGTGATATGTAGTATTAAATAGAAGAAGATTTGTACAGGCAGTCCTCAGGTTACATTGAACTCGACATACGTCTTTTCATGGTTACGTCGACATCTCCCATTTACAGTATTTCTAAAAAAAAAGTTCCATCATTTTGATGTTTGTACATATGTGCTTTATGTTTTTTATTATTTATTTACCACAAGTAAAGGTCAGGAATTGTTATATTTCTTTTAATTTTTTTTTTTTTTTTTTTTTTTTTTACTGTTTCACTTCATTACTGCTGTGTATGCGCTCCATGTGAGTGACATAGGTACTTATGTAGGTGGGTTCCAACTTACGGTGAAAATCGTGTTACGTTGCGCCGTAGGAATGGATCTCTGAGGTAACCTGAGGACCTACTGTATTTGGGTGGTGGGCACATAATGCAATTTACAAATGATGAGTCATAGAATGTATACTTGAAACCTATATAATTTTACTAGCCAATGTCATCTCGATAAATTTAATTTAGGAAAATTAAAATAAGAGAAGGGTAAGACTGAGAGAATTCGTGGTAGGCTATTTTAGACCAGGTGGCAAAATTGGCTTCTTTGAGAAAGTGATAGTTGAGTAGAGACAGGAAGTGTGGCCCTGAGGCATGCAGGCATCTGGAAGAAAAGCATTTTAGGCAAAGGGGAATGCAAAGGCTGGGCTAAGGTTGGAAAATGATTATCATATTAAATTGCCAGCAAAATGGCTGAAGCCAAGAAAGTGAAAGAAGGAAAAAAAGCTAAAATTTGAAAATACGTTTTTAAATGCAACAATATCTTATGAACTAAAGAGTACAAATTAGCCCTAACTGGTTTGGCTCAATGGATAGAGTGTCAGTCCTCGGACTAAAGGCTTGGTTCTGGTCAAGGGCATGTACTTTGGTTATAGGTTCCTGGCCCTGTTCCAGTTGCATGTGGATGGCAACCAATCGATGTATCTCTCTCACATTGATGTTTCTCTCTGTTTCTCCCTCTCCCTTCCACTCTTTCTAAATATCAATGGAAAAATATTCTCTGGTGAGGATTAACAAAATAAAACAACAACAACAACAACAAAACAAAAGAAGAAAAAAGAGTACAAATAAATTATCTTTATATATAATTTAGCTTTCTAAGTGGGCTCCAGGCTCTATTTCTTATAAGTTTGTTTATGTGTTCAAATAAGTGTCTAACATACTTTTAACAATGAAAGTCACTCACAGTAGTTTCAGCAGATTCAGAAAACCATGCAGGATGAAGGCTTATCTTTTTGTAGAAGGAAAGAGCACAGCAGGAGTGCCTTCCATGACACGACTACAATTTATCTGTCTTCCGCTGGTTGGCTCCTGACATCTTAATAACATTACTTATATGTTCTGACCCATTTTGGCTTCTTATCATTGCTTCTATAAATATATTTATAGGTAAGATATACAAATGTTTTTGGAATAATAAAAAATTCTGCACATAGTAAAATAAGTTTGACATTATAAGGCTTGATTATAGAGCTTAGAGTCCTTGAACTACTAAAATTGATACAAAAGGTTATGATAACTTTTAATAGAAATTTCTTTAGCCTTGCCATATCAAAAGCTAAGTCATCATTTGATTTTATAACACAATGAAATTATGACCACTTCAGAATGGTTTGTAAGAATTAAATGCATTGATAGAAAATAAAAAATATATTTTAATTACATTTATTTTTAAAAAGCATTTCTTATTAAAAATAATTATGCTACATAGTCCATAGTCTTTATCTGAATCTTCATAAACCATTTTATTTATACACTAGTGACCCGGTGCACAAAATTTCATGCACGGGGGTGGGGGAGAAAAGGGGGTCCCTCAGCCCAGCCTGCACCCTCTCCAATCTGAAACCCCTCCAGGGCAGTCGAACATCCCTCTCACAATTCAGGATCGCTGGCTCCTAACTGCTCACATGCCTGCCTGGCTGATCACCCCTAACCACTCTGCCTGCTGGCCTGATCACCCCCAAAAGATCCCCCCTTCTGGCCTGATTGCCCCCAACTGTTCCCCCCCCACCAACCTGATCGCCCCCAACCCCCCTCCCACCGGCCTGCTCACCCCCAACTGCCCCCTCAACCAGCTTGCTCTTCCCCCAACTGCCTCCCCTGCTGGCCTGCTTGCCCCCAACTGTCCCCCCGCCGGTCTGCTCACCCCCAACTGCCCCTCAAAGGCCTGCTCACCCCAACTGCCCCCCCTGCTGGCCTAATCACCCCTAACCACCTCTGCCTCAGCCCCTCCACCATGGCTTTGTCTGGAAGGACATCTGGAAGGTCTCCCAGTCTAATTAGCATATTACCCTTTTATTAGTATAGACAAGGTAAGTTATAGATATTTCTTCTGAATGAACCTAATGAGACATAATTTACATGAAATAACATGGAAGAAACTAAATTTTCAATTTCATGAGTTTTGAAATTACATACTCCTCTGTAAATATTACCCTGAAGTGAAGAATAAAACATTTTTATCATTCCAGTAAAGTCATGCCTCTTTCCAGCGAATTTTCTCTTCTGTTCTACCATCATTATCATCTTCATCATCATCCTAATCATTCAGAAATTTCCTGGATAGTCATATGATACACAGTTTCTGTTTCACCATTTTTTCAACCTGCACACATAGCTCTGCAAATAGAGATAGACTGGCTATACCCGATGTTTAGAGAAACCGATTGACAGTTCCATCCAGGCATCCGTGAAGGGAAGTCAAGGGCCAGAGGCTGACCCACATCTAGAAATGCAATTTTTGTCCATGTACCTAGACATTGGACTCACGAGAAGGGATCGCACTAGCCAAACCAATTGTAGACTGATCCAAGTGACAAAACGCCAATTTGTTCATTGAAGTAAGAATATAACGGACGTGGAGCTACAGTGTTTGTATGTAGGCAATAGAGTCCCTGCTGTAGGGACATAGAAATGGGAAGCCAAATTTCAACTCAAGAACTGCAATTAGAATCAGATTAAATAAAATGAGTTTGATGCTTATAATGGTTTGGGTTCATCAAATTTTGGTAGCCCAATGCGTCCACTGCATTATAGAAATAGATGTCTTAAGGTTTTTACTTGTTATTGTTGTTAAAATTGTTCTTTCTCTTAATAGTGCTGCAGAGGGAGTGACACATTTTTCTTCAATTTGTGTACTTTTATTAAAGTATGTGGCATTTTTTGTTAATATAAAAATTAATATTTTAAAATATATAGTATAGAAGGTAAGTATATTCCCATTTTATATATATATATATATATATATATATATATATATATATATATCTTGCTCTATATGTAGTGAATACTAACTTTTCTGGGTTATATTGGCATCTGACTTTCTGGGTAAAAAAAAAATAAATATATATATAAAAGATTGGCCACGTAATTTCACATTAGAAGTCACAACCTCAATATACAAATGAAACTGGTAAACACAGGTGGTAAATTACATTATGGCTTTTAAAAAATTATTAGAAGCTAAAGTTTGCTTCATTTTAGTCAGAAAATTTTAATTGTAAAGCAGGCTTTATCTATTACACTAAAGATAAATCTGAAAAGAGCTTTCAAAATTCTGTCTTCTGCTATTTTTTAAACATGGATCAATTTTAATATAATTCTGTTAAAGTAAAGATTATGCCAACTTTAACCTAATTCCTATTGAGACATACTTCTTTTTTTTAAATCCTCACCTGACAATTTTTTTTCCATTAATTTTTATACAGAGTGGAAGGGAGAGGGAGAAACAGAGAGTGAGAAACATTGATGTGAGAGAGACACCTCAATTGGTTGCCTTCAGAACATGCCCTGACCAGAGCCTGGGTTTGACCCTGCAACCGACATATGTGCCCTTGACTGAAATTGAACCGGGGATCCTTCAGTCTTCCAGTCAATGCTCTATCCTCTGAGCCAAATCAGCTAGGCTAGTTATACTTCTGAATATTCTCAAGTTGATGCGGCATTCTACTTTGCCTTAAAGTGGATATTCTAATTCTTTCAGATATAAATGTATAACAATTTAATATGTGTTAGAAATATTTTCTAATATATAATCATTTGGAATGAATAGATTAAGCAAATAGCAATCTCTAAGGTTTTGGTGGATTCACTAGAGTGTGGATAAAATAATCTATAGACATTACTGTGGACTAGAGTTTTATTGTAGGTGACTCTGCAGTGATTAATGAATTTGGGATTAAGCGACACCACTATTGTCCTCACTACCATTTACTTTCTGTGTTCTTGAGAACAAGCCAATTAGCCTCTGGGGTTTTTTCCTTTGCTTTTGTTTTTATTTTTTACTGTAAAAAATCAGCTGAATATTTGTTCTCTCTCAACATTGACCATAGCAACAAGACCTGTTAAATATTTAATTTAATAGGGTGATGGTTGCATTTTTTAAAGTATTTTGCTTTGGTAGGGTTGAGCCACTTTTATTGCTGCACTACACACAAGGACAGGAGGTGGTCCTGTCACTGACACATTGTCAGATCTGGAGCTGAAACCCCAATTTGATAGATGCTCTCTCTTGCTGCAGTGAGCCGAAGCTTTGTTTTTTTCAAAGGTATTGCTAATTGAGCTACATCCCACTGACGTAATGACACCTTCCTACTGTTATTTCTAGAGAATTTTTGTCGAAGACTGTGTCTGCACTGTTCAATTACTCTGTTTCTCTCTTGCCAATAGAGCAGATCTCTTGGCCTCTAGCAGGCACTGTGATATCTCATTGGCCTAAGTATTGTCTTTGGCTGAAAAAGTAGTACTATAATTTGAGTGGGTTTGCATTTGGAGCTGTTGGCAGTAATACCTGGCAAATCCAGATGCTAATACAATTGCACATTTAAACCCATAGTGCTGTTCAATTGCTAGTACAAACCCACCAGGATAAAAGTGTTCCAAAAGCAGAGCTATCTCTGGCCAGAGGAGTGAGGGTCTACAGTGTTACGTTCACAATAGACCCAGCTTATAGCTGGTGGCATTAGCAATAACTGGCTTTACTTCCAAACCTAGTAAATAATATAGAATTAAAAATATTTTTAAAGAAAGGTAACAATAATAAAAGAAGGATCAGAATGGTAACTAAAATGTAAATTGCTTTAAAATACATCTTGGTAGTACCTTCCCCCCTCCACCATAATATTTATCAATTTTATTTAATACATGAAAGTTCAAAAGTGAGTTTATTAGCCAACTGAGACATGCTTCATTAATCTTTTCTCTCTAATACAGAAGTAAATAAATACATAACAATTCTGTATTGTTTCTTAAAAGCCGGGATCCAACAAACTTTAGGGTTCTATATATCACTCTTCAGCAATTTACATATATAAGTTCATACAGACAAATTTAATAAACCACTGAGTATAATATTGGCCTATCTGAGCTAAAAAAAAAGGCCCTATATTGTTCTGGACTTGAAAGTATTTAACTATTTAGCCTCTCACTCTATTTCTCTCCCCCCCCTCCCCCCCCCACACACAAATGATATATAATTTATATATATATATACATATTTATTTAGAGAGATATATAGCTATATAATTTAATGTGTATATGTATGTGTTTGTATTCATATATGTGTGCATATATATGTATACACACATTTATACATCCTTATTGTTTTTAAATAAACTTTCCTAGATATTTGATATGTCAGACACAGGCTACGCTGTATAGCATGAACTTGTACACCATGAGATCTTTTTTACAATATATTTTTGTTGATTTTTAGAGAGAGAGAAAGGGGGAGACAGAAACATCAATGAGAGAGAACTATCAATTGGCTGCCATTTGCACTCCCTCTACTGCGGATGCAGCCCTCAAACCAGGCATGTGCCCTGACCAGGAATCAAACCAGTGACCTCTTGGCACATGGGTTGACACTCAACCACTGAGCTACACCAGCTGGGCCACCATAAGAGATTTTTGTAAAGCAACTTATTGGCTTCATTATACATAATGATGCATTTTGTTTTCTCATTTCTTGACATACAATATAGAATTTCTGGATTCAATTCTAATATACCTCATTGAATCATTACATTTCTTACAAGATTCAATGAGATGATCCAATCCTTAAATGATACAATAAGACATTACCATACAATATTAAATCAATGCATTAATGTTTTTTTGTTGGAAAAAGGAATCCCTGACCAAAAATTGACAAAAACACCTGCAAAGCACTGTACTTATGTATTTTATTGCATAAAATAAGTGTCTTTTTCCATTTAAATTAAAAGTTTTATAGAGATGATGAAACCTAGGAAGGGGAATATCAGTTTTGTAGAGACTTCTTCCACCCATTCTTTTTCTAAAATTATCACAGTAATCACTGCGCATTGGCATGTCTGTCCGGAAGCAGAAAACAAAACAAAACACACTGTTAGATCTTCATGACCTGATTCAATCTGACCAGTTGCTGAAATAAGCCAGGTGTCCCTGCTTAGCTAAAGTAGTATTTTCCACAGAATGTTTTAGTTTAATTGAAGATGACATATACTGCTTGTTTCAGGTCTTACTTGCTTTTGACGCTTGCTCACTTTTACTTGCATTTCTATGGTTAGCATTTTATACTATATAAATATTTTCAAGTTGTAATCCCTCACTTGGAAAATTCATGGTATTCTCTTTCCAGAAGATGCCATTAAAAGTTAATTAGATCCTATGTAAATAAACTTCCAGGTCACTTGATATTATGAGTGTCCTTACTTATTATTTTCTAGATTGTTTCTGTATTGACACACGATGAGCAGCTAACACATGCTTGTTGGAATTTTAGTTACGTTTTTTGAGCATCATTACATTTTTTTTCAAAAATCTGAGCTTGTCAATCTATTTTCATAGATTATTTACTTTTATCTTTTTACCTTTGACTATTTCTTCAGGTTGGTTTACTATGCTTATGTTGTCAGGGTTTCTTAACCAGTAATGAAGAAAATTATTTCAATAGTAGCTTATTCAAAATCATTGTGCATAAAGTAAAGAAGTTAGAGATTTTCCAATATATTTACTAGTTGGCAGGAATACATAGGTAAGCCATTTAGAGGAAAAACATGTGAATCAGTTTTTAAAAATATAGCATCCCTTGCTTATTTAGTGGATAAAAGAGAAAGGGTTTTTTTATTATCAATTTTATTATTATTAATATTATTATCAATTTTATAAAATTTTAAATTAAGTATATAAGGCATATTATTTATAGCAATAATTTAGAGCAAATATTTATAGAATAAAAGAGTCAAAATTATAAAGCAAGGTTGTTTTCACTTAAACTGTTATGAAAATACAGGTGACATGTCACATATGATTAATGAAAAATTAAATATGTACATCTCTTTAAGAGGACAGTTTGAAAGATTCTAATGAAATTTTATACTTACATATTATTTTATATAAAGAGCAGCCCTAATCTAGGCATATTTATAACAGAAATGCTTTCATATGAGCACCAAGCATTATATATTAAAGATATTCCTTGCAGCATTGTTTTAGTAAATATTGGAAACAACCTAAATATCCATCAGTGGGAAAATAGTTCAATACTTGGCAATGATTTTAAAGAATTAGCTTCATATCCGTGTACTTTGCTAAGTATCATCCAAAACATTCTCAAGAACACTCACTTTTAGAAATCCCCATATAAGCCAAGAAATAGAAACAACATTAATCATACTTGAGAATTTGGAGAGGAAATTATTATGATAATTCAAGTGTTTTCTGATGTAGATTAATCCTCAGGTCATTATATGCATAAAATACTTTATGAGGACACATGAGAACTGTTCACTGAGAAGCTAGAGCAGAAGCTTAGATAAGGTCACTTCTATAACAGGGTTACTTGATGAGTCAGCTCGAATACTAAAAGCTCAAGGCTACCAATTTCTAGCTTGAATACAGTAACACACTCCTCAAAAGGCAAGAAATTGGGTCACATAATTGGTTTTCTTCTTTCATTCAACAAGGTGATATAAATAATGACATATAGGCAATATTATATAGAGTGACAAAACTTTACATATAGGATTAATTTAAAATGCCCTAACAACTATCTTTCACTATAAGACAATTAGGATGTTGAGGAAACTTATTGCCCCAGGAACATAATTCTCATTTAAGTCAACCATCTCTAAAGTCAGAAACTAGTTTTATCTTTAAAAAACAACAACAACAAAAGAACATGCTTATTTTGTTTTGTTTACAAGAAGAGGTCACCATCAAACTATGCATATATAAAGTAGCATTTTCTCATTGGTGATCTTAGAGGACATTCATGTTGTACCAAATCCACCTTTGGTTAGTCACCGAGGGCTTTTGCTTGAAAAGTATTCAATCTTATATTTCATTCCTGAAGGGGACTCAGAAAATATGGCCTTGGTGATTTATCTTCAGAGTAATAATCAGACCATAGAACAAACACATACTTAATACCTTGTACTTGGCATTTTATGAGCTGTGACTTATTTTACTGAAAGTGAATCATTGAATTTTTGTAAACTATTTTGAAAAACTCAGCAGGTGATTTCATTCATACAGAGGTTATTGAACCACATGGGGTTCTGGATGTATTAACAGCAATAACAAGATTAATAGATGTTAAAAAGAGGGTGCCCCTGCTCGGTGTAGCTTAGTTGGTTGAGTGTCGTCGCATTCACTGAAAGGTTGTGGGTGGTTCAATTCCGGTCAGGGCACATGTCCAGGTTGTGGGATAGATCCCTCCTAGGGGGTGTGCAGAAGACAGCCTATTGATGTTCCACTCTCACATTGATGTTTCTCTCCCTGTCCCTTCCTCTCTCTAAAAATAAATTTAAAATCTTTTAATAAATAAATAAAATAAAAGAGGGCACCTACATGGAGCTTTAAGTACATTATCTTTTGGCCTCACAGGTGCATTACAGAGTAATGAGACCCATTATTGAGTAGTTAGGATGTGGCAGGACCTGTGCTAAACTCTATCTTCATTACATATTTTAATTCTCAAATATAACCTGCATAGCAGATAGTAAAATTTAAAAGAAACAAAAATAGAAGCAGACTAAATTAGGAGGTGAAAACAGAAGAGTTGATGTCAAATAGCGTGTGAAAAATAATCTCTATATATAAAAGCCTAAGCAACTGTTTGACCGTTCAACTGTTTGACTGGAAGCTTTGATGCACACTGACCACTAGGGGGCAGAGGCTCAACACACAGGCATGGAAACATGGAACAGACTGATGAATCTCATAGGGAAAGGAGCGGGGGCAGGAAGAGATTAACCAAAGATTTTATATGTATACTAGAGGTCTGGTGCATGGATTTGTGCCCCGGTGGGGTCCTTTGGCCTGGCCTGTGCCCTCTCGCAATCAGGGACCCCTCCGGGGATGTCAGACTGCTGGTGTTGGACTGATCCCTGCAGGTTGGGTCGAGGGACCCCATCAGTGCACAAATTTGTGCACCAGGCCTCTAGTCAGAAAATAAGTGTGAATGAAGTGAGTCTTTGGGAGTATATAGGCAAGAGATAAATACTAGTTTTAGTGAATTAAATATATACAGATTTTTTTCCTCCCAATTTCTATAATCACAAATGACAGAGAATTACCATAAATCTAGTAATAAAAATCATAGAAATAGTAACAGCTATTTGTGTTTACTCTGAAGCAGATGCACTGCTGAGAAAAATCTAAGTTTATTGGACATTACTGCTGTAGGGATGTCAGAAATGAGATATTTATGGGCTTTGAGGATTAGGCTAAAGTGATTTAAGCTTGTCAGTTGAAGCAGAGAGCCAACTTAGATTGGACTAAGTTCATGGCAAAGTAGTTGAAGATTGGTGGGCACAGAAGATTGGTGGATACAGTAAGATGAGGGCCTTGGTAAGTCAACTGTTCTTCGATAATTAAGTCGTTTATTCAGATGAGCAAAGTGTTGTCGCCAAAAAAATGAACTAAGGGAATTTCCTGGAGCAAATAGTAATTTATTAGACTACTAGAGACCCAGGGCATGGCTTCATTCAACTGTGGGGTCCCTTGGTGTGGCCTGTGGGGATTGAGCTGAAACTGGCAGTCCAACATCACCTGCCGCTTTTGCCTGACGCTCCCACTCATCCCTGCCCCGCTGCACCTGCCACAGGCTCATGCCCAGTCAGTCACTGATTGGGAGAGGCTCGCGCCACTGCAGCAGCGCTCGACAGCCATGAGCTCTGCCTCTGGTGCCCGTCGGTCAGCTGAGTGGTGCTCCTGCTGTGGGAGCTCACTGACTACCTGGGCGCAGCTCCTGCACTAAGTGTCTTCCCCTGGTGGTCAGTATGCATCATAGCCATTGGTCGACAGGTTGTTTGGTCGCTTACGCATTTATATGTATACTAGAGGCCCAGTGCACGAAATTCATACATGGGTAGGGTCCCTAGCGGCTGCTGGCTGCCAGCTGCTGGCCAGGGCCTTCCTTCATTCCGCACCACCCCCTGGTGGTCAATGCACATCATAGCGAGTGATCGAACTCCTGGTCAGTAGAACTCCCAAGGGGACACTTTGTAGATAGATAGATAGATAGATAGATAGATAGTCTTATCATTCCATGGAAAAGATTTTCTGAAACAAAGAAAACAAGGAAACAAAAAAATTGTGCTAACATGGATGGTCTGTTATTTCTCAGACTTCCCTTCAGGTCCACCCTAAGCTGGAGGATAAACAAATACCATCTGGATAAATGATCCCTTGATATCCACACCACTGTTTGAAGGATTATGATTGCATAGCAGGTTCTTGGTAGGGAACATTTCAACTATCATATACATCAGATTTGTCTGTTCTTTTGCTGGAGGATTATTTGTTGAATCTTTTATGGCACAGTAGTTACATAGAAATATTGAAGCCTAAGAGATCACACATGTGAATGTTGAATTACAGACAGAAGCCAACAGAGGGATTATGACCAGAGTATTTTTCATTTATAAGCCAGGAGACAAGAGTACCAACATTAAAACAAGATATGTGAAGATATTACACACATTATTTCATTTTATTATTATTTTTGTTTCCTTTATCTTAGTTACATAAAAGATGCCTGAAAGATCTGTAGGGGTAGGAGGAAGACATTCTCCTCCTAAAATGCATCATGCTTCACCCTGGGGGACTGATATTATTTATGGGACTGCTCTGTCTTAAAGCACCACCTGCCCAATCTTGTAAAATTCTCAGATGATGAATTTTATGGCCTCACTGACATTGCCCAGTGCCTCCTGACAATGTCTGAACCACAGCATGGTTTAAAGACAGAAGAAAACTTCCTAGAATCATACATACATTTTTCGTACGAGATTCTATCTTTACAGTACCCACCACCTCATGAAGTTAATTAAGCTGTTAATTACTTTTAGTTGAGATTTTTTGCTGAGGTCAAAAGCCCCCTTGTTCCCAGTGGATTCCAAAATCATGAACTATTCCACAGGTATAGGTGTACTCTCGTTTAGCACTTGCTAATTGACAAGCTCAGGTTAGTGTAAGAAGTTCTGTCACCTGGGGTGATGTTATCCCTCATATTCAAGAAAAAGTGAGATTTGGGGCAGACAAATACTCGTGGAATTTCCCTACTTAATGGAGAATACAGTGATAGGATTTTCAATATTTCAGTGGTGGCTAGCAAGGGAAAAAATTGTAAAAATTTATAGGAGGTAAGCCTGCATGCTGAGAAATGTATATTTTCGGCAAAAACAAACAAAAATAACCAAGTATTATACAGCAAAAGAAATCAAGTCAGTCTAAGTCTCTATTAGAATGTTTGCTGACATTCTTGCACTTAGACAAGGTAAGGAGTCTTTTGCCAAAAAATCTAAGGAAATATTGTAGTAAACAACAGTTCCTTAAATATTCTGGTAAGGCTCAATATCAACCAGTGGCTTGCCCAGATTGCTCACATACAAACTGGTAAAAAGATTCAAGATAAGTAGGCCAAAGAACTCATTTTATTTTATTTTCTCATTTTGTTATTTTTGTTGAGAATATTACAGATGTTCCCCCCTCTTCCCTCCCGTTGCTCCCCTCCACCGGGTTCCCACCCAGTCCCAGGCCTCTACCACCTATTGTCTGTGCCCATGGGCAATGCATATAGGCATATATGTTCCAAGAGCTAATTTTAAATCATGGGTGCACGCACACGCGCACGCTCGCGCGCGCGCGCGCGCACCCACCCACCCCCACACACACACACACGCCGATCATGTTAGAAATACAGGGAAGAAATTCAGTTACTAAACACTAAGTTAAATCTTATAGGTGTGGAAAATGCAGAAACATTGGGAATCTGTTGTATGTAATAACCTGAGATTAAAAAGAACAACTCTCTTTAAAAAAAATGTTTTCTCAACAGTCCTAAGAAATTTTGAAATGGTTTGAAAGATCTCAAAACTGATGTAATTTTTTCCTCTAGGATAAATTATTTCCTAGACAGTACATTTTATCTGGACGAAATTGTAAGTCTTCTTTGGAAACTTTTATGTGCTCTCTGAGGTATTAAGTAAGAGTTGGAGTCAGTCTCAAAGCTCATTCCATTGTTAGAATGTAGCAAATATTTGCCTGTCTTTTGGATAAGGGTAGATTTACAGGGAGATTTCATGTCCTTCAGATTCTGGTTGAAAACTTGTGAAAAGTAGAAAGGTGCCCTTGTGTACCCTTGGGGATAAAATCTCCAGGTATATTGATTTTTCCAGGAGAATGGTGAACAAGTATTTACTATATTGATCTAAGAGGGACAATAGGGAAAACAGAATGTGGATTTAGAATCATAAAAATATATAGCTTGAGGTGACCTGAAAATCAAAATAACATAGGGTGTGTTCACCACAGAAAAGTGAATGGATATTTTATTCATGGCCCCAGGGTCCTAAACAAAATTTTATTTATTGAGTAGGAGAAGGGGATTGTGGCACAGACTGGTGCTAAGTGTATTTAATTATTTCTCAGATTTTTAGCTGCTGGTTTTTGTGTTTCTTTTGATCCTGACTAACCAGTAGATTTGTGTCTAAATCAAGCCCAAATTGAATTTCTCCAGAAGGTTTCAACTATTTGGGGGCAAAAAAAATGACCTGATATTGGCAGAATAATGAAAGAATTCATCACATTCTGATTGATCCATCTAATTCTACAAAATTTTAGCTCCTTTCTAATCTAAGACAACTCTCAAGTCAACAATATTGTTCATATTAAAATTTTGCAGAGTGGCCTATATAATTTTAAATTGTTCTTAGTGAAACTGACTCTTGAAAGATAGTTCATGAAATAGATCATCATGTAAATACATGTAAGAAACAAGGGTCTAACCTACAGAAGGCAAAAATTTAGATTCTGAATGAGACAAAGCCATGGAACTATGGCAAATAGTTCTTTGTAATTTCCGATTTTGCACATTGTTTCTCAGGTCCCAAAGTTTATGTTTGTTTGTTTTTTAAAAATACCAGACCCAGTAATCCAGTATTCTTCACGGAAAGAAACTTTTTAAAGGAGATTTTTATACAGAACCATATTCTCACAGACAAAATAAGATAGGACTCAAGAATATTCACTTAAGGTTTTGAAAAGTTAGCCCAGGCAAAGTTTGTCCAAAGGCAAATGAACTTTCTGAACTTGTCTGCCGTGGGGCTAACTCTAAGCATCAATTTATCAGGTTCAACATCTGTTTTTCCCCCTAGAAACTTTCTCTTACAGACCCATGAAAATAATAAGGGCAGAAGCAGGCAATGAGTCATATTGGTAATAAGGCATATTACCCTTAAAATTTTCAAACCTGATTAGATTACACAAGATGTCCTAAAATATATCCTATTTCCTAGCAGACAAAATAAAATCAGCACTTGGGAATTAGATGAAAGAAAATCAAAATTTAAACTTGATGTTGATAGTTACACCCTCCCATCATAGTTGAAGACTCCTCCAAGCGTTCTCCAGTGACTCATATTTCCAAGTCAAGGGCCTTGGACTGCAAGACAGAGGGTATCTCAAGAGGATGACAGTTGTGTTTCCAGGTCATTGATCTCAAAATATCACCAGATAATCTGTTAATAATCTTTACTTTAATTTATTAGAATGTTTAGGTGTCAGAGAGAACATCACCCTGAAAGAACCTTAGCAATGCCTCAAAAGGGTAAGTCAGAGCTGGCTTTTTATAGAGCTTTAGGTTCTGGGCTGAAATGATTTAATGCAGGTCTCTCCAGTGAAGGAACTAATTGGAATTGGAAAAGTTGATATGATAGTTTAGGATTGCTGTTCATGCTGAAGTCAGTATCTCGAAGCAATAAACTGTTCTTTGATAAGTGAACTTTTGGCTCAAATGAGCAGACTATTATGTCCAGTAAATTGATCTGTAGGAATTTCATGGAAAAATAAACAAACACCAGTGAAGTTATTTAATGGTTCACAATAAATCGGCAGGCAATAGTTTCCTAACAACAACTAAGTCATTGTCGTGCACTCTTACGTGAGTAGTTTTGACATAACTGATCAGGTGATTTCAGTACTAACAGTCTGACATAATAGGCTTGAACACTGAACACTTACATGGCACTGCTATGTGCCAGATATCCTTCTACCTGCTTTACAGCTACATAAGTCAATCCTTGCGGTGAGAGTATGAAATGGCTGAAACCCAGAGGTGTAAATTAGTTGCCCAAAATAAATCAGGAATGAGCTGTCAGTTGGGATTCAAACCCAAGCAAACTAGTGCTAGAGGCTATATTCTTAATTACTACATCTTAATGCCTCTAATATATTAATAATGCCAATTATGTATTACAGACAAGAGATAACTCAATATCATTAAAGGTTTTCATGTAAGAGCGAGCATGGACCTATCTGTCAGATAGAAGCTTGACTTCTCACTGCCATTTGCAATTGGCCTACCAGCGGAAATTTTGCTTTATTTGTATGAGCTGCCTTTTCTTGAACTATTAACTGAGGGTAATATTTACTTTTCTGAAATTTGGAAGGTTTCATAATGGAGCTGGCACAGGAAGAATAGAGAAGGTGTAGTCCAAAATTGTATATAAGCCAAAATCTTCCGAAGAATTATTTCTAACTTGAACAAAATACTCATTCTGAAGAACATGAAGGAGTAATAGGTGCCAAAGTAGTCCAGTTACATGTGTCTTGAAGTGAGTTAGCAGCGGCTCTAATTTATGTGGCTAAAAGGGAAAGTCCAAATCGTATTTCTATTACTTCTTCCTTTTGCAAATTATATTAGCATTCCTTATATTTATTTTATCTTTAATTGTCTGCTGTGCAAGATTTAACAATAAATTACAGACATTAATATAAATGAGTCTGTGATTTCTTTGTGAGCTGTAGGTCAGCTCAGATTCTTTTTGAGATACAGCAGGTGCTTGAATAACATCTTTTTGTTCAGAGTCATTTAGTCCTATGCCTTTTGTTAGTATGTTCATGAGGTGCAATAATAATTTACTTGTTGTTTATATTAATTAGCTTGTGGTAAAACAGATTTCCTTATATGCCATTTTGCTTAAAGTCACAGGATCATTATCTATGAATTTTAGGACATATTGGTGATCTTAATATTTTTCTGTACAGTTATTTACATTTTTTCATAAAGATTATGTAAGCTTTCACAATTATAAAAAGAGTTTGTAGTCATTTTTATTATTTATTTTTTTAAATATATTTTTATTGATTTCAGAAAAGAAGGGAGAGGGAGAGAGTGATAGAAAGATCAATGGCCCTGACCGGTTTGGCTCAGTGGATAGAGCGTCGGCCTGCGGACTCAAGGGTCCCAGGTTCGATTCCAGTCAAGGGCATGTACCTTGGTTGTGGGCACATCCCCAGTAGGGGGTGTGCAGGAGGCAGCTGATCGATGTTTCTCTCTCATCGATGTTTCTAACTCTCTATTCCTCTCCCTTCCTCTTTGTAAAAAATCAATAAAATATATTTTTAAAAAAAAGAAAGAAAGAAAGATCAATGATGAGAGGCAATCATTGATCAGCTGCCTCCTGCACGCCCCCTACAGGGGATTGAGCCTGCAACCCAGGCATGTGCCCTGACTGGAATCGAACCCGTAACCCTTCATTCTGCAGGCCGACACTCTATCCACTGAGCCAAACCAGCTAGAGCTTTTATTTTTTACTTTTTAAAATTTTTCAATTCCAGCTGACATTCAATATTGTTTTATATTAGTTTCAGGTGTCATAGTGGTTAGACATTTATATAATTTATATGCGAATTTAGTTGTATCATCAAATGCAAATAGATGCCTCATGTAGATTTGCATTAGTATTGAGATCATAAACAGCAATATCACTCCACAAAATGTCATACTTGAAAAATGCTGGGTTTTTTTTCCCTAAAATTTTAGGATAAGTTAGCTAAAATTTTAGAGGCCTTTCTGTTTCTAGATTTTGGTTGACTGGAATTTCAAAAACTACTCCCTAAAAATGCTGACTTAAAAAAAGGAAGAAAAATATATCTTTTGAAAAATATGGTGATAACATGGAGAAGTAAAGGAGAAGGAAATAAAATTACCCTGAGGCCTGATCAGAGAACAAACCATGAGTCTACTGATGTAACCAAGCTTTGAAGTCCACATTTGTTTTGGAGCATCTGTAAATCACTTAGGGTTGAGATTCTCAGTTTTAAGATTTTAAGAATTTTGAGTGTTTATAGGAGTCAGAATATAAAATCTGATGTCTGAGTAGGTCATGAAGCATTAAGGCAAAACTGTATTAGCCATAAAGATGGCTAATAATTTCACAATATATAGTATATTAAATCATCACGTTGTATATCCTAAATATATATCATTTTAATTTGTCAAACATTCCTCAGTAAAGCAGGAAGGTCACAATGATCATTTATTAGCTTTTAATATTGAATGGTTTTATATATACTGACTTAAAATATCAGAAATTACACAGAGCTCTAAAACCAGCTTTAAAAAACAAAATAAAAGACTTTTCATGATTGTTGGTCATTGCATTAGAATTTCTTCAACACTATGGGTGTATTTTTGGTTGGCTGATTTCAAATTGTCAGATTTTATAGTAGAGACAATAGAACCCAAATAGAATCCATTATTTTTATTTGGAATGTATTTATTACCTTAAACTAGGTGATTGAGAGGGATCAGAAAACGATTCTACAGAGGTAAGATCCAGCGAGCCGGAGAAACACCTACCTACAACTCTGAACTCTCTAGTTTAAAACTTCATGGTGTACCATCCTCCATGGCACCTAGGACTCCCTGGGCCTGAAACTGTTTTATCGACCACAGTTACTTCCAAAGAACAACACTTCTTTCGTTGTGTTACTAGAGTGCCCTTTGGCTCAGACAGTCCTTTTCTTCCAAGTGTCATGAGAGGATGTTCTATTTATCAGGGTATGAGGCAAAGTTCACCTGCAAATGAATTTGGAAGTGGCATTTTAAGCTCTCCAGCCACTATGCTACAGAAGTGTCATTGTTAGAAAAGTGGTTGGAGTGGGTGGACCAGTCTACAATATCCACCACATCTGTGAAGTATGTTCAAGTCATGATTTAACAATCCTCTCTATTGGTTTACCGTTATATGTACTTTTCACAACACTGGGTACTTGTCTGATTACTTCTATATTAGAATATCCTCCAAAGTAAAATTTCCCTGTCAAAGGAAGTTTCTTTTAAAATTCTTGCCAAAGTGCCTTTCAATTTTTCTTTTCTTTTTTAATGTATAGCTCCCCCAAAATTACCTAATAATTTGTATTTCCTTTCTCTCTAACCAACTCTGGCTATTATTCTTTTAATAAATTTTTAAACAATTTGACAGGACAAAGTATCACTTTATTTTAGTTAACAAAATTTATATTGTAAGTCTCATGCATATAAATGTTTCTAAAGTGTATACTTTTCATTATTTAAAGAGTTTGCATAAATTAAAAACTATGGTTATTAGTTAGAGACATTAACATAATTATTAAATAGCACTGTGTGCCTTAAAGCAGTACTTGAGCTTTTAGTATAGAAGGACATTATTTGCTCCAAACTCCTATGCTTTGTGAGTTCTTGATCTACTATTAACAAATTTTACTTTCTCTGCCCTTGCTTTCAAATAGAAATTGTGTCTTTCCCAGGCACATCTCCTTCTCCCCCATAATTCTCTACTATTACTAATGTTGTATAATCCATTTTATGTTAGGAAAGAAGAAAATGAATTTTATTACAAAAGGATGGAAAAGAAAGTAAGTTGGAAGATGTAGGGCTTTCTCTAAGTGTCAGGTTCATGTGCTTTAGTGTATATATTTGGAGTCTCGGGGACTGTTTATCTTATTTATTGGTTCTTTTTTTCTAATCGTAATTGTTCAAAGTATTACATATGCCCCCTTTTACCCCATTGATCTCTTCCACCCACCCCCGACCCTCACCACAGTCCTTCACCACCTTATTGTCTGTGTCCATGGGTTATGCACGTATGCATATGAGTTCATTGGTTGATCTCTTCGCACCCCCTCATTTTCCCCTGCCTTCCCTCTGAGGTTTGACAGTCTGCTCAATGGTTCTGCGCCTCTGGGTCTATTTTTATTCATCAGTTTATGTTGTTTATTAGATTTCACAAATGAGTGAGATCATGTGATACTTATCTTTCTCTGACTGGTTTATTTTGCTTGGCATAATGCTCTCCAGGTCCATCCATGCTATTGCAAATGGTAAGAGTTTTTTCATTTTTACAGCTGCGTAGTATTTTACTGGTTCTTGACTCTGACTAAGATAATAGAAAATTTTCAAAAAAATAACAATCTCCTGATGATAAATATTACCAAAGTTTATGGAGGGAAATATAACAATAGAATAATTAGTTCCTCATATATTCAAGTAAACTAATTTGAAGAGAGGTATAATAAAATGCTCTTGATGTAATGGAAATTCTGAAAAAGATTGCTTCCCACTATTTGCAGCATTGCTCTCTTTGTGAATACCATATAGAAAGCTGCTATGTGTATACTGTTAGACACACAATACTGAGAATGGAAAGCTGATTGTAAAATAAAAAAATCTTGTAGCTTAGAAAGCAACAAGGGAAGTAGTTATAACTATAAAGTGTTTTTGGGCTCACTGTTGGCAAAATGTGTGATATGAACAAATATAAAGAAAAAAATATGGAGTCCTACCCTTGAGAAGTTCTCTTAAATAGCAGCAGATCTTCAAAACCACAGGTATCTGTGGAGAGGATTGTCAAAAAATGAACCTATGAGTGGTAAACTGCAGAGCATAAAGCTTTATGCATCACATGTTGTACACGAGGATAGCAAACTGTCAAAAATATCATCTCTAAAGTGCCTGGGTGGTAAAATTCTTGTCTTCTATGCTTTATTCATTTCAGTTTTTTAAAAACGTGAGAGAAAACTTGCAATCCAAAAAAATCTGTCAGTAATATGCTTTCATTCTTATGGCCATGGTCAAACTGTAGTCCAAGCTCATTTTCCTTAAAATAATTAATTTGTAGATATACATGTTTCAACCTGGAGCCAGCATGCCTTTGGCCAAACTTGGCAACAAATGTCTTCTCTCTGCCCAGTGTATGTCAGATCATATTACTATCCTGACTAGGCTTCGATATCACTCTCTGCAAGGATTACAATGCAGTAAGGGAATATTTTTTAAATAAAAACATAGAATTTTAAAAATAGTTGGCACATGAAGACATTCCCCCTATTATACTTCATATTCACTGTGAAACAAATAACATAAGTTCATTTGGAGCTTGTGTTTCTATGTTCAGCTTTCCTCTCGTTTGACTTCTGATGTATGATCCAAAGGAAATTATGTTTACTAAGTGGAATTGTATCCGAGGAAGCACTGTGAAAGCAAGATGAGACAAATGGAAAAGTAGGAAATAGATGTGTTTTGTTTTATTGTTGTTGTTATTTTTAGGTGCTTATTTTTTCATAACTGTCAGTTCCATCTCCCTACCCGTTTCACTGTTAGACTTACCCCTTTGATAATAAAACTGCAGACCAACTTTTTCCATGGGATTGAGAAAATAAGGCAATGGAAAAATGTTGCTGAATTTTCCATTATCTTTGTAAATTTAAATAAGCTTTCTGTGCCAGACAGTGAAACTTTTCTCTGCTTCCTCTAGCAGTTCTTCTGCTTCACTTTGGAGTATGTTACCCCTGGAAAACATGTGAGGGTCCCTGCTCTCCCAGGTGCTGGCTGGCTCCCATAGCCCGAGGATTCACGTGGGCATGCAGGGACTCCTGCAGACCCAGACTTTTGGCTTATTGCAGTACCAGCAGGATACTGCTGCTCTAGTCAGCTCCTGTGACCCTAGGCTCCCAATTAACCCAGTGAACTCAGGCACTAGATGGGCACCAGCAAACCCAGATTCCTGGCTAGATCCCACTGTAGGCCAACTACCACAGACTGAAACTCTCAACCCACTGGTGTACCAGACCAGCTCCTGTGGGCTCAGGCTCCGAGCCCATTCCACCACCACACAGGCCTCCACAGAACCAACCTTCAGGCTGGCCACCACAGCCCCAGGTTCCAGGCTCACTCTAGCACAAGGCCTACCCTCATTCCCCCAGCTCCCAGGACATATCTCATTTCAGCCCATTTTATTTTACAAAAAAACCTTTGATAATATTTATCATCAGGAGATTGTTATTTTTAGAATACTACTAAACTGAACCCTGGGAACCCAGATGCTGTACATACCCCACTGGCAACTGCTATCTGGTTGGCCCCTGTGGATCCAGAATCAAGGTCCTCTCACACAGACCTAGACCCAAGGGTATTCATTATAGGCTCCAGTTTCAGGCCCATCACAATGAACGAAGCTTCCACTTGCCCTTATAGGCCCAACCACCAGGCCGGTCCCCATGTACCAAGCACCAGGCCTGTCCTCCTTCTGACCTGGGCACCAGACCTGCCTAATCAAGGACTTCAACAACAAACCTGTAAATAGATGCCACCAGGCAGTTCAACCAGAATCTCTAGGTGGGCTGACTGATGAAGGACTTTCCTGTCAAAGCTCATATGTAAAGACTTGAAGAGGTTCTTACTTCCTCAAATGCACAGGCACCAATTTAAGGCCACAAGGATCATGAAGGAGCAGTGAAACATGACACCACCAAAGGAAACAAATAAAACTCTAATGACTTACCCTAAAGAAATGAAGATCTATGAACTTCTGACAAAGAATCCTATATAATAAATCCCTAATATGCAAATTGACTGAACAGCAGAAAGAACGGATGCTATGACATGCACTGACCACCAGGGGGCAGACACTCAAGGCAGGAAGCCAGGCTCACAGCTGGCGAGCTCAGTGGTGGTGGCAGGAGCCTCTCCCGCCTCTGTGGCAGTAGGACATCCCCTGAGGGGTCCTGGACTGTGAGAGGGCACAGGCCAGGCTGACAGACCCCCCCCCCCCCCCCAGTGCACAAATGTAGTACACTGGGCCTCTAGTTTATTATAATCCTCTGAAAGAAATTTAGTGGACTACAAAAACATACATCTTTCTTTTTGGTTTTAACTTTGACCTGTTGCATGAGATTATTTAAAAATGTATGGCTTATTTTTAGCTGATGACAAATTAGAAGAAATAACTCACACTGAACATTCAGACATTTGTAATCATATCTTGCACTTTAAAACAAATTGGATGTGGGGATCAGGTAGGGACCAGAGGAGTTAGAAATTTGAGTCATGAAGACAATGAATTTGTGATTGAACCAAATCAGTCAAGGGTGAAATTAAATAGATTAAGGAAATCAGTTTCTAAGGTACAGGTGTCATCAGCTAACATGTTTGTTTTTTTCCTGTGGCAGATTACCCATAGTCCATAGAGAACAGGATCACCAGACCCAAAATTGCCTTTTAGTCTTCACTTTGATCTCCATTTGGATATTTTGCATACATAATAGTCCCTAGCTATTCCACCCCATATTTACTTTTATCAAGACAATTTTGAATATACTGGTTATTAACATTTTTTTGTACATGTCAAAACTAATTATACTTTCATGAATGCATTATTTCAAAACAAACACTCTGGCTCTTGTGAACGATGTTATTAATAGATTAATTTTATGTATCTGACTAATCTCTCTTCATTATGTTGTGAGTCTTTAAAAATTAACTATACTTGGTTCCAGAATAGATAAAGTAATTTTTGTACATAAAAACATATTACAGGGTAATGTGGAACCTACTGGATCAATAAAGTTTAGTAGGAGTCATTTGAAAGAGCCTTTACTCTTGGGCTGTTTCTTATCTGGTGAATACATAATGAAAACAGACTTCTGAGCAGTTCTCATAGAAGGATGTTCATGGGAGTTTGTAGTTGGGCAGATTGTAGCTCAGAAAATGTTCAACAAACCTTCTTTCAGGACCAACTTCTTGCTAGGTTCTGAGGTTCCTGAGCTGAATGTGACACAGACTTGGTCTATGGGAGTTCTGAGAAAGATTCACTATTTTCCAATGGAATACATTAGAATACAAAGAAGGGACATTTAATCTAGACTGAGAAGAAGGGAGGTTTTTTAGAAGAGGTGATGCTTTGCCAGATTCTTAAAAGAGAAATAGAAGTTCACCAGGAAAATCGGAAGAGGAAGAAAGTTTCAGCAATTGAACAGCAAACATAAACTTAGTTTGTTATGGTAGACAATAAACTATAAGAGTGGAAAGAATAGGGGAATTAGACAGGGATGAGGTATCAGGAGTTTAACTTGGATTAGTTATATAAAGAAAGTCTATCCATAAATTTAATAATAACCAACTGGAGAAAGTTTAAATATTTATATCAAACTCCCACCTTCTTTTCTTTTACCTTTCCTGCCCCCAAAAGTTATTGATTATATATCTGTACCTCTACCACCAATACTCACACGCAAATACATGGTTTTTGTCTACTCTCTCTAGCAATGATGGACTTAATTAAGACAGTGGCCATATATATAAGAAGAGGGAATAGTCCAAAAAAGTTACTTCTCTCTGAAATATGAATGGAAGCGATGTTTGATAATTCAAGAATTGCTTCTAGTAAGAACTGGCCAGGTTTTCTTTATGAAGACATGGGAGGAAAAAAAATTCTGATTACAATTTGGGTGAGTTTTCATGGTTACAGGTGAATTATAGTTTCACCAAGAGAAGCATAGATTTGCCAGGCAGAAGTAGAAGCTGAAATTAATCTAGGTAATAAAACTTCCCCCAAAATACAAGGTACGCTTCAGCAAGAATAAGGTGTCTGATGTAACAGGAGGGCATAGTGCTTAATTCTAAAGGATGTAGATACCGTAACATCCTTGGGAATGTTTTCATTACCATTTAGTTCAGAAAAGCTCTGTATTGGGAAACATGTAATGCTTTTATGCCAAGAAGTACCATTACTTTACCTTTGATTTGGGTGCATGAAAATAATTCTCATGGAATGAACAGATGAATGCAAGATGGAAATAGGTGAGGAAACCAGTAAGAGTGACATATAGTGAGCAGCTGTGCTATATGGGGAGGGGAGAGAGGAGGTGGAGGAAGGGGTGTTAGCAAATGGACATATTTTAGAGTTAAAAATGCTGTGGCTTGAAACTCCTTGCACAGTGACAAGGACGGAATACTGTAGATCTGTGCGATTTTAAGCTTCATTTGAGAGAGCACGTACCTTACAGTATTGAATAGTGCTTGCCAAAGGCTTTGTTATTCATGCCCATCTGCATAATAGATAGAATTTTCACAAATAAATAAGTAATAAGCCTTGAAGTCATCTCCCAAGAAACACACATACTTGGATGGCTTTAAGCAGTTTTGATTTACGCCTCAGTCTCAGGAGTGTGCCGAGTGCATTTACCTGCACAGCACAGCTCTCCCAGGGACTGCCTCGGAGAGTGCTTTCTGTCTCAGATATGTGCGGTGGACATCTTGCATGCAACACCTTCACATTGTAATGATCGTGGATATTACAGCTCATGAAGCTCCTTATATGTTCATTATCAGGAGATTCTTGGCAGGGTATTAGTATTGTTTAACACAATGAATTAGTCATCAGTGATTGACAGGCATTGTGCTTAAGGTTTGTTCAACATGGAATAATAGTTCCTAAGTAATTTGTATTTACTTTTTTCAGGAAACATATAAATGTACTTTATATCAGTTTCAAGTGGCATATAATATTGCATTAATGTGTTAATATTATATTAGAATTTCAAAATATGTTACAAGGATTTTACATATTTCTTTTTCCACAAACCATTTGGTGATGCATCTGTTATTATATAATGCTACGTATATCTGTCAATCATCGCTAAATATATACATATATTCTTTCTTCCTTTCTTCCTTCCATTTTTCTGATCTGCTTCCCTTGATGACTCTATACTTTTGACTCCAGACTGGCAATATGAGGGTAAGATGACAAAAATTAAAGTTCCAAACAGCCTCATGAGCATTGCTTGTCTGTCTTTGTTTCATTCTCTTTAGAACATCGTTAAAATTTTATCCACTGCCTTTAATTAGACTCTTTATCACAATTAAAGTCTAATTATGTTTGTTTCTGTTGTGAAGCTTTAATTACAACTTATCCTTGTTGATCATTCCTTTATGTTATTTCTTTGGGTTATATTACCATCCCATTATCTCTGTCCTGAAAGACTTTTGCTCCCCTGTGGTCTCTGCTGGTGTTTTCTCATTCAGATTTGAATAGCTTCACAATATACAAAGTAACTATGTTATGATGTGGTAAAGTAATCTATGTGGTTCATATGGATTTTTTAAAATTAAAAGCTGTTAAAAGTAATGACCCGTATTAGTTTGCTTGTAGGATTTTTCTTTTTAACTGTCACTACCCATCTCACTGTCTCAGTGAATTTGATCTCAGGGTGAGTGTTCCCATAGTTGTAACTTATTACCTTTGGTTGTTTTCTCTCTTTAGATTGCAAACTAGCTAGGGGAGGACCACCAGCTACCATAGTCGCTATTGATGAAGAGAGTCGGAATGGTGAGTGAGCTTTCTGTTTGCAAGAGACGTATCCAAGAGGGATTTCTTCCCATTTTAATGCTATGTTTGTTATGTGTAGAAGTACTAAATAAAAGCTTCAACCCAAATTCATAAACAACTCTCCTTTAGCTTTTCCCAGGTAAGGGTTTAAATATCGCCATTCACTGGTAATGCTTTACTTGGATTATACTATGACAAATTCTAGATAGTTGCTTAGTTTCTATTGTGAAGGAATTATTTGATTTAGGATCAGTCCAGGAATGCATTCAGATACTGGCTGGAATTTTTCTTTGTCAATAGATAGAGTTGATTATTATTTCATCTAACTGAAATATATTATATTCCTCCAAAAGAAGTATATCACAAGGTAAGTCTTACACTGCTAACTTAAATTGGCTGGAATCTGGTAAGGATTAGGATCCATAGTTTATTAGAAATGGCTATTAAGAAATGGTTAATGGGAAAACTGAAAGTGCATGGGAACAGAAAAACTGACAAAAAGTCTAGGGCAGACAAATAAGTATGAATTTTCATGCAGGTTGTCTGCCATATTGAATAACTAATTCCTAATTCATATTAAGTACTTTGAAAAGATGTTTTCTTATCAGAACCAAAAATAGATATAATTAGCACTTTTTTTCACAACACTCTTAGCATCTCAAAATGTTAATGTACAAATATTTAAAGCCTAGAGGCTCGATGCATGAAATTTGTGCAAGAGTAGGCCTTCCTTCCCCCGGCTGCTGGCACTGGCTTCCCTCTGGCACCCAGGACCCGGGCTTTCCTCTCAGCCCCGGCTTCGTCTGGAAGGTCGTCCAGAAGGATATCTGGTCTAATTAGCATATTGCGCTTTTATTATTATAGATTCTGCTCTATTAGGTAGGAGTGAAATAATCTATTGAGTGCTGGTTTCTATTTCACACTAAGTGTGGGAATGTGTTTTGTGGCTTATTTTGTCTACTGATTCTATAATGGAGCTTCCATTACTCTTCTTTGATTTGTACTTTCTATTTATTCTAAGTGTTGCATTTTCCAGATTTATATTTTTAAAGAAAGAATTGTCAATTATTAAAAAAATGTGTTTTTAATAGAATTAAACCAACAAATTTTGAAAACTTCTATAATATACATAATACCCGCATTATTCTATTCACTTCATCGTGGATTTATTTTGCAGCATTAGAAATATTCTTTTTACTCCTTTGAAGAATTGACAAACTTTTTTTTTGTATATCCTTTAAAATAAGCCCAAAATGTCTGCAGATTTGCTGGCCTCTGTTTAAACTTAAGTATCTATTAGCAACACTTAAGAAATCACAAAAAGTTGAGGTTCTTTTTTTTAAGTCAATCCCTAGTAAGCATGAAATCATATTAAGTTAATTATAGTTATTATGATTCATTTAAAAAAAATTGGAAGTAAACCCTATGTGTATCCACAGAAAAGGAAACATATTCAAAAATACTATACCAGGAAAATGTTCTACCTCACGTGGAGAATTATGGTTTATTTGTGGTTAACTATTTTTCTGTTATTAAGTTTGTATTTTCTAAGTTTCTGCAATGAAAACAGTTTGCTTTTTAAACAAGAGATAAAAAAAATAAATAAAAAGACAGAAGACCAATCTATATATTTTTTCATATTGTTCACCAATTCCCTTGAACATATAAACTGAGCTGAACTAAAATATTTAGTTTAATAAATATTTGTGTTTTAATGTCTGAGTCTATACAGAGCTTATTCTGCCAAGCAGATAATTATAGCTATAGCTATTATGATATTTTATCTCCTGTCATGTAGATTATTCCACTTTTAAAAGGAGCTTAGGAACTCTGCAAAGATGTTGCTATAGTATATTGCAAAGATACTGCTGTTTGGTGGCATATTGTGAAAGATTAATATTTTAGTTTTAGAAGAATGTGACTTGATATAGTGCAGTAATGTTGTACTACTTAAATGGCTTATTTTGAAGAGACTGCCAACTACTCAGAATTCTGCCAAAGTTATTTGAGTGCCATCAGAGTGTCAATAAACAACCCAGAGACTAAATGCTTTACATTTTTCTTTTACATTAAATTTCTAAAATATGGTGATTAAATGCACATCTGCCAGATATTATAATGTACTGTGCAATTGTCCTTATCTTAAAAGTCTAAAGGAAACAATCCATGCAAATGTTTTCTCTAATTTTTTAGGCAATCTAAGAAACTTCCCAATAAGACCATTAATTCTAGTCCTGCTCTTAAAATACCTTAATTTCTCTTTTCTTGCATTTTAAATGGTAGTAATAAAACATGTGGGTATCATATCCTACCGGTATAATAAGCATTCATTTTTAAAGGTTCCAGGGCTTGTGTTTAAAATATATTTTTATTGACTTCAGAGAGGAAGTGAGAGAGAGATAGAAACATCGATGATGAGAGAGAATCATTGGTTGGCTGCCTCCTGCACACACTCCACTGGGGATCCAACCCACAAACCTGGGCATGTGCCCTGACCAGGAATTGAACCATGACTTCCTGGTTCATAGGTCGATGCTCAACCACTGAGCCATGTTGGCCAGGGAGTCCCAGGGCTTCTTAAAAATATTAAGCCAAACTAGTAAGTTTATTGTGTGTCTACTTGCCTTTGGCTTATTTTATTGATATGTACTGCTAAACAGTCTCAATTGCTAAACACATCCTCTACTAAAGTAGAGCTTTTAAATAACTCAGTTTTTAAAAAACCCATATTTAATTTTCTTTTAGAAATCATTGGGGTACATTTACAAAATGTTCATAATTTATCACATGCATCAGCATATTTCAACATTTTTATACTCTGTGAGATGGGAATAGCTCCTTTTTGTGACTATGTATGCTATATGCATTTGGAGATGTGTTTATGTTTGAAAGAACTTAAAATTAGCAGGTGAAGATTCACAAACTTCTTCATCACTCTGTATCCTACTAGATTTTTTTTCTCCTTGGTCATTTTCCTCAGCAACATATTGATAACAGATTCATTATATCACCCTCGGTCTCAACCAGGAGTTTGTTTTCATCACAACTACCAGAAAGCAAGCTTATGTGGTAAGGACACAAATTCAACACATAAAAAGACAAACATCAGTTCCCAGCAACTACCAGCAAGCTCTTAAGCTAGTATGTACAACATGGTTAGTGTGTAATTACATGTAGAGGGGAGAATGTATACAGAGAAAAAAAATTTAGAACATATTATCTTATTTAATAAAATGATAATTTCTGAAAATACTTTCTAGTAAACATGTAAATCCAAAATCCTTCACTGGGATATTTATAGCAACCTTATGAAAATTGCCAAAAATTTGAAACAAACAAGATGTTCTTCATTAAGTGAATGAGTAAATGAATGATGGTGCATTCAGACAAATTCAGTGCTAAAAAGAAATGAGCTATCCACCAATGAGAAGACAGAGGGATCTTAAATGTCTAATTACTAACTGAAAGAAGCCAATCTGAAAAGGCTACATACTGCTATGTACCGTATAGTTTCACTTTATGATACTCTGGGAAAAAGAAAAACTACAGGTAAAATAAAAAGATCAGCAGTCATTAGGGTGGGCAGGGAAAAGATGAATAGACAGAGCTCAGAGGATTTTTAGGGCAGTGAAAATAGTCTGTATTTTACTGATGGATATGTCCTTATTCATATGTGAAACCCAAAGAATGTGTAACAGCAAGAGTGAAATCAAAGGTAAACTGTAGATGTTGGGTGATTATGACATGTCAATGTAGGGTTAACCTTGGTAATAAATAAATAAATAAATGTGCCATTCTAGTGAGTGATTTTGATAATAGGGGAGGTTATAATATGTGAGTGGCAAGGGATATATAAGAAATCTTTGTATCTTTCATTTTTGTTTTGAACCTAACTCTGCTCTAAAAATGAAGTCTTAAAAAATAATCTTTCTGGAAACATATGCTCCAGTTTCACTGGTCTCTGGGTGGCTTATGCCACTGAGTCCTTCCTGGAAGGAGAGAGCCAGGCGCAGTTACACGGAAATGAGGTAAAGCCTGCCTCTCTGGGCCTGCCAAGTCAGAGTCCGGGCTGCTGTACCACAGCCATGGAATGGCATTCAGATGGGCCCTGGGATGACTGGTTCAGGCTCATTCTCAGGAGCTGGATGAATACGTAGGCAGTGTTGAGTCAAGGGAGCCAGACAGTTTTTAACTTGCGATTTGAACATAACACTACCATCATACAAAAATGGACAGATCCAGAGGCAAAAGGATATCACTATCTATGTGAGAGAGTAGAAGGTCCTTGCTAAATGTCCTTTATGGATGTAAAGTTAAAAAGATATTGTGAGCTCCCAGAAAATTTGGGAAATGAAAGGTGATGCGGAGTGTCTTTACAATCTGAAAGCAACCGCCAACAAATGATGCCACAGCGTGTTCCATGAGAATGTTTCCCCATCCTTGTCAGAGCCAGAGCGGGAGCTGAGTTCAGAGTTATAGACCCTCACATGCTTCCAGGGAGGGAGAGGGCACCACGGAAAGAAACAATGAATTCATATGGCCGCTCCTCCCCTGCAGGTTCTCTGGTGGAAGCATGCGGCTAAGAGAGGGAGGGGAGTAGGTAGAGGTTGGCTATTCATTTCAAACAGTTATCTTGTCTGCCATTGTCAAAATCACTAGGCTTGGCAGAGTAGTAGATTAAATTTTTATTTTTCTGTTTTTTATTCGTTATAGTTTGCAACTACCTATCTCTCAGATTTATAGTAAGGAGTTAGCCCAACTCTGCCCTGCAGACCTTCGAAGGGTCCCTGGTAGAGAGGCACACACTGCTGGTAAAAAGGGCCTTGTACTCATTGAAAGAAAAGCCTTACACAAACAACACGCCTTTAGGAATATTCCCAAGGTTCAAACAGAGTGTCATGTGACAACATTTTTTGACATTCAGGTGTTCACAACACTCCCCTTTTTGTCTATTTATCTTCATTCTTCTTCATTCTTCTTCATTCTAGAAAGAGAGCAAGGTTGAAACTGGTAGAACATTTTTTTCTAGAAGGGCTATCAAAGTAGTGGTAGAGTAGACTGCAGAACAGCTCAGAGTAGACCAGCGGTTCTCAACCTGTGGGTCGCGACTCTTTTGGGGGTCGCACGACCCTTTCACAGGGTCGCCTAAGACAGTGGTCGGCAAACTCATTAGTCAACAGAGCCAAATATCAACAGTACAACGATTGAAATTTCTTTTGAGAGCCAAATTTTTTAAACTTAAACTATATAGGTAGGTACATTGTTATTAACTTAATTAGGGTACTCCTAAGCTGGTCTTTGCTAAAAACGTCCTCAATCTGATTGAGGTACGTTCGCTGAGGTCGACCCCTTCCAAGGCTCCCATCCACACTCATCTTGTATACTTGTTTCAGATAGACGAGTGTGGATGGAAGAGTTGGAAGGGGTCGACCTCAGCGAATGTACCTCAAAACAATGTACCTCCCTGAGCTGCTTATCACGCGGCCCATCTCCCGTCGCCCGACTGACCGACACTCCCCACTTCTTCTAATGCCACTTCTTCAAAATAGACTCGCCCAGGCCGAACACCAACATCTGCACATGGGCCACGAAGTTTCAATCGCACTGTATGTGTGCACCCGCTTGTGGTATTTTGTGGAAGAGCCACACTCAAGGGGCCAAAGAGCCGCATGTGGCTCGCAAGCCGTGGTTTGCCGACCACTGGCCTAAGACCCTCCTGCATATCAGATATTTACATTACGATTCATAACAGTAGCAGAATTACAGCTATGAAGTAGAAATGAAAATAATTTTATGGTTGGGGGTCACAACATGAGGAACTGTATTTAAAGGGCCAGAAGGTTGAGAACCACTGGAGTAGACGATGACTAGAACCCCAGATGTGAGACTGCATCAGATGTTGAGAAGAGGGGGAACCGAGGAACCAAGATGGCAACTATCAGGCAGCCTGGATGACAGTATCCCTCTGGGGTAACATGAAAAGGTTGAGCGTGTAACCAAGAGGTTAAAGGTGCTATGAATATATACAGCATGTCCTCCCAAAATGTTTGCACACTTTAATAGCTGATAACTCAATTATGAAAATGAAATATATTTTAATAAACACGGCCTTTATAATTATTCAAAGTGTGTGCATACATTTTGGGGGACACCCTATAGTATATAGAAAATGATTCAATAAAAGATGCTGTAGAGTCCCAGGCTTATGTAAATGTTTGAGAGAAATGTTACTAAAGGTTGAAATGTTTATCTGGGCTTGCCTCAGGCCATGCTTCTTGTTTCTTTCAATGTGACTAAACTAGAATACCTGTTTAAGATCTCTTGTATTTCATTCTCAAGCTCTCTCTCTCTCTCTCTCTTTCTTTGATAGTAAGTATTTTGATTGTTTAAAACAAGGCACAAAACACAGTAATAAAGTGTGTCCCACATAATTTATATATTAAATAAAATACAAAATACAGGATATACTCTTAGCTATTAAGCTTTGAAAAAAGTGTACAGCACTTTACTCAAAAATTAAAGGGATGGGGAGATCTGGTAAATATTTCTTATGGGAGGGATAGTTCTAAGTATTTGGTTATTTATTTTTTAAATTGGGGGACAACAGTATATAGGTTTCAGGTATACATTCTACAATACATCATCTGTACATTGTATTGTGTGTTAACCTCCCAAAGTTAAGTCTCTTTTCTGTAAGTTTCACCTCTATTCTGAGTTATTGTCTTATTGCTAAGGTAAATAGTGTTTGTCACTTCCTTAGACCTTAGATCTTATCAACAAATCCCAGAATTCTATATCTGAAATATGAGTAAATTAAAGGGCAAATTTACTACAAATAAAATAAATTACAGTTTTATGCAGTAAGCTATACACTTATGGACACAACAACTCTCACAATAAGAGTTTTATATAGAGTAAGGTAAATTTATAGATGACTGTACAAGGTTATAAAATATTTAAGCTTATTTTAATGGAAGTCTTCATATTTTATATTAATCTTAACTAATACATTGTATAGGGCTATATCAGATCATCAGTGCTGACACCAAGTAAATGACTTTTAGTTCCATACGGCAGTTTCATTTTTCTGAATAAAAAAAAAGTACATACCTTTAGTTCTATAATTTTATAACATCCTAACTTGATTTTTAACTGCCAAAATATTAAATCTTTTTTTAAGCTTGGCTGGTGTTGTTCAGTGGTTTCAAGGAGTGTCAACCTATGAACCAGGAGGTCTGGGTTCGATTCCGGGTTAGGGCGCATGCCTGGGTAGCGGGCTCGATCCCCAGTAGGGGTCGTGTAGGAGGCAGCTGATCAATGATTCTTTCTCATCATTGATGTTTCTATCTCTCTCTCCCTCTCTGAAATCAATAAAATTATATTAAATAAATAAATAACATCTTTTTAAAGACATTAGTGTCCTTCTGGCTAGACTGCTTATGGATGTTGCATGGCACTGAAATCATGATTCCAAATTTCTTTGTCATCCTATTGTTTACTTTTCCCAGTCATCATCAAGTCATTGTGAGTTATTTTTGATGAAAGGTATACACCTTGATGAGGAAATAGAATTTTTTTCATAACTTATGGAGGAGTTAAATGATACTATCCAACATACATTTGCCAATGCCTAAGTTTATGTAAAAAAAATCATGTCTATTCTTCATATATTTTAAAATCTTACTATTGTGACTCTAAGACAAGTTTTATGGTAGCAAACAATTTGGCTCTGCTCATTACTGCTGAAGCTGTATGTGCAAGGATGCATTCTGCTTCGCTTATGCCAAAGAATCATTTTCTAAAAGGTCAGCAGCTGCAAACCTTCTGAATATATAATTTCAAAGTGATAAGTAAATAGAAAAGTTTCTAAGCATTAGCAAAATAGTTTGTTACTTATCTCCTTAAGCTACCTAGAATTTTTTTTGGCATTTAATTTATGATCTTCCTTTCCTCATTTGTTTACTAAATAGTGTCCCACATGGAAAGCGACTGCTGGAGTGAACGGGAAGGCAGAAAAAGCCAGCAAGCTCAGGAGTTTTATACAGGAAAATAATTCTAAAAGTTAGTGACCCCTCATTTTAAATTTCAGAATCCCAATGTTATTAACAATAACGAAAAGATTCAATCTCACAAAATAACCTCTGGTTTCCAAATAAATGAAAAACACATTTAAGAAAATACATTCTAGTTCTAGTCAGTTTGCTCAGTGGATAAAGCATAGGCCTGCAGACTGTAGGGTCCTGTTTTCGATTCTAGTCAAGGGCATATGCCCGGGTTGAGGGCTCGATCCCCGATGGGATGTGCGCAGGAGGCAGCTGATCAATGGTTCTCTCTCATCATTGATGTTTCTATCTCTCTCTTTCTTTCTCTCTGAAATCAATAGAAATTTTTTTTTAAAATAAAAAGAGAAAGGAAGAAAGAAAAAAGAAAAGATATTATACTCTAATTGTACCTTTTCTTTTTGTTTAAATCCTATATTGTAATCTTATGTCTAATAGGAATAAATCTGAGTTTTATAGAATTAAATTACATCACACACATTTAATCCTAAATGAACCATTTTTCTATAGAAAAAAACTTAATTATACCTTATTAAGGCAAACAACTGAAGCTATATTAATTTCATTTGCATAGACTGTTGGAACATAGGCCGTGGGCCTTGAAGGGCAGTAAGAATGGGCCTCTGTAGGAGAAGGTGAGAAGGCCTATAAGGTTCTATCCATTTGTGAACATGAAGAAAATAAGATCCTACAATTTTTTTTCAGAATAATAGGAAATCCTATATATTAAAGATAAGTCATTTTAAGTTAAATGTTGATACCTTTCATTAGCCAAACAAGACATAACTGTGTGTCTCATCTGTCCCACCAGTGTTTTGACTTCTAATCCAGGCAACAAGGATGAAAGAAATAAATTAGGATGATGAAAAAGACAAAGGTTATACAAAAAGGTGGACAGGGCATCCGTAGGGAGATACTTTTAAAAGGGAGTGAGGGGTCTTGGCTTTGAGATTTTTTTTTGCATATCCAACACACTGTTGTGTAATTTTTAGTTTAGTTGGGGAGTGAGGCCCCGGTGGAAATTATTTAGGAAATTATGGATGGACGATGCACTAAATTTCAATTACTGGTTTTAGAATAAAGCTCCTGGGGTTTTTCTCTGTCCAGGACCTTTCCTAAGCAATGTCTGCATGTTCTCTGAGGTTTCCCTGCATGTTCTCTGAGGTTTTAGAGCCCAGCATTCCCTGCCCCCCAGAAACTTTCTCTCCAAAATGCCGCTTTAGCACGAATAGTCCTATCACTTCTTCTGTTCCTCATGAAGGAATATTGACTGGTAGATCATTGATCATTCTTCGTGAAGCTATAGGGCTAAGAACTTTCTTCTCTGTTAAGACACTAGAAATCTGAAATGGGTCACTATTACTACTTTTGAATAAAGTAAACAGCAGTGTAAAGGTTCTTAGCAATACTGGATGAAAACAGTAATCCCTAGATGATTTGAAACTTTCTTGAACTTAAAATCCCTCTTACAGCAGTTTTCAAAACAAATGGTCAAATGCCACATATTTCTAACTGGAATTGTTAATGTAATTTAATTAAATATGCTTTAAATGTGTATGTTGATTCATAAATATGAAAGTAGTTGTTATCACCCCATCTATAGCTACTTCCTAAACTGTGAAGTATACACTAAGGCTAGTATGGTTTATATTCATATCAGGTAGAGCAATTTAAGCAAATAATACATGTTTATTCCTTAGAACAAATGAAAGTGGATCTTTTTAAAAAATATATTATTATTGATTTCAGAAAGGAAGTGAGAGGGAGAGAGAAAGAGATAGAAACATCAACGATGAGAGAGAATCATTGGTCAGCTGCTTCCTATATGCCCGCTACTGGAGATTGAGCCCAAAATTTAGCAATATGCTCTGATTAATGACCAAACCATGTCTTCCTGGTTCATAGGTCAATGCCTAGCCAAGCAGTTAGCTAGAAAATGTCCATTACAGCCGAAACCGGTTTGGCTCAGTGGATAGAGCATTGGCCTGCGGACTGAAAGGTCCCAGGTTCGATTCTGGTCAAGGGCATGCACCTGGGTTGCGGGCACATCCCCAGTGGGAGATGTGCAGGAGGCAGCTGATCGATGTTTCTCTCTCATCGATGTTTCTAACTCTCTATCTCTCTCCTTTCCTCTCTGTAAAAAATCAATAAAATATATTTTAAAAAAAAGTTTAAAAAAAAAAGACATTTCCACTATAAAAAAAAAAAAATTTAAAAAAAAAAAGAAAATGTCCATTACAGACAGAAGAAAAAAGAAATTCAAAGGCTCCAAGAATGAATATTGCTGGTAAGTTTAAGACATGGAAAAAAGTCAACAGAAGAAAATGAGTGATAGCAAATATGGTTGAAGAAGAAGAGAAGATGAATGTTGGCTGAATATATGTATATCAGAAATGTTTTTAATTGATTTGCTATCAAATTAGTTAATAGTGACTTCGTCTAGCTACCTATAATTTATTAAGAATAATTTTCCTTCCCATCCCTAGTTTGCATAATTCAAAATTTGAATAGACAACTGTGAATGTAGCATGTATGTTTATAACCTCAGATCATTTTATCATTTAAAAAATGTGCTCCACTAAAAAAAGAAAATCAGAAAATACATTAACTCATGCAGTTTGCTTGGAGGTATCACTGCCTCATCTTACCTAATAATAGACAAACATGCAATTTGACCATCCCTCTCCTACACTCACCAGCCAATGAGGAGAGTATGCAAATTAACCCAACAAAGATGGTTAATTTACATACGTAGGTGCAAAGTGGCAGAGTGAAGACTGAAGGATCTGGCCAGAGCAGCAAAGACTGAAGGCTCCGGCTGGAACAGCAAAGACTGAAGGCTCTGGCCGGAACGAAGGCCTGGGTCCCAGATGCCGGAGGAAAACCGGTGCCAGCAGCCAGGGGAAGGGAAGGCCTATTGCACGAATCTCTTCGTGCAGTGGGCCTCTAGTCTATAATAATAAAAGTGTGATACACTAATTAGATCAGACAGCCAAACGACCTTCTGGATGTTGGGGGGGGGGCTGAGGCAGTAAATATCAATAAAAATCATATATAATAAAAGCCTAATATGCTAAGTGTCCAGTCGTCTGGTTGGCCGTTTAACCAATCAAAGCGTAATAAGCTAATGATATGCTAAGGCTGCTTAACCACTCGCTATGACGTGCACTGACCACCAGGGGGAAGACACTCCAACCAGTAGGTTAGCTTTCTGCTGGGGTCCAGCCAATTGGAACTAAGCGAGATGGGCCAGACATGCCCTGGAGCCCTCCCGCGGTCCCTCCCTGGCTGGCCAACCTCCTGCCTCCTTCCCCGGCCATGATCATGCACCAGTGGGGTCCCTCTGCTTGGCCTGCGCCCTCTCGGAATCCAGGCTGAAGGACCTGGCTGAGGACCTCCCCCCGCCTACTCCTCCCCCTGAGTGCACAAATTTCATGCACTGGGCTTCTAGTAAATAAAGAAAATGAATTAAAAACAAAGTGAATAATTTAAATGCTAAACCTTGAGACTTAACCCAAATCTTAGAAACAGTTTAAGATATCTTTGTAGTTAACAAGCTTCATGCAACATCATTATATGCAGTTTTTCTTTCTATGGTATGTTTATATTACTAGTACTAATGACCAGTTAATACCTCTGCTTAGGTTTCAATCCTGTGATGAGTATCAAATATGAAAGTGAATGGTGATTACCAGGGGAAATGGGGTGGGGGTCGGGGAATGCAGAAGAGGATAAATGGGGAATAAATGGTGAGGGAAGGAGTGACTTGGGGTGGTGAACACAATACATTATATAATTGCATTATAGAATTACCATGTGAAACCTATATAATTTTATTAACCAATGTCATCCCAATATATTCAATAAAAAAGTGAATGCTTCATTGATTATTATTTGAGCATTCTGTGACACATGAATCTTAATGTCTCTCATATAATGTTACACAACAAATAGGCACTTGTCAATTAATACCATTTGTTTTTTGAAATCTATTGAGTCCCAGGAGAGAAGTGATTATTTTGGTTTCATATCAGTCAGCTTCAAAATGCCTAATTCTCACAGAATATCATTTTTCTCCATACCTTTTTTGTTGTTGTTATTAATCCTCACTCAAGGATATTTTTTCCATTGATACTTAGAGAGTGTAGAAGGGAGGGAGGAAGGGAGAGAGAGAGAAACTTCCACGTCAGAGAAACATACCAGTTGGTTGCCAGACAACCAGGGCAGGGATGAAACTGCAACCCAGTAATCAAACCCTAGACCAGTGGTTCTCAAACTTCTGGCCCTTTAAATACAGTTCCTCATGTTGTGACCCAACCATAAAATTATTTTCGTTGCTACTTCATAACTGTAATGTTGCTACTGTTATGAATTGTAATGTAAATATCTGATATGCAGGATGGTCTTAGGCGACCCCTGTGAAAGGGTTATTTGACCGCCAAAGGGGTCGCGACCCACAGGTTGAGAACCGCTGCCCTACACCCTTAGGTGTACAGGCCTACATCTCACCATTGAGCAACATTGTCCAGGGCGCTTCATACCTTCCCATTCTTCACTGTATTCTGCTCATTGTTTTTATATTCTTTTGTTTTGTTTTGTTTTCTCAAGGCAAATCAACTAAAATTATATCTGATTTTGAGGAGACTAAATACCAGCAATTTGAAATTGAATAAGTGATAATTAGTGTATACTCACATAATCCTAATTAAACTGCCATCCTAATGTATTTCTCTGATTGGAAATTCCTATTTTACATATATTATCTTTATCATTATAGGCAAAGAAACATTGATAGGAAATTGTGTAAGCATTCTTAGGATGACATATCTGCTTTTTTCTTAAAAGGCTTCAGAGATAATCTTTTGGGCTTCAGTTTTACAAAAGCATGCTGCTTAAATTAATACTGTGAGATGCTGTGTTATATTTTCAGTATAAATGTGAATTTAGCATTGTCTTCTACAGCATGCCTGTCTTTAATTTAACATGAATTTTCATTTTGAAATAACTATTAGTTACAATTTTTGACCTAGGAAAATGTGCATCTTTATTCTGTGACACAGTAATTCAGTGATGGCACAAATATTCCTGGTATATGTTAAAGGAATGTCTTCTGTGAGTTTTGGTAAAAGAATAAGACATCTATACTAATAATCTATACTAATAAAAGGGTAATGGGCTAATTAGACCGGATAGACCAGACGTCTTCTGGATGTCCGGAACTGCTTCCAGACAAAGCCATGGCAGCTGCGAGGGCAGGCAGCCGCAGCGGCCAGCAGTGGCAGCGGCAACTGGATGATGGGGGCCTTCCTCTGATAGGCCCAGTTGTCTCCCAGTCCCAGTGCCATGGCCTATCCTTCTCCAGAGGCTGTGGCATGGTCCCAGGGTCCTGGGATCCCGGTCCCAGCGCTGTGGCCCCTCCCTTCTGCAGAGGTGGTGGGAGAGGGGCCTGCGCAGTCCCGGAGCCTCCACAGAGGTTGGCTGGGGTGCGACTGCAGTGCTTCAACCTCCCACAGCCCCTCCCCCAGCTGGCCTGGCCCCAGATCACTCCCCCCCCCGACCTGGAGGGGGACAGGTCCAGCGCTAAGAAGCAGTGAGCCTGGCTTCTGGTTGAGCCACCCACCCCACCCCCACCCCCACTCCTGCTCAGCCAGAAGCTGTGCTCATGGCTGGCAAGCACAGCAGAGGTCATGTGAACCTCTCCCACCTCCACGGCAGGCAGGTGGTAAGGAGCAAGGGGTCCTGGACTGCGAGAGCCCCAGACTGCAAGAGGGATGTCTGAGTTCCAGCTTAGGCCCTATCCCCAGGGCGTTCTGGACTGTGAGAGGGCACAGGCCAGCCTGACCTGCCCCCCCACCCCCCTCAGTGCACGAATTGCATGCACCTGGCCTCTAGCATAATTATATTTATATTAACAGTGGTTGAGAAACAAGGAGAATCCCCTATAAATATACAGAATTCAGTTTGCCTGTAAATATAAATCCATGCTTGGGGAATGACAGGATGGAAGGCACATATATATATAAAATACTCTATGCATGATGGAAGACAGATATATTTATAATAGTCTATATAGGCTGGAAGGCAATATACTTAGTATATGTATATAATAGTCTACATATTTAATCTACATAATCTATTATATATACATATATAATAGTTTAGCAGGCTGGAAGGCAGAAATGATGCTATTTTATTGTTCTTACTTAAGTGTGAAATGAAAAAGCAGAAGACTTACCCCAAAAAGCACTTTGGGATTCCCAAACAATGTGAGATAATTAAAGAACCTTGCAAGTGTGCCCTGGCCAGTTTTGCTCAGTGATTACAGTGTTGCCATGTGCGCTGAAGGGCTGCAGGTTTCCCACATAAAGTTTCATGTAACATGGAAATTATTTGATTTTCATTTAATATGTCAAACAGCTCATCTAAAAATTTTGAACATGAGATAACCAATGTGGTAGTAACCATATTTTCTCCCTTAGTCTATAATATTCATATTGTGTAAGGTGCAGGCCCCTTAATTACCTGCCAACACACTAAATTATTTTAAACAAGTTTGCATATTTTCAATATGCTTTATTTGGGCTAAAGAAAAATAATTAATATTCTATTTCTTCACTAGTCTCTCAAATGTCCAGTGGCTCAAAGGTAATTCTCCAATGTGAAGGTTTTAGGCTAATAAATACTGACTATTTAATCACTATGGAATATTTAAAAGAGCTCATTTGAATCATATGCTGTGCATTTGACACAGTAAAGCGTGTGATGGACAGTGTAAGATGAAAAATGTCCAATGATAAAAGCTACACATTGGTACTCAGTGTCAATAAAATTCTTCCAAATGGCAGTTCAAATATGTTTTGTTAACTAATTTCTTATATCATAAACAATGATTGTGTTAAATAATATGTACTATAGAAGGAAGACCTTGCAAATTAATGAGAAGTTTATTTTTGTTACACTTTAGTAGGCCAACTTTGCCAATTTAATTTTGTAGCTCCTTAAAAATTATTTAAATCCTCAAAGTGTCATTCCTCATTTTAGTATGCATAAAAACTGTATTAAATTATTTAAGTTATATTTTTATGATAAAACTAGAGAGAACTTGAGGGGAAAATGTATTGGCATATGATGAAAAGCTGTCTGGGAATTATGTAAATGTTTGCATATTTTACATGGACAAATAGATTTTATAATAAGGACTGAGGGAAATATATGTTTCCTTCCTTTCACTTTATCCTAAATATGCATATAGATAGAGAAAGAGATAGATGTGTAATAGAGATATAAAGTAGAATATATGAAGAACTGAAGGGGACTTTGAAATACTGTACTTAATTAGTTCCCTTGATAAAGGGCAGTTGGCCTTGGGTAAGAGAGCGAGGTACAAGTTTTCTTAAAGCAGCTCATTTTAGAATGTAGCTAAACTTCTCAATTTGAAGGTACTGTGTTATCCTTGATAACTCCATGGTTTTGAAACAATGGCTTCAGGAGTTATAGAGATTTAGGAAAAGCAGCAAGGTATTTTATTTTAAAGGCATCTTCATTTCTGTCATTCCCAGGACTTCGCCAAGCAATCCCCACCCCCCTCTCTCTTTAATAAGTATTCACAATGTAAGTTAATAATTTATTTTACATTATCAATTAGTTGAACAGGGATTTTTTTTTCAGCTTGATTTATTTAATGATGGTGAGTTCTAGGCTTACATTTTTCTTGATTAAAAATCATGGAGTACAGCCCAGCCTGTGTGACTCAGTGGACTGAGCACCATCCCCTGTACCAGGAGGCTGCTGGTTCAATTCCTAGTCAGGGCACATGCCTGAGTTGTGAGCTCAATCCCCAGCAGGGGGTGTCAGGAGGTAGTTGATCAATGTTTTTCTCTCTTCTTCAGTGTTTCTATCTCTTTCTCCCTCTCCTGTCCTCTCTCTGAAATCAACAAAACTTATATATTAAAAAAATATATCACGGAGTACAGAAAAATAATGGCAACTCTACCTTTCCAACCATCCAAGCCTCTCTCCTCCCTATAAATTAGCACTTGGACTAGGAAAACCATATGTAGAAATTGATATATGTGACAGAGATGGAAAAAAAAAATGTTATAGAACCAAGACACGCACTTTACTCTTAGGGTCAGCATAAGAAATGCTGAAGTTAGCCCCAGCTGGTTTTTGCTCAGGGGATACAGCTTCGCTCATGGACTGAAGGGTCCCAGGTTCAATTCTGGTCAAGAGCAGGCAACCAATTGATGTATCTTTCTCACATTGATGTTTCTCTCTTTCTCTCACTTCCTCCTCCCCCTTCTACTCTATCTAAAAACCAATGGAAAAATATCCTTGAGTGAGGATGAACAGCACAACAAAAAAATTCTGAGGTTAAATAATCATTTATTATTCAATTTATTTAACATGTGCCAGGCACTGTGACTACAAACGGTCATTAAGACATCATGTTAAACCTTCTAGAGCTCTTTAGTTGTAAAGATGACAATTAAGACAGTAAAATAATTATCTACAAGGCACAGATTTACTACAGAGGAGAAATTATTCAACCATTCTGGTAGAGAGAAGGAGTACAGGAAAGCTTGATGAGAAGAGCAATTCCTGAGCGGGATTGGAAAATGTATGTGTGTTTTTTTTTTTTCCAAAGTAAAAAGGATTAAGGGAAAAGGCAACAATTCTAGGTAAATAGTCATGAAATAGTGTGGTGTTTAGAGAACCTAGTAGTTCTCACGTGGTGTTTTATCTCACATCCTGGGGCATGTGTTAAAAATTAAATTGCTAGGTTCCACTCCAGAAATATGAAATTCTAACCTTTGACTTTGAGAATCACAGTTCTGCATGTTTATAAGCTTCCTGACTCAGTAGAGGGACTTCTCATCGACACCAGAGAGGTGTTACCAGGCAGCCCCCTGAGTCCGTGGGAGAGGGTTGTCCCCAACCTCGATCCTTGTCTTCTCATATAAATGAATTTTTATGAGAGACTGTGACTGCATTGTGAAAAGCCGATTTATTAAAGCAATTAAAGCATGCACCTTTATTGAAAAAGCAGAGGCAAACCTATACATCTGGCTTATGAAGCGCAGACAGGCTCAGCTAAGAGCAAGTTGGGTCCATTCCATGCCTCTATGTGTCTGAATCAGTTTTGTTCATCCGCTTATTTTGTTCATTAGATTCCACATATGAATGAGATCACGTGATCCCTGTCTTTCTCTGACTGGCTTATCTTTCAGTGTCAAATAGGACACAAACCGTAGCTTTGTCAGCCTGATGATCTGAAAGAGGGCTGGGGATAGTCTTGTTTGTCTTGGAAGAAAAGTTTCAGCCATCTCTTGGTGTATTTTTACCTCAGTACAGCTCTGTGAGTCAAGCTTGTTCCAAGCACTGGTTTTCTAGATGTATACATATTTTTTACTAGTATCACTTTACTCTTTTTCTATCCTTGTCTATTTTTGGCTGTCTATTTCTTACCTATTTCTTTCTACTCTGTTTCTATGCTTGTCTATTTCTGGCTGAACTATTCTACCTGAACTCCCTTGGCCATCATAGACCCAGCGCAGTACCTGTCCTAGTTTCCCTTACCTCGCACACAGGCACTGTCTCCTGCTCCTGAATTGCTGTAGCGTTAACTACATGTTCTTCCCATTGCCTTCTGCCTCTCGTTTCCTTGCCTGCGATTCACTTTTGATCTGTTATAAAGATTGATGTTCAGAACAATCAATGTTTACTAAGAGTGTCATCAGTATTCCTTGCATAACTGTTGCCAAATTAAATTTAACCACAAGCACCTACACAAACAAGTAAGCTTAGAAAAGGTCATTTTAATAGACACAGGAGACAATAGCATAAACCCCTGAAAGAGAGACAATCATCACCAGCACCAAATGCTCATTGTGTACTTATTGTGAGCTAAGTATTGTTACATAAACTAAAAACAGTAAAATGCATGAATTGAGGAGGTTTACAGTCTCATTGAAGAGGCTGGATGTGAATATGTTAGTATAAATAACATTTAAGAAACAGTGGAAAGAACATGACATTCAGAAAAGAAAATTGGATTCAAGCCGAATTCAACAGCATAACTTTTAACTTTCAAAGAAAGCATCTAGCCTTATTTTCATTAGTTATGGAATCGAGGAAATAATTCCTATTTTTATGGGTTACTCTCAGACTAAATATAAAATGAAAAAAACGCATTTATTCAACAAGTACGTGTTAATTGAGCAACTCTGCCTCATATATGCTATTAAGGAATAGCGGCATAATACAGAACAAGAAGACCTAGCTTCCCACTTGCTTCAGGCTTACATTTCAGTGGGCAAGATGAGAAAGATGCAGAAATAAGTATATTCAGAAAGATGGAAGAGTGAGACAACCAGTGCTAAAGCCCTGGGGAAAAGCTTTGTCTGTTTAAGAAACAGAGAGAAGGCCAGTGTGGCTGGAATACTGTGATCCAGGTGGAAAATGTAACAACAAGAACAGCTGGAAAGGTAAATAGGGGACAGTCAATAGCAGCTCATCTTGTTTTATTTCTTTTTCACAGACAATGTATTAAGCATCCTTTGTATATAAATATTCCTAATACAATAACCCTAGTGTAGGGACGGCTATTATCCTCATTTTACAAATGAGGGGAATGATCTCGTACTTTAGGCTACATATCTAGTGGACCCAAGATTTGAATTTAAGCATTCTGTTTCCAAACTTGATGTTGGTTACTGGAGGGAGGAGTAGTTCAACTAAAGATGAAAGAGGAGGAGGAAGATAGAGGAGGAGGAAGCAGAGAAGAAAGGAGAGGAGGAGCATGAGAAGAAGGAGGGGGAAAAAAAAACACCTAAAAGATTACAATAAGAAAACCAATCTAGTATCTGTTATTTATTACAATTAGTGCAAAATTATATATGAATATGTGTATGCAGAAATTGGAAAATACAAATGTTTGCTTATCTTGCAATGACCATAATGTATTTTTTAAAAAGCTATTCATAGACTAATGTGTATAGAATGGTTTCATTTTAGTTACCAAAAATCAAAGAGAACAAATTTTATATAGGTTTGTGCTTAAATATTGAATACATATGATTATGGACTAACATACAAACTTAATAATACTGGATATCTCTAGAAAAGGAATTGAAAACATCCCATTAATAAATAAATTAAAAACAGAAAAATAAAAGAGTGGAAGGGAGAATGTAAAGCACAAACCACCTTTCTTCTCATCTGTCATTTGGGTGTGTTTGAAAAATATACGTGCATAAAAAAAAATAGAAAGAAGCACAAGGATTTTCGCATTAGATTGGACTATGAGACTATTTTCAAAAATGTGGAATAAACATTGCAAAGTAGTTATCATTTTAGATGCAATGAGGTAGCATTTACCTTATTAGTTGTAAATTGTTAACAAAGCACTACTATTGGTTTGCAAAATTGTCTGCCGCAGGCAAATGAGGGAGATATTTTTTGTCTGTTCTGAACATCATTTCTTTTTAATCTCCCACTCTTCTCAAGTTTTTTCCCCATCTCTAAACCCTTCAATAGCCAGTCTACAATCCTTCCATTATAACCATCCTTGCTTTGGTTTTTGCCTATACCACGTGGAAGCTTCCCTGGAGGGGTCATCTCATCCTAGAATCCTGATTTTTCCTAAGTGACAGAAAATGACTTTTGGGTTAATTGATTTAAATGTTTATCACTAATGCATACATATCTCTATTTAAGTAAAATAATACTTTATTCCAGTTTGTACTTGTAAGATAAATCATTTTGATACCTGGTTATTTTTTAACAGGAAAGGAGTCCAGGGAAGGCCAGATAATACAGGCATGCCACTTGTGCCAGAAAGCTGTAGTTTAACATTCTCCAGGTCTGTTCCCCACAGATGGCTGGGGAAAGGGAATGGCGAATAGATGCATGCCCATAAGGTCTGGGTGATGTGGGAAGGTGCTTGCCTGTCAGTCATACCTGGGGACAGGGCATTGGCCCGAGTAGACATGTAGGTGTAGCCACTGCAAGCATGGGAAGAACTGATCATTAAACTCCTAAACAAAGGCAGTTCCCTCTCTTAGCTCTCTTGGGACTCTTGAAGGGGGAGCACTCTCTTGTATTTGCTCACATGGCCCACAGTCATGGGGAGTCCACATGATGGGCTACGATTAGCCAGGTGCTCTGCTGGACTCAGTTCCACCATGGAATGGAAACTCTGGACACTGGCATTGCTTTCAGTTCTGCTGAAGCCCCAGCTGCACGTTTTCCAGGACTGGACTAAGGGAAATGGGACTTTGGAAACCAAGGCATATAATTTCATGCAAATAAACCTTTCTAGCACATCTCAGTCTCTCATGCTAGTCTTAGAAAATTCTTTTTCTCAAGATATCGCAAGAACCCGACCCCCAGCTCCCAGTGGGGAAAAGGATACTTCACTCCAATTAATACCAGAGAAGTTCCACCTGTGAAATCCCTTGATACAATTTCTGATATGCTTAAAAAACACAGCAAGCATTGGGAGTGGGAGCAGAGTTGGTGAATTGTGGGTAAAATGAGAGTGGACATGGTTTGATCATCTTGAAACTGGGTAATGAATAAATGGAGCGTAGTACAGTATTTGCTGCTTTTGTGTATGTTTGATTTTTTTTCCCCTTAAAAAAAGTTAAAAAGAGAAAGCAAGAGACAGAAGTCTTGGGAGACTGATACAAACCCTTACAAGGTTTAAATTTCTGTCATTATAGGGTTCAGGGCTGAGCTTAGTGGGATTGTTGGAGAAAAGCTGAAAATATTGAGGAGAATTATTAGGGTATCCTTGGGTGTTTTTGAAAAAAAAAAAATGAATGAACAGAAAATCTCAGAAACAGTGACTTAATCAAATAAAGTATTCTCTTTTAACAGGTGAAAAAAGCCTGGAGGTGGGCAGCTGAGGGCTAGTGCAGCAGCCCCATGCTATCACACATGTCTTATTATCTTTCTCTCTTTCTACTCTTCTCTCCTTAATGTGTGGCCTTTGTGCTTATGGTCCAAATAGTTTCTATATCTCAAAGCACAACTACATTTCAGGGTTTAAAAGGAAGAAGAAAGTAACAGAAGCAAAGTGTAGTGCTACATGAGGAAAACAAAACTCTCCATAGCCAACTTTCTCTTCATGTCCATTGTCCAGAATTGTGTCACGTGGAAACTTAGTTCTAAGGCAATCTAAGAAATTTCATTTCATGTTGAAAACTTTGCCAATACCCAGTGAAATGACAGTAATACTAGTGACTAGGAAAAGGATAATGTACCTCGGATAGGCAGCAATTAGTACTTGCCAGAGTCTACCTCTTTGGCTAGATAACATCCTTCGGCAAGCTTCTTTCTAAACACAGAGCATAATCCTCCCCTCTCATCTCCCTTGTGAGAGACAATGGCCTGAAATCCAATCTGGTTTTTATATCTCACCCAAAGTCCAGAATTTTACCCTTTTCTGAAACAGAAACCTATTGTTAAGATTCCGGCAATAATTTTTTTAAATAGTAGGGAGATGCTTACAGATGGCTTATTAGGAGGAGAGCACATTCAGAGGAGTGTGTGGAAGAACATGACCAAGGAGCAAGTTACTGAAAAACCCAGAGAGACAGTTAGATAATGTGAGACTGAACCCTATGACTAAATTTGCAAATCAGGGACTGTGTAGTATAAGGTTGGATTATATGATGCACTTTTACGTATAAATAGCCTTTTTCAAACATGTAATTAGATTGTCAATTGGTTACATGTGATTTCTCAATACGATTTTTCATTTTGCATTTTGCAAAGAAATTATTAAGGAACCAATAGGAGACTTTAAAAATATATCTCTAGCCCGACTAGTGTTGCTCAGTGGTTAAGCGTCAACCCATGAACCAGCAGGGCATGGTTTGATTCCCGGTTAGGGCACATGCCCAAGTTGCAGTCTCAATCCCCAATAGGGTGCAGGAGGCAGACAATCAATGATTTTTCTCACATTGGTGTTTCTATCTCTTTTTTCCCCCTCTCCCTTCCTCTCTCTAAAATCAATAAAAGCATATTTAAAAACAAAAGAGAACAACAACAAAAAACATCTCTAAACCTGAAAGCAAAATTCAGAATTTTGGCTTTGCAGAAAACATAAAAATTATGCCAGGGTCACTTTGATTTTTACAGGAGAACTTAATCACTTTTACTGAACTGAATTTTGAGGCTTCAAATACTTAGAGACTTGAAGTGTTTTAAAAAAAGGCCTTTTTAAAGAATTTTTTTCAAGTGTACAATGTCCTCAAAAAATTATTTTAGCAAAATGGGTTCTAAAGTAGTGAAAAACAATGGTTAACAGAACACTCCTGTTGAATCTTCTCTGCATTGCTCTTGAGGCTGAAAAATAAAAATGTTATGTCTGTTTCCAACTACACTGCTTTCCATGTTTTTTCCCTAGCAATATTAAAGGAATGTGATCACTTTCTTTTCTTAACTTCTTAAAATGTATTACTTTGTAAGCATCTACTCTATAAACATGACACATGGGAGGATTACTAGGTAGTAGTTTAGATTTTTAAAACTATGTGGATTACTGAAGAAAGAACTCAGAACTTGAAAGCAATAAGTTTAAATCATGAATGTACCACTTGCTGGCTTTGTGAACTTACAAAATATTTCTTAGGTTATTTTGTTTTACTTATTTGTGGAGGGGGGTTAATATTTTTCCAGGGGCTTTTGTTAAGACTTTAAAAATATACAAAGACCCTGGCAGAGTAGATTAATAGTTACATAGGAACTATTACAATTCAATCTGCAGTTTGAACTTGTCCTATAAATTGCCCTTTTACTGATGACTTTCACGCTTCATGAAAAAAGAATTTGGGGGACCATGGATTTGAGTTTGTGGTGCAGTGGTAGGGTTTGTTGAGGCTGGAGCAAACACAGAGGGCTATCCGGGTTCAGCTCCATCCCACTGTGGAAACGTTCAGCCATGTTTTTATCAGGCCCAGGAGCAGAGCCAGTGTCCAGAAACTCTGTGCCACGCCAAGCTTAGTCCAGTGTAGTCTTTGTCCCCATCTGGCTAGCTTAGTCTGTTCCCAGCTGTGCTCTGGCTGGCACAATACCCAGGCCTGTGCCTGGAGCCCCTGCTTGGACTTCGCTAGGGAGAAAGAACTTGCAAACAAAAGGGGCAAGTGTGGAGAGAGAGAGACTTGGTTCGTCTGCCTTCCCTATGCACCCCACCAAGGATCAAACGGACAACCTGGGTATGTGCCCTGACTGGGAATCAAACTTACGACCTTTCACTATAGGGGATGATGTTCCAACCAGCTGAACCACATGAGCCAGAGCAAAATTTATAATTATTTTAAAAATATAATATTTTCTTAAATATTAGAAGATAGCAAATATCCACAGAATCCACACATTAATACTGTAGTGTGGTTTGCTTCAGTATCTGTACATATAGTAATAAATCTTTCCAGGGTAAAAAATGAATACCCATTCATGACCACCCTTTTGTATCTTGTGAACTGTTTTTGAGGACTTTCTTAGGCGATGCTTGCAGTTTCCTTCTCAGCATAATGAGGTTTTCTAATGACCAGCCAGTTCCAGACAAGGCTGCTGACTGTATTGTTCTCTGTGATGTGACTCACTGAGACCCATTAAATGTTCTGATATTGGTGTGGCTCCACATTCTGTATTGCCTAGATACAAATGATTAACTACCTGATTGGTCTGACCACTCATGGAAGACGAAGGTCAGCAAATTCCACCCACGGTGCTACATCATTAACACGACTGTACAATTGTCTTCCCATTAATCATTAAAGATTATTTCTCACATGGCTTTGTCTTTGTTTCAACCTTAATGCCATTTTACTATCAGGGAACTTTAAAGGATTACTTCAGGCTTTTGGTTGCCAAGGCATACTTCAAGAATATGCTTTTACCTGGCCGTTATGGCTCACTGTTCAATTCCCAGTCAAGGCACATCCCTAGGTTGCAGGCTCAATTACCAGTAGGGGGTGTGCAGGAGGCAGTTGATCAATGATTCTCTCCCATCATTGATGTTTCGATCTCTCCCTCTCCCTTCTTTTCTAAAATCAATTAAAAAAAAACCTAAAAAAGAATACACTTTTTCCAGATTTATCAACAATCTTGTTTCAGAATTGAATGTGAATTGCAAACACTCATATGGAAGCTTTCAACTGGGAACTAAATATTTGAAAAGTAAATGGTTAAAAAACTCATGGTCTTTAAAAAGGTTAAAAACAACTCCATCTGTTCTGTTTAATCCAGGCTGAAATTCCCTAGCTTGTCTCTTCCTGTGAATATATCACAGTTGAAGTCGAGCAACTGGCTAATATTGAGTTTCATGAAAAATACAACTAAGTAGTCTATTGTTTTTATTTTCCAATAGACAGAGACCTAGGTCCTCCTAGAGTGTGACTAACATAAAATGTAGCAATCAGTATACAGTTTTACATTTTTTTCCTAGACATCTATATATATAAAAGGCTAATATGCTAAGTGTCCATCTGGGTAATGATGTCATGTAGCAACTCCCGGTTTCCTCTCCCTAACGACTAGGCTCCTTGGAGTTTCTTCAGCCCAGGAACATGACTTGCTTTATAGCCAGGTGGAAACATTTTACACTGAAGCATTCTCCTGTGCCTCATCTCATTTGATCCTCACAGAAGTCCTGAAGTAGGTAGATAGGGGACTCGGTAGAATCCTATTTTCTTTTCATTATCTGGAAAACAGAGATTTAGAAAGCTTAGAGACTTGACCTGATTGAAAAGAAGAAATGGTGGACCTCGAAAATGACTTCAGGTTTTCTCACTGTGCACAATATACTCAAATACTGCTACAGTTAAATATTTTACCCTTTGTTCTCCCTGCATGATCTACAATAATAATTTGCTTCATGTTGATATTTACTGCTGTGTTGCTGACAATTACCTGAAAGAGAAGTTGGGGTGCTTCACTGGGCTGGAAAAAGTTTAGCTAAATCAGAAGGCATGTCGCCCTGACTGGTTTGGCTCAGTGGATAGAGCGTTGGGCTGCAGACTGAAGGGTCCCAGGTTTGATTCCAGTCAAGGGCATGTACCTTGGTTGCGGGCACATCCCCGGTGGGGGGTGTGCAGGAGGCAGCTGATCGATGTTTCTCTCTCATCGATGTTTCTAACTCTCTATCCTTCTCCCTTCCTCTGTAAAAAATCAATAAAATATATTTAAAAAAGAAAAAAGAAAGCATGTCTAATTAAGCAAGTTTATTCTATATCTATAAAAGGCTAAGTTGACTCATGCATCGGCGATACATATAAAGCTTTCACTGACGCCAATTGCATGCATGTGTTTCCATCTGTCATTGTAGACAGTGGATTTGGTTGACATTTCTATGATAGAAAGAGGGCGAATAGTGATATTAAAATATTTGTTCTAATTAATTTCCTTTCAATGTGGACAAATTCATGCACTGGGCCACTAGTTACAATAGCAAACTTTGGGTCTTCAGTACACTCCTAATAAAAGGCAAAGAGGTTCCTTTGCTTGGCTGAGGAGCTAGACTCTCACATAAGATATTTTGGAAACCTTTTCTAGGAGCCCATTTTCAAGGGACCCCTTGATTTACTAAGGTAACAAGGAAAATGAAAAGTTTGGGCATACAGAAACTTAGAATAATTTTATTACTCAAAATTTCTGACTATCAAGAGCACTATTGGCAGTCCTTACTGTGCTTGATTCCAAAAATTTCTATACTGAACAAATTTATGGGGCGGGGGCGGAAAACGGTCTTTTTCTGTTGTGGAATCTCAAAGTCCCATTCCAGTTTCATTCCTATCGGCTCACTATTACAAGTAGGTGTTTCCTCAGAGAGGAATCCTGCTTTCCCTATGGCCTGGACTCTTTATGTTTGGACTGAGAGATTACTATTTATGCATTCTTCTTTACTTCCACCAAAATGGCCACATACAACTATGCATTCCTGATGTGATGTTTGAAAAAGCTTTACGGACATGTTCATTCTGGATGAAGTTAACACCATCAACTGAGACTTCTTGGAGCTTAGAGACTTGAAGTACAGAGGTATATATACATTTTCTCTTTCCTTTAAACTTTTTTCTAATTCCCTACATTGTCATGCATTTTTAAATTATGAGTCTGTTATACTTTTTATTGATTTTATATTCATCCCCAAATTTAAAGAAACCTTCTCATTTTCCTCTGAGGAACTGGAATTGATTTTATTTCACACATCTTATCTCCATGCATTAATAAGATCTGCCTCTGACTAGGGCGAAGGTTCCTTCTTCTGCACAGTGCCTTCCTGACTGCTGAGACTTGTGAATTTCCCATTTAAGATATTCCAGCTTTCCTTTGAAGATTCTTCCAATTCATGTGAACCATATTAGAATGTTTTTGTAGAGGCTGCAGCTGGAGCCTCTACCCAGGCAAATGAAAGCACTCTAACTGGGGAATTCCATTAGGAATGCATTAAAGGCAGAAAAGTGCTATTAGGTGTTCGAGTGAGTCCCTTGAGAGCATGAGAAGGAAAAAGCAATCTCCTTGCTTCATGCTCCGCAAAGGCCACTTCAGTGCCTCTCTACACAGGGACTGTCAAACAGCCAATTTGCAAAAAATGCCACTTATTATGCTGTGTTCACATGCTAGAGCTGTTTCCCTCTCTCTCTCAACAAATCATTATTGCCTTTCTGCTAAATGAAAAGGTTTAGCATCACTTATTTGGTCCTATCGCATCAGAAAATTACAATTTTTGACTGCATAAGCTACTTTTTCTATTTAAAGGAGCAAAGAAACTTTTCTAAAATTATGAAGAAGATAAAAAACCAACAACAACAAAACACTGGATGTTTTGGACAATCTAAAACCTAGCAAGTAAAGACTAGTACCTTTATTTTTCAAAAGAGGTTCATAATATTTATTTGATAGGGCAGATGGTAGAAGTAAACTGGAAATAGTTTTAGAGTACTTGGCATAAAAGAAAGACTAAAAATAGTTTATGCCTTACCCACATTTTTCTTTTTAGTTAGAAGGGTAACTTTCAAAAGTAAAGGTGAGAAAAAGAATGGAAAACCTGGAGGGGACCAAAGTGCAGCATTCATTTCTTTTGGTTTTGATTGTTTGTGAGCTTCCCAGCAGCCCTGTCCTCTCCCTTTGGTAGATACTACCATTTCCTTGTGAAGAGCATCCTTCTCCCCGAAAGTGTGACCCTAGTGGGACTCTCAATTGCATATCCTCTTGGAATTTAATTAAGAAACAGTCACAAAACAATGGAAAAAATTAGGAGCTGACACAACCTGATGGAAGCTTCCAAAAAAGAAATTTCATGAAATTCTGAAAATGGAAAGGCAACTAAATTTTTTTCTTATCGGTTCTTTCTTTTCAGAAAAAAAAAAAAGTTGTTCAAAATTCCACCACTTCTTTGGAACTTATACTTTAAAAAAAGTAATTCTTTATTGTTGAAAGTATTACATATGTCCCCCATTTCCCCCCATTGACTCTTTCCAGCTCACTGCCCCCCACCCCAGGCCCTCACTGCCCCATTGTCTGTGTCCATGGACCCTGCATATATGCATACAAGGTCCTCGGTTGATTACCTCCCACCCACCCACCCTCCCCCACCTTCCCTCTGAGATTCCTCACTCTGTTCCATGCTTCCATGTCTCTGGATCAACTCCATTCATCAGTTTATATTGTTAGTTAGATTCCAGATATGAGTGAGATCATGTGATACCTGTCTTTATCTACAGACTTATTTCACTTAACGTGTTACTCTCCAGCTTCCTCCATGCTGTCTCAAAGGGTAAGAGATTCTTCTGTTTTACTGCTACATAGTATTCCATGATATAAATGTACCACAGCTTTTCATCCACTCACCTACTGATGGGCACTTGGGCTGTTTCCAGATCTTAGCTATTGTAAATTGTGCTGCTATGAACATAGGGATGCATACATTCTTTCTGATTGGTATTTTGGGTTTCTTAGGATATATTCTTAGAAGTGGGATCACTGGGTCAAATGGCCATTCCATATTTAATTTTTTGAGGAAACTCCATACTGTTTTCCACAGTGGCTGCACCAGTCTGCATTCCCACCAGCAGTGTACTAGGGTTCCCTTTTCTCCACATCCTTGCCAGCACTTGTCTTGGTTGATTTGTTGATGGTAGCCATTCTGACAGGTGTGAGGTGACACCTCATTGTCATTTTAATTTGCATCTCTCTGATGATCAGTGACTTTGAACATTTTTTCATATAACTCTTGGCCATCTGTATGTCCACTTTGGAGAAGTGTCTATTTAGGTCTTTTGCCCATTTTTAAATGGATTGTCTTCCTTCTGTTAATTTGTATGAGTTCCTTATATATTTTGGACAGTAAACCTTTACCAGATGTATCATTGTCAAATATGTTTTCCCATAGAGTGGGCTACCTTTTCGTTTTGTTGATGGTTTCTTTTGCTGTGCAGAAGCCTTTTATTTTGATGTAGTCCTATTTGTTTATATTCTCCTTAGTTTTCTTTGCCCTAGGAGATGTATCTGTAAACATATGTCTGAGATTTTTCTGCCTATGGTTTCTTCTAAGATTTTTATGGTTTCAAACTTACATTTAAGTCTTTTATCCATTTTGAGTTTACTAGTATTCTTGTGTATGGTGTAAGTTGGTAGTCTGGTTTCTTTTTTTTGCATGTATCTGTCCAATTTTCCCAACACTATTTATTGAAGAGACTGTCTTGACTCCATTGTATGCTCTTGTCTCCTTTGTCAAATATTAATTGAGCTTAATGGCTTTATTCATTTTGTGGGGTCTCTGTTCTGTTCATTGATCTATATGCCTGTTCTTGTGTTAGTACTGGGCTTTTTTTTTTTTAATTGCTTAAAATATTACAACGAGTAGTACATTTGTCTCCTTTTTTTCCCCCTTGACCTTCCCCCAGCCTCCCCTACACCCCAGTGTCTTGTGTCCATTGGTTATGCTTATATGCATGCATACAAGTCCTTCGGTTGATCTCTTACCCGCCCCTCCCCAACCTTCCCCAGCCTTCCTACTGTAGTTTGACAGTCTGTTCAATGCTGCTCTGCCTCTGTATCTATTTTTGTTCATCAGTTTATAATGGTCTTTATTATCCATAAATGAGTGAGATCATGTGGTATTTTTCTTTCACTGACTGGCTTATTTCACATAGCATAATGCTCTCAGGCCTTTTTTTTTATTATTACAGTGGCTTTGTAGTATAACTTGAAATCTGGTATTGTGATTCCTCCAACTTTGTTCTTCTTTCTCAAGATTTCTGCAGCTATTTGGGTCTTTCTGGGTTCCAAATAAATTTTTGGAGTATCTTGGAATTTATTCTTTATCTACAGCAGGATCTTTAAGCATTTGACTCTCCCACACTCCAGTTCAGAATTCAGTTAACCCAAGATAGATCCTGTAAATAGGAACCTCTAGTGCTGCTTCCTCCCATATATCCCTATTCTTCTTGACCACCACTTTGCAGAGTCAAGAACCATATAGTATAGTCCTCATATTAGTGGTTTTTTTTTTCCATTGGACTTTCTCTAATATATAGGAATCTGGAAAATGATGCCTAGTAGCATTGTTTCTTATTATTTGATTCTTTTTATGATATTTGATTGCTGATTCCTTTTATTCTTCTGCCTGCTTTTCCACCTGGAATCTATGTGCATATTTTGATAGCTGGTAAACATATAACTGCTTATTATTTTTTTGATCTGGCACCTGTCTAGCAATTCATATTTTACTTCTGTACACAGTCGCCCTGCCAGCCATTCCCAAGCTTTATTCTTAGCTCCATTTCCTACATCTTGGAGCCTGGGCCACAAATGTTTGGAGAAACGGGTGAATCCACGTGACCTTCTATCACAAACACATGCTGCTCCACACAACCCAGCTCTTCTGCTCCAGATACTCATTCTGTCCATTTCTTTTCCATGTCCCAATTAACTCACTGTTTTGTTTCTGTTTGTGAGAAATGTTAGGCCATGTCCCAAAGCACGTGCATGGGAGGCATATCAGAAAATAATGTAATTTTACAGAACAAGCAGGTTTGGGTCAGGTCTCCTACACACTAGGTATGGAATCTCAGGCAAGTTACTTAACCTCCCTGAGCTTTTGTTTTCTCATCTGTGAATAATTAATTACCATAAAGCATTCTTGTTATAACCTCCTTATATACCATGGCTGTTTAACACATTTTTGTCCCCAAATTTTTGTCCTGTGGGAAAGGAAAAATATTTCTTCCTCTACTGCTTCCAAATATTCTTTTGAGGTTTTAACTGCAGTCCCTGTAATTAAAGACAGATTAATAAGATGATATAATCAGAAGTTTATTAAGATGTATACCTCGTGTATACATGGGAGATAGAGAAAAAAGGAGTAATTCTCCAAGTTCACTTAGAATTCAGGTTTAAATACCATCTTAATAGGGAAAGGAAGAGAGATTTGGGCCTCTTAGGGGAGAGTAAATGTTTTGAGGAAAGATAAGTGGACCCTTAGAAGAATAGTTAGGAGGTATTATTATTTGTGATAAAGTGTGATATCCACTTCTTGTGTCCTCTCCTGCGATGAGTGAATCGTTTCCTTGTTGACACAATTCTCTGGAAGGGGGCTATGACGATTGAGTTCCTTTTGAAGGATCTGTCTTTAGGCAGATAAGCCCAGTTCAGAGAAACACTCTGCCTGCATTGGCCGTTTGTGTGTTTGTTTAAGTGAATACAGCTCATAATAATCGATATACCAAATTGGCATATTTTGGGGTGGTATATTCTGCTACCCTTCACTACCTTCACCTCACATCCTCACGACTTTATTCCTTTTCCTTCCACCACATATAGTTGTTTGTAATCTCTGTGTGTTGCGGGTACATGAAGGGAAATCTGAAGTCAATTGACTCAGTTAGGGAAAACAAGTTGATATCTAAATCTCCTTACAAGTGTTTTCGTTAATCCTTTCCAAAAAAAATCCTAACCTCACCCACATCACCTGCTGAAGAACTCAATGCGTTCTGCTCCTGAGACCTTCCTGGGAGACTGGGGTGCGTGTACTGTTGCTTGTTGTGGACTCTACTCAGTAGTTACTTTGGTTTCAGTTCTTTCAGTTTTGCTAACTAATTTAAACACTAGTTATTAATATCTCCCAGTCCTCCTTAATTTTGTTGACATCTCTCAATCTCAGATATCCCTTTGTTCTTTTAATTTATATATTTTTGTTCCTTGATATAAGGCATCTGGAAGGAGTTCTGGTAAGTTCATGTCTCATCTGGAATTTCAAGGAGATAATACTTTAAGAATTCTACATCTGAATCTATCATAAATTATATTCAGTAATTTTAACATACCTATAGTTTGATGCCTTTATTTTCATGCCCTTGTTACACATTTAACTCATTTATTAAATATTAAGTATATGATATAACACATACATATTAAAATGTGTTATTGCTTTGGGAATTCAATAGAAAGTATTTTCTTCCATTATTTTATTATGTATTTAATTTTCATAAAATAATGATGTTAAAAATTTGGTTAGCACTTTTTTTGTTATATAAGCATAGAAAAATTTGAGAGGAAAGGTAGAGTTAGATTACACTGTGTTTATTTCACTGTGCTTTGTGCTCCAGAATATATGCAGACTCTAAACACTGGTTATTAGAATAGTATAATGCTGAACTCTTTTCATAGAATGTGGTTCATATTCTTATTTTAATTTTAGAGTTATAGCGAATATTAAATGGCATGCATTACTACAGAGATGCCAGTAGGGTGCACCTGAGGAAACATACTCTGCTTGTCTACTCATAATAATTTGGGAAAATAGCCTTTTTTTTTTTTTTTGGAGATTATGTTTTTAGGGCAACATTGTGATTTAATTGGTATATCAATCTTTATTGCTTGAACCTGTATTCATATGTCTGAAATTTAACATCTGTTCATATAATGTACTTGACATTGCACTTGCCCCACTTTTTCAACATTATTTTGTTACTAAAGATAGTACTCAACTTTGAGTGTTCCTGCTAACTTATCAAAAATACGTAAGTTAAGATTCCATTCAAAATATTAGAAATAACTTTATTCATTAATAAGTATTCGAAGTACAATTGATTGCTACTTTCCTTTATTTTTAAGAAACTCAAATGTAGATAACTGTATTGCCCAAAATAAGTTTATTCCCAATGAATCATACTCTGGGAAATCGCTGTGCTACTTAAGAAGACTTTGTTTTTGCAATGCAGTGGTGATCTTTGTGATACTATATGATCCTGGAGTCTGGTCCCAAATAGGATGTTTCATTTTTCATCTATATTAACATTTGCCTCTGCATTAATATTAAATTCCAATTGATTGAATTTTCAGATATGTAATATGGACTAATTCACTTTGGGCACTGAAATCTAAAGACTCTGTTGGAAGCACCATTACTCACTAAAGCTTATATGAAAACTAGTGCCTGGGTGCATGGATTCATGCACATTGAAAGGAAATTAATGAGAAGGTGGCTGGTGGGGCAGGACTGGGTGAGACAGGCCAAATACACCCTGGAACCAATCTCCTGTGGTCTCTCCCCTGCCAACCACACCTGGGTAGTGCCACAGCTCAAAGGGCATATGTGGAGTGAACAGGGTCCCTCCGGCAGTTGGGATCCCTTGGCCTGGCCTACAGGGATCGGACTGAAACAGGCTCACCAATCTCCCCCAAGGGGTCCCAGATTGTGAGAGGGCAGTTCTCAGGTGACGCACCCCAGAATCGGGCTTCCTCCTCTCTGGTTCTGGGGTGCGTCACCCAAGAACCACTGCTACCAAGTCACCGCAGCTCTGCAGCTCCTGCATTGAGTGTCTGTCCCTGGTGGTCATTGTGCATCATAGCTACCAGTCAGATGGTCTCTTAGCCTTTTATATATACAAACAACTATTAAACAATAAAAGCACAAGAGAAATGAGATACTTTATTTTATAACATCTTAAAATCTTTATACTTGTTTACTGTAGAAAAATCAGGAAAAACAAAATTAAATCAAATGCAGTTCCATGATCCAGAAATTTGCAGTGTTAACGTGTGAATGTATATCTTTCCAGATAAAAGATTCATTCAATATATTGGCAGTTATTAGAGTAAGCTCTGCCCATTAAAAGTAGCTATTATTACACATTGCCATTTTTGGTACAAAAATATACAAAATCATAACATTGTAAAAATTCATGATTAATTGTATTTCATTTCTTAACATACTTTTGGTATTTTTAAATAAAATTGTGTGATATACTTATATATGAGTAATATTTATTTCTTTGAAAATTATGGTTAGCTCAAGCAAATCACTATTATTGATTGTTAATTTTCAAATAATTGAAATGAAGAAATTTCAAGTAGAGCCACACAAAGTAAAAATTAAGAGGTTTTGTTTTGTTTTATATTGTTTGTTTGTTTTTTCAAATTCTCCTTTCTGATGGGGGAGAGATTTTTTTGTTGTTGTTCATTGAGAGTTAGAAATTTCAGTAATAAAATTGCAAAGTTGCATGTCAAAGGGCATGATCAGTGGGAAGGTGGATAGATAGAGCCAGTAATTTTACCAAAAATGCATAAAAATAATTTTACCAAAAAAAAATATATATACTAGAAGCTCGGTGCACGAATTCATGCACCAGTGGGGTCCCTTGGCCTGGCCTGCAGGATCAGGCCAAAACCATCTCTCGAGGGGTCCGAGATTGTGAGAGGACACAGGCCAGGCTGAGGGACTCCACTGGTGCACAATCGGGGCCAGGGAGGGATGTAGGAGGTTGGTCAACCAGGAAGGTACTGCAGGAGGGCTCCAGGGCATGTCTGGCCCATTTAGCCTAGTCATGATCATCCAGACCCCCGCAGTAAGCTAATCTACCATCGGAGCGTCTGTCCCCTGGTGGTCAGTGCACATCATAGCGAGCTGTTGGACGGCCTTAGCATGTCATTAGCATATTATGCTTTGATTGGTTGAACAGACAACCAGACACTTAGCATATTAGGCTTTTATTATATAGGATATATTTTCTTTTACACTTTCTGTTTATCTTCTGTGGAACAAGGGGGTTCTTCTAATTTCTCGTGTGAAAAATAAGATTTATTATTATAGATATAATTTCTTCTGGATTACAATCAAAACAAAACTCAGGTATGTAGTGGATTACATATTACACACAGATTAGGTGATTAATAAAATATATCATTAGAAACATTACATTGAATTATTTATTTAATAAATTACACATGCACTTAATTTTCAAATATAATGTATTTGACTTAGTTTGTTTCCAAAACCAGACCTGAGTACCACTAAGGTGTGAATAACACAAGAAAGCTCCTCTATGAATACCTTTAGGATAGAATTTAATTAGGTTCATTCAAACAAGCATCACTAAATTAAAATGGAGTTCGAAAAGTGTCACAATACAAAAAACATTTTACAGGCCCATGTTGATATAGAAGTAATTTTTCTTAATTTAAAATTTTAATAAGAAATCCAATTAGTATTCAATGTTTTCCCAAAATTTATTACCAAATCGTGATTAAAATATTGTTCTCCATTTATATTGCTGGTTCAACACCCCCTCTCCTCCTCTTTTTTTCCTAGTCGTTTTTCAGGTAGAGCATATTGTGCTAATTTTGTGAGACTGAACTTTAGTCTCACACACATTAACTCTGAATTTTTATCTCATCTGTTATTACTATTTTGCCTCCAGACTTCACTGTGATTCCAAGCAACACAATATGTTACATTCAATTTTATAATATGCCATTTGCATTGCTCTTTTTTTATTTTGTAACAGCTATATTAATGGAACTGCTAGAATAAGTATTTTCAAGACAGGCAAAAGGAAAATGATGTTACCAATGAGGATTTAATTCTTCAATTATTTTACAATTGTTTGTTGGGTTTGCGCTTAGATGGAAATGATGAAAAGATAGTGTGGAGAGAAACACCACTTATACTGATGACTGAATAAACTCTCCTGAAATTAGGCAAATGCTCATTTTCATGTTAAATATGGGCTTCTCTCATTTCTTTTTGAAGCTGAAACTTTTGTGTGGGAAGATTTGGCTTAAACAAATGAGATATATGTCTACATTTCAAATTTGGCAATATATGCTTCTTTCTGGAAAAAAATAAAATATTAATAACAGATGGGATTTTGGCGTTACTAGGCATCATTACAACTTCTGGGCATTTAACTTTTGGGGTTTACTAACTTACTGGGTTACAAGCTTTGCTCCTTAGGACATGTTTTAATTATTTTTTTCTCTGCGGGCTTACACATTAAAATATTTATTCAAAAATTTTCAAATCTACATATGCCTGCCAACCAGATTTTCTCATCAGAACTAGACTAGTGGCCTTACTATAAGAAAAGAAGCTGGATAGTTATTTATTATTATTATTTTGTCTATTTAGCTCTCTGGGTGGTGGGGAGTGGTTAGTAAATAAATGGTCAATATCTTGAGGATTTTGTAAAAATACTGAAAACATTGTTTGGGTGACTAGATATTTGGCCTCTTTAAACTTGACTACCTCTAAGGTCCTATACAGAAATCTATGAAAATGAATTTTGACATTCATAATTAGCCTCAGGTTTTAAGGTAGGCGTAATTGTGTAACAGTAGGTGGTCTCTGCCAAGTGAGCATCTCATTTTTGTCTGTATTCTATTTGTTCATTCAACACAAATAGTTGCACCAGGCCCTGTGCTATCTTCTATGAGCAAAGCACACAGTCACTGTTCTAAAAGAGCTTATGTTTAATGGTGGACACAGATGCATAGAGAGGCAAACATAATACATTATAATGAGTGCTATAACAGGAACAGTAATACTAAAAATGAAAGGAACAGCTAATAGTGGCCACCAACACAGAGTTGAAGGATCCAGGAGAGAAGTAATTTCTCAACTGAGGTGCATATAGGACTTTGTCAAAGAGGAGAGATATTTTCGAGGGAGGTGAAAAGGGAGACAATTTTCAGAAAATTGAAACAGGAACTACTGAAGAACACTGAAGATTGTTCAGTGAGCTGTAATGTATTTAAGTATACAAACTGTGAGAGATAAGACTAAAGTGATAAATTAGAATTGAACCATGAAGTACTTCACCTTATTGAGAAAGTAGCCATGCAAAAGGTTTAGCAGGTGCTGTGTCTTGACTCCCTTTGTGAAACTGAAAGCTTACTCAGCACTAAGGAGGATGGATTCAATGAGATAGGCTACAGGCAAGAAATGAGTCAGAGCCTATTGTAGAAACAAGATCAAGAGAAACACAGTCTGAAAGAAATTAAAGAGAGTTCGGGACAGAAAGAAGTATACAAATTTAACATATATTTAGATATTGGAGGTAGATTGAAGGTAAAAGGGGAGCATGATAATGTAGGTGATATTATAACTTTAGCACCATTATGGCCCTTTATGCGTGTTCATTCATAGATGTCCACAGACCAATAGACAAGTACAAATGACCTCAACAAGAACTTGGATTGTGAAAAAATACTGGAATCTACACAAGCGAAGAAATTTTGCTCTCTAGATCCCTGAGATCTTCTGTTGGTTTAAGAATGCAAAGATAGAACTAGGGACTCGATCAAATATGGTGGATTCTTATTTACCTGTGTTCTTTCTATGCAGCCCCTTGAGGCGGCCTGAGGGACCGTCCAGTAATAGGTGGAAGAATTAGACCACCTCGTTTAAAATCTGGTTCTGCTACTTGTTAGCTTAGACCAGGAACTTAAGTACTTCATTTAATAAGTAAGTAAGAATAATAGCCTCCTGGTAGTGTTATGAAAAGAACATACTGCACATTATGAAAGTGTTAAAGCACTTAGTACGGGTCCTGGAACTACCCTAGCCATTTTATCACCAGGCATATTTATATGTTGTTAAGGCCAGGCCTTGAGGGAATTTGGTGACAGTTTGCATACAGATGGACCGATGTAAGTTTATTATCACTTTTGAAATAATTCCCATGACATACCCTGCAGTAATAAAGAATCATCTTCTCTATCTGCTGCTATGTACACAAATTACAGGCATCAGTTGTTCCTTAGAAGTTTCTTCTGTAAGCAATGCAGAAATGATAATAAATTATACTGATTTTTGTTTTTGCTACTTGACTTACATTTTGCTTATCTGAGTAAGTATGCATAAAAAAATATACATTTTAGAAAAAAAATTATATATCTGCAGCGATGTTTAAATATCTTTGTAGGTCCAGAAAAATAAAATGCAAGTAAATTAAGATTTATTAAGTATCTACTATGTGACTCCTTGCTAGTTGTTATAAATGTATTATCTATGTGTAAAGATATTGGAGATAGGAATTATCAGAATTTTAAAGATAAAGATATTGGGCTTCAAAGATATTAAATAAATTATCCAAACATATACTCTTAAGACAATGATGGCATTAGGAGGAGGTAAACTAGCCAGTCGGGCCTTTAGATAAAGTTTAGGTTCCAATGAAAATAAGTGATGAGTATTGTAATAATTTAATTTTTAATTTCCATACAGTAATCATTGACATTAACTATTTTTGAAATATTAAGTAGAATTAATAGTTCAGATCTACTATAATTGGTGCAATGTAGCTTATATCTGCATAATAAAATTTTAACAAATATTTGAAAAATAAATTATGATAAAGTATGTATCATGTTCCTTGTGTGAATGCCCCAACCTAAAACGTAATTTATCTATATTTTAAAAACATTGCAGCCCTAGATGGTTTGCAACAGTGGATAGAACGCTGGTCTGCGGACCAAAGGGTCCTGGGTTTGATTCTGGTCAAGGGCATGTACCTCAGTTGCAGGCTCCTCCCTGGCCTGGGCCCTGGTCAGGGCCTGTGAAGGAGGCAACCAATCAAAGTGTTTCTCTCATATCCATGTTTCTCTCTGTCTTTCCCTCTCTCATCCACTGTCTCTGAAAATCAATGGGAAAATATCCTCGGGTGAGGATTCAAATAAATAAATAATTAATTATTTAAAAATAATAAAAACACTGAAGAAGAATAATTTCTAGGTTATTTAAAGTTGTAAAACGTCACCAGTCAGTATAAGCTTAATTTTGTATTACGTTCCATGTAAAAGATTGGGCTTATTTATAAAAAGTAATTAAATTTCATTTTTAGACATGTGCAAATTTATTTTACTGATGAAGAAACTGGGCACTTTCTATCGAAATCAGTGTTCTGCAGTTTTTCAAATAAACTATGCCAGGGTTTGTCAGATGCCATTTGCTGCTTGAGAAGTAATTACACTGTGTTTTTGTTTGTTGTTGTTGTTGTTCTTTTTTGCTAATAAATGATATATTTCCTGAATATGGAAGAATATATGTGGATAATACTTGGTTTACTAGCTAACTCAGTCTTGGAATGTTCCTTGTTCTGGCCTACCATTAGACTTTGTCTATTCATCAGCAGCCTATCCTGAGAAGCAGTTACATGTGCCACCCTGTCCCTAGGGGATATTATGTTAGTTGATTTGATTTAAAAACCTTGGTGATCATAAAAACAGCTAAGCTAAATACTTTCATATGGAGGATCCAATTACCTGAGAGAAGTTACTCTAGGGTATGTAGGGGAGAAAACATAATTTGTTCTCTTATCCTTTTAGGTATTTCTGGCTGGATTAATAATCAAGTTAACATGGGACAGATTAACAGGAGAAAATGACCAGATTTATTATGTATGTACATACGGTGGCACCATACAAATATGAGATCTGAGTTCAGTTCAGTCAGTTAAGACTTATATGCCATTTTGAGTTAAAGAGAAAGGGTGGGGATGTGATTTGGGACTTCATTGTGCAAGAAGGCAATTCACATGAGGATAGAAAAGCAAAAGTTTGGTAAATATATGTTTGTTAGGCCATCTTTAACAGTGGGACACAGAGGACTTTGATCAAACAGGCCTTGTCAGGTTCTTCCCTATCTATCACACCTAGTTCATGTTAAGCTACAGTTATCTGTGATGATAGCTCCCTTCCTGGAATGGTTTTCTATCTAAATTCTTTTAAGAAGGTAGGGGGAAGGTCAAAGGTTTTCCTTGAGTATTTTGTTCCTTGAAAATAACCAGCTTAAAATAATCAGTCTCCCCAAACTCATATTTGGGGGTAGCAAACTCTGCTCCCCCTCGATTTGATACTAGAAGTCCTGGATCTTACTGACCCTGAAATTTGTACCTGGGAGGGAGAGTGCCAGAATCTAAGTTTTGATCTGCCTCTAACCTTTCATTTTTATGCCTAAGATTTCTTCTATTTGAAAATCAAGATACCATTGTAAGTGATATATTCAGCAGATATCCTGGGTGAGTTTGGGAAAATCGCTTAATATTTCTGGATCCATTTTTTTTTCTTCATCTGTTAAACAGAGTTATTTTGAGACTATTTTTTCTTCATGTCTAAGAATCTAATTTTTTTCTTTTACTTTTTTTGAAAAGTAAGCAATAATTTATTGACCACAACAAAAATATACTTAGGCTGGGTGGGTTGCTTTGACTCACTGGGAAGTCAGAGAAAAGGGGGCCTTGGAGACAGGTTCAGGGGGTTAGCATGGGACGACCTGCCGCTGCCCACTGCTCCCCTGGTTGCAAGTCTCCTGGGGTCCCTTAGAGGTTAAGGGATACATGCCTGTGGGTAAGGGAAGGGAAGGGAGGAATGGCATGGGCATGCTCCCAGGGGGGAGAGTGCCAGAATCTAAGTTTTGATCTGCCTCTAAACTTTCATTTTTATGCCTAAGATTTCTTCTATTTGAAATCAGGATACCATTGTAAGTGATATATTCAGCAGATATCCTTGTGCATATTTCATAAGCAATATAAACAGTATATTTGCTATTGCCAAATTCCTTGCAATTTGAACATAGCAATGAAAGTTTCATTTCCTTGTATTTCTGTTTGAGTTTACTTTAGGTTTTAATTATTTGAGAGCTTATGTAGTTAATTTAAGGTATTGCCTTGCTAGCTTATAAATTATTAGGACTATTTAACCAATTCTATAATTATGTTTATAGATACCTTTAAAATAATTAAATACATATGTTACAAAATCTAATAGCATTTGAGATAATTGTATTATACTTAAATATACAGAAAAATGATTAATTAGAATTCTATATTATAAATATCCTGTAAATTTAGAGACACATTTTATATGCTCCAAGATTTATATATTCATTTATTCTTTATTTGGAGATGATAAAACAATGCACTAAGACAAGATACAGTGGGGCCTTGACTTACGAGTGTCCGACTAATGAGTTTTTTGAGATACCAGCTGTCTCTCAGCCAATTTTTTGTATTGAGTTGATAGAGTAATTTGAGTTAATGAGCTCCTTAACGAGCTCGGTCTCGGAATGAATTAAACTCGTAAGTCAAGGCCCCACTGTATTTAAAGAAACCATTTCAATGGTCTATTATTTTCTATAGATTTTGATAATCCAAAGAGCGTGTTATTTGAATATTGCATGTCCAAGCAAGTAATTAAAGCATTTATTTTGCCAAGCACACTAGTCAGTGCTAAAGTGTTCACAATAAAATAGATAAAATAATAAAACTTCAATCCAAGTAATATTGTTCTCAGTAGAAAAAGAGAAGAGAGAGATATGCATCCTTATTTCAAATGCCCATGTGTGAAGAAACTAAATTTCAAACACATGAAGGCACAAATAAGATGGACTTAGGGTTGTGCCAGTTCTTGGAGCACTTCCCAAAATGTCACCCATGCTCTCAGCTGACCCTAGGGCACCAGGGCAAGTGCTGGTGGAGCCCTGATCTTAGCATAAAGGCCATCCTTCCTAAACCACCATGACTGCCTGTCCAGAATCTTCTCTCACGCTCTCTCTGGCTTCCCCTACATCCAAAGGCACATTTGCCCCTGAATTTGTTACTTGACTACCTTTATTTATTTTTTAAGACAGTGTTCAAATATCACTTCATATACAAAGTCTTCCTTCTCTAACGCTCTCAGTGTTTTGTCGGCACTTTGCCATAAAAACAACAAACATTTAATGAGGCCCTCTGTGGGGTAGGGATGTGAGGCATAGTCAAGTAAACCGTAATCCTTGCCTGTGAGGATGTTACAACATAGTGAAAAGCTTATTGCCTGGTGGGTGTGTTTATCACTCTCATACAATACTTAGTTTTATTTAAAAGCGTAGTTTACTTGGCTTCCCACTAGAAGTTACTGAGTTATACCTAGCAAGGATTTGGCATATTGTTAGAAAATAGTTTCTGGACAGATAAAACAAAGATTGGGAAGTCAGACCACCTGGATTCAACTCCTGGCTCTGATAAACTAAATATAAGGCCTTAGTTAAATTACTTACCTTCACTAGGTGTCAGTTTTCTCATCGGTAGCAGTGGCTTTCTTCTTATTCTTACCATTAGTATGATAGTTGTTACAAATGTATTATTATTAACTAGTAGCCTGGTGCACAAAAATTTGTGCACTCGGGGGTGAGGGTGAGGGGTGGGGCCAGATCCCTCAGCCCGACCTGCACCCTCTGTCATGTTCCGGGACCCCGGCCACTCCTGGCCTAGGCACAGGCCTACAATTTGGGGTGGCCTGGCTCCCGAGGCCCCATTTTATAAGAGAACAAAGTCGGCCTTCGTTACAGCCCTCACCAAACCCAGTACACTGCATCTGTGCATACAACTGCCTTGCTCATGTGCCTGCTTCGCCCTACTGAATTACTAACATCTTGAGGACATAGCTCTGTCTTATCCTGCTTCACCTTCAGTGCCTGGCCTGGTGCCAGGGACCTGAGAGGGTTTGCTGAGTGAATGAGAGAATGAATGAGAGAGTAAGTGAATGAGCAAGCAGCTAAGGGGTGGGAACTTCTGCCGAGTTGCTATGGCAACACGGCAGAAGTTCCAGCCCCACTCGGGCTGCCTGAAGCCCAGCCCGGGATCCCTGTGGGAAGGTCGTTTGTGGGTGTGGCTCGTGGCGGATCCGTGCATTGGCACCCGCCAGCCTCTGATCCCCTCGGGAGGGCCGTTTGTGGGCGTGGCCACTTGCAGATGGGTGCATTAGCACCTGCCAGCCTAGGATCCCCAGGGGAGGGCCTTTTGTGGGCGTGGCCGGTGATGGATTGCTGTAGTCCCGGGATAACAGGCCCTGATGGCAGCAGGGCAGGTGGGATGGCACTGTCCCGCCCTGCCTGCAGTATGCAAATTAGCCACCATCTTTGTTGGTGTTAACTGCCATCTTTTTTGGCAGTTAATTTGCATATCCTGCTGATTAGCCAATGGGAAGCGTAGCAGAGGTATGGCCAATTACCATCTTTGTCTATTATTAGATAGGATTATCTGGTTCAGATTGAAAATGACATTTAAAGTTATATTATATATTTTAAATTTTATCTTATAAACTATTTCTAAAATAAATATGAGTAAGATCAAAACAACATTTTAAAGAAATTTCTACATTAATATTTACTGACTACTTATATTAAAGTTTTAGCTTTTCTCTTTAAGACATCTTTTATTATTTGGAATATATTGTGTATAAGCTTCTTTAATGTATGAGCAGAGTTGGGCATGAGTCTCTACTCCTCTGAGAGTTTTGATATGGCTAGGGTGACCATTTAACAAATTTGTTTTCCTTAACATCTGATGTGTGTAGAAACTACTGTTAAACTACTTAGGATGTTGTTTATGTTTAATGTAAGTTTTAAGTCCCTCTAATAAATCAGCACAATGTAAGCTGAAGGATAAGAATGTGAAAAATGCGTCAACCCACACAGATGGGATGTAACAACATCAAGGTGTACAGATAGGGGCTGAAGAAACTGGGGAAAAGGAGTCTTATGAAAGGTTTGCATTCATATGGAAGAGAACTGGCATTACACAAAGAAAACACCAACAGATAGGTCCAATGTGCAGCTTTGGTTTGGATAAAATAGGACCTCATGAAAGATGTACATTTCTTCCAGAAGTTGGGATGTATATGTTACATAGAGTAGTTGAGCTCATTAAAAAACAACTTCACAAAACTCCTAAAGCTTTCCAACATTGCCAAGAATTATAACATATTTGGAGGAGATTTCTCAGATTCTGAAAGTTGAATACTAGCTACATTTTCTTTGAGACACTATGAGAAATAGAGACCCTAAAACAGAAAGAACACCCAGTTAAGTTTATTTATTTTAATTTTTTAAAAAATGTTTATATTCATTTTTAGAGAGAGGAAGGGGGGGAGGGAGAAAGAGATAGAAACATCTGTGATCATTGATTGGCTGCCGCCTGCACATCTCTACTGATCGAGCCTGAAATTCAGGCATGTGCTCTGACCGGGAATCGAACCAGTGACCTCTTGGTGCATGGGTACATGCTCAACCACTGAACCACACTGGCCAGGCAAGTTTTTTCTTTTCATTAACAAGTATTTCAACTCATATAACATGTTTATATATTAAGCAAATTACTGCATGATGTAAATAGCTCAACTTTACTAAGTTTCATCACATGCTAATCAGTATTGTAAGACTGTCCCTGTGCTACATTATTTATTTTTCACAGTAGCTCCATGAGGAAGGTTCTGTGTTATCATTGGTTTCATTTTACACATAAGTTATAAGATACAGGCAGTTGAAAAAGATTGTTCCAGGTAAATTAGTATTTAAGATTTACATACAGTTCATCCAATTCCAGAACTCTCGACCTATATGACATGTAAAGGCATGTTGTTGTTAACATGGGTTTCTGTGTATACATGTGAAAATCTCAGATAGCTTTGATATTCTAGGCATAGAGTCATAAACCCAGGACATGGTCTAATCTTAAGTTGTGAGGACTAGGCAGTTAAAGCCAAACTTGGAGAAACTCATATTATTGTGATTAGCAGCTGTGCTAGGAAAATTTTTTTTCTATTTCTGCTAATTCATATAAAAAGCCTGCAAAAGGTAAAGAAAGTCTATGGAGTCTGCTATACATGAAACATAAATTATTGCACATAAATTATTTTCTAAATTCAACTATGTTACATCTAGCACTGAAATAACCCAAATGTGTACTCATTCTTTGTAGAAGAATAGTTGCCAAAAGAAGTCACCAGGCCAGGGGTGGGCAAACTTTTTGAATCGAGGGCCACAATGGGTTCTTAAACTGGACCGGAGGGCCAGAACAAAAGCATGGATGGAGTGTTTGTGTGAACTAATATAAATTCAAAGTAAATATCATTATATAAAAGGGTACGGTCTTTTTTTTTTTTTTTTAGTTTTATTCATTTCAAACGGGCCGGATACGGCCCGCGGGCCGTAGTTTGCCCACGGCTGCACCAGGCATTGCATGGATTTATTTATTTATTTATTTATTTATTTGCTTATTTATTTATTTATTTTAGGACAGACTTTATGAACACATGCAAAAAAATCCGTCAGTATTTCTACTGAAAGGCATAGCTAAGTATAAATGCCAGTGACTATTATTTTCTCACTCTTAAGTGACATTAAGTAGCAATTCTATATTATAATATTTAAATAATGAATAACTAAAGTACAAAAAAAATAATCATTTAGGCACCTGGTATAACTGGTATTGATTCAAAATAATGTTTCTTCTATGACTAAACATTACTCTTATTCCTATAAATATGTTTTCCAGTGAATACTGCTAATTACATTTGATTAGAAGTGTGTATAAAACTATTTTAACAACCCCCTTGGATTTCTCAAGTGCACTTCCAACTAATTTATTGAAAACACATAATTTTTAATATCCCCAACTACCCCCAACACACACAGAGATTTCTTCCATTTTCCTTATTTTGTTGTCACCATCTTTTACGTAGTTCTTCAAGCAAAACAGGTGAAAGTTACTTCTGAAGCTTCCTATTCTCTCATCTCCCTTATAAAATGCATTAGGACATCTTATCTATTATATCTGCCCTGTGTCACTCAATGCTTCTTACTTTCTAATCTGGCACAACCAAGATTCAGCACCATGTTTTCTTGTTTGTTTTTTGTTTTGCTTTGTTTTTATATATGTTTTTATTGATTTATGAGAGGAAGGGAGAGGGAGAGGGAGAGATAGAAACATCAATGATGAGAGAGAATCATTGATCAGCTGCCTCCTACATGCCCCACATTGGGGACTGAGCCCGCAACCCAGGCATGTGCCCTGACCAGGAATCCAACCATGACTTCAGTGATCAATGCTCAACAACTGAGCCATGTTTTGACAAAGAACAGATCAGACATGTAGGAGGTGTTTAGTAAGTTTATTAAACAAATGAATGGATGAATCTTGTCAGGAAATCACAACTTTCTAATAGTTTAATATAGAATTATGAATGTCTTAATAGGCTTCCTCAGATCCCATTGAATTCCTCTGTGTTAGTGCAACTGATGTCTCCTTCAATATTGAGATTAGATTGTATTATTCCACCTTTGTTATTCGCCAAACCTTCTGAAAAAGGACTAGTACTTGAATGTTTTTATTTTTATTTTATTTTCAATGCAAAGTTATAGTATACATGTGAAATGGAAATAGCTAAACCAAGTGGCTAACACAGGGTCATAAAATGCCCCAAAATATTAATAGCAAGATTTGTCATGAATAAAATGTATTGCATATTTTAGTCAAGGACAATACGAAAGTCTGGGTGAAGAGACCACTGGAATAGGAACTTAGTCCTAAATCTACTTCTAAACATCATATATGACATGATATTATAGATATTCTGTTTCCTCATCTAGAGATTGGAGAAGATTTAGTATGAAAACCCTCCAATACTATAATTCTATGACTACTTATAAAAGAATTATTCTGTTATAGGAATAAAGTTTGTTATATTTATTTCCATTATTTCAATTCAGTTCCTCACTCCTGATTCCTAGTAATAATCTTCATGAAACACTGACTACACACCAATCTCAGTTCTAATATCTTTACATATATTAAGTCATTTGTTCCTCAGAATAACCTAATAAGTATCTATTATTATGAGTATATCATTGACTAAAATAAGACACTAAAAGCTTCAGTCACTTGCTCAAGGTCAGCGTAGCTAGTTCATGGCCCTGAGATTCAAAGGCTGGAATGTTGGCTCCAGAACTTATTGTCCTAATGAGTAGGCAACACTCCCTGCTGAGTTCAGAAACTGAAGTATGCCTTGGAGGCAGTCAGAAGGAGGCCATCAGGAGGATGCCTGTCATCATAGTGTAAGTTCTGCATGTACATAAATACTTAAAACATGAGAGAACCTACAATAAAAGATGTTTATTTAAGGTCTTAGAGCTAACAAGAAGATAACTTTCTCTCTACAAGTGTCACAGAGTATGTTGTGAAAGAGATGGCACTGGAACCATCTAGCTAATGTGAAGCACAACTCAGAAACAGCCTACAGGGGCAAAGTCATGGGAAGGCAAGGAACAGTGAATGGATATGAAATGTTATGTTTTGAGGTTGAGTGAATAGTTAGAGTGTGAAAGGCTTTATATAGAGGTGTTGTCAAAAGTAGGTTTACAGTTGTACAAATAAATAATACAATAATCAATAAATAATTATACAATAATAAACGATGTTTTACATACTTACATCTATAAACCTACTTTTTCCCACCCCCTTACCTCAGGCCAGGTATTTAATCTCAATGCCAAAGGTAATGTCAAATTATTAAAATTTTCTAAGCACTACACTCACACACTTGGAATTTTTGAAGACAGTAATTTTTATGGTAGTGTGGAAGAAAGTAATTGTCCATGGATTAAGGGCAGCTATTGGACCTGCCTTTATATATAACAGTGATGGGTAAGAAGCAGATGGGGAGAGTCTATAGCATAAACAATAAAATGTGGTTGCCCAAAGGTAAAGGAGAACAGAATCTACAGCTCTAATAAGAGATAAGCAGATGGGAAAACACATCCTTTAAATAATAGAGGTACATAAAACACACATAAGAAGCACACATACTATTGTCAAACTGAAGTCTCACTCGGCAGTAGTGATTCCAAGAATGCCTTCATGAAAACTGAATGTGAGTTTCATTGTTTTTCAGTAGTCATTGATGTATGGTAACAGCATTCAGTACACAGCCCAACTACTTGCCCTGAGATAGGGATATTGCTTTATGCTTGTGTATAAAACGGGGCTGAATGAATATAGAAACTAGATGCATAGGTTTAATAGACTTTGTAGCATGTTTGGGAACTTTTACATTACATTTGCCCTGTAGCGTATATTTTTGTGTTTATAATTATCATTTTGATGCCTTTTCATTTTATGTGCTTACAACTATGATTTATCATTAAGTTTTAAGTACATTTTTAAATGTTTAGCAATTTTAAATGTGGTTGTATAATTTTTATGCCTAGAATTTTTCCTAGAAACACATTGTAAATTAGTTTTTACTTACCAGAAGGAAAAAATAAAAATTTAGATGAACCAGTTTTCTCTAAATATGAGCTAAGAACAACAGCAGGTGGTCCACACACTGGGGAACATCTGATAATATTCCAGCTGTGGGACAGGAAATTCTGAAATGGTGCAATATAGGAATGAGGCATAAAGGCTGATGAGAAGTTAGTGGGTTCAACAGTCAAGTTCATCTCTTTTTGAAAAGAAGAGACACAAAAGTTAGCTGAAAAATAAAGTATCGAGAGATAATAGGAAGGAGAGGACAATATAAGTCCTTGCCTGTCACCCATTACATTACATTATGTGTTTCAGTCTCCCTAACGTTACTCAGTGTGTGTTTGTTACTGTTGTCAGCCACATATTGCACACCTATGTGAAGAAGGCTAACTTGATAGCTCATTTTATTGTCACTTTGACAGTCGAAGTTGAAATAAGTCATCTGCTATATATGGTTTTGTTCCATGCACAATATTATGATCTGAATTAGCTGTTGAATTCATGGTTTATGTAAGTCTTTGCAAGGCTGATTTATACTTCATTATTCTTGCCTTGAATTGTGTCCCTAAGAAATAAAAGCTAAGAAAGATATGAACAAAAATTGTCAAATATATTAAATATTTTAAAATTAATATAATGTAGCCACGCTAGCCTTGTAAGGTATTGCTTAGAAGAGTTAGAAGACAAATGAAAGTAAATGTATTGTAATAGCTCTCTTGCATTTTACAGATGTGTTTATTTGGTTTTCTTTTTAGAAAACAAGAGAATTATATTTCAACATAAATAAGCACTCTTTTTACCTGGAAATGATAGGCTTAGGAAAGAGCACCATATTGAGCCACATATGTACATGTATATCTGTGCATGTAAATAATTTAATAAAAATACTTCAGAAGAATAATCTCTACAAATTTTTCTTAAACCTTGATTGGATTAAATTCTAAGAGTATCATATTAAACTAGAGGCCTGGTGCACGAGATTCATGCACCGGTGGGGTCCCTCGGCCTGGCCTGTGGAGATTGGACCAAAACCTGTTCTCTGACATCCCCCAAAGTGTCCCGGATTGCAAGAGGGCGGTTCTTGGGTGATGCACCCTGGAATTGGACTCACTCCTCTCTGGTTCTGGGTGCATCATCCGAGAATCATAGCTGCCAAGTCACCGCAACTTGGCAGCTCCTGCGTTGAGCATCTTCCCCCTGGTGTCATAGCTACCAATTGGACAGTTGGACAGTCACTTAGGCATATATATATATATATATATATATATATATATATATATATAGTCCCTTACCTCTATAAATTATTTTTAATGTTACCAAGTACTACTTTCTCTTTTGCAATTTATACTTTAGTATTTGAGAATTCTATTTTTTAAATATAAATTTATAATTTTATACACTGAAAAAAGTACCTGATAAAAATAAAAGCCTAGATTTTTAAAAAGTTGAGTACAGAAGTAAACAGTAAATATATTAAAGGATGACAATAAAATCCTACATTTTATATAATTGTAATAGAATAAATAAGTTCAAACAAGAAATATCCCATTATATTATCTTAATGCTATTTTTACTGTATGCTATTTTTTGAAAAGGTTTTTATCTAACTGCCCATTTATAATCTATAAATGAAAAGTAGTATCATTATTTATATAACAAAGAATTAATATTATTCTGTTTGGTCACATTTTGAAGTTCTGGGTGGATGAATTTGAGGAGTGGGGGTGGAACTACATAACCTGGTACCCCATCTAAATGTGCATGTGTCATTATTTAATCATGGCTCAAAAAAATCTAGCCCTAACCTCTAGTCTAATCTCATTCCTTATTTCTACTTTGAGTTCCAAAAAAAAAAAAAAATTGACCCTCTGAAAAATTCTAGTCTTTTCTTATCTGTAGTGTTTCCATTAAGAATAACTTTTTGGAGAATTTAAGGAAAATATATTTAGCTGTTTAAAGGATCTCTCTGCATCAGCCCTAGAATAGAAGATAAAAAGTGAGGGGAAAGATAGGAAGGAAAGAAATCTGGGCAACCATCTTTATTCCTAGGAATTTATTGATCAAGTGGTCTTAGGAGTATGTATAAATTCTTTAAAATGTTGCTGGTTAATTCATTTATTATGATAAATTATACATTAAATTTCATCAGTCATCACAAGACTAAGGTAAATGTGAAATTCTGCATATAAATGCAAAATGTTGATTATTCAAGTATAGGATGAAGGAAAATCATTTTATAGGCACACATGTAGAAATGACTTAGGTGTGTTCTTTGGCTGAAAGATAAACAAGTCAACAGTGTATATACATGTTTATTTTCTTACATACACAAAAATGTTTCAGCTATTTCAGTTAAGGAAGAGTATTTAACTTGACCCTGTCTCTCTGTGAAGTCAGAATATGCATAAAACTAGGTGCCAAATTGGAACTGTTACATATTCAGGAAAAAAATGGTATATATGTGTTCTGTATTATGATGGGCATTAGTAAAATGATTTATACACAATTTAGAGCTCTCAACATTAAGAAATCTAACAATCACTTGATAAAAGTGAGGGCCTCTAGCCTGGATAATTTTTTTAAAATTAAATTTGTTGGAATGACATTAATTAATAAAATTATATAGGTTTCAAGTCTACAATTCTATGATATATCATCTGTATATTGCATTGTGTGCCCACCACATAAAGTCATAAAGTCAAATTTTCTTCTGTCACCGTATATTTGACTCCCTTTACCCTTTACTACATCCCCCCACACTCGTTCCCTCTGATAACCACCATGCTGTTATCTGTGTCCTTGAGTTTTTGTTTGTTCATTTGTTGCTTTCACTTTTATATCCCACATATGAGTGAAATCATATGACTCTTGACTTTTTTCTGACTTATTCTGCTTAGCATGAGGCAAATTCTTACAGGCATATTTGATAGTTATTGGTAAATATCAAGAACTGTCATGAATGACATTAATTTGTCTTACTCTGGGCCTATAACTGCTTTGCAGAATCAGTTTTCAACTAGATGTAATGTGATGGGGAACACTCCTATTGGAATTGCTCCAAAGTCTAGTGGAGATTTTGAAACAAAATAAATGTGATGGTCATATCTAAGTGACATATTTCTATTTATATTATATGATTTTAGAGTAAGACTAACTTTATATTTTCTATTAATTCTTCTTAACCATTAAACATTGATGAAGATAGGTTAAAAATCTACACATGGAAGTGCTATCAAAACTTATTTTGAACAACTCTAGTATTCCAATCAGTTTGCTTAAGGTCAATTATAGTTACCTAGTTCCCAAACTATTTGGGAAAGTGACAAAATAATTTCTGGCTTAACTTTCCAAAACACAAATGTTAATTGTATAAATAAAACTTTATCCAAATCATGTGACCAAAATCCATAAAACAGAAATATCTGTTGTTCAGATTCATCCAAGCTGTACCTTATTCTCTATTCTGTATTTGTAAACCACAAAAGATAATGCACACTAGCTGTTGAAGTCTATAGACTTTCATGCATTATTTATAAAGTCAGTAAAAATTTCAAGTATTTACATAATAATTGGTGCTAGCAATAAGAGTTTGAGGTTATAAACAGTTCCCAAGTGCCAATAAATGCTGATAGTGGAGATAAGTATAAAAAGGTTCTTTTTATCACATTTGATTTAATGCTGTGTTTTATATATACACATGTATTTCTACAAAGACAACAGGATCTTGGAAATGAAAAGATAGATAGGAACAAATTTTACATCATTAGAAATAACATTTAAGTTTTATTTGTGTATGTGAGCAATGTACAGATAATGAATGTAAATATTCTAAGTTTTGAGGCTGTAAGTAAATTTAGGTATCTTTTGAATAATTTAAGTTTATTGACAAGATTTCACTCAAGTTAAATTTAACATTGGATTGCTCATCTCTTTTTTTCATTAGTTAGTAAATCAGATTGACAATTTAGGGATATACCCTGCAGCAGACCTGTGTTGCTATTATTTAATTGTATTGTATTGAACAGGTCCAAGAGGCATTTTGTGTACAGATAATTTAAATAAAACATGATCAGATTTATGGATGATTTGAGTTTATTTTGTTTGCCTTTGAATGTGCAGAAGTTGGAAGTAAAGATAGACTCCATAACATTTATTTTTCATTGAAGCTTGTAATATCCCCTTTGTTATGACTATCTCTGTAAATCTGAGCAAAGTTATTCTTTGTTAACTTTATTCATAACTTTGTAAGTTGATTGCCTGTAAGTGTCTTTAGTAGCTAATTGTCTAATCACAAACAGGCTCATGCACCCCAGTTGATTATGCTCAATCCCTTTGCTTTCTTTCTTTTATTAATATCTAGCTCTCTACACTAACTGAAGGACCTTGAAAGGTGGCAAAGGAATCTGTGTAGAGAAAATGAATAAATCTGTTGTTATAAATATTGATCAGGAGACACAACAGAAAGAGTTAAGGATATACCTACATGTAAAAACATGTTGCTCAATATTCATTTCCAAACTGGATTTGGAAAGTATTGACATGTAGGTAATAGTCAAGCCTTTAATAACAGACATTTTCTATAGAAAAATATAGATAAAAAGTAGCTGAAAACTGACAGTCATCATACTTGTGAAGAATCATCATACCTAATGTTTGTGTACTAGATTATTTATGGAAATATTGTGCCTAAAAGAATCTGAAAAAAAAATGAAGGCTCCTCATTTACTTCAGGTGAGAGAATGCTGTCTTTGTCGTGGGTCACAAGGAAACAAAGAATTTCAAAAGAGGTAGGGTCTGTGACCAATGGATTATATCCCATATGAAGGAATAAGTAGTGAAATATATTGTCTAAAAGAGCACTGAACAAACTGGAATGCAACTTCCTGCTCATGGAGGTTATATAGAGAAGAGATAAGAAATAAGTCAAATGGAGAGGAAAATCACAATAAAAGCATTTTGGAGGAAAACTTAAGAAATAAAATAAGGTTAGATAAAATCATGGACACCACCTGCAAGTTTTTTAAGACTTGGTGCAGGAGAATTACAAGGAAGCAATTAGGAACAAGGGCCTAGAAAAATAACAAGTATACAAACATTATGTAATAGTTAATAGTTTAATTTCAACAAAAAATTTAGGCATTCATTAGTGAATACACTTTTAAGGCAAACCAGAGAATGCGATCATTAGCTTTACTTAACTTTAAAAATTATGATACATTGGAATGTGAATGAGATTTTTATTTTTTAATCCCCGACCCAGGATATGTTTTTGTTTGTTAGTTTATTTGTTTTATTTTTAGAGAGAAAGAAAGAAACATTGATGTGAGAGAGAAAAATCAATCGGTTGCCTCTCCTATGAGCACCTTTAGGTGTACCAGATGGCGCTCCAATCAACTGAGCCACCTGGCAAGGGCATAAATGAGATGTTTTGATGGCAGAATTAGTGATGATATTTTTCTAAGAGCAATCTAGCCTAAACTATATCATCCACCATTTTCTCTTACATTCTTTTTAAGATCCTCAATTATATACAGTCACAAGCTTATAAATAAAAACTTACGATTTGGGAATTCAGCAGCATGTTAGTTCTGTTAGGCTCATGATGAGATTTCCTTCTTAGAACCTAAACTAAACTTCACACTTACCTCTTACAATGAGAAATTGCTTATATTCATTTTTTGCATGGTTTAGTATATGAATAAAGACTGAGAGCAAACATAAGATAAAAGGAGGGCAAATTTGTACTTGGACTCTTATAGCATGTATGAAATTAGAAAAATAAAGAAAACCAAGAACAAAACAAAAAGCACAAACAAAACAATTGACACATGAAAGTCCAAGGTACTTGACTCAGGGAAGATGAATACAGGACTGAGAATCCTCAAGAGATATAAAAGGATGGAACCCAGGTCACAGAATAGACAATTGATAGTTAAGAAAAGAAGAAATATCTCCATGGAAACAATAGGAAATGATTCTTTCCTATATAAGAATAAAGAAAGCTGTATATGTTTTGGCAGATTAAATATGGATTTCTGTGGCCATGTGAAGACATATGTAGAATGGGAAACTATACTTCTACTAGAGGCCCAGTGCACGAATTCATGCATGGGCAGAGTCCTTCTGGGTGGCCTGCAGGGATTGGCTGAAACACACAGTCCAACGCCGCCTGCAGCTCCTACCTGCCGCTCCTACTCATCCCGGCCCCACTGTGCCTGCTGCAGGACCGTGCCCAATTAGTCCCAATCATGAGAGGCTCGCACTGCCGCATCAGCACTTGCCAGCTATGAGCCCTACATCTGGCGCCCTCCCAAGGGGAGTGGCTTGTGAGATTGGGCTGACACTGGCTCTCTGACATCTCCTGAGAGGTCTTGGATTGCGCGAGGGTGCAGGCCAGGCTGAGGGACCCCACTGGTGCACAATCGGGCCAGGGAGGGATCATGGGAGGGGTCCAGGGCTTGTCCGGCCCATCTCACTCAGTCCCGATAAGTTGGACCCCAGGAGCAAGCTAACCTACTGGTTGGAGCATCTGCTTCCTGCTGGTCAGTGCATGTCACAGCAAGCAGCTGAGCAGTCTTAGCATATCATTAGCATATTATGCTTTGATTGGTTGTTAGGTTGTTGTGCCATTCGTTCTATTTGCATATTACCCTTTTATTATATAGAATGTGGTTGAACATGGAAGACTTTGCTGATGAAAAATATGCCAAGAGCTAAACTTACTTCCTAAGCTTCGGAAAATCAGTAGAATGGTCCTTTTAAATGCCAGCTGCTATGATTAAACCAAGGCCTTCATGTCATCACTGGCACATAGTAAGCCCGCTGTCATCTCAAATAAATAAACACCAATAAATGTTTAAGGAAAGAGTGGATGCATTACTTAGATAAATAGCTAAGCATTTAACAATTAACAAGCCTCTATGCCTAATTTACAGTCCCTTATCTTAGAGAGACAGAGTTAGGACAGTCTGTCAGGTGCTTCCCAGAGCAGAAAATGTAAGAAATTAAAATAATCAGATTTCAGAAAAAAATGTGCAGTGTGATACCAGTTACAGAACAAAATTCTTATATCCGAAGGAACATAAAATTGATATGCCTAGATATGGTCTGTAAAGAAAAATAAATCAATACTACTTTTTATTTGGTTACTGATAGGGGAGCAGGAATAATCTTTGTGTTTATCTGCAAAGAAGGAAAAGGAAATAGAATCCTGAGAGGTTCTTTTGCTTTTGCCATTTATGTTTTAGCCTATGTGAAGAGTGCTCTCTGGAACTATACAATGCACAGTCTGCATTTGTGTAAAGGGAATGAATATTGGTTAAGATCTGAAGGCAGCCATTTTCATTGTACCTTCTGTAGTTGATATTTTTAAAATTTTTACATCAAGGATTTCTTCAGGTATATCTTGTATGAGTGAAAATTGTATTGAAAGAATTATCAGATATTTCCCTACTTCCTGCTTGTTCTAGAAGGTTAATGTTATCTATACAGTTTGAATTAATTATGAAAAAATGTAAAGATTTTTTTCTTAGAATGCTATTATTTTGAGGAGGAACACACGCGAGGACTTTGTGGATAGGATCAATGACAAGGTCCCCAACATGAGCATGTGTACTTGGCAGACATGAGCCCTTGAATCTGGAGCGGTGAGTAGCACACAGCAGTAACATAACAGAGTTTACAGCTCTGTAAAAGAAAATACCAAGCTGGGGCAAGAAACTATGGTGATCTGGGGGAGATCAGAGCAACCAAAATAATTAGGATTCTCAATAAACACTTGAACAAAAATAGCTGATAAGGCAATCCAGGGTTTTATTAAAATAGATGTATGGAGTCACTACTGAGCCAAAGCCCCATATTACAAAATCAACACATTTTATATGAAAATCAAAAGCAGGAGAGAAAGTAGCATCTTAGGGAAAGAGAAGGAGTTTGTGGTCAAATAGAAGGCAGTTTATTCTTCAGTTCTCTATTTACAAGGGCTAGTTTATCATCTCCAAATTTCAGCTTCCTCTTCCCATCAAAGGGGTGTTTAAAGAAAAAAATAATTATTGCTTCATATGGAGTTTTTGCTGTGTTGTTAATGCATCTGGGTTGATTACATGAATAATGTACTCAAGTACCCTGTACATTTCCCAGTACATAGATGTTCATTAAATAATAATTTTATGTTTGCTCCACCATCAAATCTGAAAAAAAAACACCTCATTTCTTAAGGACTTTGGAAGATGAGTATGAAGTCACCTTAGAGTTAAGAGAATAGTGTGTATCAGTTAGGCAAGTTTCCATTAGGAAAATACAATGCTGTGCATTTCAAATTTAGAAAAGCATTTAAAGAAAGATTTAGAGACAATGCTTTGATGGTCTATGTGGGTGAAGAAAGGAAATAGTGCTGCTATTTTCATAAAAGCTGGAAATGAAAGCATTACAGGGAAGTTGCTACCAATGATCTCAGGTGCCTGTCAAACCTGAACAGATCACACACACACACACACACACACACACACACACACTTATCCTTTTCTCTGTGCCTTGCACATCTCGTATTAGAAGTTCTATTTGGTTACTAGTAATCAAATCATTTGCATAGTAGTAATCAAATCGTAAGCAAATAAGAGAGGGGGGTGAGGGCATGTGCGGGGGGGAGGGGGAGGTAAGGGAGGCTGGGGAAGGTCAATGGGGAAAATGGAGACTTATGTACTATTATTTTTAATACTTTAAACAATAAAATAAAATTAAAAAAAAAAGATTATTAGCATAATCTCACCTGGAATCTTCTGCCAATAGATACTAGAAAATACAGTTGTCTGCTGTCTTCCTTGCAATTCAAGAGGTATTTTAGAAGTTGGAAGAGATAAGGTGATACGCAATCTGGTGCCAACAACTGACAATGTCTTTCCTTAGTATTTACCATAGTAACAGTTGAGCAATTAATGCTGTAATTCTTTGCTTAATGCCTGAATCTTTTACTACACATTTAAACTTAATGAGGACAGAGACTAGGTCTGTGTTTTTCATTACTGTTTAGGCCTCCAACACTTTAGTTAATGAACAAAAGCCATGATTCTGTTTCTCTAAAATGACATTCTGCAGGTACAACTCCATTCTGAAGGAAGGCAACTGTTTACATAATTATGCAGAAATGTTCTAGTCCAGAATTGGGTTTTGCTATTTCTTTTCATAAATTATCTTTAATGTTTTTTAATAAAAAATAATAGAATACTATCCCTCAAAAAGTGAGTTGTAGCTTCTACCTATTATATAACCAAGACTTTCTGAAATGCTGAATGCCTTGTTTTTCCTCAAGATTTTAAATATTTCAAGTCCAATATAGTTAAAGTTCAAGATCAACCCTCTCCCCCTAACTCTTGACTTCCACACCCCATCAAATACCACACCAAGAAGTTTCACTAGACAATTTACCTAAGTACATGGTCATGAAGTAGGATAGAGTTCTAAGACAAACAGGAGGAAAAATATAATATCCTAATCCAGGACAGGTATTTTAAATTAAATGTCCAATGCTATTTTAAGAATTTGATTTTCTAAATTAAAGAATGTGGATAAAATTTGATAGCACATTACTGAAATAGATGCTGAAGAAATACATCTAGAATTATATAAAATTTCCTAAATTATTGAACAAATCAAAAGGAGAAAAATTTTCATGGCAACTGCAATATTAAAGGATAAGTGACTTAGTATTCAGTACACTCAGGAAACAGCATACTAATCTGTAAGAAGTTTTCCTGAAGCTGTTAATTTTTTAAGCACAGAAAAACTTGACCCAGTTTTGAAAAATATTTCACCTTCTGTCTAAAACCACCTGCAAATAGCTTATTTGCATGGGGATAAAACACAAGGACCTCCATCTTCCTTTTCCTCATTGCTGGGATAACAAACCTGCGCTTATGAAGTACAGCATCGTTTTTGTTGGCATTGAAGAATCAGCCAAATTTCTGCCACATCTGGCTGCTGAACTATAAGCTATGAATAAACAGTAGACATTCAACTGCCAGCAACCGTTCTTTAAAAATGGAGAGCTTCTCCCCCACCCCTGGTCAGGTTTCTCTTTACTGTAAATGCATTTCATCTTTGAGAACAACCAAGACTTTAAAGAGAGATCAGGTTTTGTGGTGCAGGCAGGAACGCATTTATTAGATAATATAAGGAAGCGCAGATCTATATGTAGTTTATATACGAAATCGTTTCCCAATGTTCAATTACCTATAAAAGTTAAAATGGTTACTACAGGAAGAACATTTTCGCAGTGTCAAATTTAACATTTTCAATGTAAGGTAATTTCTATTCCTTTTCGAGAAACTTAAAATAAAGTGATTAATTTTATGAAGAATCTGGAATCAGCCTGAATGAAATCTTAATGACTCTCCCCAGGGCAAGGAGGATAATGACAGTTTAAACATAACAATTCAAAGTATGGCATTTAAAAATATATTTAACTGAAAAATGAAGAATAACTAAAACATCTATAAAATTCAAAGCCCCATATGAACATTTTTTTTCCTATAACTTCCAAATGGACCTCATTCTCCTTACCATAAACTTTCAAAAGAATTGTCTATCTATCTATCTATCTATCTATCTATCTATCTATCTATCTATCTAGCTATAGCTATAGCTATATCTATATCTATATCTATATCTATATCTATATCTATATCTAACCCTAATATGTAAGTAGACAGAACGGTGGAACAACCAAACAACTGAAAAACCTGTTGCTATGATGTGCACTGACCACGAAGGGGCATGCGCAGAACATGGCAGGCATTGGCAGTAGGCGACAAATTGTGGAACAGTGGAACATGGTGGGTATTGGTCGCAACGGGATGGTGGAGCAAGTGAGCGGGGGCACCAGATCAAGGAAGGGCACAGGTCACTGTCATCAAGCCAGCCTCTGGTGGTTACTGAAAAATCTTTGCTCTTGCATGCTGCAGTCCCACCAGGTGCTCGCACCTGCTGCTGGCACCAGCCCTGATCACTCGGTGCTGTCATTGGATGCAAGCAGCAGTTGTGGCCCTGATTGCCCCTCAGGGCTTTTCCACCTCCCCCTGCTCCTGAGGGGCGATCAGGGCAGCAGCCACCACTTGCACCCGCTGCTGGCGCCAGCCCTGATTGCTCTGCACCATCAGCAGGTGCAAGCAGGACTGGTGCTGTCAGCAAGTGGGAGCAGTGGCAGCAGAAGCCGGCCTGCCAGCAGAGAGGGGACCAAGGGCTGCAACCAGAGGGGCTGTGCAGGGGCATGGAGGATGGGTTGAGACCGGCCCTTACACCCACCACAGCCTTGTGGCCCACAGTTCCTTTCAAGGTGCACGAATTCGTGCATGGGGCCCCTAGTATCTACACTAATAAAAGAGAAACATGGTAATTAGCTTACGACTGCTACCCTTCCCATTGGCTAATCAGCATATCCTTATGCAAATTAACTGTCAGCCAAGATGGCGGCTGGCAACCATGCACTGAAGCGAACATGAAGCTTGCTTGCTCCAGTGACTGCGGACTCCAACGTTCCCCGCCTGTTGCTGCCAGCCTCTTAGCTGTAACTCTAAGCAACTATGTACTATGTTGCAAAAAAGAAGCTAAACAAAACCCCAGAAACCGGCTTTCATTCAGCCGGGCTTCCTCTAGCCAGACCACAACATTGTTTCGATGTTTTCAGCAACGAGGCCTCAGAGCTAAAGCTGGCCCAGAATAAAAAAAGAAAAAGAAAAAAAGGAGCGGTTGGAAGCTTTAGTCACCCACCAGTGGAAAACAGCCCTCAGCCCCTCACACAGACTGGCCAGGCACCCCAGTGGGGACCCCTACCCTGATCCAGGACACCCTTCAGGGCAAACCAGCCGGCCCCCACCCGTGCACCAGGCCTCTATTCTATATAGTAAAAGGGTAATATGCCTCCAGGCACCGGGATCAGTGGAGCAGCAAGGCTCCCGGCACCGGGATCAGCATGACAGGGGGCAGCGCCCAAACCCCCTGATCGCCCTGCGGCTCTGTGTGTGACAGGGGGTGGGGCCACAACCTCCCTATCCACCCTGCTCTGTTCGTGACAGGGGAAGGCGCCCCAAGCCACTGATCAGCCCTGCTCTGTGCCTGATAGGGGGGAGCTCCCCAATCCCCTGATTGCCCTGCGGCTCTGTGTTTGACAGGGTGCGTGCGGCGCACCAACCCCCTGATCGGCCCTGCTCTGTGGGTGATAGAGGGTGGCGCCCCAACCCCCCTCCACGGGCCTTGCTCTGTGTGTGACAGGGTAGAGCCATAACCTCCCCATTGGCCCTGCCCTGAGTGTGACAGGGTGTAGCACCCCAACCCCCTGATCCGCCCTGCTCTGTGTGTGACAGGGTACGGAGCCCCAACCCCTGATCAGCCCTGCTCTGTGCGTAACAGGGGGTGGCGCCGCAACTTCCCCATCAACCCTGCCTTGAGTGTGAGGGGACGGTGCCCCAACCCCCCAATCGGCCCTACCCTGAGCGTGACTGAGGGTGGCATCGCAACCTCCCAATCCGCCCTTCTCTGTGCATGATGGGGCGGTGCCCCAACTCCCCAATCTGCCCTGCTCTGAGCCTGACCAGGGGCTGCACCTAGGGATTGGGCCTGCCCTCTGCCACCCGGGAGCAGGCCTAAGCCAGCAGGTTGTTATCTCCCGAGGGGTCCCAGACTGCGAGAGGGCACAGGCCGGGCTGGGGGACCCCCCTCCCCCCCCCCCCGAGTGCACAAATTTTTGTGCACCGGGCCTCTAGTATAAATATAATTATTAGTCACAGATATATGAAAATGTCTATCATTGTAGCTACATAAAAATTTACTACAGCCGGGAGTAGCACACTCTTCTTATAATAGAATAGATAGTAATGCCTATTAAATACATCAGCAGATTGTATGTAACCATAAAATATAATGAGACTGTTCTTATGATTTTTGTTTTGCTTTTATTAGTAGATATGTATATACACTTTTGTTCCTAGTCATCTACTTAGTTGAGTTCTTCCCATAGCATTCTTTTTTTTTTCTTTATTAATTAAGGTATTAGATATGTGTCCTTAACTCCCCAATGTCCCCTACCCCCCCACTGGTGCCCTCACCCCCCTAGTGTCGGTGTCCATTGGTTAGGCTTATATGCATGCATACAAGTCCTTTGGTTGATCTGTCCCCTTTACCCCCACTCTCCCCTGCCTTCCCTCTGAAGTTTGATGGTCCATTTGTTGTTTCTCTGTCCCTGGATCTGTTTTTGTTCATCAGTTTTTGTTGTTCATTATATTCCACAAATGAGTGAGATCAGATGATATTTATCTTTCTCTGACTGACTTATTTCACTTAGCATATTGCTCTCCAGGTCCATCCATGCTGTTGTAAATGGTAGGGGTTCCTTCCGTTTTATAGCAGCGTAGTATTCCATTGTGCAGATGTACCACAGTTTTCTAATCCACTCATTTGCTGATGGGCACTTAGGCTGTTTCCAATTCTTAGCTATTGTAAATTGTGCTGCTATGAACATAGGGGTGCATATATCCTTTCTCATTGGTGTTTCTAGTTTCTTGGGATATATTCCTAGAAGTGGGATCACTGGGTCAAATGGGAGTTCCATTTTTGCAGAATGGTGCAGCTACTGTGGAGAAGAGTATGGAGTTTTCTCATTCTTTTTTTTAAATATATTTTTATTGATTACAGAAAGGAAGGGAGTAGGAGAGAGAAATAGAAACATCAATGATGAGTTAGAATCATTGATCGTCTGCCTCCTGTATGCCCCTTACTGAGGATCGAGCCTACAACCCAAGCATATTCCCTGTCCGGGAATCAAACCCGTGACCTTCTGGTTCATAGGTTGGTATTCAACCACTGAGCCACACTGGCCAAGGTCCAGTATCATTATTTTTTTAAAAATATTTTTATTGATTTCAGAGAGGAAAGGAGAGGGAGAGAGAGATAGAAACATCAATAATTGATCAGCTGCCTCCTGCACGCCCTCTACCTGGGATTGAGACCACAACTCAGGCATATGCCCTTGACTGGAATCGAACCTGGGACCCTTCAGTCAGTAGGCCGATGCTCTGTCCACTGAGCCAAACCAGCTAGGGCTCCAGTATCATTCTTCAAGTTCAGGTCTCTGTTTCAAACTGTTGAATTCATATGCATATTTATATTCTTGTCTATCACTCCCAGTTTAAGATCTTCTGAAAATTGATATTAACTCCTTTTATCATCGATCTTTGTTTTCTATCTATAATTTATAATTTTTATAGAAAATATACAAAATGTTTTCGCATGTCTCAGAATTTTTGTTTAAACCCAAATAAATGATGGCTACTCATAAATTCTAAAGGAGAATGAAAAGTCTTTGCAGATTTAAAAAAAATAGTAGCCAGATGAATTCTGTTACTCCTAAACCTTCACTTACCTCAATCAATTGTACCTTTATGTAAAGAGAAGACTAGACATTTAAAGACCAATCATACAGAAATTGAATTGTCTGCCTAAGTGAGAGTGATTTTAATCATTTCCTTTGGGGGTGTGGGGAGGAGGAGGTGTAATTAAGCTTTGTTTCTCTCCTACCACTGAGTAAGAAGAGAGTTCAAAGACACTGGAGTAGTTTCAAGGAGGAGAACATGGGCTATCACTCTCCTGTTGAATTGCAGACACTTACAGGTTCCTTGTCGTGTAGTGGAACCATGCATGATGACATAGTCTTACGAAAGTTTGCCATATGTCCTCAAGGGTGTGAGAAGGAAGGCAAACAGGGACAGATCACACACGGTACTTGCTTCTTGCTTTCAAAATTTTAAAAGCTAAATGTGTATAAATTCAATAAAGAAATAAAAATAAATGCCTGTTGAGGAATTGTGATGGCAGGAAGAGAAAAGGGAAAACCTATCAGAATACACTTCCACATTTTGGATGAGCGACTACCCTAAAGGCCAAGTAAATGCCATACAAGATATAAAACGCTTGTACCCTCACCTTTAATCCCCTGGCAGACTGTTGCAATCGGTCAGTAGGAGAACAAATTGTCCAGATTGGAGAAAAAGTAGAGGCTGAGTTCCAAAGAACTCACAAATGCACTCTATATCAGAGCCAGCATTTGGGTGCCTGCCTCTCAAGAGAAACAACGGTCATATTATTTAAAAAGCTCTCTGCTCTTTTCTTGAAATTTTTCCTGCTATAATCTTCCTGCTTTTCCTACTGTTACCAGAGAATAAACTCCCTTGTGGCTTGTGAGAGGGAGGTAAATGGTGGAGGTTCTTGTGGTGCCACTGAAATAAGCATTTTCAAAAGCCCCCTTGGGAGGATGGGGATGTGGAAAATTTTATTGACGTGGAGTTCTTAGGTTGTCATGCCCCATTTCCCCCAAGTCAGTCCTAAAAGATGGGCAGCTGGGAGTTGAACAGAGCCGGAAGGAGGGCCAGTGTCCAGAGTTTCCGGTCCATGTTGCAGCCAGGTGTGGTTCAGCCTATAAGCGAATAAAGTCTTAGTCCATATGTGGAGTACAACAGGGGAGCCCATCCCTCTGCCATAGGAGAGGCAGGAACTCAGAGGGTGAGAGAGAGGGAGAGAGAGAGAGAGAGAGAGAGTGAGAGAGAAATTCAGAAATTATGTGTCTCAAATAGAGACTATCATAAGATGGTGTATGGGGAAAACAAAATAAAAAAACAAAAAAAGAGAAACTTTTTTATATACATAATATAATTATGTTTCTTTTTCTTTGTTTGGAAGCTTTTGCGTGGCCACACCATTCTGGCCACTGACTGGTTCTTAGGTGTGATTGATGGGCAGACAGGTAGGCACCTTCCTACCTTACTCAGACCTTTACTGGGTATGAGTCTAAATTGCCTTTGTCCAGGCCCTTCCCCCATGGATCTGCATGGAGCAGGCTTGGAAAGTTGCTAAGGGCAGCTTTTTGGCAAAGCTGTATAAATGGCATGCCTATATTATCTGGTCTCCCCTTTCACTCCTTTCCTGTTACGTAATTGTCAGTTTATTGCAACAGCATCACTACTGCAGTCCCGAGAGAGCCAGAACAACTAAAGTAGACCTGGATAAGCAAGACCTGGAGAAGTGGGAGAGCTGACCATGCCACTTCCTGTTGCATAACAAGTCTAGGTTAGGGGTTGAAGAGCAGGAGGAAGGATGTTTGGATTTGGTTTAAGATTGTGGTTTTAACTAGACCTTTTAAAACATGAAAATAAGTCAAATTTACCAAAATTAAATATGTTTGTATACATTAAAATGTTGTTGAAAATTACTAGAAAGCAAGAGATTAGTTGTAGTTATTTTTAAGGAGCAAGGTAAAGCGATCTTGATGAGCATATTTGAAGGTAGCAATGAGAGGTGGAAACATTATTTCTCCCTTAACATCAGTAATCTCAGACTGCCTGATAAACCTCCTATATAAGAATTATGAAAATTTTAACCAGTACCCATTTGCTTCTTTAGTCACGTTTCCTTCTCTAACCTATTACAGCTGACAACATGATTTGAAAGTTGGTTATAGCTTCTTTCTCATATAATATAGATAATCTTTGTATTTCTTTTCCTTTTTTGTTTGTTTGCCCCATATGTTTTTTTAAAAAAGTACATCCTGAGTTTCCTTCTTATCGATGGCAAAAAGTTAGGTTCTAAATCTACAAGGTAATGTACTTTCTGAGGAAAGTCTTAAGCTAGTTAAAGGCCAATGAGAAAAGAAACAGAATGGAACACCCTCAACCATGGATCTGGATATGACTTTTATTTTATTCATCCATGCAGGCTAATATATCTCCATTTTTATCAAACATACTGTTTATTTTTAAGGTGGGATGATGCTATATTTGTCTCACATTCGTGTGCCTGTGTGTGTATGTATATGGATTTGTGTTTTATTGTCATTACAGTATTTATGGTTTGTAGAAAACTATGCTTTGGGTAATAAGTTTTACCAAAAGAATGGTACAAAATCAATTTCTTCTATTGAATTAAAGAAATAGAGAGCATGCTGATTGTTGTTTCCACAATGATTATAGAGAGAACACAGCCATTTAAGAAATAAAATAAATTAAAATTTGCTTCTATTTTAGTTATGAATATATGTGGCTTACAAGGAAATCCAAATTATATTAATGAAGGAGATGCCCTAATTCTCTGTAGCTTTATTTGTTTCTCTTCCCTCTGTTGCCTCTTCATCAATTAAGTATCCTAGGAATTGCCTTGAAAGGATTATGAAATAGATAAATAGAAGAAGTGCAAGGAAACTTTGGGTCCCTAGAGCAGAAGACCAATCAGCTGAAAAATGAAAGCTGGCACTGAGTGAGAGTTGGGTTTTTTGGAGAAACAAGACAGAACACAAGACAACATAGAACTATTCCCTTTTCTTTATCTCCTAAGAGATAATTATTAATTTTAATTCTTAACAGACAAATTAAAAGTACAGATTTAATGGATCAAAGACATAGAATTATTAGAATTATAGGAGCAAATACATGTAGTCTAGTGGAATATATTTCCAAATTTATTCTTGTATTTTTCTAAAAACCGGAGGACATTTCAGAACCAAAATGAGATTAGTATTCTAGTGCTTAGTTTACAGGGAGCAAGTAGAAACTACCATGGCATAGAAAACAGGAGAAAGATCTAACATTAAGAAACATAATTATATTATGTATATAAAAAACTTTCTCTTTTTTTGTTTTTTTATTTTGTTTTCCCCATACACCATCTTACGGTAGTCTCTATTTGAGACACATAATTTCTGAATTTCTAAAGTCTCCTTGACACCACAAAATTCAAACTGTTCTCATTGGTTAAGTTCAGGATGAACTTCAAAGATTCAGTTTTTCAGAGAGTATTAGGACATTGATTATGAAGTCCATTTAAAAAATGAATATATAATGAAAACAATCTTGTTAAATAGATTATACCCCATTAACTACTCTTATAGACAGAGACTTACTTGAATCTCTATATTGAAAAGGATTCTGGGAGTGGGAAGAGAGTAACCAAAAAACTTATATTTATCTATGCATAACCCATGGGCACAGAAAATAGTGTAGTGAAGGCCTGGGGAGTGCGTCAAGGCGGGGTGGAGGGGGTCAGTGGAGAAAAAATGGGACATCTGTAGTTCTTTCAGCAGTAAAGATAAATTTTTAAAAGAATTAAAAAGAAAAGAAAAGACAAAGATTCTGATGTCTTATCAAGACTCAAGCTGTCACTGGCAAGAGAAGGGAAAGGGATGTCACATATCTATTCCATTCTAGACACAGTTAACCAGAATATGTTAGATAAATACTTTCTTGAAATTGTCTTTGTTTACCTACTTTGGGTCCATGTGTCTTAATGCACTCATCCAAAAAGAGTGACTAATAGATCATTGTTTGAGTATTAACTGAGTGAGTATATGTAAGGTTGTTTAGAAGTATGTCCGTGTATAGTAAGTACCCAATAAATGGCATCTAGTGGTGGTGGTAATAGAAGTAGTAGTAATAGTAGTTTCCTCTTCTTGTTTTGGACAATAAAGCATATATATATATATATATATATATATATTGATCTTTACGTTAGTTTTGACCATTCTGTCTCTCCAAGTTCATGATGTCTTCTCACCAGAAGCCTCTAATGCCAAATGAGATATAATTTTAATCTGACCTGTAATTAAATTTAATAAACTCTAAGACATTATATGATTAAAATAAAAGACCACATAAAGATGTCAAATGAGGTACTCATAATATGGGGAAATATTGCATATTTAGCAAATAATGGATTTTAATTAATGCCTAAAATGCTACTTAGAGCAGTGTTTTTCTCCTTTGTCAAATGCAGAAGTTATTTGTTAGTGATTTGTGAAGTTAGTGATTTGTGATGTTGAAGTAGCTAATAATAAAAAAGTTGCCAGGGATATTGACAAAATTTAGAGTTTATTGGTTTATTGTTTTGGTGATGGTGGTGGTGGTGGTGGTGTGTGTGTGTGTGTGTGTCGATGTCAGGCATTTTTTAAATTTGTTTTTTGTTCAAGACAAAAGACAGGAAGCTTGTTTTATGGACCAGTGAGGAATGTTCAGAAAGCAAACAACTAAATTTATTAAAGTGATTGGATTAAGACATTGCACATTAAAGCAGTGGTTCATATCTGTAGCATTTCCCTCTCCATCTGGTCTGAGAGATAATATGTGCATCAACAACATAACTTACAGATGATTTTGTTCATCATCTTGGCTGAATGTTCTTGGTTTGATATTTAATGATTTGTGCCTATCTTCTCATTGAGCAATTCCTATGTTTTTTTTTGCTTTGGATGCTTGTCAACTGTGCAGGGTATGTGTAGCAATCTTTACACCCAGTGAAAGAGATGGGATCTTATTCCAAATAAAGATTATGTTTTGTTTCTTGATTGCTGGTAAAGGACATTAATTTTTATAGAAACAGCAAAATTCCTTTTTAGGGCTTTCCTCCTCGATTTGGTATCCATGTTATCTAGCCCAGAGAGAAAAGAGAGACCTCATTCAGGTCTCTCATGTCTTCAACCAGGAAGTTATGGATTTTGACATAATTGTTTTCTGGTCCACTTTTAATAACCATTCTCTGTGGATCAAGTGGTTTGATATTGGCAGGTTTACTGAAGAATACTATGTCCCACTGTAATATATATGAGCACTGTTCAATTTAAATATTTATATTTACTATATGTATTAACAAAACACTGCTTTTTCACCTATGCTGAGAATTTTAGCAAATCCAACTATTCTCACGACTTCTTCCTTTCTCCATCTGCTGCTACAAGGACAACATTGTTTTTTGCTTATAGTAGTAATAGTCTCTATCTATCTCTTTCCATTTCTGCTTCTCTGCACTCTGTGCTCCATAGAGCAAAAAGAATTATGAAGAACATAAGTCAAATCATACCACTCCTCAGCTTAAAACTATCCCATGCTACTCATTCACTTAGAATAGCATCCAAATGATCTATTGTGACTTGCCCCCATGAAATTAAACTACTCTGGATTACTTTTCTCCAGCAAAGTGGTCTGTTTGTTTCTCAAACATCTTGGGCTCATTCTTGCCTTATAACATGTACTCCAGCTCTTTCCTCTCCCAGAAATATCCTTTCCCCAAATGTTCTGGCTGACTCCCCTTGAGGTTTAAGCTTAAACAAAATCTCCTTGGCATCTCTCATAAAGTATAACAGAAACTCCATTATAGTAGGCTTTAGGGAGACCTCCCAAGAACCCATTTTGTGTGTTGTGTGTGTGTGTGCTATTTTCTAAAATAAAGCATAATGGCCAACATACTAAGTAACTAAAATGTGAAAGTAACATTATGCATGTCTTAATTCCACACCTTTCTTCAATTATTTTCTCTGTACTTATCCCCTGTTGTTTGCTCAGAGGTTTGTCAGGATTTCCGTGTAGGCAACATGCATATTGAGTTTAATTCTTCTGATCAGATTCAATTTAATAGTTTTATTTTATAACTCAGAGTGGTTGATTTGTACCTCTTATTCCCTTAGGATTCTGGAGAAATAGCTACAGAGTCAGACTCTTCATACCTCCTAAGCACACCTCTGCTCTCTCCTTCCTAAGAGCCACAGGGGGCCTGTTAAACATTTGCTCTACCACAAATTTCTTATTTTCTTTCAAGGCTTGGTGATAAAAATCTGCACTCCTGTTCTGCCATCTGCTTTTACTCTTTCTTTCTTCATCCCCCAATTGCCACTTGTACTGATTATCCCCAGCAGGATAAAGCTGTTTTTAGTAAAATTCTGCTTAAGGGAAATTGACGGTTAGGGAGAAATAACTGTACAGTGTTGCTAGTATTCATCAGAAGGCAATTTTTTTATATTAGAAGACAGAAACCATTTCTGAGTTCCCCAGTCTCTCTCTGATCACATGCATTTAATCCCCAAGGCACACTCTTCTGTTTTTCAACTTATAGCTTTTCTCTTCGGTCACTTCAATCATATCCCAGGTAACTATTAGAAAATAATAAACACAAGCTTTGGCATCAAAGAGCTGGATGGTCAATGAATATACTCCCTCTACTGCTATTAGCTGAAGTAGAAGGAATGGGCAATAAAAGAAATGAGATAAATAATCTAGTCCAAGTAATGAGGGTACCTGAGGATATGTCCATGGTGGACTCAATATTGGTCTCTCTGATGAGTCATATCAATTCAACAAAGCTTTGTGTGCCACTACTATGTAACAGGCATTTTTTTTATACTGGGGACCCAGAAATGAGTAAGATAAAGTTATTCTAATCAAGGAATTTACTTATCACCAAGTCTTACATGAAATGTATGGGTAGCTATTCACAAATATACTGATTTTTATGATAGTAACAGCCAACACTTATTAAGTTCCAGTTATACTGCCATGGGATGTACATGTATGTGTGATTATTTTATTTTTAGTGTATAAATCTATACACCATGGGTAAAGAGATTAAGTAACCTTCTCAGTATCACATTGCTAGTGAATAATAGGGTTATGATTCTTTTTAAAAAATATATATTTTATTGATATTTTTACAGAGAGGAAGGGAGAGGGACAGAGAGTTAGAAACATCGATGAGAGAGAAACATCGATCAGCTGCCTCCTGCACATCCCCTACTGTGGATGTGCCCGCAACCAAGGTACATGCCCTTGAATGGAATCGAACCCGGGACCCCTCGGTCCGCAGGCCGACGCTCTATCCACTGAGCCAAACCGGTTAGGCAGGGTTATGATTCTAACCCAGGAGTCTGATTATAAATCCTAAAGTATTAAACAATATTTTCTAACCTATGCATTGTAGTTATACTGGTCTTCTTTATTGTATTAAAAGAAACAATGAAACTCTAACATCATTTATAATTCTTTCAATTTGATTTTTTGACTAAAAATATTCTGGAATATATATTGCAAACTGGTGTTTAAATCTGTCTAAAAAAGGAGTCTAGTACCTCAATTCTGAAGTGTGGTAGGACCTATAGAATTGAAATGCAATCATTTTTATTGTTAAATATTCTATTATTAGAATCCTGTTACTCATACAAACAGCATAGATCAGCCTATATTATGAACTTCATGATAATTCCAAAAGTTTGACTTTGAATAACTTTCAAAGCTTTCCATAGTATATGTGCACATGCACACACAAACACAAACTCACATACAACACACACTCAGACTCTATATGTTTTCTTTGCAAGTTTTACTCGTTATACTGTAGAGCAGTATTACTCCAGCTTTTCCGGTAATTGAAGCCTGAGGAGCCAACTGTTGAGCAGCAAATCAGAGCCCTGTTTCAACACTGCCAGCTCAACCCGACTCATTAATTTGTCTTCTTTGCTCACAGTGTGTCTGCCATTTTTGAATGTGACTGTTGCCTTTGCATTTCTAATAGAATCCTCACTAAAATTTACATTTAGCCGAACATGCAGGAGCCTACCTTCAGGGTTTGAAATGAAAGGTAATCATGTTATATTGTATCTTCAGGAGGCCTCCTGTTTCCATTTTCCTTAGAAATTTTATATATTGTGATTTTCATCAAAAAGTGAATGAGACTATTTGGACATAGATAAAAACAGGATTTGGAGTAACTTATTCAAAAAGAAGGGCATTTCTGTGCAATTATTTACATAAATGGTAGCATTTCAGAAGCTTTTATAATACCTACACGAATTATTATAAACCCATTGTTCTCTGCTAGAATATACCCAGATAAGTATTTTTTTTAAACGCACAATTGCATTTGAACTCTAGCTCTCAGAGCTTCACAGTCAAGCAAAGGCTAAAGTAAATAAATGAAGTTGTGGCCAAATTCAAAGTCAAGATCATTCTGCATCCTGACTTGTTTTGTTAAAAAAGATAAGTCAGAGGCTGTGATGTGCTTTTAAGCCATTAAATAAATAAATAAATAAATAAATAAATAAAAGATGAGCTCATTTTCCCCCTTTAAGTCTGTGTATATATTAAACCAGAACTAGATATGGAGGCAGAAAACTCTTCTTCAAATCCATTCCTTCCCTGATTCTGAGAGGCAGCAATATTAACGAATGAACATATTATGAGTAATTGTAGCAGTAAATGCCATTATAACGTGTTTTCTAGGAAAACATATTTTTATTGATTTCAAAGAGGAATGGAGAGGGGGAGAGAGAGAGAGAAATATCAATGGCGAAAGTCATTGTCAGGCTGCCTCCCTTATACTCGAGACTGGGGATCAAGTTTGAAACCCCAACCAGGAATCGGACCGTGAACTTCTGGTTTATAGGTTGAAGCTCAACCACTGAACTACCATTATAATGTTTTGAGTATGTTATTGGTAATGCATACAGCAGCAGGTAATTAATTCCTGGAAATCAAAATCTTGGCCAGATTGCTGACTCTCTTTCATATCATGTGTTCCTAGGAAAAAAACTCTTCTACTTCTAGTTACTCATCTTCAAACGAATGATTTTATGTGAAGTCTATCGTTAAGCCGCGGCCCTTGTGGCCTCGGGTTCAAAGACTTGGAGAAAGGGCTGATGCGCAAATTAATTACACAAGACAAGAAATACAAATTTGGAAATTATGGGGGAAACCAGTTGTGATCTTGGTGCAAGGGACCAAGTTCCACTGAGTCTCTGTTCCCATCTGCTTTTATTTACTAGAGTACACAATTGCCTTTCAGAAATGCAAACAGACATATGGAAGGTGACGTTTGGTAAACAGTAAGATTATCAGGTTGGGGGAGTTTGTTTTAGGCCATTGAGTCAGCAGTAGGTAATAAAATGCAGATATTCCTCCCTGTGAATATCAAAAAGCCCCATTCAGCCTTCTTACAGGACTTCTTGCATTTATATTAATTACTGTTGATCTTGGTTCCCAGCAGCCTATAATATTGGTCAGTGATCATGGCTATAAAAAACAAGAATGCACTCTAGCTTCTTTAAGCAGAAGGGGCTTATTCAGTGGTATAAAAAGCTCACAGAGTATTGAAAAGGCAGAACAGGTGGACTCTGTTTTGGAGGTTGCACACCTACTGCATACCTGGCCTGCCATGGGAAATTCTGACTTTACGATGATCCAGAGGAGTGGAGACAGAGAGCTACTGCCACAGCTGCTGACTCCAGAACCATACATTTCTGCTATGATCCACATCTGCAGAAATGGATGTGTAACATCAGCTTTTCCTCATATAAGTCATTCTGAACAATGTCTTATGCAAAGAGCATCCTGTCAGGGTAACTTAAATCATACATAGATCTTGGCTGCAGTTGAATCTTTTAAGTATATTTTAGTTTCCCAGCTTTTGCATGTCAGGGACATATGCAGTGAGGGTGTTTGGAATAAATATTGTATGAGCTTATCCACAGCATCAGCTGCATCTGTCACAGGCTGACATTTGGCCATTTGTCTCATATATAGTGGTATCAGTAGTCTAAGTAACCTGCAACATTGTGTCAAAAGTAATGGGAATAACAGATTTCCTTTTCAAAATCACTTTGGACTATAAAATATGTTAGAAAAATTATTAACATTGAATTTACAACATTTATTTTTACAACAAATGATACCAGTGCATATTTTACAGAAATAGGATAACCATCCTTATTATTTGTAATGAAATTACATATGTAATCACTATATATTTAGACATTATACAATAGCCATCTCTAGTACTTTTAAGAGAGGAAATTGTATATTATAGAAAAATACCTTCATCTTGCAAACATCATGAAAACCTCTGCATAATGTATCTTCATATACAGAGAAGATAAGCATGGGTGAGTTTTTTGTTTGTTTTTAATTGAACTTATTGAGGTGACATTGGTTCACAAAACCATACAGGTTTCAAGTGTACAGCTCAATAAGACATCATCTGCACCCTGCATGTGAGTTATTTTTAAACACAGTGAAGGAAAGTATTTAGCGTTATCCTCTAGAAAGCGAGTTTTCTATTTGTTCCTTCACGAAAGAAATTGGAAGATAATTTAAGGTTCAGGGGAAAAAAAAATAATCCTAGATGACTGTTTCCCATAGTGACACATTAGATAATTGCAGTCCCATTTTTCTGGAAGTAAGAGAAGTCACCTTTATAAGTCTTCTTTAAATATTAAAGAGCAAGAGGATCCAGTATTGTAACAAAATTATACAACACATACTTTTCCCTTGAGGAGCCTTAAAATTTTAAATATATGCAATGTAAATTGAATGTCATGTTGAACCCCAATCCCATTACTTGGCTTCCCCAGTGACTTTGAATAGTGATCAACACCCTGCAACTGTTTTTAAGTTTTACCTTCACCTATTACCCATCTCCCATGTAGCTATTATTTTTACGGCTATTTGAGGATACGTTTACTATATTGAAAGACACAAACATTAACTATACATTTTTGACAAATTGTTTTCCTCTAAATCAGTGGTTCTCAACCTTCCTAATGCTGCAAACCTTTAATACAGTTCCTCATGTTGTGGTGACCCCCAACCATAAAATTATTTTCGTTGCTACTTCATAACTGTAATTTTGCTACTGTTATGAATCGTAATGTAAATATCTGATATGCAGGATGTATTTTCATTGTTACAAATTGAACATAATTAAAGCATAGTGATTCATCACAAAAACAATAAGTAATTATATATGTGTTTTCCGATGGTCTTAGGCAACCCCTGTGAAAGGGTCGTTCAAAGCTGTTATAAATAATGTGAGTAAGTACACAGGTTCATTTTTCTAAGTACTAAGATATATTTCCCCCCAATATTAGGCTCTCTCTTACACACACACACACACACACACACACACACACACTTATAAATTCCTTTTGATTTACATAAGCAAGAATTTCTCTTTAGTCTAAACATAGGCGTAAAATTTGGGGTTACAGATAAAGAAGTATGATCCCACATATAAGTTGTGTATACAACAGAGTAGAAATGAGGAAACCTATGTAGTTTGCTAAGCTGAGGTTTGACCAAAAAAGCTGCTTCAGCAATGTAGAATAACTCTTTGATAACTAAATAGTATAATTTGGGTAAACTTAGCATTATAAAAGCTGTTGTAATTTTAAAAACTTAGGCTCATTAGCTTTAAGAGAACAAGACATCTATTATCAGCTTTATTCTTGTTTGTTTTTATATATATATTTTTAAACAATCATCTTCATGAACATTTTGACATAACTAAACATTTTGAAAAAGGTTGGAACGCTCTAGATAATGGTTCTCAACCTTCCTAATACCACGACCCTTTAATACAGTTCCTCATGTTGTGGTGACCCCCAACCATAAAATTATTTTCGTTGCTACTTCATAACTGTAATGTTGCTACTGTTATGAATCATAATGTAAATATCTGATATGCAGGATGTATTTTCATTGTTACAAATTGAACATAATTAAAGCATAGTGATTAATCACAAAAACAATATGTAATTATATACGTGTTTGCCGATGGTCTTGAGTGACCCCTGTGAAAGGGTCGTTTGACCCCCAAAGGGGTCGTGACCCACAGGTTGAGAACCGCTGCCCTAGGTCTTAGTTTATGAGAGTCTCCCAAATCTGGGGTGATACACAAAGATGCCTGCCGGAAAATTCAAGTCCCAGTCTAACCACTTCAGTTGACGCCTCTTGCTGGTGTCTCCATAGTACACTCAGGTAGAACTTCTCAGTCCAGTGTCCCACCACAAAGCCTACCCCACAATAATTCAAACTTGTGACCCAATATGCGTCCTTCTCTACCTTTGTCTAAGTGTGTTGATCTTTCCACTCTTCAAAATTTCTTCTTCTTCCGACCACCCTCTTTTGTTTATGCTGATATCCGCATCTAGCATTATTTTAAGTTCTTCTTTGAGTGCCTATCAACTTGACCAGCTTTCCAAATGTTTTCTTTTGGCAAAGAAGCTTAATCTTTTAAAATATATTTGATTGATTTCAGAGAGGAAGGGAGAGGAAGAGGGAGAGATAGAAACATCAATGATGAGAGAGAATCATTGATTGGCTGCTTCCAAGACTCCCCACACTGGGGATCTGGCCTGCAATTGTGGCATGTGCCTGACTTTGATTTTTGGGAATCAAACGTGTGACCTTCTGGCTCATAGGTCAACACTCAACCACTGATCCACTTGGGCTGGGTGACGCTTAATCTTTACCATGACACCGTGCAAGAATTGTTATAAATATTGGTGAACTTATCCGATTGTGAAATAGAGCAATTTTAAATTAAGAATCTATTCTTTTACTTTCTGGTATTTATCAAACGGAGGGTGTTTTTGTTTGTTTGTTTGTTTGTTTAATTGGAGGCAGTTTTTATTTTTTTTATTTTTTTATTTTTGAGTTTTAGCATTTTTTATTTTTTTTAAATTTAATTTTCTTTTTTTTTATTGCTTAAAGCATTACAAAGGGTATTGTGTCCTTTTTTTTCCCCGCCCTTGACAATACCCGGCTTCCCCTCCCCCCCAGTGTCTTATGTCCATTGGTTATGCTCATATGCATGCATACAAGTCCTTGGGTTGATCTCTTACCCCCCTCCCTCCTGCCCCCCAACCCTCGACAGTTTTTCTATGCAGAAAAGACTAATAGTAGTTTCTTGGGTATTAGTACCAGGTTATTAAGAGTTATAATTGCAAAATCATAGTTTTCTTATGGCCTTATTCAGCTTATACAACTTTTAACTTATTTATAGTGCCAATAAGCTAAATATAAAAATTAGACAATAACTTTCAATTGGATTTATGGTTAATAGTGAATCAATTCAAGTTGAACAACCAACCTCTACCTTAAATAAGAAAGTGCCAAGTAACGACAGATTATAGAAATTCAGTTTTGGCGATTTAAAATAGCTTCTATAACACACATAGCATTTATCTCTGACTTTCATCATAGAGACTAAGCAAATAGGTCTCTTTGGGGTTAACACATGTTGATTAATTTATCCATTTATTTCCATGAAATATTTCTCGTTATTAATAATATTCCTTGTTCTGATTTACTCTGTGATAAAAGAGTCATGCAACTTTCTTCTAAGTGCTGCATAGTGTGTCCTATCCTTTTATTTTTAACCTATCTGTGTCTTTATATTTAAAATGGAAACAAAAGGTCTTATGGAAAAAAGGGAAGCTTTCAAAATAGAGAGGAGGCAAGGGGGCCACATTCTTTTTCTGTGCCCAGATATTCTGCTGGACAACTACTTACCAGCTTTATCTCAGACATCAACTACCAAATCTGGAAATCCTTGGACCTGTGGGAAGTTACAGTCCCCCTGCTGGGGTGGAAATAGAGTTTTGAAAAAGCCCATCGCTTAAAGTGAACTTTAGCTTGGTGTCTCCTACTGTTCTGAGAGGAGAATGAGGACAGGGTTGTTCAGGCAAGCCAGAGTCAACACCCATGTTCATTTTTTAAAAGCTATTGCCTCCAGCATCATGTTGGCCTTAGTTGTGCTTTCTTCTATCTCTTACCCAAACTTTTAATCTGGAGTAACATGGCATATGAAAATCTTGAAAGATCTTTGACAATGTGAATAGAGTATTTTACTGAAAGAAAAGCAGAGATCTTTCTTTTCCAACACACTGGTGCTGGAAACATTTACAGTTGAGTTTCAGTCATTGAAGAACACAGGGTTAAAGGCAAGAGCAAGAAAACATATTTAGATCATTTCTATGAAACTAAAAATATCATTAAATAATATATGTCAAGATACAGTGTTTTAGTTTTAATGATTTAATAGTGATTAAAATAGCTGGTTGTAATGTATCTGTATTATAAAGGAGAGCTCATTACCCCTTTTCTTCATGTGGCTGTGTGGTGTATAGACTGTAGAAAGTTCTGCTGTTATGTACTGTTGAATCAAGACAAATATTAATGTTAGTTGACTTAACTGTTGTAGATTTCTTTGTGTGTTTTTTATCAGAAAGAATCCCATCTAATTTTAAATTAGATATTGAAATACAGACTAAATAATTTTTCAAAGGTTAATGTGTGAAGTATTTGTAGACGAGTGTGTATCAGGCCTTAAAAGTATTTGTAGATCAGAAAATGCCATCATTATCTAATCTGAACTTTTGTATGTATTATCTGTAGGTTATCTGTTTGCCATTTTGGTCAGAAAAATAGAAGGATAAGTTTCACTTTACATATACATATGTGTGTGTTTCTATGTACTAGTATGTGTAAAAGTAGAAAAAATAATCTGCCAATTAGAAAAGTATGTGTTCATGACAGTATGCATATTTAAACATTATTTAGATCAGCAATTTTCAACCTTTAAAATGTCATGGCACACATGAACTAATTACTTAAATTCTGTGGCACACCAAAAAATATTATAATTTGCCGATCTGACCAAAAAAATTGGTATAATTTTGATTCATTCATATCAGACAACTATTGTTGTGTAGACTATTGTCAATTTTTTTATTTGATAACCTAAGGGAAAAAAAAGGTCAGTGCCCTTGACTAAATAGTCAGATAATGCATGTTTTAAAATTTCTTACAGCACAGTGGCTGAAAATCCTCAATTTAGATTATTATTATAGGAGACCAATGGTTGCTTCAGCATTTCCTAGGTAGATGAAGCTCATTAGAAATAATATGAGAAAGAAATATTATAAATTTATAGATTATTATTATTATTATTTATTTGCTGAGAAAATCTTGTAAAGGGGCCACCCTTTTATTTGCAATTATGCAGTGATATAAAATTTAGGCCAATTTTTTATTGTAAGAAAATGCAACATATACATTTTGCATGATTATTTTTTTCAATTTAGATTCAACATTATGGATTATCTATATATTCTTGTATGCTATCCCAGGGCATGAGTTCTCTAGATATATGCCATTTATCTTAATGTCTTTAGGAGGGTACATTTTTATTTGCATAGGCACATGTCTTCTATATGCCATAAGTTTAGTAAAAATGGATCAGCTGAAATTGGTTTCCCTAAGCAATATTGCTTTTTTGTTTGCTGGATGGGGAAGAACATGAGACCTGATTTGCATCAGTGCTGATTGTGTTCAAATTGTAAAATTCATGGACTCTTTAAGAGAATAGGGAAGATTAGAGATGCACTCTATTTCAGCTCTCATTCAACAAATGTCTACAATTCAGCCCACTAAAGAATTCTAAGAAAGCAAGCATTGAAATGTTACATTGGAAGAGTGTGTGTTCCAGTCAGGTACCCTAGACAAGTCTTAAAGAAGAATGGCTTCTATTGTGTGTCAGTATGTTAATTTTGTCTTTCACATTAAGATTTATGTTTTATAGATTTGCTTTAAGATAAAAGAAAAAATAAGCAGTTCTCACCATGGGATACTCGGTAACTGCTTTTTCTCTTCCATTCTCTTATTTTGGGGATTTCTCTTTCTTATCAGCAGTCATACTGAGTGAACTGAAGTACCAGCCTCTGTTATTACAGGCATTTCCTTTTGTTCAGGATAAAATTCAGTGGTAACTCCTGTGGGAAGTGATGGACAGGGAGGGCAACCGATTGCTTTGTTAAAGGTAAATTAGAAATGGATGATAAAACTCACTCAGTGTTTGAATCTCCGCCTCCCAACCTCATCTCCCCAAATAACAGTTATAAGTAGTATAATAAAAGTTTTATGTTTTTGTCTTTTTGAAACAGGGCATTTTCCCTATCATGCCAGATATACAGTTAATTTTTTTAATTAAAAAATAGATTTGCAAGTCAGCTAGCATATTGTCTTTGTTAAAGAATGCATACAAGGAGAATATGTATTCAAATAACTTTCCTTGGTTCCCAGGTACCATTATAGTGGATAACATGCTGATCAAGGGGACTGCTGGGGGACCAGACCCCACCATCGAGCTCTCTTTAAAGGACAACGTGGACTACTGGGTGCTGCTGGATCCCATAAAGCAGATGCTGTTCCTGAACAGCACGGGCAGAGTTCTGGATAGAGATGTTAGTGATTCCTTTCTTTATTATACTTTACGTATCTGCATGTGTTTGTTGATATGGTATCAAATTTTCTTTATATAATTTGAGTTTACTTTTCGTGTCCATCAACAAAAATTGTTTTTTAGCTCCTTAAAAAATAGCAAAGGGAGGGGCCATCCGTGTCTGAGAGAACCATTATATCTTTTATCTGTCATCCTGGAAGCTCGTCATATTTTCTGAACAAGAGGCTAGAGCAGGGGTGGGCAACCTTTTTATGAGTGCATGCCAAAACCAGCAAAATCTCTGACTCAAAATTCTTCTGCGTGCCAACCCTAATTTTTTGAGAACATGTTACGCCTACTTGATATCTCTTAAGGTGTACATATGTGAAGAGCCTTGAAGAAATAATAAAATTCATTTGAGCGACAAAAACACAGTATATGATGATGAAAAATACATTTATTTTTTAATGTACACTGATAGTCCAACAGAAAAATTTATGACTCCGTTTGATATTATCAGTGGGACTTTTGCTGCTGCCTCACTGATGACAGAGATTTTACATCAGGTTTATAGTTCGTGACCTTCAGAAATATGCACGAGTTACTACTTTCATCCATCAGGCTACTCCTATTTGAGACTTAACAAAATTCATCACTGAGAACAAAGATTCACAATTGTAAATGGAAGATTATAAGAGAGGGTTTTGCGTGCCAGCAAAAGTTACTGGCGTGCCAGGGGTTGCCCACCCCTGGGCTAGAGTGTTCAGAATAAAGGAGTGGTAACCATGGAAAAGTAGGATAAACACAGTCATGATCCAGGGTGAGGGGTGGACATGCAGCTAAGTGTTGACTTGAGGACAGAGAGTTTGGTGGGAACACTAAGGGGCGGCTGCTGTTACCAGCACCAAGCATTGGTTGAGCGAGGAGTTTGAGGTGATGTGCCTGTGGAGCTGTGAAAGAGCTAAAAGAAGGTGGGCACAGGGCTCCTGGCAATGTTCCTGTTGAATCCTTCCCGTCCAGTCATTCTCAGGCAGCACGACCTAAGTAGCACTATATTAAGAACAGCTCAGTTACCAAAGTCATTGAATGGCTCATCTCTGAAACAGTTTAAAAACTTGAGTGTATTTATTTTAATGTAACTTTATTCTCATAAGCAGTTCGGTCTTGTGAGCAGGGAAGAGTATTGGGGGAGTAGGGGTTTCAGGACTAGCAGTAATGTGCAGGACCTTGGGGAAACTCAAGGAGGATATCTGAACATGCCTACTCCAAACTTTCTAGTTTATGAAATTCAAACATTAGCTATTCAGGGAACCTGAATTATCTCACCACCTCATTCAGGATTTATGATCCACTTTACAATATGGTATAGACTAGATGATCCCTAACCTATGTCACATCTAAATTTCAGAGTCTCACCCCGGTCAGGTCGAAACGGCCCCGGTGTGGTAGGGACAACCCCGGTCAGGTTGAAATGGTCCCGGTGTGGTAGGGACGACCCCGGTGAGGTTGAAACGGCCCCCGTTAGGTAGGGACGGCCCCGGTGAGGTTGAAACGGCCCTGGTGAGGCTCAGACGGCCCTGGTGAGGTTGAGACTACTCCAGTGAGGTTGGGACAAATAAAGGGGACCAGTATGGACTGATGAACAGGGGTAGATACAGAAGCAGAGCAACATTGAACAGAATGTTAAACTACAGTGGGAAGCCTGGGGAGGGTTGGGGGGGGGGGGGGATTAAGAGACCAACTGAAGGACTTATATGCATGCATATAAGATTAACCAATGGACACAAGACACGGGGCGGGGGCGGCGGGGGGTAGGGGCCGGGGGAATGTCAAAGGGGGGAAAAAAGGAGACATATGTAATACTCTTTGTAATACTTTAAGAAATAAAAATTATTAAAAAAAAATAAAATTCAGAGTCTCTAAAAGTTTGTGGTGAGGTGGGCAATGCATAGGATTCTCCCACCAGGATGGGCTGTCTTCGTATACTTGCACATTTTGTATACGTGGGTATCTTTGTATACTTTGGGAGATCCATAATTTAGCTATAATTGAGCAGTGGTGGCAGATTTGAAATGTGGGTAGCAGTAGAGAATAGGAATAGAACTGTTGGGCTCAACGTAGGGACAATAAATCATTCTTAATTGCCCCCATCCCCCGGCCCTTCACAGCTCCCACTATGTCCTTTGATCACAGCAACATGCATTATATACCACAGTGTACAATTTTGGCTGGGTGGCTAAGAAGTTGTAAATGGAATAAAGACATCTGCTATCCTCAATTGTATCTTCCTAATTTACCTTATCATAAATCCTACTTTTATAAAACCAATCTGGACAATGGCACAGATTGGCAAACTGCAAGATTCCCCCCACCCCCAGCTGCATTACTCACAGGCCTCCTTTACTGGCCCTATTTAGGGACATCCATATCCAAGCTACATGAATTTTATAACATGTTAAGGGAATTATAGAATATTTATCTATTTGAGACCACTGTCATTTTATATTTTGAATCCTTTAGAAAATCACCTTATAACCCAGCCAGTGTGGCTCAGTGGTTGAGCTTCAAACCATGAATCAGGAAGTCATGATTCTCTTCCCAGTCAGGGCCCTTAACCATGGTGTGAGCTTGATGCCCAATAGGGGGCGTGCAGTAGGCAGCCAATCAATGATTCTTTCCTCTCCCTTCCTTCCTCTGGAACCAATAAAAACATATATATTTTAAATCACCTTACAGCTGATTATGATAATTACTGGTTCACTACTAAATCACTTTCTTTTGGGAACCTATTTTTTATATTAAAATCACACTAATAGGTCTGAATTATGAGTAGAGAGAAAGGGCATCCTTCTGTATAAATAGTCTTCCATCTCTCCAGCCTATAAAACTGTTTAAATTTTAATGATTTACCAATAATTTTATTATTTTCAAGATAAATATCTGTTTTCTTAGTATTACTTTTGTTATTTCTAATACGGGCATCATTTATTAACATTGGCGAAACTGAATCTACATCATGGGAATACACTTAAAATTGATTTGGCCTGAAAGTAACAATGCAAAAATATGCACATATATCATTTAAAGAAAAATCCAGACTGGTTCATTAACATAATAATGAACATTAAGTTCCTTTCCATTTAAAATGCTATTTTGAATTAGGAAAGCTATGGTCAAGTTAAACTTGCAAAGATAGTTTGCAAATTGAAGTGCTGTCAGCAGACAATTAATTAAAATTAGTTAAAGATGATGGAGACTAGGTCATCTAAGAATATTAAATGTAAAATGAATATTGCAGAGGAAAATCTGTGCATTTGAAAAAAAAAAAAAGACCTGCTCACATACATACTTGCAACGTATTTACCATTTAGCAAGTGCACTTATTGAAATAATGGCAAGACATTGAATAGAAGATGCTCTAAACCTTAGTAATATGAAAATTTAAGCCTGTATAGTTAAATAAAGTCATGCCAAAGAATTAACATCACCATCTTGCACAGGCACTTTCTTTTGGTGGTTGGACTTACAAAACCTGAATTAGAATAGACACAGGACTTGAGGCTTCCTATGGGTCGGGACATGGTAGCCCTCCAATGTTTTTGTTTTTTTGTTTTTTTTGTACTTTGTTGCTATTGCTGTTTTCATTGTTATTGTAACATATTTCACTGGTCCACTGTTCTGGTGTACACGGTGTTTTCATGAGGACAGTTTAATCTAGATAATATAAATGAAGCCCACACCACCAATTAATAAGGAAGCCAGGTTGCCAAAAACTTGTTATTTAATATCAGAGAATTCTTCTTGAATAAATGTGTGAATTGAATTAAGTTAAGAGTTAGAAGTGTAAGTGTAAAAACAGTATGAAGAGTCACGTAGAAGAAATAGAAGTATTGATGTAGTGTAGAATAAATTGAGTAGAAGTAGTAGCAGGTGCCAGAAGAATAAGAAGAGTGTAAAATACTGTCAAGTTCAGACCTGCTAGCTGGTAATGGAGGCCATCAAGTTAAAGAGCCACCATAAAAGGGGAAAAAAGACAACCTGATGTATAGAAACTGTTAAATGTTCATATCATGAATATATTGGATCATTAAGGAATATTTCACCAGCATTAGATTTCCAAGAGTCAAGGAAAGAATGGTAACAGGCTGAATGCACTTTTTGACGTATAGATTTGTCAGTAAGACTTCATCTTTGGGAGGTGGAGCACTTAGTCAGTATTCTGATCAAATCTATGAACTCATTTCTCAGGGAAAAGTTTATTTGCACATCAATAAATTATCTGCAATTTCAAGAGTTTCACTAACTACCGAAATTGCACAGAGCTCAGGTTACAGAACTTGCCTTGGGTAAATACTCTTCTTTTATTTAATTTTCAAATTATTAGAGAATCTTATATCTTTAATTAGTATTTCCAAACAGAACTAAGAGAAGGAATGATTATTTACCATATATGAACTTTTATATCATATCATACTGGAGTAACTTTATATATATATATTTCAGAGAGGAAGGGAGAGGAAGAGAAAGATAGAAACATCAGCTATGAGAGAGAATCATTGATCAGCTGCTTCCTGCGTGCCCCACAACCTGGGCATGTGCCCTGACCTGAATCTAACCATGACCTCCTGGTTCATAGGTAGACACTCAACCACTGAACCATATCAGCCATGACTTGCTGTAGTCTTAATGATTTCTTTATATTTTAGTTACCTGCCATCTTTTTCAAAACAGGAAGTAATATTCATGTGAATTGGGGGAAAATAAATCTTAATTTAACCTCTTATTTCAATGCATTTCACTTTGTCCTGTATTACCTTTTTTTTTTTTGAATTGTGAATTTATCTTTCTGCTGCTTTCAGGGCTTTTATTTTTCTTTTAAATCAAGATGTAAATGCTTTTTTCTAAAAATTCTCAACCCAGTGTCCATCTGGTATGTGTGTAATATAGATTATTGCTGCTGGAAAAGTTGGATCTAATCACAACTGGAAATTAGTTTCATTTAATTGCAAAATAATATAAACCTGGTGGTAAACATATCAAAAAAGAAAGCTCAAGTCAATAGAGGCTTTAAAATAGTGAGTAATTTAAAATTTCAATGAGATTTTTCATTTTGTGAAGATAGTAAATACATAGAAAGAAAAATCTTGACAAAAACCTTTTATTCCTGTGAGAATTGAATACATTTTGCCTTTGCCTTATGAGAAATAAAATCAATTCTTATACAGGTTTGCTAAAAACTTATTTCCCTCTAAATTATTTAGCCCATCAAATAACATCATTTCTAGAAAAACTCAACTCCCCTTAGATTGAAGATGTGTGCTATAATCAATACCGTAACATCAATAAATTCACTATAATAAACTTCACTGTGCATGTTGAATCCTAAGTGGTTTCCTGAAAAACTCCAAACACTATTTTCTATTTTTGTCTTTTTACAAATTACAAAGTTCATACATATTTGTTAGAAAGTTTTATTCCTTTACTTTCTACTTCAACTGTACTTTTCAAAAAATAACCCCCATCAACTGTTGTTACCTATTATCCCTGTAATTTATGTGTATCAAAACCTATACACAAAGATATAAATATGCAAATATACATTCAAAGTATTATGTTAAACATTCATTTTTAAACTGGGAGAAATGTTGGCATGTCTATGAATGTATAAATTTTAGTTGTTTTAAATAATTACCCCCTAAATTCATACACACTCTTTTCTTTTTTGTTTAATGAATGAAGCAACTTAAGAGAATTAGAGAAAATAAAATTGCCATGACTTACTTTTTCCCACCAGTTATGAAAGAAAAACCACCATTTCCCTAACTCATTCCTAAGGAGTTTGGATTCCCTAAACTCTCACTAATGGACTTAGTAGAACTACACTTGATATATTTATGACCTTCTTAAATAGCAGAATAGAATCTATTCCAATGTGAGATTACAATGTGTGTTATATATTAGCTGCAGGGAATTCTTGGCTTCAACATGATCCATTATGGTTGAAATTTATTATACGCTAAGTTCTATCCATACTACTAACAGTTGCATGGGGAGCTGAAATTGAGAGTGACAAGAGTTCCAGATGACCTGGGTATGTCTAATTTATGGGCACTTATAGGACTAAGTGGGCTCCGTGCAGCACGCATTTGATCCTCTACTTGCAAAGATTGTGACCTTTCTGTCCTAGTGCTTCCACTCATAGAATTAGAGGTTGAGATGAAATGTTTTTATAGGTCTCTCTTGCAATATTTAGAAGACAAATAACCTTAGGAGAACATGATTCAACTGATTGTCTTCCAAAAGGTGTGCCAAAGGCTAATAGTACAGGTATTTATTGTTTTTTACTTTACGATTGAAATATGCAGGCCAATAAAGCAAACACTTTAAAATCGGTAGTAAAGAGGTCGTCTAATTCAAATTATTTCCTGAAAACTTTGAAGCTCTAGTCTTATCAAAAAATCTTTTTATTCTCCTCAAGATTGCAAATTTTAATGATGGAGCTTGTTTTATAGGATAGTCTATTCTATTCTGCACCATTATGGATTACTAGAAAACAGCTACTTACATTGAAAACATATACTTTGTAAAACTTTTTATTCATTGTTCTTATTTCAGCTCTCTAGGACTGCAATGAATAAACTAAAAGATCCTAGTTCATTTCACAACAACCATTCAGACGTCTAGCAAATACTGTATTTTTTAGCTTAAACATCCTCAAATTTTAACACATACTTGAAAGTGTTCAGATTTCACATCTTATTCACCCAGAATATGGTGCTTATTATAATCCACCTATCTCTGCATCTGATATGATCAATGAATATGAAGTATTATTTTTCCAGCAGCCCACTCACAGTGTCGGTATATAAACTTGATGTTCCTTTTGCATCTAGATCATACCGTTATAGAACTAAGTTTGAAAACCAAGTAGACTCAGGTATACAGTCATCTGTCCTAGGCACAGTGCTGGTGCCTGTGTAGAGAGATGTAGCCAGGACTGAAACAACACTCCAGGTTTTATAGAGCTTTTAGTTTATGGTAGGGAGATCAACTAAAACAAATATATAAAATATGTACTATGTCGAGTGGTGGATGAAAAATGCAACAAAGAAAAATAAATAGTGAAGGGAGATTGAGAAAAGAGTGATCATGCTGGAGACATGGTACTTTAGATGGTATAAGAACAGGTCATTCTGAAAATGATATATTTAAGGGGGGAATTTTTTGAGCTTGGAAAAGATTTTTAAAATCACAAAGATACATATTTTTAGTGTTAAACCTTTGACTCTAGAATCAAAGAGATGCAGGTGTGCATCCCAATTCTGCAAGCCCTAAGCTCTGGGCCCTGAGTAAGTGGGGTCCCCTTTGGGGAAACTTTTCTCCCTCAACAAATTTATCATAGAAATAATTAATAAATTTAGTACATATTTAGGTATAGAATGTTTATTGAAGTATCATTTATAATGATAAAAACTGACAACATAAAACATCTCATTATAAGTTTTTAATTAGAAAAATTACGCTATAGACTTAAAGTGGAGTACTCTTGAACTATATAATGTAGTTTCATAGTAGTACACACAAGATGTTATAGTAAATCTATATTTATAAATTTGGTATATATGATATTCATTCTGTGTATGTTTATGTGTATAATGATATATATTTAGAGAGGTGGAAAGATTAGAAAAATAATCATTTAAAGGTAAAAAATGAGTATGTTTGATTGAATTGTGAATGGATTCTCTTGCTTATCTACATTTTGATTTTTATCAGATATCAACATATAATATTTTAGTAAAAATATAGACACAAATGTTAAATATTCCTTCCCCAAGAATTTTATCGTTAACATATCATTTTTATAAGTTAGAAGTTCATATCAAAATTTGATTTATCCCATCCAATCTAATCATTAATTTTGTGGTTGTATTTATCACCAGTTGTCTAATTGTGAGCATGATGTTATTTAAGACACTATGTTTTGAGGCACAAAATTGAACATGAAGTCATCTTAATCATTTTCTCTTGTTCTTAAAATAGTACAAATTGGGCCAATTTGTATAGATTAGTATCATGTAAAAATGAACAAGCATAGAAAATTTTATTAAATAAGTGCTTTGACAGCAATAATAATAAGGTTTTTTTAAAAAATGTACAATTTCTGCATTGCAGCCACCAATGAACATACACTCCATCGTGGTGCAAGTCCAGTGTGTCAACAAAAAAGTGGGCACTGTTATCTACCATGAAGTTCGAATCGTGGTGAGAGACAGGAATGACAACTCACCCACATTCAAGCATGAAAGCTACTATGCCACTGTGAATGAGGTCAGTTTCTAAATGTTCTCTCTTTGTGTCCTTTTTTATACAAATAACTGACTATGCTAGAAATGTTTTGAGATGAGTCTTCTATAATAATAAGCTTACCTGTTTAGAAATATCAAGAACATATTTTAAGGAAGAGGGCTTTAGAAGGAATAAGGTCTGGACAACTTCTGACATGATTTTAGGAATTTCTTTGCTACAGGAAAATTTTGATTTATTTATAATAATGATCAAAGTATTAATGCTCATGATCATTATGCACAATTTTATACCTAAATTCACCTGTATGCCTACTGATGCTCAACAGAAGCTATTTATTCTCATTGTAAGGAGAAGAACTAATTTATTTTCATATCTCTGAAGTGCTAGCAGTAATTAAATACTGGAAGAAAATGTCTATTTAGGATTCTATCAATTTAAAGTCTTTTCTCAATTTTAAAATCATTTTGGTGTATTCAAAATACTTAAATGCTAGAAGCTCAGCACGCAAAATTGCTCAGCCCTGCCCACCTGTGCCGGTCTTTGGTCATTAGGGTGTTAGGGCCACAGGCCTTTTATAATATAGATAAGTCACAACTAAATTCTTATAAGAAAATGCTGGAAAAATTATTAAAAATATTCAAAAAGTAATATTATTGCTCTAATATCATCTATTATGTGTACTTTAACAACAACAGAAAAAAGGAACCACATTTTAGCAGTTTTTCTTTACCTCCAAGATGCTCATTAAACCTTAAAAATATGTATCTACTTTATAGGACGAAATCAGTGTAATTAGGGTATCAGTTACACAGGACTGGGTATTTAACTCTGCAAGCTTTTTGAAATTGTTAGCATGTATCCTATTTATCTCAGCATTCTTCTATTCATAAGAAAATTAAGAAATGATGTTTTCCACAATCAGACTTTATAGTTTGTATTACTTTAAAATAAACACACTGTAAACTCCTCTTTTAAGTTTTAACAAGACAAGTTACTGGTCAGTCAAGACTTAACCTTTTTGAGTTACCTTGATTTAAGAGGTTTCTACTAAAAGAGACAGATGCTAATTAATGTAATTAATCAGGTTACATAATTAATTATTTTAGCATCTGAAGTATACTATTTCAATGAAATTTTGCTTTCTTTATTTCTGTGTTAATTTCATTTGGGCATAAACTTATTTTCAGGTGAATTATGTTAGGCACAGATCTAAATGTAATATCTATTTTTGTACCATATTTAAACTATTTCTGGATCCACATATTTAATTTTTGTAAATAAATATATAATATTCAAATTGAACTTCAAAGTATTAAATGTGAAAATGTGATTAACTACTTCCACTTACCCCACCCAAACTTTTCAGCACCTTGCTAAAAAATAACCTTCTCAAATACTATTTTAATCATGTCACTCTCCTATTCAAAAATTGTATAATTTCAAATTATTGTCAGGGAAAAGGCCATCTATCTCCGTTGACTGACTAAAGGCCTTCCATAATACGACCTTTGTCAATGCATTCTTAACTTCATATTCTCTCTGATAAAGCCTCACTTCTTTCAGAATAATTTCCGCATCTCACAAATATTTCCACCTCTTGGGCTTTGCTCACACTGTTAATTTTACTTAGAATGGCATCCTCCTTACCTTGCAAGTCTACAAGTTTTATTCATCTTTTAAAGATTAACTCAGACCTATTTCTATTTCCTATTTCTAAATTTGTCCCGAAATATTCACATGCATTTATCTTCAGTTTTTCCAAACTCTAAAATCCTGCAGTATATGGATAAATGTCAATTATAGTGACAAAATTTATAGAAAAGTCAAACATTTTATCTGCATAGGTTCAGGGTTCTTTACAAAGCTGTCCATATATGGTTTTCTCTCAATGCATTTCCTTATAGCCAACTGAGACAATCCTATTTCACTGGTACTGTGGTCATATTTTCTATAGTTTCCTCCTTGGATTTTGCTCATAATATTATATCTATTTTCTTGAAAAAATTAAAAGTTTATTTAAACCTAAAAACATAACTGCTAGGAAATAAACAAATTTAACTGTTCTGATCCTTTATTTATTTGAGTAGTTCTTCCATAGTAGTACTTCTCTTAGTTTCATTGGCTAGAATGAATATGTATTTCCATTGGAAAAATACATTGACATTATATATACTTATATGTATATATGTGTACGTTTATATGTGTATACTCCAACTACAATGCTGCCTTTAAAATAAATCTAAATGAAATACATTTTACTCTTCTGTGAAAGATTGCAAAATATTTTCTATCTGTCTTTTTTTTTTATTTTTAAAATATATTTGTATTGATTTCAGAGAGGAAGGGAGAGTGAGAGAGGGACAGAAACATGAATGATGAGAGAGAATCACCAATTGGCTGCCTCCTGTGTGCCCGGCACTGGGAATCGAGCCTTCAACCTGGGCATGTGTCCTGACCAGGAATCAAACTGTGACCTCTTGATTCATAGGTCATGCTCAACCACTGAGCCATGCCAGCTGGGCCTGTCACCTTTTAGTATAGGCATGCATTTAATGCAGAATGATCTAAATGGTGTGTATTTTTTTTTAATCACTCAGGGTTTAATAGAGTGTTGGTGTCAAAATATTTTACACTTCATTAAAATCCATAAGACAGGTATAAAGTCATTATAATAGATGTATAAAAGAAGTTTCCAAAATTAAAGTCCCGATTAGTCACTTTCCTTGTTCACTATGAGAACACTGAGCTCTGAAGCAGTAGCACAAATTGGCTACGTTACTCATGAAACTGGTCACAAAGTTAAGAGTAAAACCTACATTTTTGGTTCAATCATCCCTTCATTGCTTATCGATAGGCATCCTATTAACTAAATTACAGCCATTTTCATGTAACTGATTTAAAAATAAATATCAGGGTTTATACTTATAATATTGTATCATAATATTATAATTACAATCAGTGCTTTTATGAATGCATGAAATATTAGTCTTTTATAGCCATTGTAAGCATGTTCTTCTATTAGTATGTCAAAAATTCTAATGCCTATATCTAAATGCTGAGCAAGGACTATAATGAGGTTTATAATTCCTTGTTTGTGAACAAGACATAAGATATTGCAAATATTTTTCTCTGGGTAATTTAAGACTCTCTCTCAAAGGAACGTCTTGCTCAACTACATCTGTAATAGTTGTAATAGCCAGCATAACATAGAAAGTATTTAATATTAGCTGATATATTACCTGATATCATATGCACGTTTAATTAGCATGTTTATTTTACCCTACTTCAAGTGCTGTTATACTTAGTTCTCTTAACATGGCATGATAATGTCCTTCAACAGTACACATTAGATTAATGTGCTCATTAATTTTTAAAAAATGGATTCTAAAATATTTTAGTTTTTTTTAAGGTTTAACAGAATGATTTAAAACATTTTAATGATGCTCTCAAGAAGCAGGAACCAAAAGCTGAATTTCATTCAAATTAAACCATAGAAATGTATGAGAATCTCTCTCTTGTTTTCTCTCTCTTTCTTTCCTCATACACACACACACACACACACACACATACATGCACGCACACACGCACATGCACACACACATGCAAACTCTAAGTCTACCTTATTTAATTTTTTTGACTAATTGTTAGTTCAAATGTTTATTATATATTTATAAAAATTAAATGTAATATAAGTGGATAAATATTTATCTTTAGAAATTTGTTTCTTATAATAAATAATATGTTGAAAGCTTAGACTTTGTTATAATGAAAGTGATTCATGAAATGGAATGATTATATTTTTATTATTTATTTAAACTATATCAGAGATATTTAAACATAAATAATCCTATCTAATAAAAGACAAATAGGGTAATTAACCGTACCTCTGATACACTTCCCATTGGCTAATCAGGACGATATGCAAATTAACTGCCAACCAAGATGGCGGTTAACCACCAACCAAGATGGTGGCTAATTTGCATACTGCAGGCAAGGTGGGACAGCGCCATCCCGCCTGCCCCGCTGCCATCCGGGCCTGCTATCTGCGACCCGGGTGGCAGGCGGCCCATATGGGACCTGACCCAGGGCTGGCGGGTGGGACCACAGCGATCCGCCACCGGCCACACCCACAAACGGCCCTCCCAAGGGGATCCGAGGCTGGCAGGTGCTAATGCACCGATCTGCCAACACGCACACCCGGGCCGCCTTTGCCCTGTGTGAACTATGCAGCTGGGAGAGGGGAGTGGGGCCGCTGGGAGCAGGGTGGGAACATCCCGGGGTTTGCATCAGGCAGCCCAGAGTGGAGTGCAAACTATCCCGACTGGTAGCTGCTTGCTCATTCACTTACTTGCGCATTCATTCACTCATTCACTTACTCACTCATTCATTCACTCATTCACTCACTCAGCAAACCCTCTCAGGTCCCTGGCACCAGGCCAGGCACTGAAGGTGAAGCAGGATAAGACAGAGCTATGTCCTCAAGATTTAGTAATTCAGTAGGGCAAAGCAGGCACATGAACGAGGCAGTTGTATGCACAGATGCAGTGTACTGGGTTTGGTGAGGGCTGTAACTAACGCCTACTTTGTTCTCTTGATAAAATGGGGCCTTGGAGCCAGGCCACCCCAAGACTGTAGGCCTGTGCCTAGGCCAGGAGTGGCCAGGATCCCGGAACATGACAGAGGGTGCAGGTCGGGCTGAGGGTTCTCGCCCCACCCCTCACCCTCACCCCTGAGTACACAAATTTTTGTGCACCCGGCTACTAGTATTTAATAAAAGTAATGGAATACCCATATAACCCTCATCCAATTTCCCCTGCTGTTGATATCTTTCATTAGTATGATACATTGTTTTTTAATAACTAATGAACCAACAGTGAAACATTATTTACTTGAATCAATATTTTATTCAGATTTTCTTAGTTTTTATCTAATATTTTAGTTCCTTAATATTTTCTTGACTTTAATGACCTTAATAATTTCCAGGAGTGGGACAGTTTATAGATCATTTCTTATTTTGGGTTTACCTGATATTTCCTCATGATGATAGATTTTGTTCAGGAATACCACAAGATTGATGCTGTATTCTTCCCAGTACATAGCAAGAGAGACAGACAATGTCAATGTGTTCCATTACTAGTTATGTTAGCTTTTTATTGCTTTAATAAATTAATGTCTGCCTATTCTTTTCTACTTTACTTACTAATTATTTTTAATTAATAATTAATAAGTAATTAAAACTATTTGGTGAGGAATGACTTTAAGACTTGGTAAATATCTTTTTCTCATCGTAGCTTCACTCACACTTTTTTTAGTGATTTATGAAACATTGATTTGTTGAAAAGCCATTGATGACAATGCAAATTATTGTGGTGTATATATTTTCTTCATTTTATTTTATTGCCCCTTGATCATTTAGTGGGTGCTTTTTCAGGCATGATGAAATGCACTGGCAATAAATGTTTGGTTACTAATGAGAAGGTTAGCATACTGAAATCATAGTGAGTATAGGAATTTATGAAATAATTTGCTTGCTGAAAACCAACCTGTTTGCAATAGCAGTTATTATTCAATATGAGTTTTCTAAAATACAGGCAAGAACTAAGTTGAATTTATTTGTTTTTCTGTAAATTATCTCAAATGCATTTTTCTTTAGGGCTAAACATAATTTATCTTTGATGGAATACATCATCCAAATTGCATCATTTCATATTATCTGTAAATCTTGGGTTCCCTTATGTGTCAAGTTCTATTTATTTCCTCTTGTTTCCTCTCTTCTCCAAAGTTTATTATTAGTAAATTATGAAATTTCTGAAATAATATATTTCATAGTATTTGAGACAATCTGTGTTCCAGTCTTTATCTACCAAATATTAGAATCATGACATCAAGCAGAAGCTCTCTTAGCCTAAAGTTGCTTGACTATAAAGTAAGTATAATAACAGAAACTAATGTTACATGGTTATATTAAGAATTAAAAATGATAATGCTTTTTTAAAGTACTTAGTACAGGTTTTGGCCTTATACTTTATAACTAGTGATGTATTTAAAAACCAAGGGGATCTTCACAAATGAAATGCAAGAAAAAAATACGTTTGTAAGCAGGCAGTAATTAGTGGAACATCATTAAGAACTTCACCTTTCCTCAGTGGTGAAAAGACATTATCTTTGAATCTATCCAATTTGAGCTTTAAATTTTCCTGATCAAATTTTTTTTAGCTTTGTGCTAGTCTTTCACAATGTATCATGATTGTATCATCTTCTTCCATTTAAAATATGCAGTTTTGAAATCTGTTCTTATCAAAGTAATTCTGGTAGATTGAAGAGCACAGATGGTCTTCATGATGAAGTATTACAATGAAATTCCATATATAGCTAAGTATTTAAAAAACATTTTATTTGTTTGTATTATATATCCCATATATAATTTAGATGACTTTTCATGCAAGTTAAATATTATCTTTTAGAAATATAGTCCATGGTATTAAAAATTTGATGAATATCTCCAAATCTCCAACTATTTATGGAGTAAACATCAATGGACCTTCAGAGCCATTCCCATTCACAGAATTTCTTTGAATAGACACTATTAGCATTTACTCTAACATCAAAAGCTTCTGAGGGAAGAAATAAGACTAAGTCCTAGTACCTTTTACTTGTCCCAGTTCTTCTCCTCCAAGGGATTTGCACATTCATTCTAGAAAGCAGGATACATACAGTAAGGGAAGAAAAAAGAGACGAAGAATAAAGCAATGGAAAGAAACACATAAAATATTTTTTCTAATTTAAACATGTAAATGTAATCAATGTTTCAGCTGTCCTAAAGAATTTAAGTATTTAATTATTTAACCTTTTATTTTTTTTAAATTCCCACCCAAGGATACTTTTTTCATTGATCTTTAGAGAGACTGTGGAAGAGAGGGAGAAGGGGAGAAGAGAGAGAAGAGAGAGAGAGAGATGTGAGAGAGACACATTAACTGGTTGGCTCCTGCAGGCACCCCTGCTGATCAAACCTGCAACTGGGGTACTTGCCCTTGGCTGGGAATTGAAACCTTGATCCTTCCATTCTTGGCCCTACACTCCAACACTCTGGCCACTGAGCAAACAGGCCAGGGCTAAACTTTTCAAATTTAATGGGCTATTACATATATTATATATTCAATCTAAAGCTAATTGTTCTTTAGCTTTTACTAAAGATGAATAGAGTTATTTGTCACTCTCTCTAATAATAAGCTATTCTCTTATCTTGAAGATACTTATGAGTTTGCCTTTAATAATTTCTTTAGAGGAAGTGATTTTCAATATTAATTATGTAACTTCCATAATAGACATGGGGTGAAGATTTTAATCATAGATGCAAAAACTATTTGTAGTAAAGGAAGATGAAGAACATATAATTTTCTATTTTTTTCTCTTTGACTTTAATAACTCACTGCATGATAACATCCACTGAATGTGAATTCAAAAATGTGTATTATTTGCTATCAATGATAGAAAGATTTAAGATAAACTTCAAAGAGACATTTGATTTGGATAAATGTTTGAATAAAATAAATGTTATATTAGTGAGTTAATATATATCCAATATAATGATCACAGAAATAATGATTTGACCAATAATAAATCACCAATAAATAATTATAGATTCAGAGATAATGTAATTTCATCTTTGTGAGAAAAAGCATAAGTTCTCAACAAAATTCCACTAACCATTATCTGTTTACAAATTTATCACTCCATTTTATTTGTGGGGAACCCTTGTCTTTCAAATATATCAAATATATCAGTATTTCTAAAGCATATTAGAAACAATAGGGTTGACTTTTGAGAGGAGGAGGTTAAATCTGAATCATAGTCATGGAATGAATGGCTTATAATTTGGAAAAATTATTATCATACGGAAGCTGATCTTTAGACCATGCAGTATAATAGAGAAGACCCCGAAAATAAGTGTAGGGGTAAGAAGAAGAGAATAGCTAATTATTTTTAAATAGGCCTGTTTTGCAGCACTACATAAATTAGAGTTCAGGAATTGGCAATATTACTAAGAAAGCACTGTGGGTAATCATCAAAGGGTCACAGAGGGTGATCAAAGTACTAACAGATTGTATAGCCACTGAATGAAATGGGATGCTGAAATCTACCACTGTTGTACTTTGTACTTTTGGTATATTTTTTAAATCATAATTGTATTGTATTTTTCTAAATTGGAGGCTACAAACTGCAGGAGTTATTGTGCCAGTGGATGTATTTTGTTTGTTCATTAAATGTATAATTTATTTCTCTAAAATCTGTTGCCAACCTTAGAATGAAGAGGTTACTTATAAAATTAGACTATTAGAAGACCCAGTAACAACGACTCCTTATTCCGTTATGCCAAGAATTTGCTGGGCTGAGGAGTAAATACCACCTCAGAAAGGGTGCGTGCTCCCCAGTTGGTATCATTCCCATCAGGCTGTTGAAGGTGATCCATAAATAAGTTGGACTATAACTAATGGGTAGGGATACTCAGGTAAAGCTTGAGGAATGGAGACTCTGGATGTAGGGACACACTGTGCAAAGACCTACAGATAAGACAAAATCACAGTGCTTCTGTGGTGGAGATGAATCTATAACAATAAAAGCATAATATGCTAATTAGACTCTATGTCCTTCTGGACGACCTTCCGGACCAAGCCTGGGCTGCCAGGGCCGAGGCAAGCTTCCGCAGCTGTGAGGGCCGAGCCCCTTGCACAACTCTCATGCATCGGGCCTCTAGTAAGAAGTAAAGCCAAACAACAAATCCTGGTTGTATTTGCTTCATTAAGTTTTGTGGTGGTTGTTTTAATCCAAATGAAAATATATGACCAACTCCTGTCACATAACAGCTTTCTACTCAAACAATCTTGTGAGCACGAAGAAATGCCCAGCTTTCTTTCTCCTTTGCTAGCTTGGGCATCTGTTGTCTTCGACATTCTTGCTTAAACTTACCACTTGCATGCAATTACCAACCTGAACTTTATTGAGCTCTCTGAAACGTTTTTTGTTTTTAAATAGAGTAACTCACTTGCACATACAATTTAAATTCTAGCTTGTAGATAACTTAATGCATTAAGGCGTTTTTAAGGAGGAACAACAGATGCATTTTCTCCACAGGGGCTAAGATGCTAATGGTCATAAATTGGTCCAAATGTGGTGCAGACTGAATCTGGGTCTTCTATTTCTCTATCCCAATGCAAGGACCCTGACGTTGGTCATTTTGGACTTTATACGCTTTTATGTAAGGTCTGCAAGGGTTCTTTTGAGTCACTTTGGGTCTGTGATTGTGGACAGCTGTCCACTCTCCTTTGTGTAATAAAGGACTGTGTTTTGCGCTGGCACAATTCTGGTGTGCTACTGATGAAGTGAGAATCGACAGATTTCCTCTTCTTTTATTTTCAGCTCACCCCAGTTGGCACCACGATATTTACTGGATTTGCAGGAGACAATGGAGCTACAGACATCGATGACGGCCCAAACGGACAGATAGAATATGTGATTCAGTATAATCCAGATGATCCGGTATGTAAATAGCTACTTGCAGGGTGACTTCACTCTGAGTAATAAAATCGATGCTTACTTCTCATGATATTTATTATTTATTCTATTAGAACCACATAAGTAATAATAGTATAATCAAGTACTACCTCAAAATTGCATTCTTTTAAATGTGGGCTATACTTTGAAAAACTAATTTTTGGTGGTATTTGTAAGCAATAATTTAAGATGTGTTTTAGGTTTAATATGGCATTTTTACTTAATCTCCATGAAGTTTGTGGATTTCTAAGCATTCTAAAGAAATCTTTGGATGTGGTATAACCAGTGTGATTTACACGCTTTTTGGAACTTGCAAATGAATGCCACTGCTGCCACTTCCCTACCAAGGAAACCTGAGGTGAAGAGAAGGACAGAGCCTCTGGCTGTGGGTGTTTTAGGCTGTGAACTTATTTCTTCAAATCATCTATTTAACACAGATGAAATCAGAATTGTTTTGCTGAAGCTAAAGCTGGTGTTGTACCTGCCATCTTTTCCCAAGACAACTCCTCACATCATGGGCTTCCCAAAGCATAGTTTTAAACTCACTTCTTAAATGAGATTTCTAAAGGAATGCTTCTCCTTTACGTTAATATTAGGAATATAAAAAGTGGTGAAGATAATATTATATCTTTATTTTTTATATCATAGATTTCTTATGTAAGCTTTAAACAAACAACAGAAATGCTTGTGCTTGTTCAGACTAAAAATTCACAAAAGATCTCCATCACAAGTTTATTGTGAGAATTAAGTGAATTGTGAATGAATTTTCTCCTTTTATTCTCACAAATCAATCAGTTAATAGCAGTTATTCTCTTGCAAAGAAGAGCGAACAGGCTCATAGATGAAGTGATTTACCTGGTATCACGCAGCCACTTCTCATCTATAGAGTCAATCATGAAATTTCACATTCAAAACATGGTTTCTCTTCTCTGTTGTGTTCTAATAAAATTTTCCGAAAAAATTGTAGAATGAAAAATGAAAGAAAAAAAAGCCCATGGGCATAGTAGGGTCAAGGGAAGACGGGGAGGGCGTGGAGTGGTTTGTTTTTCCCCTAAGAAGTATGTCTCCATGTGAAAACAAGAGATGGGGAAGTAATGAGAAAGTGACAGAGAAGGACAATAAGGATGAAAGGTTACCCAAGAAATGGGGTGGAAAAGATCAAAGAAATAGAGGAGAAAAGGGTAAGAGAAACAGGTTTTCCTTAAAAGTACAAACAGACAGCTGACTGCACATTTTATTTCTAATCCATTTATTTTCTTTACTGTTTAGGTTTTTAAAAGAATTAATTATATGTGTGTGCCATGTTCCTAGCTTACAATTTATGAAGGTCATTTCCTAATCTTTACTCCTCAAGTTGTATAAATGAAACCTCCCAGCCAAGTATAGAATGGCCAAACCAGGGAAACATTTCTTACATTGCTTTAGAAAAAAACTATTCAAGGTTTGGATATAGTGGGAGACAAAATGTATTACTTAGAAGCTATCTTTTTGAAGTTTTGTGAGGCTGAAATTCCTTGTTAGCTGTGCAGTAATTCCTTCTGAATGCTTTTCCCTTTCAGGGAACTGTAGGTTTGGCATAAAATACAATATATACATTTTACTGCCTATAGATTGGATAAGCCAATCAGCCACATGCAGTTTCCAAATTACAAAAAAGAAAAAAAACAAAAAAGAAAAATGTCCTTCAGCAAGCTAGTACAGTGGAATAAAGACATTCTCTGTGCATGGTTCTAATTCAATGAGGCAGAATAAGACATCATGACAGCACTTAACTTAGGATCTATTGGGAGAGAAAACATTAACCCAGTCATGTCCTTGCAGAGAGAATCCATCTTTAGCATCATAGAAACTTGGTGTAAACCTCAGTACCAGATTTTTCTCTTGTAAGATCTATGAGAGAAATACCTGGTGGTATTAATTTTCTGCCACTCTTCTGTTTTTATATAGTAATTCTCCTTATTTTAACAACTAGAGGCCCAGTGCACGAATTCATGCATGGGTGGGGTCTGGCCCACCCGGCCCCAACCCCAATCGGGGCCAGGCCTGTCAGGAGGAGGAGATGGTGGGAGGTTGGCCAGACGGCCCACCCCAATCAGGGCCCAATCAGGCCAGGCTGGCCCGGGGGAGGGGCCATGGGCAATTGGCCAGTGGGCCCTGCCCCCGATTGGGGTGGGGGGGCCCATTGGGGGCCAGCGACCAAGGGGAGGGGCCACAGGTAGTTGGCTGGCTGGCCCTGCCCCTGACCTGTTGGGGGGGCAGATCTGGGGTAGGGCCAGGTAGGGGGAGGGGCTCTGGAGTGATCAGGGTGGTGGGGTCCCATTGGGGGTGGGACAGGCTGGGGGGAGGGGCTTCAGGACATTGGCTGGTCAGCCCTGCCCCCTATTGGGGTATGGGGGGCAATCAGGGGCAGGCTGGCTGGGGGGAAGGGGCCGCGGGAGGTTGGCCAGTTCACTGGCCACAGTGGGTGTCATAGTGACTGGTTGTTCTGGTCATTATGGCATTACAGTTGCTGGCTTTTTATATAGATAGATAGCATAATATTCACCTACTAACTTCTTAATTTAAAAAAATTGTATATACTACCAACGTATTTAACCTAAAAATGTGGCTACCTCTGGTTTTTGCAACCACAATTGTAATTTCTTTTAGATTAATCTTACACTGTAGGATGAACTGTGAAAAGTGTAGATTGCTCTATTCTACTTAAAAATCTTAGAGTTTTATTTGTTGTTGTTGTTGTTTTAATATGATACTACATTAATCATTAACAGAAATTACAAATTAGTGACCTGGATTTCAACATTTTGTTTGGCCACAAATCATTTTAAATAATTTTTGAGCCAATCATGAAATTTCACATTCAAAACATGGTTTCTCTTCTCTCTTAAGAAATAGAAATAATTCCAAAAAGATGATCAATTAGAGTTGCTCTGCTGTGTTCTCATGAGGAATGAATTTCCACCACTCAGAAAATATATGTATAGCTGCTTATACTCCAAGGGGTTTCATTCACTTACAGAATCTGCTTTATCCTTGTAGAAATTTGCAAAAGTCACTTCTGCCTTACAGTAATACAAATTATTTAAATCAATTCTTCCCATTATTTCAAACAATAGCCTTCAGAGTTTCTGATAAGAGAAGTCAATAGAAATTTGAATCATGTTTCTCAGTATGTTTTCAAGATTTTTTTTAATCTTGAGTATTTGGCAACTTAACTATGGCATGCCAAATTGTAGTTTTGTTTGTGTGTGTGTTGTTTTGTTTGTTTGTTTGTTTTTTATAATTATATATTTTGAAATAGGTTACTGAAATTCTTTTTTTTCTTTATTGATTAAGGTATTACATCTGTGTCCTTATCCCCCCATTGTCCCCACCCCCCGACTCATGCCCTCACCCGCCTGGTGTCTGTGTCCATTGGTTAGGCTTATATGCATGCATACAAGTCCTTTGGTTGATCTCTCCCCCTTACCCTTGCCCTCCCCTACCTTCCCTCTGAGTTTTGATGGTCTGATCGATGTTTCTCTGTCTCTGGATCTGTTTTTGTTCATCAGTTTATGTTGTTCATTATATTCCACAAGTGAGTGAGATCATATGATATTTATCTTTCTGTGACTGGCTTATTTCGCTTAGCATAATGCTCTCCAGTTCCATCCATGCTGTTAAATCTCTGCATTTTTATTTCACCAGTTAAATAAATTATCAGTCATTATTTGTTTATATTTTCAAGCCTATTTCCCTGACACTTCCTCCTCTGAGATTGCAATTACAGGAATTTCAGGCATTTAAATATTTCTCCATAAGTACAGGCTCTGCTCAAATATTTTCAATAGATTTTAATCACTTATCTGCAACTGTCAATTTTCTGTTGATCTATAGTTAAGGTTACTGTCTTCTCTGTCATCCCCATTCTGTTATTAAACATATTCAATGTGTGTGTGTGTGTGTGTGTGTGTGTGTGTGTGTGTGTGTGTGTTTTAATTTCAGATAGTATAATATTCAGGTCTTGATTTTCCACATTTTTATAGTTTGTTTTTCTTGGTTGTGCTTTTCTCAGCTCTTCACCTACAGTGAGAATATTAATATTATTTTACATCTCTCAATATAGACATAGTTATGAATAGCTGGTTTAAAAGTCCTTGTCTACTTCTTCAAACATTGGTCTTCCTTGATACTTTCTCCTCTTGAAAAGAGATCACATTCCTGGTTCATCGTATATCAACTTGTTTTGGACTCTATCCTGGACATTGGAAATGTTACATTGTGGAGAGACTCTTGGTTTTATTATATTCCTCCAAGAAAAATTTTGTTTTGATTGTTTGTCTGTTTATTTTAGCAGAGAACTTGGTTGGACCATTTTATCAATCTTCTAAATGGCACTAAAACACAGAGAGTGATGTAAGGAATTTTTTATGGATAAGAGACTGATTTTATAAGTTATATTCTTTTGAGTTATGAATACACTGTCTTACACTGAGGGAAAGAATGTTGGAAATTGCCCTTATGATATGCATGTTACCAGGAAAAAACTCAATCTCTAACAGGGTAGGAGATTTAACTAATGAGCAGCAGTTCCCAGATATGAATAAAAAGTAAACAATAACATACATGATTTTTCATAAAAACAGTGTTTCAATTTAATAGCTGGATTTAATACTTTAAAAAAGCTTAGAATACAGAGTGGACACCAACGTTGAAAAGTAATATTATGTAGAATGATTGGAATGTTTGAGCAGTGATAAAAACAAGTGCTGAAAGGGTAATATAATAACAGGGAAATTTTTCAGATACCTAGACTTTGATTTAGAAATAACCTAAAATATTTTTTAAACTATCACAAGGAACAGGATTCCTGGTTACCATTATCAAAAGACTGATAAAACCCATTAATCAAAATGAAAAGTTTTCAGAAATAAGAATAGTAAATCTGAAGTGTACACTCACATTCTATGTTCAGGTAAGAAGCATGCTCTCTGTAACTTTCAAGGGGACTAAACTACACTATCAAAACCCCTAATGCATTTTGAATCTTTGTCTTTACTTATTTTCAGACATCCAATGAGACCTTTGAAATTCCCCTCATGTTGACTGGAAATGTAGTGTTAAGGAAAAGGCTCAACTATGAAGATAAAACACGCTACTATGTCATCATTCAAGCTAATGTGAGTATTCAATTCCTCTTACTTTTCTCCCATGAACTTATGAAGTAAATAGGTTGTTTACCATGTGTAAGTTCTCTGCCAGTACTCAGTATAGTTGGCACTTCCTCCTTTGGAAAATGAAGTAGCCCCGGCCTCAGTGTAATTTGTATAAATCTTCTTCTACCTGGCAAATGGGATGGAATAGGGGAGACAATTGTTTCCACTCACTGTAAACTTCACTCTCTCAACCACTTGCGCCCCCTGCTCTTCAATGATTGGTTCTTAGCTCATACTGAAGTATCTCTCAAAGCAGGATCCACCAAACAATTTAAGCCAAATCACCATGAGAGCATAGTAAAAATGCAGATTCCTTGACCCAACCTCAGATTCTCTGAATGAAAATTTCAGAGGGTAGAAATGCTTTTTTATTAGTTCCCCAGGACGCTCCAAAGTACACTATAAGGAGAGAACTACTGAATTGGTAATCTTTTCCCTCATGGCTATCATTTATTGTATAAATATTCACTAAATATTAGCTACAATGACCATAACCATGGTATGTGGACAGTAGTAACAGAAAGCCTAAAAAACAGTTGCTGGAAGATGAAGAGAAACATGGCTGAGAGAAAAAAACACACACAAAAAACAGTTGCTTATATAATTTTAACATTTATTATTATTATTATTATTATTATTATTAAATAAAAGCCTTAGATTGATGTGTCTCAAGGCTTGGTGTGACAGATTAAGTATATATACATAACCTGAAATTTGGTTATGTTTCCAATGCCTTGTCTGCTGGCTGCTTGTGAATATTATACGCATTAGCAAAACTGAGTGTAAGCAAGTGGAAAGGGTGCTAAAGATTTTTTTTAGAGGTTGATTCTGTCTCCTTTTATTTGAGAGAGCACTGTCCCAGTGTCCCTTCCCAGCCAACTTCTCCTTATAGACCTTTATCACATGAGCCGGCACAGCAGAAAGGAAAGTTGAGGAAGTCTGTTTGTGGTCAAGGGGGAGGAGATAATCATCTCTGGATGACAGCAACTATGGTTCATCTTCTGGGGCTGGGCACATTGATGACCTGAAAAAATAATGTTGGCACTAAGGATACATTTTAGGAATAAAAACTAACAAGGCTGACCACAGACAACTTTAACCATTACAAAAGCCCCATAACAAGTGACAGGGATATTCTGAAAAGGTAGTGAGACTCCGAAGCCATCTTGTGTCTTTAAGGACGGCTATGCATTGTAATCTTATTCATATAGCAGAACAAAAAGACAGTAAGGAGTGGAAAAAAGGGAAGTATCCTCCATTAGCTACTCTGACAAGTTTACATTGGTCTCCCCTTATCTGTAGTTGCTCTCTGTGCTTTTTTAATATATATATATATATATATATATATATATATATATATATATATATATATTAAAAAAGCACAGAGAGCAGCTACATATATATATTGATTTCAGAGAGGAAGGGAGAGAGGGAGAGGGAGAGAGAGATAGAAACATCAATGATGAGAGAGAATCATTGATTGGCTGCCTTCTGCACACCCCCTAGTAGGGATGAGCCCACAACCTGGGCATGTGCCTTTGACCAGAATCAAACCAGGGACCCTTCCGTCTGCAGTCCAATGCTCTATCCACTGAGCCAAACCAGCTAGGGCCTCTTTCTGTGGTTTTGATGCCAAAACTTCTGGTCTGATTGGTCCAAAACTTTCTCCCAAAACTAAAGAATTGGTTTTACAGGCAAAGATGGTAAAAAGAAGCAAAGTGTATTGAAAGATGGATGGACTCCCTGCTGCAGGGAGCAGCAGGAAGGGTGCCCATGTGGGTTGCTGGTTAAGATTCTTTGTCTGAGGGGAGATATATATATATATTTTTTTCTGGCTTCTGATTGGTTCTTTCAAAGAATTCTGCCTTAGCAACATCCCTACATTTTGTGAATGAATGGAATAGATGGACAGGATGGACCTGAGGACCTGATTGAGGACTGCCACTTCAGGTCCCAGGTGATGTCACTGCTCCTGCCTAGCTGGGTTGCCCTAGCAACTCCCTCCTAGCTGGGTTCAACTCTAGGTCATTTTGTTTGTCCGTGTGTGTGTGTGTGTGTGTGTGTGTGTGTGTGTGTTCTTAGAGCAAGGTGCAGTCAGCAGGCTGCAGCCTATCCATGTCTGCAAGGTCCTGTTATTCTAGGTTTTCCCTATTCTTCTCCCTCTTTCAAGGTCCAATCCCTGACTGCCTAGCCCTCTTCTATCGCCTTACTTTCAGTTACCCTTGGTCAACCACAGTCAGAAACTATTAAATAGAAAATTAAAATAAACAATTTAATAAGTACTTCATAAGTTTTAAATTGTTTGCCGTTTTGAGTAGTGTGATGTCATGCTTTCCCACTTTGTCCTACCCAGTAAGTAAATCATCCCTTTATCCAGTGTATCCTTGCTGTATATTCTACCTTTTCATTAGTCAATAGTAGCCATTTCATTGTCACAGCATCACAGTGATTATGATCAAGTAGTCTTTATTTTAGTTAATAATGACCCCAAAGTCATTCACACAACTTTTATAGTAATTTCTAGTTCATTATTATTGTTGTTAATCTCATAATGTGGCTAATTTATAAATTAAGCATTGTCATTGATATGTATGTAGAGGAAGAGGCATAGCATATGCAGGGTTTGGTATTATCTGCAGCTTCAGGCATCCACTGGGGGAGGTGCAATGTATCCTGTGGATCTGGGGTGTCAAAACCCAAAATTCAGTCAAGTTCATTTCATAGTCTAATTAGCTTTATTAAGCAATTTATGAATCTGGCAACATCCCATTCTGCAAGTAGAAGGGTGCTTGGAGGAGTTGTCTGAAATGGATGATTTTATAGGAAGAAGGGTGGGGCAAATAAGCTATTAGCAAAAGAAAAGAAATAATTATTTTTAGGGCAGAATATCATCTTTTTTGAGGCAACAAAAAGGCTAGCGCTTTTTCATGCAGATTGCTTCTTCCTCCTTTGGAAAATGAAGAGAGTCCTTGTGATGGATTACTTTACCAAAACCCGAAAATCCTGGACTGATTAAGATTAGATATCTGGTGAAGGTCAGAACTGCAGTTAGGTCAGGTTATAAACCTAGATTTGATATCATGGGCTTTAGCACAAGTGATGCCATTCTGGATCCGTGCTATTTTTTATTTGTTTTTAATAGGAGCAAATTGTCTATGTAACAAGGCATCACTAAATGGCCATTTCTCTCTTTCTTAGAGTATTTCTTCAGAAAGGGGAGAATATATATATATATATATATATATATATATATATACACACATATTTACATGTGTTTGAGTAGATATAAATAGAAATCAAAATTTTAAAGCCAAACTTTTAGACGTTCATTGAAAATTCTTAAGGTTTGTTTTGAATTCATCGTGGGTTGTCTTGATGTCCAGTGGAAGAAACAAGAGTGAAAACCTTGGACACAGGAAAAAGGAAGATCTATAAGATCTCAATACTGCTCCCATAATACTGAATTTTTTAAAAAGAATTTCTATGCAAATAGATATATGAACAAAAGATACAATCTCCCTTTCAGACTCAAAATCTCTAATATAATTCACAAAAAAGTCAGAGTGCTACAGCATGTATCTGAAAGCTAGTTTGTATTGTGCTCTTTAAAATGAGCTTTTTTTTAAAAAAAGAAATGCAAGCTAACAAAAATCTTAATTGCTGTCTAAACTTAAATATTTATAAAGACATCTGGAACAATTTGTATTCAATTTGCTTGACTACTCATAACTAGGGAGAGAGTGATAAGTTTTTAATGTGTCAGGGATAAAATTATGAAATAGAAGTATATATATGAATCATTGAAAGAAAGGAATGGAATGGATGAGAGGTTGAAAGATTTTAATTGAATTGAAAAAAGAAATTTTATATAAATTTAAAGTATACTGTATTAAATGTGAACAGTAGCTATAGAAGATAATAACTTTAGGGTATTTTAAAAATTTTTCAGAAATATATGTATGATGTTAGAGAGAGGGAGAGATAGAAACTTCAACGATGAGAGAGAAGCATTGGTCAGCTGCCTCCTGCACACCCCCTATCCAGCCAGATGCTCAGGCATCTGCATTGACTTCAGATCTAACTATAACTTCCAGGTTCATGGGTTGATGCTCCACCACTGAGCCACACAGGCCTCGCAGAATATATTCTTTAAAGTTGTAGAACCTACTGAAATTAGCATCTATCACAATTTATTCAACTATACTTAGATTTTGTTTGTTTGTTTTTGCATTTGGGTATGGAATTGAGAGTTCCCCTCATGACTATCATGAAAGGCAGTGAGTGAAGTTTAGTGGTAAAAGCATGAACTCTAGAACCACATTGGTTGGATTAAAATCCCAGCTCTGCCATTTACTAGTTGTCTGACTTCGGGGATACTCTGTCAGTTTCGTAACTAAAATGAAGATATTAATGAAACATGCCACATAGGGTTCTTGTCAGAATTATCACGTTAGCAAACAAAAATGAACTTAGATTAATGCTTGGAATATATTCTGAGATCATTACAGTATAACATAAACCACTAAAGTACTTCTAATTTACTGTTTAAAATGGGTAATTTAAAAATAGAATAACAATGAATATATATATATATATATATATATATATGTGTGTGTGAATATATATATATATATATATACACACACATATATATTCATTTACTTTTAATGTTAGTAGATAATATATTATTTCCAGTGTTGCAATATATAAAAGTCCCACAAATTATAAAGAAGACTGTCTATAGTCTCTACTTTTTTGATATGTAATTTACTGAAGACACTGGGTTATTAGAGCTGAAAAGCTGGCTCATACTTGCTTGAGGGTCAATTGTGGGTACCTCTTCCCAACTCTGAGTTCACTGACCTCACATTTGTGGCCACAGTGGAAGAATTTACAGTATTGCAAGTGGCAGATACTACAAATCAGTGTTTCTTATCTCAGAGAGCTGGTTGTTAAACATTTTCTAGTTTGTATATGCCAATATCTATATAGTTTAATTGTTGTGTTTAAATAGGATAATGATATCATATATAAAAATTATCTTTCTTATTGTTTTATATTTTTATAACTTTATTGATAGTATGTAAATCAATGTAGAAACTAAACTATGAACATTAAAAACTTCTGCAAGCTGCCTGGTCGGTATGGCTCAGTGCTTGAGCGTTGACCCATGAGCCAAGAGGACACAGGTTGGATTCCTAGTCAGGGCACATGCCCAGGTTCTAGGCTTCATTTCCAGTGTGGGATGTGCAGGAGGCAGCCAATCCAAGTGTTTCTCTTATCAATGTTTCTATCTACCCCTCTCCCTTTCTCTCTCTCTAAAATCAATATGAATATTTTCTTAAATATATTTTTATTGATTTCAGAGAGGAAGGGAGAGGGAGAGTGACAGAAACATCAATGATGAGAGGGAATCATTGATCAGCTGCCTCCTGCACACCCCACACAAGGAGATCGAGTCTGCAACCAGGCATTGGCCCTGACTGGTAATTGAACCACAACTTCCTGGTTCATAGGTCAATGCTCAACCACTAAGCCACACTGGCTGGGCAAGAACATATTTAAAAAATAAAAATAAATAAAGCCTCTTCAAGTTAAAAGGAGAGTTGAAATAGGAACTATACATTTTGAATTTAAAGTAGATGGTATCTAAGAGGCTAGAGGTCTGGTGAGAAATACTGAAAGTTACTCAGCTTTGGCCTGGCTTTGTTTATGGTACAAATATTTTATTGCTTTGCAAAAAGAACCACTCAGATTTTGAGGGAAGTTATTTTTATCCATGTGAACATGTTATATTCTTGAGTAAGTTAGAAGAGTTTTGGTTGGCCCCCATAAAAAAATATCACTTGTTTTTATTTTATTTTATTGTCTAAGGTATTACAAATAATAGTACATGTTTTCTTGATAGTATTTACAACATTATCACCCACACTTTTTTATTTTCCATATGAATATCAAATGAAGAAATGATTAGTTATAGAGAAAAGAAGAAAAAAATCTCAGAAAGGAATTTCAGAGAAATGTAAAAATCAATGGGGTTTTCTTTTATTGAAGTTTCCAATACATTCTATTATCACAGATTCTAATTTTGATGTTATCCTAAGTCACAAAGGAATCAAATTCATTTCTATACATAGATTTTCTTCCAAGCTACTGTCTTTTGTATTACTTTAATCCTGAGGAAAATACTAAGGGCTATTTACTCAAGAGCTCTTAAATAATTGTCAGAAAAAAAAAAAGTTTACAGTGTTTTCTCCTAATCGCTAAGCATATTTTTTAAAAAGTGTGTGAACTGTAGGAGCAGAAACCTCTTACCTCATTCCCTTCTAGCTTTTGGGGGCTAGTCTAATAAGACATATTAAGAGGAAAACAAATTTAATTTTATATGTACATGAGCCCCATAAAAACTATAAGACTAAAAAATCAAACAACTTTTATAACTTTAGACAAGGAAACAGTAAATTTGTAAAGAATTGGGAAAACAAATGCATTAGGATTTAGGGTAATAAATTAGTGAGGATTAAGAAGGCTTGTTTAGAGCCATCTGGGTCCTAAAATCCCTATTTCTGGTGATAAGGATGCTTTCTATGATCCTAGAATGGATAGGTTACTTTTCATATGAAAGTTTATTTTCTGCTTTCCGGAGTACAAAGGAGGGTCAAAGTGTTGTTCTTGTACCAGCTGTTTCATATGTAATGTTAATTCAAAATAAACAGTATGCCCAAATGGCATATGTTAGCTCTCCTTCAACACATTGCAATTATATGGGCTTGCATATAAAAATGATTTCTATAGTTTTAGATTCAAACTATGTAAACAACTTTTCAGAAGTAACCCCCACCCTGACCTATCGACTGCCTACTGATATGTGGAATAAGTGCTCATTTTACACCCATTTTTTGGAGCTCTGCCCATTTCTTGGGCATATTCTTGGGAGGGGAGCTGAAATGGGAAGATGGCAGGTTAATGGTTTAGCATTTATAAAATGTCCAAGTAATGAAGATAGGAAAGCATGTGGACATATAAACTATGATACTATCCTGTCTACTAGAATGTATAATTTTTTAAATAGGTAAATGTTTCAAATAAAAATACCATTTCAAGAAGAGAAGAAAAAGAAAAAGGAATACTTTTAAAGTGATTTAGACCAAGGCAATCTGGTACAGCTGTTTTTCTTTCTGAATATAGAAATTTAACAGAATCATGTTGCTAAGATAAGTTTTAAATTTGCAGTCAGTGATATTCCATCTATCATTGGTGAGCAGAAGCAAGAAAAACACCTCTGAGGTCTTGGTGAACTGAGTTAGGGTCAAAAGACTCAGGGCAACTCTAAATATGTTGCATTTTTTTTTTTATTTCTCTACTGCAAATACCTGATAAGGCAATAAAAGAGTCTTTAAAATATGTATCTATGAGTGAGTTTGGTAAGCGCTTCTAGCCATTTTATTAAATTATAAACTACTTGAATACTATGTAAATGTTAAATGGCTGGCTCTTTATTCCAAGTTTCCTATGACATTGCCTCAAAACTAAATCCAAACTTTGACATGTTTGCCTCACACTCATTTTAAAAGCAGGTCACGCATAATTTCATAGTATTTGTTAGAATCCACATCTTTCTGGTCCCACTCAATACAATCAATATTAAACTTAATATACTTCTAAATATAGAGCAGGAAATGATTGAGTTAGAAACAAGTATTTGTCTCTAGTTTGATCACAGAATAGTGGGTGCTTAAACTATTTTACACAAATTTCACTTGAGATGAAGGAATTGACATATCCTCATCTGACGGTTAGAGGTCTTATTGCCTTTATATGATCTCTGTTGAAATATTTTTAGTTTTATAAAAATGTGTTTTGTAAAAAAGAATTGACTGTGACAATGATTTAGTTCTCTCTGAGCTATTTTTTTAATAAATATTTTTATTGATTTTAGAGAGGAAGGAGAGAGAGGTAGAAACATCAATGATGATGTCTCTTGCACGTCCCCTACTGGGAATTGAGCCCACAATAGATTCTCTGGCCTTTTCTTCCCCCTCCCCCCCTACTTAAAAACTCACATTTTATAGATCAACACTTTGTAAGAAATATATTTTTCCAGTATGAGATAAAAACCTACATTATGTATGTTGGTAAATGCACACCCTCTGTTATGCACTTGTATTTGTTTTATAGAATAGTGACAATGACCCCAAGAGTAGAGAATAGTGAGAGATTTGTAGCTAACAGAGTAAAAATAACTAAATAAAAACACCTTAAGATAGGAAACATTCCACTTTGTTGATTACAGTGACCTAGTGGTGACACGTAAGGTGTAAGGTGCAAGGCTGAGTAGCATGCAAATGTAGAAATACTGCTTCTGGGATATTAAAGTAGTCTTTCCACATCCAAGGTCATATTTAATGTTACTTGTTCAATACTTTTTTATTAAATTGAGATTGATTCAGTCTTTTGTAAAAGTTCATCCTAAGCAATCATAATTTTAAAATGGGACATTTGATGAACCAGCTGTGTTTGCCAAAATGTAAAAGAAGCCTGTGGATTTATGTTAAATTAATATTTTTCTCTATACACTCAAACATTTAAACTCATACATTTAAAGTATAATTTTAAGAAATAAAGAAAAATTAAACACATAGGACTACATCAAGCTAAAATGTTTTTGCACAGAGAAGGAAACCATCAACAAAACAATAAGACAACCCACTGAATGGGAGAAGATATTTGCAAACCATACTTACAAAATATATAAGGATTATACAACTTAAAACACACACACACACACACACACAACACACACACACACACACTCACACACAAACAATCCAATATCAAAATGGGCAGTTAGACATTTCTCCAAAGAGGGCATACCAATGGCCCAAAAACATATGACAAGATGCTCAGCATCACTAATCATCAGGGAAATGCATATCGACAGAAAGGAGACCAGAATGCAGTCAACTCTTATGCAAGGAAGGGCTAGGAAGTTTTTAAGAGCTGGAATGGGAATTCTCATGACAAGGAAACAAAACTTGCAAAAAACTCTTTTAGTATCTATATGACATTATGTATATTAACTAAACTTACTGCAATAATCATTTAGTAGTACATGTAAGTTAAGTCATTATGTTATATTCCTTAAACTTATACATTGCTGTATGTCAGTTATATTTCAATTAAAAAAAAACAGCAACAAAAAATAACTATTCTCTTGGCGATATATGTCAAATGAAAAAGAGAAAAAGTTGAAACATAACTCCCATTACTTTTACAAGTACACTCTTCTTAGCAATTGTAACTTTATAGAGTCCCAAATAATGGAGAAACAAAATAAAATAGGTTTCATTTTGAAATTTGGAACAGTAGGTTATTATTTTTTTGTTGTTGTTGTTGATCCTCACCAGAGGACATTTTTTCCATTTGTTTTTAGAGAGAGTGGAAGGAGGGATTGAGGGAGGGAAGAGAGGGGGGAGAGAGAGAACCATCTACGGGAGAGAGATCCATGGATTGGTTGCCCCCTGCACATGCTCCCACCAAGGCCAGAGAGGAAACCTGCAACCCAGATACTTGCCTTTGACAGGGAATCAAACTCAGGACCCTTTGGTGCTAGGGCCAATGCTCTATCCACTGAACCACATCAACCAGGCACACGATTATTTTAATGATGTCAGGAGACTACATGGAGATAAGCAATGCTTTCAAAGTAGAATAAATTATGTGAGGCATGCAAAACTATTTCTTTAATAAGAGTACGGCAGACCGAGCAGGTTTTATTTTCTTTTCTTCCCTTTATTTTCCTCTTCATTTTTCTTTAATGAGGTATTTTCTTAAAATAACCCAATTTTATCTAAAAAGCCTAAATTGCTTAAAGCATAAAAAAAGTTAGGTTGGAGAATCAAAGATCATCTTTATTTGCTAATTGGTCTTCTCAATGGAGAAGAAAACTTTTTTGTATCTTCGTAATGGGAGGTAGTTCCGCAATTTGGAGCAAGCCTCCTCTGGAAGTTATGGTCCTATCCGCCCACAGGGACTAGGATATAGAAGCTCTATCTTCCTTGATTATATTTCAAAGGGATGATTCTTAGGTCATTGAGAAGAGTCTTGGATCATAAAACTGGCAAAAGTGTGAGCTGGGTTGAACCATGGGGATGAATATAGCTTTTGAATTGATGTTTTAATTTTCTTCAGATAAATAGCCAGAAGTAGAACTAATTGTTCAGTTCTGTTGTAGTTCTATTTTTATTTTTATTTTTGAATTTTTATAATAATATTATAATAACTATACTGTGAAAGATGGTTGCAAGATTTATTATCATGGTGATTATAATATGTATATAAATGTATAATCATGTACACTGAAATTGAAATAAAATTGTATGTCAACTATAGTTCAAGAAAAATTGAGCAGGGAGAAGATTCACATTTCAAAGGGGCAGAGACATTTTTCAATTGCAAATTTTCTAAAGTAAATGCTCTGGGGAAATAAAGGCCAGGTGACTGTCATCAGGAGCACCTGTCCAGAGTTTAGCCAAAGTGAGGGAAACATTAGTCCATTGTGTTGGTTGTTTGTTTTTCTTGTTTTTTTTCTCTCTCACAGGACCGTGCACAAAATCTGAATGAACGGCGAACCACCACCACCACCCTCACAGTGGATGTTCTGGATGGAGATGACTTGGGACCAATGTTTCTTCCTTGTGTCCTGGTGCCAAACACTCGTGATTGTCGTCCACTCACCTATCAAGCTGCCATACCTGAGCTGAGAACTCCGGTAAATACACCATGTTCTTTTCATCTTCACTTTCACCTCTTTAACCACAGTGAGATTCTGATCAAGTATTTTGCAGACATTAAGTGAGAATAGCAAACTTTATTCACTCTATGGGTGTTGAAAATACTGAGGCCTGTTTTGGGGACTATGTGCAAACTTTTGGTCACAGTGCATAATTATGTTATTTACAAAGTAGAAAGTATGTTATGAAGCAACAGATCGGTTTACACTGAGTTCAGTTCCCAATATGTTCTGTGAAACTCTGAAAACTAACTCCAGCATTTCCTTAAATTCACATGTAAAAATGCAGTCCAAAATCAGAGGACACACAGGTCAAAAAGATATTCTTTAGCCTCTTTAGCTTCAGAATTGTTACTGGAGATTATGCTTGGCTATTTGGAGATGAAAGCTAATGAATCCTGAATGCAAATATTTATTCCTTAAATATATTTTAAAGAATTAGGAAGGTAAGGTATGAATACATGTTTTCTACACTTGATTCTGCATCTGACTTAAAAAATTCTAAAGGAGCTATATGAATGATAGATAATATTAAACTTTTATTTGAAATGCTTAATTGAAATAATGAGAAAAAGTTATACGTTCAGTATTATTTTATTTTTTTAGTTAATGTATATTGTTGGTGTACCAGTGAGATCCCAAGAGAAGGACACACTTATAATAATGACTAAAATCAATGATCTGTCTGACTGTCTAACAGTGCTTGATGTATTGAAAGAAGTAACAAAAGACAGAGCTTGCATTGGGAAGCATTGGATTGATTTCATAAAGGATTTTTGAGCCTCCCTTCCTCTTTCTTCCAGATTACAGATTAAGCATCTTTCATAGTTACATAGCTTCATGCTAAAGACAAGGCTATGCTCCAGATTTGGGGTAAAAATATAAATTATAATAATGACTAATGGTTCAGTTCATCATAAACTGTGCTCAACTCTACAAAAATATTAACTGAAATCCATTTGCATAGTAACCATTGTTATGGTACGTTACAGATGAGCTTTCTGAGGTACAAACTTTAAGTAACTTTTTCTGTGGCCTTACAACTAACAAGTAAAAAGTATTTTCCTTTAAAATCATGCATCTGGAATTAAATGTTATGCTATAAATTCCAAAATGGTCAAATTTTATGCTTCATCATAATTTTAACAGATTGACCCATTCTTTGACATTCTGTGAAATAAAGAGGATTTTAATTTTACATACTTAAATAATTATGGCAAATGTTTACCCATTCAAGGTATGTTTTTATTGCCAAAAAATGTAAATATGCATACTTGGAAAATTAGGCAATTGTTCCAATTATTTGTGGCTGCATAACAATTCACCTAACCTTAATGGCTTCAACAAGAATTTTCAAATTTACTCATAAAGCTGCAATTTTGGCAGACTTGAAGGAACGCCTTGTTTCTGCTCCACGTAGAATTGCCCGGGGCACCTTGACTGAGAGCTGGGTCCCACTTTCAGAGTGCTTAACTCAGCAAGTTGATTCTGGCTGTTGTCACAAGCTCAAGCATGGCTGTGAGCTCCAGGCTTTATTTCCACTCCGTGTGGGCCTCTCCTAGGCTCTCTGAGTTCCCTCCCAGCCAGGCGCCGGGTTCCAAGAACACACTCCCTGAGAGAATTAGGCAGCACTTTTATGAACTAGCCTTGTAATTTGCTTTGCTCTTCTGCTGTTGTCAAATCTCTGCCAGATTCAAGAAATAGAATGATATGCCATCCCATAAAGGGACCTGTGCCTCAATCACACACAAGAAGATTACATAGGGAAAGAAATTTTACTGTGGCAATCTTTGGAAAATAAAGTCAGTCATTGCCCGGCCGTGTGGCTCAATGATTGAGCATCGGCCTATGAATCAGGAGGTCATGGTTTGATTCCCGGTCAGGGCACATGCTCCGGTTGCGGGCTCAATCGCAGTGCGGGGTGTGTGGGAGGCAGCTGATCAATGATTCTCATCATTGATGTTTCTGTCTATCTCTCCCTCTCCCTTCTTCTCTGAAATAAAATGTGTGTGTGTGTGTGTTTGTGTGTGTTTTTTTAATCAGTCATAGTGCTGATAATGAGTTTCCCTGTGCTCTTCCACATACTATCTTGAAACCCCTCTGATTGCTTATCGTTTAACTGGAGCCAGTTCTTGAGTTTTATATTCAGATTGCTGTGTTGATCTCAGTCCTTTCATTCTTTTCTTTTCCATTACATATTTTGCTAAAATTGCTGGAAATTTCAATAAGTAAGATCTTGCTATTTAGAGCAAGAGGACTAACCATTTATGTCAGCTTAACAGGACATGATGACTCTAATTACATACTTGCTGATCCTTTCCTGAATTAATTCTTTAAATTTTGAAGCTTTGACACCTGCTCACCTTCTTTGTAAAATTTTCCACCAATTACCGCAGTGGTATTTTGACTTGAGAAACCATTCTAAGTTTCACTACAATGCTTGTAGAATTTATGAGCTCAGAAAAACTTTGAAAGGTAGACTAATACAGTTTTTTCACTCACGAAGCAGGACATGGTAAAAATTAAAATCTACTGTTTATTAAAATGTAAAGAATCATGTGTTTAGAGATAAACTTATCTAATAAGTGTTTTACATGTTTTTCTACTTCTGAAAAATATCTTCAGAAAAATTAATGTCTTCACAAACACTAAGATTAATATTATATGAATATGTAAATATATAAATCTGGTGTCTCAAGGGTTCTAAAGTGAATTTTAGTCCTATGCTAATTATTTCTTTACTAGAGGCCCAGTGTACAAATTTGTGCATCAGTGGGGTCCTTCGGCCTGGCCTGTGGGATCGGGCTGAAACCGGCTCTCTGACATCCTCCGAGGGCTCCCAGATTGAGAGAGGGTTCAGGCCAGGCCGATGGACCCCACGGTGCACAAATGGGGGTTGGCCAGCCGGGGAGGGACCGTGGGAGAGCTCCAGAGCATGTCTGGCCATATACTAGTATCTCAGTCTTGATCAGCCAGACCCCAGCAGGAAGCTAACCTACCAGTTGGAGTATCTTCCCCCTGGTGGTCAATGCACATCATAGCGACTGGTCAACTGGTAAACTGTCTGCCCCTTGGTGGCCAGTGCACATCATAGCAAGTGGTTAAGTGGTTTTAACATTTCATTAGCATATTATACTTTGATTGGTTGAACGGCCAACCAGACACTTAGCATATTAGGCTTTTATTACTAGTATATAGGATTATTTTGATAAGTATCTATTTGACCCTAATGGATGTTGTATTGTATGCTACTTGAGGAGACTTGACAACTAAGATGAGATAAAATGCTTCTCATACTGGTATATTGTTTGTATTCTCACTTTCTGACTCTTTTAAAGTTATTATCCCTAAGTAGTTGAATTTTTCTCATACTGTGAGAAAATTCTGCAGAATTTGGAGAGTATAGAATCCATACCTCTATGTTCTCCATTTTCTATTGAAGCACAGAGACATAGTAAACCCTTATACATTTTTTTTCAGAATTGAACAGGTGTATACTGGTTGGTTGTTTGGTTGTTGGTTGGTTTGTTTGTTTTTCCTGAGTAATTTGTTCCTGAATAGAAACAAAACAGTATTAATATGAAAATATTGACATACTATCTGTGTTTACTGTGTATACCTTTCTTTATTTATTGTGCCTGCATTACTTGCCTACCAGACAAGTCAATTAGCAGATAGAAAACACACTCTGAGTTTCTCTCCATCCCTGTTTTAAAGCCTGGGGTTGGATACCAAGATTGTTTAGCTACAAATATCCCCACTGTACTCTGCCATAAAGAACTCCGGTTTTCATGTAACTGTCGAACCTACCTCCTCTGCCTTATTTATGGTGTTCTCTCCTTCCAGGGAAGCTTTCTCAGTTATTTCAAGAGAGGTGGTGATTTGCAGTGATGTACAACATAATTACCTCTTGGCTCATGCTCATTAAATGTGTTACAATCTGGGAACTCCCTCCTCTCTTCTGTTTTATTAAACTACTGGTTCTTTTCCTCCCCAGGATGGCCCCGGGTTTCTCCTCTTAAATCATCAATGCCTTTTTTTAAACTGAATTTCTCTTGGATTGATTGATTGATACATTCATTCGTTATTAAGTCTTAGGGATACATTTAGATTTCTATCCTTTACAACTCTTTTGTAAACTAAATCTGTATCAGTGAGTGTTATTTTTCTCCCTATAGGGATGATTTAGATGTTCTAGATATGTTTTCTGACTTGGAATTTCACATGAATTCCAAGCTTATCTTTACTACTTTTTCTATATGCTTTTAACTATATTTCCCAGAAATGCTGCATTATCTTCTCTAATGCATTCTGATGTATCCATGCTTATTCTCATGTTGTTACTGCTTTGGGGGTCGTTGTTGATTTGGACCTAGACTTCCATGAACCCCTAACCTAAACTCAATCAACCTCCAAAGATACTCTCTGCACTGCCTCTAAATGTCACTCAAATACTTACACAGCCAAAATACCCACTTACAGATACGCTCTCAACTCCGGACCCCTGGCCTCTGGTCTCTCCCACTTTCCAATATCATCTCACTGAAGGCAGTTCTTTGTTTGAAATACAATTGTGATCTGAGTGCTCACCGATTAAAAATTTTTTAAAACTTCATTTTTTACTATACATCAATAAGTCCCAAGCTTTTAGCATATCATTCAAAGTAATTTTATGTCTGACCACTTTATAATCTCATCTCTAATTTGCATGATGCAACTTGTCGTGAAACACAGAGCATTGTATGTAGATACTTAACTTCTATAAGTATTACCCTCCCTTTTCTTCACTTTCTTTCACATATTGATATTTGTTATTCAAGTTTCTGAAATAGTAGGTTTTCAAAATTAAGCTTTTCTCTGTGTCCTCATGTATTCCTGCTATAAGTATTGAAATTCTCCTTGTGTTACAGTTGTTTACTTGTTTCTCTTTCACTAGACCATATGTTTTTGAATTTTGTATTTGTCATTATATCCTGAAAACCCAGTCAGGTCACATAGTAAATGTTCAATGTATGTTGAACTGAATTAAATCATTGATTAAAAGTTCAAGAAATATATATTGTGCACTGAGCTACTGCATATAAATAAATATGGCTTTTGATTGCTCACTCAGAGTAGAGTGTATTTATCATAAATATGCAGATATAAAGATCACATACATATTTATTATATATAACAAAGAATATACTTATATATTATTTATATTTATTTTATTACCTATACATGATAAAATATGTTTATTATAATTATATAACCTTCAAATAATATACGATATACATATAAACACATATATACTTATATTTATACTTAATTTTAATATACTTTTAGTGTTTTCAAATAAGAATAGAGTAGCAAGCATTACCATACTTGGCCATTGTCTAGTCAAGGATACCCTTCAAATAGGAGTCTAATAGGTGGTTTAGATGAAGTAAACATATTTCCCAGTTGCCATATGGAGTCCTAGTTTAAAATTATTGTACTAACATATTACCTTCATAATACCTTCTTTTCCATAATGTTACAAATATTAAAATGCATCCCCCCTCCGACATTAAGCCATTTAGTTTCAAAATGTGTATTATGGAGCTCTCTTTGGGCCAGCAATGTGATGGATGGAGAACAAAACAATTGACAATTTTAAAATTGCCCATAAATTTTTTAAAGAGAAGATTTTTCTCAAAGTAGATTGAAAAGAAAAATAACATATAACCATAGTCAAAAATGCATTATCTGTCATTTTTCATCTCACCACCAATCATACCCACATACTACCAGCAGTAAATGATCACAGAAATTTTACATCCAAGTTGGGAAAATAATGGCTAAACACCAAGAAAAGATATAAAAACTAGAATCCAGCAAACATTGTTTAGAGTTTGAAATTATAATAATAGTAATTCTGAAATGGTATATGACATTATAGTAGAACCAACAAGTCACTTATTCCTTTTATCTCTAGTCAAAATTTACATTGAATAGGCTCAACTAATATAAAAATGTCCATCAGTAGACAATATGAAGATATTTTCATTTTTTGTGGAACAATTAAAGTATGAAAAACAAAAGGAAGAATTGAATGTGTTGATATTAAAGGAGCAAAGTCACTATTCTGCTCAGTAATAAGATGGAAATCCAACTCTTTTTACAAAATATTTGTTTTTCAAGATAATTATTTTCCAAAATATTTACTAATTAATTTCTTTATTTTTAGAGAGAATGAAAGGGAGGGAGAGAGAGGAAGGGAGAGACAAACATCGATGTGTCTTGGTTGTCTCCTGCATGTGCCCTGCCCAGGGTAGGAACCCACAACCCAGGTAAGTACCCTTGACTGGGAAACGAACCCGTGACTCTGGTGCGTGGGTTGATCCTCTATCCACTGAGCTATACTGGCCAGGACTCAAAATATCATTTAAAATTAACTTTAGACATGTGTTTTTCTATGAAACACACATTAAGAGAAAAGGCAGTCACTCAATTTGGACTTAATATTTATAATTTAACATAACCATATCAACTCCCTGATGGCTTACTAAACTGTGTAGAAAAAAATTTCAAAGGTGTTTACTACCATAATATAGGGTAATATGTAAAAAAACCAAGTCCAAGTTGAAATCTGTGTGATGTTGTGAACATTGTTTAATGTCTCTAAACTTCCAGTTGGATTTGTTATCTATAAAATGGGAAGAAAATATCTAATATATGGGATTTTTAGTACTAGAAAAGTTTCATGGAGCACATTTAACTTGTTTTAGCAAATACTAAGAATCTAATAATATTAGATGTGCTATTATTATAATTAATGTAATTTCTTCTCTGGCTGGGTTTTTACCCTGAGACTCGTGGGAGGTAGTAGCTAATTCAAATTAGTTATTGAATAGCTATGTTTAATTGAGATCTATTTTGTGATAGCCTAATTTATTCTGATTATGCTACTCCTAATTAATTCATTCTGACTTTGGTCCTGTAAAAGAATGCAATACCTTTATTGAGAAGAACAGTAGAAGCCCTATCTTTTAATAAACAGATTTGGCATAGTCACTGCTTGTGCTGAATTAATTATGCAATATATTATCGCTTTGGGAAGAGGCAGCAGCTGATGTAAAATGC